>NC_133522.1:14555000-15825000 GCF_049354715.1 Callithrix jacchus
TGATGCTTCCAGATTTGTTCTTTATTCTTAGTCTTGCTTTGGCTATACAGGCCTTTTTTTTTCATTCCATATGAATTATACGATTGTCTTTTCTAGTTCTGTGAAGAATGATGGTGGCATTTTAATGGGGATTGCACTGAATTTGTAGATTGTTCTTGGCAGGATGGTCATTTTCACAATATTTATTCTACTCATCCATGAACACGTGGTGTGTTTTCATTTGTTTGTGTCATCTGTGATTTCTTTCAGCTGTGTTTTGTAGATTTTCTTGTCGAGGTCTCTCACCTCCTTGGCTAGATATATTCCTAAGTATTTTATTTTATGTTTTTGCATCTGGTGTAACAGGGGTTTGTGCTTTATTTGACTCTTGGTGTGGTCACTGTTGGTGTATAGCAGAGTACGGACTTGTGTACATTAATTTTGTGTCCTGAAACACTGCTGAATTCCTTTATCAGTTCTTGGAGCTTTTGAGAGGAGTCATTAGGGTTTTCTAGGTCTACTACCATATCATCAGCAAACAGCTACAGTTTGACTTCTTCTTTACTGATTTGAATCTCTATTTCTTTCTTTGTCTGATTGCCCTGGTTGGGCATTCAGTACTACGTTGAATAGAAGTGCTGAGAGTGGACATCCTTATGCTGTTCCAGTTCTCAAATAGAATGCTGGGATAGTTTATCATACACAAATCAACAAATGTTGTACACAACATGAACAGAATTAAGAACAAAAATCACATGATTATCTCAATAGACTAAAAAAGAGTATTTGACAAAATCCAGCATTCCTTCATGATTAAAAGCTTCAAAAAAGTTGGCATAGAAAGGACATGACTTAATGTAATAAGAGTCATTCATGACAAACCCACAGCCAACATAATTAACATAATTCCGAATGGGAAAAAATTGAACAACTCTTATCCTCTGAAAAAAGACTTGAAAAATGCAAGTTACCAAAATTAAAACAAGAAATTGATTATATTTATATACCTATAGCTATTGAAAAATATACTTCCTAATCAAAATCATTCCCACCATTACAATTCAACACCCAGATGGATTCACCGGTGAAATTTCTTAATCATTTAAAAAAATGTAATACCAATTCTATAAAAACATTTTCAGAAAAAATTGAAGGAGGTATGAAAGCCAGGCAAACCCTTATACTAAAGAAGAATAAAAGAAATGAGCTATTGTGGAAGGAAAAGAGGAAGGGTAGGAGAGAGGATGAATCACAACTAAGATGACTAAGTGGGCTTATCTCATAAATTAAAGATTGCTTTATTTTTGAAATCAATCAGTGAAATTCAATACTATAAGAGGATAAAGGATAAGATATTTCTAGTGACATAGAAAAAGTCATTGACAAAATTCCACATCTTTCATGAGAAAAACTCAGAAAACTGGGAATACAAAATAACTTCCTTAATTATTTAAAGACTATCTACAGAAATATCATATAGCTAATATCCTGCTAAATGGTACAATATCACTACAAAGTAAAAACGTTTGCTCTCACTAATCATGTTCAGCATGATACTCAAAGTAGTAGCTAGTGCAATAATGCACAAACATAAAATTAATTACATAAACACTGGAATGTAAAAAAATAAAATTATTTATTCTTATATGGAATTAGTAACTATTTAGAAAATCTAAATAAATCTACAAATAAAATTACCATAATAAGTTAACTTAAGAAGATGACAAAGTAATATAATATTTTATCTATAGTTTTAAATACTAACATAGAAAATATACTCAAGACCTATTAGACATACTCATTTTACTCAAGAGAAGTTAAACATAGATTAATAATAGCAACAATTTTGTAACAACCCAAATATCCAAGAACAGGAAAAGAAAGCGAATTGCATTTTATTCATAACAATGGATTAACATCCAGCACGAACAACAAATAATTACAAACACATACAGCAACATGGATGAATCTCAAAGATATTAACTTATATGAAAGAAGACAGACAAAAATAATACATTCAGGGTGATTCCATTTGTATGAAGTCAGAGTCAGGCAAAACTAATCTATGGTAATAGAAATTAGAGAGTAGTGTCCCAGATGGTGGGATGGTGGGAAGAATTGAAAAGGGGCATGATGGAACTCTGGGTGATACAAATGTTGGAGTTATGGTCATAAAGGTGTGTATAAAATTTCTGGAACTCTTTGAACTGAACACAATATTAATGCATTTTATTGCAGGTAAATTATAGCTCAATTTTTAAAAGTGAATAAATCCATGAGTTAGACTTTAAGTGATTCATGCAATACCAGAATTAGATTTATTATTCTTCCTATGGTTTTCAGAACAGTTTGAACAAACTACAGATTTATTATGCTCATTGCTGTGGGGTTTAAAATATGAAATACTAACACATATGTTGCTTGGAAATATATTAATTTAAAAGATGCTGAGTGACTGTACTTGATTAATTGTTGGATAAAAGGATAAGTACTGTGAATGCAGAACAAAGAGAAGTCACTGCAGGATGGAAAAATCTGGAACGCTTCTCTGCTAGAATAAGAGCTAAAGTTGAGCTTTGAAAGTTGCATATGTATTTGAACTGTAATCCAACTTTCAAATTTTATTTTGGGCATGCCTTATATAAACAAGCATATAAAAAGAAATATATATATTTATATATAGATAGATATAGAGAAATAAATGTATTATAGGACTATATATTGGACATATGTTTATGTATGTAATTATATTATATATTAAATATATTATTTTAATTATATATTTATGTTATTTATTATATTTATAATTATATAATTTATATTATATTTCCATATAATGAAAATACTTAATATATATTTGAATGTATATATATATATGTATATTTTTATGAGCTTGCTTTTGCCATTTAAATTGGCCAAAAATAAAATTGATCTATTCAACATTAACAATATTTACGCAGCAGATATTGTTGGAAAAGAGTTGACATAAAATTTTAGTCCTTAGTATTTGATTATTATCAAATGATGGCCAGTAAGGAATCTACTGGAGTAAATGAGAATAATCATAATTAAAAATGCACAACAATCCTGGAAGTTCCCAAAAATAACTTCACTTTCTGGATAGCTCAATCAAGAATACAGAAAAGACAAACAGTAATACAGATATGAACAACTTCAGTTTGCTCAGATTCAAAACACTGCACTCAGGTTCCAGTACTTCTCTTTTTCTGACACCAGAATGTTATTACGGTATTATATTTAACAACTGACTAAGCACAATACTCTCAAGCTGAGGGTTGATAGGTAGTAATTGTTGAAGCAAAGCTTCAGAACAACATGTTTTACAGGGTACAGTATTCAATTTCCTGAAGTGACAGTTTTCAGTATCTTAATAGCCATAGGATAGTAAATTGTTCACTTCATGAGCATTTTTGGCACAAACTTTTGAAGCAATTTTCAAGGGAGTCATTTAGGATGAATGATATGGTACTTAGTGCAACACCGGAGTGCAACGTTAAACAATCACCCTGTGCAGAATATGGCATGACATGACCCTAATAGCAACTCGTGTGCAAGTAGAGCAAGAAAGGCTCATGTGACATGACACATGTTTCATCACTGGGAACTTCCAGCCGCTGAACCCTTTTAAATGGGAAGGTTGTCATTTACTTAAAAGTTTAACTTCCTGTGACAATTTTTAAATTATGTTTTTATCACTAAACAAACCTTTGCATCATGGCAAAGTATGAATGTGGTGTGTTTCTATTGAGGGGTGTTCTCCATCTGCACTTAAGCCTTAAACTCACTTACCAGTGGGGCAGAGTGCTAAAGGACTCACTACCTAAATTCTCTCCAGAAACTCTTCCCTCTAAGAGCTGCAGCCTCCAAGGAGAATTTGTTTAAAATGTGTAAAATAGCCGGTAAAATATGCAATTCAGAGTGAAGTGACTCCCCTTTTTGGGGGCTAAAGAAGACAGCATGTTAATACCATACCTGGTCAAAGATTAACCCCCTTTTATTCTTTACTTCCAGTTTATCTGTTATAGAAAAGTAATCCGCTTACAACATTGCTTTCTATGCAATATTAAACTCTTGAGACATATAAGCATTTTAAAATCTTTAGAACGAAATAATATAGCTAGTTAAGAATTGTGGATCTAGAGTCAGATGTCTAACTTTAAATTCTAGGTCTGCACATTCTATTAAGTCTGTGATTTGGAGCAAGGTTATTTCACCGTTTTTGCCTCCACTCCATTATTTGTAAAATTAAATTAGTACATATGTCATGGACAACTAAAAATTATTAAATGCATCAGCACATGTAAAGCACTTTCAAAAGAGACTTTCATTTAAGAACTTAACAGATATTTGCTACTACTGACTGAAGTTTCAATATATTATCATGTGTCATTTAACAGACTAATTGTAGAAATCAAAATTTAAGACATAGTGTAGAGAATATAACTTCATTTTATTGTGTTGATAATATAGGTAGCTATGGCTATTTTTATAGTACTTAAATTGAATAATTTAAACTGCAATGCCCTTGATAGCCAGGACTAAAATTATAAAATTAGTTTTTAAAACGAATTAAGTTATAAATTAAGACAAGTTCTGATTAAGATATTGCTCAAGAAAAGTATTTGTGAAATGACCATTGTAATAAAACAATATAGTACCTTGAACAGAAAGCTTAAAAATATACTGGGGAAAAGGGGAATGATACTGGAAACTAGAATGTGTTTCTTGTCACTTGGAACCACTCACTCAGGGTCCAAACGGTGTCACAAAAATTTGTGCAGAAATTTATTGAGGGAGTGTTAATGCTTTGTATCTTCTTTCAGAAAAAAGAAAAAGTGCTAGTAGAAGAAAATTTAAGCAATGCCTTTGGATAACTCATGAGTCTCCCTAGAATTACCAGGGCATACTGGATGTCTGCATAGAATTATCCAGAGATTCTTAAAATGAGGATGTTGCTATTAGCCTGAGCAGCTGGGCAGAGACAAAACAGGGACTGACACTTGAAAAGTAACTGCCCTTCCAACAATGGCAAGGTGAAGCTTATAGCAATGTATTCCTCATGTGTGGGTCAAACATGACAGTCAGTCTAGAGACATTTAAAATTGGATTTGACCCAAGAGAATTTTTATTAGTGGATGTGAGGTAACACTTGTCAATCAAGAGCCCAGGGAAGCCCCTTACCCGTGGGTGTTACAGTCTGATCCAGCAAAGTCCTCCAAAGATTTTATGACATCATCAAATATGTGAATTTCAAGCATCTGTCACTACCAAAGAGCCCAAGCAATCATAAAAGAGTTTCATTTAGGTGAGAATATTTCCTTCCCTTCTCCCATGCTCTCCAGATACTCCACTCTTAGAGGAATCAGTAACTGGGCTGAGTAAATTGGTGAGTACGGGATAAATGAGCCATATCCTCTCCTTCGAAGTCAGGAAGCCCACCAAACACCAAGATTTGGAGGAAAAAACAGGTTCTTAAATTAATAAATTAATCTCCTTTGATGATCTCTCATCAGCTGCACTTTCTCAAATCCACCAGCTCCACAGAAAGTATTACTTATCACGGACAAGTGCTCCTTGGCTCTCCTTTACCCTCTTTTCCCATCCACAGGACCCTAACCTTTCTTTGAGAAATTTGTTCCTCTCCATTTCTTATCTATGTTATTCATGTGAGAAATATTGTGTTTTCAGCTCCAAGAATGTCCCATAATTGGTTTAAGCCAATCAACAGATCATACCTCTTGGTCACTGAGAAACAGTGAGATCTTGGCTGGAGCTGTCAAGGAGAGACACCCATATTCCACAGGTATTTCAATGAGAGAGACCAAGCCCCTTCCTCCAGCTAATTGATGATATGGAAGAATGTAGACTATGAAACTGCTGCAGCCACCTGACATATTGGAGAGGCCTTAGTCTCAGAGGGGTAACTGGAGATTACAGCCTACCAGAAGAGGACCATTGTTTGAACCACTGTATAGAAGTTAAGTAAAGCTAGCTCTCTTAGCTGTATCATTGATTGAACCAGTAAATTTTACTTCCAATTTAACTCAATTGTAGTTATTATTGTGTTATTTGTAGCATGAAATTTCCTGAAAAACAATTTGAAGTGTTTGGTGACTTTATATAAACACCGTATTTTTTTTTCTTAACAAACATACAAATATGCTTCTTGACAGCAAGGTCAAAAATTATTTTAGTAAAATTTATGCTATTAAATAAAGACCTACATTTTAAAAGTTTATTATGTATGTGTATGTAATTATCTATTTCAGTATACATAACTTCTGTTATTATTAAGTAGTACCTATTGTAAATGCTTAAGGATGAAAAACATTATGATTTAACTTAATAATCTGGCATGAAATCAATTATCTGAGGATAAATGAGAAGAGTCATATTTACAATAAATTAAAATTTGTCATATGTTAAACTAATTCAAATAACATTAAAAAGGCAAAACCAAATTTATCCAGGTGCAATAAACTCACAAAAATATTGAGATTTGAAGGGAGAACATATTTTAATTCTACCTCCTCTCAGTATCTATATATTATGCAACTATTTGGTTTGTCACATTTGGCTTCTAGTCATTTATTTATTCTTCTTTACAAATTAGCATAAATGCTAGATGTTTATTAATTTCAGATATATTACTTTAGCTGTAAAGTTATTTCTTAATCATATCTAGTAACAAATTAATATGAATCCTCAGAAATAATAGCATTGCATTTCTTTCTGCCTTGTTTTCAGAGCTATTCCAGCCCCTCAGTTCCAAAAGGTCCAGAAAAAAAAAAGGGCACATTTTCAATTCTGCTTTGATAATTGTTTCCTTCTACTCTGCTATCTGGAGCAAATATTAGGTGGTAGTGTATGTTCCTTAAGGGGTAACTTCTTCCAATTTTATGTATGAATAAATAATGTTGTATGGAGAATTCTAGCTTTTTTAAGATTAATTTTTACACAAACTATATTTCAATGAAAATATATGAACAATGTAGCAACATCCACCGGTTAATGAATTCATAAAAATGGGAATATCCCTTTTCTTAAAGTGTAATTACAGTATTTGAAAGAGCATATTCATACTTTATTTACATTTATTCTTATTTGTCAGAAAACTAAAATATATTTGAATTTGTAAAGCAAAATGACCTATACATACCAATATCATTAGCCTAAAAAAACAACGTAGTTATTTACCTGTCACAGCCTATGAGCTAGGCAAAGATGAGATGGAGATGTTTTGGTTAAGATGTTCAAGACAATATTTGTGAAATGTTTGTTGTAATAAAACAATACAGTGTTTTGAACAGAAGGTTTTCATATATAATGTTTAGAATTTTATCACTCTAAGTATTTCAGAATTGGAGAATAAATATAAATCTAAGACACAATTAAGGTAAACATTGGGAAACTGTTTTCATTCCTTGAAGTCAGTTTCCAATTTCTGCTTAAAAAAAATCAATAGCCCAGGTTCATGATTAAAGTATTTGTGGGTGGGAACCAGAATTCAGCTGATCTGATATTTAGGAGGTGGTTATTGATTCTGACATCAATATGGCTTTTAGTGTCACTCAGATTGCTCCATCTCTGATGAGAGGCAATCAGGATATTCTCACTATTTCTGGATTCTTTGTGATTTACATAAAGAGAGTGATGGCACATTGTTTAATTTTGTAACTTCTAACCAAGAATAGTTCAATCAACATTCACATGCAATGTTCTTCATAAAAATGAATAGAAAGCTTATCAAATAATTGACTATAACAGTCTTATTAATTGATATGGTTTGGCTGTGTCCCCACCCAAATCTCACTTTGAGTTGTGATAATCCCATGTGTCAAGGGCAGGAGTAGGTGGAGGTAATTAAACTGCCCATGGGGGTGGTTTCCCCCAAGCTGTTCTCCTGATAGTGAGTTCTCAGGAAATCAGATGGTTTTATTAGCATTTGGCATTCCCCCTGCTGACACTCATTCTCTCTCCTGCTGCCCCTTACAATCTCCTGTCATGATTGTAAGTTCCCTGAGGCCTCCCCAGCCATGTGGAACTGTGAGTCAATTAAATATATTATCTTTATAAATTGCCAAGTCTCAGGCAGTTCTCTATAGCTACCTGAGAAAAGACTAATACATTAATCAAATCATATTTCTCATTTCTTCTCTTACACCATTAAAATTAAAATGCCAATAATACTAAAAATAAATCAAGATACATGAAGACAGCAATGAAAGTTATTTATTTACCCATATAGTAGTTACCCCAAATCATCTGACATTTTATAATACAATTTAATTTAAATATGCGATAATATAGTTGCCATTTTATTTCCATATGAGAAAGAGAATGATACATAATGCCTATACCTTTCTAGAGATCCAAGGAGTAAACTACCCAAATTGTCAATGATCATCTATGACCTCAGTTGAAAATCAGGGAAATTAATAAATAAGTTGATAAATATGTTGAAAATGTTATAGGTATAAAGCACTTTGGGAATCCAAAGTAATGACTACTTAGCCTATATTGAATGAGAGGATTTGTGATTACTTAATAGCACCTGGTAATATGTGAGCCTTAATTTAAAATCTTAGTTGAACATTTGAGGAAAAGACGATGGAAGAAAAATTCAGGGAAAGATAAGAACATAAAATTTTATATTTATGTATGTGTGTATATATATATATATATATAAATTACAAATGTGCATATGTACGTGTATCACAATAAAATATAATCCCATTTCCAAAGAATAGTGAAGTCAGTTTGGACGGAATGTAAAGTTCATGTTTAGAAAAGGTGATAGATTCATGTTTCAGTGACATAAATTTAGCCAAAGTAGTTAGAAATGAGAAGATCAATTTTCTTGTATGGTATGCTTAGAAGTCTATACATTGTTCTGTGTGCAAATGTTATCTAACATCTGCTCTGTTTTTTAAGAAAAAAAATTGGTTGGTGATTAAAAATTACAAGCTAGTGAGCAAAGAAGGCACTAGAAGCACAAGCAGTGTTTGACAGCATGCACTACGAGTAGCTGTAACAAATACATATAATGGCCTAAACCAAGTTATTTTGTCAGGTATAGAATGAAGAGCATATTTTTAAGGTGTGCAGGACTCCCTTTCTGGCTATATGTAGGTTGTAAGGGAAATTTAAAAAATAATGATTCTGAGAGTATTAGAACGTATTACAGGCAGTTGGATAGATGGCTGTGTCTTCAATCCAGAAATTTATACTAGGAAAATGTTATGTTTCTATTACTACACTAACAACCATAAGTGATAGAAATATAGATGAATAGATAAACAAATTATCAGGTTTGCTCTTCCACAGATATTGAATATAATTGTTGCTAAGGCTGAAAATATTCATGTATTCTCCTAGGTATTTTTTGTTTGCATCTTCTAGGTATAAAATTTAGCTAATATACAAAATTAATATTAAAAAGGAGAAATAATAAACACATTTATCATACAAAGAATTATTTTCATTTACATTTGAAAAAAGAATGAGCAGTTTCCACTTGTCAGATATGAGTGGAGGCTTATCATGTGATGCTTGCCTGGAGATACAGAGAAAATGAAGAACATTCTAAGACTTTTGTAATGCATTAGAATGATAAGGTCTTAAAGCACAGTTTGACGTTTTGAACTTGGAAAAATAATATGTCCTTTGCTTCTGAAGATTTTTTTTCACCAAGTCAGCAACTATCCAGACTAAGGCAGTAACTGCCCAAAATTACAATGTAAACAAACATTTAATTGCAGAATTACATCTCATCTTTAGTATTTTTTCCACATCTGGTCTGTTTGTGAATGATGAGAAATGGCTGCAAATAAATTGCCACGGGATCCTTGGGGTGTCACTTTACCAGACAGAAACCTCTGTGGCCGGGATCACCTTCTGCCTGAGTATTGCTTGCACCTGCTGGGCTCATTCCACCCACGTGGCTTGGCAGGCAGCCCTCAGCTTGCACTACCAGCCTGGATCCCACACCTGCCAAGGGCAAGCCAGGTGTGGAGCAGTGAGGAATGTGTGGGCTAGTGAGTGAGGGGTCCAGCCACAGCACACATCCAGGCATGCTGGCTGCTGTAGTGGGGTGGGCAACTCCAGGTGCTGGCACAGGTGCCAACTCCGAGTTAGGCTGTGGCTGGGCCAGATTACTCCACGCAGCTTCCACTGTAAGCAACTGCATCTGAATGAGGAGAACTCTGTGGCACCTGGAGACTGGGAGACACCTGGAACCACAGAGCCTCAAAGACTGTGTCACAGCCCCATCATGGGGAGTCCCTAGGTATGGTTTCCACAAAGGATCACATCTCTTCTCTCCTTTTCCTCACCTGCAACATGGTGAGTCAGGGAGAATGCTCCAGCCATGTTCGTGTTACAGCTCTTTCATTCTCTCCATTTGGTGGATCCCGAGTTCTTGTCCTGCAACCCAAAAGCATGAGGTATGCAGGCAATTGTTGGGTGAGCAAGGCAAAGAGGGGCTTCACTGAGCAACAGAACAGCTCTCAGGAGACCCACAGTGGGTAGCTCCTTTCCACAGGCAGGTTGACCTGATAAGATTCCAGCTGTCAGTGGAGAGGAGACCTTTAACAGGTAGCTCCTTTCTGAAGGAAGGTTGTCTCCAGTCGAGGAGACTCATAGGTAGCTCCTTCCCACAGGTGGTAGTCCCAATGTATGTCCAAGTTTAGCTGAGATCAAGGTTTTTATGGACTCACAAGGGAGAAAAGGCATTCTGATTGGTCAAGGGGTGGCCATGAATAAAGCACCATAAGTTCTCACTCTGTGCCATGGACTCCAACCTGAACTGGCAGCCTGGTCTCTAGGCTTCAAGCCATCCCTGGATTGAAGGTAGGGTTTCACCAGGGACCTTCCCTTTCCTTCACAGGGGCCTGTCTGCCTCCTGCTGCCATCAAAATGCCATCCACAGTACACAGGATGTCATGCCAAGGGGTGTTTGCAGGCCCACACTGAACCACCCTCTGCACTCCCTTGGCCTCCTTCCACAGCACCCAGGCTATTCATGCTGAAGGGTGCTTGCAGGTCAGCACTGAGCCACCCTCACCATCTCCTCAGCCTCCTTCCTGGGCTTATCAGTGCCCGAAGTCTGGAGGTGGCCAAGGTGGCACCATCCTGACTGTTCTCCCACCCTGCTGGGTTGTGACAGAAGCCAGGCTCAGCCACAACTTTGCTCCACTCCAAACAGGTGCCAAGAGTTGGGAGAGGCCAGGGAGTGGGAGCAGGTACTTTCAAGACTGCAGGGGCAAGGGACTTCCTGAGCCCCTGAGAGCACAGGGATGCTGGGGTCTGGAGCTGTGGCTGGGTAGCTGCAGCTGTGCCCCGTAGCACAGGCTCCTGATCCACCAAAGTAGGGGGTGGGGCTCTCTCTTTTTCTGTGCTCCTATTGGCCCATAAAGCATGTAGCCCCAGCTGTGCTTCCTCTGCTGTGCTGACATCCTCACAGTGGCCGCTCCAGACAGGTCATCACTGCAATCAAAATGAGATATATATATATTTTTTTTAGTGGTATAACTGGAACAATCAAATCTGGTCAGATATATTCATAAATGGACATATGGTATATGTATATGTAAAATAGATTTTGAGAATCCATTACCGTAACATTTTGAAAACAGAATGGACATTTTGAAATGTGGCAAATAAGAACTCTAAAAAAAAATCTTAATTTGGGATGAGAGAGTAAAATCTAACCAAATTTGACTACTTTGAAAGAATCGAATGGGTGATATGACCACAAAATGCAAATTATTGATAGTAAAAAAAATATGGAACTTTGAAAGCAGAAGCAGGGTAGGCAGAATAAAGGAAGAAAGAGAATTTTAATTTTGAAGTTGAGGGTCAATCTTTATTTTAGAGAGTTCATTGGATTACACTTTCTGTATGCATAATTAATACAGTTGAGTGATATTGTTTTTATAGCTGTAATGTGATTAACATTCATCTAAACTCAATAATAGTGAATCACTGTTATTTTTTTTTTAATGATTTAAGTCTCAGGACAATAGGAAACAATGAAGGTACCCTAAGAAAATGCTTTCTTCTTCTTCTTCTTTTTTTGGAAGACAGGATCTCACTATATTACCCAGGCTGGTGTGCAGTGGCCTGATCAAGGCTGACTGCCCTCTCAACTTCCTGAGCTCAAGCGATCCTCCCATCTCAGCCTCCCAAGCAGATGGGACCACAGGTGCATGCTCAATGATAGACTGGATGAAGAAAATGTGGTACATAGACACCGTGGAATACTAAGCAGCCATAAAAGAAACAACATCATGTCCTTGGCATGGACATGAATGGAGCTGGAAGCCAATAGTCTCACCAAACTAACACAGGAACAGAAAACTGAACACTGCTTGTTCTTTATTATAAGTGGGAGCTGCACAATGTGAACACACAGACACAGGGAAAGAACAGCACACACTGGGGCCTGTGTGGGGGTGGGAGGAGAGAGAGCATCAGAAAAACTACCTAATGTATGCAGGGCTTAATATCTAGGTGATGGGTTGATGGGTGCAGCAAACAACCATAGCACGTTTACCTATGAAACAAATTTGCACATCCTGCACATGTACCCCAGAACATAAAAATAAAACAAATAATATTTTTAAATAAATAAAATAAAATTATAATAATTCTAACTTGCTTTATTTTTCATGGACTCATCATCACTTCCACTTTTCTGAAAGTAACACTTAACCCTCAAATATAAGGACACTTCCATAGTCGATATGTATTTTACAAGCATTGCTGGAAAATTTGGAAAGGCACTGAGGTGATTTTAATTTTGTTTCAGTAAAGAGCAACTAATGTGTAAAAATATGAGGAAATCCTCAAAATCAGATTGTGGACAATATTTGAGACCATATGCTGACACCATGGAACTGGGACAGAAATAAGACGCCACTGAAAGGAAAACTGTTTTCTATCTTGAAAGAACGTCTAGGTTTTCTTTAAGTTATAGAGTATATAATTTTACAATTACCCCAAAATTGCAACACTAAAGATAAGCAAGTAAACAAAAAGTTGCCAATAAGTACAATTAATATATTGAAATGTACCAAAAGGTAAAAATTTGAATGCACATTTTATATTAGTCAAATGTTTAAATAAAAAATGCTTGTAAAGATAAAGTAAAGCTTTATTATTTCCAATTATTCATAATATCTAAAACTATGTAGCTAAGTAGTTACCCAGTAGATTAGCTTAAACTACGCTTATAAATAGATAATCTGTCTAATTAACATAGAATATTTTTAACTAGTTCTAAAATTTTTTTAAATGTTACTTGAAAAGATATTTTCTCTTGTGTTTCAAATATCTCCCTGGCCCACAAAAATATCTTACTCAGATTCTAAGTTCACTTAACAAACTTGCTTAATATGTAAACATAAGTAAACATTATTCCAGTTCTTATCAAAATTAGCAAAAATCAAATTCTATGCTTCCAATATATGCTATTCTAGAATTTTAACATAATTAATGAGAGAATAAAGAAAAAATGAGTAATTACGGTAAGCTTTGTTTATTATTCAAGAAAAGCTTTTGCATGGAATGTGTTTAGATCAGATTTTTAAAGGAGATTGTAGTAGTAAATAAATATAGCTCTCAAAATCTGGGGAGAATGCAAAAATAAAAGGAACCATAGAGTTTGAGTTTTATAGGTCAGTATCTTACAATCCTCTAAAAATGACAGTTCTTGAATTTATTATAACAGCTGAGGAAAATGTTACCATTCACGTTTTGAGGTGAGGTACATTTGAATCCATGCTCAGAAATAAGATAGCCCATATGTACTTTAATTTCAAAGCAAATATTCTGTATCCCAATTAGAGGGGGTGTAAGGATACATCTAAAGAGAGATTTTTGAAATATTGGAATTTTTGTGACGTAGTTGGCTTAAATATGTACAATTGAAAAAGGAAAAGGGGAGAAAAGAGTTAATCAATGAATACCAACCAAGTGCTAGGCAATATGCATGTACTTTGTACATACTGTAGTATTTACCCCTTATAAACATTTGTGAATTTCATGAATGTCCTCATCCTACAGTAAATATTGAGGTTTAAACATTAAGTAACTTCCCAAACTGACCCAAAAAATGCAGTACTGGGGTGCCAATCTGAGTCTGTCATAACGTTTGTTACTGTCTATTACTTGCTGCAATTATTACATTCCACACATTGCCTGGTTCTTTAATTTCAATGTAACTTTCTAAAGATTAGCCATTATATTGATACTATTTATGTGTAGTGATTTATGGGACAACCTGTAATTTTTAACAGAAAATTATTTCTTAGAAGAGAATATTTATAAATAAGTGAATTAGATACAGTGTTAACAAGAAACATTATTAGTCATCCATCTCATACCTTTTAGTTTATCTTGAAACATTCTTTACCTCCAGTTACTTTACACTCAGAATGAAATTATTCAATCGCTTTGAAAACATCAAAGAAATAAAGAATTGCTCCCAATCTGTAATTTACAACTGTGTCCCCTGATTAGTCAGAGAAGGTCAAAGGGGCTAAGACATTCACAAAGTATAGGAAAGGGCACACTGAAGAGGATATGCTTAATCTTCACAGCCAAATAATCATTAGCAGTGGTGATGGATAAAGTCGAATATGCAATTGCTACTGGGACAGTATTACATTTATTCAGATTCATAAAACAAAAGCAAAGAGGTATTAGGACAAGTGAGTAACTCAAATGAGGGATGAAATGACAAATTTTATAAACTCTATCACAGTAAAATCACGTTGACATTTTATTTTTAATGTTATTTAATATTGATATTTTATGTGAAATAATGTCTAGATAAAATTAGATTTTCAACATTAGTGAAATTACTATGTAATCTATTATACAAACTTGTTTATGTTATTATAAACTAATTATTATATAAATTTTCATTTATATTATTGGACTAATTATTATATAAACTAATTATTATGTAAACTTTTGTTCACCAAATATATATTGAGTACATTCTATGTACATGTGAAGTTTGAGACAACATTTTAATACTAAGTTAACTTAAAAAACATATTATTGTTTTCAAAATCCAGTTTTGCAGTCTCCTAGTACAATATACAAATACATTACCTGCATTTATAAAGAATTCTGATGTGTTGAAAACTATGTCATCAACATTATGATTCAAAATTGTTTATAAGCTTTCATAGAAAAAAATAACAGTATTATAACAAACGATCTTTGAAGTTCTATGAAAGACAACCGGCATTTGTATTTCTTTTCAATACTGAATATTTCATATCAGTCAATATATTATTTAGTAGTACACTTCTAAATAATCTAAATTTAACACTACCATTAGTAACCAATTTTCTTTCATTTCAAAAATATATATTTATCATAACTTTAAAAAAACTAATGTATATTTTATAATAAAATCATCTCTAGTTTGAATTGTATTAATGGTCAGTAAATCTTCCCTTTGAGACAATGAATAATTATTTAATAACATAAGGATGGTCAATAATTTAAATTCAAGAGTTTGTACATTGATTGATCTTCCAGATAAAATACTGTTAATCCTAATGATTTCCCATAGTTTGATTTTCATTATAATATTGCATGTTACACATTTAGGTATTATATTCACAATAATAACTAGGGAATCACTCTTGTTCAGTAGGTTAAGCAAATTAACTGAACGCTATAGATTATTTCTAGCTCTAGATTGGAACATCTTACTGCTACTTGAGGTCAAGCCCTGCCTTGGGCAAAATCATGACATAGGTCTCATAATCATTGTCCTTGTTGCAAGATCCTATAAGTCTACTGGCCTACCTCACTGACCCTTGTGTTAATTCCCCCAGGTGGCCAGCTCTTCCTCACTATATTTTGGATGCACGGTGCCTAACCATAGTGTCCCTCTTTGCAATATTTCATCCTTCAAACTTACTACTCTCCCTTGTATAAAAATTTACTTTAAGAATTAGTTGTCACCTTGAATGCAAGTTGATAGCTAAATAATATTAATAAATTTATCAAATGGTTCTAAAATAATGGAATTATGTCTTATGAGGGTATTTATATTTTAACTGCAAACAATTCAGATAAATGTCTCTTGAGCTGTGAAATATCAAACAATGGTATAAAAATACCTTTAGAAATTGAGTCTTTTCTATATTTCTAAATAATAGGACCTAAACACCTGTTTCATTTAAAATTATTCCAATTCATATTCGTCAAAATTTAGTGTAATATTTAATCTCTTGGTATGTTAACACTAAAATGAGACTATATAATGATATTCAGCAATTTGTAACACCAAATACACATATATGTACTCTCATATATTTTTCTGAAAGTTGGCTTCTACATCAGAAATAGAATGTAAATTTCAGGTCCTGATTAATTTTTAATCATTTTTTACACTGTGGTCATTAAGTGAATGATTTAATGGCAGGGGATCCCGGTATCTCAATATGCTTATAGGTGATTTTATAGATACAAATTAATTATAATATAATTGGGACTGAATTTTGTATTTCATAGAAAATATATCACTAAGATAATATTTTATATTAGAAAACATGCTCCTTTAATTACTAATTTCCAGGAAGTTTCGAGGATTGAGAAATATATTTCATAGAGACCAATATGATGATAAATTATTTACTATTTTCCTATATCTGGTGTTGGAAAAATACACAGTTATGTTTCCAATAATAATTATCACTTAGTTTCATCCCATGTTTATCCTGCCGCCCTTGCTTATATTCTTGGTAGATAAATAAGAGACCAAAACAAAGCTGTTAAATCAATAATATGGGAACATTTTGTTGCCCTTAAGAAAACTAATCAGTGAAAGTATAATAATTCATTATATAGATCTTAATATTATTTTTAAAATTAGAAATGGTGCATTAACTACACCCCCGTTCTATAATCCTAGGTTTTGAAAACTTGTAACTGAAGTGTTAAATATCTCCCTGTTGCTGTTGAGACTGTACACTACTATTCCATAGTATCCACCCTCAATCTTCACTTGTCAAGATAAGGGTAATCAATCTCAATTCCCCATAAAATGTAATTTCCATTAGAGACAAGCAATAAACACTGCCAATTTCTTGGTAGCATTGGACTTCTATAAAATAATCCGCTTTAAAAGAGACCAGGGAAAAATACTTTATTTTATCACTGAGATACTGATATATAGAAGCAGAAAAAGTCAATTTATCTTCTTATCTTATTGAGATTCCTATAATTAATGTGTTTAGTTTTTTTTTTTTTTTTTTTTTTTTTTTTTTAAGGCTAAAATAGAAGTCAGTGTAACGGTTGCTGAAGGGAAAGAGCAGCAAGTCTCCACAAAGAAGAGGCAATTCCTTAGTAAAACCATAATCTTAATCTGGTATGTGTCCTAAAATCACTAAACAAGGCTAAAGAAGTTCATAATTTCAAAACATTGTCACTGATATCATACTAAGTAAAATACTCTGTGTGGGATATAAGTTACAGCCTCCATCCTTTGAAAGCTTATATTTTACCAGTGAGTATAAAAACTACAATTCAAGGCAACATTTTTTTTCTTTCTTCCCAAACATCCAAAAGTAAGAAGTAAGAACTACTCCTAAGAGCATTCAAATGCTGTTAACTTGTGGTCATATTGTCATACATGAATGGTTACCAGGTTAATTGCTGGTGACTTTCTAAAACATGAGTTACCAATTTTTTGTTGCCATATTTGATGTTCTGCATTGCTTTCAGGATAATCTCACAAGGATGTCAAGAAATGACACTTAAATCTTCACATAAATGGCTTTCACTTAAGTCTTCACGTGATTTTAACACAATCCTGTGTTAAATCTCTCATGTGTCATTTTCCTTTTGTTTCATTTGTGATCTTCAGCCATGTTACTC
The DNA here is from genome assembly GCF_049354715.1 of Callithrix jacchus. Lineage (NCBI taxonomy): Eukaryota > Metazoa > Chordata > Mammalia > Primates > Cebidae > Callithrix > Callithrix jacchus. Next base: position 14,572,908 of record NC_133522.1, read on the forward strand.
TTTCTCCTGCACTGTTCCTCCAGCCTATTAACTTTAATGTCTCCTGCAGTACTCACCCTCCATTCCTCCTCCATTTAACACTCAGACCTTGGCTGAGAATTGATTTGTTCTATTTCAAATTTCCTCCATTGTATGTTTTATGTAGTCTCATTTAGTACTGTAGTTGCCTGTTGACAGCCTCTCCTACTATCTTGTGAATTCCTCCAAGGCAAAGATTGTATTTTATTCATCATATGACTCAATGCTAGCTTTATGGTTTGCACCTTTGCATGCAAAAGCTCATGCTTTCTAAATTAAAACTTGGACAAACATTCTAGAAATGCCAAAACAGACACTAAGAACAGGTAGAATTAAAATGTTGTGTTGGACATTGACATTGATATTACTGAATAGAGATTTTAAGGATAATTTGATATGTTATTTGAAGTATTTTTTTATCCCTATTTGTTCCAATATGTTCATTTCAAACGGATTTCACTGTTGTCAGAAGAGTAAGTTTTGTTTACACATGTTTAATTCTGTCATTTTAAAGTAAATTGATTCAAATACAAGAAGAATATATTTTCCTTAATATAACTATATGTAATACAAGTGTTTTATACTACTGTTAGTTTTCAAATTTTTTTTGTTTATTCACCATCAATGTTATATAGAGCTTGCAAAAGGCAAGATTATTTGCCATAAACCAATTAGTATTAATTGTTATGGGAATGGTGAAAAGCAAAATGGTCTTAGATTTATGAACTAGAATTTATAGCACAATGCTGAATAGAAAAGTAAATGATGATTACCAAGTGCCATAGAACATTTATAGTTTAATTATTACATATTATAATGTTCCATTAAACTACCTGTTTAGACATTTCCCTTCTCCACTAAGCACGTAACACTTTAATATCTAAAACCTTGGCATTTTCTGTTGTTGTTATTCCTAGAACAACATCTGGTAAAACAATGGGTTCTAAAATAGTGTTAATTATATTAGTCAAAATTCAACTGTATCAGCAGAGCTATATAAAAAATGTTAGAAGGTAAGTTGAATTATGGATTTGCAAATAATGTGAATGTTCATAATATTACAAGAAATAACTCAGAGAGCAAAAGACCCTAAAGGATAAACTCAACCAACAGATTGTATCGTTCAATATTTATGAATACATTTCAAATTTATTAAATATTTCAAATTTAATGGAGGAAAACATATTCTGAGAAATTTTGTTTATTTCACTTTAAGTTACTCCTAAATCTCTTAAACTTAGATAACTATATTTTCTTCTAGGAATTTACTTATAAATTAAATATACACTTCCCCAATCTGTAGTATCAAATGATGATACCTTTTTACAAAGAAAGGCAATAACTTTCTAAATGACCATCCAAATTAAATTTCATTTTGTAGAATATAAAACCATGCTGTTTACATACCATGTAGATAATTTCTCCTTGTATTATTTTAACCACAAAACTATTATTATATAATATTGTCAGAAATGCTAATTCACAAATTATTCCTGAGAGCACTACTCCAAAGAAAAAAATATTAAAACATGCATGCATATAGATACATGTATGAGTATAATTATATAAAATTTAAGTTAATAGACTACAGTAGTATCATATATACACAGATGTGTGAGAGAGAGAGAAAATGGGAGATAACACAAATTACCTGTTTTTGTCACTAAAAATATAGAGCTGGAGTTTGGTTTTTCCTTTTATTTTCAAGTATAAAGTTATATTTGGAAAGCAAAAAAAACAAATTTCTCCCTTCCGGAGTCCCTTTAGGTCAAGATTTTCTTTAGAAATGTAAGAATTCTGTATGTCTACAAAAATGAATATTTTATTTTAAAATAACAATTAAAAATACTTTCTGTCTTATTTCCAAAGTCTGAAATACAGGTCGGGTTTATTTTCTACATTAGAAAATGCACCGCCTACTTTACTTAAGAGGTAGGGAAAAATGTCTCATATATTTTTGCCAGCCTTTCAAGATATAAGTTGTTCAGTGTCATGGCATATGATCTGTGGCAATTTCTTCAGGGAAGCTTATTCTTACAGTATAAAAGAAAATCTATTTTAAAGATAACTTTGTGTATGAGAGCGAACATTTCTTCAAAGAGCCAGGAAGCTTAGAAGAGGAGATAAAATGGAGACTTTCTTCTCCTTTGAGGATACAGTTGCGTATTCAGGCCAAGTTAAGTGTATTTTGCAAATCATTACATGTCATCAAGACTGTTTAAGATAATTCAATTGTATCTTATCAAATTATCACTACAATGTTCTATTCCTTTCTGTTCAGTATAATCAAATGATTAGTGATGAAATTCCACAAGATAATTTTGTTTCATTCATTAAAGAAGGGGTGAAGCCAAAAGTAAAATGGTGACTAGGAGAATTAGTCCAATCAAGCTGGTAACTGTTCTTCCCATTATTGCTTATTTATTACGCCTTCTTTTCCAAGTTACCGAATTTCTTTCTTCTCCCTCTTTCTCTTCCTTCCCCTCTTAAACTTCTCATCCCACTGTGTGCATGGAACTTCTTTCTAATGAAATCCAAAACCTAATATTTTTCCTTCATAGTACAATTTAATTGCATGAATTCTAAATTCACTCAGTATATTTCTAAAACAAATCCTAGGCTTATGATGTCTATTTGTACCACACTGAAATCTTGCACTAAGTGAAATATGGTATGTTCAAGGGAAATTAAACTAATATTTATTTAATGTCTTCAATTCCAAGTATCATCTCCGTTACTGTCATCTTTGTCTTCAGTATCATCATCATCATGATCATCATCCACTGTTCCTTTAATGATTTAAATCTGGCTTTATTCAGTTTTCAAGGCAATTCTATGAAGCAAGTAATATCATATTAATGTTGCTGATCAGGAAAATGAGAATCATAGAGGTTAACTGATCTCTTTAATTAATTAATCCCAAAACTAAATGACGGGTTAACATTTAAATCTGCATTTGTATGTCTCAAACATTGAGATTCTCTCACTATTCCATCTCAAAACAAAGTATGTGGAAGGTCAATTTAAAATACATTTTGAAAAATGTTTCATCAATTATGCCTACTATTCAAACCCTGTGCTTCCAACAAGGACTAATTTATGATAAAATATTCTATGATACATCAGGAGAGAGAGAAAAAATATATATCCTTTCTCTGGATTCCCAAAAACAATATCATCCATACATATGTTCTAAATGTTGAACATATGGTGCTGTGGCTCAAGCCTGTAATCCCAGCTATTTGGGAGCCCTAGGAGGGCAGATCACTTGAGGTCAGGAGTTTGAGACCAGCCTCGCCAACATGGTGAAACGTCGTCTCAGCTAAAAATACAAAAATTATCCAGATGTGATGGGGCATGCCTGTAATCCCAGCTATTAGGGAGGCTGAGCAGGAGAATCACTTGAACTCAGAAGGCGCACATTGCAGTGAGCCCAGATGCCACTGCACTCCTGTCTGCGAAACAGAGCAAAACTTCATCTCAAAAAAAAAAAGAAAATGTCATCTTGTAATTTTCTTTCTAGTAACCTTGATGACAGCAATGCTAGACAGAACATCAGAGTATGTAACTGCAGCCCAGAAGCAAATTGCCTAACAGGTAAGTAGATAAGCACTTAAGTGATGTTGTGACTCTTCCTGCAAGCAGAGGTCCTACCTCTGGGTTCCTGTGGCCTTTCTCAGCTGGGAATATGTTGATAATTTACATTTATCAAGGCTCTGTGGGAAGGCTGGGCAGTATTAGAGAATGACATGCACCATTCACTTGTACATTTTAGCACTTGCCTAGTTCACCCTTAGTTAACTGACTCGATCTTAATTATTTGAAGGCATGAACCAGAAAGTTTTCCTCTTTCCCTTCGTCCCTCCCAACACCCCTTCCTATTTCCTTCCATCCTTCCTCCTCCCTCTTCCTTCCTTCCTCACTTTCTTCCTTTTTCCTTCTTTCTTTCCTTTCTTCCTTCATTCCTTTCTCCCTTCCTTCTAATTTTCCTTCTACCCATTTTCTAATATCACCCTTTTTATTCAGCCCATTTGTCCTCCCCTCTAAACAAGCTAAACCTGTGTACTACTTGCAAACTAAGTACATAGCAGTTATTTCTCATTGGATTAAATGAATTCAACATAAGTAACAGTAGAGCTGAGCTAAAGTTTATAGATTGGTCCATTTTTCAATAGACCATTTTTATATATACTCATCGATAAGCCAAATTTGGTTCCAAATTAAATGTCCAAATTGATTTCTTTCAGAACCATGAACCATGCCCTGTACATTGTTTGCATTGTCTGGCACATCGTATGCTCTAATAAATATTTGCTGAATGTGGGGAAAGATGGAATAAATGAAACTTTCAATCTGCATTGTCTGGCACATAGTATGCTCTAATAAATATTTGCTGAATGTGGGGAAAAGATGGAATAAATAAAATTTTCAATCTTGCCCACTTAATAATATATTTAATTTTCTACTGTATATATATGTATGTGTGTGTGTGTGTATATATGTATATATATACTTGAACTTCTGACCTCAAGTGATCCACCTGCTTTGGCCTCCCAAAGTGCCAGGAGTACAGGCATGAGCTGCCAAGCCAGACCCATATATGGTTTTGAAAGTAAAACTCATTATCTACTTTCCAGCCATCAACATGATGTATTTTGATTTAGCAACTGTGTTAATCCAAAAAAGGAAAAGTGTACATATTTACCTTGGAGAGAAGAGAAAATTGGCTCGGTTTGGTGGCTCACACCTGTAATCCTAGCACTTTGGGAGGCCAAGGAGGGTAGATCACCTAAGTCAGGAGTTCAAGACTAGCCTTCCTAACATAGGGAAACCCTGTCTACAGTAAAAATACAAAAATTAGCCGGGTGCTCGTGTGTGCCTGTAGTCCCAGCTACTCAGAAGGCTGAGGCAGGAAAATAGCTTGAGCCCAGAGAGGTTGCAGGAAACTGAGATGGCACCACTGCACCCAGCCTTCGGTGATGGAGTGAGACTATGCCTTAAAAAAAAAAAAAAAGGAAAGAGAAGATAAAATTGGAAAAACACCGGAGATAAAGAATAATATAGAAGAATAATATAAAAGGATAAGCAAAATGTGAGGCATAGAAAGAAATGTGACTTCTCAAGAGAAAATATATTTGGAAGAAAATTCAAAATTTCAGGTATGCATTGAAAGTGGATTGACCATTTGAAATGTATGATTTGATAGTTAAGCATTAAATAATCTTAAGGAGGAGATTAATCCAAGACAATGTATATATAAATGTTTTGTTTCACAAATAAACACAGAAAGAGTAGCAGTGTGATCTGTCAGTTACAGACATCCATCCACTGGTGGTAATGAGATTCTGGCATAAATGAACTACATAAATTAAATACATGAATGAACTGGAAGCTAATTTAACAACATTGTTCAAATTATCTTAATTTTTATTTACTCTTCAAAATTTTTTAAAAGGAATCTTCTCCATGATTATATTCTATTTCTGTATGGCAGAATAATAAATAACATCTGATTTCTCATACCCATATATTTATTCAAAGGGTGTTCTTATATAAGATTTTTTATGAGTTATATAGAGAATAAGAACTTTTATGCCATTAACTAGGGATTAAATCCTTGTGTTCTATTGTTGAGAATTTTTAAGAAAGATAAAAGTCTACACTCTTTGCTTATATTTCAAATGAATACAGCACTGTGGAAATTATAGAGTTTCTGCTTCCTAAGGGTATGCTTACATGATAGATCAATAGAACTAGCTTTGAAAATCCCTATCAATATATGAAGTAGTTGTGATGAAAATTCCCTATTGCTGATAACATACCAACAAAACTGTCAAGTAGCGGAGGATTCAAAGAAATAATAGTCATGACCAGGATTAGCACAAACTCTATTGTAATAATGGAATCCATAACTTATATTCAGCCTCAAGATGTATGGATTAGTGATGAAAACTGCTGATCATACCACATGAGCAGTTTTGCTGATAAGAATCATTGTTATCCACAAACGAGAAAATGCTTTCCATCTGTAAGAGCCGAGGAATGGCAGTACAGTCTGAATTCTGTAGTAGGTGGGACTGGAAAGTGATCAGGACTCTCTTCCTCGGACATCCTTCTTGTTTACCTTCCTAGCATGCCTCTATTGCATTGATGCCATGGCCATGGGTAGGATTGGATCTACAAACACTGCCATTGCATTTTGAAAAGAACTCAGTTCTTAATTCACAGGGATGATCTTCAAAATTGTTTATAAGCTGAGGTGGACTATTTAGGAGGCTGTTCTCTGTGAATTAAAATGGAAAGAATCAAGAAGTATCACCATTTACATTTACTTAAGCTGCATTCATCTCTAACATTGTCCTGCCTTTAAAGAATATAGTAGACAATAGAAAAAAAAAAAAAAAAGGTTACTTGAGCTTGAAAACCAGAATATAAGAGGATAGCATTGAATAAAGAAGATGAGAGGAAACTTTTGGAGGTAATAAATACATTTATGGCGTAAACTGTGGTGATGCATTTTTGAGTGTATAGTATCTCCAAACTCACCGAGTTGTGTACACTAAAATATGTACAGCTTTTTGTGTGTCAATTATTGCTCAATATTTTTTTTAAGAAAATAGCATGGATAAGGACACTAGCCATATCTGTGTGACTTGAGGTGAGATTCAAGGTTCCATTTGTCAGCAATACACAATCTACCAGCTTGCCTCCTTGTCATCCTTCTGCCATACTAATTCCATCCCCTACCTTTATCTCCAAATAGGTAGAAGAATAATGAACAGATAATTAATGGATAGGTAGGTAGATAGGTTGTTAGACAGATATATGATAGATAGATAGATAGATAATAGATAGATAGATAGATAGATAGATAGATAGATAGATAGATAGATAGATAAATGGTTGAGGATAAGGCAGGAGGGAAAGTTTCTTCTTTTTGCTTTACACATGAGCACAGAAAAAGTGGTCACCTTTGCTGAATCTTTTTTACAGGAACAGATATTTTACAGCTCAAAGCTAATAATGCTTCCTTGGTTGGAAAAAAGAAATGGGATTTTAAAAGTTCAATAAGGGGGCTGGGTGCTGTGGTTCATGCCTGGAATCCTAGCACTTTGGGAGGCCGAGGAGGGCAAATTGCCTGAGCTCAGGAATTCCAGACCAGCCTAGGCAACATAGCATAGACCTCGTCTCTACACAAAATATCAAAAAATCAGCTGTGTGTGGTGGCATGCCTCCCTAATCCCAGCTACTCAGGCTGTTGAGGCAGGAGAATTGCTTGAACCCAGGAGACTGAGATCATGCCACTGCACTTCAGCCTGGGCAGCAGAGTGAGACTGTCTCAAGCAAATTACATTATTGGAGAAGAGGAGGAAGCTGGCTACATTCTAAAATTCTCTACTTTGTGATTTTTACCTTGGACTTGTTTCCATGTTAGAAGATAACTAAACTGGCCCTGCACAGATGTTACAGGCGTTTATATGTGATTAACTTTAGGTTTTGATGGAAACATAGATCAGTCTTATCTAAATATAGATTATTCATGTAATAATATAGATACTGTTATTTTTGGGTGATACCTAACAGCATGTGCGTTGTGGAAGGTAAGGTACTACAAGAGTCAGTCTAAATGTTTGCTTTGCTGGGAGAGCTTTCATGAGCCCTAGATAATATTATACTCTCATTTTATTTCCTGTGATACCATGTATATTTCCATTAGACTATTCATCATGAGTTAAATTGTTCAGTTTTTAAATGTATGTCTTTAATTAAAAAGTCCAAAATCTGTTAGGACAAGGGTATTTATGTTTTATTTTACTGCTGTATTGTATAGTGAAAAGCTGGGCACATAGCAGATCCTCCACCAATAGTTAATGATATACTACACAATGATACAACCCAATTCATCCTGAATCCAAAATCGAAATATCAGATATCACTTGGAAACAAGATATCTAGATATTATTTTCCTTCTCCTCAACAGCTACTACAATACTCTTATTTCTATATTTTCTCATTATTATTCATGACATCTTTATTGCCTCAATGCCTTTTATAATTTCTCTGTTGTTTCTATAGAAAGAATTCATCATTTCAAAGCTGCTTCTTACTATAAACTAGAGGCATATTTACTTGTTTTAATTAATTTTTAGGCTTTCATAATCTCTTGGAAGTTACAATGCTGCCTATGTTTACAATTACTTTGCTGTTATTTGTACTTTAACCTAATGTTTTTCAGTCACTTATCTCATTAAACCTAATTATCAAAGATGAGGTTTTACCAGGGTTGTTTTACCAGTTTATAATATTAGGGGAGAGCGTCAAAATCACTCATCATTCTGCAATTAAGTTATAGGCCTGGTTATCACAGCTTGCAAGTAACTTTACAGGTAGTGACTTACAGTAAGTTTTTGATCCTTCTGACTCACTTATATGTAAAGTAAAGTTGAATAAACTTGTGCATAAAACACTGTGTCTAATATCTGGAATGTTGTAGAAATTCATATCTTGAGTGTGTATAGGTATGTATGTGTGCATGCAAACACACACACATATGAATGCAAGTACATGTATCTAATTTCAAACTATGTGAAGCTTGAAAGCCTTCTCAAATAACTGAATACTTCCAGGGATAGAAGAAAAATACACATTAGGTACAATGTACACTCCTTGGGTGACATGTACACTAAAATCTCAGAATTCACCACTGTGTAATTTATTCATGTAACTGAAAACCACTTGTACCCCAAAAGCTGTGGAAAGAAAAAGAAAATAATTGAACACTTGAAATCAATTATAAGCTAAACCTACTCTTTTATTCATTAGTTTATCCACTTACTCATTTATACATTCATTCTAAAAACACATGTTGATCACCTGCTGTTTCCTTAATTATAATACATAAAACAGGCCAAGCAAGGTGGCTCAAGCCTATAATTTCAGCACTTTGGGAGGCCGAGGTGGGTGGATCACAAGGTCAAGAGAACGAGAGCATCCTGGTCAATATGGTGAAACCCCATCTCTACTAAAAATACAAAAATTAGCTGGGCATGGTGGTGTGTGCCTGTAGTCCCAGCTACTCGGGAGGCTGAGGCAGGAGAATTGCTTGAACCCAGAAGTCAGAGGTTGCGGTGAGCCGAGATTATGCCATTGCACTTTAGTCTGGGTAACAACTGTGAAACTCTGTCTCAAAAAAAAAAAAAAAAATACATACAACAATAAATAGGCCACCATCTTTGCCTCTGAGAATCTCATAGTTTTGAACTTAGTCAAACAGGTTAGCAAATTGTTATAATATAATAATATGGTGTTAGATTGGAATAAAAACAGTATTGTGGGAGTGTGTATCAGGGAGAACTAGTATTATATCAGTTCAATTTATGAATATTGGCCAGCTTATATTTGAGAGTTAGTAACAGAATAATCAAAGCAGCAGAACCAAGAAGACATCTACAGAAAACAATGACTGTAATCACATGTTTTCTAGCCTGAAAGCCACCTTCTAGTTGTAAGCAAACTGTAAAGTTAAATTAAAATGTATATTTATTTAAGAATAAATAGCTTGTGAGTGTGTACAAGTGGACATATAGGAGTGTGTGTTGTTGTATAACACTGACAACGGTCTACGTCAGGAGGAAAATATCTGGTGTTAGTTATGTGAAACTGTTTTCAAAAGATAGCTATTTAAATTAAAAATATCCTTATGAATAACATTTTCCTTCGTGTGTGTGTGTGGGGGGGTGTATGTGTGTGTGTGTGTGTATGTTGTTTCCATGAACAATATGAAGAGCTGAGGTTGTCTTAAGACACCTTCAAGCCTGTGGGCATTATAGTTGCTATATGGAATAAATCCTTCTGTACCAACCTATTTGAAGTTAAATCTGTATATCTGAGTAGTCCTAGGAAGGTTATGGGTCATTTCCAGAATCTTAAGCGTGACCTTACATAATACTAAAAACATGATGCCTTGTTAGAGTGCTTATCAGCTATGTTATGAAGCAAAAAAATGATTTCAGAAATTCATAGTAAGCCTATATATAAATTGCTGTTCTATCTTTCAGCCTCTGGGTTAAGAGAGAGGATGAGATTAGAACTCCCGAAATACATGCATTGGAGAAGCTGTCTCTGTGATTATTTTTCACGGATTGTTATCGTCCATGACTGTTTTCTTATTATAGATCCATACAGGAAGAACATAGTTGTGCTACCTATGTCACATATTTATAGAAAGAAAACACTCAAGATTCAGAGTTTCTTTAAGAATTTCATTTATTATTATTCCAAGCATATAATTAGGACCTGCCATTATGCTAAATACCTTACATAAAAAAACTCAGGAATTTCACAGTGAATTAAGGGAGACAGACAAGTAAAGAGACAATGAAAATGCAGGGTGCTGCACAAGTTTTTGAGGGTTTTAACCAATAAATATGTCAGATTTGGGCATTAGAATAACTGTACCATGAGAATAAGTAGGTAAACTAATATTAAAATAATAAAACAGAAGGTAAAAAACTAAATATTGGAAGATTAACAGTCTCCAACAAAAGGAAAGTACAAAGAAGCTACAGGCAGCACACCAAGCTAAGAACGCAGTCAGGATTCCTTGGCCTGAGGCAATCAGAGATACTGCAGGGTTAGGAAGGACTGACTTCCCTGCAGGGAATCCCTGGATACTAAGGAGCTAGGGCAGAGAGGGAGAGGAAGAGGAAGTAAATGCAGCTACTTGTGTTTCCCTTCTGTACACTCAGCAGGAGAAGATGAAGAAGAGAATGCAAGAGCGGGAAACAGCAAAGAATCCCAGAAAATGTTTTATTAAATAGAGCCCTAAATATTTACGAGATGTGAAGAACTGTTCCTTCCCCCTGACGTTCACATCCTCGGCACATTCTTCCTCCATCCATGGCTGGGTTTATTACTGCTGGTATAAACTCTTAAGGATAAAAATCTCCCGTTATCAACTCTTTCTGGTCTCAAAGAAGGAAGAAATGTTCAGGCTAAAAAAAAATGGTTTTATTTTAAGCACACGAAATAAAGAAGGCAGGAAAAAGCAGCTACATAGCCAGAACTTTTCAAGAATTTGAAACCTATTCTTTGCCTTACAGAATAAAACCCTATAGCCAATAATCAGATGAGAAATGTTCCTAGTGCTCGTACCAGTGTTTCCAGAAAGGAGCCCCATCCAGATCCCAAGAAAGGGATATTGGATCCATAGAGTAAAATGAAAGCAAGTTTAGCAAGAAAGTAAAGGGATAAAGAATGGCTACTCTATGGGTAACAGCACACCTCTCTACCCCCAGGGCTGCTGTTTGTCCATTTTTATAATTTTTTCATTATTATGCTAAAGCAGGGGTGATTATTTATGCCTCCCCTTTTTAGACCATACAGGATAACTTCTTGACATTGTCATGGCATTTGTAAACTGCCATGGCACTGGTGAGTGTAGCAGTGAGGATGAGGTCACCCTCATTGCCATCTTGGTATTGGTAGATTTTATGTGGCTTCACAAGCTGTTTTCTCAGCCAGGTCTTTATGACCTTTATTTTGTGCTGACCTCCTATTTCATCCTATGACTTAGAATGTGTAACTGTCTAGGAATGCAGCACAGTAGGTCTAAGCCTTATTTTACTCAGTTTCTATTCACGATGGAGTTGCTCTGATTTAAACGCCCCTGACAGAAGCATCTCTCTGTTTCCCTCTTGGTCTTTGTACTCATTCATTGCACCCTGTAAGAGGGAGTGAGGCAAATCAGGGAGGTCAATGCATTTATTCCCAGGCATCTTTACCATGGGATCACTTTGGGCTGCTGTGACCCTGCATTTAAGGCCCTATCCACATTTGTGTCTTTTTGAGTTCCAAGAACTGGTAGCTGCTGCCTCCTCTGAACCCTTCTCAGCCAGGATGGGAGCAGATCTATGGAAACAGATTTGTCTCTTTTTGTTTTCGTTATACCATGTATATCCTATGGTAAATATTCTTTTTGTGAAATTATCAAATTATTCTAAATTTGTACCAGGAGCCTAATGGAAACATGAGAATATGAGATTCTAAGAAATACACCTAAAATATTTAATAAATGCAATTTCATTCTCATATGTTGTACATATTAGGTTTATGAGGAGATCCAAGACTAATTTCCATGAGTAATATATCCTATAACAAGCGTTTAGTTAGCAGTCACGTATAAAACTTAATAGACTTTTTAACATAAGTATGTGATATGGTACGTATGTGGCCATAGGCTCTGTGTATGTACATCGACTTCGTGACCCCATCTAAATGTCATCTTGAATTGTAATCCTCATAATCTCCACATGTCAAGGGAGAGATCAGGTAGAGATAATTGAATTATGGCATTTCTCCTTCCTGATGCCTTGTGAAGAACGTGACTTGCTTCCTCTTCACCTTCTGCTATGATTGTAGGTTTCCTGAGGCCTACTCAGCGGCACAGAACTGTGAGTCAATTAAATCTCTTTTATTGATAAATTACTGAGTCTCAGGCAGTTCTTTATAGCAGTACGAAAATGGACTAATACAGTATGTGAGTTTCCCTAACTATGTTTTAAGCCTTTTGAGGACAGGTACCAAATCTCACACATAGTTGGTACAATAGAATTCAAATTATTTGTTCTATGCATGAATGAAGAGTGAATGAATGAATGAACCAATGAATAGATTACTTGAAAGGCAATTGTGCAAAGCAAATGACATTATAAGGTAAAATGACTGATTTTAAGATTCATAGAATGTGGAAAATAATCATAATCATTCTTAGTAAAATTTCAGATTTACATCCTAGAGATCTTATTATTCTTAAATAAAATTTTTGTATTTCAGTGTTCAGATAAGAAACCATTAATTGCTTTTCTATTTTTATTTTTCTTTGTCCTACCTTACTTTTGAAACCAAGACCACATCTCTATGAGAGAAAAGGGATTAACCTCTTCTGGAATTGGAATTTGCATTAACTGTTAGTAATGAACATCCTAGTCAAGCCCAAGATTAAGGTCCGAGCAAGGGCACCATATTGAGCCTTCTCTATTCTATTCCTGAATTGCATCGTTATCGATGACCCTTATATAACAAGAAACATCAACTCTGATTAAGAAGTGCTTTAATCAGAACAACAGCTTATTAAAAAGAAAAGAAACGCCTCTAATACAAAAATGTCTTGCCAATGGTAAAAATGAAGCAAATTCTTTTGTGTCCAGGGACTAATTTTCATTAACTAACATTGTTAACTCTTTATTACGAACTTAATTATCTCCTTAATTTCTTTTTACATTTCTTCCCTTATTAAATAATGCTTGAATGTTTTTTTACTAAAATTCATATTCCTTTCTTCTTAGACTGTTGGCCCCTTGAGGGAATTGACAAAGGATTATATAACTAGCAAAAATACCATGTGGAGAGTCAAATTTAAGAAAAAAAATCTTGACTTAAGATAAATTGTGGGTTGCCCATAGGAATCTGAAGAAATTGGAGAAAAGCTATCGCATTAAAATAACTGGCTGCCTCTAATCCACCCCACTAGCTATTCATCAATGGGAAAGAAATTATCAGAAGAGAGGCAAGGATTGGAAAAAGAGTCTGTTGTTGATAAGATGAAATGGTTCTTGTAGAACATAAATCTGTCTTGAGGACTTTTCTGCTCTTTGCTTTGGTTTCCACAAAAAAAAAAAAAAAAAAAAAAAAAGTGGTGTCAGGCAACCCAGATGCTAGAAATTGAAGAAGCAATGCTATAATAATCTGTGATTGGGAATGATGGAGGCACAAAAATAGCAAAAGACTGTGAGCACTAGATGAAGCTAGGGAGACATGTGAATAAATGCCACAGCCCTACGGCAAAGCACATATCCCAGGATGACTTATTAAAAAATGTGTTTATTGAGCTTTAAATAAAATTAAAATTTGGAACAAGTTGCTTATACTATTATAATGATAATGGTGATAAGACATAATACTCTTTAAATTCGTTTATAATCAATTAATTTTTACTGCTAGAGGTATCAAAATGTTTTTAAATTAAAGAAAAAGTTCTGTGCATTGCTTTTGCCTGATGCTTACTTGAGAAAAGCATTTAATTGGCTTAAACCTGTAAATTTAGTTCCTGCACATTAAACACATTGTCTTAATCATGCTTTGGTTTTAGAGTGCTTTAAAAATCTTATTATATATTAAGTGGTAATAATTTTCCCTCTTCAACTTAAATCTCTATCCATAGCAATAATTTTATAGTTAGGAAGTTATTGCCAAATCAATTGAAATAAGTGACTAGTGAATTTCCAGACATATCAGTACATTGAACTACTTCAAAAATATCTTATAATTTCCTCTCAATCTTAGTCAACACACTGCTCTTCTGTAATATGAAATACAACGATTCCTTGATCTGAATGATAATTAAAGTAACCTTAATTTAGAAAGGGTTATAATGTTTCAGTTGCAAAAGGTTAATGATGCAACATGACTGTTGGTTCTATATTGCTTGAATTTGCTACTTAATATTTGAAAGGGATTTTCTTTTCCTTTGTATTGTTTTTTGATCTATGCAGTACTTTTCCATCCTTTATATGACTTTGTTATTCCTCCAACATATAATCATAATGTCTTTTCTCTCTGAGCTCCTGAGTGGCTGCAAGGCATAAAAGAGTGTCTAATGCAAATGCTAGGAAGGCTCTAGTGGACGTCTGAGACCTCAGTCAAGGGACAGTGTTGGAATGCAAGCTTGCCTCACATAAACCTCAAGGCTGCAAATTACTCATCTTGAGCAAAAAAGATACTGCTCTTTTCTTTTGAGAAGCAGATTCATATTACAACTCTATACAGTGCAATCTATTTGAAAGGCATTTTTTCCTAGTCTCTTTCATGTATTTATCACTTAGAGATCTGCTAAACACATGCTTTAGATATATTGCCTGTGGTTGGATCCACAAAAATTAATCTCCTGGAGTAAAATTTAGCATCTGCCCCAGAAAAACCCTTCTCAGAGCTGGAACTCAGGGGCCAGTGATATTTCAACAGCAACAACAACAAAAACTGGAATGCTCCACAGATGATGGCTATTTTATTTCTCAATCTTATTTTGTTTTGTTTTTTCAAGTAAAACTCATTAGAAAACTGTCATCTTTTTTCTTCGTCAAGTTTTTTAAGTAAAAAAAAAAAATAGCAACATACAAAGTTATGGAGAAAATAATGTTAATTCTTTTTTGAATGAATTAAGCTTTATAAAACTGTACTACATTGGATTTATGTTTATGCTCCATATCTTATCTCTGACAGGTAAAATCTTCATCTTAAATCCAGTGAGTTCCATAAATTGAAAACTAGGAAAAGCACGAGATTGCAGAGAGCACTATGTGTCTACTGTAACATCTTTAAATCTTTAATGGAACTGAAAAATCAACAGATAGAATAATTTTTAGTAAATGAGTATGTCTATAATAAGACCAGAAAGAGCTATTTTTGTAATTTGGAAGAATATGATAAAGATGCATTTCTTATATATCCAGTATATTATATTTGGGAAGAAAAGATGAAAACTTAGAACATACACAATGGCTTAAGAGTGAATATGGGTGCAAAGCTGGTAGAGGTGTCTAGGCAGTATGGTTTGGTGCAGAGCAATGGAGTGGGAGCAATGTATTTATCCCAGGCGATGGTAAATTAGAGTGACCTAATCTGGAATTGCTGAAGTACTTTTTTGCATCTTGAAAGAAGAGTTGGTATTAGCTACCCCCAAAATGTGCAGTAAATGAATTCCATAAAGAAGAAACATGAAAGAAAACCAAAGCTAATAAAAAAGAGCAAGATATTTTTGAGAAAAGTAAATGCAATGTTTCCTGGTTTCATCTAGGAATTAAAAAGCCATATTTTTATAAAGGTAACAATCTCTCTTATTTGTCAATGTTTTGCAAGCTTAAGTGGTTAAATGAAAAGAAATACACTAAATTATTTCAAAAATTCACATTAAAATATTTGAAAGCCATTTGAAAAATATTCAAATATATCATTCCTGTTATATAGGTTTTTATAAAGTATCTTTATGAACAAACAGATGTGCCATGAGTTCATGAACATGTGTGCAAACCTATTTATTATCTGCCTATATAAAATAATTCTGTTACAATCATGGATGAATATTACAAAAAGGTTTCCTTTTAAATTTAATGTAAAATAAATATTCTTGTCTATTTTCTTTCTCTTCTTTGTATTGATTTATGTTATGATTTAATTCTCAAAAGGGCAATGAATGACAACAAAATTGATTTTTAGTTTCAAAACTGTTAAATAAAACATCTGGCATCATGTTCAGCTGCCAGTGTTTAGGGAAATATCTCTGGTTTTAGAGGTCATTGTAAGTATCAGGTAATGTATGAAGACAAATCCACTGAACATTTTTAAGAAGACTATGTATTGTCCTCAGGTTTTTTTCTGAATATGACTTGCTTTATATTTTGTTTTACTTACTATCTCCTCCCACCCCCAAATATCCCGTACCCCAATCAAATTAACTCAAGCTTTAGTCCTGAATTTGTTTCTTAGCTAATTACAGGGACTTAGGAAATAATAAAGGAAGCAATTAATATGAAAAAAATATGGAAGAAAAATATGAAAGGAAATCATATAGAAGAAAAATATAATTGCTGCTTTGCAATGTATCTCAAGTCTAATTACATCAGACTGTGAAAACTGATGATAAGATTTATAATATCTACATCTATAGTCACCATTGTCTCTGTAACAATATACAATGTCACTGGTGAGATTTATAATCATGACCCCAAGTCATCAAAAGACATGTTAAATTATACTCCACTTTCTCCGCTGAAGGAGCCCGAAGACCTAAAATGCAAGTTATATTACCTGTTTTTCCTTCACACGGGCACTTTAGTAGCTAACTCTGGGCCATGCGAAGTAAATATTTTACATTATTAAGTCTTCATGCTTTAAGGTATTAGAAACGATATTAGTAAAGTTTTGTGTCTAACAGTATTTTGAAATACATTTGTAATTTTATGTAATATATATTTTAAAGTGGAATTATTAGCATATCAGAGCTTTTCACAATATGAAAAACCCTAATTATTATATAGAAGAGGTTTCCTTTATAGACAAGAGTGGATAAAGCTGGATTTGCTCATATATTCAGCAAACATTTGAGTACCTACTCTGTGTCAGGACTAAAAATAATAGATTTTAAAGATGAATAATCACAGAATTTGTCTTATAAGAATGGTGCTCCCATCCCTGAGAGAACATAGGAGCGAGGAAATATACTGTGAAAATAAAATGTGAGAAGGACTCAGGAGCATTCATAAAACATACATGAAAACTGTAAGGTGCAAAGTTGCCATATAATTACTTTCAAAAAGTTTTGCTAATGAATTAGTCCTGATTGAAAAGAAATGATCTCAAATAGTCTCCAAGACAGTAAATATTTTTATGCTTCTAAATTGAAAATCCTTTTCTACTATTGTGGACCTGTCCTAATGACATGGTTAGAGTGATCAGGAATTATATTGCAATCTACTCTGTACCACTAAGCCTAACACGTTGTTTGTCATTTTAAACAACATATATCATATTTCATATAATTTGCAATAACATTACCTGAAAATATTTTATTATATAGCTTTTATGGCTCTACTGACAAAAAATGAGATATTCAGGAAGACGTTTAATGCTTTTTGGTTATTTGCCAATTTTAAACATTTTTACATATTAACAAATGATAATGGCTTCGGCACACCATACCACAGTTTGCCAATTATTTGACTCAGAGATCATTTAATACCTTAAGAATCAACATTAGTTTCTAAACTAATGTCGATTAGGAAAATATTTTTCTAATATAATTGTCCTAATATAGTTTTAAATAAATAACATTTTCCTAATAAAGTTGTATAGGAAAATAATATTTTATATTATATATACTTATATTTTATATATTATTTTTCTATACAACTTTCTCTGGGTTCATTTACTACAGCTTAATTCATATATAAGAATACTCAGAACCACGTTGCATTTTCACTAGTTTAAATATTTATTTTAGAATATTCATTATTTAAATGATAATTGGACATACACTCTGGAGATTTTTTATGTAAAACAACACCTCTAAAACTATATTAAATATATTAAAACTATAAGAATATATTGAAACTTAGTCATATAGGTCAAACAACTTCTCTGCTAATTATTAATTAAAATGAGATAAAAACTAAAAAGCTTAATTTTTCCTTTCTAGTAATTACCATATATGTGATTATATTCTTGTTAAGCATATCTAAATTAGCCCATTAGCCAGAATCGTTGCTTATAACCTTCAAAGAATGAAAAAATCAATTTCATCATATTTTTATACTGATCTCAGGGACCATGGCTAGTATACTCATTATCGTCTGTGTACATAGCATTGTACAGTACAGCATGTGTGTCAAACCAGTTAGTATGCAAATCCCAAGACCAACCCCACATTACACTCTCCAGTGACATGAAACCTTGTCTGGCTTAAATAATCACAAGAAAACATTTTATTCCTAAAATTAATAATATGTATTTTACTCACATTGAAATACATAGGCAACTAATAGTCATTTTAAAATCAGAGTCATTATAAAGAACATATAGTTAATTTTAAGTTTATCAAAATTATCAAAATACAAACAGAAAATATGAAAGGTAACTTGAAATATTAAATATGCAAAAGTATAAAAAATCTTAATTTACATAGGAAGGAGCTGCAACAGTATGGAAATGGTATTATAAGAATAGTAATAATTTTGTCAATATTCAGCTCCCAAAAAGTCTACATCTTATGTAATTAAGTTGTTATTTAATTTTACTTAGTATCAATAAGTACATTAGTAAAAATATAAATGAGCATTTTATACTCATTTTTAATGCCAGGTAAAATAACACTTTCTCATTTACCTAATCTCATGAACTCTTTCTATTCCATGAGCTTCTTTGTTCTCTCCCATTTAATTTATTTCCAATTTAAATAATTCAATGTTTCTTTATCCAATTATTTTTCTCCATTTCAACTCTTCTTAAAACAAACATCTTTTCTATGCATTAAAAATAATTGTAGGCTGATTTTTAGAGTTTTCCCACAAACTCTGTTTTTTCTTTAAATGTGTGCAGGATGTGCCTTTCTTGGTTATAAATTTTTTTAATAAGTGCTTTTTATGTAAGAAAGTTGTGATCCAGTCAGTCATCAGGACTTGTAGTCTTGTAGTAAAAACAGACAAATACACCGCACTATAGGAGGTTCCACTTTGTCTAGGACATCCTCATATCATCTTACCAAAATTGTAGTGTAGTATGTGCACAGTATAGCTGCAGCACATAGTCACTATGTGCGAGGAAGTGCAAAATGAGGAAGGAATAAGAAAGACCATGTTTCTGACCTGGCAGAGGCAAAATAATATGTTGATACAAAAGGAGTGCCGCAGTGTATGGAATAGAGTGTGACAAGACTGCTGTTTTAGGTATAATGATTTTGCCATCACGGAGACATTAAAGAAATGGAAGTGGGAGTTTGGGAAGAACTATATAAATACCTGGAAGAAAAGTGTTCCAGGAAAAGGACAAAAAAGCAAGTTCAAAAGTCTCGAGACAGAAACTAGTAACGTTCTGGTTTACCTGCATCCATGCGGACAAGGGGAGAGGAGGGTAGTGAAAGGAAACAAGGGTTATGGCAGGGAAGTGGGAGGATGCACCTTACATTAGGCCCAAGGTAGGAACTTCAGAATGTATTATAGCCATGGTACAACAGTTTAAATTGAACATACACTTTAATTTGTAACACTGGAGAATTTCCAAACAATATGGAATAGTGTGCAATTCATTAAAATATTCTGAGTTTTATTGATAATGGAGAAATTCATAGAGGAAAAGACAAAATAATGACTCACAATGTTTTCATCTTTTCATGTAATCTTACATTTGCGCATGATGAGTGAGGCCTTTCTCATTTAGTTTCCT
This sequence comes from Callithrix jacchus, assembly GCF_049354715.1. Classification (NCBI taxonomy): domain Eukaryota; kingdom Metazoa; phylum Chordata; class Mammalia; order Primates; family Cebidae; genus Callithrix; species Callithrix jacchus. The sequence continues at coordinate 14,592,918 of NC_133522.1, forward strand.
TAAAAAAGCCCATCCCACAGAAATTTTATCCTGCTTAACTTTTCCTCTTGGCACTGTTAACCCAAGTACTATAGTAAATATGTATTTCTTTACTGTTCAATTTCATGTTTTTCCATTATAATATTAATTTCCTAAGGGAAGAGATTTTGTCTCTTTTTTCAGAACTATCTTCTAAATGGCTTGACTGGTGCCCATTAAATGTTGAATGGCTGAATTATGAATCTCAACTATTTTTATCTTCCTATGATAAGCATTTGCTGAATGAAATAATGAATGGAGATAAAATGACTTTCATAAACACTGGCAAAGATTATTCACCTGGCCAAATGTCAGCTAAGCTTCCCAGCCTTCTCTTAGGCATGTCTATGTGCTTCCTGTAAACTCCAGGTTTAGCAAAAGAACCCTGCTAAATCCGTTTTTCAAAAACCCCATCTGTGATATTTGGCCACTCTTCATATCTAATCCAATTCCTCATCTTCCACCATCACTTAAGTGATGTCTGATTACCCTGGCTAGTCTTAGCAAGAATCCTATTTGAACCATTTAGCCAGAATCCCCTTACCCTGATCCGCTGACCCCCATCCCACCCTACTCTTTGTTTATAAATTCCTGATTGCCCATGTGTATTCAATGTTCAGCCCAGTCTCTCTCTCTCTCCTGCACCCACAACCCGCCAGGCAGTGGCCTACCCTTATGATGGTCTTGTGTATAAAGTTTTCTTTACCATGCTTTTACAAGAAACATTAAACAATTTTTTTAACATTACTCTGATTATTTCTTCTGTTTTCTACTGTAGTTTTAAATTAGATCTATTTTTGATCTTCCTCCAATCTGTTTCTTAAACTGAAAACATTTCATATTACAATCTTTTGTCATTCAAAGAAGTTCCTTCCATATTACAATTATAAGCTCTTGTATTTAAAAACATTTTTTAAAAAAATTCAAAAAAATATATGCTATTCATAACCAAGTTAGTGACAAATTTAACTGAATCTTGCCTACACAAATAATTTCACAATGTTCTAACTGCAGAACAAAAAAGAAAGGATGTCCACTTTTCATAAGCACAAATAAAATTCAGATAACTATTTTTGTAAATTATAGATTTTTTAGGTTTCCAACTCTAAAAACAATACTTTCTTTAAAATTATAAATAGATCAGAAAAATTCAGTTTATAAATCAAGTTTTTCTACAATAGACTATAAAATTATTTTTCTCTAACGTAGAATAAGAAGGAAATTATTTTACATATTTTACTTTCAAATATACCTAATTTAAAAAAATAGAATAGGTAACTAATAATATTTAACCAATAATAATTAACCTTAAATAGTTAAATAAGGCAAGACTATTTGGAAATGCCTGATGCATAACGTTTTATTTAACATCGATTCAGTTTACCTAACATACTTATTTTTTAGCAAAATCTATAGGTAACAGTATAAAATGAAAAAAGAAATACTGAATATTTCCAAGGTAATGTTACTTGATCTTTGTGTTGAGGCATGTTTATTTTAGTAATTTTTCTCTTCCTATTCTAAACAAACATCACTTTTGTTAAATTATTAATCATTTAAAATCATGAATGTTGTACCTACATATTCTTTCAACATCTAGTAGTAGAATCCTGTATTTTTGGTCAGTGTAAGTCAACCTTGTGTTACCTCAGAAATGTCACTCCCTTGACAATCGTGTCAAAACAGTGGAATGTATGTCACGTCTTCTCTGTAGCAAAGATTCCTACAGGAACAACATAAAACCACTGTGACATTTTTCTAATTATCGATCATTTCATGTCCAAGTAGTTGAAGGTCACTTGTTAAACACATAAACATTTGGTTCATTTTGGCATTTTAGATTGACTATGTTACTAGAAAAACTTGTGTTACATGATTTTACATTTATTTCCTATTAAACTCTAAATTATTTGATCACTTTCTGCTTTTAGTGTCATTAAAGACTGTGTGTATATTGGAAGAGAACTATACTGTAAACTCCATAAGTTCTCTGAACACTGGAGTTGTGTTTATGTGTCAAAATTTCAATGCCCAGTGCAGACACACAATGGATATTTAATGAATGCTGTTAAAAAAAATGCAGAAATGGATATCACTTATCTCACGCCAATCTTCAAACTTTCCTGCATAGTTTATAACATGAGTCTTTTAATGAATAATTGCTTTACCATGTTATTTCAGTAATATTTCAAATTCAAATTTAAATTTGAAATATTACTGAAAGGGGAAGTGCAGAGTTCTGTGTCAACACTCACTGAGTCAGCAAGAGTGTGGTTGGAGAGGATTTAAAGGGATAATAACAAGCACAGCTTTGAACTTTTCTGCACTATGAGGCTAACAAATAATGTCCGGTTTATGGAACAATATCAGGTTGGAATAATTTGCTTTCAAATAACAGAAACCCAATCAAAATAGGCTGGATAATGAAGGGGACATTTTTGACACACTATCTGAATATTTCAAATAATAATTGATTTTGTACTATGGCTTGGCAAATTTTATGTTTTTTCCTTTTAAGTTAAGTTATTCCCATGTTCACAGGCTGACTTCCAGAGGCTTCAAAGGGTTGTGTTTTCCTTTATTCACCTTCAGGATACATTTATGTTTCTTGGGTGTCTTCTGCAGGAAAATGAGGGATTTTTCTTACTCAGATATCCATACTCAATATCTCCTTGGCTAAAGTGGACTGTCAGGGTCATATATGAACCATGCACACATCCAGAAGAAGAAGGTATTGCTGATTTCTTTAAGGCACACTTGGGGCTGTAAGTAGTGAAGCGAGTTTCACAGTTTGGAATGACTACCTGAATTAAAAAAAAAACAAAGTTCTATGACCAAAAAATGGGAAAATGAATGTAAGAAGTCAAGAAGGGAACATGTTCATCAATGCAATTTGAGTAATATTGCATATTGATATTGATATTACTTCGAGTAATATTGATATTACTTAGATATTGTAAAGATATTACTTACAAGTAATATTGATATTACTTAGAGCACTAAGAAAGTGCAGGCTCAGAAATCAAATGACCTTGGCTCAACATAGAACATCCAATCTGTAAAAATGTAAACAGAGACAAATCATTTGATTGTTTTTGTATGCTTTTTACACCTGAAAATGGCAATAATAACAGGACATACAGCAAAGTTTCATTGTGAATTTTAGCTGGGATAATAAATGCAGACTACTTAGCAAATTGCTTGACACCAAGTAAATGCATAATAAATATTTGCCATTCTAATAGTAATAATTATTATAATCACATTTCTCTATAACGGGCATATATTAACTTTATAATTAGAAAAACCAAGAGCTTAATACCCATGTCTAGAGCATTATTGTCAGGACTGAACACATTAATAATCCATGTGTTTATTTCCAGTACAGCAGTTGTTTTATTGGTCTGAAATCATTTGCCTAGCTGCCACTAGACAGTTTATTAAAGTTCTTTGAAAGCAATATCTCTCCATATAACTTTATAACCCAAAGAGCAACTTGCAATGTTTGACATATACTGAATTGCAGTTAGGTGCTTATTAAAAATAGTAAAAGAAAGAAGGAAGATGAAAAGAAAGAAAGAATGGAGAGAGAGGAAAATAGTATTAAAAGACAAAAAATGGTTAAAAGACATGAGTAAGAAGATTATTAGCCTGGGGGAGCCATCTCTGAAAGGTCATGAGATGTGTCTGTATTAATTTTCTGTGCTGTCATGTGATTATATGTCTTCTTTGTGTACTCTGAAGTCAGAACTTACGTGAAACTACCAGACAAAAATTACATGTAGATAGTTATGTCTCAATCTGAAAACAAGCCAACAACCACAATAGGTAAATTAACGAAGTATTGACTATTCAACAATGAAATGAACAGCTTCTTGCCTGAGATATTTGGAGATACTAGAAATGACTTGGAGAAAATTTTAAAGGAAATGCATTAATTAGAAAATCCTTGGTTCTAATAACAAGGTTATCTTCTACTCTGAGGTTGTATCAACCCTATAACTTACTATATTTGTAAATTAAATATCGAAATTAAATAATGAACCCTGTTAATTTTTAAAGGCAATATACTCGGTTTAACAAACAGTACTAATGCTTGTTTTCTGGTATTTATACTTTGCTTCTTATTATGATGTCACAGCTCAAGTGAAGAGAAATTAAAGTATTTTTATGGATGTCAACACTGACTATATGAATTTAACAAAATTGTATTTAAAATTTGTATTCAATAAAAACCTTCTTTTGAATTAAAAAACCCATTATATATAACACTTAAGAGCCAAAATCAAACTCACTTTCCAAAGATAAATCATTTCAATTGGATTTATTTAAATGCTAAAATGATTTAGCACAAAATATAATGCAAAAATGATGAGTGCTTGTGTTCTTGTGTTTTATTTTCAGTAAAGGATAACTGATCCAGGAATTCTGCCCCTCTCTCTGTATTTGAGGAACAAAGACTACATTTCACATTTGCTCTACATGAAGCAATGAATAAAAGATCATAGATAAAAGAAGACCAGTAAATCATCATTTGCATTGTATTGATGTTTACTGAGGTATAAAATCCCCTAGAATTTCCATGTGCGATCACATTGTTATGGAGAAGGTACTCTCTTAAAATAACATGGGATTCAAAACATATATTTGTATGTGAGGAATAATCTGAAATGTGTGCTGTGACAAATTCCTCAGAAAAAAGAAAAATATCACAGTTTTTTTATACCATAAGGAATGTTGATTTTATATAAGGCTTTGTTTTACCTTATTTTATTACTTTTAGAAAACACATATGCCAACAAATAATGACTGATCCCTAAAAGCTTTATTTAAATAGTAAAAGATAAAAATAAAATAGATAAATGTCTTGATTTATTAAGAAATTAAATGTATTTATTTTAATGAATTTCAAATTGAAGAAATAATTCTTCAATAATATATTTTCTAGATGTTGAAATTGAGGGAGGCCTCAATATAAGATCAAAAATTGAATCAGAGTTAATAAATATAACAATTATTTAAAAGTGTACACACTAACATCAAATTATAGGATTGGTATCTTCTGATGCTGTTCTACCAACCCTTTGCAAAAAAGTAGCTTACGATAGGTGTATGATATTGCTGCCTTGGTCTGTTTAAAGCATAAATTATAAATCTTTGTTTGGGGTGGGTAAGATAGTTAAGTATAAGTTGACAGTGGTACTATGACATGGCAAAAAGCCACATAAACCTGCACACCTCAACCATACCTCGGCTTTCTGTTGAAACTGCTCTCTGTAACCCACATGTAACAGGCAAGCGGTCCAAACCCACGCCATCTTGTCCCCTGCTACTTGTGATAAGTAATTAAGGTCTGTAATTTCCACCCTACCCAGACAATGTGTAAACAAACACTTATATTGACTTTTGTGAACCATTTAAGTGACAATCAGAATGTCAAAAGTCCCCTGGCCCTTGGAATGTCCGGAGCCCCTCACCCTCATCTCCACCCAGGAGGTGATTTACAGAATCCACTAGCCCTCAGAAAGTCTGAAGCCCCTCACCCCACCCCCGCCCCTCACCCTCACTCCCGAAGTGGTTTTACCGGTGTAAAAGGTATTGACACCCTCCTTTCAGGGCCATGGGTTACCCTGCAATTTTGTCTTGGTGTTGACTTTCTATGCTCGCTCCATTATAACAATATAGTAGAAATTTCAAAGGCATAGTTATAAATCAAATTATTAATTTGAGTTTTAGGAAATTGCCAGGCATGGTAGCAGTTCATATTGCCTAGGAAGCAGGTGAAGCAAGGGATGGTAGGTAAACGTAGATCAAAAAATAAGGAGAATAGAAAAGCAATTAATAATTGTATGGAATTACAGAATTTTAGATTTGGAAGAGATAATAAACTATGTATTATTATTATTATTTATTGAAGTACAATGTACTAAAAATCATGTCTTAAGGGGATAGCTTAGTAAATTTTTATAACTATACACAGTTGAGTAATTGTCACTAGGATCAAGAGAGAGATTATCACAAACACCTCTGAATCATTTTTGTGTCCTTCTCAGTTAAAATCTTTTCCCAAATATAATCACTTTGTGAATGCTGTCATTCACAATGTTTTTGAATTTTATAATTTTATTTTATTCAATAATATATTTGATATTTATCAATGTTGTTTCATGTGGCATAATTTATTTCTTTTCAATGCCCTATAATAATATATATTGTGGCTATACTAATATCGTGCAGGAGAGCCCTAAAATTGAAGCTTAGTCTGGAAGGGTTCTTGACTTCACCCAGGAAAGAATTCAGGGTGAGCCAGTGCTGTTAGTAACTTTTATTGAAGCAGCAATATTCAGCAGCAGAGACACTGCTTCTTGGAGAGCAGGGCTAACCCACAGGCAGTATGCCCAGAGAAGTATCTCAAAGGCAGAAATATAGTCATATTTATACCCACTTTTAATTACATGCAAATTAAGGCATAAAGTATGCAGAAATTTCTAGAAAAAGATGGTAACTTCCTGGTTGCCAGGTCATAGTCATGAAAAGGGACAGTAACTTTCAGGTGTTGCCATGGCAATGATAAACTGACATGGCACTTTGTGGGAATGTTTTATGGAAAGCTGTTTCTCCCCATCCCTGTTTTAGGTAGTCTTCAAATTGATCTGATGTCCAGAGTCAAGTCCCACCTCCTACATCAAATCCACTGTTTATATATTCTTTTTTTAAATGGATATTTTACCTGTTTGAAGGTTTCACCTATCACATCATAAACTAATATAAAAACTATTGTCCACCTCTTTATAACTGCTCATATGTTTTTGGTATATACCGTGGAATAGAATTCTTGAGTCACAAGGTAGATATATCTTTAACTTTAGTAGGACTTTTAGAAGATTTTTCCTAGATTTTGTGACAATTTATATTTCCACTAACATTGTGAGTATTTTAGTGACTGCACATTCTTGCCAATGTTAATTATTGTTTTTTTCTTGTTTTGTTTTTGTAATATCTCATTTTGGTTAAAGTATCCACTTCCCTGATGACTAATGGCATTGAACACGATTTCATATACTTATTGACCATTTTTATATACTTAGGTGAAATACCTATTCAAGAATTGTCTCTACCTTTCAAAGTTTAGTCTTTTTTTTTTTTCTTATTGACTTGTAGAACTTATTTACACAATTTGTTTTGGTTTTGTTTTTTAAACTGGTGAGAAATTGAAGGCTGTAAAAGTTAGAGAACTTTAAGTCACAAATATAAAATTGGAAGAACAGAAATTGTGGCACAATTTTACTGTATTGCCGTACAACATCTTTTCTAATAAACCACCTCAACAAAAATAATTGAAAGCTTTATAATAATAAACATATTATCAAAGGACTTCTGTTACTGTTTCTAGTACATCACAGGCCTGAACACAATCTTAGTCACTTTAACTGCCTTTTCTCACCACCCCAGCTGAATTTTGTTCCTAAAAACTCACTGAATATTAGAATGAAAGTGAATAAGAAAATAATTTTTTTCTTATTTTTCATTAATTAATCTAAATCAATACAAATGATCCAAAAATAAATAAAGCATTAAAATATATCATGATTTGGAAAAGATAAGGAGATATTTCAAAAATGATTTTGAAATAATCTAAAAAAAATCTTTGCTAGTCACAGGATAAAAATAAAAGGAAAAAGATGAACATTTTATTATTGTCAGTGATTTAGAAGTTTTACTGAACAGAGAATATAAGGATGCATAATATTGAATGCTGGTGAAGTAGAAATAAATTTTAAAAATGAAACTAGAAAATTTGCATATACACATTCATAAAATTATATTGCAATTCTTTACTCCATAGGAAATGAAAATATCAAACTCTAAAGTTCTGTTGTTATTTTACTAAGAATTGTGGACTCTAATTAAAAGAAAGTTATAGTGACCAAATATCCAAATATTTTCTTGTAACTGAGTAATAAAAACAAGTGGTGTAAACTGGAGTGTATGAAAAGCTCTCATTTGTCTGATGACTGAGCTTTTCCATTTCTATACTTTTATTATCCTGAATACAAGTGAAGTGTATGGAGCACAGATCAGAGTTATTGTCAGTTATTACACATGTCCCACTTTCCCCCTTTATTACTGCCTGTTAGGTGGTGCTATGTGAACCAGGCAGACTCTGCACATGCACAAAAGGGGGAGTCTTGTACCATTCAAGAGGTGAATCAAACAAATATGAATTGAGATCTTGTATACATTGCCTGCCTCTTCCCTTCTTCTTAAGGATGGGGAGAGAAACTTTCCTCAATGTAAATAAATTCCCCTTAGGGAGAGAAAGGAAAGTTCCCTAAATATATTCTCTTTGAATAATAAATGACTCCAGGGAAATATAAGATAAGTCTCTCCAGATTTACAACCCCGAAGTATCTTCACGGCTCCAGATTACATTCCACTTTGGTATGTAAGTACACAACTATGGAAAGTTTAACTCTTCATAAAATTCTGTCTTCATAGTGATCTCTTTGAATCTCAAGCTGTCCCTTACCCCAAGTCCTATTTGTTTGGAAAGCCTTTGCCAAGCAAAGAAATGAAAATATATTCTCTACAGTCCTACAGTAGCTTTTGTTTATGTTTTCATGTTTTTCACCCACCTTTAGAGTGATACATATATTTTATCATTCTTTCCAAATGTTTGTATACTTTTTTCCAACTGCTAATTCTAACATCGAAGGTAGAAAATATGTTCAAAAAATTATTAACTGATAAGTCTAGTGATTTTATTTTACATTTGTAGTTTTAATTTGAATGCTCCTCTCTTATCACAAACCTTCAGACAACACAACACTCTACTGTCATAGTGTATTTATTTTTCAACACCTATTCTGTAATATGTCATAGAGGAATTGCCTACATCTATGGCATCTTTGTCCAACTACTATCTCTTGTATAGTTGTTATACATGAAAATAAAGCAAAATGTTAAATACACTGTTGGACAAAATTAAAGTAATTGCTAATGCTATTTTAATGTAGTATTCTGCTTTCACCATCATATTTTTATCTATTACAGTATTATTGAAGAAAATTCTACTTTATTATTATTTTGAGCAATTAGAATGGGGAAATATGTTGTTAAAGTATATTTGTAGGAAATAATTATTTCAGTGAGAAACATATTTTAATAAATTTCTTTATTTATACGTAAGTAATGCAAACTAAAATCTACTTGAGCATTACACATTTTATTTTCCAAGTATATATGACACTGCAGTTGTCCATGAGATAATGTGGGAAAACTCAACCACCAGTAATTATACATAATTAGAGGGTTTTACAGTTTAAGAGCCTTAAAGCATTTTAGTTATTATCTTATCAAACACTTGTATTTTACTGGTGTGAAGCGGGGTTCCTGGAGAATTTAAGTGAGGATTTTAAAAAATCATCCAAGGTAACTTTCTGAATATAACACACTGAAATAGGCTAGCATTTGGTCTAGATTCACTTATATGTTTATGTGCCATAAACATTTCTCAATAGTTTATGGCAAGCATTTGTCTGTTTAGTACATATAGAAAGCAGAAAACTGTTTTATATATTTTTTTGTGTTACTGTATTTCTGTGGAAATATAATGAAATTACATTAGTTTATTTAGGATACAAACTAAATTTTAGGTTGTTTAAAAATGGGTAGTATTTAAGTATTAGGCCATGTTGCTGTGCTTCATCCTCGCTTGAGAATTTTCATTACTAGCTCCAGGATGGTCAGGGGGAGGAAGCTGCAAGGCAGGCCTCAGGAGAGGCCTTCATTGCCTTCACTACCAGGCATGTTTTAATCTACTTGTCTTTAGTCCTCAGAGCAGGTCTGACCTCATAATTCTCTCCGCTAAATCACAAGGCAATTTCCTCTTTTGGTGCCACCCTTCCAATATTGTTCTCTGAAGTGTGTGTGTGTGTGTGTGTGTGTGTGTGTGTGTGTGTGCGCGTGCGCGCATGTGTGTGTATGTGTGTGTGTATGTCTTTCTTCCGGACTTCCAGAGGAAAGCTCCTAATTCCTGATTCAACTTTATGGCAGGATTTTGTTAATAATGTAATGGCTGTAAGTGTATACTGTCTTCATGGAACCCAATGCTTTATCTGTTTTGTATTAGCAGAACCGGTGTGCAACATGTGAGACTGCTCAGCTCACCATTTCTCCCATCCCTGGCTGATGCTGAGTGATGAGATTTTCTGCAAGGAAATGTTGTCTTAGAATTGAGGATAACTTTAAAACTTTATGATGCCATTATATGTTTGAAAACCTAACTTGTCAATGGCCTTGGATATATAAAACTGCTTTCCCTAGCCTACAAAGCTTATTATCCCGTCTGATACCTGTATCTCATGGCTTGCCTTGAACAATAACCAAGCTGTCATTGGCTTGTCCCACAGTGGTTGTCACAGAGTCCTCTAACAAGCCTTTCTTCTTCTTATTTTAATAGCATTTTTTCTGTTTAAATTATTTTCAACTCATAACCCTTGATTTCATGGTCAAAGGTTATTACTTGTATTTATCCACAAAACCTTTTTAAAACTATTTCAACCTTTTTCTCTCAAGCAGTGTTTCTCCAATTTTCTCTACCTATCCTCTATACTATAACTGATTTAGTCATTCATTTTTTCATTCCCAAACACTTTCAAGAAAAAAACAAAAACTTTAAAGCTGGAAATAAAATGACAAAAGTAATAATATTATAAAAATAAATAAGCTAAAAAAAATAAGTGGAGAGGAAAATGAGAACAAAAAGATGTACAGAATAAAGACAAGAATAATGTTAGATGCAAATTGATGCTTTAAACAACTCTCCATGTACTGTAGATAATCGGTACAATAGTTTCTAACATTTTAATCCCAACTTGAAGTGTATAACTAGTTGTAAAATTTATAGTCTTCCTAAGATAAAAACAAAACTGTTTGAAAACTCAAGTTTCCCAAGTAGAAATCTGAAAGCAGGCCAGGTAATGGGCTGATGCCTGTAATTTCAGCCCTTTGAAAAACTGAGGCAGGAGGATCCCTGGAACCCAAGAATTAGAGACCAGCCCAGGCAACATGGCAAAAAATTGTCTCTACAAAAATTATGAAAATTAGCCAGGTGTGGTGGCATGTGCCTGTAGTCCTACCTACTCGGGAGGCTGAGGTGGGAGGATCACTTGAGCCTGGGAGGTCAATGCTGAAATGAATTGCTCCACTACACCCCAGCCTGAGTGACAGAATAAGACCTTTTTCAAACAAACAAACAAAAAGGAATTCAAAAGCAGTATTTTTCCTATTATCTTCACAATATACTTAAAGTGGGCAAAACTATGACTTTTAGGGATATTTATTTTAATGTATGTCAATATCATAACATTACCTGCAATTCAGAAAAGAAATAATTCTACGAAGGAACCAAACAAAACAGTTCAGGCAAGAGTATTCAAAATTCTGATCTAATGCAGAGGAAGATAATAGCATACATGTGTGGAATCAGAATTATATGCTATCTAAATGTTTCACCCACGGAATCTCCCTCACTGATGGCAGGTATTTTTAAGTGATTTTTAAATTATGTTGCCTAGGTTCCTATGTCACCCCAGGGAACCACTGCCAGTGACTTGGGCATAGTATGAGAGAAGAATCCTAGATGCCATCAGTAATTTTAAGACATAGATGTTCAGGCAGTACTCTCTATGTTATTTTTCTTGATTGACCTTGGCCATATAATGGGCAACAGTAACAAATACCCATTGTGCAGCTATTCGAGATTGCCTTTTAAGCAAGGATTCTAAAGATTTAACAGTAGTAATTTGTGAGTAGAAATGGCTTTCTCCTTATATATGCTGATAGCCTGAATGACAAAATAAATGCTTTAGTAAAAAGCCACTCCAAAATTGCTCTCAGATACAATAAGAAAGTAGTTTCAATACAATACCTTAAGTTCCCATAAAGTTAATTTTTAGGGGTTGAATGGTGGGAGGAATTCATTGAAAATACTCAAAAAGTCAGATGTAAGTGGAAAATCAATCAAGAATAGCTAAGGGATTCTTAAAGAATAAAAAGAACTCAGAATTCAGAAACTAACTCAGAACCGCACAGCTTCATGGAAACTGACCAACTGGCTCTTGAACATTGACTGGATAAACAATGAAATGAAGACAGCAATAAAGAAGTTCTTCGATACCAACAAGAACGAAGACACAACATATCAGAATCTCTGGGACATATTTAAAGCAGTCTCTAGAGGAAAATATATAGCAATAAGTACCCACATGAGAAGAGTGGAGAGATCCAAAATTGACACCATATCATCAAAATTGAAAGAGCTAGAGGAGCAAGATAAAAAACAAAACAAAACTCAAAACCTAGCAGAAGACAAGAAATAACTAAGATCAGAGCAGAACTGAAGGAGATAGAGACATGAAAAACCCTTCAAAAAATCAATAAATCCAAGAGCTGGTTTTTTGAAAAGATCAACAAAATAGACAGACCACTAGCCAGACTGATAAAAAAGAAAGGAGAGAATAACCAAATAGATGCAATAAAAAATGATAAAGGGAAATCACCACATATTCCACAGAAATTCAAACCATCATCAGAGAATATTACAAACAACTTTATGCACATAAACTAGTAAACTTGGAAGAAATGCATAAATTCCTGGACACTTGTGTCCTCCCAAGCCTAAACCAGGAAGAAGTCTAAACTATGAATAGACCAATAACAAGATCTGAAGTTGAGGCAGCAATTAAGAGCCTACCACACAAAAAAAGCCCAGGTCCAGATGGGTTCACAGCCGAATTCTACAGACACACAAAGAGGAACTGTTACCATTCCTTCTGAAACTATTCCAAATAATCTAAAAAGAGGGAATTCTTCCCAAATCATTTGATGAGACCAACATCTTCCTGATGCCAAAACCTGGCAGATACTAAACAAGAAAAGAAAACTTCAGGCCAATATCCATGAGGAACATAGATGCAAAAATCTTCAATAAAATACTGGCAAGCCAATTGCAACAGCACATCAAAAAGCTTATCCACCATGATCATGTAGGATTCATCCCAGGAATACAAGGCTGGTTCAACATACGCAAGTCTATAAATGTAAGTCACCACATAAACAGAACCAAAAACAAAAACCACATGATCATCTCAATTGACGCAGAGAAGGCCTTTGATAAAATTCATCAGTCCTTTATGCTAAAATCCCTCCATAAACTTGGTATTGAGGGAACATATCTCAAAATAATAAAAGCTATTTACGACAGACTAACAGCCAATATTATACTGAATGGGCAAAAACTGGAAGCATTCCCTTTGAAATCTGGCACTAGACAAGGATGCCCTCTCTCACCACTCCTATTCAATATAGTACTGGAAGTTCTAGCCAGAGCAATCAGGCAAGAAAAAGAAATAAAGGGTATTCAAATAGGAAAAGAGGAAGCCAAATTGTCTCTATTTGCAGACGACATGATTGTATATCTAAAAGACCCTGTTGTCTCAGCCCAAAATCTCCTGAAACTGATAAGCAACTTCAGCAAAGTCTCAGGGTACAAAATCAATGTGCAAAAATCACAAGCATTCCTATACACCAATAACAGACTGAAACAGAGCCAAATCAAGAACAAACTGCCATTCACAATTGCTGCAAAGAGAATAAAATACCTTGGAATACAACTAACAAGGAACGTAAAGGACCTATTCAAGGAGAACTACAAAACACTGCTCAATGAAATAAGAGAGGGCACAAACAGATGGAGAAACATTCCATGTTCATGGTTAGGAAGAATCAATATTGTGAAAATGGCCATACTGCCCAAAGTAATTTATATATTCAATGCTATCCCCATCAAGCTACCAATGACCTTCTTCACAGAACTGGCAAAAAACACCTTAAAATTCATATGAAACCAAAAGATAGCCCACATAGCCAAGTCAATTCTAAGCAAAGAGAACACAGCAGGAGGCATCACACTACCAGAATTCTAACTATGCTACAAGGCTACAGTAATCAAAACAGCATGGTACTGGTACCAAAACAGAGATATAGACCAATGGAACAGAACAGAGGCATTGGAGGCAACACAACATATCTACAACCATAAAATCTTGGATAAACCTGACAAAAACAAGCAATGGGGAAAGGATTTCCTGTTTAATAAATGGTGTTGGGAAAACTGGCTAGCCATGTGCAGAAAGCAGAAAGCGGACCCCTTCCTGGCACCTTACGCTAAAATTAAATCCACATGAATTAAAGACTTAAACATAAGACCTGGCACCATAAAAACCATAGAAGAAAATCTAGGCAAAAACCATTCAGGACATAGGAGTAGGCAAGGACTTCATGACCAAAACACCAAAAGCATTGGCAACAGAAGCCAAAATAGACAAATGGGACTTAATCAAACTCCACAGCTTCTGCACACCAAAAGAAACAGTTATTAGAGTGAATAGGCAACCAACAGAATGGGAAAATATTTATACAGTTTACCCATCTGACAAAGGGCTGATATCCAGAATTTATAAAGAACAAAAACAGATTTACAAGAAAAAAAAAATGGCTCATTCAAAAGTGGGCAAAGGATATGAACAGACACTTTACAAAAGAAGGAAGACATACATGAGCCCAACAAACATGAAAAAATGCTCATCATCACTGGCCATCAGAGAAATGCAAATCAAAACTACATTGAAATACCATCTCATGCCAGTTAGAATAGTGATCATTAAAAAATCTGGAGACAGCAGATGCTGGAGAGGATGTGGAGAAATAGGAACACTTTTACACTGCTGGTGGGAGTGTAAATTAGTTCAACCATTGTGGAAGACAGTGTGACAATTCCTGAAGGACCTAGAAATAGAAATTCCATTTGACCCAGCAATCCCATTACTGGGTATATATTCAAAGGACTATAAATCATTCTACTATAAAGATACATGCACACGAATGTTCATTGCAGCACTGTTTACAATAGCAAAGACCTAGAACCAACCCAAATGCCCATCGATGATAGACTAGACTGGGAAAATGTGACACATATACACCATGGAATATTATGCAGCAATCAAAAACAATGAGTTTGTGTCCTTTGTAGGGACATGGATGAATCTGGAGAACATCATCCTCAGCAAACTGACACAAGAACAGAAAATGAAATGCCACATATTCTCACTCATAGGTGGGTGCTGAACAATAAGAACACATGGACACAGGGAGGGGAGCACTACACCCTGGGGTCTATTGGGGGTAATAGGGGAAGAACAGCTGAGGGGGGAGTTGGGGAGGGATAGCATGGGGAGAAATGCCAGATGTGGGTGAAGGGGAGGAAAGCAACAAATCACACTGCCATGTGTGTACCTATGCAACTATCTTGCATGTTCTGCACATGTACCCCAAAACCTAAAATGCAATAAAAAAAAGAAAAAAGAAAATTTAAAATCCAAAAAAAAAGAATAAAAAGAAGAAAGCTGTAATAACTAATTTAAGATATAAAGAACTACAATAATGCTGCATCAATAATGTTAGTATAATATTAATATAACAACTGAAACATTAATAATTGGAATAAGATAGAGTCCCACATTCATATCTATATGGTTATGTGATTTGTGATCAAGATGATGACCTTGCAGGGCAGTGAGAGAAGGTGATATTTTACGAAATGGTGCTGAGTCAGCCGACTCTCCACGTAGAAAAATGCAATCTTGGCCCCTACCGCAGACTGAGCATAAAGATTATTTCCACATGAATTATAAACTTAAATTAGAAAGGTAAAAAAAAAAATCAAGATTTCAGTGAAATGTATAGGATAACTACCAGACTTTGCAGTGATAAATATATCTTAAAGTAGACTCTAGTCACACAGGAAAAAATTATAAATTTGATTGCATTTAAATTAAAAATTACTCTATTTATCAAGAGTCACCCTTAAGGGAGGGAAAGGGAAGTTGAGTGGCAGAAGATATTTGTTATACATGTATCTCCATAAAGAATCACATCCAGAATATATTTTAAGTTTCTAAAATTCAGTAAGGTAAAGGTAGATAATACAATTCAAAAATGGGCAAAAGACTTGGGCATCTATTTCAAAAAAACATGATATGCAGATGATCATTAAATACATTAAAATACAAAACTTACATTAGTCATTCAGAAAATGTGGATAAAAAATCCAAAGTGATGCCATTACATTCCTACTGGAATGTGTAAATTTTTAGAGGGAAAAAAAAAAGGACAAAATAAATGCTGACAAGGATGTGGAGCAATGAAATCTTATACAGTTCTTGAGAAAACAAGGCCAGGACTAGGGAGCTGGGTGAAGTGCCTCAGGCATAAAATTTAGGGTGGCGCTTACTCTCTGGGTTGGGCAAGTACCAAGTATGAATCGGGACCATCACTTCTGAAAAAACATTTTTTTGTATATAACCAAAGCATAAGCTCTGATCCATCAATTCTTCTAGGTATATACCCAACAAAATAAATGTCGTATAGTCAGCAAAAGACAAGTAAATAAATGTTTACAGAAGCATTGTTTATAGTAATGAGGACACTTTAAACTTCTGTCAATAGAGGAATTAATAAACAATTTATGGCACATTAATGAGATGGAATGCACTATACAGCAGTGAGAATTTTGAACTACAACTATACACATCAAACTGGATGAATATTGTAACATAGAATTAAAGAAACCAGACACAAAGAAATATATACTAAATTATTTATACATGTCAAACACTAGAACTAATCTATTGTGTTAGGAGTCAGGATACTTCTCATATTGTGGAAATTCATTGATTTATACACCTACTTTTAAGATACTTTTTGTATACACCTGAAAGTATGCATATATGCTCAACTATGTGTATGTTCAATTTCTATGTATATGTTCTATAATTCAGTTTATACAAAATAAAATAAAAAATCATATTAGAAACAGTTAAATAGAAACTAGATGGAGGGAGTCTTCAAAAGTCTGAAAGTGATGAATATTTAGTATGTCTTCACACTTAATGCCATGACCAGTAAGGTCCTATATGGCTGATAACATTCACACGGTCCCAAACAGTTTCATACTATCTCCATATTTCTGGGGGTTCATCTGCATAGCTCTTTCACAGACATCCTTGTCGTCAAATTTTCACACTTAGTTCCTCAACATTCCTATTCGTGATCAATTGATCAATAAGCAATCACGCCGATTAATACCTGAATAAATTTGAATATGATATATAGTTTATTCACAGTGATTTTGCTTTTTTTTTTCAATTACCTACTTTGTTTTCAAAGTGTCCAATTTAAAAATCACGTTCAAATGTTTAGGATGTGAAGGAGAAAAACAATGTGTGTGAAATTCATTCTAAATATACAAGAAGAACAGATTTATACCAAAAATAAAACCAAAACTACAAGGATGGTGGAAAAAACACACATGTCAGTTTTAAATCAACAGCTTTCTATACAACATAATGGAAAATAAGCATCTGATAGTTTACATAATAGTCAATACAGTAGCACCCTGAGGTTTACTAATATTTAGATAGAATTTAAAATTACCATCAGAGAGGCATGGCCATAAATCTAACAATGTGGCCTGGGATATCAAAACAGAGTCCTTATTATTGACATGATAATTTAAAGTGGTTTTAATAAGTCAAATTCAGGCACAGAAAAAACGGCACTAAGGGATTCTTCAGGAGTAACAAGCAGAACAAACACATGTAGGAAGTAAAAATACAACCGATCGAGGAATCAAGATCGGAGAGGGTTGATGTTGTGCGTAACTCATGTAAATCAAACTATCTGTGCTTGAGAAAACATAGTCATTTTTCTCCTTGACATAGTTTCCTGTAACCATTAATAAATCAGCAAATGAACTCAGTGTTAAGGAAATTAAGCTGTTTTATCTCCTCCACCAGTCTTACACTGGTCCTAAGCTAGAAGACGGGATCTTTCAGTTTCTAAGCAACACTCTTGAGTTGAACACTCTTGAGGGATTGCAGCATTATGACAGCCTATGAAAATAAGGGAACAGTCTTCCTCCTTATCACAGCAGTCAAGGAGAATGAATCCATTTGGTGTAAAGACTGAAGAAAGAAATCGTCAAGGAAGACATCTGGGCCTGTGTAAATCACACATACCATTAATTCCTCCTGGTGTTGGTGCTGAAAAACAAGACTCCTAGGAAATAGGTTACTGCAAAAAATCCAGCGCTCCAAAAATGACTCTCCAAAATTAGAGAATTACTATGCAGCCTGGGATTACATATGAATAACTGTTTATACAATATTTTATAGTTTATCTTATGAAAGAAATAATTCTCTTATTCACCTATCTTTTCCCTTTTGTTGTCTTATAGTTTATATTATATTATAATTGGCCACAGCAAATTTTAAAGGCGAGGATTGTTTGTCATATTCTCTACATATAGCCTATTTCCTGGCACATAGTAAGTGCTAAATAAATATTTGTTTAATTAACACTTTTGAGTATTGAAAACATCTACAGTTCGAATAATTGGTTCCATATTAGAATAGTGATTTACCAGAATATTGGGTTTCAGAAATTGCTATTTGTGAATTTAATATAGGATCCAGTGAAAGAACCAGCCAACATTTGTTATTGCTCCCAATGGTAGAAAGATAAAAAGTTATTTTTATTTTATTCCAGAAAAGGGGAGAAGAAGATTTCTATTTACGTATTAATTATTTATTTTTAAGTGACTTCTATTTATCACACTGAGAAAAATATTTTTTCTACTAGAAAGCTGTATAGGCATTTTAGCATTAATTTTTAAGTGAACATCTCTATGCAAAACTCTTATTATATCGACGACTCTTGATCCAGGTCAATTTTAAACGAAGGAGTGTTTTGAAAATAGTGCTGTAACTAAAGTGCTGCTGCAGCAGAATGAGTCTCCAACGCCAGGGCCGAAAGCTCCTTTTGATTTCCGTAGCTAACGCTTGTGTTGGGCAGACTGCCTGCAGCAGTAAGCAGAGATAGGAGGAGGGGTCCATGCAGTTCAAGTGTCAGTGCTGAGAGAGCTGTTCTTATCTTCCTGTCTCTATAGTTAGCTCTATTTGACTGAAATTCTCTCCACGCTTTTCAAGCAATGTAGCCTTTTTTTTTGTTCCCCCTGAGAACAGTCTGAAGAGCTTTTTTTCCCCTTCAGTATGTTAGCCATAGTGGTGAGAAAGCAGCAAAACCATGGCTTCTTCATACTGCGGAGACACATCTCTTTGACAATTTTCTGCCTGATAAATCTTTAACATTTCCTATGGGTGAAAATCATAGGAACATGTGAGGGGTAAAAATGATTTCACTGTTATTTTACTTCTTATACATGGAAAATTCTGCTACCAGCCCATTTATATTCAGACCATTGCAGACCATAATTTTCTGGGCTAATTATTTTGTTCCTGAGTGAAAAATAGATATTAGAATTTTTTTTAGGATGCAATGAATAAGGGGTTCCACACTTACAGAATATATACTTGACCCCTGCTAATTGTTTTAAATATATGTTCCATTGTTTCCAAGGGACTAAGTGGAGGGATATGGAGTCATTCTTAAGGAACCATGGAAATTCTGGCTTAGCACAATGATGTCTAGGCCACCTATATGTCCAGGCACAATATGGATAAAATAAATGTTTGGGAGAGGAAAAATCATTATAAAATGATGATGCCTGCCAGGCAGGTAAGCAAACCTCACATACCAGCTGACTGTTTGAAGCAAGTGTGATTATAGGAACCTCAGCGTTTTTGTTTTTATTTTGTTAACACAGGCTGACAGGAGCCACAGTCTTCTCAGTGAAATTCAGCAAACTATATATATATATATATGCTAGGGGCAACTCTGGGAAGAGTATGGTCTCATCAACACAAATGCCTCACTCCAGGAAATACAAACATGTACAATGCCTTTTAAAGGGGGGTCAAAGTCACCATCCTTGGCAAATGTATACAACATTAGTCTCAGTTATACAGTTTATGGTAGTGAAAGAAGCAACACAATTAACCTGAAAAGGTTTTTTTTTTTTTCCACTCCTAATTTGAAACATTCATCTCCCTTGTAGAAATTGTGGCAATAAAGAGTTAGTAGAAAAGCAGAAGTTATAGCTCAAAGGTTCAATAAGCTTCTAAGAGCACTTAATGCTCAAACAGCCTAAAAATGTTTTTATGGAGACCTATGGGCAATTCAGTCCTCGGTTGCATTTTGTTTTTCCTGTGAAGTGAAATGGTTGCGTATTTCACCATAATATTTAAGACACAAAAATACTGGTTAAAACATGTACACTGAAAAATCTTTCCATGCTCAGTGTACCTAGTAGGTGAACGTCGATGTAGGTGGTTATAAAGGGAGTTGTATTCTTGGGGTCTCTTGTAGGTCCAATGCTGAGTAAAACAAACTTTAAATTATTACTGCGAATTTCCAAAAGGCTCCTATTTAAGAGAGAAGAGAGAGGTAACTACCCTCTAGAGGTACCAACTTACAGGAATTCCATTTCTAGACATGGCACTCAGCTGTGAAGGCTCAGAAATATGATTGTTTTTGCACCCTGCATCAGTATCTTCAGAGGATTAAGTTGAGCTAACCATACTCACAAGACAACCAAGTGAGACCTAATTATTTAATTATTATTAAATAAAACATACAGCTATCAGGAGGACAGAATACTTCTATTTACTTACTTATCAGCATATCCCTTCCCTATAGGCAAGTTAAATTATAATTATATGATTTCACAGTCAACATGGGAATAAAGCAAGAGCAGTTAATTGGATGTTTTATTGCCTAATGTTATCAAGCCCTGAGAGCGTGAAGCATTCATGTCAACACAGAGACAGCAACAGTTGCTCATGGGTGGAAGTTGGGCTCATGTGGAAAGTCCCTGACAGACTTCCAAAGGTATAAAGATAAATAAATAAGTTGATAGTTTTCAGCATGCTGTGTTAAATCTGAATATGCATCTCGTTAAAGTGCTCAGTTGTATGTTGCATTCATAAATATTGCCTGTGCCCGGTATACTTCTTTGAACAGATCTATAGGAGGTTTCCATTTCTTTAGTGGATTTTGAGACTCCAGGTCTTGAAATGTCTATAACTCTACAGAATAGCAATTCTCAACATGTTTGGCTTCAGAACTCCTTTATACTCCTAAACATTTTTGGAAACTCCCAAAGAGTTACCGTTGATTTGGATTGAATCAATCAATACCCAACAATTAGACATTAAAACTAAAACAAAATTTATTGATTCATTTTCTAAAATAATAAACCACTACATGTTAATGTGAATAATGTTTTTTAAAAACCTTGATTAAAAAATGGTAAGTAGTATGGTATTATTTATTTTTTTATAAGTCTTCTTAATGTCTGACAATAGAAGATGACTGTCTTTCTGCTTCTGCATTTAATATGCTGTAATATCACATATAATGTAGTCCTTGAAAAAACATTCTGTACAACTTGGGAGAACAAAAATGAAAAAGGCAAATTGCCACATGCAATTATTAACAATTTGATAGGGACAAGAGGCAGGGAAATGCTGAGTAGAAGAGGGCAGGTCCCTGGCAAGGGCCCCACCATCAAGCCAAAAAGCTTGAAACCACCCCCTTTTCCAAAACCAGGCATGGCCTTCCCACCCCCAATCCTGTACCCATAAAACCACCAGGCTCAGCCAGCAGAGACAGGAGAAGCAGGTGGACATCAGAGACTATGACTGGATGTTGGAGACTATGACTGGACATCAAAGACCATTACTGGATGTCAGAGAGAAGCAGTTTGACTTCAGAGAGATAGCTTGATGGCTTAACTTTGGAGAATAATACAGAGATGGCCTGGCTTCAGGAGATTATCTTCCTGTCCAGTCCCCTTTTCAAGCTCCCCTTCCCACTGAGAGCCAAGTTCGTTGGCAATCAAAGCCCCATGCCCCATTTACCATCCTTCAATTCATTTTGCTACCTCATTTCTCCTGGACACTAGACAACAGCTCAGCTGCTATTTGTGTGTGGATGCAAAAGGCTGTCACATCGACCCTTTGCCTTAGCTGGCAGACCACAGCCACCTCACCCTAAAAGGCCACTGAGCTGTTCATATTTAAGCCATCTGCGGACAGCTGAACTACAAATCATTTTAACACTTCCGTTGAAGCTTTAGGTGTCCTGGGCACCCCTTCCAGATATTGCCACAGGGCTAGTACAGAGTTTGCTCCTGCTGGCAGCCAAAAGTACTCTCCCTGGCTTCTGCCCCACTCATCTGCATGCTCCCGACAAGGTGTGGAATGCAGCAGGTTGCACTGAGTAGAGTTCACCACTGCCAGGGCCAGAGTAGCCAACTGACCGCAGAACTTGTGTACTCCGGTTCCCACCCACGAAAGGGTCATGGAAATACCCTGACTGAAATGAACATGTAATCACTGAAACCCACAATCAAGCATTCTATATATACATTTGCAAAATTAGTGTGTTTTTCAAACACAAACTAAAATATTTAATTAGATTAATCATTTGTTCATTTTTTGTTGTTTTATTAATATTTTACTGAATTCTAAACCTATTCTAGCTACTACATACAAAATAATTTCACTGCCCCTCCTTTGTGCTCAGCCTATTTATCCTCCTCCTGTGAAACTGCTGGAAAATATCTTTTCCTGTCTCCATAGATTTGTCCTTTCCATAATGTCATGTATTTGGAATCATAGACTATATAGCCTTTTTAGATTAGCTTTCTTTTTTTTTACATTTGTAATATGCATTTATGGTTCTGCCATATCTTTTTGTGGATTGAGATTTTTTTTAAGACTTTAGAAACTACAATGTGTGTGCAAAAACCATCTTGGATATTGAAATTTAATGTAATCATATTTTCCCAGATAGATAAGATTTGAAATGCATAGTAAGATATTTTTATCAGGAAAAGAAGGCTTACTTTATGAAAAGTGCCTTCCATAACATTAATTTTATTTAACTGTCAAGTCTAAGGACTCTAAACTAGATGATGCATGCTGGTTATGAAGTCAGTTTAAAGGATGTAAATCCTACTGAATCCTAGCAGAAAATTCTTTAATTGTAAACAGAGTTTTTGAAACAATAAACCTTGGACTCTTGTGTATGAGTATGCATGTGTGTGTTTAATATATTACTGTAATTAATTTAATGTTACAGATTAGTGGCCTGAACTCTGCACAGAAAAGGAAGTTTAATTTTTCTTCCAAAGGAAACTCAAATTAAACCGGACCAGACTGTGTTTAAACCCTAGAATCAGAGCTGTCTTACAAGTAACCCTTTTAAATAGCGTGCATACTGTGCATCTCCACAGTTTGTATAGTCATACTCAAGAAAATACCAGATCTGCCTGCTTATGTTACTTGGAATCATAATACATTACTGGTTATTTTAATTCTATTTATATAAGTTGTTTTATTCAACTCTGTATTTGCACATTGTTTTCTATAACTTTAGGTTGCATATTTATATATAAAAATATTTAATGAAAGTGTGTAATATAATGGGAGATAACATTTTTTGTTGTTATGTTACACACTAGAAATGGAAATGTGACTTTATGAAATAAAGGGATTATTATTAAAGTTATATCTTTGATTATAAAAGATATTTAAAGTAGATAACCAAACCATGTCTTAAAAATTTCACTAGGCTGTATTTGGGACTAATTTTATTATAATTCTCATTTTGTGTTAATAGTCCAAGGCAGTAAGACCAGATAATTAAATTAACTGTGACTTTGCAATTAATTTTCAGATTTTTTAGAACATATGCTGCCTTTCATTCTCTAATTTATTCTAACTTTGACCTGGCAAGTTATTTTCCCCTCCAAATTAACCTAAGGATCAATTTCACAGAATAATGGCATTTTAAGAAAACTGTGTAGCATAGCATCGATTATCATAAAGAAATTAACATTCTTTTGATTATGAATATTCCTGAACACCTGGAGAGCCAGATTTGAAATGGCAGGATAGCAGCCAACTACTGCCCTGTTTTTAAATCGCTGAGTTCACCATTAGGTCATGTCAGTCATCTCAAGAGTCAGGGTTTCCTTCCTTAAGACATAACTTTTCCATAGCAACATCATTACAACTGGATGCTTTTCCAATTAGGTACCATGTTTGGCTGCGTATAACAGAAACCTGTCTACTGTGGCTTAGTCACATGGGGATAAATTATATCACACAGCAAGAAAGTCCAGGGGTAACAATAAAGTGACTTCTCTAAACCCTCCGAGCCCAGGCTCTTTACAGATTTCCGCTTAGAGAGCTTTAATTCAAGGCCTTTGTTTCGATGTTCAAAAGTTGGCAACTTCATATTTAGATATTAAATTCTTGCTCCAGGTAGTTAAGAATCAAAGACAAAAGAGCAAAGGAAAAGGGCAGGATCAGTGTCTTGGTCTGTTCAGGCTGCTCTACTAGAATATACCAGGAACGTATTCCTCACAGTTCCGGAGGCTGGGAAGTCTGACGTGAAAGCATGGCCGGATTAGTCTAGTGAGGCTCTCATCCTTGATAGGCAGCCACCTGCTCATTGCATCCTCCCATGGTGGAAGGGGTGTCTGCCAACTCTCCTTCATAGGGCACTAAACTCATTCATGTGTGTGGACCCCTTGCGGTGTCATCCTCTACCAAACGCCCTACTGCCTACTACCATCACATTAAGGGATAGGATTTCAACACATGAATTTTTGGGGAACACACACTTAGCAGCCAGCGAAGTCAGTTCTCTCTCTTTTTTTTTTTTTTTTTTTGAGACGGAGTTTTGCTCTTGTTACCAGGCTGGAGTGCAATGGCGTGATCTCGGCTCACCACAACCTCCACTTCCTGGGTTCAGGCAATTCTCCTGCCTCAGCCTCCTGAGTAGCTGGGACTACGAAGTCAGTTCTCTTAAACAAACAAAAACAAAAATCATTTCCTGGAATACTCACCTGGTACTTCCACTGAAATCTCAGTGGTGAGGACTATATCAGATGACAACCGTTAACTCTTAGGGGAGGCCTCACTATGATTACATGTAACTGAGAACACTGGAATAGTGTCACACGCTTGCACACAAATCACAGTTCTCTTTGAAAAGAAGGATGGGGAAAGAAATATCAGTAGGCAACTAGGGGCACCTGTCATGGAAACTCAGTATGATTTAGGCAAAAATTATGCAACCTGAACTCTACCGGTAGTTGGTATGAATTTTTCTACTTTTAATCAACTTCCCAACGTGTAGTAAATGTAATTACTGCTAGTCACACGAATGTTGCTCAAATAACTAGCTCCATAATTTTTACATTCCTTTTATTCTACTGGGTTCTTAGTTGCCCAGTTCCAGTGTTGCCTGGAGTTACCATTCTTGAGCTGCTTACCAGCATGGCTGTGTCTGTTACCATGTAATATTCATTCAACTTCCAAACCTTTCTCTATAGGTTCCTCTTATACCACCACCTCCTGTCCTTCCATTTTCCATACTCCTTTACTCTCACTGAACCTGATCTCTGCCATCTTTGTGATTTGTGAGCTTCAAACTTCTTCTACGTCTGGCAAACAATCAGGTCCCTTCTAAATTTCTTTGCCACCTCCTTCCTCTGTCCTCACATCCCCATGTCATGAATTGGTAACTGACAATTTTATCAGTGCACTCATTTTAGCAGTACACTCGGTTATCCTCAAGTCCCCACTGACTCTCTGCAGAATATCACAAAGACCTTATGTAATAAGACCATATATTTTCAGTGTTCCAAGGTAGTATGAGTTCCTAGGCGCCCTAGATGGTTGCATATAACCTCTGATACACTTATCCCCCATGAAAATAGAAAAGAAAGACTTTGGAGGCCTTTATTTTATACCACCACCATTCTACTAGGTACATGAGGCTTACCTCTTTATATTTGGTACATTATGTGTTTATGCTGGGGGGTGGTAGGCTCTAGGTCAACAGTGTTAATATTTTTTGATCTCTGAAAAAATGAATATCTGATACTCAGTATTCACTAAATATTGTTTATTATAATACAATGATTCAACTATAGGAAGCAGTAGTCTCTGAAATCTCAGCAATGCATGGAATCTTTACCCTAGGGCACTGAGACTATATACTTCATTCCCTGAACCTCCTGGATCTCAAGAATATGAAATATTACCGAAAGAAAAAAATGCTGGGAGTCAAGTAGTTCACCAATACATCTCATAGAAACAAAATGAACAATTGCTCAATGAAATCAAAAGAGACAAAAAACTCAGCATAAACCTTTTTGCTTTTGGCTATTAAAAATTACTATGACTTTTACAGATAAAGACTTCTTAAACTCTGACTCAATGCTGGGGATTCATTTTTGGTAGATACAGGACTCTGTTAACATAGGCTTTCAGGCAGCACTTACATGAACTTTTTGTTATGATGAACTTTTTTCTGCAGTAGTGCGTGGAGGAGGGATTTGACCTGCATATGCCCTGAGAATTCTTTTCCAGATTATAACTCACTTTGACAAGGCATTTAAAAACATGGATGTAATTTAAATAAAGGGATCTTTAGACTTCAGGATCCGATGCCCTTTAAAATCACAACCACTCAAAGAAGTAATTGTTTAACTTCAAAATAAAATGAGAATAGAGATACAGTTACTAAGAATATAAATAAAAATAA
This sequence comes from Callithrix jacchus, assembly GCF_049354715.1. NCBI lineage: Eukaryota > Metazoa > Chordata > Mammalia > Primates > Cebidae > Callithrix > Callithrix jacchus. Next base: position 14,619,582 of record NC_133522.1, read on the forward strand.
GATTACTAAAAATTCATAGTGTTTATTGGATATGATGATAAAAATCTAAACTGAATACCTCTTTCTTGGTACAAATGTTACCTGAAAACATATATATATATATATATATATATATATATATATATATATATATATATATATACTCTGTATGTTTACTTTTCACTTCTTGTGAGCTAAGGCCACAGGGATATCTAATTCTGTGATTTTATCATTCTAACCCTGAACATAAGAGGAACAAGAGTTTTCAACTAAAACTTGTTTAATATTGTGCTTAGGATTTTAGTAAAATGTAGCAAGAGTAGTATATAAAATCAGATTGAATTCTATATCAACAGTAAGAACAAGCAAAACTTACTGATTGCCACCAGTAAAGTGCCGGATGCTTCTTTAGGTGCTTTGTCTGCCTGAGCTTAAAGTGAGATGCTCTATGTAGCTATAAATATAACTATAGATTCAAAATATTCAATTATAAGTCAAAACATGCAGAGCATCATGAAACAGCATGGGAGATACATTTGTCATGTCATAAGCTGTTCTCGTGTTATACAAATGTGCATTTTATCTATAATAACATTAGCAATGAAATTGTTGTCTGGGTTAAAACTCCTCCAGCATTAAAATCATTACTCAACATTTCACACAAGATATTTTCCCTCCCGCTCCCAGAACCACACGCACCCTTTTTGGAAATATGAGAGATGGTGACAGAGCACTATATTCTGATCCTGAAAACCTTTGAAAATTCTGTTCGAAAAAAATGTGTTGGAATAATCATTACTGCTGTTAGCCAATTATTACCAGCTTTTCTTTTTCAGGCACATGGTAGGGTACCTCCCTTCTCTTGGAATTCTCTACTCTTGGAATCAAATTTGGCTTTTTAATTTGTTTTGGCCACCAAAATGTGTGAAGTGCTGCTAGTAACGTAGAGAGGAGCTTTTAAAGTTAATTTGTAATTATTCATTCTCTCTCTGGCACAAAAACAGGCACTATTAAGACACGGAATACACCATTAGGCTGGACCCTTTACTGGCCACAATGAACAGATATCTCTGCCAACTCTGATAGAAATAAGGCATGACTGATAAACCTTCATTATTTTAAGTCATCAAGACTTTTAATACTGCACCACATGTTACCCATCCTGATACAAGTGGGAATATTTCCTTGCTTCTCTGGTACTGAACTCTTCTGTAAAACCTGAACAAACAATCACAATCAAGTATTAATTTAAAGTCTGTATTCACGTACTTATTCATTCATGCAGGAAACATTGAAGGGTTGGATAACATTGATAACTTTGCTAGACCTGGGAGTATAAAGATGAATTAGTTGTAGTCCTTGACCTCTGCAATCTTATATTCAAATGTGGATTTCTGAGATGTAATTAAATAAAACACTAAGAAATTTATTTCTAGTAGGTTCACATTTGTCTGACTTTGTAGGTCGTCAAGCTTTCCACGGGAAACATCACTCTAAGGACATTATTCAAAGCTGAGAAAACAGCCTGTGCGAAGAATGAAATTGTAAAAGTATTCAGATTATGTTGATAATCTTACTGCACCCGAGGTGCATGTCTATATCTTAATTATAATACATTTGTCCAAAGAAATAGAGGAATTCCAAGGTGATTTTTGTATTTTTTCCATTTAGCAAAATAACAAAATATTTAGTTTGTGCTAAGCACCCCCAGGGTTATTCAATTTATATCTTTAATTGAGACAGGATTTCTGCAGAAATAACTCAAAAGAATATTTTCCCTTATTATATTTATTTTGGTTTCAGAAAAATCTAGATGCATATGGTTGAATAACTTTACAGCTTAATTTATTGAATATTTTTGAATATTTGAAAATGTGTAGTTTTCTCTTTAGTCAGTTGTGACAAACAAATTTAGCATTTTGTAAAAAACTTTCAGTCAAAAAATATTTATTATCTTAAGCAGCCACTTAACAAAGTCCATGTGGGAATTCTGCATGATGCCAGGTGGGCTGTCTTCTCAGGAAGTACATTTTCACAAAAAAGGGTTATCAGGAAAAGGTGTAATATATTTATTGGGTAACTTTATTGTGTTTAATATTTTTCTTCCTTTTTATGTAAACTGTATTTTAGGAAACATGTGAAACCCTCAGCCATATCACTTGCTGGTTTTCCTGCTCTTCTAGGGAATGTCTTAGACTTTTGTCACTTCTAACAGCTAATAAAAATGTCTGCACCAAAAACCCAACCAAAGGCCAATTTTTTGCATCAATTTAGTGTTTATGTTCTAGGAAAGTTAAGTTCATTTATTTTGTGTTTTAGGAAGATGGAAAGAAATAGAACACTATGTCACAGTACCATTTTTCTTAGTACACTATATATAAATTGTGGTGGATATACAAATTAAATCACATCTAGAATAAAGCTATAGCCAACTTCCACTTCCTCGGCAATCACAGCAATACATTATAAACTCTCCCACATGTGATATTAAACACTCTATTTTGAGTATCTCTGTGATTGCAACTTTTCTTTAGATCTGAAGAAGACATTTACATTTCCAATTGCTAGCTTCACTTAAAATTGGTTTTCATTTATCCTGATCTGCATGCCTGATCCTTTGCAACTACCATGGTGACATGGAACTCTTCTTCTAGTCTTGATTCCCTTTACATATAGTTCACTAGCTCCTGCCTACAAGCCTTTCTTAAAACACTGCATGTTTTCCTACTTACTCTGTTTTCATTTTGTTTGGATTTGTTTAGGAAGAGAGGGTCTCATTCTGTCTCCCAGGCTGGAGTGCAGTGATGCAAACATAGCTCACTGCAGCCTGGAACTCTTGGACTCAAGCAGGACTCAACTCCTGCCTCAGCCTCCCTAAGGGCTAGGACTACAGGCACGCCCTACCTCACTGGCTCCTACCTACTGCGTATTCATTTGGTTCATTTGCTCCTTTTCAATTACTACTTAATATTCTTCACTTCTAAGAGCCTTTTGTGATTATACACAACATTCTTTGATAAAAAGTTTTGGAGTCTCAGATAGTACATGTTTAAACAAAAAAAAAAATCTATGCGTATTAATCCATGCTTCTCAAACATTAATGTGCATAAACCAACCGGGATGTTTCTAAAATTCAGGCTCTGCAAATCTAACTCGCTCCCAGGTGATGCCACTGCTGCTCGTCTAGATCATGCTTTGAGTAGCAAGGTGTTACTCTATCAATATCTGACATCCACTGGGAATGATACAATCAATTATTCAGAATATTTACTGAACATCAACTGCAACTGAAACAGCCAGGGTTGCAGTGCACCGATTCTAACGATTAACTAGTGAGCAAAAAAATCAAGATCCTTAAATCTAGGATTCACATTCCAGTGGATAATTGAGTAATAGTATACAATTTAAAAATCTTTGATAAGATCAGTGAGGAAACTACCTATAATAGAACAAGTGGGAAAAATGTAGTACACTTAATGTGCTCTGGGAAGAACTAATTTTCTGAGGAAGTTGCTACTAAACAGTAAACTGAGGAAAGTTAAAGAAGACAATCATGCAGAGTGAAAGAAAACAGCCTCCAGAGAAATTAGCACAAAGTCTAATCTAGCAAGATACAGAGAATTTGAAGTATAGAAAGAGGAGACCAGCACAGCTAAGCACAGTAAGAGTTGGGAGACTGAAGGCTGAACCTGAAGCTCCCTTTAATCTTAGTAAGACCTTTAGATGTTGGATGTTTTATCATTCTAAGATCAACGAAAGCTTAACAAGGAGCATTTGGTTATCTAAGTAGAAATGGGCAAGATCTTTAATTTGTGGGGAATGCATATTGGAAAGAACAAAAGTATAGGGATGAAAGCTATTTGGAAAGCAGGTGTAGACGACTGAGTAGTAGCAGTAAAGGTGGGAGGGATTAGAAGTAGCAGCAGCAGCAGTAGGAGTATCAGTAGGTGTAGAATAGTTGAGATCACCAATGATTATGATTTATTGGACCTGGAGAGAGTAGGAGAGTCCAAGATGGATTTTTGAGGTAAGAGGACTTGTGATGTGGAGGAGAGAGAAGGAATACTAGAGAACACCTATGTGTTTGCCTTGAGCAAATGGTTGGCTAATAGCACAGTTTACTGATGTGTGGAGCATGGGATAAACATGGTTGAGGAAAAAAAGGCACGTCTACGTTTAAATGAAAACACGTAGAGATGAGATGTAGCTGACTAGTCATACAAGTCTGGGGCTTAAGGATAGGTTCAGGCCATTGATGAAAATTCAGGAATCATTAGCCATAGGGCTGAATTTGTCACCTGGGGAGAAAAGACAGAATAAATAAAGAACAAACTTTAGGGTATTTAAAAATGCGACATCCAGAGATATCCAAGATATTTCTTGCAAAGAATGCCTACATGGAGAAAACACAGTGGGACTGGGTAAAAAGAAAAAACTAAACAGGAAAATGTCACCAAAGCCGTAAAAAGGAAAATTTTAAGGAGTAAATGGTAGACTAATTTACTTCTTAAAAAGAAACATACATGAAAACATGTGTATGGAATTAGGAAACTCGATGTATCTTCATTAGCATAATGGGGAAGTAATTCTTTTAGTTTACACATAACTTTTGAATACCCACTATGGGGTATTCAATATGGGGCCAGATATTATTATGGGTGTTGGGAATTTTTTGTTAGAGAAAAACAATCCATACTTTCATGAGAACTTATGTGAATAAGACCGATTTTAAATCATTACAAAGATAGGAATATAATTGTCATATTAGGTGAACCATTATACTTGGGCCATATTGAACAAAATAGTAACTGTTTTAAGAGAAAGTATAAGAAATGATTAAGGATTATATCACCTAGGGCCTCAAAGGGCATAGCCACAAGGAATCCAAATTATTTTCTATATGCAATAGAAGATTTTAGAAAGGGATAATTATTTTTTTTTTTCTCCATTCGTAAAGTCCTATTTGATTTTAGTATTGAAGAGATGAAGAAGTGGAGACCACAAGTATCATCAACTTCCTTAACATACTGTTTGTGCTGGGTACAGTAGTAAGTAACACATATTGAGTGATTACCAAGTGCAAGGCACTATTTTAAGTACTTTTCATGTAATTGGTTTAATGCCCACAGTAACCAAATGAGGAGTAGCCTTACTTATAGTTGAAGAAAGCACAAAGAGAAGATTCAGAATAAAAGTGGCATATTTGTGTCTGTTGGTTTTGGGTTTTGTTCTTTAATAGAACAGAACTAGAGCTTCCATTTTAATAAAAGCCAAACAAATAATTTGGACATAAAGGCAAACGAGTTTATTTCTTTAATAGGCCCAATGATGTCTATTCGCAAGGTATTTTATGAGCGAGGAATAAGGAGTAGGGAAGGGTGAGGGTGAAAATGAGTGGGGCGGGAGAGAAGGATAGCTGGGTTCTAGTAACTGCTGGAAATGGGAGGGTAAAAAAACTATGTTTTATCAGAAGATTATCTTTTACATTTAAATATATAATCCATCTGGATAAATTTTTATTTCATATGTTATAAAGTTGGGGTCAGCATTTTTTATGTAGAAATGAACCCTGCACCGTTTATTACACTGACCACCCTTTCCACACTCTACTGCAGTGTCACCTTCTCAATCATCAATTAATTTTATGAGTGCAGGCATGCTTCTCGACCCTCTATTCTGCTGGTTAGTTGAAAACCTTTTTTTTTTAACCAAAATTTTCATTCTGTATAACGAAGTCTCATTTAATACCTGTAGGCATACCCTTAGAACTAGCAGGAATTTTACTGAGGGTGGGTTTCAAATATCTGCATTTGAAATAGAATGCCCATCCATTAGCTTCTTCAAACACAATGTGACGTAGATAGTATATGATGATATGATAGAATTAATTCATACATAAAACAAACCTTGCATGCCAAAAAACAATATGTGGGAGTCTTCAATTACAGAAATAACAAGATTCCTAATCCCTTCAATACCCCATTGCAAATGCACAAACACAGAAGAAGTAAGGCTTTTTCAAACAAGCGATCAACAAGGTAAATATCCATTAAATTACTCTCTTTCTCAGTTTAAACCCCTCAGTAAAATAAACAATAAATTATGACACAAATTTTACACAAATTAATGCAAGAAATCAACACTCTACTTGTTTGTTCTTAAACTGTAAAACTGTTAGGAAAATCTTGTACCGTTCTCCTACCTGGACTATGTCAGGTATTATTTGGATAATTTTAACCATAACTAAAATGAATATCTTGAACAACTTAGTTACATTGACATAGCGCCTTGTGGTGTCGCAATGATTCCACATTAGGACTTTGAAATTTTGGAATGTTGACTCTTTTACTACCTAAATTCTATCTCACTTTGTTTTTATCTTCATAATTTACTTTGCATATTATGCTGCACTAAAGATCACCTAAAAGCTGAGATAAAGTTCTATAAAACCAAAGAAAACTATGTGAACAGGTTTTTTTTTAAATGGAGAGGAAGAATCTCAGTAAAAATAAACTTTTCATTCATAAACACAATTTTATTAAACGAAACATTTATTTGAGATAGAGACATTAAAGCTTTTGATGAGATGAAGTGGTGTTTCTTTCTAGTCAAGATGTTAGAGAGTGGATTTGGACAGTCAGTGAACTTTACAAGGATCTCTCTCCTCTTCAAAAGTCCTGATCCCAAAGCCAATGTGGACAGTCTCATGTTTCCTCCATTTCTGTTACTGCACTCACTGATGCAGCATAGTATTGGAAAATTGTCCTTTTAATCACTGATTTCAAAACTTAACTACATTTTTAAACATAATCTTTATTTCACTCTGGGAAATAATTTTCTTTAAAATAAACTTTCCTTTCAAAATGAAATTAAGGCCAGGCGCAGTGGCTCACTCCTGTACTCCCAGCACTTTGGGAGGCTGAAGTGGATGGATCACCTGAGGTTGGGAGTTCAAGACCAGCCTAACCAACATGGAGAAAACTCATCTCTACTAAGAAAAATACAAAATTAGCCAGGCCTGGTGGTGTGTGCCTGTAATCCCAGCTACTTGGGAGGCTGACACAGGGAAATCTCTTGAACCTGGGAGGCGGAGGTTGTGATCAGCTGAGATCGTGCCATTACAGCCCAGCTTAGGCAACAACAGCGAAATTCCATCTCAAAAAAAAAACCTCACAAAAACAAAAAGTATATAAAATAAAATAAAGTAAAAGGGAATTAAGGCTGACACTATGAGAAGGGATAAAATTTACAACTTTTACTGTTCGCTTCCTTTTCCTAAATTGCAAGTTTCAGTTACCTGAAATGAGAGACTATATGTTAAATATGCCTGAAACACATTCTAGTTGCACACTTCTCTAATTTGTAAATATTTTCATATAATTGTGATATTTCTTTGGTCCAATGAAAGAGGATAAAGAATACACAATGACATCTCTCCTTATTTCTCATCAACATAAGATTTCTTTTATTTCCTGTGTCTGCCTCTGCAGTGAGTTCTCAGATTACTCTATTATTTATGCATTTATTTATTTATTTGAGACCTAGTTTTGCCCTTGTTGCCCAAGCTGGAGTGCAGTGGCACAATGTCCACTCACTGCAACCTCTGCCTCCTCCCAGGTTCAAGCTATTTTCTGGCCTCAACCTCCTCAGTAGGTGGAATTACAGATACCTGCCACCATGCCCAGCTAATTTTTTGTATTTTTAGCAGAGACAGGGTTTCATCATCTTGTCAGGCTGGTCTCAAACTCCTGACTTCAGGAGATACATCCACCTCTGCTTCCCAAGGTGCTGGGATTATAGGCATGAGTCACCGTGCCCGGCCTCAGATCACTTTAATCAGACATTCTGAATAAGACAGTTATTCAGAAACATGAAAAGCAGAGTACATTACCAGTTTTCTTAACCTCTAGCGATCACTTGTCTTCTCTTTTCCTAAGTGGAGACCTGGGAGTCAGGGAGCATCCTTTCCATGCCTTGCATCTCATTATACTCCTTCATTCTAATCACCTCAATTGAAACTCACTTGTTCACAAAACCTGGTGTCATATTTTCTATATAATTTGTAAAGCTTATTTCTGCAGGTATGAGAATGATAGAAGAACTACACAATGTCTCTCTATTTTTTTTCTTCAGAAACAGGATATATGCCTCAGTTTGGTCATTTAAATAAAATACCAGTATGATAGGTCAACTCAGGTAGGCCATGGTACCCAGTCATTTGGTCAAACACTCATATGTAAATGTTGCTGTGAAGGTATATTTTATATAAAGTTAATATTTAAATTAATAGACTTTGAATAAAGCATATTGCCTTTTATAGTGTGACAAGGCCTCATCTAACAAATCCAGAGCCTTAGAGCAAAGAATGATGTTTCCCAAAGAGGGAATTCTCATCTAGAATTCAACACAGTAACTCTGCCTGAATTTCCAGCCTGCTTTTCCACAGACTTCAGACTCAAAACCGCAATCTCAATTCTTATTTTAATTTCCAGCTTGCCAGTTTGCCTTACAATTTGCATACTTGCCAGCACCCACAATCGTGAGAGCAAATTATCTGCAATAAATCTATGTCTATAAATATGTCGGTCTGTCTGTCTCCATCTTTGTCTGGGCTGTTTCTCTGGAAAACCCTGCCTAATAAAACTACTACCATCAGAGTTGAATGTGCTGATAGCATTAGGTTTAGGAGGTTTAGGACATAGAGGCATAAGAGAGATTTTGAGACCCTTATAGTCTGAGAGTGTCCTTGGTATTGCCTCCTGAAAGTTGCCACAAACATCACTTACATATGAGTCTTAGTTTAACTGTCAAAGTTCTAGAAGTGTTTGGGGGGAAAAAATACAGGCAACAACTACAACAATAAAAATGTTGCTGTTACATAATTTTAGTAGTTTATTCTTATTTAATTTCTCTTAATATAAAATAAAACCTATTTACATTTAAAGAAAAAAAAATACCAGTATCTTTGCTGCAGCTAATCATCTGGTATCAAGAATTTACCTTAACGAACAAAAAATTGGATAATGAGTCATTTCACTTACTTTTCTCAGAAACTGTATATAAAATATAGCATTAAATCATTCAACTAAGATTTATTGAGTAGCAACCATCTCTTAGACAATAGAGATAAAACCATGAATACTGTATACATTATTAAGATATTTTTTGCCACAGGTTTAGTTCTTCAAAAAACAAGCAGTGAGAAAAAATGGGAGTAAAACCAAGACTAGACAATTTATAAAGCAAAGGGGCTTAATTGGCTCATAGTTCCACATGGCTAAGGAGGCCTCAGGAAGCTTACAATCATGGCAGAAGAGGAAGCAAGGCATGTTTTATGTGGTGGCAGGATTGAGAGAGAAAGAGAGAGAGAGAAAGTGCCTTACCTTTAAACCATCAGATATAAGAACTCATGCCCCCCTAATCCAATCGCCTCACACCAGGTCCCTCCCTTGACATATCAGGATTACAATTCAAAACAGGATTTGGGTGGTGACACAGAGCCAAATTATATTATCTGCCTCTGGCCCCATTCAAATCTCATGTCCTTTCACATTTTGAAATCAACTGTGCCTTCCCAACAGTCCCCTAAAGTCTTAACTTATTCCAGCATTAACTCAAAAGTCCAAGTCCAAAGTCTCATTTGACACATGGCAAGTCCCTTCTAACTAGGAGCTTGTAAAATAAAAAAAAACAGTTAGTTACTTCCAATATGCAATGGAGGTACAGGCATTGGGTAAATGTTCCTCTTCCAAATAGGAGAAAATGGCCAAAAGAAAGGGGCCTATGCAAGTCCAAAATCCAATAGGGCCGTTGTTAAATCATAAAACTCTGAAATGATTCTCTTTGACTCCACATTTGACATCCAGGGCACACTGATGCAAGGGGTGGCCTCTCAGGGCCTTGGACAGCTCTGCTGTGGTTCTGCAGGGTAAAGCACCTGCAGCTGCTTTCATGAGCTGGTGTCACTGTGCTTTCTCAAACGCACAGTGCAAGCTGTCAGTGGATCTACCATTCTGGGGTCTGGCGAACGATGGCTTCCTCTCAGTTCCACTAGGCAGTTCCCCAGTGGGAACTCTGTGTGGGGGCTCCAATCCCACATTTTCCCTCTGCATTGCCATAGTAGAGGATCTTCATGAATGTTCCACCCACACAGCAGACTTCTGCCTGAACACCTAGGATTTTCCAAACATCCTCTGAAATCTAGGCAGAGGTTCCCAAAACTCAACTCTTGTCTTCTGTGCACCTGCAGGCCCAACGTCATGTGGAAGCCATTTACGGTTGAAATTAGGTGAAGGAGTACCACGAGTCACCCTAGTGAGTCACCCAAGTAAATCACCCAAGCTTCATACTCATGGCTACTTGTATCCATTGTACAACAGCAGCACCACCTTCTGGGATGATCAGGTTTAATTGCCTCTGAAAAGTTGGTAATTTACTTTCCGGCCTACTGATTCCTAAAGTGCCCAGGTGGCATCACTAGCTTTGCTGTACTTTGAATAGCTTGCTGTGTCCTGGTAAGAGTGAACCTCTGTTGCAGAACAGTCTCTAATCCTGTGGCATCCAAAATTGAAGGGATGGGAAGCACAAAGTCTCCAGAAGGTCACTGGGAGTAATGGGTAAGCAAGCTTCTTCTGCTTCTGTGCCTTGGTTCCCAAATCTATATATTCTTCCTTTTGAGGTCATACGGTGCTCTCTGATTTCATGCCTGCAGTGCATCCTGGAAAGTAGTACCTCATTCTCACAAAACATGCCTCTGATTTGTCCCTTCAGCTTCACTTTCAGCAGTCCTTACAATGCCTGTAGTTTCTGGGTGGTGCAGAATACAAGATAATCAGTGAATCACTTGGTGATGATTCCATCCCCACATCTCTTTTATTGTGATGTTTTTGCTTGTTTTATGTTTTATGTTTACTGATTGGATGCTATATTGTATGTCTTTGAATCAGGATTTCTGTAAGCCCCTGGACTATGGTATTAGAGGTCTTATGGACAAAAAGGAAAACTTAAGCCTAAAATAAATCTTTATTCTTAGAGAACAAGCCAGTGGCCCTTTCAGGACAGAAAAGGAAAATATAGTCAAATTACCATCCACTGCCCAGTGTGTATAATTGAGGAATAGTGGCACAGAGCTATTACATTGTTGGCCACAGTGGCAGGAATGGCTAGAGAGGCCCTGGTAAGTGGGAATGTGTTCTGTTGAGCCCATAACGTTGCTCCCATGTCTTTCATGTGCCCACCATGTCAGCACTGGGGTACATTCTGGCAAACTGGGTGACACCAATGAACTGAGTCATTTTGACTACTTGGCTCCTTGGTGCTGCTTCTGTGCTCCTGTGGTGGATGTCTTCTAGTGAGCACTAGCCTGTAACACAAACTTCTTCACACTTTATAACCACTGTCATACGTCCATGCATGTGTCTCTACAAAACACACCTCTTTGTCTTTGATATTCCACTATTTTTCTTCCCAGGCCCCCACCAGCCGCCAGACCATTTTCCACCTTTGATGAGTTCATATATATTTCAAACTTGGGCCACTTCTTCCTCCATGCAAAGTGGATAATAAGGTGGGCCACCTACAGCTTTGCTCATTAGGAAGGCTTCTCCTCATGCTGTATTTTGAGGCTACTTCTGAGTAGGGGCAGCGTTGCAACTACCATTAATTTTTCAACTCCCTTTTTACACCAAGCTGACACATCCATAAAATAACCTATGCATTCTGCTCTATTCTATGTCAATTGTACAGAATCCTTCACAAATCAGTGTATATAAGCTCAGAGAGGAATGCAGATGCAACCATGCTAATTACACGGGAATCTGGGATAACTGTTCATTTACCTTGTTGTGCCATCTGATCTCAGCTTTGCTTGATCTTAGATGTATCATTTCTAACATACACGGATGATCACTGTGTTCACCTGGCTGTATGACTTGTGAGTCCAAACTAGCCCAGCCTGTGATGGCCAGTTTCAAGTTCATTGTCATTTGATATGCTGTGGTCAGGTATTTTGTGAGTCAAGTTCCAAAAGCTGTCCTTTAAAGTTGTTACATTTGACCTTCTCTGCTGAAGATCCAATGATCTTGTCCAGACTCTCAAGAGCCCGTGTGGTTCTTCCAATTGCACTTACTCCAAGTGGCATACGGCATCTTCTTTCACCACTGAAATTCCAGGCCTTATAGAGGCTGTCAACTTTATGGCCCAAATGACAGAACTCTGTCCTGCAGACTGGACCTACACTTTGCTGTTTCAGGTCCAGCTCAAAGCTGTCAGCCTTCCATGTCATCCAATATACAGACCAAAATAATATTCTCAATATGGAGTGTATTATCTCCAGGGCCTAAAGAGTCTACAAGATTTGTATTTCCTTTTCTGTGATAGGGGATCGAAGGGACAGCAATCTGTCTTTTACTTTGGAGAAGCTGTTCTGGCATGTTGGTGATCACTGGAGCTCTAACACCGAAGTGGCAGAGCCAAATCTTTGCAGGATTTATTTCTCACCCTTCGGACCACATATGTCTTACTAAGCCCTCCAACATCTAGCCATCTCTTGCTCCTTCTGTCTGATCAGCATGATTCCATTGATGTAATGAATATATATGATGCTCTGTAGGATATCCAGATGGTCCAAGTCTCTTTGTATCATATTAGTCAAAGGATGAGAGAGTTAATTTGACTCTGGGGGAAAAATAAAAATGTATATTGTTTTGAATGCAAATTGTTTGTGGTTCTCTCTCCTGATTGGAAGTTACATTCATTTACTTATTAAATAGAGATTGAGGCTTATAGTAATCCGATGCCATCACCCAAGACCCACTGAGTTTCTTTGGATACGAGAATGAGGAATTGTATGAAAAAGATATGATAGATATTACGACTCCTGCACCTTTTAGATTTTTAAATTGGCATTAATCTCTGCCACTCACCTCCTCCAATGCGATGCTTTTTATTTTTTTCTTGTCCAGCTCCTGGTTTCAGAGACTTCACTTGCTTCCACTGTTATAATATAATGGGGGAGTCAAGCCATCTATTATGTGTGTTCATCTCAGTTGTAAGCTCGTAAAATGTCCAACCATAAAATGCAAACCAGTAAGTCTGCAAACAGACTGAAAGCCAAACCTCAGTCATTATTTCTGGAGCCCTAGATTCTCTAATTGAGGAGCGATGGTGCCGCTGCCGTTTTCCAGGTATCAATGTTTACTGCAACCTGGTGTTCAGCAGCAAAATATCTGGGCTTTCCTTTCACTCACTGTAAACATCATGTAGGTTAATGGCCATAAATCTCTTTGGAAAAGGACTAAGGAAATCCTTTATAATGTGTATTGGCCATGCTGTTGCTCATTTCTTTCTCATGGGAAACCAAACCATCTCTTCTATCTAGGGGTTGGACTCTGAAAACTGTATCAGATTCTAAAACTGGTCAACGGCTTTTGATTTTTTTTTTTTTAAGGACAACTGCTTTCAGCTTCCAGTTTATCCAATATTGCCTTCTCTTGAATAACTATGTTAAGCAATTCCCTCATTTCCTGACCATCTATTGTTTCCCTAGGAATATCAGGCTTTATCTACCATTTCCATAACCCTCTACAGTTCAGACTCCTTTGGCTGGCAGTTAGAATGATCAGTCATTACGATCATCGTCTTCCACACCTGGGTTCTGGCAATTAAGCGTTCCTAACCAGTCTCCACTGTTTCAGAGGCCCCTACGTTTCCATTATCAGTAAGCCAAATTCTGTTCAGTGGAGAGCCACCGCTACACTTAATGATGCTGTGATTTCTCTTCACAGCACATTCCTGATGATCTGGGAAAATGTGATGTCCTCTGTTCTTTCCCATCGAATAGAATTCTCTGGCGAGATTTCTGGGTTCTTATATCTATCCCAGCATGCCCATTTTCATGAGCTTTTAACCCTTCCTTTTCTCACTCAGGCATTTCTACCTTGCCCGGTGTGAACCACCACATTCTTCAAAGTTCCTAAGGATCACCCTAATTTTGAGATTACATTTACACCACTTGAAATCCATTCCCTTGAGTCAAAGCCAAGAATTTCAATCCCTATATCACAAAAGAGTTTCCCCAAGTCAGCAAACTCTCTCTAAATGGTTCTTTATTTTCTGTTCTCTTTAATGGAGTACCTTCCAAATCAATCCAGCCTCATGAAGGGACTCAACCCCCCGCAGTGCATGTTGGACAGATACTGCTTCATGAATGGACTCGACCCCCCGCAGTGCATGTTGGACAGATACTGCTTCATGAATGGACTCGACCCCCCGCAGTGCATGTTGGACAGATACTGCTTCATGAATGGACTCGACCCCCCGCAGTGCATGTTGGACAGATACTGCTTCATGAATGGACTCGACCCCCCGCAGTGCATGTTGGACAGATACTGCTTCATGAATGGACTCGACCCCCCGCAGTGCATGTTGGACAGATACTGCTTCATGAATGGACTCGACCCCCCCGGCAGTGCATGTTGGACAGATACTGCTTCATGAATGGACTCGACCCCCCGGCAGTACATGTTGGACAGATACTACTTCATGAATGGACTCGACCCCCCGGCAGTGCATGTTGGACAGATACTGCTTCATGAATGGACTCGACCCCCCGGCAGTACATGTTGGACAGATACTACTTCATGAATGGACTCGACCCCCCACAGTGCATGTTGGACAGATACTGCTTCCTTTGGCTTTTTAGTCTCTCCTCACTTATCGGGGCCCAGCACATCCCCAGATGGATTGTAACCTGGTTTTTAGCCAGGCAGCCAGGCAAGAATATAGGGGCGACTGAAAAACTAGGGTATCTATTTCCTTGTGGTAGGAAGGCCTCTATAGTATCTTCCAAAATGGAACATGGATCAATTCTTGATAAGAAGACAAACCACTACTGTAGACTCAAAATTTTCAGATAACTCTAGAAATTTTAAATCTTCCAGCGACTCTACTCAGATATCCCCACTCCAAATGTGGAGATTGCAGGTTAATACACATGGGATCCTACCTTGTTGAATAGTTTAAATCTAATAATGCAACAATTTTTGACCCAGTTGTGTGATGAGATAGAAACTCAGCCACACATAATTTAAATGCTTATAAGATTTACTTACTTTGAAATTAAAGACATTTTCTAAACTTTAAATTAACTAATATTTGGATTGCCCTGATAAAAACGAAAATTTCTTTGTTTCTTTTGAGATGGAGTCTCACTCTGTCGCCAGTCTGGAGTGAAGTGGCTGGATCTCGGTTCACTGTAACCTCTGCCTCCTGGATTCAAGTGATTCTCCTGCCTCAGCTCCCGAATAGCTGGGACTACAGGCGCATGCCACCCCACACAGCCAATTTTTGTATTTTTAGTAGAGATGGGGTTTCACCATGTTGACCAGGATGGTCTCAATCTCCTGACCTCGTGATTGGCCCATCTCGGCCTCCCAAAGTGCTGGGATTATAGGCATGAGCCACCACACTCGGCAAATACTTCATACTTTAAATGACTTATTTATTTCCTAACACCCAATGTCATGTGTATCATATTTGATAATGCAATCAGACTGCAGATAGTTTCTCATGGTAATTTTAGTAGATATTTTTCATAGTTATTTAGAAATTTGACAAATAAAACTAATTTAAATTTAAATATATCATAGATATTTTTCATAGCAATTTAGAAATTTGACAAATAAAACTAATTTAAATTAAAATTTATCATAGATATTTTTCATAGTAGTTTAGAAATTCGACAAATAAAACTAATTTAAATTTAAATATATCTTAGGAAATGAATGAAGGTTTAGATGAACAGCTAAACTTTAATCCTGACACTTGGCACGTAGCCTCAAGTTACACATGACTTTACTTTTTTTTTTAATCTATGGGATCCTAGTGAACTACTTCAATGGATACAGAACAAAATGTACACATATCAATGAAGTAATCTTTTTACATTTGTCAAAAAAATTGAATTAGAATCGGCAAAGAAACAGAGGACTCTCTGTGTAGACTTAGTCTCCCAGATATATGAACAGATTCAAATGTATAAGCTAAACAATGTTATCGTAGGGAAGATAATGAAATTATCAAAAAATGAAATATCTGGTAACGTATTACTACTAAAACACTTATGAAAAGAAGAATATATATTGATTTTAGGAATATATGACACTAATTGTCATTCACCTGTCTAGGTATAAGACAGGTTTATAAGACATTTATTCAGATTTTGTTTACTGGGACAAAACGAAAGCACAAAAATTTGTCTAAATACTTAAAAATGTATGCCTATTAGTCATTCAATGTAGTAGTTTAAAATAAGCAAAATGTATCATGAGAAAGGAGAATCATGAAAAATGAATGTCTAACATCAATTCCTTGGCAATCCAAATGTAAGAATGCAGTGATTATTTAGATGGAAAAGAACATATAACAAAATTGTTAACTCATTTGTCCACATTTCAGTGGAAGTATTTGACGTTTCTGAAAATATCTATTGACTTCTGCCATTTCACTTCTTTGCCTTAAGTATACCTGAGCCTCACCAGATGAGTAGACGTCTCACAAAATATATGCCTATAAAGAATTATTATGTGGCAAGTTCTTAGGAAGATATTTTATTTCTCTAGAAATCCAGATGTCTTATGATGTCAAATTTTTATGTATAGAAATAGGCATGTAGTATTATTACTGTATTATCAAGGCCGTCAGATCATTGATCTTCCAAAGAGAAAAAAGACTACTGGATAATTTAAAGATGTAAAACAGTAACTCATTTATATTATGCCTGTTTTTACCCAATGCTAAGATTCACCTATTTGTTGGCTAATTGCTTTTCATAAAACTTCCTTTTTTTTTAGAAAGAAAACAAAAGTAACAGGATAAAATTAAATGATAAATTATGTAAATCAACCCTACAATAAGCCAAATAAATATTTTTCCAGTATCAATAAAGCAAACACTTAATACTAAATGCAAGCGTTGTTATTTAGTATTACACATAGAAGTCTAATCCTAAACTGGCAAATGTGTCACAAGTTTAGTTATAATCACAGGAAGCTCAACGTCCTCATCACATTGAGATTCCACATGTCATATTACAAGTTGAAATAAATGACTTCATTTTAAGTCTTCTTTTTCATCAGAAATAATGCTTATGCTCTAAAACATCCTACCTTAATTATGTTTGAGAAAAATACATTCTGTATTTTAACAAAATTATAATAGCTACTATGTAATATAGCTCATTTAATAATTATTATTGTAAAGGTAGGACATTTCAGTTTTTTTTTCTCATGATATTCTCCTAAGCCTTTGGTTTTATGTAAAACAATATAGTCAGTATAAGCACTTTTGTTAAGAGGTTGTTCAAGGTATATAATTTGGATCAGCATCAAATAGGTGAATTATATTGCCCTTGGGTTATGTGATTAGTTCCATATATGTGAAAATTGTCATAAAATTTTCTGTAATGCATTCTATGAAAATATATTTTAAAACTTTAGGTTAGATATCACATTGAAATAACATAAGCATCATTTTCTTTGAATGTTTATATCTGTGATATATTGATGAGTCACACATTTACAAAGATTTTCTTTCAATATTTTTATATGTGATATATTGAAAAATCACACATTTGTAAAAATATTCCTTTATTTCAAATGTGTACATATCAGTATAGATATAAATTGCTTTTAAATGCAGTCAGAAAATAATCATTGCCTGTAAAACGTTAGAGGTACTTGTATATAATAAATTGATGAAAATAAAGTCCCAAAATTCTCCAACGTGTTATTGTCATTGAGTTGTCTTTTAAGGTGTGAAGCAGAATTTAACCAAAACCTGTATAAAATCAGGAAATATATCCAGTCTAGGAAAGAAAATGTTGGGGGGGAGGGCTATCAATGAAAAACTAATGAATTATAATCTTGGTATTTAGAAACAGAGAAGGGAAGGTAAACTATGAAGGAATTATCTGTTCTGTTTCCTTTCCCTTGGGAGAGACTATGATTCAAACAAAACCAAGAGGATTACTTTCTTCAGAAACAAATAGGAAAACAGATTTAACTCATCTAAAACGTCAGTGTTTCGTTCAAGGACATCTTCTAACATCTTGCCTAAATCTCTTATTTCTGTTTATGTCTAGTATTATTTTACTGGACTTCATGAAAAGCAGAATAACTTTTTATACCCTTGTAAAATAACTCAAATTTCTGATCTACCCCTCAAACCAAGCTGCTACATCCTCATATATTAAAATGATTGATTATTCAGCTTTGATTCCTCCTCTAACTACCCCCCGATTCTGTCCCCCGATTCTGTTTACCATCAAATTTACTTAACCAGCTCCATTACACTTTAGATTCCTTGCTTTACTCTTCAGGAATTTTTTCAACCTGCGCCAAACAGCTTTTTTCTCTTATTACTCTAATGAAATAGCTCTTGCTGATGTCAAAGATGATCTCTGTGTAACTAAAGCCACAGGACATTTAATAATTCTAATTTACTTAATCATTTTACAGCATTCAATGCTTTTGATATCATCCCTCTGGAAACAGTTTATCTTGCACGTGTGTATATTTCTTCCATATTGTTATTATAAATCTAATCCTTATTAACAATCTCTCTTCTGGGCTTCAGCAACAGTCTACCAGCTGGTCTGTTTTTCTTTGTGAATCAATTCTCCCTTTCACAATGCAACCAGTGTAAACTTTTCTAACTAAAACGCTAGTATCCCATATCTCAATCAGATTTCCTTAAGCGTCCACATTTATGCAGGTAAAATCCCTTACTGGCTTCCCATGAACCGTGAATTAAAGACCCCAACCTTGGCATGTCTATAAGGTGGTGCATGAGCCATATCCTGCAACTTATCTTCAGATTCATCTCTCCTCATTCTTTATTCAATGGCTTCAACTCTGTCAGACTTAGTTCAGTTTATCAATCCACTGCTCCCTTCTACTAACTTTCTACTACATATATTTTCTCCTTTGCCTAAAATATTGTTTTACTTTTTACTGAGATAAATTATTACTCATTCAGTTCAAATTCCACTCAAATTTCTTCATAGATGTCTTCTTTAACTCCCCATAGATTGATCATTATGACATATGCCCCCATTCTCTGAACATAATATTTATACTATGAGTCAGAGTTTCCATGATTGAAATTGTCACAGCCTTTCCACTATGATGTAAGCTCCATAGTGGCAAAATGAGATGTGTAATTCCTGTGCCCAGCACCATGCCTGGGAATAGTAGATACTCAATAATTCCTTTAAGTCGGAATTAACAAAAGAATGAACTGAATAAGAAATGACCGTAGCACAGCTGCAATGTCAAGAAAACAAAGCTCAGATTGACTTGCAACTGGAATTGTCACCAACATTCTAGAAATTATCAAATTGTTGAGATAGTTTTTCAAGTATACCCATGATGGTGCTAACAAAGTCCTTAACATCTGGTTTATGAAAGATCAGCCCAGTCTGTAATCCCAGCACTTTGGGAGGCCGAGGCGGGTGGATCACGAGGTCAAGAGATCGAGACCATCCTGGTCAAAATGGTGAAACCCCGTCTCTACTAAAGATACAAAACATTAGCTGGGCATGGTGGCGCGTGCCTGTAATTCCAGCTACTCAGGAGGCTGAGGCAGGAGAATTGCCTGAACCCGGGAGGCGGAGGTTGCGATGAGCCGAGATCGCGCCATTGCACTCCAGCCTGGGTAATAAAAGGGAAACTCCGTCTCAAAAAAAAAAAAAAAAAAAAAAGATCAGCCCAGTCCTTGTAATCCAGTGAGAAAACTACTAGAGAGAAAGATCTTTTACGTGTCAACTACAAGCAATTTGCAGAGCTCTATGGATTGCATGTTGAAATTTTGCATTTATGCTAAATAGATGAGAGTGTACAGAGAGTGCACCAAGTTACTCAGAGGCCAGGGCACAATTCCTCTGTAAAAAGTAAGTCTCTAGCCGGAAACGCCATATCCAGATGACTTATGATTGTCGTCAGTTCATAGCTCTAGGGAATTGTGAAAATGTACAGGTTAAGTAAATGATTAGAAATAGAAGCTGAGGAGACTACTTTTATTCTGATGCTACTCTCTGTATTAGATGTATAACAAACCAATTTATATAATGTCCTGTATATAATAAACCAAGTATATAATGTCCTGTATATGGAAGCATAAAAAAAATCCAACATTTAAAAAGTAGTGTTATAGCCCCTACAGGGCTTTTAATTGTAAAATACCTCGGCTCAGACCTACCAAGACCACTCTGTTTCCTACTTGCCAAAAATGCATCAACTTAGAAAAAAAATTACACATATGTATGTATGTGTATATATATATATATATATATATATATATATATACACACACACACATTATACATAAATAAATATAAAGAGATATAAAATATACATTTTCATTTCTATTATAAAATATACAAATGGGGGTGTGAGTGTGGGCATATACCTTTGTCTGTATGTAATAGATTGAAACATATTTACATTATATATTTAACATATATTTAATTTATAGGCATAGTCTCAAATATGCTTTCATACATATTTACTCAACATATAAAGTGCCAACATTCAAACCTAACCAACATTTTGCTATCAAAGCTTCAGAAAGATAATGTATCTAAATATTGAAGAAAGTCTAAACTGATACACAAACATGCATGCATACATATACCTAGTCAGTTGGTTTTATTTTATTTTCACAATACTTCTCATAAATCACTATGTAATATTCTAATATGTATCAGAAACAGAAGCGCCGTATTATAATATTGTGTAAAAAAGCATAGACATTAAAATAAAATAGGTCTGCGTATGTTAAAAACTGGATGAGAAAAGTGGCCTCTCTGTGCCTCAGTTCATTGTGAAACACGTAGAGGTATTGTATATAAGTTAAATATTCACAGGTGCTCAACAAAGGACAGACAGAACTTTGTCATCCCTCTGCTAATCTGAGATGAATGCATACCTGATTGCTTCCTCTGCCCTGTTGTGTGTCTAAAAACACAGACTCAGTGAGTCAGACTAAGGCATAAGTAACTATTCCTCTCCTCCCTCTTACGTGAAAATTGTATGTTCAGTGACAGGCCCATCAAAGACCCAAAACAATGCAACTTTTTGTCTCTTATGTACCAATGAATTGGGAGACCCCACTTTGAGATGTCCCACCTTTCCAAAAGGAACCAATGTACATCTTAAACATATTGATTGATGTCTCATGTCTCCCTGAAACATATAAAACCAGGCTGTGCCCAGATCGCTTTAAGCACATGTGTCAGGAGCTCCTGAGGCTGTGTCACAGGCGTGTCC
The DNA here is from genome assembly GCF_049354715.1 of Callithrix jacchus. Taxonomy (NCBI): domain Eukaryota; kingdom Metazoa; phylum Chordata; class Mammalia; order Primates; family Cebidae; genus Callithrix; species Callithrix jacchus. The sequence goes on from NC_133522.1 coordinate 14,640,887, forward strand.
TTAACCTTGGCCAAAAAAAAAAAAAAAAAAACTTCCTAAATTGATTGAGACCTGTCAGAGAGGAGAGGGGAGTGGACGGGAGGGGAGGGAAGGGGAGGGGAGGGGAAGGGAGGGGAGGGGAGGGGAGGGGAGGGGAGGGGAGGGGAGGGGAGGGGAGGGGAGGGGAGGGGAGGGAAACCAGAAAAGAACAAGCAGTTAGCCCTAGACACTAACTAGTGTTATTAGGTCACAGTGGTAGGTAGAGAAGCAGGCCTACTCACACATCTGATCAACATATTGATGAAATTGTGTTCCTATATGTGTGTCTGGATATTTGTGACAGATATACCAAACTGTACCTTGATTCTACATGATAAAAATATGCTCTAATTTTTACTTTTGCAGCAATTTTGTACTTTCCTGCTTGTGGTTATGTTTCATTTTTAAAATTTTCATAACAAAGTACCATGTGATAACTGACTAAAATATGTGAAATGGAGAATTTGTCCATTTCAAAGCATCAAGACATAATACTTACAGTGTTATGTATACATGATGCCATCACATTTCATGCTTTTTGAGCATAGCCAAACACACTCTGAAACTGAAGCAAGCTTATTTAGTTCAAGTTACAATTTGTATTTCTGAACTTCCAGGAATTAGAAATGAAAGTACTTCTGTTCTTCAATTTCCTCCTAAGACCCTCAAAACAAAGAAGCAGTCATGCTAACCTAAGCAAATATGATTATTCATTCCATCCCATGTGCTATCTCCACAGTCCCGAAACAAGGCTACCAGCATACATGAGGTTACAATCTAAAAATTAGACTAGGAAAAGGATAAACATCAGTCACCCAAAAGGTAGCAGGAAAGATAAACAGAATGAAACACATTTTGGGAAGGTTAATTTGATACACTAAAAAGCAAGAAAAAAACAGTGAGTAGCAAAATATTCTATACCCAAAGAGTCAATGGGCCAAATTTATCATCAACATTTCCGTCCTCTCTTAAAGCGGCTAGAAAAATCATATTATTTACCAGATTATATACTCCATATTTACACACACACACACACACACACACACACAGCTTCGTTGCTGATTATGACAAAATATTGATTCATCATTTTACAGCAAGGGATGTGTCTTTCACTTCTTTCTTATTCCCTATAATACTGGACACACAGCTTGCATTTAATAAATCCTTTCTGATTGATAGGCTCAGATGAATGCCAGCATGGACCTGCAGAATATGTGGAATACTACACAGACATTTGAGAATACAGTCAGGGGAGACTGAAAAATCAATAGGAAAACTGGCACTTCCATTAGGAAATAAACAAAATAAAAACACGGCTAAGCTTTTTCAGAACTGAGGTTCAGAGCTCTAGCATCCTGGGAAATTATTTTTTGGTGTGTTTACCAAAAAGATTATGTTACTGAGGATGCTGTCAAAACATAGTTTGCTTAGGCTTTGTTTTGTTTTGTTTCTCCTTCAAGGCCAGTTGATAAGACATGAACTGTATCTCAGAATAACTGGAAGAGAAGAAAAAATAACACAGGAGAACTTTCCTAATATCCCTTTCCCAATTAAGAAGAAACTTTGAAATGACTTTTTCTCCAATTGAGACCTGTGGGTCTTGAATTTTATATGCACAACTGGAAATTTAAAAAAAAGATGCAGGGCAAAGATCCTCTGTTACTGAGTTGGCCTTGACATCTGCTGCTCATTTGTGCTGGCTTTTGCTCTCCTTAAACTCTCAAAAAAATTTTTAAGGTCTAATGATGAGAGCCTTGTGTTAACTGTTTGGTTTCCACATTCCTCACCAGGTGTCCCTTAAATTTAGCCCCCTTGCTGCTATATTGTGACTATCCTGCACTATTTTCATTTCCTCTATTGGTCAATCCACAAGCCTCCCTTGGACATTCAACATCCTCTTCAGTGATCACAGCATGACCCCTAACATAGCTCGTGGTCTATCTACTGCCACAAAAAAAAATCTCTCAGAAAATGGCAGTCCTTCCACATGATTACTGAAAAGAAATTCCCTAACAAACTGAAAACCTGAATGTCGGCTGATGTTTTCAGTCTCCTCGAACAGCAGGCGGCGCCTACCTATTTGGCTCTCCCAGCAGTTATAAATCGTGTCTACATTCCAGATGGGACCCGATTTCCTTCTCTCCCTGTGTTCGGTGTTGCTGAGCACTGGGATTATTATATCTTAACCATCGTGTTTTCTCCTAAGATATTGCCATTCATTGTATTATTTTTCTAATGAAATAAGCCTTTAGAGCGAGTTTGATTACAAACCCTTGAAGTAATGATTACAGCCTTTAATCATTTCTATTTAGTATATGTATTCAATTCTTCCAATTGCCTAAATACTCACCCACTTATTTATAAATTTAGGGGGCATATGTGCAGGTTTGTTACATGATTTGTTGCGTCATGGTGGGGTCTGGGGTTCCAGTGTGCCCATCATTCAAACAGTAAATGAACATTGTACCCAAGAGACAATTTTTAAATCCTCACTCGCCACCCACGCTTCCACTTTTTGGATGCCCAGTGTGTGATGCTTTCCTCTGTATGTCCATGTGTACTCATTGGTTAGCTCTCTTATAAATGAGAACACGTGGTATTTGACTTTCTGTTTCTGAGTTATTTCACTTAAGATAATGGCCTCCAGCCCCATCCATGTTGCTGCAACTGACATAATCATATTCTTTTTATGGCTGTGTACTATTCCAGGGTGAATACAGATCAGGTTTTCTTTACCCAGTCATCGGTTGATGAACATTTAGGTTGATTCTATGACTTTGCTATTGCGAATAGTGTTGCAATAAACGTATGAGTGCAGGTGTGTTTTTTACATAACCATTTATTTTCCTTTGTGTAGATACCCAGGAGTAGGACTGATGAGTCAAATGGTAGTTTTATTTTCAGTTATTTGAGAAATTTCTATACTGTTTTCTATAAAGATTATACTCATTTACATTTCTACAAACAGTGTGTAAGTGTTCCCTTGTCTCAGCATTCTTGTCAAAATGTGTTTGTTTTGTTTTGTTTTGACTTTTTATTAATAGCCATTCTGATTGGTATCAGATGGCATCTCATTGCTGTTTTCATTTGCGTTTCTGTTGAACATTTTCTCATAGTTTTTTTTTTAATTTAATTCAGCCTTTTGATCTATTTTTTTCAGATATTTGTTGGCTGCTTGTATATTTTCCTTTGAGAAATATCCACTCATGTCCTTTGCCTGCTTCTCAATAGGGTTATTCCAAAGAAATAAACAACCATTTCTTATCAATCAATGATTAATAGTTATTTTTAATGCACAGACTTTAAAATCTGACCCAAACCTTATCCCTAATGGTAACACTAGCTCTACTTATAGTGGGATGCTTAATAAGTCTCTACTTGGGTAAGTAAAACTGTATTGTAATTCAACTAATGTTCAGAACTCCCTCTCTCTCTCTTACAAGCCAGAGACATAGAATGCATGAGACAGATGAAGCTTTTCTCCTAACTGAACATAGTAACTTATGAAAGTCTGTGGTGTTATGAAGATTTTTTTAAAAATCCTACATTTTAGTTTCTAACCATCTCTTTAGCAATGCTTTCTACATCCTAAGCAGAACCAGAACTGTCTTCATCACCATTTTTATGTCTTCGTACTTCATATTGTTAAGATAAAAAGTTCAAAGGAATGTATAAAATAAACACAATTATCTAATTTGAAAGATAATCAGATTTTTATAGTTGAAGAATGCTTGCAACCAAATGAAAATTGATTTTATTTTAAAGTAGTTTGTTGTAAAAGTGTTCAACATATATAGGCAAACAATTATAGAAATAAGAATGCATAAAATATTTGCTACTAATTTTGCTTCAATTTTGACAAATCTTTATCATAACTAATGCAAACAGAAAAAAACTCTTCACAGTGTTGAATTAATGAACAATGAAATAGCTAAATGGCCAAAATTATGCAGCTAATAGGAGGAATAACTAATCTGATTTGCAAATTGGACATATAACTCCTGGATAATAGAGCTATCTGTAATTATTAGATAAAGTTTAGATATATGTTGAATCCATTTAATAATTATTTAGAAAGTGTAATTTCCAAGTTATAAATCTATCAGTTCAAAGTCATCGTCAATTTAATTACAACAGCCTTTGTTTTAAGTACTAATTCAATAAATAAAACTGTGTAAAACTGGAAAATTATAATGCCAAAAATGTGATTAAATATAAACCTGCAAAATAATTTAATTGAAAATAATGATCATTTCCTTTATTTCAATAGAGCTGGAATGACTTATACATGTTCAGAAATGAGATTGGAATGGTATGGTTATTAATTCACAAGGTGCAGCCACCTAATACTACCCTTTGCCTGATTGCATCCATCAGTTGCAGGACTAGCTGGAGCGAACATTAAAACATATTGGTGGCCGGGCGCGGCGGCTCATGCCTGTAATCCCAGCACTTTGGGAGGCCGAGGCGGGTGGATCACGAGGTCAAGAGATCCAGACCTTCCTGGTCAACAAGGTGAAACCCCATCTCTACTAAAAATACAAAAATTAGCTGGGCATGGTGGGTGCGTGCCTGTAATCCCAGCTACTCAGGAGGCTGAGGCAGGAGAATTGCCTGAACCCAGGAGGCGGAGGTTGCGGTGAGCAGAGATCACGCCATTGCACTCCAGCCTGGGTAACAAGAGAGAAACTCCGCCTCAAAAAAAAAAAAAAAAGCATATTGGTAGCTCTAGTAATAGTTGAGTAGGTAGAGAATCTAGGTCACTCAGAGGAAAGTTCCTGGAAAACTGAAGTAATACTTGGCTAGAAGCCAAAGGAACCTATTTCCTTTTAAGTCTCTCATTACGTGATTTTTCAACATTCACTAAATTCTATGTCCTTCCTTGTAATGTTCAGTCTGCTTATATTGATATAGAAATAAATATAAATATAGATACAGACAGATATAGGTGTATCTATAGATAAATACAGATACACATATAGATATAGGCAAAAATATATATAGCTAGGTAGATAGACAGAGTTCTTACAATTTTATCACGGTATCTTGCCCTTGTGTGTGTTTGTGTAACATAAGAAATATAAAATGAAACTACATTTCTCTGGACTCTTGATTGGTACTTTTGCGCAAACCTTTGCTGTCTTGTACAAGTGCTGTTATATCCACGCAATATCAGTATGGCAGACTCTCTCTTGCCCTCCTGACCTCCTTTTGGATTCCTGATTATTTAAAGATCCAATATTTCATGTACATATTAGTTTACGGTGCATTCACAGTCCTTCAGTGCTCTGACATATACGTAGACTATTCTCCAAGCTAAACGCTCTCCTCTTCCTATGTCATGAAGCATCTTATATAGATCTAGAAGTGTCTACTTTATGCATACTTATATATTAAAATGTAAATTTAATGTCTCTATGCATATTGCTTGAATTAACATATTAAATGGAGTTGCCTCACACATTCTTAAGTGCGTGTGTGTTTTGAAATAGATGTGATTTATAATTCATTATAAAAATAAGAAAAAAGCATATATTTTTTAGGAAAGAAACATTAAACTGGGAATATTTAAATCTGATTGTATGTCAACTATAATTTTTTTCTTTGCATGCTGTCTGTTTCATCTAGAGTCATGAGTTAAGGATTAGCACCATCTCTTTTTTTTTTTTTTTTTTTTTTTTTTTGGAAAATAAAATTCCTTTTACCCTCTAGGTCCTATTCATCATTTTTAAAAAACACATTTATTATAACCTTTATGTTGGCTCATTTCCCATACTCATATGTCCACTCTACATTGATGAATTAATTACTTATGTTTTTTTTTTAATTTGATGGTTATCACTGCCAATCCCATTAGTTATTGCCAGTTCTAAATGCTATGGAATAAAGTATACATCCGACTTCTCCCAAGGTCACTGCAGGTATTAGATTTATTTGGTCATGTAACCTATCTGGTAATGTCGCTGGTATTATAAACTTACAATAATTCAGCCTATTGCGTTTCTGTGTATTAAGTTGCCTGTGTACTGAGTTGCTAATCCACAGGATAAATTCAGTTATGCTCCTATTTTTTATGATAATGTCTAAATTAAGTTTAATTCTAGGGTGTTTTTAATTTGCCCTTAAAGATGTATCACACCATGGAATATTATGCAGCAATCAGAAATGATGAGTTTGTGTCATTTGTAGGGACATGGATGAATCTGGAGAACATCATCCTCAGCAAACTGACACAAGAACAGAAAATGAAACACCGCATATTCTCACTCATAGGTGGGTGATGAAAAATGAGAACACATGGACACAGAAAGGGGAGTACTAAACACTGGGGTCTATTGGGGGGAAAAGGGGAGGGCCAGTGGGAGGGGGAGGGGGGGAGGGATAGCCTGGGGAGAAATGCCAAATGTGGATGAAGGGGAGAAGAAAAGCAAAGCACACTGCCATGTGTGTACCTACGCAACTGTCTTGCATGCTCTGCTCATGTACCCCAAAACCTAAAATCCAATAAAAATTAAAAAAAAAAGATGTATCGTTGCTTGAAATTTATTGCATCTTTTGAAGTTGTGAAAATGCTTATCTAAACACAAGCTTTATTAAATAACCATTTGCACTTTAAAATTGCGGAGCATCGAATTTACTTGTAGACAAAGGTCTACTCCAACTCTAAGATTCTATAGCTAATACTCTGTGGTCATATTGCAACAAAATTTCAAAGGAAATGAAGTTTAAGTGTAGCATTGATGTTTTTAAGATGATTTAAAATAATGTTTAATATAATGCCTATTGGGGGTACTCTAAGTATCTTTTACCTACTACACATTTGTGATATAAAGGCAAAGGTAACTCTACTTTTTGAAGAATGCAGAATTCTTTTCTACTTTTTTGCTTGCCTTATTTTCATCTTACCTACCCCCTATCTTCAACTCATATGCTTTTTTTTTTTTTTTTTTTGAGATGGAGTCTGGCTCTGTCACCCAGGCTGGAGTACAGTGGTACAATCTCGTCTAACTGCAACAGCCACCTCCTGAGTTCAAGCATTTCTCCTGCCTCAGCCTGCCGAGTAGCTTCGACTACAGGCCTGTACCACAATGCCCAGCTAATCCCATTTCTAGAAGAGATGGGATTTCACCGTGTTAGCCAGAATTGTCTCAATCTCCTGATCTGGTGATCTGCCCACGTTGGCCTCCCTACCCATACACTTTTTAAAGGGGTTCTTAGGTATATTTTCACATATTTTTCTCCAAGCATACATTATTTTATGCAAATATATAGGCATACATTTATAAACCATATATACATACCATGCATAGATATGTGTGAATATCATATTAATTTATAAAATTCCACATACAAAAATCTTTACATTTTCTCTTTAAAATAGGAGCATACTTGTACACACTCTATTGTAATTAGCTTTCTCTACTTAATATGTTATGAATATATCTTTGTGTTAATAGAGATTCCAAAATTATTACTTTTACTGACTGCATAATATATCAGTTTGTAGCCATGCCATAATTTTTTCAACTTCTCACTTGCTTTGGACATTCCCATTTTTATAGATTGTTGCTAGTAAAAAGAACGCTGCAGTAAACATTCTTGTGTCTACATTCTCTCCCACTTATGGTTAGGTTTCTAAGTCAGGTAAATTTCCTTAGAAGAAGGAATATGCTTTGTTGAAGGCTATACAAATAATGACAAATTGTTTTCCAGAGAGTAGTTGTATTAGTCCATTTTCACACTGCTATAAAGAATAACTGGGAGGGGTAATCTATAAATATAAAGGTTTAATTGACTCACAGTTCTGCATGACTGAGGAGACCTCCAGGAAACTTTCAATCATGGCATAAGGTGAAAAGGAAGCAAGGTAGATTTTACATAGCAGCAGGAGAGAGACGGTTGGGGCTGGGAGAGAGAAAGAGGAGGAACTGCCACAAACTTTAAAACCATCAGCTCTCCTCAGAACTCACTGTCATGAAAACAGCATGCGAGAAATTGATCCTATGATCCAATTACCTCCCACCAGATCCATCCCTCAACATGTGAGAATTACAATTCAATGTGAGATTTGGGTAGGGACACAGAGGCAAACCATATCAGTAGCTATCCTGTAGCACCAGCAATATGTGAAAGCATTGTTTTATTTAAGCCCTGGTGGAAATAGGGTGCAGTGAGCCTTTTTTTTTTTTTTTTTTTTTTTGCAGTAGAAGATAGAGCATGATTTATAATAAAATTGACCATAGTTTTATGCATATTTATTGAGTATTTGTATTTAATGTTCTGGAAAGATCTTTATAAGCATCAACCATTTTGTATTAGCTTGTTATGCCTGTCATCAATTTATAAGATCTCATTATCAATCTATAAGATATCATTATCTCCTCTGACAATGTTCATGTAGGTTACTAATTATAATACTGCATGTATAAAACAGAACCTAAAATATTTTAACACGAATAACTGAGAGAAATAACACATTTGCTTATAATTACAATCAATGTAATAAGATTTGGCTGTGGCTAAGTAAAATTTAAAAAAAAAAATTACTTTCTGGTTTTCTGTTTGTTATTTTAATAAATTTACCAAATTCTCAGATAAAGTGAGACACTGCTGAGCACCAGTGCATGACACTTCCTTCCACATCTCAACTCTACTTTCCAGTAGGGTAAACAAACACAACAACAAACAGAGCCTTTCATTTCAGGTGAAATGTCAACTAATGGCTCTGAAAAACCCTCTATTGCCAAACCTCTAATAATGCTGGATAAAACAATTCAAAGAAAACATTTAAAACTGGCTTTCTGGCAAGCAGGAAGGTAGCGTCTTGGAGACCTACGCAGATTAGAAAGCCCAAATCCAACGGTATGAGTGCTCGAGCAGGCAGCTGTCAGTTCCCAGCAAGCCAAGCTTCAGATGCCAATGAGCCATTTTTGGGGAATGTGAAGAAGCCAGGAAACTGAAAAGTTTATATCAGAGAACTCCCGAGGAAGACAAAATACTCCAAATTTGATATGAACAATTACTATTTTGTTGATCTGCTTTGTCACAGAAGAAGAAAACTTGTTTAACTGGCCCTTGACTCTGAGTCTTAGGGATAAGATATGGAAAAGAAAAACTTCCCACCCAAATGACAACCTCGTAGGACTACTAAAAATGAATTTGGAATTGGAATATTTGCTATTAAATTGGATGACTACTTATTATGAACTTAAAACTCGTTCAAAATATCCATAAGCCTCAGGTTACTCATCTCTCACATAAGAAAAATCCTCTTTGTCTCACAATTATTTACTTCAAGTTATAAATAATGCATTAAATGTAAAAGCTTCAAAGCTTCCAAAGTTTCAAAAAAAACTAAGTGAAAGTTGTATATATATTCATACATATACCTATATTTTGAGTCACTTAGTATTTCTACTCTTATCTATGATATTTATGCTCATAGTTTGTATACCATTTATTTTTATACAATGTTCAATTCACAGAAAACTTTCAAGGCTACCAGTACAAAGAACTATGATATAGCCTTTACTGGGATTCACCAGATATTAATATTTTTGATTTATTTAGATTCTCAGTCTCTTTCTGTCTCTCCTTCTCATCTCCTCATCAATGGTTAATATGGTTTTGCTGTATCCTCACTCAAATCTCATTTTGAATTGTAGTTCCCATAACCCACATCTGTTGTGGGAGGGACCAGGTGGAGATATTTGAATCATGAGGGTCATTTCCCCCATCCTGTCCTCATGGTAGTGAGTTAGGCCTCACAAGATCTGGTGATTTTATAAGGGCTTTTCCTGTTTGCTGGACTCTCATTCTCTCTCCTGCCACCCTGCAAAGAGGTGCCTTCTTCCATGATTGTAATTCTCCTGAGGCCTCCACAGTCATGAGGAACTCTGAGTCAATTAAACCTCTTTCCTTTATAAATTACTAAGTCTCTGGCAGTTCTTTACAGTGGTGTGAGAATGGACTAATACAATGGTCTACATATTTTTTCTATCTTTTGAACTATATTAGAATAACTACTAGACATTATGACTATTGCAATCTAGTTAACTTAGTGTGCACTTACTTTAACAAGTGTATTACATTACTGAAGTTCATTAACAGAAAATTTAAACTTGATACAAAGCTATTACATATTTCAAATTTTAAGTTTACTTTTTTAAATCATCTTTAATAAATACTTGTTTCTACTCACAAATACAATCCAGGATAATATCACATTTAAGATATATGTCTCTTTTGTCTATTTTTACCTGTATCATCAGATTTTTACGGTCTTTTGTGATATTAACATTTTTTAAGGCACAGATGGATTTTAGAAGGTACCTCAATTTGTTTTTTCTTCTCTCACCATAATTAGATTCAGATTATGCATCTCAGAAAAAAACATTTTTGTACATCAAATTAGGAGGTAAATAACTTTGGCTTGTACCAATTTTGATAAATGTTAACTTGTGTATGGTAATGTCTTGTGTAATCACTTGTGTATGGTAATGTCTGTCATGCTTCTGTATTCTAAAATGTCTGTTTCCTCTTTGTAATTAGTAAATAATTTGTAGGGAGACTTTGAGATTATGACAATATCTAGTTTCTCATCATATTTTCACCCATTAGTATTGTATCTGTTTCTAAATGTGTGAGAATCAATTTCTATGATGATAATAAAAGGTGACTTTCTAACTCTGTAATTCTACTTAAGAATTAATTGTTAATTGTCTATTGTTAATTGTCATGTTACTCTAATGTAAAGGTTTCTTCATACCCTCATTTATTTATGTATTAATTTCTGTACTTAAATCAGTGTATATGAATGGATCCTTATTATTATTTTGTTCATTGGGCAATAACCTGTTACTATCATTATTTAATTGTTCAAATTGATCTGCATTTGGCTAGTGAGGGACTGTATTAGTTCATTTTGTATTTTCTATAACAGAATACCTGAAACTGGATAATATATGCAGAAAATGATTTGATTTCTCAGTTATGGAGGCTGAAAAGTTCAAAGTTGAGGGTCTACATCTGGTGAGAGCCTTCTTGCTGATAGGGCCTCTCTGCAAAGTCCTGTGGCAGCAAGAGGAATCACATGGGTGGGATTGTTGACCAGGCTACCATGTTCAGGTCTCTTTTCCTCTTCTTACAAAGCCACCCGTTTCCTCCCATGATGCCCTTTAGGCCATTAACCCAAAAATTCCTTAATCCATTAATCCATGGATGGATTAATCTGATCAGCTTTTAAAGGTCCACTTTTCAATACTGCCTCATTGAGGATTATATTTCCAACACATGAAATTTGGAGGACATGTTGAAAATGTATTACAGTCCATTCAAGTTATATACCATGTTTTTTGATAGGTTTCCAGCACTTTTACTTTCTGGCATAATTGCTGGCATATGATCTTTCAAGATCATCATATCTTTTCTTTTTTTTTTTTTCCTTAGTGCTGGAAATAGTCACTCCTCCAAGAAGCCCTCATTGCCTTAAGTGAGCATTAGGTGTGCTCATTAACATTGGTGTGCCCCTGCTTTGAACATCTTGTACAGGACAGCTAGAAAACTGTTCACATGAACACACACACACATTGGCATTAGACAGGTGCAAATACAGATTACATTTAGCTAAAATTATACTATGAGTTCATAAGTTCATCATGGTAACTCCCACTGCAATCCAATGGCACAGGATTCATTTTAGTATTTCCTGTGTAAATCTTCCTCAGTAGGAAGAGACTGGCTTGTGTTATTTTCAATATATTTTACTTATGTATTTAATTATAGAATATATAGAAAATACTATAAAAATTACTAACATTCCCATTGCAAACTTTTTAAAAGCCTGCAGAATTTACGAAGATTAGTTCTGTTTTGTCCTTATCAATGTAGTGATGATTCATTGAAAATAAAGCTACACAATTCTGTTTATAAACAGTTTTCTTTTTTTCTTTTCTTTTTTTTTTTTTTTAGATGGAGTTTTTGCTCTTGTGCTCTTGTTACCCAGGCTGGAGTGCAATCAATGGCGCGATCTCGGCTCACTGCAACCTCCGCCTCCTGGGTTCAGGCAATTCTCCTGCCTCAGCCTCCTGAGTAGCTGGGATTACAGTCACGTGCCACCATGCCCAGCTAATTTTTTGTATTTTTAGTAGAGACAGGGTTTCACCATGTTGACCAGAATGGTCTCGATTTCTTGACCTCGTGATCCACCAGCCTTGGAACAGTTTTCTTTTTTAAATACAGTTTTGGTTTCATTTATTGAGCAGTGAAAATATTAACATACCACCACAAGTCAAAACTTAATGAATGATCACTGTCCCATTCTGACCATCCTATTCCCAACCATATCCTTTAGTTAATCATTATTGCATATTTTCTTATATTCAGAAGCCATTTTCTTTTTTTAATTAATTAATTAATTAATTTTTATCCTTTTACTTTTTTATTGCATTTTAAGCTTTGGGGTACATGTGAAGAACATGCAAGATTGTTGCATAGGACACGTGGCAGTGTAATTTGCTGTCTTCCTCCCCAACACCTATATCTGGCATTTTCATATGTTTTGATAAATGTTCTGATTATATTTTTTTGTCTGTTTTTTGTTTTGGGAATTTTTTTACTTCCAGTTTTTTTTTTGTTGTTGTTTTATTATTTATTTATTTATTTATTTATTTATTTATTTTTATTGCATCTTAGGTTTTGGAGTACATTTTTAAGATACCTAATACATTAGGAATATTAGCCTTTTATCTGTAGTGATATATTACATTTTTTTCTTGTTTTTTTTTCTCCTTTTGCCTTTGCTTACATCACTTTTTTGCTATATAAAATTTATTATTATGATGATGATTAATATTATGATTAGAGGATTAAAATGTCAACCATTATTTTTCTTGTATCTTAAATCATAGAAAAACTTCCCAATACACGGGTTAAGAGCAATTCATTTTTCTTCTATGTACAAGGTGTAATTCCTTACATTTAGATCTTTAGGTATCTTGAAGTTTGTTCTCAGGGTTTGGATGTGTATATAATTTAATATTGTTCTAAATGGCTATTTGGTTGTTTGAGCACTGTTTATTAAAATGTTCATTTTTGTCCTAGGTATTAAAATGCCACGTTTATTATACACTGAATACCCATATGTGTGTTACTCCATTTGTGGGTTTTCTGTTCCATTGGTCCATATGTCCATACTTGTGAGGAGAACGTATTGCTGTTGTTGTTGTTTTGAGACAGAGTCTCACTTTGTTGCCCAGGCTGGAGTGCTGTGGTATGATCTCGGCTCACTGCAACCTCTGCCTCCCAAGTTCACAATTCTTGTGCCTCAGACTCCCAAGTAGTTGGGATTACAGGCCTGCACCACCATGCCCTCCAAGTTTTGCATTTTTAGTAGTGACAGGGTTTTATTATATTGGCCAGGCTGGTCTAGAACCCCTACCTAAAGTGGTCCACCCACTTAGCCCTCCCAAAATGCTGGAATTACACACGCCAGCCACTGTGCCTGATCATATTGTTTCAATAGCATAGGCTTCACATTATATTCCTATATCTTGTGGGGCAAATCTTTCCTTGTAGTTTTTATTTTTTAGTGTTTTCTTAGCTATACTGGAATGTTTATTAATCCATAGTGTTGAATTACATGAAAGAGATTTTTCCATGCAGTGATACAGGCACGTCTCAAGTACTTGTGAAAGGTAGATTTGGTTTTAGATTTGATTAGGAAAAACAGCCCTGTTCTCCCAGCAGCAGTTCAGGTGTGTGAAGACTCTTACATCAAGACTGGGCAGGAAGAGGGAAACGCGCTTGCTGGACAGTGGTGCCGTATGACAATGCAGTAGCATCTTTTCCTCTGATTGAGTGCATGAGTACGTGTACATGTACATACATTTAGCACTCTTCTCTCTAGCCATACTACAAGGAAGAAGCTGAAAGTGAGCACTAGTGATAAGCTAGTGAAACCTGTTATGTCATTTAAGACTGTGTCACAAGTCATTCCTGTAAGAAATATTTTTGTGGATGAACAAGGAAAAACAGAAATGTCTCTGTAGTTCTTCAAACTAAAAAATGCTTCAAGCAATGTAATTACCTGTTTTTTTAAAAAAAGGAAAATTGAAAAGAAAAGCTTCACTGACAAGCCTTCTGTAAGTCATGAATCGAGAAAAACAGATAGACCAGGTCACTTGTTGCAGGTCAGTCTAGTCTGTCAGCAAGTTTCAAATAGAAAATATTTTCTAATTGAGATTCAAAACAATGTGTGATGAGGAACTGTAAAATAAAGTACTTCTAAGAATGAGCAAAAACCCTTAAGATCTTAGAGATGAAGTTAGTGGGTTTTTTGTTTGTTCGTTTTGTTTTTTAATAGACTCCACTTGAAAACTCTACTGTGTTTTATCAGGTAAAAGTCCTTTAGGATACCCATCATGTCTAAAATGTAGAGCAGGGATCGCAGATCAAAGAAAGGGAACTGGTAGAATCCCAGTCCCCACTATGTAGATTTCTTCTATGATGTTAATAATGATAAAGCTATAGAGTAAAACTCAGATCCAAAACAAGGGAGAGGGCACATTTGAACTCCTTGGCTGCCATTCCCTTAACCAAGCTGTGGCTAGGCATGGTGGTTCCTGTAATCCTAGCACTTTGGGAGGCCAAAGCAACCAGATTGTTTCAGCGCAGGAGTTTGAAGCTGCAGAGAGTTATGATTACACCACCACACTCCAGCCTGGGTGACAGGATGGCATGCTGTTTCTGGAAAACAGAAAACAAAACCTCAAAACTGGCTGTATAGGCAGCTCAGCTCTGACTGCAGCTCTGAAATTTGGCTTAGCATCATAAAGCTTGACTTCTTTGGGAGAGAACTTTTTTTTTGGCCTGTGTAAATTGGACAATAAGACATTTTCTACATGATGAATAGGCTTCTTTTCTAGATGTGTCTTCAGTGGAAACTGTCACTTCTGACCCAGGCAGAAATTTCATCATCTACAGCATGTTACGCAATATCAGATAGAGCAGGAACTAGGGAATAAGGAGGATTCAGCTCAGAGATGTTGGGCAGGGTATCAAAAGATACCTACACACATGGCGTTAGCACAAGTAGTTCATGGCTCTTTTGAATGTTGTGCTGGCTCACAGTGGTCACAGCTTTTGTCCACAACATTTCTGCGAATATCTATACATGAAGCACCAGAAATTCACAGGACAGGTTTTGAGGGTCCTAAAGGTTAGCCTCTTCTAAGAGTTTTAACATCTGACCTGCTACTTACCTTTCTAATCATTATATAAATACAAGAAAATTTAAAAACACTTTTATTTTAAGGACTTATAAAAGTAGAAAATCACATTGCTAAAAAACGAAACTGGTATGTGTGCCTTCTGTCAATTGAGACTTTTTTTTATATTGTTGTTGTTTAATTTGTTTGTGGTAAGAAAAAACATGAGATTTCACTTTATACGAGATTTGCAGTGTACCATATAGTATTATTATTTATAAGCACAATGTTATACACCAGATCTCTGCAACTTACCTTGTGTAACTCAATGTTACGTTTATTGATTGGCAGTTTCCAAATATGCCCTTGCCCAAGCACATGAAACCCTATTCTTTTATTCCATTTATTTAACTAGTTTAGATATCTCATGAAGAAAAATCATAGAGTGGTTGTTCTTCTGTGACTGGCATATTTCCCCTACCATAATGTCCTCCAGGTTCATCCATGCTGTTGCATATTATAGGGTATTGTTCTTTCTTAAGGTTGAAAAATTTTTAATATATATATGTGTATATAATATATATAATATACATGTATCTAACATATATATGTATATATTACATACAAATGTGTGTATATATTAGACATATACATATAATATACACATATACATCTAACATATTACAAATTTTCAATCTCTCTTAAAATTCTTTTGCCTATTGTTTTCTGCTAATTAAGCATTTTTATGACAACTTTGAATTATCTCTTTGAAAATTTATATATGTCTATTTCATTAAGATTCAGCCTGGAGTTCTATCTAGTTTCTTTGTTTGGATTGTGCTTTCCTGCTTATTCATTTTCCTTGACCCATTGTGTTGGTATTTATTCATTAGAAAAAAACTCACCTTTTTCTGGATTGATATTATTCAGAAGAAAATTTTCACCAATCAAACTGTCTTGGAGTTCTATGTTCTCTTAAACCTTTAGGCTATTTTAAACTGTCATCTTCATTCTTAGCAGTCTCATGCACCTAGAGTATGCCAAATCTCATAAATACCGAGAGACTAGCGGAACAGAAACCAAACCCTCAGTTAGCTCCTGATAACGTTGAAACTTGGGGTGCATAAGCCAACTCTTTCCCTCCTCAGGCAGAAGCTGGGAGCTAGAATTTATTGCGCTTTCACTCTGGGCTGATCTAGGGAGAGGAGATGTGGTAATGCCAACACACTAGCTCTAACGACCACCACTTTGCTCCCTATAGGCCCTAGGGAACTTACATATCGTAGGCCTCCTCAGCTCTACAAGACACAGGGATAGAAACCAGTCCCTTGTGCAGGACCCAGACTAAATGGTGCATTAGATGTTCAGTCCAACTTCTTTTCTCCTCAGAGAGAAGCTGTGAGCTCGTTGTTTCCTCCTGATCACATGGCACTGTGCTTGGGGTGGAAATTAGCAAGAGACTGCCTCAACATTTTCTACTGGGTTTTATATTTCTGGTTCACATTTTTCTGGAGTGCAGGAGCCTCTTAACTAGTTTTTGGATTTCTTACAAAGGGAATTGATTTATGTTTTGCTGTCGAAATTGTGGAAAGGCAATTCCAGAGCTTTCTATTGTGCCATCATGGTAAAATGGTACTAGAAAATATTTTCTTAAATGACCATACACATTTTTTTGTCTTATTTGCTTTCAATTTGAGTGACTTTGAGATTTACTATTTGACAATGTTTTCTTGCTTTTGGTTTATATTTTGTCTTTATTCTTTAGGAAGCTGATACAAACTAAACCATATGACATCACAACCCAGCTTTTGAACCCGTTACCACCTTTTTAATCAGTCAGAGTTAGTTATAATATTATCACACTTAGGTATCAAGAATATTAATTCTGGTCATCCAGTCATTCACACATTTATTTGTATATGGTAGCTATTATATCTTTACAATATGGTATGAATGTTTCTTCTATGCTAAGGAAATCACCACATAGAGCTAGCAATTATTTTAAAGAGAAGTCTCAAATAGGAAACTCAGATAAAAGTAGGATATTTTTTAGCTAAACGTGTAAATGCTTTTCAAAAATATGTTTGCCGCTTCTCTTTTTTTTCTATTTCAACAGTCCATGTTTACTGTTTTAAAGTTAGTTTAGTAAACTGTTCTGCACCATTAAGTTACTATGAGGCACTAGTAAGCATGTATTTGCAAATATGATGAGATAACCAAACAAAAAATAAATTTTTATGACTTAAACATACTATCCAAGACTAATTTTGGTTGTCATATAAATGTATAAGTATAGAATTTTATATGGCAAAGAAAACCAGACAATGCTAATACCAGCATATTTTGAAGCAATAACTAGACACATTAAATATATGGAGTTAATAAATAAGATCCTTAGAAACGAGACTCATATCTTATTTTTTTCTAAATGTGATTTGTGTTTTGGTCTCCATTTTCTCTAGCACAGTGTGAAAACACAATGGGCAACAAATAAAAATTTCTCAATTGTTTGTGTCAGATTTTTCAACAGTGGTAATTTTTTATGTGTATAGACTTAAAGATGATATTTTATTTGATTCCTGACAACTTAAGATAATGTAATAAATTATGGTGATAAGATAGTTGTATGTCTCAAACTGTACACTGAGGAACATTAACATCCAAAAATATGTTATTGGGTTTTATGTGAACATAAAAATTTGTACTGAACAAATTTAAATGTTAATATAATGGAGACTCTGAGAAGTCTTGCAAAAAGAAAACTATCATATTTAACACCTATTTCCTAAAATTTTCAAAAAAAAAGTCATTCATACTCTAAAACTAGGCTGTTTCAGAGTAAAATGTAGGAGATGAAACTAGTAATTATTTAAACTGCAAATGATGTATAAAATCTTTATAAGGTAAGTAAGTTGAACCCTTATTTTCAAGGTTAAGGAGGCTTCTCTATCTTAATAACTATCCATAGTGACCCCAGACAAAATGTTACTTTGGAAAATCCCCAGAATAAGAATTGCTAGAGCCACATATATCCGAAATTCTTTCAAAAAATACTTAATCTATAAGAAGTTACTAGAAAAAAAAGCAAAGTTTTATCAGAATCTTCTGATTCTGATAAGTATGTATATTACTTGAAAGTTGGCACCATGACAGCTAATCATATAACCTGCAACTACCAAGTGGCTATAACATTGGTTGAACTTAAAAAGAGAGAATATAAAAGTGGAGAGGAGAAGAGTATGGGTAAATAAAACCTGCGGAATAATAAGTAATAGGTAATGGGACCGTGGCCATAAAGAAATTAATAAATAGTTGATGTGGTAACTGCTAACATGAAATTGGACTTTTAAAACAGAAAGGGCAAGAAGGAGGATATGAACAAGCTAAAAAAGAAACAGCCTAATAGCAAAAAAGGTTCTACGAGTTTAAAAATGTATGTTAAGATAAATAAGGGGGAAAAAGCAAGATATTAAACAGAATTTAATGCTATTTATCATTCTGGGCTATTCTCGCCAACTCTGCAATGCATTTCAATGAGTAATAAACATTGCAAGTAAAATTTTGGATCTGAGTCTAGACCCTTCACTTACTGGTTGCATGATTTTGAACCAAATTTAAAAGTATATGATGTCCCACTTCTTTGTCTGGAAATATGAATTAATGATAGCAGCTCTTGTAAAAATAAAAAAATGATAATTAAATGATTGTTTACAATCAATGGTATAACTGTCATGTTAAATTCTGTTATAATTGTTTACATTTTATAGAATATTGAATATTATTATAGCACTCGAGTTTAAACTTTTAGTCAATTGACAACACAGATGCAGAGACATTAAGGGACTGCATTGGATATTCTTCTCTAGAATAAAATAAAAGCAATCAAAGGCCTAGAAAAAGTTGATAAGTAAGGGTGACAATTATAAGAGTGAACCAGCAAAGAATACAGATGAGCTAAAAAAAATGACCAAGAATGAGACATATAAAGCAGTAAGTGAGCCTACAGATCCCCAAGCAAAAAAATTCCCACTGCTCCTAATTCCCACACCGCCTGCAGTCTCAAAGCTGGCTGCTCTGCTCAGGCCTTTGTGAAACAAGGGCTGGAATCAAGCAGATTTCGTAAACATGGGCTGCAAATTCAGACAGACTGATTTTAAGGCCCCTTTTCTTCATTAACAAGTTATGCTCATTTACATCTCTGATCTTCAGTTCATTTTTTTTCATTTTCTAAATGAGGATAAAATGGTACATACTTCATAGGAATTTTAGAAATATCAAGTTGACTTTCTCACATATGATGCTTAAGAGAGAGTCCTTAGGAATCCACAAAATATTACTTACAATTTTCTGAAAAATTTATATTTTTGTTTCAAATCATTCTTATTGTTTAATAGAATAGATGCTTCACACACACACACACACACACACACACTATGGACATTTGAGAATTGGTTGGCTGGACATATTATAGTGAAATTCCATCATATATATTAAACACATACATAGAGGTTTAGCATGCATCTCTGTGGGTTATACATTAGTATATACATGTTTACATGTTATATACATGTATGTATATGCCATTACAGGTAGTGAGTAATTTATTCATGTCTAAATACTTTATTTTTGCAAAATGCTTGGTTAAAGTAGTTCTAAAAAATATTTAATGAATTAACATGTAAATTCAGGCATAAAAATATATAAAACAAAACATTTTACAAATTAAAAAAATCAATCATAGTGAAAAAAATATGATACAGAAGTTTAAACTGGTGGCATGTGAGTCTAATTGACTATAGTTGCCTTACATTATTCTTCAGACTTTGCTTTATTTTTAAGTTTGATTTGATGCCAATACTGTAAAATATAGGGCAAGAATTCAGTGGACAACCATGAACACTGCTATGGAAACTAATAACCTGAAAAATGCAGTGGCTTAATACCACAAAGGTGTATTTCTTTCTCATGCCAATATCCAACAAGGGTTGTCAAGGACCGCTGCTCATGGTAGTCACTCAAATATTCAGGCTGATAAAAGTTCAGTCTTCTTTCACGCTTCTAAGATTACTGTATTTCAATAAATTATAGGACCCAAGTTTTCATTACATTTTTACTGAAAAGTGAATAATAACACATAGTATTTTCCCTAATATTTTACTGTCCAAAGGATGACACTTGTGCAAGTCTAATCTTAAGTGTGTGGAAAAGAACACTGTGAACACAAGCTCACAAAAAGCAACATGGTGAAATAGGACTCTGCAGCAGTTGTCCCCCTGTAGAAACATTAATTTGAACAACTATTTACTCATGAAAATCCTTCAAAAAATTCAAGGATCCAGGTGAGACATCATAGTACCTAAGTGTAGCATAGAAATAAAACAAGATGTGTCAAAAGAGTAGGAAGAACAATTTTACACTACTTTCATCATCCATCTCCCAGCCCCAGGCAGCACATCTTTGAGGAAGATACCCTCCACTTTGGGGTAAAAGAGGGAAGTGACACTGAACTTTGCCTTGATTCCCAGTACTGTGCTGACCACAGTAAGACCCAGCATTGGGAAGGCCCCCAAATCCATAGGCTCTAGGCTGGTACTTCCACACTCATCCTCGTGCCAGGCTAGATCCCTGAAGCTCCTGGTTTGAGGCCTGAACAGTGGAGTTAATCTCCAGTCCACCACTCTGCCAGGCTCATTTTAGCCACATCAGGCTCCAAACAGCTCTTAGGGATGACAGACCCCACTGGTCCTGGACCTTGGGCTGCCCCATTGCCAAGCCAACCCCTGCACCAAGCCAACCTCAGTGGCTTCAGGTTTCACACCCTCTCTACTACTGGTGGAGAGTCACATGGCTTTAGACCAGGCTGGCCGACTTTAGTAGACCCAATCAGCAGATTCAGCTAAGTGGATCCTAGCTCCAGAACTGCCCACCTGTTGAACCAGACACAAGGCCAGAGAACCCAAGTATTCTGGCTGCAAGTCAACCAATGAAACATAGCAGATGGCCTAACTAGAGATGTTGAAGTGCATTTTCATTCAAAGCCAGTTTGCAAAGGTTGGAATAATTACCTACACCTTTAAACGTGCAGACAGCAGAACACCACCATAAGAATCAAGAAGAATCAGGAAAATATAACATTAGCAAAGGAACAAAATAATGCACCAGCTACTGTGACCCTAAAGAAATTGAGATGTATTACTTCATTAAATTGCCTTACAAAAGATCCAAAAGAACTATTTTAAGAATGATCAGCAAACTTCAAGAAAATACAGTGAAACTAATAAACTGTGAAAACAATAAATTACCAAAACATGAAACTTAAAAAAGATTTAAATTATTAAAAATAGAATTAACATAACCTCGAAAATAAGAAAAACCCAGTGGTTACCACCATTTTCCTCTATGAGAGGAACAGCAGACTGTTTAGAAGAAATCTTACATGCCAGAAGAGATTGGGTGACTACTTTTAGCCTCCTTAAAAAAAAAAAAAAAAAAAAAAAAAGTCAGCAAAGGATTTAACATCATGCCAAACCAAGCTTCATGAGTGAAGGAGAAATAAAGTGTTTTCTAGACAAGCAAATGGTAATGGAATTCGTTACCACTAGACCAGCCCTACAAGAAATACTCAAAGGAGTTCTAAATATAAAAACAAAAGGAGAATACACACCATCATAAAACCACCTGTAAGTACAAAGTCACAGATACTATAAAACAATGATATAATAGAGACTCCAAAAGAATTAGTTATTAATAACAGCACTATGATAGGAACAAATCCTTACATATCAATGTCAATCCTGATTACAAAATGGCCTAAATGTTCCACTTAAAATATATAGAATGGAAAATTGGATTAAAAAACAAAACAACAGCAACAAAAGACACAACAATCTGCTACCTATAATAGACCCACCTAATACATAAGACTCCTATGTATTCAAAGTAAAGAGGGATAAAAATATATCATGCAAATGAAAAACAAAACTAACAGGAGTAGTCATTCTTACATCAAATACAACAACACAAGTAGGAGGAAAAAAAGGACATTATGTAATAATAATGAGTTCAATATAATCAGATGTAACTACATATATATACCCAATATCAAAAGCACCAAAATTCATTTAAAGAACATATTATTAGGCCTAAGAGAGCAGATTGGCAGCAATATAGAAATAATAATAAACTTCAACATCCCACTGACAAAAGTGAACAAATCATCCAGATAGATTATCAACAAAGAAACTCTGGACTTAGACCAATAGATTTAAAAGAAATTTACAGAACATTCTACCTAACAGTAACAGAATACACATTTTTTAACCTACCAGACATTTTCTAATTTACCATATGCTTAGTCATAAAGAAAGTCACAATGAATTCTGAAAAATCAAAATCTTAAGTATCTTCTTAGACCACTGTAGAATAAATCAGAACTTGATACCAAAAGCAGCTCTCAAAATTACACAAATACTTGGAAACTAAACTACTTACCACTTAATGGCTTTAGGGTAAGCAATAAAATTAAGGCAAAAATCAAAAATAATTTTTGAAATGAATAAAATGAATGATACAACATACAAAAGACCTTGAGATACAGCAAAAACAGTGTTAAAATGATAGTTGTTTTAAATACCTACAACAAAAAGACAGAAAGATCTCAAGTTAACTAGCTAATGTCACACATTAAGGAGCTAGAAAGAAAAAAAAAAACATAAAGCTAGCAGACAAAAATAAATATCAGAGCAAAGCTTAATGACATTGAGACCAAAAAAAATGATAAAAAGGATCAATCAAATGAAGAGCTGATGTTTTTGAAAGGAGAAACAAAACTGATAGGCCACTAGCCTGATTAACCAAAAAAAAAAAAGAGAAGATCCAAATAAATTTAAACAGAAACTGATGGCACAGAAATACAAAAGATCATCAAGAACTACTAACAGCCTATCTACGCACACAAAATACAAACCTAGAGGAAGTAGATAAATTCCTTGAAACTTACAATATCTCAAGGTAGAGCCGGGAGGAAATAGAAATGCTGAATGAACCTATAATGAGCAATGAAATTAAATCAGTAATAAAAAAACAAACCTTTCCACAAATAAAGTGTTCAGGATCCACGAATTCATAGCTGAGTTTTACCAGGCATACACGTAAAAACTGGTAGCAGTATTGCTGAAAGTATTACAAGAAAATCAAGGAGGAGAGATGCTTTCTAAACTCATTCTACAAAACCAGTATCAGCCTGATACCAAAATTGGGCAAGAACACAACCAAAGAAGAAAACTACAGGGCAAGATGGCTAATGATTATAATTTTAAAACAAAATGGTAACAAATCAAACTTGACATCAAATTTAAAAGAGAATTCAGCAAGAGGGATTTGTTCCAGAGATGTAAGAATGACAGATCAATAAATGTGATTCGCTACACAAACAGAATTAAAATCCATGTGATTATCTCAGAGATAGTGACAGATATCTCACAGATTATCTCACAGATGCAGAAATAGTTTTCAATAAAATCCAACATTCTTTCATAATAAAGACCATTATAAACTAGGCATCCAGGGACATACCTCAAAATAATAAGAGCCATCTATGACAAACCCAGTCAAAATCATGCTGGATAGGGAAAAGGTAAAAGTGTTCTTTCTAAGAACTGGAAGAAGACAAGGATTTCCACTCTCACCACTCCTATTCAAAATAGTACTAAAAGTCCTAACCAAAGCAATCAAGAAAAAGAAAAAATATAAAATGCATCCAAATTGAAAAAGAGGAAGTCAAACTATCTGTTTGCTGATGACATAATCTTATACCTAGAAAGCCTTAATGGTTCTTTCAGAAGATTCCTAGACTTGACAAGTGATTTCAGTAAAGTTACAAGGTACAAAATGAGTGTACAAAAATTAGTAGCTTTTCAGATCAGTACACCAACAAAGTACAAGCTGAGAACCAAATCAATAATGCAATCCCATTTACAATAGTCACTAAAAAAATTAAAATTCCTAGGAATCCATTTAACCAAGGAGATGAAATATCTCTACAATTGTGGGGACACAATCAGTTTATATAGTGTGTGTATATAACATATATATGAAATTCAAATATGTATTTATCTTTCCATAGATTAAGAAAAAAATGATAAAACTCATTGGAAGCTTAGAAACATGAATTTTTGTGCCTTTCAGTTAATTTGTTCATGTCCCGAACGATGATGTAGCACACTAACATTTGTCATAATTTTTTTCTCTCAGTCATTGGTATTTATACATATTATTTCTAATATTTGTTAATTATGTTATGTATATTACTTATATAATAGTATTTATACATATTATTTCTATTTATTATGTTATATACAATATTATTATTTCCACTCCCCATAATCTTAGTTACTTATAGAATATTCTTATTTTAGAATCAATATAGTTGATTTATCAAGATAAATTAATTAGTTAAATAAAATTAGTATTTATCAATGAGACTTGGGTTTCTCGATTGCTTAGTCTTCGTTCAGCATCTGTATAAATCACCAGAATTACCTTTTCCATAACATGCTCACTACTTTTTAAAAAACTATCAATTTTATATTGACTCCATTTCATATTTTATGTGACAATCAATTTCAGATGGATTGTAAATCTCAATGAAAAAGTTTTTTTAAAAACAAAGCTTTTAGCACCTATTTATGTTGATGTCAGCAAAGATTTTCAAATAGGAAACAAAAAAATTAATCATAATTAGAATGAATTGTTAAACTGGATTACATTAGATTTTAAACTTTTTATCATCAATGGACCTTATTAACAGTGTGAAAACATAAGTCACAAAGAAAAGCTCTATGCAATACTGTATCCAAAAGAGGATTCATTATAGCCTAAGAATTACAAAGTCTTACTAGATCTATCTCTGCTATCTTTCCAGAAAAAGAGACAGAGAGAAGGTGGGAGGAGAAAGAGATGATTTATATATCAGTACATAAAAATATCCAAATAAATATATTATACTGTTATAAATGAAAAATATTGATTGGAAACACTGGGAGAGTTTGTTGAAAGCGCATTTGTTGGGGTTTATCCTAAGATCAAAACCTCTGGCATCTGTACATTTAAATGTATTCCCTAGGTTGGCCTACTATAATAGATAAGAGCCATTCATATAGAAAGCTGCTCTTGAATGTTATTGTTACATGCAGTTTTTGCTTATAATTTTCAAGTTGATTTATGTAAAAGGAACATAATTGAATGTATTTCTAGCTTTCTAAATAAAATAAGACTAATTTATTAGCAAATTCTGTATGTGTGTCATTTTGAATAAGGTGACATCATTTAGCTCCCTTGTAATCTCACCCTTTTCTATTCCACACCACATTAAGGAAAAAGTATTGGACATGGACAAATATAAGTAATAAGTATACTTATTTATAAGTTATAGACAGATACTACTAGAATAATGGATTATTTATATTATAAGCACACACATACATTAATTATTCAATTATGAGATTGAAGTGTTATAAGTAATATTTAAAAGATATTGCTTGTCATCGCTGCATACTATTTTAGGTGACTCTAAGTATTAGAGTGAGATTCATCACTTGACATAAGATGTGTAATGTCATTTTTAAAATTGTCTCTGAAAATTTTCCATTTTACAAGTTCTTCGCTGATAAATTTTTTTTAAGTCGTATGTTTATCTTTGTAATATGACTTAAGAATGACACTCAGTAGAAGTGCCAGTTTTGCCACTGCTGCTCACTTGTACTTTTGTAGCTCACTTGTACTTACCTTCTCTAGGCAGATTTTTTGAAAGCTAAACATCTATTGATAGTGTTCAGTTATTCAATACTAGGTAATAAAACTTTAAGTAGAATTAGATCTTTATAAGAAAAATACACTATGTTACATGTTGAAAGTGAATGAATGAATCAGAACACCACTACCAATTCTATTATGAAACTCACACTTTTTCTTCAATATGAATCTTCTACAAGAAAGACACATGAACACTTAATATGCAAAGTGCAGAAGCCAATTTTCACCACAAAGGAAATCTTAACCTCCATTTTATTCAATAAAATTAACCATAACTATCTTGCTCACCCTATGACATGTGATTATGTTACTATTTTTAAGATCATGGATATAAATGGTGTTTTTACTAAGGATAAGAAATAAAGAGAAAGTTGCAACACTACTTCAGTAACTTAAATAATTCTAGTTACATTTTGCATATGTATTTAGCAACTGTTTTGCTTCTTTAGTAAACTATTTGCTGAGCTTGTGACTCATGTAAATGAGCAGTCTCAGCATCAGCAGGTCTGATAGGGAACCATAAACTGACTCATTCTTTTCACATTTTCATGATGAGGCTCTTGTTTTTCAGCCTTCATAACTGCAAAAACAAACAAAATATACCTTTCATGCCTTGTTTCAAGAAATACTTAATCAGCAGAAATATTTTCTAATAACGTGGGTCATAATAAAAATACTGGTCATAATATTTTCAAAAATTACTACCAAAATTAATATTGGGAGGAGGATCTATTTCTGCTACTCTACTACTCATTCTAACTATGCTTTTGAAGACAAAGCTAGTAATCTTTGGTTGGAAATGATGATAAACCCAAATTTGAACTGGCTAGGGAAGTAGGGAGAATTTGTTTACTCATGTATACAACGGGTATCAAGGAGGTAGATACGGGTAGATACGGTGAGGAATTTAAGGTTCCCAGGCTTTGGCTCTGCGCATCGTCTCTGTAATCTCGGCACTTTTTGTTTCATCCTCTCCTACTGCAAAATAATTTTTTTCTAGAAGACTGGTATTACCAGATCTTGGAAATGTGGGGCTCAGATTGCCCTCCAGAAGGAAACAAGCTCCTTCCTCCAGCTCTGGATTCAAATATTTAATTGGATAATTTAGTTAAAATGTTCTTTTCTTGGACAATTAGTGTGGCCAGTCACGTGGGTAGATCTACAAAATGGGCAACCCCATTTGTGTGACATGTTTAGATCCTGAGGAGAGAAATAATAAGCTTTTGCCTATAGATGATAAACACTGTCTATTTGGTAAGGAGAAGGTATTTCTAGGAAAACCATCGCCCTTGGTGGGAACTATCTGGTCAGTGGTATTAAAAGGTGCTTTGTGTTTCTGCAGTGTTAACGCATCGCTGCAAGGGAATCAAGTCCAGTGGCAATTACCGCTAAGTACTACATTCTCAAAATGGATACAGAAACTTACATGCATCATCCTTATTTTAAGCTCTTCAGCCATATCTGTTTCCTATTAGTCTCTGTTATCATTAGATAAACCTTAGGATTGGCCTAAATAATAATGTATCTTTTGTCTTGCTCTTATAGTTCTATTTTTATTATAATAGTTGTTTTTTTTTTCTTTTAAAATAGGTTTAAATTCAAAGGACTTTCACTTATGTTTTCTTTTCTCTGAAGTGAATGAGTCTGTTATTTGTTTCTTTAAATAAGCTAAATGTGGGCAATAAAACAAAGAAGTAGAAATCTAAATCGTCACCCAATGCCCCCGATGATTTAGGAATACCTAAATCAACTGTGAAACAATCTTATTTCTTTTCTTTGCAAGATTGAGAATACGGTTTGTGTGTTTTCTGATGGAGCTACATGTAATGTATGAAATAAGCAAGTTTACTTTGTAATAGGTTTCTTTCACTTAAAACAGGAGTCTTATTTCTTTAAGATAATTCTTTTAATCAGTGTGGCAAAAGCAATATATCACTGAGTTCTCACATTACACTAAACAGATAATCAATAGTTTGAGACAATAAAATAAAATGTTTTCAGCTTTATTAAACTTCAGGGACATGTGGAGAGCAACTGGGAGGTAAAATAGCATTAAAAGTCAGTTAATATAGCTATTATTGCAAAGTGCATCTGAGTCACTGCTTAACATGAGGTTTCCTGTGGTTATTCAGGCAAAATCAGATTTAAAAGCAAACATACAGGAAAAAAAAAGGATGAACTGAAAGACTTAACTCATCAATATCTAGAGTATAAATCATTTAGCTTTTTACCAGTATACCATGTTTCATATTTTAAGATCTTATTTAATAATTTTCATCTCATTTGAAACCATTTAACTCTGTTATAATAAATTAATAAAGAACATTCAAGTCTAATAAATACGATTATATAAACAATTGAAATTTAGGTTGAAATACAGATATTTTAAAAAATCTTTTTATATGAGATAGTATACTTAGCACTTTTTATGTATTAGTTTATTTGTTTTGCAAAACGATCCTTCTAAAGTAATTTGACAATTGAGGACTATGAGGCCTAATGGATGGGTCTACTCAGGATCAAGCAGAAAATGAAGGGCAAGCTGGGATTGTTGCTTATGCCTGCTACTGGTCCATTTAAAAAATGTTAACATCCTGAGGCTCTTAGGTTCTGACTCAGGGAACTATTATAATTGAATATATGCTGACTAAACGTAGAGGGTGATTTTTCAGATCATTACTAAAGATGCTTAATCAGTCATTGTCACAAGTGGAACAGCTTTCAAGAGATGTTCTCAGTTTATAGCTATAGGTTTTTATCAAAATACCTGGTGATGCTATGATATTTTGCCCTCTTTTAGCAATGTTTTAATTTTTTAATCATCTAAGTGATCAATAATTTTAGAAACACGATGAAAATACACCTGTATATACTCAGGTAAAATTTCATCATTTAAATTGCCAACCAACATGTTGTGTGTCCCAGTTTTGTTTCTCAAACACTGTTAACTTTTGGACATAAGTAAATGAGATATCCAGTCTTTGCTCAAGTGGTTATAGCACTGAATTAGCTATTGTATCAAGAAACAAGTAGAACTAGATATTTGTGTACCTATTACCACAATTACAATGTAAATAATCATGGTAGTTATTCTTTTATGCTATTCTGTGCAAATTTGAAACAGTGATCAGTGTTCTATTTGCAACAGAATAACAACAAAAAAACATGGGCTTTGGTGACAAACATGCCTGAGGTTGAATTCCATTTATTTTACTTTCTAGCTGGTTGAATGCCACTAATTATTTTACTTATGTTAGTCTTTTTTTCATACCTAATAAAAGGAGATTTTTAACATTTACCTCCAATATAGATTGGGAATATTAAATGAAGTAATGAATAATTAATGTGAACATTACAATATCTAGAAGATGGCAGGTAATTGCTAAATGCATATTATTGATATTTAGGAGGAGGAGCATTACACTGAGGAGAGGAGGAAAAACTGGGTTCATTGTTGTTGCTGCTGCTCTCCCTGTTGATGTGCCAGCCAATACATTGCTATCACATTTCACAGCATATTTTCTCTCTGAACCACAACAATTTTTGTAGAAATCTCTCCTTTTGGAAATACCCTGTCTGCTGATGTTGGGAGTGACCTCAGAGAAGCAGCTAATGATAATGAGTTGGTATCTAAGACTAATAGATTAATATCAATGCGAGTAACTAATGCCTAAATCAGGATAGTCTAGAGTCTTCTATCTTGCCAACCCTCTAAATGGCCAGGGTAAAAAAAGTCATTAATAGCTCTTTCACCACTTAACACAGAAATTAGCTATTTTCCAACTTATTTTCTACTCTCAAGCCTGAATTTAAAACTTTTTAAAATTTTTGTAATGATAGCTGGATTTTACCTGAATAAAAATACCAGGAAAATTATATGTGTGTGTATATATATATATATATATCCCATATATATATATATATATATATACACACATATAATGTAAATATACATAATATGTGTATATATACATATATGTGTATATACATAATATGTATGTATATATATACACACATATACATATATACATACATATACATTATATGTATATGTATGTATATATATACATTATATGTATATGTATATATACACATTTATTAGGTTCAAGGTTTTTTCCAAAATAAAGAAAATTTCTACTGGTTCTGCCAGTACAAATAAGCATTCTAATCAGGCAGATGATACTAGAATTTTTGTTATCAATTAGTCAGAAAATTTAATCAACAAAGTTTTTGGCAGCTAGTCAAAAGCCCATTTAAAGCAATACCTTTAGAACAAAGTTAAAGTCAATTTTATTTCTCTGAGTGCTGCTGGAATATTCAGGATGATTACGATCTCTGAAAGCTTTGTCTGGGAATCTAAATCAAACGACTCCTTTCAACAGAGTACTATTGACTTACAGACTTCCTTGATGTATTATCATTTCCATTTAGATATGTCATGGAGCAAATCAAGCCTCCTGAAAAACTGCTACTGAAGGTTCAGAAAAATTTTATTTTATAAAGATAATGCAGACTTTGGCCACCAGTCTTCCACCACCATCACTGCAATACGATGTTTCTTATTATCTTGCCCATTATCAGAAACTATGTTATGTAGGTGGGGGGTGGGGAATGATGAAAACATGTCACATAATTTCAGTTTACTTTCTCCACTCCTTTACTAAACAATTAGGTGCCGCATCATAAAGACAGCAAATATCCTCTGGATTCCTGGGGATGTGAACTCCACCATTTTACTTTTTGATTTGTTTGTTTGTTTCTTTGTTTTTCCATTTCTTATGCCTAATGCATTCCTGACATATTAGAAGCTTATCACTTGTTTAAATGAATGAATAGTAAACATTTGACATCATTGATAAAATTTTTTGAAGGCAAACAAACTCTGGAAATAAGAGGCTAAGGGAAGAGATATTCCGACATGACATTCCAGATTTTTAAAAAATTTTCTAGCCATCACATTCTTAAAATTCCTTAAAATTAACTTTACTAGCTTTCTTAAAATTCTAGAGTTTTTAGACGTTCATTGGAAGTTGGAATCCAAACAGCTTACCCAAAAGAAAAATGTCATCTTTTCGCAGTACTCTCTGCCTGCCTTGGTGCCTCAGCTTGAGAGCATACAGACAGAGAGGGTAACTGCAGTCGGGAGAATTATTGAAGCCGGTTTTGAGGAGAGCCCAGTGAATCTAGGACAAAAGACTGATGCATGGAGTCTCACTCCATCCTCTTTACTCACTGTGATTTCGAAAACTGGAACCAGTATTAAAGCCCAGAGAAAAGAAACGGGAGGCTGAAAGTCTGTGATAGAGAGGTCCGTTACACAGGATCATGAGATGCATCTTATGTCATTCACTGGATTGGATCTGAGGATAGATATTCTTCTTTTTATTTTAGGCATTTAGATTCATAATTTAACATTTCAATTTCAGGGATAACACAAAGGGACCCTAGGAAGCAGTGTGGCTTGTGATTTAATTACATGCACCTACATTTCTACATTTTTCAAATATTAAAACACTTATTTTAGGTAGCCAGAGCAGGAAAGCATTACAAATAAAAGGTCTATGTGATTCATAATTAATACTCATACAGGAGGAAATATAAATACTAGCTACTTCACAGGGATTTGAAATCTTACCCAGTTTTGAATCCTAGCTCAGAAACTTATTAGCTGTAAGAGTCTTAACTGACTCACCTATAATATAGGTTTATAAATTTCTAGTTCATAAGATGTGAAAATTAAACTGTAAGTCAATATGTTACATGCTAAATAAATTGTAACCATTTATTTAGACCCTAATTCTAAAATTATGTGAGGCATAATTATTTCTTTTATGATTGTTTTTATTATCATTCCCATTATTGGGTAGAAGCAGTGGAGTATTTTAGTTTACACAGATGATAATGGGTACCAGACTAGATGGACAAACAAAGTTATTTGTAAATATAGACCAATATCTACCACTACCTAAGAAAGCATGCATGATACCTTATTCTGACAACGTACTTGGTAGATTCTTTATGCCATTAGTACATTCTTGGTATACTCTTAATTGAATAAATGTTTTTGAGGATTTTATTTCAATTTTGATTATCATGGGTGTGAAATTCACAGAGATATTTACGTTATCTGAATTTGTCACTTTGTGGAAGGTTTATTTCTGACTAGCCTGTACTCCAATGTCATGAAACAGTGAGAAACCCCATAACCCTGGTCTTATTAGCCTCATGGTTAGCAAAAACAAATTAACTATCCAAAAGTCAGTTTATATATGTATAATGTTAATCTAAAACCATAGTTCTTTAGGGCACATTCTTTGTCTGACCAGTAATCTATCATGCTTAGAATAAATTGGCATCTGATTATGCCTCTACCACATGTTATCCCCTTTGTTATAATGTCTTTTATCTTTTCTACCCAATGTTAGGTCTTTCTTCAGTTTTATTCATTCTGTACATTACTCTTAGATGAATCTTTCCAAAACACTATTTCTATCCTTCAAGACAAAACTCATATATCACCTTATCTGGAGACCTTGCCGTACTTCTTCTGGTTTAGGTATGCACATTTATATTTTATTATTGTAACTTATAGGTTGTATTGCAAAAATGTACTCTAGACTACTCTTTAACGTTGACTGCAGAATTGGTGCAAAAAAATGTTTATAGATTATTTATATAAATCTCCCAAATAGTCAATATCTTCCCACCTTCTGAAGTGTAAAATCTATAATTTGTTACTGCCTTGCAAATCAATAAAATTCTGACCCAATTTATTCTTTTCAATCTAGATTCATCTCTGCCCCAATTTTATCATGCCCTCTGATAATCTGGTCTTTACCACATGATTTCCAGACCTGTAAATCCTTTCCAACACCAAACACTTTTTTGAGACCTAAATCAAGTGCCACATATTGTGTGAAGCATGTCCTGATTTTTCTACCAAACACTCCTGTCTCTTCTCTAAACTTTTAAGCATGTAGCACAGTCCATCCAAGCTTGGAGGCTGTAGTCACTGTACCTGAGTACAAACCTCTATAATTAGAGCAAGCTAATTAATATGTTATTTATGAAGTTTCCATCGATGTTATCAGGGATGAGAAGATGCCTACATCATAGCATGATACTTAAAGAAGATCCAGTAAATTTTAACTGTTATCACACAAAGTGTATAAATTTAACATATAATAATAAAGTGCTTTCTCATTCTTACACATTTTTTTTCTGTTAAGACTGTAAGCATTTGAAAAAGACCTTATGCTTCCCCTGTATACTTCATGAGATGAAAAGAGGTTCATTCTACCCAGTCCTTCTTATTGTGTGTCAATAAGTTAAATGTCTTATAAAGTAACTGCCTAGTCCTTTTAATATTATGAAAGCCATTTTTAAAGCCATTACTTTATTATTTCACCCATATATTTACCAAGAGCTCAAGATTTGGCTTTAAATCTTTGAAGCTATTGATTTGGATATTTTTCTAAGACAGTTTGTTGCACTGTTTGTAAGGCTAGGTCACTTTCTTCCTGTGGATGTATATCCTCTTCTAATTGCATTTGTCGATTTAAAAAGCATAAGCATTCTGATATAGTCCAAGGCAGTGTTCATTTCTCTTGACTTTTTCAGCAATAATAATGGAAAGGTCACATCAAATATTGCTTAATTTAATTTCTACATGGTGTTTGCTGGAAAACTTCATGAGATTCATGTAAGAAAGGTAAGTGCTTCATTAGAGGTCATATTTTAGGAATATGTACAAAGTAAGAAAACAGAAATAATAATAAGAGTTGTACTAATAACTTCTTTCATTATCAGCTGAGATAATTTTTCAAGTCAAAGAAGAATGACTAGGAAGAAACGAAAAGATCATTTCAATACCTCTTTACATGTTTTTGTGATTAAATATGAAAGGGAATTATTCATTCAATGTGACAGTCAGAAGGAATCTTAAATTAATTATGTAAATATATATTTAATACTAAATAATATCTCTATTTTATATACTATGTGAGATTAATTTTTTATTTTAATCGTTTTACTTATCTTCAAATATGTCATTTTAGAGTCTTATTTTTCCAGTATTTATTTTATATTACTGTACATTTTGCCTCAATAGAAATTCTGTATAAGCCTCTAACCAGAATTCACATGCAGGGTTAGTTTTCAAATTGAAATTCTAAGCACCATCAAGGTCATTTAATGTACTGCTCTGGAAGGAATCCAGAAAAAGAGTGTGTCCTTTAGATTTCATGGAAAATACCTCTGTTTCTGTAGAAGTAATAAAAATAGTTTTAGAATTATAGACTATTATAGTTTTGTTTACATAACCTGATCATTAAGACATTATCAGCACTAAATTACATAACAGCTAACATAAATGTAATAATAAAATTTTTATTAGGTTTAAGAGTAAATCTTTCTTAAAACAAGCTACACATTATCTAAAAATGAACTATTATTTGGGAATTTTGATATATGTATGTCTATTTTATGAAAAAGTATTATCATTTAATGTCATTGTCCTTAATATCCTTTTTGAAATTTCCTGGAAATCTTATTGGATCATTGAAAGCAATTATTTTTCCTTACAGCTTGATTTCTTAATTTTATCTGTAACTATAAAGATTATGAATATTCATATTGGTAATGGTTTATATAGTTCATAAATAGGATGAAAATGATCATCTTAATTATGAGCAGCCTGATCATCATTCCTGAGTGTCGATGATATAGACTTTCTTATTACACATTCATTATTAATCTTTAAAATAAATATGTCCACATCTTTTATGGACATTAATCCATAAAACATTAATCCTAGTACAATGATCTGTGGATTGTAAAAACAGACCTCTGAATCAGGATGAAAAGAACCTGAGCAATAAAGAGGAAATAAATAAAAGGATGTTAAGAGTTCAAACAAAATAACCATAGATAACTGAAAGTAAGGACAAAGATGAAAGTGGAAAATTAGTAAGAATATTCAGATCACATGAAAATAACAGTTTAATGTAAGGAGAAACGTTTCATGAGTAGTGTGCAGAAATAAAAACCGGAAGTCTGAGACAAGAGGACCTTACAACTAAAATAAAGCTTCTTTATAACAATCTTTCTTTTTCTTATCTGAACAATGCTGCACATTTATTGATTTCTAGAACAGATTAATTTTCCAAAATTTCCAAAACAAAAGTGATCTTTCAAGAGCTAAAACAGTGTCCCATTTGCCTGAAGCTGTTCTTCACAATTAATTCCATCTTGTTTGAATTGACAGTAGATCCTAAAGTGATCTTAGAATAAACTGTAGCATAACTTTTATCACCCACATTGATGAAACATCGTATGAACATACAGGTGTAATTAGTGGCAGGGTAAAAATTCATGCATATGGCTTAGAAATCTCAGAATTCTAAAAAGGATATAGACTTCCATCCTATCTTTTGTGTTTTCCCAGAAAAATAATCCCAGGCTTCTTAACCCACAGGCAGAGGGCTTTTGACAATCACTTTAAGATAACATCATTTAAGTGAAAAGTTTAACTGGACTCTTTGGAAAGTTTCCTTTGCATTTGTAATTTTGTATCAATATTAACTTTGCCATTCATCTTTGTTGTTTCTCTTTCTGTCATTATTTTATTTATTTTAAAAAATAATTTTATATAAATTAGAGACAGGAGACACTGGCATGAGGTGGCAGATTGGAAGATTTCTTGAACCCCAAAAAAGCAGCTTAGTAATATTACTTTTTAAATCCCAGGTAACCCTACAAAGTCCCTTTAAGGTTCTTGAATTACATTTCTCATTCTGGCACAATTTAATCTTCTTGGCTTTAAACTCAGCTCCTAGGACAGAATGACAGCCTCACATCCATAATCAAAGTTTCTGGTAACTCAGCAGAGCCACAGGCCAAAACTCTCTCCCAGGAGAGCAATGGGCTCAGACCCAAAGACAGCTTAGGAGATCGATTGCAATAAAGCTACTATTTCTTTTCCAGAACGATTCATTCTTAAATAAGAAAATATTTGTACTAAAACCCATGATCTCTAATGTCTATGACTTCCTAACATTTTCCAATGCTTCTGACCCATCTAGAGGTTGAAAAAAACTGGGAAAAATTCAGAGTGCCTTAATAAATAATTGTTGAATAAATGGATGAAGGGATAAATAAACAAATGAATGAGTGAATAAAAGCTTACCTGAAGATGATCACCTGATGCCATTATTCAAGCTGAATTTGGTTGAAAAATAATGCATACCTTAAATATCCCACATACTTCCTTAGAAGGAAGCTCAGTAGAAAAAAGTCAAACATTAATGCCATGATATTCCCTTTATATTTGCCTACTGATGAAGGAGAAAACACATTTATCTTCTACCAAAGCAAGATTTCATCAATCTGAGGCTTTTAAATTAGTTTCTTTGATCATAAACGCTGAGAAAATATACTGTACCATAACAGAATGGAATTATCTAAAATAAGACTTTTAGAGCATAATTGAATTCAGTCTTGAA
The DNA here is from genome assembly GCF_049354715.1 of Callithrix jacchus. NCBI lineage: Eukaryota > Metazoa > Chordata > Mammalia > Primates > Cebidae > Callithrix > Callithrix jacchus. Next base: position 14,677,425 of record NC_133522.1, read on the forward strand.
ACTTTTCATTTTCATGAATGTCCTTCTGATAACCAGTATTATCTAGAAATTAAAAGTCCCTTGAAAATAGGACATGAACATATAGCCTCATCACCAAAAATTTTATTATACCCTATAGAAGCAAGTTGAAACACATTTGGTAACCCTGAATACTGAGACTAGAGAATATAGAAATTATGGCATAAGCAAGGTAGAAATGGTAAGTTAAGGATGATTTTATTTTTAACTTCATACTGCTTGAACTATGGCAATTTTTCTATTAGTATTTTTATACTAAAATAAACAGTTTAATAATATACCTGAGCCCCAGAAGGACAGCACTCATCTAAGGGATATATGCTGTTGTTAATTATACAAGTTGAACCTTTGTCTCAAGTAATGCAGTGACCTACTTATCTTTAACTGCTGTGGCTCGTGTAAGATATGTCTATTGCAATATCCTGTACCATTAATGACTATGACTGAAGGAGGAAGTATGCTAAGCAGTTCACAAGTTGAACTACCTCTCAAGGTTAGATGCTCATCATATTGTAGAGACTTAGTTAGCACAAGGTCCATGGTCATTGTGGGTCATCACTGAGTTCCATGACTGAAAACATTTAATTCACATATTCACTGTGGTACATGCATTGATGAATCTGGCTTATTCCACAATGTACAAGAGATCCCTGTTGGTGAAAATACCCTGTTATGGTCATTTGTTTAACACATATCAGTCAAATGACTATTATGCATCCATCAAACTAGATCTTGGAGATGCGGAGGTAAAATATGACCTCTGTCATGTCTCTTAAAGAGATGGTGGATTTTCACAGATTGATCTCCCACACAGTCTTTCAATGAATAGCCTCTCTTAATTTTCACCCTTAATAATGATTTCTATTCTTCTCTCACAACCACATTGTATGTGAGTTACTAATTCTTATGATGAAATCAGTATTTTGAAAAATTAAAATCAAATTTTATTTTAAAAAACATATTGACTTCTCAAAGTTCTAAGAAATCACTGGAGCCTAGAATATGAAGATTTTCTTACTTCTGTGTCATTGATGCTTCATTTTTCTTTTTCATCCTTTGAGTAAATTTTTAAAATGACATTTTAACATTAAATATCTTAATAATGGAATATGTACTTAGACTTATATGCTTTCATTTTACTTCCTGGCATCTTGGCTATAAAAATCCCCACAGCCTGTACAAACCCATTTAATGAGAGAAGTGAAGAGAGCTCTGTAAGTTTTAAAGAAAGTATGAAGACTTCTTTTCATAAGAATTTTTATAACTGGCAAATGGAAGTTTGCAGCTCCTTCCTGAATAGTTCTTACAAATCAGCCATCTGTGGCCAATGAAAGAAGGCACATGTTCTCTCAGCTTGGCAGAGTAGAATCACAAAAGGTGAAAAGATCACAATCCTAGAACACAAAGTTTGATTTTTCTAGGACTCTAAAAAACACTAATAAGCAGAAGGATGATGAATTCTAGGTAAGTCTTAAATGCCCTCTGAGGTTTTGTTCAACATTTGGGACACTCAAGTCAGGGGCAAAGTATGTTTTCAACCTAATTTCCAGCGTGAAGACTTTTGAAAGAATGGATAATATGATTTAGTTTTTTAAAACAGTTAATCCTAGGGCACCCAGACATAAAGCATTGGTGTCCTGGCAGAGTGGGAAGATCAGAGAACCAGGAGGGTAAGGAAGGCTTCTGGAGGGGTGAAGGGAGTGATAGAAGTAACACTTCTACCACTAGAGATGTGTTACCTATGGAAGGGTTGATTTCTCTGTGTGTACATACATTTATTTACACACAGAACAACACAGATACAGATGTTTATACATGCATTATTGGAGCTATGACTTTTTAGAGAAAAGGCTGATTTTAGGGCTAGAGCAGGGAATGGCTAAGATTAATCTCACACATCTTAATGTTCCAGAAGCAAGAAAATGAAAGAATAATAGGGACATATTTGTACACATACCCATGTACATTTGTAATTATTGACATAATATCAAATTACCTCCAAACAAAATTGTAGTAATTACAAATGGTAAAAAAAAAAAAAGAAACTTGACAGTTGAGGAGCCAGGAATGCAACATCTTAATCAAGTGATCAAAGTGAACATTATTTATAATGGGACAAATCAAAATTATGCACCATCTGATAGTTACTTTCAAATTTTTTAGAGGCAGAGAACTCTTTGTCACAGACTTACAACTTTTCCTTTAGTTTGAGATTTTCACAATGACTTAAAGAAAAAAAGATTAGCATTGAAGACACAAGAAGGAAAATTAATTTTACACCCTCTAGCATGTAAAACTAACAGGCTTCAGTAGATTTACTACAGTTAAGTTGTACCTCCCCGGGGACATCTCCAAGGTACTGAATGATGCTCACCTAACCTCACTTTGTCACTTTTATCTGAAGCCCTCTTTCTCTCCACATGTATTTTTTCTTCTATATTAACCCTGTTAACAGGGTTAAACTTACCAGAGAACTGACTTCAGTGGTTCTACTTCTATGGTTCTACCAAGTCAGATATTTTATCTTACTTACCCTTATGAATACTTACCCTTACAAATACCCCAGCTTTGGACCAAATCAGTAACCTAATTTCTACATGCATTGGGGGCAGTATAGTTTAGAAATGTAGAGTGAGAACTTTTCCAAACATATTCCTCAGTTCAAATCCCTTTTGTAAGCTGCGTGAATAATGACAAGTCTTTGTAACTACTCTGTTTCACTTTCCTTATTTGTAAAGATAAGCTAATAATTGTACCTTTTTATGGTTTTAACAATTAAATGATTTAGATTAAAATTACTTATAATATTACCTGTAATATACAGTACTAATGTACTATATGTCCATTTCATGTTATTAATGTTATTTTTAACTGTACTGTGATAAGTAACTATTACATTGAGTCTACTATAGTAATATCAGAACATATGCTAAACTCCATCCTTTTGGAATACTTGGAAAAAACTCCAGATGCTAATGACAACTTCTTTGGTTGGGGAAATGACATAGAATTGAGAAGTTCTAGCTTCTTCAGCATGGGAGAATTTCTTTTAAAAGAGTAGCTTTTCAGATATGTTGCATGTATCCTAACAAAGAAACCAACATTTTTTAAAGATCAACTAAATCAAAATTGACTTACATATTTGACTAATAATTTTGTCATTAATATCAAATATCTTCAAACATATACATTACTTGTGTAGAACATTCCACTTTGTGATAGTGTAGCCTAAGGTGTGATTTCTAGAACAGTAATGCATTGTATCCAACTTATTGATGTATTCCCTGTGTGTGTCAAACACCTAGAATATTTTCTATTTGTAACATTTTGGAAAAGTTATTTCTTACACAAAAGTAATTTATGATTGTGATACTCTCTTATTCAAAATACTACTTTATATATATGGTTCTCCTTAAAATTAAATAAAAAGGTAAAAGATTATTATATGATAATCATTTTCCATTAGAATGACAGAATGGATAGAGAAATGTTCAGGTCATTGCAATTTTTGTCAGTAATTTGAATGGCAAAGGCTGCAATTACTTTTGCACCAACCTAATACTTAGTATTTTCTCTGTTAGTGTGGCTTTTCTGGCTTGTTAGCCTTTAGTATATCTTAATAGTATATTGTCTGCATGTTTCTAAGGTTTTTGAAATATATACAAGTTAGTATTATTTAATACTTTTACACGAGTAAGTATGTCACAGGACAGAGAGTAATGTTTTTGTTTTTGTGAGACGAAGTTTTGCTCTTGGCATCCAGGCTGGAGGGCAGCGATATGATCTCAGCTAACTGTAACCTTTGTCTCCTGGGTCCAAGTGATTCTCCGGCCTCAGCCTCCCGAGTACCTGGAAATACAGGCACCTACCACATCGCCTGACTAATTTTTCTAATTTTAGTAGAGATGGAGTTTCACCACATTGGCCAGACTAGTCTTAAACTCCTCACCTCAGGTGATCCGCCCTCCACGGCCTTCCTAAGTGCTGTATGTACATTTGCTTCACGTTCTACTTTAATTATAGAAAAATTACCAAAATACAAAATATCTAGGTAAGTTATAAATAAAGAAAAAATAAAAATAAAAGCTGAGAAGTTGTATATTATATCATCCTAAGAGAAAAAAATCACTAATCACTTAATGCTCCTGAGTTTTCATTTCCAAATTTTCCTATTCCCTAACCAACCTCCCAAAACACTATATGTAAATAATTTACATATATGCATATATAAATATGTATATATATAAAATGTTTAGTTTCATGCATTTCATCATATAAATAAAGTTATGCTATACATACTATATAGACCTCACAGATACATATCTAGATAGATATACACACTATATACACTTAGCAGATATATATCTAGATATATAAATACTTAATATATTCTGTGATTGCTTTTTTCAGTCATTTTAAAAAATAAATTTCTGTTCATTCAACAATCTCTAATTCATTCATTTATATTTGATAGAGTATCCCATTGTATGTGTATAAACAAAATTTATCTCTTCTTCTCTAAATATTTATCAAGGTGTTATACAGATCTGGTCCTCTTTGAAGAAAATAGTGCTATAGACATTCTTGCACATTTCACTTGGTTCACAGTTGCAAGTATACGTTTAGAGCGTATAACTAGGAAAACTGAGGAGTGGTAGGATTTGTGTGTCTTCTACTTTTCAATAAAATTCTGTTTTGTTTCCAAAAGCATTTTACCAATTTTAACTCCCACTGAAAGAATATAAGTTTTTTCATCCTTGACAGCATTTGGTTTTGTCAGATTATTAAACTTTTGTCAATCTGGATGTGAAATGGTATCTCATTATGTTTTAATTTACATTTAATTTGCATTTCTCTGAGGGGCTGCCAAGCAGGAGCTGCAGATTTGGAGGAGGCAGGAGACACAGCTGCTGCTACAGAAGAAGGGGCAGTACAAAAAGTAGGAGGGATGAAATGCCCTAGTTTCTCCTGTCCTTACACCCTCCAGTCTTCCATAAGTTCCTTCCATTTGAAAAATGTACCTGGGAATATGCGATTAACGAAGCCTGCGAGGTGTAATTATTTGAAATACAGAATTGGGCAAAAAAGGGTGAAAAATAAATCTGAAATCAGATTTGAAAATAGCTCTCAGAGCTATATCACATTTAACTTGTTATTCACTGTCTCTTCTACTAAAATATAAAGCTCAGTGAATAAAAGCATTTTGTGTATTTTGTTCCCTTTGCTTAGAACAATCTGGTACATGAGAAACAATAAAAATTGAATAGATGAATGAATGAATGAATGGTCAAGTCTCACACAAGCCATATCCTTTCACATGTTTAAATATTATTTTAGAATTATATTATCGACTAAATAAATACATAAATTGATATAATTTATTTTTTAGAGAAAATTCAGATGAGATAGAAGATCTATCCAGCCATCTATTTTTTTTTTTATTTTATTGCTGTTGTGGTTTAAAAGCTTCTGTATTAGTCAGACTTTTCCACAAAAACTAAAACAATCAGTAGGATCAAACAAACAAACAAACAAAATAAGTAGGATTTTACTCTCTTTCCAGAATGATAGTATGAGAGAGTGAGATCCTATTGATTATATGTGTGTGTATATATATATACACACATACAGGTGTCTACCTGTCCACTAATACCACAGCTTTCTTCTTCACCCTTTTGTGAAGCTCCTTCTACCTAACCCAGCCTTCTAGCCTGCTTCTGCTATTATTTTTTTCACTGTGCTTTTAAAATTCACTCTTCCCCGTCCTTCATCCTCGTACCTGGTTGTTTTCTTTTTTGTCATACAATAGCTGACTTATTTTATTTGTAAATTATTCCTTAAATGTCACCCCCTCAGAGCCCTTATCTGATTTCATTACATCCTATGGCCTCTTTCTCTTGCTTATTCATCTAAGTAGTTTTAAAACCAGTTGCCACGATCTGTAATTACTCTGCCTCTTATCTCTTTTCTTACTTTTTGTCTGTCTCACCCTAGTAGAATATATACTAGGTAGGGCAGGAAATATGCCTGTTTTCTTGATGCAATAGCCACAGATATTACCAAAGCACTGAGCAGCTGCATGAATTTATAAATCTTCTGGGAAGACCCAATTTCTTCCTCAGATAGGCGGATTCATTTAAAAATAAAAACAAGTATTATTTTTACTAATATATAACTATCATACTGGATTTGCATGTATTGAGTAATGTTCTGCAATGTGTACCCCATGCTAGGAGGAGAGAATACACTGGGTCTGGCATTATTATGCAACTCTATGTACTAGTCTGCCATGTTTGTAGAATATTAATCATTATAGAAGCACAAAGTATCTTTTGTAGGCCCACAAAAATAATCTGAATCTACTTTTATATTATAGAATCCCCATTTCTTTAATATTATCAGCATAGTTTATTATTTTGGCCCTCCTTATCCTCCTAGGCATTTTCCTCTGAAAATATGCAAGGTATTAATGTGCCACATCTGGAAATTACTCAGTTGTCAAAAAACAGAGGAAAGAAAAATTAGGAATTTCTCTGCTCCCTTTGAAAAATATAAATCTCTAAGCTTGATGGAAAATTGACAGTGATTCTGTTATGATTTTACATTTAATGGGAAAAATAGAGATATTGATCTCATTAATCGCAACAACTGAAATTTTATGTAGGTTTTACAAAATCTTAGGAATGTTTTTTAAATTGCATTTTAGGTTTTGGGGTACATGTGAAGAACATGTAGGATTGTTGCATAGGTACATACATGGCAATGTGGTTTGCTGCCCTCCTGCCCATCATCTATATCTGGCATCTCTCCCCATGTTATCCCTCCCCAACTCCCAACCTCCCACTATCCCTCCCCTAGTTTCCCACCACAGACCCCAATGTGTGATGTTCCCCTCCCTGTGTCCATGTGTTCTCATTCTTCAACACCTGCCCATGAGTGAGAACATGCAGTGTTTGATTTTCTGTTCTTGTGTCAGTTTGCTGAGAATGATGGTTTCCAGGTTCATCCATGTCCCTAAAAAGAACATGAACTCATTGTTTTTTATGGCTGCATAATATTCCATGGTGTATGTGTACCACATTTTCCCTGTCCATCTATCATCGATGGGCATTTGTGCTGGTTCCAAGTCTTTGCTATTGTAAACAATGTCACAATGAACATTCCTGTGCATGTGTCCTTATAATAGAACGATTTATAATCCTCTGGATATATATACCCAGTAATGGGATTGCTGGGTCAAATGGAATTTCCATTTCTAGGTCCCTGAGGAATTGCCACACTGTATAGAAACTCTTTAATATCCAGTAGAAATTTCAATTTACTTATCCAGTAAATAATAGTATTATTTGGTAGAGAGTTAATGAATTCAGAATTTTTAATTCCAAATATAAAATGTTTAAAGTTTGTTGAATAGCTTTTCACAGTTAAAGAAAGAAATACAAAGTTAAAAAAATAAATTTTATACTTAAATTTTAAAATTATCCCACATTATTTGAAACCCATATTATTTATGGTTTTAGGTAAGATTTTGGATTTGAATAATACTCCTCAACTCTGTGTAACCAAATGTGTGATAGACAAAGAAAGAGGCTCATGAGATTAAGCTATTCATTCAAGATCTGATAGCAGCAGAACCCAGTAGGAGGGTTCCAGGCTTCTGATTTACAATCTTTCTCCTTCAGTGATACCATGTTGTTTCATATCCAAGAAGGATGATCCAACAAACAGAAAATTAGATGATTGCAAAAGTCTACTGCATATTTCACTGGGAGCAATCAAATGATATAGTGTAAACATAATAGTATTTAAAGCCTGAAGACATGGTATCAGCATCCTGTTCTGCCATCAGCTGAGTGGCACTGGACAAGTTAATTAATTTCTTTGAACTAAAGCTTCCTAAGAAAGTGGGAGTGAAAGTTAAATAAGAAAATGTATAGGTATATTTTTACAACTTTAACATATTACCAGTGGGTCTTGTTTTGTTTTTGTTGTTGTTGTTTTTTTTTTTTGTTTTGTTTTGTTTTGTTTTTTTTAGTAGCCTTGTTTTATTTTACTCCACATATAATGTAGGTAAATCCTTTCATACTCCTGAATAAAACCCTTCATGACAAAAAAAAATCATCATATTATTTAGAGTAAAATTTTGTATTTATTCACTACTTCTGGGGGCTACGTTGTTTCAGATGATCTGTTTTCAAAGTGAATGGTTAATGTTCCTCAAATGCATAGATTATGCCTTTAATATCAGTTTGAATATAATCAAATAAACCGAAATATACAAGGAGGTGTTAATAAAGTGATTTATACAATAGAAGGCATGTTTCAGAATCATTTTAATGACTACCAATTCTCAGACAATATGCAGAGAAAAAAATTTTATGTTAACTTGCAGTTGTTTACAATTCAGATAAATTGTTACCTTTTTACTTGTGTCACATCTTAGAAATATGAACAAACCAGGGAGATAAAAATAATCTCTATTGAGTTTCAAGTTCATTTGCAGATCAATAAACTATGTCATTATGATTCCTATATTACAGAACAATATTTATTTGGAAATCACAAATGTGAAAATCTCTCTTGCTGAAGACTTCTTAGTTTATAAAACTAATATTTTAAATAATATAGAAATAAGAGTGATACAGTTACCAAAGTTATTGAAGTAGAATATGGAAGAAGTCCTTTTTCAGGGTTCAAGTTCAGTGTTATATTAGCTCTTCTCTAAAAAAAGAAAACATAATAGCTGGAAGCCAATGAATGATATGCAATAAAGACTTTTTGTGCTGGCAGAGTAAGAGCTATTAGATCATAATGGCCATAATTTTGTGAATGTAGAATTGTTTCCTAGACCATTATCCACTTCTTTGTCTGGTCTGCGTAAATGGCTCAAGCAAAGGGGCTTTTTACTACATCTCTTAGGAAGCAATTCTTCAGCCTAATAGAACTAACAAGGCTGTCTTCTCTATGATAGTTACCCACAAATTTCCTATACTCAATGTTATCCCATTACTTCTGGTTATTTTCTCTTGACTAACCTAAAATTTTCTCCTTTCCCCCACCCCATTTTTTTTTACTCTAGGTATGTTTTCAAGTGAATGAGTTTCCCATTAGTCTTTTCACCAAATTAAATGGATACTGTCTTTTAATCTCTATCCATTGACAATTTCATTTAGACTCTTAATACTTTGTATTGTTCCTTCCTGAAGTTTTATTTGTTTGCATTTTTCTCACATTGGGAAAACTATATTTCTTTTCTGTACTGTGGGCATTTTTGTACGAAATTTAACTAATATTATTTATGACTAGCCTAATCTCACCTCCCAGAGATGATTCTTTTATGTTGTTTTCCATAGCATTTATGCCTAGGTTTCTCTTTACTAACTCTACAATTAATTATGTACTCTGTAGGGTCTTTTTTATTTTTACCTGATGATGCAATTTTCATACATTTCTTAATAAAATAGATTGTTTATCTCCATGTTGTGGCCCTTACTGCTATGTATAGTTAATTTTTAAAAGCAAATTGTTTTTTTAACCTTAGTCAGGAATTAGAATTACATAAACCCCAGAAAGGAAAATCATACCCCATGCTTAAGAATGGACTTGTATAATTTGTCTGAATTTTTCTGTAGCAAGACCTTCTCCCTTTTGCTTACTAAATATAAATATATTCAGCCTTTTCAACTGAGAACAGTTTCAAGAGAACTAAAACATGCTTAACCATAGTATCTATTAATTCATACCCTATCATGCATTGTATTGTTATTCAAAATTAGAGGTTCATTCCATTTGATGAAGATAATTTCCATATAAAATGCAAATTTTTAAGTGGACTGACGAAAAAAGGAAAACTATGAAGTATTTATCAGAGGAAGTATTTAATTCTCAATGGAGAGCTCATAGCTCAAAATGAGAATGAGATGCACAGTAGTGTGTTAAGATAGCTTGATAGGAAATTGTAGTAGCTTAGTGAGACAGTTCCAATCTTGGCTACCATCATTCCTTTCATGGAAAAGGAAGGAACTCTGCACAGCCCAGAACTCAGGGGAGGATTGCAGGAGCCTGGAAGTCTTGAAAAATGCTGAAAGTTAGGTTGAAAATTGAAATCCATTTTCCATTAGGATATGTTTCTGCCTCAAATCTGTTAAAGTTTTCACTTTTTCTGAGGCTCAGAGATGTTGAGAAGCACAGACAAGAATAAACATTGAAAGAGAGAACCTACATTGAAATAATGTAGGGCTTTGTTTTTTTCTGGTGACTCTTCCATATGCAGTCACACAGTAAATTATGTCTTTGTGAATATAGTCATGTTGACTACATGGAAACTCAACCTCATGTAGACTGCACTGTGAACCACATCTCTCCTGGATCATGAAAGAAAATAGAACTAAGGTGATATGATTTGACTCTGTGTCCCCACCCAAATCTCATCTTGTAGCTACTATATTTTCCACAACATGTGGGAGGAATCTGGTGGGAGATGATTGACTCATGAGGGCAGGTCATTTCCATGCTGTTCTCATGGTAGTGAATGGTCTTATAAGATCTGATGGTTTTATAAAATGAGAGTTTCTATGCACAAATTCTTTTTTTGTCTGCTGCCATCCATGTAAGACATGACTTGCTGCTCCCTGCCTTCTACCATGATTGTGAGGCATCCCCAGCCATGTGGAACTGTAAGCCCAATTAAACCTCTTTCTTTTGTAAAGTGCCCAGTCTGAGTTATGTCCTTCTCAGCAGTATGAAAACAAGCTAATACAGTAAATTGGTACCTAGAGTGGGGTGCTGCAGAAGAGATAGTCAAAAATGTGGAAGCAACTTTGGAAATGGGTAACAGCCAAAGGGTGGATCAATTCGGAGGCCTCTACAAGAATACAGGTAAATGTTGGAAAGTTTAAAACTCCCTGGAGATTTGTGCAATGGCTTTGACCAAAATGCTGATAACGATAATGATGACAAAATCTAGGCTGAAGTGGTCTTAGAGCGAGATAAGGAACTTGTTGGGAACTGGAGTAGAAGTGATTATTCTTATGTTTTAGCAAAGAGATTGGTGGCTTTTTGCCCCTGTCCTGTATAGATTTATGGAACTTTGAACTAGAGAGAGATGATTTAGGGTATCTGGCAGAAGAAATTTCTAAACAGCAAAGCATTAAGAGGTAGCTTGGGTGCTGTTAAAATCATTCCATGTTAAAAGGGAAATAGAGCAGAAAAGTTCAGAATTTTGCAGCCTATTGATGCAGTAGAAAAGAAAAACACATTTTTTAATGAGAAATTCAAGCTGGCTGCATAAATTTGCATAAGTAACAAGGACCCCAATATTAATCCCCAAGACAACAGGAAAAATGTCTCCAGGGCATGTCATAGGTCTTCATGGCAGTTCTTCCCATCACAGAACCAGAAGTCTAGAAGGAATAAATGAGTGTGGCTTCAGAGGGTACAAGTAAAGCCTTGGCAGCTTCTATGTGGTGTTGAGCCTACCACATAGAAGTGCACAGAAGTCAAGAAGTGGGGTTTAAGAACCTCTGCCTAGATTTCAGAGGTTGAAAGGAAATGCCTGGATGTCCAGGCAAAAGTTTGCTGCAGGGGCAGGGCTCTCATGAAGAACCTCTGCTAGGGCATTGTGTAGGGGAAATGTGGGGTTGGAGCCCCCACACAGAGTCCCTGCTGGTGCACCACCTACTGGAGCTGTGAGAAGAGGGCCACCATTCTCCAGGCCCCACCATGATAAATCCACTGACAGTCTGCACTGTTTGCCTGGAAAAGTCACAGACACTCAATGCTAGCCTGTGAAAATATCCAGAAAGGGGCTATAACCTGCAAAGCCACAGGGGTAGAGCTGCTCAAGACTATTGGAATCTACATCTCACATCAGCGTGACCTGGATATGAGACGTGAGTCAAAGGAGATAATTTTAGAGCTTTAAGATTTGACTGCCTTTATGGATTTTGGACTTGCATGGGGTCTGTAGCCCTTTTGTTCAGCCAATTTACCCCATTTGGAATTCCCGTATTTACCCAATGCCTGTACCCGCACAGTATCTAGGAAGTAACTAGCTTGCTTTTGATTTTACAGACTCATTGGCAGAAGGGACTTGCCTTGTCTTGAATGAGACTTTGGACTGTGGACTCTTGAGTTACTGCTGAAATGAATTGAGGGATGGAGTGATATGGTTTGGCTATTTCCCCAGCCAAATCTCATCTTATTGCTCCCATAATTCTCAGGTGTTGTCAAGGAGACCCAACTGGAGATGACTGAATCATGGGGGCAGGTCTTTTCCATGCTGTTCTCGTGATAGTGAATGAGTCTGATGAGATCAGATGGTATTAAAAATGGGAGTTTCTCTGCATAAGCTTTTTTTTTTCTGCTGCCATCCACATAAGACGTAACTTTCTACTTTCTCCTCATTGTCTTCCACCATGATTGTGAGGCATCCCCAGCCATGTGATTTTTAAGTCCAATTAAACCTTTTTCTTTTGCAAAATGTCCAGTCTTTGGTATGTCTTTATCAGCAGAGTGAAAACAGACTAATGCATAGGGTTCTTCCTATGACTCTATATTAACTCTATAAAATAGTGTTTCTTTTAAAGGAAGCCACAGGAAAGATACAAAGACATTTATCAGTGAGATTTTAGTGAAGTAATTTATTTTCATGAGTTAAAAATTCATATTAGACTGCCATAGAACTTGAAAGAGAAAAAATATAATTCAGCATATGGGGTTTAAGATATAACTGAATTGTTGATAAAGGCTTAACATTGCTTATGTTGGGCAAAGTTATTTCTCAAAATTTGCTGAGAAATTCTACACCAGTGATCCTCATAATAGTGTCAAAACATTGTAAGACTTTTTTCCTGATTATGTATCTTTCCATAACTATAATTAAAATACATATGTCCACTAAAAAACAAGTCATTTAAAATTGAAAATTTAAGTAATTTGTTATTTATGCTATATGCTAGACTATTAATCAGTATCTATGGAACTGGTATTCATTATTGATTTTGGCAGCATCCTTGAAAGCCCCATGTTTCTATGAGCTATCTGATCGAATGATTTTCTATAACTTTTGCTTTACTTTTACTCATATACTTTCACAGTAATGCAGATACATAAAAGCTTTCGGTATGAGTTATGTGGTTGTGTCTACTAAACATTGTGCTTCAAAGTTTGTGATACAAGCCAAGCAATTAGTTGTCATATTTTGGCAAGATTTATTATTCATAAGCTGCATCTATTTCTAGTACAAATTTCCATTATCTTCTAGGTGCTTTAAGGTTTGTTTTTAATCCTTCAAATACATCAATCATTTTCTTCTATTTTGAGATTTGACTTAGTGTTTTGTAATGGGGCATTAATAATTGTATTATTCTAAAGTTTGATGAATTTGGTTTTCATGTAAATTATTAATTTGATAGGTTAATTTTATCTTTTATATCAGCAACATCATTGTTTTTGTTTGCTTTGCTGATTCTTTTTAAGTAAATATTCAATATAACCTATAAAATTATTTCTGGGAATTTTTTTCTGTATCTAAAGAAAAATACAGCTTCATATTAACAGTGTTTTATAATCAGTTGAATGATTTCTTTTTCTATTTCCTCTGCCTACTCTTTTATGTCTAGGAAAGCTAAATGTGAAAATTCAAACCTAAGATGAGCTCAAATTCGTTAGCATGCTCAATGTGGCCCCTATATTACATTGAGTTAATGTTTCTGTTAGAGACATCATCCTTTCAATTAAGGTTCTAAATCGAAACTTCAAATACTATAACTTCTGAAATGAATTATAAGAGGAATTAAGGCTATTTATGTGTGGGGACTACTGTCTTTATAGCTATGTAGATGTAGTCATGGGGACAATACATGTCAACTACTACTGAAGTAGTTATTGAAGTTAAAGGAATCTAGTTTTCTAGCAAGTACTAACCAGGTCCAACCCTGCTTACCTTCTAAGAGGAGATCTGTGGCTCTCCGTGTGGTATATCTGCAGACAAGGTAAGGAAATTATGCTATCTGCAGTAAAAATAACCCTGAAAGACATTATGCTAAGTGAAAGAGGCCAGGTACAGAAAGACCAATACTAAATAATACAACTTATAGGGGGGATCTAAAATAGTAACAATATGGAAGCAGAGATTAGAGTAGTGTTTGTCAGGGATTAGCATGAGGGGGTATATGGGGGACGTATTAGTCAAAGGCTAGAGAGTTTCAGTTATGCAAAATGGCTAAGTTCTTGAGCTCTACTGAACAGTATAGGGCCTATAGTTAACAATACTGTATTGTATATTTTAAAAATTTCTAAGGGAGATACCTGTGTTAATTTTTCTTATTACATACATAAGCACACACAAATAATTATAATAAATAAAGAGAGCAGGTAGACATTTTTGGATGTGGTGGCTCTATTTATGACAGGTTATAGTGATGGTTTTATGGGTATATACTTATCTCTAAACTCATCAAGTCGTGTGCATTACATAAAAAAAGCTTTTCATATATCAATTATTTCTCAATAAAGTACTGTTTAAAAATCAAATCTAGTTTCTCCAATTCCATACTGTATTAGTAAGAATTTCCTATATTATGCTGGAATAACTAATGTCCCTGAAGTTTCAGGTGCTTACTTGAGTAAAGGTTTATTTCTCCCTCTTTCAATGTCCATTGTGGGTCATCTGTGGTTTCATTCTTGCCAACTTTACCAAAACCCTGACAAATTGGGTAGTCTCTCCTAGAAAGACAAACTATCATTTGGTAATGAATAAGTATGTTAAACCACATGCTAGTCTTAAAAAATCTGCCAGACATCATTGACCATAGCTTTTAACATAAAGATATGTGACCCTTTTGAAAGGAAAGTCATTAGAGGCCACATTTATTATCTTCCTTTTTCTTAGGTGCCTGAACTACGGAAGCTTCCCTTCTATGTACAATAATACTAGATGTTCAAACAGAGAGAGAGAAATTCTCATAGTCAGTAAAGATTTTTAATATTTAGTTTATGGAATAATATGATAAACACCCACTGGACATATCTGCCTTATAAAATACCATGTACAAGATATCATTATTTTTATAGCTTTTTTTTCTATCTCATCATAATTTAATGTTGATTCTGCATCCATAACACTGGACTTTACCCATTATATAAGTGTCAAAGAAGAGTTTTCTTTCCATTATTCATAAAATAAGTGCATGTAAAAATACACATAAACTTTTTCTAATTAGAAATTATTCTGGTAAGAAAGTAATAAATTAGCTGTTTCACATCACAAAGTACACAAAACTTATCTTCTTGAAGCACTTTATCTCTGTTTTAAAAAATATATCTTCTCTGAATTGCCATTTCATGCCAGGAATTTGCAGAGTTTTATCATAATTTATGCCATCATTATTAAGTATCTGGCAGAAGAACATCTTTAGCATATTTTGTATGTTTCATTGAATGATATAGTTAATATTGTGACTTGCACATGTTACACTCTTTATCTTTCTTGTTCCCCTCATTTCTTCCTTTATTTTTGCATGATTATATAAATAATTGGAATTGAAAAGTGTTCATAGATGAATCATGGCCACTCAGCTTAATTTAAACAAGCAACTCTATTCCAAATATAAATTGGATTTTGTAATTTTTGCTGAGATTTGAAGGATATTTGTGTTCAAAGAGTTTGTATTATATTCAATATATGAGTGTCCACCGGCAATATCATTTTCTTTCTTTATATAAATAAGAATCATAGCATTTTAGACTCAAAAGGTAGCAGAGCAACATTTGTTTTGTGTCTTTCTTACCATCTGTATGTGATAGCTCTTAAAATATTAGAAGTTAGTTATCATCTTTTCTAAAAATATTTTCCTTGGGTTAAATAACATTATTTTATTAATGATTTGTCATGTGTCAGTATCAGTTCCATCACTATCTAGGTTTCTGTCCTGCTCCTTAGTTCCTAGTTTCTCTCTCTCTCTATTCCTCTCTCTCTCCCTCCCTCTCTCTCTCTCTCTCTTTCTCTCTCTCTCTCTCTCTTTCTCTCTCTCTCTCTCTCTCTTTCTCTCTCTCTCTCCCTCTCTCTCTCTCTCTCTCTCTCTCTCTCTCTCTCTCTCTCTCTCTCTCTCCCTCTCTCCCTCTCTCTCTCTCTCTCTTTTCTTCCTTCTTTAATCTAAGGCCTGCAATTTGATATACTCTGATTTTACAGGACTTTTGTAATTCAACCTAATAGGTTTATTAGCTCTCATAACATACCATTAGGCTGCACTGAGTTTGTTGTTGGTGAACTCAGTAAGTGGTTTCATATTGATCTCTGAACTTCTACTTCAGGTTTCATCTTTCTATCTGTTGATGCATCATTTTGCCTAAATTTTGAGTTGCATTTTCACATTCAGTTGGTGTTCTGAGGTGTTGGCTCTCCCTTTCAGCTGTGTTGCAACTGTGCATTTCATGAAGATTCCTTCACTGATAACTACATTCAACCTCACGGGATCAAGTACACAGGCTTGTGTCAGGCCATTCGAGGTCTCTCTTTAGGTTGACATTGAAGAGTCAACACAGGCATTCTACTGGTTTAATTAGCTACAAATCCAACACCTAAGTGTACTATTAACCAGCCAGTTTTTCTCTACTTTGTATACTATGAAATGATGAAAGCCCTTGCCAAATGCTTAGCTGAAATCAAGTTAAACTGTTTCGAAGACATTGTCAAGATCTAAAGGCTATCAGTACAAACAGAAAGCAAGTGTTGCGACATGTGACTCCTACTCATTAAGCCCATGGCCTTTTCTTTACCCCAAAATGCCCAATTGTTAAAGAACGTTTTAAGAAGCCTATTGCTTAAATTTTCCCAGTTACTATATTATCCTTACATATTACTTTCCCCCCATTTTCCTATTGTTAAAAACTGGTACTGTTTTATGGCTTTTTATAAAGTTTCCAAAAAATATAAAAGTGAGATTTGGTGATCATTTTGCAACTTTGCAAAGGTGTATATATAAATTTTTGGTGCTAAATAATCGAGTGCACTTAAGTAAGTGTTTTTCTAACATTGGTTAACATATAGAGTTTACAAAATTGTATTGTATTCTCACAATAGTAAGATTTTATTTCCACATTAGAGAGAAGCAATCTGAGGCTCAGAAGGCTGGTGACCTTCTATGGTGTAGGAATAATAGGAGATTAAAACATGTGTATATTTAGTATTACTATTTACTTTTAATTTTTGTATATAATGGTAACGTTTATACATATGTCTTGTGGAATAGTAAACACATACAGAACAGAAAAAACGTGATCCTTAGTTACAACACACAGATGTTAATTGTTGTTACTATGTTTAATTTTTCCTAAATTATGAATATTGAAACCGCTTCAAATTTGAAAGGAGACTGAAAGTTCCCATTTGCAGATATCTGTTAACTTTAAACTGTCTCTTTAGGAAGTTGGTTTTAGATACTTTATTCTGATTCATCAACACAATTTCTTTCAGTATGGGCTAATCTTTATTTTTAAAATTTGTTGTTACCATTCTGTTTTTACTTTTTTTGTATCAATTTTACTTCTTGTAAAAATTAAATTTTTAGGTCCTCCTACCCTGAAAAGCCCATCTCCCATTTTAAAAGTGCTGGGTTTAAACATTATTTTGAAAATATTTAGGGTTGTTCTTTAACTATACTTAATGCTATTATATTACCAAAAAAGTCACAGCCATTTTCTATCATCAACTTCGGAGCTATAATGTGCTTTTAACCTACTTTCCCAATTATCTTTGTCTGTCATTTATCTACCTATTTGATCTTAAGCTAACGTTACCTACCAGGTGAGTCATAAAATTGAAGAATAATTTGTGTTTATCAATAAAATTGACCAATCAGTAAGAAGAAAACTGACTTGGTTGGGCAAAGTGTTATTCTGCTATTTAGACGAAAAACCACTACAGTTTAATTTTCTGTCTCTAAACATGATGTACATTGACTGAGTGCAATTTCATGTTGCTCAAGAAAAAAGTGTCCAGCTGGGCACAGTGACTCACGCCTGTCATCCCCGCACTTTGGGAGGCCAAGGCTCACTAGGTCAGGAGTTCAAGACTAACCTGGCCAAGATGGTGCAGCCCTCGTTTCTACTAAAAATGCAAATTTAGCTGGGCATAGTAGCGGGTGCCTGTAATCCCAGCTACTCGGGAGGCTGAGGCAGGATAATTATTTGAAGCCGGGAGGGGAGGTTGCAGTGATACGAGATTGTGTTACTGCACTCCAGCCTGGGCGACAAAGCAAGATGCAAGACTCCGTCTCAAAAAACAAAAAGGCCCTATCTGAGGGGAATGGCAAGGGAAAGTATTTTCAGAGTAATGAAGAAAGGAGAAAGGAACACAATTATGTTTTCAGGGGGCTTTCTATTATTAACTTCTTGAGATAGAAATCACCAAATATATTTACTGTTATTTAATATTAAATTTATTTTCCTTAGTCCCTCCTTTTTTTTTTTTTTTCTTGAGAGGGAGTCTCGCTGTTCTGTTGCCCACACTTGAGTGCAGAGATGCAATCTTGCCACTGCAACCTCCGCCTCTCGGGTTCAAGTGATTCTCCTGTCTCAGCCTCCTGAGTAGCTGGGATTACAGGAGCATGCCCCTATGCCCAGCTAAGTTTTATATTCTTAGTGGAGACCGGGTTTCTCTCTGTTTGGTCAAGCTGATCTCCAACTCCTGACCTAGTGATCCATCCGACTCAGACTTCCAAACTGTTGGGATTATAGGTGTGAGCCTCCGTGCCCAGCCCAGAATTTTAATATGAACATTCCATTCATGGTGATCATCTTATCAAAATTACAGTGCTATGAAGTTCTCATTCCTTCTACTTAGTGTCAAATTTAGTTCACCTTTTTGAAGTTCCATCTATCTCCTCAAACTTACTGTATAAATATTTTTAACGTTTAAGCTATACTTTCTTCACCTACTTCAGCAATTCATACAAATTAGTTTTTGGGCCATGTATTTACACTTGGTGTCTTGCAACTTTCTAAATTATTAAGAAGATGGTTTAGTGCATCATTTAATATACCATCATATCTTACTTAGTGATTAGTATATATATTGCTGTTTACTACTGATTTATATGGTTAAAAATGCCTTATTAACCACATTCTTAACTTTACGTTTCTGCTGTCAAAGTATAATTTGTATGTCTGGTAATTTTCCTTTTTATCTGTCAAAAAATTAAGCATGGATAAATACTCTTTTTAAAGCAGATGCATAGATCAATGCCTGTGGCTTTGAAATTTTTTAAACTAGACATATTTCAAAATTGCTCAAGATGGAATTTTTTAAATACCTTGGAGAGTAGCTGAATGTCATTATAGTTCATTAAGTTTCATTGAATGGCATGCTATTGCATGTTTACTCATCTAAATTTAGAAAGTAAGCTGATTATAGTAATGACAGACAGGGATGGGTTGTGCTAGATATGTGTTGCTTTCCAACTTTTATAAATGTTCACATTAACCACAATAAGGCATTGTCATCATGATCCAAGGACATAATGGAAATCAGTTTCTGACATGGTATACATTTTCCTTGAAAACTGCACTGACAAAATGAGGGATCCAACAGTACTTCAAATAATAAAAAATAGATCAAGGATATTCCTACAGATCTAGGAAATATGAAAACTATTGTGGTTCTAATATCCTTTTTTAGAATATGTTTTGCCTTCATATCCAAGAAGTAAGGAAAATATATTTGCAACCTTTATAACTATGTATTTCTTATACTGCCTCATATGATAATAATTTGGATAAATAAGTAATTTATTAAGGAGATACATCTTTGCAACATTTACAATTATGTATTTACTATATTGCCTCATATGAGAACAATTTGGATAAACAAGTAATTTATTGAGGAGATATGGAATGCTAATTTGAAAAGAAAGTTAAACTTAAGTTTCTGTGTAGCTTGCTATATTTTTACATCAGCTTTTTATGTAGAAAATAAAAACTAATCAAGAAAGTATATAATAAATGTGTTATTAGGTCAGTTTTGGTTTATTTATTTTCTTCTGTTCACTGTTATATTTGCTTGCTACTAAAATTCCCCATTTAACTATGGTCGTAGATAAGCGGCATTGATTTTGTATAAAATCTGTCAGCTTGTATAAAAGATGACTTTTCTCAGTTCTAAAACAATGCACATTAAATGCAGAACTTTCAACTTGTAATTGGGTTGCAAATGATTTTTTTCGATCCCCTTATAGAAGGAAGTTGAACCTTCAATAATTTACTTGTTTCAGAAAAAAAAAAAAAATTGAATGTCAGTCTTCATTTAACTTTGCATGGCCATTATGTTTTTCTTACTATACTAAATAATAGCTTTTGTTTAGTTTACAGATTAAAAAAATCTCTTACACCTTTAAACTGAATATTGCAATACTTTGGTATTTTCATTTTAACTCTCTTGTAAATGAAAAAAAATTATTAACCTGAAATAAAGTGATTGAAGTAACTCTGAATAAAAGTTATTCAAAAGCTTTTTCAGTGACACAATAGCAATGGAGAAATACAGCAAATTGACTCTGATCATGTCTTTGCACTCTGAATTAGTGGTCATGAATATTTTAAAAATTTGTGTTTGGTGTAAACTTTGCAAATACCCATAAGGATTCTGGATTTTCTAATACCTTAAAGAAACTCTTCTTTCACCTCTCAGTTGTGTAAGGGTTAATTCTGTTTCCTACAAGGATGCAATCTGTAAGTTAGGTCTGGAAGGCAGCAAAGGCAACCTGGACTTGAAGTTAACACTTCTGTTGTCAAGGGTTACTGATGGGGGAAGGGAAGGGGCTGGAAAGGGGAAGAGTTATGGAAATGAAGAAGGATTGTAGCACACACTACAGAAATTCAAATGCTATACATGTATTTGGAATAAGATCTGGACTCTGTTGTATTTTTGCATTGTGTTTTCATTTATTCAGTTTACACATAGGTGGTGTATTTATAGGCAGGTTGATGTTAACCTTATTCAGATGTCCTTTCCAACGTCATTCAGTTGTACATTGTATATATATAATAATTTTGTAATTAAATTGGACTTTATCATAATTATTTATATCAAAGGACAATAAGATTATGTTACTTCCCAAATTGTAGTATCAGCAAATATCATATCTGGGACTTTGTGGAAAGTCTGTGTCATTTTAGTTTAAATGAAGAATTCTCTCTTCCTCCATAAAATTAAAGGTCAGCGAAAACAGCATGCTTAAGGGCTTCAAATTAATTAAGATTCAGCTATTAATATTCTAATTCTCAAATAGCTGCCTTTACCAATGATGAACTAAGGTGATTTTGCCCACTGTTACAATATTTCAAATTGCTAGTCACCACAGGTCTGCCTCACTTAAAATCTCCTTGTTATTCCAATTTGCATTACTAATGGACTTGCTAAGAGAGAAACTGTAAGAAGAGAATGTAGCAATTAATAGTAAATGTTTGACATATTGTGACATTATAAATACCTTTATGCTGATTTATATTTTTATGCCAATATTTACAAGAAAAATATTTTTGTATTTCTTACTTAGCAAAGTAAAAATGATGTCCATTCCATTGTCATTGATGGAATTTTTTCTGTAGCATTTGATTAATATCATCCGTATTTTATAATCGGTAGACTTCTATCTTAGCTCGTGTAAGGCATTTTATTTGGAGTAGCTATATATTTTCAAGAATACAATTCAGTGCTATGTGTACTTATGTGAAGTGCAGAAGTATTTGATTATATAAAATTTCCTGGATTTATATGAGAATAATGCATAATAGAGAGCAAAAGAGGGTTTTCCTGCCAAAAGTATCTGTGTGAATTTTCCTCCGAAAATGTTATTTTAAAATCCTTTGTATGATCAAAGGCACCCCACACAGACAATTAAAAGCAGATATGAAATGATAGATCACATGACAGGGGTTAAATGTAAGCCCCCCCTCCCCTCCCGTAAACATCGCAGCAGGCATTACAATACCAGAGGTAACGAATCAATTAAATCCATTTTCCCCTCGGCGTCTCTAAAGCTGCGTGCCTAGTGTTGCTGTGTAGTTTAGGACCGGAGCAGTAGGACCCAGGGGCCTCCGCAGCCACCAATAGAAGCGCACACTTGGACCTATTTGTATGCAATGCCGTCTGCTCTGCGCATTAATAGTAATACAGATAACGGGTCTGAAAGAATTCTCTACTGAAGGATTGAATTTTTCCAGGGTGCTGATACCGAGAAGAAACCCGACTTCACTCTCCCTATTTCCCTACTCTTAGGTTTAAAAGTCTCAGACAGCTTTTGCTTGGTTTAAACTCGGAAAGATCTCGGTGCACAGCAAAGTTGCAGGGCTGCGTCTGCACTACGGAGCCCCTAGATTGCTGAAAACAGTCTCGTCGAAGGGTAAGTCTCGCAAATGGTTGCAAAGGAAGTGACAGCTGGCTTTTCGATTTGTAAAAGGGGACACGCCGGGTTTTACACTAGTGGTTGTTGGAGTGCAGAATGGGTGCCAAGAGCGCTCTGCAGTTTATCCAGAAATTGTGGCTGATGCGCCAGGGTGTTTGCGAGTAGAATCAAAAACCGTCAGGCTACAGAGGAAACTGCAGCCTTTCGATCGGGAGGGATTCAACAAGTTTCCCTGCAGGGATGCGATGTTTGTTTATTACTTGCAAGTTGTGCAGTGTCCGTTCCAGGTAGGCTGCGACTGCTTAACAAAGAAGTTTTGGAATTTGTATTTGCTGTGTGTGGCTGGGCTAACCCTTGTTTGAGTAGGTTACGAGGCGCTTTGGGCTTCTTGGGGGCACATAGCGGAATTTCCTCTTGAGATGCTGCGAGCATCGGTGGTCTACTGGGCTGCGCGGGGCTGGCAAGTTTGCAGCGTAATCTCGGTGTCGCTGACCGCACCGTTGTTGGTGTTGTGAACCGAGACACAGACACCAGCAGGCTGCAAGGAGGTTCCAAACTTTGAAAGCGTTCTCCAGGAATGGATGAGCTTGGGGGCTTTGAAATAAGTGTTACTAGGTGGATTTTGGTAAAGTCTTGGAGATATGTAGGCAGTGGGGAGTTTTGACACCTGCGTTTCCAAGCTGCAGGTTTTTGCTTGAAAACGTGATACTGATGTGAAAATGAGCGCTAGAAGCTAAGCCAGCGGGGACCGTATCTGAGGGAGGAAATGAGGGAGGGAGGAAGAATGAGCTAAGACAGATGAATGAAAAAGGTGCGTCTCATCTTTCACACACAAAAAACACACGAGTGGGACGAACTAGGAAGCGCTCCAGTTGGTGGCGTTTAGCTGAAAAACGTATTGCAGGGAGGTCCAGGAGCGTCTGCATCATTGATGAAGCGCGGTGCCCTTCTGGGGCCCCTTCTTGCTCCTTCTCTCTGCCCCCTCTTGCCAGCCCCGCTTCCCTGAGCCTGCGGCTGGAGTGTGGGCACGGGCGCGGTGGCGCGCGCGGCTGGGTCCCACAGTCTGAAAACACAATGGGGAGAAGCAGGCGAGCCCTGCGGGTGGTCGATGCGGAAAACTCGGCGTGGCAACCCCGCTGCAGTAACCGGGGTCGATGCTCCTCCCGGGGCAGCGGCGCTGCAGAGGCGGCTTCTGCCGGGTGACCACGCGTGCCCTGAGGTCTCAGAGGACCGGTGCAGGGCGCGCACACCTGGCCGCTAAAATCCTGGGGTACCTTTCTAGGGGTCACTGTGCCGCACACCTATAGGTGGGGTGGGGGAGATGGAATGCTAAGACATCCCACTCCTGCCTCGAATCGGAGCTTCCTCTACTCGAATATCCATCCTTAGTGTGCACCCCAAGCATCGAGAGGACCTGCTCCCCCAAGAGAAAAGGACACGAAGGGGAAATAAGGGAAATGTTGATGAAGCTGCAAGAGGGGAAAGGAATCAAGCAATCTGGGGCAATTATGGTCCATGGTCAGGCTTTTCTGGGCTCTTTTAAGTGGATTGATTTAGACGGAGCTTTGAAATGCTGTCCCTGGCCTCTGCAGCACTAAAGGGGGCAGACTTCCAGACGCAGGAACTCACTGGAGACTCCTTCTGTAGATGAAGGAAGGAGAAGGCAGGACAGGAGGCTCATTTCACAGTGTAGTTTAACCCTGACCTCAGCACCTCCCACCCTTTCACGCCCAGCAAGGGAGTGCCCCGACCTTGTAAACTCTGTGTCATCTGCCCTATGTAAGTAATTTTCATCAAAATTGTGTTTCAGAGGCCTGTTAAGAGATGGTTGCCTGTTTCCAAGTAGTGATGGGAGATTGTTTAATTTGAAGGTTGATTGTCAACCCCAGCTGAGAGCGCAGAGAAAGGATCATAGATGTAGGACCCTATAGAATGGGCCACTTGGGGTTGTCAGTTACTTGAAGGCTACACATCAAAGGACATATACTGCTGTGAGCACCTGGGGGAAGATGATGCCATTTCATTTTCTTCCCCTCGCTTTTCATGTGCCTCCTTTATTGTGGTTGTTTGGGAACTAGGATATAATATTATAAAAAAATGTTGAAATTCTACTGATTATTTGGAAGCCTTGTAACCGAGTTTTCAGGCCCTAAGTTGGATGCTCCTAGCCCTTATTATTTTGAAATCCTGTTTGCCACCTTAAAACCTGCTTCTCTACTGTATCTTGAGGAGGCACTGTTAACTTTCAAAAGCAATCAATAAGCATGCATCATGTTTTCATTAAAGGGAATAGATAGGGTTGGTAGATGGTCCATCAATTTTCACCCTTCCAAACCCCCACCCCCCAAAAAAAGGAAGATGAAGCAGCCACAGCCCAGAGCAAATATCCAGTTGGTAAGAGGACTTTGTTTCTTAGTGACCTATACCTCTCCCATTAGGGATAAAGATTATGAGTATCGAAGGAGTGGGGACATTTCACCTCATATCACTGGCATGGATTTCAGACTTCCTTTAACCTTTCCCACATATCTTCCTGCTCCATGACTCTTCCAATCCAGCCCTGTAGAATCTGCAGAACTGAAGCACAATGACACAGCTGCAGATCCCTGGTGGAAGCTTGCTTCAGAAACCAGCTGTTAATCACGTGTTTGCTGTGTTTTCCCATTCACTTCCTTTTACTTCCCTTCCCTTAGCCTGTCCTTGAACCAGTGTCACCACCTTCTGGGCTCTACCCTGTGAAGGTTAGTGATTTCCAGTGATATAGCACTGAGCTGAATGGGAGGAGGGAAGAGTCTCAACAGCTGCCTAGGGAGTCCCCCAGGTTTAACGCTGACTTTCTCTTACCCTATACTGCAAAAAATAAAGAACAAGTACCCTAATATATCCCCAAAGAGAACTGCATTGTTATATATAATTTTCTTTTATCTTATAACATAATAGAATCAATTCAACATGAAATAACATTGACCAGAGATGAAAAGGAAGCTATACACTTGTGTGCACTATTTGGAAACCAGTGTTGTGCTTAGCTATAAAATCTTAGCTTGAGTGTTATTCTTAGCTATAAAATCTAACCTTTTGACATTCATCTATACCTAATACATTAGGAACTACTTTTATTTAATTAAGCAAGATTTAATATGGTACTTTTTTATGAGGCTGAGAAACTCAAGACACCACAAAGATGTGAGTTTTAAATGAAAAATAGCAAGGCAGTAAGGCAAGCCCCTGGCAGCTTGATGAATGATCAGGTGCAATGCACCATTTGAAATGTAACTTGAGGTGAGTTTCCACCAATCTGCTATAGAATGAGCTCCTTGTCACCAACACGCGACTCATTTTCCCCTCTTTCTGAGATCACAAACAAAAATGTAATAGCATACAGTAGGCTAGATTCTGATCCAGTCACATAATCATTTATCTCTCTAAACTTGCTGTTGTGAAGTGAGCAGTGTTACTGTTGATATATTCATATTTGTACCTAACATATATTAGTGCTATATTGAGCAATCAATTCCTCCAATTCTATAGAAAACTGAGGTCCTAGAAGATTAACTGACTAATTCAAAACTATATAGGATAAAACTGTAGAAACAGTGTTAGGCACCTTAACTGTAATAGATATTTCACTTAATACTCACATAACCCTTTCAAAGTAGGCTTCATTAGGTATCTATAACATATAAAGGGAATGAAACTCAGAGAAGTTAAGGAAAATATACATGACCATTCAGCAAATAAGGGGCAGAGTGAGGATTAAAAGCAAGTTCTTTCTCATCACAGAGTACCTGGTTTTCTAATATGCCATACTGCTGCTTTTAAATGAGCCATTCTCTTCAATTAACTGGACCTACCTATTTTCCCCAATATTTAAACAAGGTTTTATTATTCCTTGAATTTTATATTAGTGATTCTTTTCAATCTCTTAGATATCTTTTCATATCCAAAGCATTCTTTTTATTTCTCCTAGACCAAACTTTTACAGTGACTTTCCAAGTATCTTATAGCCAGTAAACAACTTTTTCAGAAAATATACCCCATCCCTATCTGCCACCCCACCTGTATCATCACCTCTGGAGGTGAGAGCATTTGGAAGAAATTGAGGGACTTTTCACTGTCTTTGGATTCTGCACACATGTAGCCAGGATGTCTGAGAAGGATACATTACATTATTTTTAGCCGGAAGTTGTTCATCTCCACTTTACATTTCTGTGTACATGTCTTCTCTAATCTGAAAGATTATCTTTTTCACTCGGCCAAACCCTATACATTTGTCTAGGGTGGTTCATTTTCCTTCTCTAGCATAATTTTTTTTCTTATTATTCCAACCCTATTGCTGTTGCTTATTGCTAAAATTCCAATAGTAAGTTCCAATAAGTAAGTTCCAATAACAGCTGGCATCTAATTTGGTTTTTATTCAGAGATCGAGAATAGTAAGCTAACATTCCTTGAAACTTTACCTAATATACTTCTACATACATTATCCCTCAACTATAAATTTCTATTTCTTCATGTATTTCTGCATTTTGTCCTTCCTGTTTTTCCATAGTCACCCAGATGTTGTGATACATTTCTGGAGTTTCAGTCATGACATCAAAATTTTATATTTCTTATCCATGCATTGCTCCTGATTGTCACACCTAAATTTCCAAAGATCTAATTTCATCTCCACCTAGAGATGCATCACAAACATTTTAAAGGAAACTGTCTAAAGGTAACCATTCAAAGCCACCAGTATCATCCTCCCTGCCACACTTGCTTATCTATTTAGATTTCCAAGTTACAAATAGCACATCATGTATCTGGACACATTCCTCTTTGCTATGTCCTTCTGTCTCATTCTCCATGTTCAGGTAGTGAAAACAAAAAGTATATATATATAATTTTTTTTTTCTTGAACTTCACCTCTTTTCCTCATGGGCCTGCCTTTCAATTCTTATCTCTGCTTCCTGGGATCAGCCATTTGAAGTCATGTGTGTCAAGTTTGGCAAGCTATCTGTTAGGGCAAAAATGACAATTTCTAAACTTATCATGTCACTGAAGGTACTCTGTGACATGAAGCATGAACTCTTCAGTCTTCAGCATTATCAATTACTATGAAAATTTACTTGCAGTTTTTTAAAATACTCAGGATGTTTCATTCATCTCTGCTTTTGGTTTTTGTTTGTATTTTATTTATTTTCCAGAATTCTGTCCCAAATGGTTCTCACTTTCTTTTTTTTTTTTTTTTTTTGATTCTGAGTTTCGCTCTTGTTACCCAGGCTGGAGTGCAATGGCACCGATCTCGACTCACTGCAACCTCCGCCTCCTAGGTTCAAGCAATTATCCTGCCTCAGCCTCCCTAGTAGCTGGGACTACAGGCGTGCACCACCATGCCCAGCTAATTTTTGTATTTTTGGTACAAAGGGTTTCACCTCCTTGACCAGGATGGTCTCGATCTCTTGACCTCGTGATCCACCCGACTTGGTCTCCCAAAGTGCTGGGATTATAGGCGTGAGCCACCGCACCCGGCTAACTTTCTTCTTCTTCTTCTTTTCTTCTTCTTTTTTTTTTTTTTTTTTTTTTTGGTGATGTTTGAAAATGCAAAGCAAGTGTCACTTCTGTGAAGAGCTTCATGTTAAGAAAGTAGGTTTAAGTATGCCTGCCTTTCTGATCATTTCATATTGCCTCTGAAATTCCATTGCAATCATTTACCATTTCTACCATGAGACTGCACTATGTTCTGAATGTTGTCTCTTCTCCAAATTCATACGTTGAAATTAAAATTCAGAGGTGGGGCTTTTGGGAGATGATTAGACCCTGAGAGCAGAGCCCTCAGGAATGGGATTAGGACATTTATAAAAAAGATCTGAATAGGCTTTCTTGCCCCTTCTCCCATGAACAAACATTGGGAAAATGTCTGTCTGTGAAACAGAAAGTGGGTCCTCACCAGACACCAAATCTTTCAGTACCTTGCACATTGGACTTTCCAGGATCTAAAACTAGGAGAAAAGCATTTCTATTGTTTACAAGGCACCTACTCCATGGCACTTTGTTGTAGCACCCTGAAGATACTAAGCTGGACTCCAAATTCTGTGAAGCCGTATGTCTCAAACTTTGACCACTGAAGCAAATAAACCTTAGTAGTCAAAAAAATCACCCTTGAAACACCGGTCCCAGGATTTCCCATCAGAATCAGTACAATAGAATATGTGGGGGTGGGGCACTTGAGTCTACATTTTAACAGGTATTCCAGGTGTAACTATGAACAGGGAATTTATCACAACAGTTGCTCTCCAATTCAGCCAGATCAATGTGGAGCTTAATTTAGCAATTGGGGGAGGAGCCATTTGCATATTTCCTTACATCTTATTTTGGGTCTTCCTGGATTACTGTGCTTCAGAGAAAGATTGCTTAGAGTACAGTAAATGAGATCACGTGAGTCATTCTTACTGAAGTTCGAGAGCCCTGCATCAGAAAGGCGTATTTGCCAAGAGCAGAATTTTGGTAATCACATGTGAAAATGGCATTTAGAGTTGAGGTGCTGCTGTACAGAGTACTTGGAGCTTTTAATGACTCTGACTTTTTATTATTATGACATGTGTGATTAGCAGACACTAAAATGAATGAAAAAAGATCCCTTGAATTACTACTACCCAAGTTAAGTAATAAAAGATTAAATGTAATATTGAAGATTTTTGCATACTCTTCCAGATCAAATCTCCCTTTTAAGTGGTAAGTAGCATGGTAAATTTCCTATTATTTCCAGGAATTTTCTCTTGAGTTTACTGTATATATTACATCTTTATGTTATATATAGTAATATATTAAATAAATAAAATATTTGCCAAAATGGTCAAATATTGTTTGCATTCTTGGAAATATTTTTTATGATTTATTCAAGTTGCTTTGAGTAGAGTTACTTTATTTATATTCTTTACAATATAGTATTCTACAAATACTATAAGTATATAAATATATCATACTTTTAAATGTATTATATATTTATTAGATATAATAAACAATATACAGCATATATATTTCATAGCATATATAGCCATATATAGCATAAATATATATACTATATTTTATATATAGTATATATATTTCATATATAATATAGTGCATATATAGTATAGTATATATACAGTATTACAATATATATAATTTATGTTTTTCTCTCTCATTTATAGGCATTTTCACTTTCTTACTATAACGAACAGTGTAGCAATTTTTTGGCACATGTCTCACTGTGCACGTGTATTTTTTAGGCATTTGCCTAGAAGTGAAACTGCTGATGATGTGGAATGTGTGTCTTCTTTTTATTGCCCCCAAATTCATTATACTCCCTGTAATACTTATAGTTTGCAAGCATATTTGTGAAAGCCCCCATACTACTTATCCTCAGGAATATTTAATACTGTCACATTTCTTAATTTTGCCAGTTGAATGGTTTTAATTTGTCTTTTCTGAGTATTAGTGTCTTTTCTGATTATTTTGCTTTGTTTCTGCTGTGAATTGCTTAAACATATTTTTTTACCCATTTATCTAGTGAGACATTTATCTTTTTTTCTTATAGATTAGAGAAATGCTTTATATATTCCAGATTCAAATTATTTTTTGGTATATGCATTGAAAAATTGGAAATGTATTTTTATAGGCTGCATTTTATCTATTTTTTCTTCATGAAATAAGTAAATATATATATATATGTATTTTTGAAAATAAGATATACATTGTGCTTTATTTAAATTGATAACCTTGTATTACATTTTTCCTTTTTTCATCTTGTTTTGGGAACTAATCTTTATGGTGAAGTCATAAAATATTTTTTTTTTTGTTTTCTCTGAAAATTTTTCAATCGTACTTTTTTTTTTCTTTTTCCCTTTTTTTTTTTTCTGAGATGGAGTCTTGCTCTCTTACCCAGGAGTGGTGCCATCTCAGCTCACTGCAAACTCCGCCCCCCAGGTTCAAGCAATTCTCCCGTCTCAGCCTCCTGTGTAACTGGGACTTCAAGTGCATGCCGCCATGCCTAGCTAATTTTTGTATTTTTAGTAGAGATAAGGTTTCAGCATATTGGTCAGGCTGGACTCAAACTCCTGCCCTCAGGTGATCCACCCACCTCAACTTCCCAAAGTGCTAGGATTACAGGCATGAGCCACCTCATCTGGTCTCAGTTGTGCTTTTTACGTTCAGATCTTTTGATCTACCTGAAATTTATTTTTGGTTTTATGTGCTAAAAAATATGACTGCCATTCATGAATGTTCCATATGCGGGTGGGCTAGAACTGTCTTTTGTTTATAAGGCTGGTTGGCATCTGTCCTCATTTGAGACCCTTGTTTCTGGTTATGTTCTATCAGGTTGATTTGTGGACAGTTATCTCACTGAATCATCACAATGCTAATGAACCAAAGTGAAAAGCATTAATTAAGACGAATTAAGACTTCAAACAAAATCCCATTATGTTTAGTCAGTATTAAAGACCATTTTTTAAAGACAAACTGTATAATCTCTTTAAATTGTATGCGAATTGCTCATGTGTAATAAGTCCTTAGCTAGGCATTGTATCATTTACTCAGTTGTAGTTCTTTATAGAGAATATTAATGAACGCTGTTTAAAGATGAACCTTCCTTGTGTATAGAACTGTAGCAAAGCTAAACCTTGGCAATGGACTTCAGTAGATGGAAGGAAGAAGGATGACTCACTCTATGACTGTAGCATGACTGACCATTTGCCAGGTAAATTACAATCTGAAGGCAGAGCATTTCAGCACAAGAGCCAACAGCGTTTGATCAATGTGTAACCCTTGAATAAGAATTCAAAAATATTAATCCAAGCACAAAATATTTTAAAAGGAAATTATTGCAGCATAATGTACATATTATATTAAAATTCACTCTGGAATGAGGAACTAGGTGGATTGTAAAACAACTTCACTTGCTTACATGCAGAGATAGAAAATATTCTGTAAGAATTTACTTTTTACTCTACAATTAACAACATACTAAACAAGCATGCTTTATGCTAAACAAGTGTTGGATTATTTAAATACTGGGTATTGATTTAAGAGAGTCTTAAGAATGGCCTGCTTTAGCCAATGAGAGACGCATGTATTCATAGGCTTACCTAAAATGAATGGTTACACCAAATATAAATGATATTCATACCATTAATTTTGGTTTCTTCCAATTAATTTTTTTTCCATAATTCTGAAGGAAAGTGATTATTTTGGAAAATGAACAAATTTGCCATATGGCTTTGTCCACTATCGTGGCCCTTCTTTACATGATATCAAGTTTGAGTTCTCCAGCACTCTGCCTTTCAAGGACTCTGAATTCTTTCCTTTTCTTCCACTTCTTTCCTGAGAACAGTCTGTCTTGTGATACACTGTACACTTTACCCTCCCTCAACGCATTGCTGTGTTTCTAACTTATTGCCTTCACCTTTCTGACTTCTTAAAAGATCTTTCTTCTTTTCTATCTATAGAGACTATGTTCATCCTTCAAGATATAACTTTGTGATTATGTCATTTTTGAAGCATTTTCTAATTTCCTGTGGAAAGCTCATCTCTCTCTCATTGGTGTTTCAATAAGACTCAGCATTGACCTGTATTACCCTTTAGTACAGCGTTATTTGTGTCGATCCGAATAACCAGACTGACTAACTGGACGAAGATGGCAATAATATGTCAGTGTATTGATTTAAATTAGTATTGTCTAATACTCTAACAAAGGACCTGATTTTTAAATCATGTTTATTTTAAATTATAATTTTAATTTTAGACTAAAATATAGATAGACATATTTTATGTAATGAAAAAGTGACTGGTAGCCACTGTCTTGGACAGAGCAGAGAGAGACGCTTTCCATCATCAGAGAATGGTCTATTGGACAGTGTTGGGAAGAATAGACTCACAGTAAAATTAGAAGCAGATGAATTTATGACTAAAATAATTTTACAGGGCATGGTAATAACATCAATGCTTTAATTTTCAGTGAATACCTGCCATGAAGTTGTATTATACTTATGATTATGTTGGTAAGAATAATTTTGCAACTTTCAGATTTTAGCATGTCCTGGAAAGACAGATAATCTCAGCCTGATCAAGAAGATAATGACAATGTGAACCACTAAATGAACTAAAAGGAGTATTAAAGCTATTTTGGGTGAATTCCTTAAATATTTGCCCACAACTTATTTTCACAAGATGGAAGAATATCAATCATCATCCTTTAAGACTGTGGGATATAAGAAATGCGATTGAGCCAGTGGTCATAATTCCTTCCCTCAATATTTTGATTCCTCACATGAGAAGGTAAATTCACGTTCTCTTTTCCAAATATTGAATTCAATTTGACATTAATATCCATTAGGATGACTAATATGATTATAGCTATTATTTAGAGATAGGGTTTCATTCTGTCACCCAGGCCGAAGTGCAGTGGCACAATCATAGGTCAATGCTGCCTCCAACTTCTGGACTCAAGTGATCTTCCTGCTTCAGCCTTCCAGAGTGTGTGTCTGAGCCTATGCCCAGCCTAGGATGGCTATTTTATATATATATATATAATATATACACAAACACACACACACATACATATAAAACAAGTATTGACAAGAACATGGGGAAATAACGGGGGCTAGCGCTGCCTGTTGCTTATAAAGCTGGTTGACCTCTGTCCTCGTTTGAGACACTTATTTCTAGTTATCATCTGTCAGGTTGGTAGGTGGACATTCACCTCACTGAATTATTGCAAGTTAATGTACCAAAATGAAAAGCATTAATTAAGACTTCAAACAAAATCGGATTATGTCTTACAGGTGAAAATATGAAATGGTACAGACACTGTGGAAACAACATGTTGGTTCCTAAAAAAAAAAAAAATTAAAGAATCCAGCAATTCTACTTCTGGGTACATATTCACATTAATTTAAAGGCAGAGACTCAAACAAATTATTTGTAGGCAATGATCATAGCAGCCTTATTTCCAATAGCCAAAAAAAAAAAAAAAACAGAAAAGTCCCAATATCTATGAATGAATGAATTAATAAAAAGAAAGTGATCTATTTTGTACAATGGCATTTTTCAACCTTAAAGATAAATGAAATTCTGATACACACTACAACTACAATGTAGATGAACTTTGAAGACATTATGGATAAATGAAATATGCTAAACAAAATGATAAATATTATGTGATTCCACTTATATGAGATCCTAGAATAATCAGATTCACAGAGATACAAAAGAGAATGTTAGTCAGCAGGGATCAAGAGGAGGGAGAAATGAAAAGTTGTTTAATGACTACAGGGTTTTCAGGTTGGGATGATGAAAACTTTAAGGAGAGGGATTGTTGTGATGGTTGGACAACAATTTGAATATACTTAATGCTATTGAATTAAACACTTAAATTGGTTAAAAGCGTACATTTTTAGGTTGTATCTATTTTACCATAATAAAAATGACTTTGATAACTATTTATTATAGAATCATTTTAGCTTGGATATACTCACCGTTTAGAAAAATTTCTCTACTTCTAATGCAGCCTGTCAATGTTCTTTAAAAATGTTCATTTTAAAGACAGTGCCATAGAATAATAGACTATTCAACATTAATATTAGGATGAAGGCAATAAATCAAGAGAAGTGTATGGAAATTGACATGCCTACAATGCATCTGCTCTATGGGCTGTAATATACTTAAGGAGTATATTTATAAAGAATATAAAATATTTAACAGTGACTATTGTGATTCTGATGTGAGAGCTGCAAGGGTATGATGGAGGTTTTGGAAAGAAAGGACCGCGTAACTGAATGGAGTGGAGTACATGTGAAATCCCAGGAGGACTTCCTGTTGGGTCCCATACAAAGTGGCCAATAAGGCAATGCCTTAGCCACCTGTACATGCAAACTGCCGAATCAAAGACTAATATGATTAAATGGGATTACTCCAGTGACACAAATGGATGCTGATATTGTGAATTGCAGATTATGGAGCATCTGCTCCCTTTGTGACTCCTTGTGGGGCAGGATATGTACAAGGAAGGGTCTTGTAGTAATGGTGAGAACACTGATTGCTCTTGGTGCTGGAAATAAGCCATAGTCACATCCTCTTCTTTTGTTTTTTTTTCCCTCTTATTATAATGATTCACATTCTGATTATAATATCACTTTAATCCATCTTTCTATTCTAGTGCCATTAAATTTTTAAGTAGATGTAATTTGGCATCCTACAGATGATCTAGGATACTTAAAACCCTCCCTGAGATTTACTGCCCTTTTTATATTACACAAAGATAAGACTTTTCATCTACCATGCAGAGGGCAAGAGCTATGAGGTTTTTTCCTGTAGTTTGTTTTTCCAAAAGAGTAACTCATTTGCTAACTTGGTTGTGCTCGTTTGCTTGATGCTGTTTCTAGGAAATGGGCTTCCATGGAATTAAATTCAGCTGAACAATAAGCACAAGAGGGTAGAAAGACTACCCTGATTATCTATTAGAATAATATTCTAATTAGAGCAATTAAGCAATCATTTTCATTCTAAGCATCATGAGATAATTTGGGGGTATAAGAAACTATTTTTAAGGTGGTATCAGGGCCCGGCACAGTGGCTCGCACCTGTAATTACAGCATTTTAGGAGGCTGAGGCAGGTAGATTACTGGAGGTCGTGAACTCAAGACCAGCCTAACCAACATGGCAAAACCGTATCTCTACTAAAAATACAAAATTAGCCAGGAATAGTGTTGCACGGTTGTAATCCCAACTACTTGGGAGGCTGAGGCAGGAGAATAGCTTGAACCTGGGAGATGGAGTTTGCAGTGTACTGTGATTGCACCATTGCACTCCAGCCTGGGCAACAAGAATGAAACT
Source organism: Callithrix jacchus (assembly GCF_049354715.1). Taxonomy (NCBI): domain Eukaryota; kingdom Metazoa; phylum Chordata; class Mammalia; order Primates; family Cebidae; genus Callithrix; species Callithrix jacchus. The sequence goes on from NC_133522.1 coordinate 14,712,698, forward strand.
CCATCTCAAAATAAATAAATAATAATCAAAGAAACAAACAAACAAAGTGGTATCAGGTAATTAGAGCTTGGGCAGGGGAATATGTCAAAAAAGAATTGACTTGTTTGCACATTGTCCAGAGCTATAGTCTTAGCTAACAGACTGGTAAATATCTTAATTTTGCTTTAGTTGCTAATTCCAGAGCAGGAAAAAAAAAAAAAAATCAGTTAGAAAACTGCAAAGGGTTGCCTGGTTTTCCTCCGTCCAGGCACTTTGTATTTCATCCTTTTCCTTCTCCATTAAGTCTCTCCAACCTGCCTGTGAGGAAAAAGAATGCTAGAGTGGAAACATGAAGACATGGAGCTGGCGTTTCTGAGATCCTCCTTCATTCACAGGACGGTGCCAATAACCTCGTCTTCATTTACTTTGTCGTTCTGGTCTCCCAATACTTACCCGCTTAAAATGAGCAAGGGACTGACTTGAACAAGTTCACTTTAACGTGCATGTATTAAATACCAATCTGTGGCTGGTCACAGTGGCTCATGTCTGTAATCCCAGCACTTTGGAAGGCTGTGGCGGGGAAATATGAGGTTAGGAGATTGAGACCATCCTGGCCAACGTGGTGAAACCCCATCTCTACCATACAAAATTTAGCTGTGTGTGGTGGCGCGGGACTCTAATCCCAGCTACTCAAGAGGCTGAGGCCGAGGTTGCAGAGAGCCGAGATCGAGCCACTGCTTTCCAGCCTCGCCACTGCACTTCAGCGTGGCGACAAAGGAGACTTACTATTAAAAAAAAAAAATCTGTATAAGGCTGGATGCTGGACAGTGAAAGGCACTAAAGTGAATACAAGTGATTTCCATCCTCAGTAAATTCAGGTTACTTCAGTGGGGCTCTCTCTCTCTTCTCTCCTATCCACTTCTAAAATTGCATGTAAAACTTGCTTATATAATCCCGTTCCAGAATAATCACTGCCTATCTTCAGAGACAATCATTTTGTTATGGCGATGGCTCACTAATTTTCCTCCTTCATGTATTTCCAGTCTCTTTAATAACTGACTTCTTTACCTATTTATATAATTATTTCCATCCTAGAAAGAATGTTAGTCAAAGTTTGCATAATCCTTTCTCCTTGAGTTATTTCCCTGTATCCGTAGACAACCCACCCCCTTACAAACCAAACTTTTTGAAATGACGTCCTCCTTTGTGGCTGTGTTCTATTCTTCACCCTCAATCTTTGAACAGGTCTAATCTGATCATATTAAGATCCCGTGAATTTTAAAAGTTGCCAAATCAATGGTCTAGCTTCAGACTACATACTATTTTGAACTTTTCATCATTTTAAATTTATCAAATAAGTTCAAAGACACCCTTGTCTCCTAGGTTTCCTCCATGTCTTTGACCTTTCCAATTCCTTTGCTGCTTCTTTCTCCTCTGTCAGTGTTCAAAAGCTGTGTATTCCCCAGGTTCTACCTATAAATCTATTTATTTATTTATCAAAATAAATCTATTTTGTTAGGATTTTGTGGATTCTCTTAATGTTCTTCTTTATGTCTATGATTTCAACTTTTATATAATGGAGAAAAAATGACATAATATTAATAATAATAATCGACAAAGATATCTGTAGATTATGTCTATAGAACACTATCAGGAGAAGCGCCTTTATACTTTTTTGCACAGAATCCTGCAAATCACTGAGTAAACAGTATCATACATCACCGATTTGCAGATAAGGCTCTCATGTACAAGATTTCATGGCAGACCTTAGGTTTAACCCTGTTTTGTTTGACTTCTGAGTCCAGGCTGTTAACATTAAAAGACTTCTTGCCAATATACCAAATTCTGAGTCCAGGCTCTTAACATCAAAAAAATTCTTGCAAATATATAGCCTTGCAGAAGCCCTCAATTTAGTTGTACATTAAAATCACCTGGGAGGGTTTTTGCTTTTTTTTTTTTTTTGAAAATACCAGTATCCAGGCTGTCTCCTAAATCATTTAAATCAAAACTGCTGGGAATGTGAACTAAGTGTTAATATTTTAAAAAAGTAATTTAGGTGATTTGAATAAGCAGCAAAGTTGAGAATCATGGCTCTATACTAAATATTTTGATGATACTCAAGTGTATTTATTTCTCTATCACCAATCTCTCTCCCCAGCTGTATTTTCATAAAAAAATACTTTATAGGCTTTACTATGCCTCTTTATTTGTCTGCCCTCACTCTCACCCAAATGAACTAATGATCAGTCACTTTCTAACTAAATATTAATAGTTGCCTTCTAAATCCTAAATCTTATTAGATTTGTCCATCTCCCTACTGCCTCAGGTCTTGTAAATGAAGCCTGTGGACTTAATCGGGATATCCCTCAGTCCTCATAGTCATTTTTAAAATTGTATCTCAGTCATATTACTTCTACTATTCTTTCTCTTTTTCATTATCTCTGCAAGTAAAATCACTCAGGCTGTCCTCGTCTCCCGTGTGGAATTTTGTAGTGGAGTTCCTACCTGTTTTCCATAATTATAGCCTCTCTTTGATTTATTTTTTCCTTGTTTTATGTTGTCAGTGTTAACTTTCAAATATGCCAATCAGCTGTGCCACTCTTTCATTAAAAACTTTGCTTTACTGCCTGCAGAATAGAGTCCAAACAAATTACCATAATTTGAGAACTTTCATCCTCTGAATACATCTTTCTTCTTCACCTAATTTCCTTTTACTTGATTGAAACACCCTACATTCTAAAGCCCTTTCTGTGAGATCCATTGGCATCAGTATGTTCCATTTTTAAGAATGCCTTATCACACTTACTCAATGCCTGTCTTCTCTAACAGATTGCTAGTACCCAGAGGGAAGGATGAGTGACTCTATGTCCACTGCTACCAGGGTGCTTTAAATATAGGTTTTATTTTAAAATTATGTGTTGAATGAATGACTGCACAAAGGAATATATGCAGAAACTTCTCAAAACTGTCATTTCACATTTGTTTCTCTGAGCAAAATGACCAAGTACTCTTCCCCTCTCTTCTTTTCTTGCCAAACTCAACTTTTAAATGTGAAATTAGCTATTTCTACAATTAACTTTACCAAAATAGTAGCTTTTCCCCTGGTGATACAATGGTGTGTTGTTTTTATATCTGTCAGAATTCTATCAGATAAAAATGTGTTAGCTAGTTTCCCTTTTAAAAGAAAAATACTCAACAATAGGGGACGTATATTGTTTTCATTTGTAGCAGCTAAGCATTTGATTGTGCCTGCTACAGGTGATAATTAAATTCTTATTTTTGTTGAATGGATGGCTGGTTTTCTATATTATTGAATGTATTTAATGACCCTGGCCAGTGGCATTCTGGTAACTTTGTTTAATGGTAAGATTATGTACCTGTCTTCAGGATACAATGAATGGAAAAATATAATGGTTATCTAATACTCTATGACTATTCGTTAATGATCCTATGAGTAAACTACATTATTTGTTATCTAAATAATCAGATTTTCATTGCTTTGTAAGTCCATGCCCATGTTATTGTAGATAAAAATTGCAAGATACACTGGAATATGATAACCATCTTTAAGTCTCTCTTCTTAGTAAAAAGGAATAATCTTATACCTCACTTGTACATTTAACACTGGGTAATAGTCCATATACAAATCTCAGGATACTGTAGATATATATTTGATTTATGGACTTTAATAATAGCACTTAGCTAAATAATCAAACACACATAAATGATTTTAACTATTGAATTTTACAAATCCCACTTCCCTAATTTTGATAAGTAAATATTGAAAACCTGAAGTTTTATATTTCTAGTATATCATATGACTACTCTCCATTAAGATTGCAGTGATATAGAATATTTTCAATCTCAAGACATTTTTTGTAATTAATGATGAATTTTAGTGTAACTAAATTTACATTTATTCAAGAATAGATGGCAATATAAATTAATAAACAGTCTATAAAATGTGTATTTTATTACAGATAATTAATGACTAACTCAGTTTATCCCTGTGTATTGAAATATAAGATATAGAATGAATTTCAAAAAGATATTAAGATTAATAGCAAGAGAAATTTCCATTTGATTTGCAAGACTATAAAATTAACATAGTATCAGCCAATGTTTTCTTGGAAGAAAGAAGAGTATTTCCTCCAAATACTGTGCCATATATTTAGACTACATATCTACATGAAATTATTTATTGAAAAATAATTATTTATCTGCTTAATTCTAGAACGGCCAACTCTGCTCAAAAATGAATGCTTTGTTTTAGCCATATTTTTAATTCTGTGGCACTAGCTTTGTAATACCTGCATGTGACAATAGACTCATCACCAGAGAAAATCAGAGAACTTAAAACAGAAGAGGCCATGTATTTGTTCATATTCATACTGCTGATAAAGACATATTCTAGACTAGGAAGAAAAAGAGGTTTTAATAAACTTACAGTTTTACATGGCTTAACTCATTTTAGTATTGACTCAAAAGTCCACAGTCCAACGTCTCATCTGAGACAAGGCAAGTCCCTTTCATCTATGAGCCTGCACAATCAAAATCAAGTTAGCTATTTCTAGATACAATGGGATTATTGGCACTGGGTAAATGCAGCCATTCCAAATGGGAAAAAGTGGCCAAAATGAAGGGGCAACAGCCCCCATGCAAGTCTGAAATCCAGCAGGGCAGTTGAATCTTAAAGTTCCAAAAATGAGTCCAGGCATGGTGGCTCATGCTTATAATCTCAGCACTTTGGGAGGCCATGACAGACGGATCATCTGAGGTCAGTAGTTCAAGACCAGCCTGGCCAACATAGTGAAACCCCTTCTCTAGTAAAAAAGAAAAAAAAAATAGAAGGGAGTGGTGGTGTGTGCCTGTAATCCCAGCTACTCAGGAGGCTGAGTTGAGAGAATTGCCTGAACCTGAGAGGCAAATGTTGTAATGAACTGAGATCACCCCACTATACTCCAGCCTGTGCAACAAGAGTGAAACTCTGTCAAAAAAAAAAAAATCCAAAATAATCTTCTTTGACTCCATGCCTCACATTAGGTCATGTTGATGCAAGAAGTGGGTTTCCATGGTCTTGGGCAGCTCCAGTCCTGTGGCTTTGCAGGGTACGGCCTCCCTCCTGGCTGCTTTCATGGGCTGGCATTGAGTGTCTGTGGCTTTCCAGTACAATCTGTCAGTGGATCCACCATTCTCGGGGCTGGAAGACAGTGTCCCACAGCTCCACTGGTAGTCCCCCAATAGGGACTCTGTATGGGGGCTCTGACCCCACATTTCCATTCCACACTGCCCGAGCAGAGGTTCTCCATGAAGTCTCTACCTCTGGAGAAAACTTCTGCCTGGGCATCCTCTGAAATCTAGATGGAGGTTCCCAAACCTCAATTCTTGACTTCTGGGTACTTGCAAACTCAACACCACATGGAAGCTGCCAAGGCTTGGGCTTACACCCTTTGAAACCATGGCCCAAGCTCCCTTTCAGCTATGGTTGGAGTAGCTGTAACATAGAGCACTAAGTCCATAGGCTGCACAAGAGTAGGGAGATCCTAGGCCCTGCCCACAAAACCATTTTTTGGTCCTAGGCTTCCAGGTCTGTGATGGAAGGCCTGCCATGAAGACCTCTGATATGTCCTAGAGACATTTTCCACATTGTCTTAGGAATTAATATTCTGCTCCTAGTTACTAATGCAAATTTCTGCAACTGGCTTGAATTTTTCTCCTCAGAAATTGGGATTCTCTTTTCTATCACAATGTCAGGCTGCAAATTTTCCAAACTTTTACACTCTGCTTCTGTTATAAAGTTGAATGCCTTTAACAACACCCAAGTCACATCTTGAATGCTTTGCTGCTTAGAAATTTCTTCTGCCAGATACCTTAAATCATCTCTCTCAAGTTCAAAGTTCCACGATCTCTAGCGCAGGGGCAAAATGACATCAGTTTCTTTGCTAAAATATCGCAAGAGTTTTATCAAAGAAACTGGAAACCCTTACTACAGTTTCCAACAACTTCTTCATCTCCATCTGAGACCACATAAGCCTGGATTTCATTGTCTGTACCACTATCAGCCTTTTCGTCAAAGCCATTCAACAAATCTCTGGGGAGTTCCAAACATTCCCACATTTTCCTGTCTTCTTCTCAGCTGTCCAAACTGTTCCAAGCTCTGCATGTTACCAAGTTCCAAAGTCAATTCCACATTTTTGAGTTTCTTTCCCGCAGCACTCCACTCTATTGGTACCCATTTACTGTATTTAGTCTTTCTTCATGCTGTTCATGAAGACATGCCTGAGACTGAAAGTAAAAGAGGTTTTAATGGATTTACAGTATCACATAGCTGGGGAAGCCTCACAATCATGGTGGAAGGCAAAAAGAAGCAAGTCACATCTTCCATGGATGGCAGCAGACAAAGAGCTTGTGTAGGCGAATTCCCATTTTTAAGGCCACCAGAGCACATGGGAAAAATTCACTATCATGAGAATAGCGCACAAAAGACCCATCCTCTTAAATCAATCACCTCCTATCAGGTTCCTCTCACAACACATGGGAATTGTGGGAGTTACAATTCAAGATATTATTTGGGTAAGGACACAGCCAAACCATATCAAACCAGAAAAGAAATGTAGGGATTTGCCATTTGGTAACATATCACTTATTTCAATAAAAATTTTGAAAGAAAACTCATTATGTTTAAACATAATTTAAACATGCATGCAGATCCATATTAATAATATCATTTCACAAGTAAAGACTACAAATTCTCCAAAATCAATCTCTCCTATCTGCTATAAAGGTAATAATAAAATTGTGTGTTTTATGATATAATATAGATTCATTAAAAAGTATTGGTAGCAATATATCACAACTCTCCCTTTTGTTCATTATTACTTTATAACCTCTGAATTGAATGTTCCAAATAATGTTTCACTGAGTGCATATCTCACTATCAGGTAGCTGATGGTCTCTTGAATTCATTTTAATGAAAAATGAAGATTTAAGAGTATTCTGCTGTAGATTTTTTATTTGAAATAATTAATGTAAAAATTATTTGAAATTCATAAAACTTTCTACAAAACTGGAAGTACCAATAAGCTTTACTCTAACAACATCTGCAGTATTTTTGTTTGTTTGTTTGTTTTTAAACAACTATTCATTTTGTGAGCAAACAGAAATTCAAGTAAAAAAATATGAGGACAGTCTAGTCAACCATATTACCAATAATTTTATGTATTCATATATTTAGTTATACCAACAATTTGAAAAGATTCTTCTTTCTGATTGTTTTTGTTTCCTCTTTATAGTGGTGTTATTTGATCATTTATCCTATCTTCATTTTTTGTTTCATTATTTGTCATTGTGTATTTCTTCTAACTGACACACACTTTCATTTTCCTGAAACACACTACATATTTGTCCTGTATATATCTTAAATATTAGTCCCATCTAACATTTAGTCATTTTTATCACTCTCAGTTTTCCTGGGGTATCTTTTGGTTTGTGGGGTGACGATATACATAAAATGTTCCACCTGTGACTATACAAAACATTATACTCATAGGAACTATAATTTCTGGTTCCATATATTCATTGTTAAGCTGTTTAAACTGGAACTCCGCTTTCTGTGGTATCATATCAGCCATCAATGTATGCTTTCTTACTACTTTCAGCTCCCTGAGAGGTTTATTTCCCAATTTCTCCTATTATAATTTTTACTTTTGCTTAGGAGTATAATGTTTACACAGAAAAATTATATTATTCTTTCTATAAAAGTATATTCTAATTTATCTATGCTCATTAATATGCACATATACATAATAATCTCTGTATTACCATTTCAAACCTCCTTGTAGGAGTCCCAGTAACCTGTTTAAATCCAGATAAACAAACATATTTCCAAAATAAATGAAAACAAAGAACTAAGCACTCTAAGAATCCCTGAGTGCATTGAATTATCAGCTCGTATTCTCACTAATCAAACGTTGGAATCTAGAAACACATCTGCAAGCAAAATATACTTGCATTAAAAAAAAAGAAAACCCGATTTGTAGAATGAAAGAGAGTTTATATTCCCTACTTAGACCTGGATGATTTATGAACTAGAATAGTTCTTTACATAACAAAAATAATACTGAATACATAGGTTAGAAATTAAATAAGAGTTTAAGGGCAGCTTTCTTATTTAGCAAAGTACAGCTGATTGCCTGAAATACTGATTTTTAAAAATAAAATAATACTAAACTAAAGCTAAATTATAAATTGAATAATTTAAACCACAATTCTGTATCATTATCAACCAAGTCTTATGCGAATGTAAGCTATCACTGCAACAAACATGTTTTTATTAAAATTATTATTTTAGATGATCTCTGAAAAAGCTAGGATCCATTGTAATTTCAGTGATGTAAGTTATTTGTGGAAGAAAAGTTACAAATGAAGTAAAATATTAGGACTAAAATCTCAGAATGTTAAAAGTGGAAGATACTCTGTGGTATATTTCTCATTACTTTGTGGAATAGAAACTAGAAGTCCTGAAATGGAAATTGATATCAAGAGAGGAAAAGGGAGGTAGAAATTGAACTTACATAAGTTAAGAAATTGAGCTAACATAAATGTTATTGTAAATTGGCCATTGAAATAATTTTTGTTTTGAAAATACCTGTTATTACAACATGTTTGCTTTGTAAGAAGATGTTGGATGAATTCCAAATTATAATAGGAATTTAAAAAAATTATGGTTTAAGAACTGTAAGTGGCCACAAATTAATTAAACCTTGTATCACAAGTTGGCTATTCATACCTCTCCGTCATCTTAGAAAGCGGTGTTTTTTTCTTCTAAAAGTTAAAGTAGACTTTTACAATATTTTATCTCGAAAATCTCAGCATTTTTAAAGATTGAAGAGGATATATTAATCCCATCTGTGGTATACAAAAATGTACCACTTCATTACTGGATGAATGCATGGAAAGAATGGAATTGAAAACTTTTCCATAAAACTAATCTATAATAAACCCTAAAACTGATGATTAAGGGAATATTCCATTTCTGATAGAAATAGGGAAAAAAATCATATCATAATTGCCTCAATTATTTACTTCCCCTTTTACACTTTGTTATAAAATTTCAAAGTACATTCTCATGTTCTGTGACCTGTGTAAGAACACAAAAGCAAACAAGAAGCAATTTTAAAAATTATTCCCTTATAAGAAGAGAGCATATAATTATATGAATAAAAACAGGAATTCATAATTAGGAACATTTTTAAGGGGTGAAAAGCCACAAGCGAAGAAAAAATAGAATAAACTAACTTGACCTTAAGCCAATTATATACATATATGGCTGTATTAATCCTTAATGAACTAACTGATTTTATTATAATTGTAATGACAGTCTAATAAACTATACTAAAGTATATTTTACAAAAAAATGAAAAGGGAAATGACATTTATTGTACCTTGCCTATCTCTTTTTACATAATAACGGCACTTGATTTTTTCTGAACTTACAGGATAAATATTATTACACCCATTTTGAAATATATAGAAAAATGCTTAATGACACAACTTGTAAGAAGTATAGGCAGGCTTCAGTGTTAGCGCTGTCTGGCTCCAAGGGCCTTATGACATACCGCCTTTGTATTGCTTCTGTTAAAGGTGAATGAGTGTCCTTGCAGACTACTCTGATACATTTCTCAGTCAGTGACAATTATCATAAAAACTGAAGAATTACATAAATGTATTTGTCCTGTGTTTTTAACAAAGGCAAGAACCAAATTATATTTCTTACTGGTTTTTGTAATTCCAGATAATAGATAATGTACATTAATATTATTATATTATTTTCTTTGTGTATTAACACCTTCAAGTAGTAGTATTCTATTTAGATGTTATATCTCATACATACTAATGCTGCTATTGAAGAGTATGGTCTCAGCTTGAATATTTCAGGGCAGAGCGAGGACAACCAAGGACAATGTGGTGATAAGAACTTCTCTGTGACTGACTGGATAGGTTAATGGATGTAAGCTGTACTTAAGGCAAAAACACTCTGAATAGAGGCCTGCAGAGGCAGCTTTTATTCTTACAAACCAGACGAACACTTAACTAGCACGATTCTGGCTGAAATAGAAGGTTTGAATAGGAATAATCATTGGATACAATTTATATCCCAGATTATAGAAAAAATAGATATTTAAAGCATTCACTTTTAGAGACTATATGTGTGTGTGTGTGTGTGTATATATATATATATCATATGTGTGTATATATATATCAATCATTCAAAATATTGTGATTTTTTAAATTATTTATCACTTTATGCACTGAAATTATTCCAAAATGTAGTAACTGTAAATTTTGAATAAGGGCTCTTTGTTAGTATTTCTTTTTCTTCACATGTCACCCATTTTATTGTGAAAATGGTGAGCATATTTATTCTTGAGGTCAGGTATGTTAGTCACCTTGGTCTTCTATAACAAAATACAATAAGCTGGGTAGCTTAAAGAGTAAACATTTACTTATCACAGTTCTGAAGCCTGAGAACTTTGAGTTAGGGTGCCAGCCGGGTTGCTCTCTTGGGTCTTCTGCTTTATCCTCATATCATGTAGAAAGAGAACTAGCTCTCTGGCCTGTTCTTGTAAAGTCACAAAACCAATTCAAGAGGACTTCATCCCAGTGACCTAATGATCTCTCGAAGGCTCTACCTGCAGATATCATAACATTGGGATTACGGTTTTAACATGTGAATTTTGAGAGGATATAACCATTCAGTCCATTGCAACAGGGTTTATTTCTATACTAGTTTTTCATACCCAGTACCTCACACAGACACTAACTCCTAAATAAATACTTTATATACAGTCATGCACAACCTAACCATAATTCATTCAGTGATAGACCGCACACATGATACACACCCAATGGTGGATGCATAAGATAATAGTGAAGCTGAAAAATGACTATTGCCTAATGATGCTATAGCCATTGTAATGCAGCATCGTAACATTACTTACTCTCATGTTTGTGTGATGCTGATGTAAACAAATGTACTGCACTGCAAGTCTTGTAAAAGTGGAGCACAAGCAAATATGTACAGTAAAGAACACTTGATAATAAATGACTATGTTACTGGTTTTATGTATTTACTATACTATAATTTTTACTGTTATTTTGGAATTTAATCCTTCTACATAAAAAAACTTAACTATAACATGGCCTCAGGCAGGCCCTTCAGGAGGTGTTCAGGAAGAAGGCATTGTTATCATAGGAGATGACAGCCCCATGTGTTATTGTTATTGAACCTGAAGACCTTCCGGTGGGACAAGATGTGGAGGTGAAAGGCAGTGATATTGATGATCCTGATCCTGGACACAGGCTAATATGTGTGTTTGTGTCTTAGTTTTTAACAAAAAGTTTAAGAGTTTAAAAAATTTGAAAAGTTGAATAAAAACTTACAGACTAAGGATATAAAAAATATTTTGTGTAGCTGTAGAATTTGTATTTCAGCTCAATCTTATTATAAAAGAGTAAAATAGTTAATTTGGAAAGTTTATCAAGAAAAAGTTTCAGTAAGCTAAGGTTAATTTTATTAGTAAAAAAAATTTGTGAAATAAATTTAGTGTAGTCTGAGTATACAGTGTTGATAAAGTCTACAGTAAAACACAGTAATATTCTAGACCTGCACAGGAACTCACCAGTCACTCACTGACTCATTTAGAGCAAATTCAGGCCTGTAACTCCATTCGTGGCAAGTGCTCTATACAGGTGAATCATTTTTTTTTAAAGTATACCATGTTTTTACTCTACCTTTTCTATGTTTAGATATTTTTATGTACACAAATACCATTGTGTAGCAATTGCATACAGTATTCAGTAAAGTAACCTATTGTACAGGCTTGCAGTCTAGAAGCAATAGAATATATCATATAGCTCAGCAATGTGATAGGCTATACCTCCTAGGTTTGTATTAGTACACTTTATAACACGCACACCACAAAATTGCCTAAGGACGCAATTCTCATAATGTATTTCCATCATTAAGTGATACATGATCACTACCCATAAAGTCATGGGTAGATGGATGGTTGAGTGAAACAAGGCTCTATCTCAGAAAGAGGAAGTTACTTTTTGGGAATATGTTTGCTAGAAACACAAAAACATAATGGGCTAATAAATTTTTAATCCTAGGGACCATCTGCTCGGCTCTACTTTATGCTGAAAATACCCTTCCTTCATTAAAGTCACTTGGTCACTTTACAAACTCCAACTCAAAGCCCAGAAATGTCTAAATGCTTTTCCCATTATCAATGCCCAGAATAGAAGACATTTCACCAAGCCTCTTTGCTTTTAAAGGAAGCTGCTGTAAGAACTGCTAATGTTGCGATAAGAAGAAGAAAAGGAATTGCCAGGGAAATCGGAAATTGCTGGTGAATTCTGCAGTAAGCTTAGAGAAACTCTCAGCTACTCTCACATGGCTATCAAAACTTCCTAAGACTGAGTAATTCATAAAGAAAAGAGATTTAACTGACTCTATAGCAGTACTGTATGCTATACAGTAGAAGCAGTTAGGGAAGCCTCAGGAAACTTACAATCACATCCCAAGGTGAAGGGGAAGCAGTCACATGGCCAGCCGGTGATGGGGGCAGAGAGACATATAGAGAGGGAGAGAGAGAAGGGGGAGGTGCTACACACTTTCAAACAGCAAGATGCCATGGGAACTCTATCTCAGTAAGAGCAAGGAGGAAGTCTCCCCATGATTCAATCAAGGCCACTCCTTTTAACTCTGGGGGCTACAATTCAACATGAGATTTGGGTGGAGACACAGAGCCAAACCACATCATTCTGCCCTGGCCCCTCCCAGATCTCATGCCCTCTCACATTTCAAAAACACAGTCATATCTTCCCAACAGTATTCCACATCTCAACTCATTACAGTATTGACTCAGCAGTTCAAGCCCAAAGTCTCATCTGAGACAAGGCAAGTCCCTTCTGCCTATGAGCCTGTAAAATAAAGGAGTAGTTACTTCCAACATACAATGGTAGTACAAGCATTGAGTAAATATTCCCATTCTAAAATGGATACATTAGCCAAAACAAAGGAGCTACAGGCCTCATGCAAGGCCAAAACTCAGCGGGGAAGTCGTTAAATCCCAAAGCTTCAAAATAATCTTTGACTCCATGTCTCACATGCAGACCACACTGATGCAAGGGCTGGACTCCTGTATTAGTCAGTTCTCACACTGTTAATAAGATTTACCTGAGACTGGATAATTTATAAAGTAAAAGAGATTTAAGGGACTCACACCTTCCCCTGGCTGGGGAGGCCTCACAATCGTGGCAGAAGCAAAGGAGGAACACAGGCATGACCTACACAGCAGCAGGTAAGAGAGCATGTGCAGGGGAACTCCTCTTTATAAAACCATCAGATCTTGTGAGAACAGCATGGGAAAGACCCACCCCCATAATTCAATTACCTGCCACTAGGTCCTTCCCATAATATGTGGGGATTATGGGAGCTACAGTTCAATATGAGATCTGGATGGGGACACAGCCAAACCTTATCAGTTTCCAAGGCTTTGGGCATCTTTGTCCCTGGGGCTCTGCAGGGCTCAGTTTCTATGGCTGCTCTCAAGGGCTCGCATTGAATGCCTATGTCTTTTCCAGGCACATGGTGCAAACTGCTGGCGGATCTATCATTCTAGGGTCTGAAGGACAGTGGTCCTCTTCTCATAGCTCCATTATGTAGTACCCCAGTGAGGACTCCATGTGAGGGCTCCAATGCCATTTTCTCTCTGCAATACCCTAGTAGAGGTTCCACATGAGCACTCTGCCCCTGCAACAGACTTCTGCCTGGATGTCCAGGCATTACCCACATATCCTCTGAAATCTAGGTGGAGGTCCCCAAGTCTCAAGTCTTGCCCTCTGTTCACCCTCAGGCTTAACACCACATGCAAGCATTGGTGGATGACAGCTTGTACCCTCTCAAGCAGCAGCCTGAAACATATTGGGGGCCATTTTAGCCACAAATAAACCTGGAGTGGCCGGGATCCAGGATGCTATGTACAGAGACTGCACAGGGCAGCAGGGCCCTGGGCCTGGCCCACAAAGCCTTTTTCCTCTTAGGCCCCATGCCAGTAATATGAGAGACTGTTGAAAAAAACTCTGAAATACCTCGGTGGCATTTTCTCCATCATCTGTGCTATTAACATTCAACTCCTCTTTGCTTATGGAAATTTCTGCAGCAGGCTTGAATTTCTCCCCAGAAAATGAGATTTTCTTATCTACCACATGGCCAGACTACAATTTCCAATAGTGAGTGACCTTTACTCTAGTTCAAAACAGGTTCCTCATCTCCATCTGCAACCTCCTTAGCCCGGACTTTATTGTCCATATCACTAACAGCACCTTGGTCACAGTCATTTAACAAGACTAGAAAGTTCCAAACTCTCCCTCATCTTCCTGTCTTCTTCTGAGTCCTCCAAACTGTTCCAACCTCTGCCTCTTTCCGAGTTCCAAAGTCACTTTCACATTTTCTGATATCTTTCTAGCAATGTCTCACTCCCAACAGAAGGCATCTTATCAAGCATCTTTGGTTATGAAGGAAGCTACTGTAAGAACTGCTAATGTTACAATGACCAGGGACATCAGAAATAGCTGTTAAATTCTGCAGCAACCTTAGAGAAACTCTTGTTTACAAATTTTTTGATTACCTAGGAAACAAAATCTGAGCTCTGGTGCAAAAGCAGCAAGTTTGATTTGGGATCAACGCAAAAAGGTCATATATGGGACACAGATTTATATAGACTGAAATAGAAAATGTGGATACAGAAGAACCAGGAGAAACACACATCTATTACAACACCCTGTTATGAGTTTTATCAGTAGCATAAGGATATGGATCTGATAGTTAACGCCAGAATTACAAAGGGCTGGTGGTTGGCTGAGAAAAATGACTAGGCTGAGATGGTTTGTTCTGCTACAAAAGATCTCTGATCCTCCAGAAGGTAGCCCTAGCTCCTTGGAGTTCCAAAGAACAGCAAGAGAGCAAACCCCTAAACACAGTCTTTTCAATCTTCTTATATCAAGTTTTCAGATATTTCCTTGGCAAAACTAAGTCTTATGGACAGCTCAAAAATTGGGGAAATAAATTTCACTTTTGACTAAGAATATGCAAAATCTCTTTGAACGGATATAGATGTGGAGAGGGTACTATTTCACAACTATTTTTTATATCTACCACGCAGTCCTTTTATATCTATCTGGCAATTATTTTAATATTTTTAGATGTTACTATACCTGTATGTTAATTCTGCTATGACTCACAAAATGTTAATTGGCAGCATGAAAATAATTTTAACCTTTGTGCAGAATAAATGTTTTCCATACCAAATATTCAACATTAGGTTATTGATACGCTTTGGCTCTGTATATCAACCGAAATCTCACCTTGAAAATAATCCCCACCTGTCAAGAGCAGGACCAGGTGGAGATAATTGAATCGTGGGAGTGGTTTCTGCCACACTCTTCTCATGATAGTGAGTGAGTTCTCACGAGATCCAAGGGTCTTATAAGAGGCTTGCTGCTTTGCTTGCCACCCAGTCTCAGTCCTGCCGCCCTGTGCAGGGGTGCTTTCTACCATGATTGTGAGTTGCCTGAGGCCTCCCAGCCATGCAAAACTGTGAGTGAATTAAACCTCTTTTTTTAAAAAATAAATTATCCAGTCCCTTGTATTTCTTCATAGCAGCTGTGAGAAGTAACTAATACAGTTTTTCAGTAAAAATTAAAAATGAAGAATGCTAAAAGATGAAATGCACTGGCATTTATTAATAGATTCTCACATGCAATATTATCAATAGATATGTTCATTTACATTATATAAAATTTGAAAACTCACTAGAGTATGCTGTTCAGTATAAGTATTTCTTATCAAACAGAGGATGCATTAAAGAGGAGAGATTACCAGGTCTGAAGCAGTGCCTTAAACAGACTTAGTAGGACCTCTTGAAGTGCATTTAATTTTGGAATTGGATGTAACGTACTGTTTTATATTAACCATCAGAATTTCATATACATTAGAAATGCTTTGTCATAAAATAAAGAAAATATAAAAATTATGTGAGATTGGCCGGGCGCGGTGGAAAATTATTTACAAGTACTAAATTGTGAGCCTCCTCTTTGTGGAAACACTGGACCACAAGACCCTCTGTATTTCCGGTGCCTTGAAGAGTTGCTGCTCCTTAGTCGATACGCCATAAAGATTTCTTGAACACCTACCAAAACAGTAATTTTTTCCTTAGGCTTTTTTTCTCTTCTATGATGTAGGAGTTTTATTTATTTTTAATTTTCTATTTCATATATTTAAAAAGATTAATGTGAAATAGCCTCCATTTACCAATTGAAACATTCTTTTGTGTTTTGTGACAATGTAATATATGAACATCATACATACATAAAAATACTGATTTGATTGTAATTGCTTTGACTTCCCCAAACTTGCACTCCCTTTAAGGACTTAAACTGAAACCCAGAACGCATATAAGAAAAAGTTGGCAGATGGAGAGTATTCGAAGGTTTAGCTCCAGGAACATCGTGGTAAAAATCATGCTTATTTCATCTCTCTGTCTCTATCATTAGCGTCTGAATGTTTTCCAGATATCATTTTGGTCAGCCCATCTAGCTTTGGATTCATGACTAATTGTCAGTCTTAGCAGCATTTGACTTAAGTTTCTCTTCTTCATCTCATACATGTGGCAGAGGTCAAGATTAATGATTTAAAACTCTGGGAAATGGTCAATGTCCTTTTTGTAAAACCTTACATTTTCTTGACTCAATCCCATAAAGCAGACAACAATACATCCTGCTAACAAACGTAAACCTATATGCATTCATTTCTTTCCCTAAACTCTGGGTGATTATGAGAAAATCAGAACACTTGTGTGCCATCAAGCCACCATGTTCACGTGTTTCCTATTCATTTGTAGAGACAAGTAAACCTGGACAGGTTTTATTATATTAGTCTCAATATTTCAGTAGCAATTCGCAGGTCATTTTATAACATGTACCACACTGGACTGCCCCTAACTATTTTTGGAGTGTCTCCTTTACTAGACTAGAATAACTTGTGGACAGGAAAGAATTTCCTCAGGGTGCATTCTGCCAGGGAGTGCTTACTAATGAATGAATATATGAATGGAAATTCTGTATAACATTAAATACACAGTGCAATGCCTTAGTATTTTCTTTTAAAACATGGTGGCAAAATATCGACTTGTATTTACTTTGACTATTTTTTTCCCATTTTAACTCAAAACAGCATAATACAAATTATTGAAACTTCTTGTGAATAGATATCCTCCTAGCTCTGAACTCTTCCTTAACACCGAAGAAAATGATTGCAGTTCTCACATGAATACCTTTTTCCTATAAGTGTCAATGCACCTGCAGACCTTTTATTATTTTCTAACTGGAGGGCTGGTGAATAAGCTCAGCACGGTTGAGCAGAAAATGTTGGAGGATAATTGGATCTGCTGGTCAGGGTGGAGAGAATGTTAAAGATTTTATATGCAACATTGATTTATATCAAGTTTACATTGTGCTAGAGAAAAATTCACTTTATTTTGGCATTTCTCTTTTGGATTTTAAACCATTAGTTGATTTTTAATGCCTTACTGGAGAGTCTTTTACTTTGCATTATCTTTAAATCTCAGTAAACTGTTTCTCTACTTGGTTGGAAAATTGTTTATTGTAGATGCTGGGCTTGTGAAAGAGCACACTACTGAATTATTGAAAGGAGAAACCACCCCATTATTTTATTTGGTGTTAAACTTAATTATTCTAGAGAGTGTGCTGAAAAGATAAAATTGGCCTTGTGAAACTTTTATGCATTCCCAGGGATGAACTGTACCTTCTGGCTTATTTGAAGAAATAAATTGTCACTCCTTAAAGGGATCCCAGGTCAGTCTCTAGCCAAGTCAATGACAAAGAAGCTGGTTTCCAGTGGGAATATGGAAATTGGAGAAAATAAGTTGTGGAGAGAGGTGGTGAAAGGAATAAGCAACTCAAAAAAGATGAAGATCTGTAGAATTGCAGAAAGACTGCAGGGAGAGATAATTAAAGCAGCTTGATTCCTTATGGCATTCCTCATTTGGTGGGCTGGAAAGCACTGACAGCCTTGTCTTGAGTTTCCTGTGCTTAACTCTGCCAGGTGATTTTTATTAATCACTTACTCTCTGACCTGTTCAAAAACTGTAGGGTGTTGCACAGGTGGGAATTTTTTTTGCTAGAACAAAGAACATCTGTTACATTTTTACATTATTTACTTTAAACAACCAGCTAGATAGAAAACAAGTGATCTGTTAGTCCATTGTTTGCCTCTGTCTTCCAGTAGAAGTTAAGATCTAGAGAAACTATTTTCTCTTGATCATTTCTGTGTTCCAATTACTATAGCCTAAAATTTTGAAAGTGCTAAAGAATATTTGTTGAGTTTATTAACATGAATAAATTAATCTTTGTCTTCTTGCTTCACCTCAGTAGGCTTAGATTAAGTATATGGCATATGATTACATTGAGGGTTCTAATCTGCACATTTGGGAAATATGGATGGTGGCATAATCTCTTTCACTTCTGATTATTTTCTCTCTCCTCCACTGTCTTTGTCCAACTTATTTAATTCATAGTTAAAATCTTTCTTTCCATAGGAAGCTTCTCTGAACTTTATCTCATATGTGCTTTCAAAGTACCCTAAGTGCCCCACATTGCACTTTGTTGGATTGCTGATATTTTAGGTTGTATTCTCCCAGTAGACATTAAGCTCTATGAAGATAATGACAATGTTATCTTGGTCACTGAATTTTCCCTAATGTTTAGTTTGGTACCTAGATGTACACTAATAGCAATTAATAAGTGGTTTTGAATTAATGAGCAATACATGCAGTACAAACACTGAAATGTGCTTGAGAGATTGGAAGCAAAGATATCTATCGAAATATATTCAAGCAACAGTTGAATTACACTGAATATGTGTTGCTTATACAACTCTCCAGATTACTAATGAGTAACATTAAGTGATTCAGAGACATTTCATTAAGTTAATGCCTGGTGGGTCACAAAGACTTAACTGTGTATTTGGGGAAAGCTTCGGAGCTCAACTTTAAATCCCCTGGAAGTTATTAGTGCAAGAGTGTATTTGAGTCTGTCTTTTTGTTAGTTTATCATAAACAGATCATGGAACATAACTTTGGATGACATGTAATATGATTAACATTGCGCTCTGAATTGTGAGGTATTTAAAACTTTGAGGAGGTACAGCCAGGGAACACAGAATGCAGGACAAATGTTGACATTTATGATTTCTTTGTTAGCCTAAGCTATTATTATGTCTCCCTTATATTGGTACAATAATCTCATAATTAACCTTATTACTTACCAGTTAGCTCCTCCCCACTATAGTCAATTCTCATAGAAACCAGAACAATATCTTCATAATAAAACCTATATTATATCTTAATTGGAAATTCCTATGTCACTCCTTTGAAATTAAGATAAAACAGAAACTTCTTACCATTGCCCCTGAGACTTCAAATTATTTGGCACTTCCCTAACCCTTCAGCTTTCATTCGTTCATGTTTTTTTCAGCCTCAGTAGCCTGCTCTCTGTCCCTTGGATGGATCAAGCTCCCTTACACCTTGAGTCTTTGCAGTTACTCTGTTCTCTGCCTAAAATACTTCTCTCCAGATTCTCAAGATTTGTTTCTTTTTATCATTCAGAGTTCAGAGACGTCGTTGATTTCCTTTTGTAAAGTAGTTTCTCCCCCTTCTAAGCCTTCTCTCTCTCATTTACTTATTTTACACACACAAACCATAGAATGGAGCTTTACAAACACCAAAATCTTGTTTTTCTTTTTTAACTTCTTATTGTTTATAATTAAGTGCTCAATAAATTATGAATAAAAATATGGAAATTTATGTGAGGAAGTATCAGGCATTTTTACAAAAATTCTGATTTTAATTGAGAACAATGATATATTTACAATATCTATTCATTTTTAAAGCTGAGAAAAGATTTACACAGGAGTTAGATGACTTTCTCCAAATAACAGAAGAGCAAAAATTTGAACCCATATCATTCAGATTTGAACATGCGTACTCTTTTCACTCCATCATGCTGCCTCCCAGCCATCTATTTCAATAAGAGACAGCTTGCATTGGAACATGGAAAAATAATCATATGCAGAGATATACTAGGCACACCTTAGATGAAGTTTGTAAAAGAATTTCTTCTTGTACTGCTGAAGTCACTGCCCTCTAGCTTGATAGTTCTTGAGACATAAGATGCCTATTTGAAGTAATAAGTTGCCTTAATGCAGTACTCCTCAAAATTAATGTGCACACAAACCAGTGACACAGATGGTATGGATTTATCCGCCTTTGCTTTTTCAGAATTAATGTCTAAGTGTTCATTAATTTTCATGTATAATTTACATATTCTATTCTGTATGATTAGAAAAAAAGGGTTTAATGCAAGAAGGGTTGTTATGACTTAGAGCACTGGTTCTCAAACTTTGCTGCATGTTAGAATCACCCAGAGAACTTTAAAAATTTTAACCAGATAGCACCCAGAAATATTAAAACAGTCTCCAAGGATGCCAAGGTTAGCTATTTTTAAAGTCTCCCTTTTATTCCTTGTGATTACAGAAGGTTGTTACCCTAAGTGTGGTCCACAAACCTGCAGCATTGGTACCCATGACAGGTTTTTAGAAAAACAGAGTTTCACACTTCAACCAGACCTATTGCAGTAATGGCTGTATTTCAAAAAAATCCCTAGGTGATTTGCATACACTCTACAATTTGAAATTTAGAGCAAGTGTTTTGTGTGTGTGTGTGTGTGTGTGTGTGTGTGTGTGTATGTGTGTGTGTTTGTTTTGTTTTGTTTCACTAAGCTCTATTCTCAGTTACAAGTAAGAATGCAGGAGTCCAGTGAATCTTCTCAGTACAAAGAAAGTTTTAGGAACTGTCAAAAGAAATATAAATGCTTACTGCGTTTGCCAAAGGCAATATTTTTGCAAAACTATTTTAGTGTTGGAATGGCGATGGAAGTGAAATTACATTCAGAAAAAAAATTAGATACAACATAAAGTACAGATAGTATAATCTAAATTTTCATGAGGCTTGGCTGATTGGTGATACAGAGCAGGCATTGGATTATGTTTTGTTTGTTTTGTTTTGTTGTTTTATTTATTTTTTAGATGTGAGAGACTCATGAATATTTACAGACTATGAAGGAGTCAAAAGAAAAGTGGTTAAAATAGAAATGGGGGCCGGGTGCAGTGGCTCATGCCTGTAATTATAGAACTTTGGGTGGCCTAGGCAGGCAGACCATGAGGTCAGGAGTTAGAGACCAGCTTGGCCAGCATGGTGAAACCCCATATCTTCTAAAAATGCAAAAATTAACTGGCATGGTAGCACATGCCTGCAGTCCCAGATACTTGGGAGGCTAAGGTAGGAGAATTGCTTGAACCTGGGAGGTGGCGGTTGCAGTGAGCCAAGATAGTGCCACTGCACTCTAGCCTGGGTGATGCATCAACACTCCATCTCAAAAAAAAAAAGAAGAAATGGGGGGTTTTATGAGGTGACGATAGTGGGTCTTATCACAAAGTTGTAAGGCAGAACAGTGTTATGAAAGGGGGAAAAATGTCTAAGAATTGAGCCCATGTGAGAACAACATAGCCATAGATTCTACTTTCAAGAGAAGTACACAATAGTGAGACATACAGGAAGATAAAAGACAATGCAAAGCAGTGTGATGAGTAATGATTGTGAAGGAGAGAATGCTACAGCGCAGCGAAGACACTCCCATACCACAATTATTAGTCAAGGAGAATTTTTGGAAAAACTGATATCCAGACCTAAACCTGAAGTGAAGAGGATGGTGGAAACCAGAGGAATGAGAAAGGAAATAGTCTGGAGGTGAGAAAGATTAAGATCCCCATAAGGATTTAAATCCAGTTCAGCCCATCTTTAGCACTGACAGCTTACATGGGTGAGTGGGGTCTCGGAAGGGTAAAAAAGAGCAGGTGAGTATAAAGAAAGATTAGACTGAGGAGAGGTGAGTTTGTGGAGCTTTCTTTAAGGTTACTTAGTATTTGAATTTTTCTCACAAGAGAAAAGGTAGTCATCCTATATCCTAACATCTTAATAACAATGGAAATAAGATTATATTTGTGCATGAGCAAGTTTTTCTAACTGTATGATTCATGGGAAATACACAAGATAAGAAATTTATCTGTGCAGAAGTAATGACAGTCTAATCTAGATTTAAAAAATTGAAAGTTGGTAAAAATGATTCAATAGTTTTAGGAAGTCCAAAGTGTAGCCCTGGCAGATTGATAAACGGGATGGAAAAGACTTGAGAATGACACTCGGGTATCTGAAGCAAGTGATTTGAGGGAAGATTCAATTCATGGAAAAGGAAATCTTTTGTTTGGTTAGTTATTTCGGGGCTGCTATGGTGGTATAGGTGATAATTTGGGTTTTAGAAATAATGTCGTTCAATGGATAGTTATATGTCTGAAGCTCAAGATTGAGATATGGAAAAGAGAAAGGGATTCGGTGTCTTCAGTATACATCTTGAAATCTAAAACACAGAAATGGAAGTTAATCAAGGAAAACCATTTAAACTAAAATAAAGTAGAAAAAAAAATGCCCCAGGCAAGGTAATTAGGAACATCATGTTGTAAATGATGATTGGAATTCGAAAGCAGAAAAAAGTAAGAGGAAAACATAATGTCAAGAAAGTCAGAGAAAAAGAGTTTGTCAACTTTCTGAAAAGTGAAATAAGGAACGTGGCCAAACGTGGCTGGTGAATTTTGAATAAGGGAATTCTTACTCAGAGATTTTCATAGAACAGCAAAGGAGCACAGAAGTTGGAAACTGACTCACATTTGAGACTCATAAAGCATAAAACCAGAACATTTGTTAAGGCTTTTAGCCGAGGATGGGAAAAGACAGCAATATTTGGTTTATATGGACTTGGAAGGATTTTTATTCTAAATCGTTCTCTGTTTGATGTGTCTGACTGAGGAATAGTTATTCTATTTCCTTCTCATAAAATAACAATTTAAGAAAATAATTTTGAATGAAAAGTTTAATACATTTTTAAGTTATATGATTTTTATGTGTGATATATAGGATGTTTATATTCTAATGGCTGATCTGGTCCCAAATTTTAAATATTGTCATGCATATCATAAGGATATTTGTATCCACAATTGACTACATATATGATAGTAGTCCCATAAAATTATACAATATTTTTACTGTATATGTTTAGATATATTTACATAGAGAAATATTTATTAATGCATTACAATTATTTATAGTATTCAGTATTGTAACATATTGTACAGGTTTGTGTATACAAACCTAGAGGGTGTACTTAATACATACCATCTATATGATATGTAGACCACTCTAGGTTTGTGGAAATTCATGGAATGTTGTTCACATAACTAAGAAATCATCCAATAATTCACCTCTCAGAAAGAATCCACATGATTAGGTGATGCACAACAACGTTTGTTTCAGTTTCTATTCTCCCCCACCTTCAAGAAATTTCCTATGATAAAAAAATGTATTTTACCTACAAACTTTCTTTCAAAACAGCTGAACAGATATCACTTATATATTCTCAAGGCTGAATTTAATACAAAACACATTTTGAAAATTCTTTAGGCAGAGGTAATAATTCCTATGCCATTTGGGTATGCAAGGGGTTTATATTCTCATATAACAATTTAAAATATTTGCATGTCATCAATCCATCCTGAAGTAAAGGGCTGGCTAATATTTGTACCTACTCAATATGTAAGGGTTTTTATTGTTTTTGTTTTGTTTTTTGTATATGGCAGAAATTATAGACTCGTTACATCTAGGATGTTTCAGAATAGATCGTGTTGAGTAATTTTACTGCTTCATCTCTCCCTTACTTTAATTCAGTGGCTCCTCACCAGGGATCAGAACCAAATAACATAGGTAGGCTTTTTATAGTTTAAATACCCAGTCCCCATCCAAGACTTCCAGAATTTGAGTCCACAGATCCAAGGAGTTCAGGGACGTATTTTACAGATGCTTTACAGATGATTCCTATGCAGATCTTTTGTTGCAAAACAGGGACATCCCATTAAAATACCATATAATTTGTTGCCTTGTATCTTTCTACATATCTCATTTAGAAAAAATCATAGGCATTCAAACATTCTGCCTCCACACACACACTTTTTAAAATATTACTTTCTTTCATTAATATCTGATGTCAGAATTTTATTCCGCAAGAGACAGAGACATATCAAAGCAGGGCAATTATATGAAAAGGACTATTACTGTTATTTTAAGATCACCCTTCTGGCAAGTTTGCCGATTAAAATATAGAAAAGGAAATGGCTCAACTTTGAAATATAGGAAACAGACATTTTCACAGTGATTACAGATTATACTTTCAACATCCATTTCTTCAAAGAACAGAACTTTTGTAAATGTTTCTTCCAGATGTTGTAGATCTGATATTTTTATATTCACTCTAAGGAAATTAAGAGGGTTTTGAAGAAAGCATTCTCGAAAAAAATAGACTGACCTGTTATCTCGTAGTACACCAATCCATTCTTTCTGCGTTAAATTTTTCTAATGGCCCCCAAGTGGAGAGCACTGAAACTTGCTTTGTGAATCTTACAAAATGAATGAAACAAATAACGAAGTCAGGAGATGGAGACCATCCTGGCCAAGGTGGTGAAACCCCGTCTCTACTAAAAATAGAAAAATTAGCTGGGCTTGGTGTGTGTGCTTGTAATTTCAGCTACTTCAGAGGCTGAGGCAGGAGACTCATTTGAATCAGGGAGTCAGAGGTTGCAGTGAGCCAAGATCAGGCCACTGCACTCCTGCCTGGTGACGGAGGGAAACACTGTCTCAAAAAAAATAAAAAAAAAAGTAAATATATATGTGTGTGAGAGTGAGAATGAGTAAACATTAATTTTGATTATATATCACTTTTGTTGCATTAAAATGGATATTCAATGGGTGACTATATAATTGCATAGGAATCATGTGATTTTGGCCAAATTGAGTGTCCTCAATATTTGATTCTAAATTATCACTATTAATAGAATATTAAAAAAGCACAAATAATTAGGAAACTATATCTCCCCTCCCCTTGTTTCGAAACTATAATTGGGAGAAAATACCTATGTTTGTATATATCCTGAAGGAAAAAGTATAGCATTTCTTGGGTTATAGTATATATGATAATACAGTGAAGATTTCTCAGAAAGATGATAGTTACAGAAAGATCCTTAGCACCTAGTAGATGAAGAAACAAAATGTTAACTTTGCATCACAGGAGAATCATTAATGTGGATAATATACAGGTGAATGCTTGTTAATTTGCAATATAATTGTCTCTCTAATGAATTTAGGGAAGTAAAACATTATGTAAAGGGCAATGGTTAGCAAGATCTTTCATAGAGAAATCACGGGTCATAAAATGTTTTTCAGAGGTACTGCCACTTTATTAATTTCAATCGCTCTCTAATTAAATCTACATATGCAGCAGTAAAATCTACCAAATCATCAACTGATGCATATTTAGCCTCTAGACTCAGTAACGTTTAATTAGTTCCCAGACAGCCAAATGCCAGCCTTTCTTTTATAGTGGCGCAGTTAGTGCGTATAATTTTTTCTTTCTCATCTCCTTCTCTCATATAATAAAACTTGACATAGTTTCAACAATGATGCAAACCAAGATGAAGAGCAAATTATGTGTATAAGCTTTAGGCAGTAGGAAATGAGGCAAATACAGCAATGGATGGATGTAAACAAACATAGCCTCTTAAATTTCTTCTAATTTTACTGAAATATTGCTTTTCCAATAATTGGAAACAGTTAATTTTAAACAAATACAGCATTTTTTTTTGTAAGCGAGATTGTTTTAAAATAGATACTACTCTTAATTATGATTCAGTATGTAGCCTTTTACCTCATATGGGAATTTTAATTAGCTTTATATGAATTTCTGCACATGTTGGAGCATGGGTTTTGAAGAAAGCCTTTTAGTCATAACCTCAAACTTCCCCTCAGCCAGGGGCCGACTTCATTCCCTGGAGCTAGGCCAAGCCGTGCTGTTAGAATTACACAGTGGATCTAGCAGGCCATCTGACCTTCTGTTAAAAGTCAGTTGTAAAGAAAAAGCAAAAGAGTAAAATTTCTTAGAAAATTGGGAAAAAAGACCCTTACATTGAAAATAAAATGAATGCAATAAAAGTATTCAAACCAAGGAACATTACATGGCTATTTATTAAGAATTTTAAGAATTCTCAAATAAAATATACTGTGGAAACAATGTAATAAAAATTGAAAATATTATCTCATATGTACAATATTTCCATATGGTTATCATTTGATTATATATTTCTTATATTTAGAATTTTACCCAATATAAAAAGATTTCCTAAAATAGATAGCATTTATATTAATCTTTATATAATCTATGAAGAGTTTCAGTCATTAAATAAGGTAATCATGCCAAATATAGTGCATTATTGGACGGTGACTTGCTGCATGAAGGTTTTCATCAACTGGCTTAATATAGAAATTGAAAAAAAAAAAAACAGTAGAATCATGATTTTTAACCAGAATCAATTAGAAGTGACTAAAGTTAAGGTTCTTATGGCATATGCTATTGAAAATCAGCAAGAGAAATGATTACATAAAATACATGGAAATTTTGTGTACACAGTATTCAGTTTTTACACCAAAAAATTTTGTAGCTATGTTTAAAGGTATATAACTTTGATATGTGTAATTATAAATATTAATATTAAACTGATTCGGAAGCAGTCCAAATTATCAATTTTTAAATTATCAGTTTGTTGTAGTTGGTTTACAAATGTTTCACCTTTTTTTTTTTTTTTTTTTTTTTTTTGAGACGGAGTTTTGCTCTTGTTACCCAGGCTGGAGTGCAATGGAATTAGGCAAATCTCCTGCCTCAGCCTCCCGAGTATCTGGGATTACAGGCACGCGCCACCATGCCCAGCTAATTTTTTGTATTTTTAGTAGAGACGGGGTTTCACCATGTTGACCAGGATGGTTTCGATCTCTTGACCTCGGGATCCACCCGCCTCGGCCTCCCAAAGTGCTGGGATTACAGGTGTGAGCCACCGCGCCCGGCCAAATGTTTCACCTTTTATGCTCCTCCTTGTCAATCAAGGTTAACATCAGAGTTCAGAAATGATATAACAAAACGAAGAGTTATAGATGAAATTTGAGTGGGAATGAAAATAATTTAGAACTTCTTAAGCTGTGACATTTGGCATATACGTTTTCGTTATCAAGTGACAACCCAAAATTGGCATATTGTATTTGCTGCTGAAATTCCGAGGAAATCAGATTTTTTCAGCTCTCCGTATCTACCTAAGAGTGAGGTACCTTTCAAGATTACAGGAATTTGTACTTGTTTATATCAACTTCATAGAGAGTGAGCTACCGTGAACAGCAAATAAAACAGGTACAGCCTTCAGTCATGAGTTAACTAAAAAAGGGGGGAAATATACATAAATATACAAATAAGTACATATATTTACACACACAAATACACAATGTTTCTGCCTTCTCACATAACAAGATAAGCACTTGGGGTGTGATTATTCTTTCTAATTTTGAAGCCACTGAAAAGTTTTAAATATTATCTGAATTTTTAAGTACTGTGAATTTAAAAAATATGTTTAAAAGAAAAAGCAGGTTACTATACATGGGAGGTTTGGTTTACATAAGAATATATGGGGCCTGGCGCAGTGGCTCACACCTGTAATCCCAACACTTTGGGAGGCCGAGGCGGATGGATCGTGAGGTCAAGAGATAGAGACCATGCTGGTCAACATGGTGAAACCCCGTCTCTACTAAAAATACAAAAAAAAAAAAAAAAAAAAAAAAAATTAGCTGGGCACAGTGGCACCTTCCTGTAATCCCAGCTACTCAGGAGGCTGAGGCAGGAGAATTGCCTGAACCCAGGAGGCAGAGGTTGCGGTGAGCCGAGATCGTGCCATTGCACTCCAGCCTGGGTAACAAGAATGAAATGCTGTCTCAAAAAAAAAAATAAAATAAAAATATATATATATTACTACATTTTATAGGTACTATGTGTTGTCTCTAAAATCTGTTCTGAAAAATATGTCCTCTTTGTAAGAGGACATGTTTGTTGCATATTTTACCATGTTCCTAAGTAGCATCATGGTCAATATTTTATATCTCTACTGATATAAAAAACGGGTGGGGGCAAATTATGAGGAATTAAAATATGTGACTTTTTTTTAATGGAAAAAGTTTCTATAGATTGCTACTATGGCAGGTTGTAGAAAATCTTTTTGCCTATTTGTGTAGTTAGAATATTTCTTTAAAGGCCGGGCGCGGTGGCTCAAGCCTGTAATCCCAGCACTTTGGGAGGCCGAGACGGGTGGATCACGAGGTCAAGAGATCGAGACTATCTTGGTCAACATGGTGAAACCCCGTCTCTACTAAAAGTACAGAAAAAAAAAAAAAATTAGCTGGGCACGGTGGCGCGTGCCTTTAATCCCAGGTACTCGGGAGGCTGAGGCAGGAGAATTGCCTGAACCCAGGAGGCGGAGGTTGCAGTGAGCCGAGATCAAGCCATTGCACTCCAGCCTGGGTAACAAGAGCGAAACTCCATCTCAAAAAAAAAAAAAAAAAATTTCTTTAAAATAACAGATGCCAAAATCCAACACAGACATAGAAACACTCATGGTTTCAATTGACAAAGTGGATATTTAATAAATATGTGGTCTTTATGAATAACATTTATATATTACTTGAATTTAAATTCCATTTGTTTAAGTGATTCCAGAATAAATTTGGCTAAAACATTATTTTAAAATCTAATTTAAAAACCTTTTTTATGAATTGTAGTATTAATATTGTCACCTTTTTTGAAAATTCTACAGTAACTAGTTAGCTACATTAATGTAACTTAAGAATTCTAAACTAAAATATTTCACATATTTTTAAGTAAAAAATATGTATGACTCTAGTTGGCAATTAATGTAGCAACAGTCTCTAGCTTTTTCACCTGGTTTATTGATAGACTTCAATTAATGTTTGCCAGCAAGTAAATTAACATGGCACCTGAGGCATAATTCTCTAGGGGCTCTTGGACACTGAGTTCTCATCCATGCTGGTTTAAACTCCTCTTGAGCATATTGCTAGTAGGTACGTTTTAATTCAGTCTAGACACGGACATTACCCAAGACATTAATGACAGGTCATTTACAGCAAACTCATGTTTCACTGCAGAGATGTCTCTTTAAGTGACATCTTATCAATAGCAATTCAATTAGTCAAACCTGAGACTATGAGATGGTGCTTACAGGGTGCCACATAGTGCTCTTTGAATTTGCATTTGATTCCCCCCGCCCCCACCGAATATAAACATGAGTACTAAAGTTTTAATTTCAGATATTCCTTGTTTGGATTTTACTCTTAGCCTGTTTGCTAAGGATGAGATATATATTGAAAAATGCATTTTTTCCCCTCATGAGAAATATCGGTACAATTATGTATGGCTTAATTAAAAGCATCAGCGAAGCCTGCTGTTGGCAAAAAGAATGGCATATTGTAAAAGGTAATTTTGTTCACACATGCCAATAAAATAATATTAAAACTAAAATACATAACTAAAAATATTAAAACTAAAATACATAATAAAATATGGAATATGTGTACAATAAAATTAATTTTATTTCATACTTATCAGAAGTATGGACTTGATATGGCATAATCATAACGATCATACAAGCTGCCCTATTCTACATGAAGCATTTATCTAAATATATGTCAGACATTATACAGATTTGGATCTCTATATGGTGTCATTACAAATCCAAAAGTACTGTATGTAAAGTGTAACCCTGACATGCGAGGGTTTGAGGAGTTTCCACCGTTACAGGTTTTGTGGGTGTTACGTAGATGGGATTGGAGGGGACTTGAGGGAGTGTAGATGAATTAACAGTCAGAACATCCTGTCACAACTGGTGTCCTGGGAGAGGCTTGTGTCCAAATGCCCTAAGGTGTCCTTTGTCTATAATGAATTAACTTCTCTCCTATGCAACTGGAATGACAATAGTGCAATAGTTATGGATCATCCTTGACAGAATTAATGTCATTCACATTACATTTTGTGTCCTTAAATTTAGATAAGGAACCCAGCTGAGAATGGCTTCTAGACGCTTGTTTGAATTTAGTCTTCCTCCATGATTTGACTCCTTGAGATTCTCTTAAAGTTCCGGAGCTACAAGTTAGGGTTAAGAACAAACGAGCGCTAGATAGATAGATAGATAGATCTGAAAAGTTTTTTTTAAGTATCTGTGTGTAAACTTTATTATGTTAAATGATTAATGCTTCAAAGGAGACGCTTAACCTGTCCTGGTATATTAAGAGAAGCACTGTACATGTTCAGTATCAGTTAAAAGTCATACATTTTAGCAAGCTTATCAGTAAAGATGCTTTTAGCTGCAGATTACAAAAGACATATCAAATTAGCTTAACTATAAGATGTGTATTCTACCACATAAATGAAAAAACTGGAGGTGGGGCGATGTGGGGGTGATTAACTTACTGGCATTATAACATATGATTAGTGTTACATTAATCTTTCTCTGCCACTCTTAAATGAAAGTCATTTTCCTCTTGGTTGCATGTTGGCTGCATCTCCTGCAGATATAAGTAAAAAGAGAGAGGTTTCTTATATGGCATCTTTTACACTGTATTGGGAAACCAGACTATAAGCCCTCCACTAGTAGACTGGCATTCAGGTATCATTGGCAAAGACCGGGCCACACACCAATGCCTTATCACTGGCAAGGAAAAACAGTCAACAATGATAGCTTTAGGCTAAGAATGATACAACCCCAAGGTACAAGAGAAACATCTTTCTAGAGCATGTAAGGTAATAATAACCAAAGCAGAATTGGAGTCTAGGATAGCAGAGAAGAAGGGCAAGTGGAAACACCGACAGGGTTCCATCGCTTCAGCGTGGGACTGTAAGAATACTCCATATTTTTCAAAAGTAGAGGAAATTGATGAAACAATACAAAACTGTGTGTGTGTGTGTGTATATATATATATATATATATATATATATATACTATCTATATCTATATCTATCTGTCTATCTATCTATCTATCAATAGATAGATAGATATAGGTATGTAACAAATTGCCCCAAAACATTGTGGCTTAAAACTCATTGATTTATCTCACTTTCTGTGGGTCAGGTATTCAGGCATGGATTCCCTGGGACACTGTTTCTTGGTCACTCACTAGGCTGCAATCAAGGTCCTATCTGAATCCTCAATTTTTAAACTAACTCAGGTAGTTGTTGGCAAGTATACTAGACTGAGGGACTCCATTTCTTGCCAGCTGTTGGCCAGAGGTGGCCATAACTTCCTTGCCTCTTGTCCCCTTTGCGTGGCATCTTACCACAAAAGGCAAGAAGTTAATAAAGAGAGTCTATTAGCAAGACATAAGTCTCAGTGTTTTGTAACCCGAGCATGGACATGTCATCCCCGCAACTTTGCCATATTCTGTTGATTGAAAGCAAGTTACTCAAGGAGAGAGATAATTATGCCATGCCGGGAACCCCAGGGGGCACTGAATATCAGCAGCCATTTTGATGCTACTTGTTGTAGTGCAAAACATTAATATTTTAGAAATACAAAGAACTAATCAATATGTTTAAAATGAGTTTTGAGTCTCTTAATTGCCTGTGTTTCAGTCCATTAACCATGTTAAAATTAAAAATGTAAAGAAGTTGAAAATAATTCCAGTGTTGTTCTTTGCCCTAAGTGGAGTCAAGGAGGTAAAATAAAAGGGCAAACAGAACATTACTGTATCAGGCATGGGGTCTAGAATTAAGGCTTCAACACAGCATCGAACGGCAGTGACATGCTAAACAAAACAAGTGAGCAATCGAGACTGTAAAAAGTGAATACGGATTTAGGACAGCTGTAGTTTAAACCAAGACCGTTTTCTCTCTCTCTCTCTCTCTCTCTCTCTCTCTCTCTCTCTCTCTCTCTCTCTCTCTCTCTCTCTCTCTCTCTCACACACACACACACACACACACACACACACACACACACACACAGAATCTTGCTCTATCACCAGGCTGGAGTGCAGTGACACATCCTCGGCTTACTGCAACCTCTGCCTCTCGGATTCAAGCGATTCCCCTGCCTCAGCCTCCCAAGTGGCTGGTCTACAAGCACGTGCCACCAAGCCTGGCTAATTTACTGTATTTCAGTAGAGACAGGGTTTCACCATGTTGGTCAGGATGGTCTCAATCTCCTGACCTTGTTATCTGCCCACCTAGGCCTCCCAAGGTTCTGGGATTATAGGGCATGAACTACCACACTCAGTTAAGATCCTTTATTAGTACAATTTACTAGAAAAATACAGGTATCACCAAACTGTCTTATAAAAGCATTTATTTCTGATCTATGAAAGTCAGTCAAATGCTTTATTTCTGTACTTCTGTCAGTGTTGGAGTAACTCAAGTGATATTTCTTATATAATAATTTAATCCTTAACTCAACTTGGCTTAGAATATTAAAGATAATATTTGTCACTGAAAATAAACCTTATAGGAACAAATCTTGAAATTACTTTTTAAATTTTGGTTTAATATTACTGAGAACTGTTTTTTTCTACTTCTTACAGAGTGATTAAATTTAAATAATTTTTATTAATATGGCTTTAATATTATTACTTTGACCATAATGTTAAAGCATTAAAATATCTAAAACAATGAATTCCAATATGACTCATGTATAAACTTAGTGTAAAATACATAGAGTTAAATCATATCAAGTACATATGTCCAATGTTCTAAAGTTTTGAAAACTTGTTTTCAAGGAGTAGGGGCTAATTTTATTCACCTATAAATTTATCTTGAGGATTTTGGAAGTATTACAAAGTGCATCTAATCATCTTCAAATTGCCTATAAAATATTGTCATTTTGTTATTTCAAGGTTCTTTTTTGTTAAAATGAATCTGATTGAAATACAGTCTTGAGGGAACATCAACTCACATTTCAAAACCATCATATAATTCAGCAGAAATGTCAGAGTTGATAGACTCTGCCTCAGGACAGAGAGTTAGCATGGAAAGTAAGTTCACCTTTGATCCCAAGGGAAAGAAGAATGCCTGCAGGTCATAAGCAAGGGCATTCCCATAACACATTCCATCTGTTTAATCCTTGTACAATCCAACATTGCCACGGGAATGGCAGCAGGGAGGTGGGCAAGTGGTATTGGTGTAGATTGTGCTTTCTTATAGACAGAAAAATGTATAACACTGAATACATTTAACAAAAAATGCCTGTGGTTGGTGGTTAAAATTATTTAAACATTATCAATTTTGTATATGGGTCAATAAGTCATTGTCTTTTAAATATATTAACTTCATGCCAAATGCAGTACTGTGAGCAGTACCTGTGATTATACATGAAGTCGCTGGTGCCTGTTCTCCAGACTCTGGGCATATATGACCTCTCTGCCTGGCATCAGTGATGATCTGGATGGTGGAATGTGCTGTCTATTATTATATATCTAGATGCCATTTCTTCCAGCTACTGCTGTAACTTATATATAAACCAGTGGAGATAAACATTTTAAATGATAGGTGGAAAGAATAGGTGTCTGCACATATTCAAGGGAAAAAAACCAAAGCCAACTACTGCTGATTAAGTGACTTCAGTGTAAATTTGCTATCAACACATGTGAAAATTACAGATTATCGGCCGGGCGCGGTGGCTCAGGCCTATAATCCCAGCACTTTGGGAGGCCGAGGCGGGTGGATCACGAGGTCAAGAGATCGAGACCATCCTGGTCAACAAGGTGAAAACCCGTCTCTACTAAAAATACAAAAATTAGCCCGGCATTGTGGTACGTGCCTGTAATCCCAGCTACTCAGGAGTCTGAGGCAGGAGAATTGCTTGAACCCAGAAGGCAGAGGTTGCAGTGAGCTGAGATAGTGCCATTGCACTCCAGCCTGGGTAACAACAGTGAAACTTCATCTCAAAAAAAAAAAAAAAAAAAAAAAAAAAGGAAGAAAGATTATCTCTTACTGAGTAAAGAGGGCTTCACTTTGCAGCAGTAGCTTTTTTGTGAAGAGGGTAGAAATTAACTTGAATAGCCAGCTACTCTGGTTGAACAAAATGCTAGATAAAAGCAACAGCTGGCGATTGAACTGTGATGTCTTCATTAATGCCCGTGGACCTCAAAAGGATATCACTATCGAAATGTATATAGTAAACGCTTTTGGGGTACAAGGCATCACTACTTTTACCACTATACTGTGATCAAGTGAAAATGGACCACAACGAAATGATAGCTGGAAATTAGACAGGACAGAGTGAACTGAAGGAGTTAACTGCAACCTTAGATTTCCAAAGACTTATGAGAGGTCAATTTATATCGCAGTTTTCCTGTACATCCTTGAGCTACTGATATATACCATTAGATGTACCACATCTTTGATTTTAACGTTTAACATTTTAAAAGATAAAATATTCTTCAGTTTCCTTAAAATACTTAGTAATATGACTTTTAAAATGTTTCCTGTAGTACATTTTCCCAATGAATATCTTCCTGACTTGCCCAGGGATTTCACCTGATTTTGAAAAATAATGTTTTGCAAATATGATAAGTTTCTCAATGTTTCAATGCAAAAGCTACAAGAAGAGCATTAGAATCACTCTTGTTAACTGTCACAGTATATTTTTAATGTAATCTTATACTAGTTTTGCCTTGATAAACATTTTTGGAGGATGAGAGGATTTACTTTTATATTTTTAAACATTGGTAATTCTATGAAAATTCTCCCCTTCACACTTCTGATATACATGGAAAATATTAATGATACATAATTTTATTCTTCCCCAGGACCCTGATCTAGTCTTCAAATCCTTAGCATTGTGTTCTAACTTGACACCATTAATTACAGTCAGTAATAATGGCAAATGCTACTTCTCATCCTGCATTTCAATTTTGTAGGGGGATAAAGTTAAACATGTCAAAGATAGTGATGATAATACTTTATCATTTGATATTTTCAAACTACTTTATTAAATTTGAAAGTGGGCCTAGAAAAAAGTGAGCATAGGTATTTGCTTACTATGTTTGTTATTAAGTTTGGTGACAATAATGTATCAGTCCAGAATGTTTGATAGTTTTCTTCTATTTCTGAAACCAATATTCGAATCACTAACTTTAGTAAAA
Organism: Callithrix jacchus; assembly: GCF_049354715.1. Lineage (NCBI taxonomy): Eukaryota > Metazoa > Chordata > Mammalia > Primates > Cebidae > Callithrix > Callithrix jacchus. Next base: position 14,747,992 of record NC_133522.1, read on the forward strand.
ATTAATGAGTTTTGTGAAGATTCATCATAAGAGACTGTTTTAGTAATTTTTTTTAGTTTTTTAATGACAGTGTCTCATAGTTTTCTTCAAAATTTACATCAAGTGTCCTACTGTAATTGTTTATGTAAAATTGTTTCTCTCTTTAAAAAAATTATGCAATACAGGAGAGTAATTTTCTCCATAATTATGGCATAGCACAGCAATGATTTAACACAGGGGTTCTTAACTTGGCATCCACAATAACTGTTTACAATTCAATTTGTGCTTGCTGCATTGACTCTCAATATCAAGAGAATGCATGAACTTGGATATGGGGGAACAAAAGGTGCATCTTTATTTTTGCAGGTTCCCATTAAATTTAGCAATTCCTTAATTATGTGTGTAATCAATAAACTACAGTATTGTACGGCAAGATCTGTGATGTTAGCATCCATAGACATCTCCCATATTTCCAAAGAATATTGTGAATACAACAGAAATCTTGAACATACTTTATGTTATGAATTTGAAACAACGGCAGTTATTAGACTCTCTCTTGTTATTTAATGTAATAATAGAGAAACATATTCCAGTTATTTATGGCTGGTAAACCACAAAAGAATTTAGGATCTCAAAGCAATTTATAATTTCTTACAGTTCATTGTTTGGACTGGACTTAACTGAATTGCCCTGAGGTCCCTCTTGTGAGGTGCCAGTCAGAATCAATTGGAACTGCAGTATGTAAAGGCTCCGCTGTACTGGATGTTCAATGTGGCTCACTAGTTTCACTGGCAGTTGATGTTGGCAAGATGCAGTAGTAGCTCTGTTGGTGCTGAAAACCAGAGCCCCTACTCAGTATCTCTCTGTCCTATTGTGCCTGAATTCCTATAAAGAATGTTGCAAGAGGTCCCTTGGTCCAAGAGTTCAAGGCAGAAGCTGCAAAGTTTTATATGCCAGATCCTTAATATCTTCTCTATCTAAGAATCAACATGGGAGGACTCTAATAAAGAGCAGGAATACTGGGAAATCTGATTCATTGGGGCCATCTTTGAAGAACAGCCAGTTTTCTTAACAATTTTATTATCTTAATGCAATTTCAAAGTTTAAAAAAAACTTTTTCATGATGTGATACAGTTTTCTTTGCCATGTTACATTTTTATAGTGCACATTTGTAACCTTTATTCTGAGAAATGTCTCTAATCTTTACTCAACTATGAAAAGGATCTGTGTTCTACCTCAAGAATTAGGGAACCCTGCTAAAACAGAAATATGATTTAATAGCACGGTATTTAATTTTTCTGAGATAAATATTTGAAAAGCTCATACCAAAATCATTTTCCTAATTTTTAATAAACTGCAAAATATTTGTTTTATTAATATAAATTCATTGAGCACTTAATTTTTGTGAGGCATTTAGAAAATGTTGATTACAATGCTGAATTGTTTTTACTTTTTGAAGATCCATACTCTCTGCATAAGTTCATGTGCTTTTTGTAATGTGATGTGAAAGCTACATAACTTCAAAACTGCAGTCTCTATATTTCTTTGGATGCCAAGAAGGTCAGAACTATATGTTGTGGTTAGTTGCAATGATTATCTTCCCATTAAAATTGGATAATCCTTCTATTTTAGCATTATAATAAGACTATTATATTTACTTATTATGTATAAAGTTTACTCCTTTACAAAAGTTCTCCTTTTAAAATGTTGAATAAAAATGCCCTTTCTTCTTGATATTTATTGCATGAATAAGTATCTCAGAATAATTATGTATGGTTCAGGGACATTTAATAATGTTAGTCTATTATATGGGTGGAATAAGATTTAATTTAATAAATGTTTAATGGAAACTAGACATTTTATTAAAATGAACCCAAATTAATGTTATTGAAAATAGTAGACTGCTTAAGTATGATTTAGCATGTGCAGATGTTCTAAGTTAGTATGAATTAGAATTTTTCTACCTTTATTCTATTTTTTTTTTTTTTGCCAACTATTTCATTTTAGACTAGTTCCTTAGAGATGTACTTCAATTCTCAAAGAAGTTCATACATCATATATTTTTGACTTTTCTTGCCAAAAACCATTCTGGATATGCCATTGAGTATAAATAATGTCTTTACTTTTTACGCACACTCAGCAAGGCATTTATGCTTGCTGCAGTGACGATCAGTGTTCTTTCTCTAACATATACCTTCTGCTTCAGTATTTCTTTTAGTTCTACAAGTGACAAATAAATCAATGTATATCCAGGTTACATAATCTTTAGCTGAAATTAATTTTCTAGAACCATTTACAGTGGCTTGATATTCAGCCATAAATAATATATAAAATGTCATCAGTTTTCTCTCCAAAATTTAACATTATTATTTATGTAAGAGAAATGCCACATGTTCTTTTTATTGCTTAATGAGAAATTTTAAATTTTACTTTTAACCTTTTTTAACAAATAAGAAATACTCTTTTTTCATGTCTACTTTCTATTTGTGGCTGCAGGTTATATCTTATCCTTAGCATGTTCAACTTATTTTATCTTTTATTCCTTAGACACAGTATAGAAGAGATAAATAATTACACTATGGTTTATCACTGTGACCAATGGATGATTATAGCACTATAATAAATAGCATAATTAATGGGGAGAAAAATTAAATAATGGAAACATCCCATTATGACTTGGTAGGACATTCTTTTCTGAATATAGTTTATGGTTATTTATCCCCTGGCACATTTTAACACCATCAAACTCAAAGCTAAATGCAAAACATGTCATAAAGCTGGATACATTTCAGGAGGGATATACAATGTTAGACAATATTATTTCTCAATGCTTAAATTGTTTTATTGTTGGATAACTTTGGAACATATCTGTACTTAACGGTAATCATATTATTGCATTGAAATGTGTTCTGAACATTATGCTTAATAAAAATTTACTATATTTAAGATAAAGACAGTTTTCTTAACATTAGAATTTCTTTTCATACAATAAATTAGCACCAATAATAAAATAATGCTATAAGCAGACATTTGTAAGCAACTTAAGTAGTTGTTAAAATCATCCGTCTCATCCATCTCCTTTTTCCTAACTACAATCTCCTGAAACTCCTTTGACACTACCTCCATTTTCACTCCCCAATTAATTGTTTTCTTCATTCCTTTGCCCCTTTCTGATGTCCCACTTTATTCTTCCAAGGATCATGCTACAGGAAGAATTGGTGGGACTTTCCAAAAGTCAAAGAGCATTGAGACATAGCTTCATTCTCCTTCCATTTCTTTTTCACTTAACCCACAGAAAAATACACACACAAAAGACACACACAAATATATGAAAACATCTGAATTCATTCACACACAACCATATAATCTATGGTAACTATATGTGCTTAGTCTTTATCTAATGTTTTTTAAGAATAGCACTGTAAGTTTCAAAAAAATTCAAACACACATTTCTAACATATATGCATTATATAGCATGCACAAAATAGCAGTCACTAGAAAGTTCTGCAGTGCAGATAATACTTTTGCAACTGATGCAACTATTGAACTAAGTGCAGAAAGATGTGTGAAATATTCAGGAAAAGTGATATTTTCTCAAATTATTTTCTAATGATCTTTTAGAACATGTGCGTTTTCATTTTAAATAATGAGAGCTTGAATTGGTCAAACACACCTGTCAATTAATGTTTATTTCATGCAATATATTTTTCCTGGCTCACCAAGATTGTTCAGGGTTTCCAAAATTTTAAACATAGCCAACCAAAAATGCAATTGTCTGGCTTTTTACCATTCTAGCAGAAACAAAAGTGTATGTTTTCTCAGTGCCTTTCAGAAGATTAAGCTTACCAATTTAAGTAGATTCAGATATGCTATTTATAAAATTATATTCTCTTGAGAAAGAAAGAAAATAGGTAAATTTATTCTGAGCTCTAAATTGAGAAAAAAAATAAGCTTTATTGACAAGGTTTTAAGCAAAATAGCCAAATTTAAAGTATAAACATACACACTTACTAAAGAAAAGTAATTGGGAGAATTATAACACTAGTTTTTGAAAATAAGAGCACTCAAAATCTGTAAATTGCTTTTTTTCTGCTTTGGGTGTTTATTGTCATTCTTTTCATTAATCTTCTCTGTAAAATAGATTAATTATAAGCAGAATACATATTGATATCAAAAGTCATCAAAAATTTTCATGATTAGGTGTCTAGTTACTTCTTTGTTCATAATTTTGAGTTGTATATGCCTCTGGTAATATTTACATATTTTATTACAATTAAAATGTTTGCCTCACACCTGTTGTTTTTCACCTTTATCAACAAAATATCAAAATTGTTGAAAGTTAGTGGGACTTCAGACATATCTTTAATAACCTAGTCAGTTTTAGTACTTATATTGACATGCTATGTTGTTAAATTATTTGTGGTTTATCAGTTTCACCTGCTGTCTTCCATTTCTTGTGCAGCTGGTATTACTGGCTGAGGACCAACATAGTTGATATCAGGTCATCTAATATCATTTCTGCTACATACTCACATTTTCCATGGACAGAATGATTATTTCTTTCTAATTTTCTATGCCAGAACTAAAACATACACAAGCTGCTCCCAGTACAGCCCAGATCTTTGAAAATTTTTCAAATTATTGTTTTGTTAAATAAATTAATAAAAAATACATTTACTTACAAAACTACCACTAATAAAAATGAGAACATACAAGTGCTTTACTGTATGAAAACAAAGTTTGAAAGCTAATTTTTGAGATTTACAGAATTTACTGTTCAACTTATCTATATCACATGCTGAAATTATTTCAGAATATGTACTATTTTATAATGCATCTATTATTCACACACTTGCTTAAACCATCTTGATACTGGGTGTATATTCTGGGGCACCTCCCTTAAATTAACATGGTTCATATGCTTATTTCCTATAATGTAATATAAAACAATGATACTATTCTATACCATTCATAGAAGGCTACCTCTATAACATTTTATAAAGTAGAATTTGGCTCAAAACATCTTGAGATCTACATTTATCTCCTTGGAAAAAATAATTTCATTCTATTTTACTCACAAGGAAATATCAGAGTCACATTAAGATTCCTACACATATTTTAGAGTTATTTTCAGTAGTAGGAACTGGCAACTTCTACATCCAGAAAATACCTATATATTAATACCTATAGAGAATAAGTTAAATACTTTTTGGTTCTTCTATTTACATATAAGTCTGTCTGACCATTTAAAAATAATCTGGTTAAGAAATATTAAAATTGTAGCATATTTCTTAGAGTATAATTGAGTAAAAATAAAAAGAGCACAAATACATGACACATAGCATAAATTATACAATTATAACAAATTGCAACACTGAGGACAGACACACCTTAGAGAGCTTATAGACTTGGTTCCAGACCATCACCATAAAGTAAATATCACAAAGTCAGTCACGTGAATTTTTTAGTTCCCTGCACCTTTAGAAGTTATGTTGATACAATACTGTATGTAGTATATTAAACGTGCAAGAGCATTATTTTAAAAAAAAATGTTGATTTAAAGTGCTTTATTGATAAAAATTGCTGAGCCTTCATAAACTTGTAATTTTTGCTGGTGGAGTGTCTTGCCTCCATATGGATGGCTGCTGTTGAATCAGGGTGATAGTTGCTGAAGGTTGGGGTGACTGTGGCAATTTCTGAAAACAAGGAGGTTTGCTGCATTAATTGACTCTTCACACACACACACAAAAACAAACTCTGTATCCTGCAATGATGTTCATTAGAATTTTACACACAGTAGAATGCCTTTTAAAATTGGGTTAAATTCTCTCAAACCGTGCCACTGAATTATCAACCAAGTTTACGTAATATTTAAATTTTTTTGTCATTTCAACAGTGTTTACAGCATCTTCACCAAGAGTACACTCCATCTCCAGAAACCATTGTCTTTGCTCATTCACAAAAAGCAATTTCCATCTTTTAATATTGTATCGTGAGATTGTAGTAATTCAACACATCTTCAGATTTCACTTCTGATTCTAGTTCTATTGTTATTTCAACCCCATCTGCAGTCATTTCCTTCGGTTAAGGCTTAAACTCTTATAAGTAACCCAGGAAGGTTAGAGTCAACTTCTTCCAAACCTTTGTTCATGTTTACATTTTTATCTTCTACCATGAATTAAGAATGTTGTTCCAGAAGATTTTCAGGTTACCTTGCCCAGATCAATCAGAGAATCACTATCTATGACTACCATAACCTTACAAAGTGTATTTCTAAAACAATATTTGAAGGTCAAATTTGCTCCTTGATCCATAGGCTGCAGAAAAAAAAATGTGTTAGCAGACAGAAAACAACATTAATCTCCTTGTACATTTTCATTAGAATTCTTGGGCAACTAGATGCATTATAATAAGCAGTAAAAAGGGATCTTTTCTTTCTGAGCAATAAATCTCAACAGTGGTCTTAAAATACTCAGTAAATCGTGCTATAAACAGATGTACTATGATCTAGGCTTTGTTTTTTTCATTCATAGAGCTCAGGGAGAATATATTTAGCATAATTCTTAAGGGCACAAAGATATTTTGGAATGATCAGCCTTGGCTACATCTTAAATTCACTGGCTGCATTAGCCCCAATCAGTCTGTTCTTCCAAGCTTTGAAGCTAGTTATTGACTTCTCTTCTCTAGCTATGAAAGTCTGAGATGACATTTTTTTTTCCATTTGAAGGCTGTTAAGTCTACAATGAAAATTTGTGGTTGAGCATAGCACCTGCATCAGTGATCTTAGCTCGATCCTCTGAATAACTTCTGCAGCTTTTCATTATATTAGATGCTTCGCCTTGCACTTTTATGTTATAGAGACAACTTCTTTCCTTAAGCCTCATGAACCAACTTCTGCTACCTTGCAGTTCTTCTTCTTTAGCTTTCTCCCCTCTCTCAGCCTTCATAGAATTGAATATAGTTAGAGCCTTGCTCTAGATTAGGTTTTGGCTTAAGGGAATGTTGTGGCTTGTTTCTTCTTGTTTTCAAATCACTATTTTTTTTAATATATCAAAAATAAGGCTGTTTTATTTTGTTATCCCTATGTTCCCTGGACTAGTCCTTACCATTTTCTTTAAGAATTTCTGTTTGTTTTCACAACTTGGCTAACTTTTTTGGCACAAGAGGCATGCTTTCAGCCTATCTCAGATTTTGTCATGCCTTCCTAACTAAGCAATCATTTCGGGATTTTTGATTAAAATGAGAGATATGCAACTATTCATTTCACTTAAACATTTTGGAGGTCTTCGTAGGGTTGTTAATTGTTATGTTTTCAAATATTGTGTCTCAGGGAATAGGGAGGCCAGAAAGTAGGAGAGAAACAGCGGATTGACAAGCTGGGTCATTGGAGCAGTCAGAACACAGATAACATTGATCAATTAAGCTTTCTGTCCCATATGGGCAAAGTTCATGGTGCCACCCCCAGCCCCACAAAAAAATTACAATAGTAATGTCAAAGTTTACTGACCACAGATCACCATAGCAGATATAATAATTTTGAAATATTGCAAGAATTTCCAAATATGACGGGAAGAAGACATACTGTAAGAAACATGACACCCACAGACTTGCTCAACATGAGTTGCCACAAAACTTCAATTTGAAAAAGTGCAATATTTGTGAAGCTATAAAGCAAATTTGAATAAAACAAGGCATGCCTATTGTGCAGGGGTGGTAGTAGTAACATTAGCAAGAGCAGTAGCATTAATAGAGGAAAATAAGTCCAGCATAATATCATTAGTATTGTTAATGCTTATCAATGTATGCTTAGATATGAGGAGACTTTAAAGTTTTTCTTTTTCATACTTTTCTATTTTAAAATTTACTACAAAAAATTACTGTTTTTCATCAGAGTAAAAACAAAACCCCCAAAATTAAATGCAATTTAAATAATGACTTCTGGGGTAAATTTATTCTTACAGGTAATCTCTGTGTGTAATTATAATGTTTTACTTAACATCTTCAGTGATTTTTTGTAACTTATTAAACTTTTATATACATTAGTGCATTTGCTTGTACAACATAACAAGTCAATGAACAGTATAGTTCAGCTGTTATTCACTGTATTAGCACAAAGAAACTGAGCCACAGAGTTCAATGACTTCTCTAGCAGAGCTGTAAATGAATCCAGGATTACAGAGGTCCAACTACTGGAAGATCAGCTATGCCACCTCAGGACTCACAAGATTCATTTTATCTGAAGTAAACAAAACAGTTCTATTCAGTATGTTTTTTCAATTTATTCTAAGTAAATTATTATAAAAAATATAGAAAGGTTCTCAGTATCCATTTTATTCACTCATAAATTTGGTAGCTCTTATGTACAACTCATTACCAGGTGTTTTACTCAGGGATAATGATTCAAAGATCCTGTATACACTGGGCCTGGCATCATCAAGTTCAAAGTACCAGAGGAACAAAATTCATTTGTTATAGATATGATATTTAAACTAAATTTATAAGATTAATAATTGTTGGAAAGTAGGTTCATTTGCCTCTAGACCAAATATCCACTGTCTGTTATATGACTTAGAACACTCGAACCAACATTATATGCTACTCTAGTTTTTTTTCTTTTCATTTCATTCACTCTCAACACTCAACCATTAAATGTTTAGTATTTTACACAATTTTACTATAGTTTTATTTATATTCTTAACAATTCCCTTGCACATTATTCTGTTTAAAACCTTCCTTCAGAGTCATAGTCCTTCGTTTCAAACTGTATCTTTAAAAGTTCCTTTTGGCCATTTTTAGATGGGAAATGCTTGCAGATTTTGTTTATCTGCATAAATCTTTATTTCATTTCATTCCTGAAAAATGACTTTGCTGCAAATACTGTTCGGTGAACTTAGACTGTTTTCTGGCTTCCATTTTTGCTGCTGAGTAGTTTGCTGATATTTGTGTGTGACGGGTCCTTACTTTCTGGCTGCTGTAAGATTGTGTGTGTATACATGTGTGTTGCAGTTTCACTACAAGATGTCTAGGTGTGAGTTTCTTTTTTTTTAATCATAACTAGATAGTATACCTGTAGCTTCATGTGTTTTATCAGTTTTGAAAAATTCTAAGCCATTATGTCTTTGAGCTTCCTGTTATGTCTATGCTAGAGTTTCCCAAGTCATGTTCCATATCTCTTTTCCTTTTTGCTAATACATATCTTCTTGCTTAATCTGTGTTTTGTAAATTATTTCTTCAACTCCTTTATTGGTTCATAAATTTTCAAGTCAGCCCTGTCTTTCTTCATTCAGAGTGCTATAACAAGTTTCATAGACTGGGTGGCTTATAAACAACAGAAATTTATTTCTCACAATTCCAGAGGCTAGGAAGTCCAAAGTAAAGGCACCAGCAGATTCTGTGCCTGGTGAGGGTCAACTTCCTGGTTTTGCAGAAGGGTGAATTTATTCTTGCTGTATCGTCATATGGTGAAGAAACTGAGCAAGGCAACTGTCTGGAGCCTCTTTTGTGGGGTCAGTAAGCCTATTTTAGTGGTAATTGAAGCAATGATCTAATAACCATCAAAAGCTCCTAATAGCATCACCTTGGTGATTAGGTTTAAACATGTGAATTTGGGGCAGGAGGAGGGACACAAACATTGACAGTATAACAAAAGTGATTATGCACAATCCACTTATGGTGACATCCAGTGTCTAGTGTCTAGTAAAAGTAGTTGTCTGACCCATTGATAGTTTATGTCTCTTGAGATATGTATATTTATTATATTAATGTTATTTTTGGTATCAGTATATATTATTAAAACTTTTTTCTGAAATGATAATTGTCTAATATTTTAAAACCTTTTTCTCTATAATTTATTCTCTCCCATTTATCTCTCATACCCACATGAAAATTCTTTGTACACCTACTTGCTAAAATAATTAGCTACTGATTTCTGTTCTAAATTAAATATATATTTAAAACATAATTATGCATCAGACTAATTGTATAAACTATTAAAAACTTTGACGTTTATATTTTAGCTGTAATATAATAGGCCAGGTCACTCTGGAGAACAAATTAAGATCTTGGAAAAGAAATGAGATTATGTAGGATCCATACCGACATGAGAAAACAGTTGTTAAATATCAGTCATGCATGTTTACACTGATCTTGTTTTGTTTTGCTTAAGTTAAAATGAGTATTTTGTGGATCATGTACTTCTAAACATTTGCTGAAGTTAAAATGTGTCTATTTTATGGATTGTTTAATTCCTACCTTTTACATTTAAAAGATTAGTGTGTGTATATGTGACTGTGAGTAGCAAAAGTTTGATTTATATTTATGTTCTCTATTTCCCTTTTGGTAATTGAATTTATCCAGAAAATTTTTGACTCTGATAATCACTGATGTAAAGAAAAAAAAAAAAATACAACTCCCCCACAATGACTTTAAATCTTTCTTCTCCTATTCATCAGTTTTGTTTCTTTTGTTTTGTTTTGTTTTTCAAGACAAGGTGTCTCTCTGTTACCCAGGCTGGAGTGCAGTGGCAAGATCACAGCTCACTGCAGCCTTAGTCTGCTGGGCTCAAGAAATCCTTCCACCTCAGTGTCCTGAATACTGAGACTCCACATGTGCAAAACACCATGCTTGTGTAATTCTTTTTAATATTTTGTAGAGACAAAGTTTCACTGTGTTGCCCAGGCTGGTCTCAAACTCCTGGGCTTACCCAAGTCTCTGATCTTTGTCTCCCAAAGTGCTGTGATTACAGTGTGAGCCCATCATCCCCTGCCAGTTTTGTTTCTTGAACAAAATACTTGTCCTTTTTTTCTTCATGTAGAGACACAAAATTTTACTGCTATCCTCAGGATTTTCAGCTGGGCTTGAAAACTAAAGTGACATATAACAGATCAAAATGAGAAAAACATGCACATTTATTTAATTCATGTTCTTTTTGTGGCAGAGGCACCTTCATAAGAAAATAAAGACCCAAAGACGCAGTTCATGTTGAAACATTTTATACAAAATTGGGGGAAAAAAATACTACATTGTGAAAAAAACTAAATTATATGGGGAAGCTAAAAGAAGAAAATAATTATTTTATTAGAGCCTGGAAAGAATCCTCTCCATCTCATCTTCCCAGTGTTGATAAGAATGCAGCTTTAATCCTTGTATAGGGAGGGCAGTTTTCATGTGAAATTTCCTCTCCTGCTTTTAAGAAACACTGACACTCAGAATGATGTTGTAACCTGCTGTTTATCAGGTGCCATTAACACAAAATGGTCAGTACGCCACAGCAGCGTATTTTATGGTGGCACATTCTTAACTCTTTCATCAGTGTCTTAAAAGGAAAAACAGAATACCACCCATTGTATGAGAACTTAAAATTAACAAAAAAATCCAACTAGTGATCCTTTGGAGCTAATATAAATTATGTTGTACTCTTCTTACTTTTGCAATTTTAAGATTGGTTATATATTTTTTCCAAATAGCTTTGAATTATTTGTGTAAATTACCAGTGTTTTGATTGGCCTCATTAAATCTCAGCATTAAAAAATTATTTTTGGCCAAGCGCAGTGGCTCATGCCTGCTGCCACCATTCGATTACTTTTCACCAAGTCCCTCTCACAACACTTGGGAATTCAAGATAAGATATGGGTGTGGACACAGCCAAACTATATCTATGACCCCATAGGATTCATCTCAGATGTGCAAGAATGGTTTAACATTTAAACTTTAATTAATATAATTTATCACATCAACAGGATAAAGATGAAGAGCAACATAACCATATCCATAAATACAGAAAAAAATTGCCAAATCCAACATTATTAATGACAAAAATGATCAGTTATATAGGAATAGAGGAAACTTCTTCAACTTGATAAAGAATAGCTACAAAACATTTATCCACAAACTCATACTTAATCATGAGAAACCAGAAACTTTCCAATTGAGATTAGAAATAAAGCAATGATGCCCATTCCCACCACTTGTTTTCAGTATTATTCTTGAAGTTTTAGCTAAAGCAACAAAACAAGAAAATAAAAGGTGTGCTGATTGGGAAGGAAAAAAAACACAAAACCAGTGACAGACATGTTTGTATAGACAAACTATATAGATAGAAAATGTGGAAGAATCAACAAAAAGCTTCTGGGGAATGGCTTGAACCGGGGAGGCAGAGGCTGCAGTGAGCCACGTTCATGCCATTTTACTTTAGCCTGATCAACAAGAGTGAAACTCCTTCTCAAAAGAAAATAAAAGGAAGTTATTTTGTACATATTGTCAAACTTATTCTAAGGTTTATGTGAAAAGGCAAAGGCCCTAGCAGAGCTAACACAATTTTTAAAAAATGAAAGAAAAAGAAAATCCCTGGGAGACTGATACTATCCAAATACAAAACCTAACTATAATTTTACAGTAATCAAGACGATGCAGTATTAGTAAAAGGACAAACATGTAGATCCATGGGCAAGTAGAGAGAGCCCAAAAATACAGCACATAAATAAATATGGCAATCTAATGTTTTACAAAGGATCACAGACAAAGACAATACAATAGAGAAAAGACAATCTTTTAAATAAAAGTTGCTAGAATAACTGGACATCCCCATGAGAAAACTAAATCTAGACAGGGACCATACAGTATTAAAAAAAAGTAAGTAAAAATAGATCACAATATTAATGTAAAATGCAAAACTAAAACCTTTATATTATAAGAGAAAATATAAATGTCCTTGGATTTGGCAGTGACTTTTCAAAAGCACAATTTATGAAAGAAAGAACTGATAATTAATTTTAAAAATTATATTTAAAAGTTTTGTTCTGTAAAAGAGACTGTCAAGAGAATGAGAAGACAAGCCATAGAGTGGAAGAAAATAGCTGCAAAAAATCAAAAAAGGATTATTATCTTAAATAGGTAAAGAACTTGTAAAACCTGAGAAGAAAAGCAAAACAACATGATAAAATGGGACAAAGACCTTAATAGATACCTTATCAAAGAAGATATACAGGAGGCAAATTAGCACATAAAAAGAAGCTCCATTATTATATGTCATCAGGGAAATGCAGTGAACAACAATGAGATACTGCTATATACCTACACTTATGATTAAAATACAGAAGACTGGCAATTCAAATGCTGATGAGAATGTTGAAAAACTAGAACTCTCATTTATTGCTTGTGGGAAAGTAAAGTGATGTAGCCACTTTGGAAGACGTTTTGATGATATCTTACAAAACTAAATATACTCCTATCTATGACTCAGTGATCACCCTCTGGGTATTTGCTCAAAAAACTTAAAAATTTATTTTCATGCAAAAACTTTCACATGAATATTTATAGCAGCTTTAGTCCTAATTGCAACATCTTGGAAGCAACTAAAGTATCATTCAGTAAGTGAAAGGATACATAAAAGTGTTAATCCAGGCAATAGAATACAATGAAGCATTAAATGAAAAAGCTATTGTCATGAAAAGACATAAAGGAAACTTACATGCATATTAATAAGTGAAAGAAGCCAATCTCAAAAGGCTTCCAGCTGTATGATTCTAATCGTATGATATCCTGGAAGTTAAACTATGGAAACAGTAGAAAGTTGAATGGTTGCAGTGGGTTAGAGGGTATGGGAAAGATGAGCAGGTAGAACACAAAGGATGATTATTATTATTTTGAGATGGAGTTTCGCACTTGTTACCCAGGCTGGAGTGCAATGGCGTGATCTCGGCTCACCGCAACCTCCGTCTCCTGGGTTCAGGCAATTCTCCTGCCTCAGCCTCCTGAGTAGCTGGGATTACAGGCACGCGCCTCCATGCCCAGCTAATTTTTTTTTTTTTTGTATTTTTACTAGAGGCGGGGTTTCACCATGTTGACCAAGATGGTTGACCTTGTGATCCACCCGCCTTGGCCTCCCAAAGTGCTGGGATTACAGGTTTGAGCCACCGCGCTCGGCCCAATGGATTCTTAAGGCTGTAAAAATACTCTGTATGATACTACAAGGGTGGATTCATGCTGTTACAAATCTGTCTAAAATAGAATATATAACACCAAGAGTGAACTCTAATTTGAACTGTGGACTTTGGGTGATAATAATGTGCCAATGTAGGTTCATCAATTGTAGCAAATGTACCACTTTGGTGGGAATGTTGATTCTTTGGGAGGCTATGCCCATGTGCAGTGGGTATAGGAGATATCTCTGTACCTTTGTCTCAATATTGCTGCTAACCTAAAACTGCTCTTTCATAAAAGCCACCTTAATTATAGTATGGAAAATATTTTAGAATTATGACCGTAGGTGTCATTATATAAAATAATAAAACTGTCTAACATAAAAATATCTGCCACAAAACAACTATCTATTCTTTTTTTTTTTTTTTTTTAATCAAAGAATGTCTTTAGAATTTCGGCAGTGATATACACAAAAATCTAAGTGGTCCAGTGAAATTCTAAAAGATTTCAAAAATAGAAGCATTAGACCAATTTACCATCTAGCTTAATTATAAGCAAAGGTTTAAAATAATTTCATTCTTCTAAGAGACCCTATTTCTGTTTTGTTTCTTTGAGCATTGACATTATATTCATTTGTCAAAGAAAACAAGTTTAAGTTGATGTAAGAGATTATACAGACTTTTACAAATGAAATTTTCTATAAGTAAAAATGGAGTATTAAGACAGTACACATGCTAAATACTGCTTAGCTATTTTTATTGTAATCAATTCTTTAAAATTATGAAGATGATAAAGTAGCAGTTTCTGAAATAATGTTTCATATTTTTTCCAGGAACACTCTTTGAAACAAAATGTAATTACTAAATTTTATACCTTGAACATTAGTAAAAATTTATTTTTTTATTATATTAAGAGATTCAGGATTATTTAAAAAGTTTATCAGACACACATAGGACTCAAAGCTGTATTTTGAAAGATACATAAACTATCCTTATTAAATAGATTAATTATAAATAAGAAAGGATGTATTCCATTCTAAAATATGGATACTGATTATGAAAATAAATTTTAAGACATTTTCATATGTTCTATGTTAGGACATATGAAAATGATAGAAATGATAAATTTTAAGTCATTTTCATAAGTTAATAGTTAGGACACAACTGTTTAGATTTTGGACCCTTTAGAATTTTACATTAGCCTTTAAGACTTGATTTATTTCTGTTTTCTCTTCTTGATGGCATTTCTAAGGTTCCTAAAATCACATGCTTCCTAACTCACATCCAAGGGAGTAGTAGGTAACCATGATCTCAGTAAAGTCCTTTGAGATACCCTGGTTGATCTGCTTTAGGCCATCTTCACTAATGGAAGGGTTTTGCCTAGAAGCCATGAGTAGGCTGAAGAGCAGACTTAAATTTCCAAGATCCACAGGGATTCCAAATTACATTTGAACTCTTGGTTTAAAAACATGGGCAATGGATGCTGGTGAGTAATTCATAACTGGGTATTATACCACTGATAACACGGCATAAACATTAAGTGTTTGAAGTTAAAGCCACTTTACCTGGGTTGCAATCTGACTGTTGCTTATTAGTTATGTGAACTTGGGTGATTGTTTTTAGTCTTTTCATGCTTTTGTTTTTACATCATCAAAATAGAGATAACAATAATGCCTATATTTTAAATTTCTATAAAGGTTAGTTGAATAATCAATACCAAAGCCTGAAGAGGGAGGGAATGGAATGGTTATTGGGTCCCAGGAAAAGTAGCGGGCATGCTACAGTGAACTGAGAGGATCAGTGACCATGAATGGATCACAAAGTATCCAGCACAAGATTTAAGTTTGAAAAAGAAGAGGAAATGAGTTGTAATTTTTTTGTCAATTATGTTGTGTGAAGTGGGTTAACCTAGGGCTTTTTAAATCCCTTCACCATGTCATCTCTTAGCATCCTCACGAATTGTCCACCTGAGCACAACTATATCTTTTTATGCCAATTAGACATTGTCATCATTTAAAATTTTACCAACTCAGAAAGCTGCTTCTTCCATACTCTCTTCTCTTACCATCTCAACTATAGCTTTTGCTTCAAATACTCTTGGAATTGTTCACATCCTTCTGACTTTAGCCATTTTCTTTTAATTATGTATGTTGTGATTTTTATGTCACTAGTTTCAATGATATTTACCTGAAGATATTTAGTTATATTTATATACAGTGTAACTCAATTGTGCATCTTACCACACCAACAGCAGTGGTGTGATCTGATAGGAGGAGCCTATACATGAGAGGAAGAAGTTTAGATACATAGTCTACTTTGTGTATTCTGCTTTATAGAATCTACTTTCAATAACAGCCCTACTCATAGTTATATAAAGTCAGCCATATAGGTAATTTAAGATGAATTTAATTTTAGTAGTATATTTAACATAATATATTCAAAATATTATTTCAAATATAATCGGTAAAAGAACATTTAAATTATTTATTGTGTTAGATCTTCAGCATACATTGCATGTTTTACATGTACATCTCAATTCGTACTAGGCAATCACTCAATGTCCATGTGTTGCTATGTATTGGGCAGTCTGTTAGCTACCATATGGAGCAATGAAACTCTAAAATTACTTGATATATCCAGTTGTGTTTTTTCATCTGTATAATAATAATTAGAATTATGTTTGGCAGCAACTTTTACAGACTGAAAATAACAATAGCCAACAAAGGGCAGAAATGTATTTCTCTATTTTGTAAATGCCTAGAAATATAAGGTTAGTTGGCTCTGTTCCACAGACTCCACAGGAACTCAGCCCCCCCCCCCTTTTTTTTTCTTTTTGAGACAGAGTTTCACTCTTGCTACCCAGGCTGGAGTGCAATGACATGATCTTGGCTCACTGTAACCTCCGCCTCCTGGGTTCAAGCAATTCTCCTGCCTCAGCCTCCTGAGAGACTCAGGCCCTTTTTAGCTCACAGTTCTGTCATCTCTATTGAGTGATCCTTGGTATGATTGTCCAAAATGGCAACAGGTATGTCCAGGTGATAAGATAGAAAAAAGGACATCAGTTTTTCACAGAACTAGAAAAAACTATCTTAAAAATCATAAGAAACCAATATAGAGCCCAAATATCAAATGCAGTCCTAAACAAAAACAGCAAACCTGGAGGCATTGCATCACTTGACTTCAGACTATACTATAAGGCCACAGTAACCAAAACAGCATGATACCAGTATAAAAACAGACATTTCAACCAATGGATTGGAATAGAGACTCAAGAAATAAAACTGCACATCTGTAGCCATCTAATTTTTGGCAAAGTTGACAAAAATCAGCAACGTGGAAAGGACTCTCCATTTATTCTTCTGCATATGGTAGCCCTTTATCCCATCCTTTAGTCATTCCACCAATGACAGACTGGACCTCTAGCTTTTACCATGTAAAAAAAAAAATCTCTAGATGAATTAAATATTTAAATGTAAGATATTAACTATAAGAATCCTAGCAGAAAACTTAGAAAACACCTTCTAAAATGATGGCCTTGGAAAAAATTTATGGCTAAGTCCCCAGAAGCAATTGCCATAAAAAAAAAATTGAAATTAAAAACAGCATTAACAAACACCCCAGAGAAAGGGAGAAAATCTCCACAAAGAATGCATCTGACAAAAGTCTATTATCCAGACTCTATAAACAACTTAATTGAAAGATCAAAAAACAAAGAATCCCATTGAAACGTGGGCAAAAGACATGAATAGACACTTCTCAAAAGAAAACATACAAGCAGCCAGCATATATGAAAAAGTATTCAGCATCATTCATCATCAAAAGTACAAATCAAAATCACAATGAGGTACCATCTCACATCAGTTAGAATGGCTATTACTAAAAAGCCAAACAAAAACATGCTGGCAAGGTTGCAGAATAAAGTGAACACTTTTACCTTGTTTGTGGGAATGTAAAACATTAATTTAGCCACTGTAGAAAGCAGTTTGCAGATTTCTCAAATAACTTGAAACAGAACTTTTGATCCAGCAATCCCATTACTGGACATATATTCATTTGATATAGCAATCTCATTACTGGATATATATCCAAAAGAAAATAAATTGTTCTCCAAAAAAGACACCTCTACCCATGTGTTCATCACAGCACTATTCATTATAGCAAAGACGTGGAATCAACCAAGACGTCTATCATTGGTGGATTGACTAAAGAAAATGTGGTAAATAAACACTATAGAATATTATGCAGCCATAAAAAAGACAAAATCATGTTCTTTGCAGCAACATGGATGCAGCTGGAGGCTGTTATCCTAATAAACAAATTAACTGGAAGTCAAATACTGCATGTTCTCAATTATGTGTAGGAATTAAACATTGGGTATTCAGGGACATAAAGATGGCAACAACAGATGCTGGGAACTACTAGAGAGATGAGTAGGACAAAGGCTGAAAAACTATTTGTACTATGCTCACTACCTAGGTGATAGGCTCATTTGTACCCCCAACCTGAGTATCATGCTATAACCCCATATGACAAACCTGCACATATACTCCATCACTCTAAGATAACAATTAAAATTATTTTAAAAAATGGACCAAAGGCAATCAGTAACTACCTTTCAAGTAATGGTCACAGAAGCTGCCATATATCATTTTTGCTTAAATCTCATTGGCCAGCACTTAGATCTAGAAAATATCTTTATTGTAGTCAACCAGTTGGTCAACTGAAAACTGAGAGATCTACAATTATGGAAAAAGCATACATCTTAATAAATAACAGCTCCCATTCAAGGCTTTCTCTGAATCCTCACCTATGAACTCAATTATTATAAAAATAGTACTTCTGGTAGATGTGCTTTTGGAAGCCACTGTGAGAGGAGCCAAGAGGTCTCACTTTTCATATGTTGCTTTCTCCATTAAAAAATTCATATGTATATAGAAGTCAATGCATCACTTTGATTTCGAATGTTATCATATTTATGGCACTTCAAGATTTTGAAATGTCAGAGAAATCTGGTTTTCAGGTATCAGACAAACCTCGAAGGCACACAGATCATGCTCTCTTGCCATGTGGGAGACTCCCTAGGCTTGTACTGTGTTGTTTATTAACATATCATGAAATCCCAGGGAAATTCCATAGCATGTATTATTTTTGCACTTCAGGAAGAAACAATAATCATCAATTATGATGAACATTTTCAAATTTGACCCACAGATACCCTTTAAAGGTGGCATTTTTTTCACTCAAACTTATTGTTTTTATTTTAGATGGTTACATCTTAAAATATTCTACCCATAAATGTTATTGTTAATATGTCAAATATATATTTGTAAATATATATATTAGTTACAAATGTCCTTTAATTATCTTTCTTTGAAAAAACTACACAGTGCAATGAATAGGAAGATACATTCTAAATATACAGATGTTTCTTAAACTTTCATTTTGTGATCATATGTGGCAAGTGTTTATATAGAGGTCAAAAAACCTAGGATTTTAAAGCTTATCAGCACTTTCAATATCTACTCAATAGTTTTTTTTTTTAATTTATTCTTTAATAGTCAAGAGTCAACTCTGTCTGCTTTATGTGTTGAATTCCTCCATAAATTATTAATGTTCTCACTGCCTAACTAAACACTTTAGTTCTTCAAAAAAATTTATTGTGCCAGCAACACTTTCTCTCTATTAATGTTTGTTCCCTTCAGGAATACTTTAAGATTGAATTAGGTAACTTCTTAATGGTGGTTTAACTACAAGTCTGCCTCTTTGTTAACTAAATGGAAAATAAGAGGGAAATGAGAAATTTGGCAATTGACCTGTTAGGATTTCTTCAATAGAAGCATATTCTGTAAAAACTAGACCATATGAAAAATAGTCTGGAATTTAATTCTAACTAATCAAGTTATTATCTATCATATATATTTATATGTAGAAAAGCAAAATTAAAATAGGTGGATACTTTATCCATTTACCTTAGTGATGTATCTATCTTACCTACCTTATTTATCCATTTTTTTAACCAATAATAAAGGTAGAATGAGCACATGAGAAAAATAGATGAAATTAAAAATTATATCCCATTAATGACATCTCTGACAAGTTTTATGTTCTTCATTACTTATCACTACTAATAGTTATAGTTGTACTATATGCTTTGGAAAACTAATTTCTATAAAATTTGTGTCAATGAATATTTTGTGCCACAACAGTCCTCAAAATCCTCATATTTAATTTGCTCCCTAGCATATACCTGAGAAAAGTATTACAAGTAGGTTGTCTCCTAATAGATAAAAATTTAAGTGGCTCCTAATTTTTTATCCTTATGTTGCAATAAAGCATCAAAACATTTTTTTAAATTATTTTTTAATAAAAATTATTTTAAAATTCTAATATTTAAAAATATGTTTTAAAAATATTAGATTGTTTAAGATACCAATTTTTCACCTAAATGCAATATATACATGTTTAACTCATTTTATATTTTCATTTTTTTCACAATGTTGGCCATATTTGAAGTGAGGCCTCACTGAACAAAATTGGACAAAATTATTTCCAAGTTTTACAAATTAATCAAAATGCTAATTTATTGTGCTTACTGTTAATAATCTTTTGCATTTCTGATTAAATTTTCTGTTTCTTGGTTATATTTTCTTGTTATAAACTACATTTTCCAATCCATGAAACCTTAAAATCTGTTATTATTAATATACCATCTCATCCTATGTCTTATTGTGAAAAAGATTTTTAAAATACTTGCCACAATATATTTTGGTCATTTTTTTTTCTTTTTATGTATTTGTTTTTTTTCTTTTTGTACATTAAAATACTTCAGTTTTAGGCAATAATGTCAATATATTATTTCAGACTTTGGTATTTATTCTCCCTTTCTGCATGATCCATAATCATTGAATGTAATTTTATTCTGCTTAAAATATTATTATCATTTCAAAATTAAAAAAATACTGGATATTCTTTTTGTCATTTGTATGGGTGAAGTATGTATCTAATTTTTAAAAAAATATTCTTGAATTAACATTGCTCTTTGCAGAATAGATGACTACATCTATCCATTGACTTACTCGTTCTCTTTTAAGAAACATTTTTGAATGACTACTCCAAACTTTCTTATTAGAAAATGATAATTATATATCGTTTGAACCGTTCTTACTCAGGTGGATACTGTCCTGTTCCACCTGCCTTCCCAACACCGGTTATAACTGGCTGGATAGTCCGTACCAAGGGAACTCAGGTAGACCATGTTGGAAACACTGAGCTTTTGTGTTTTTGCATGTTTACCTTTATTTTTCTCCTACTTCTAGCAATTGTCTGTCACTAGAAAACTGGTTCTCTGCACAGAGAGATGAACCCAGTATCCATTTGAGACAATATATTTATTTCTGATTTTTTTTCATTCTCCAATGAAACCAGAAACAGAACAATTTTCAAAAGAGGGCGAAAGCAAAATAAGATCAACTTCCCAGTTAATACATTCAGAGGTGACGTTGACTTGACGTAATCACAGTCTGAACATGTCTCTCAAACTAATACGATTGCCACTTTTTTCACTGTCATTTTTGAAGTAATGATAGTCTATGAGAAAGTAGAACATTTTAGAAGACTTGAAAAACAGAATAAATGAGAAGATAATTTATCCAGGTGCCATTTTCTTTTACCTCTGCCTCATTTTTTTGAGACCAGTTTAGTTAAAATATTTTAGATATCATGATACCCTCTTTATTCATTTGAATTAGACCTTAGAGAACAATATAAATGTCTAGATGGTATTTACAATTTGTTATACAAGATTCGGTGCCAGGAATGTCTTTTTGTCTTCTGTAACTCGTGTGTGTGTGTGTGTGTGTGTGTGTGTGTGTGTGTGTAATTTAGATATAAATAATATAAATATATTTTTATATTTGTATTTTAAAATATTTATACTATGTAAAATATAAGTTTATATTAAATGTCTGTTTCATATATTGTACGTTGTTACATATATTGCTATCAGCACATGATAAATATATATATAAATACATAAATGTATATTATTCTTATCAAAATAATTCACTTATGCCAAGTTATAGATCAATTCCTTAATAAGGTTTATTAGTTACATTTGATAAGCAACAAAATGTAGGCTTTAGGTTTAATATTACAATACAGCAGACTCTTCTTAGTACAAATAAGTAATTAGGAAAAGTAATGGAATCCGGAACAAGAGAGAGATTAAATATGCAAGAACTTGGGAATCAGCTGAAGGGATTTCCGCCAGAGAGAAATCAGTCTTGGTGATGAAATTACAGGCTGTAAAAATATACAGTTGAAACATTTAGAAAGCAAAAAGTATCACTATATCACAAATACATAAATATACTCACATATTAACATTTTAATGAACAAAATACCCAAATCCCTCCCACATTCTAATTTTTCTTTCAATGTTAAAGAAGTAGATGTCAGTTCTAACATACGACTCTCTCTTCCAGGTACGAATGATGCTATATATATAGCTCGTTTGATTGGGGGAAAAAAACCCATAACTATGTTCACTTCATTCTTACTGGTAGTAAATTTCCTAAAGATGTATTTACTCATGGTGTTTTAGATTGTAAACATGATCACAGCACAAAATGCCTTATATGATTTTTTGTATTCCCAGTACTTTGCTCTAGATTCCTCTAGGTTCCACATTAGTAATAAGGTATTTCAACATAATTTCTTGTTAATAGACTCCATTCCTTCAAAATCGCATGAGTATTGTTCAGTAGGCATTTTTCTGTCACTGGAGTTTTTTTGCATTCTCCACTCGCAAGGTAGTTCTTATTCTGCTCTAGGTTTCAAGTGCTTAGTGTTACCCGTCTTTTTTATTATTATTATTCAAGTAAAATAAAAAGAAAACAGTCTCTATGAAATAAATTGGTAATCAATAGCCCATATTGGATTAGTGTAATTAAATCAAAATTTAAAGTAAAGTCATTGTACTTCTGAATCAAATAGAACAAGCCAACACTGGTGTATTGAATATCCCATATAGTCAAAGGGGTTGTTTAATGTTGCGTTGATTACAATAGAGTAGATTCTTATTACAAATAAGTAATTAGTGCCAAGACAGAGAGAGACTAAATAGGCACTACTTTAAAAAGCTTGGTTTATTCATCTTACTTAGTTTTTAATTTTTGAAAGACAGTATATATCAGTTATCAGATGTTCATAGTTTTCTCATTTGCTTTGTATATCTTTGAACAAAACATAGCACAGAGCTGGCATACCTCAGATTCCCTCTCTTCTCTTTCTTTAATTTAATCAGTATACTGACATGTTCTACAGTTTTAAAAAATTCATTTTTTTTCCTTTGGTTTTAAAATGACAGTTTTCTTTTAAAAAGTGAAAAAACAAATGAAAGTATCAATATTTTTATTATAATTATAATTATCTTTATATAATTAAATTATAATTATAATTAAAATATCAATATTTTTATAATAAGAATTTTTATTATAATTAGAATTCTAGAATCAAAATTACCAAAGTTTATACAATGTTTTATGCTCACATCATTGCCAAATTGCTTTTTGAAAAACCTGAAACAAGTTATACCTCTGATAAATAATTTTCCATTTCTTGCATTCTAAAAATAATTTTTCCGATTTTGTTTCTACACATTTGTTAATATGTAAAAATGTTTCATATTGTATATTGTTACATATATTGTTGCTAACAGCACTTGGTAAGGTAAATGAATATGGCTTTAAAAGACTTAATCTAGAAGTTATGTGTACCAAAACATGTATGAATGTAAATTATTTACTAATCCCCCTTCAAATCCCTATTATTTTAGGGATAACTTTTAAAATTAACTTCTGCTTTATTTTCTCATTTAATTTTAACTTGATGGTGAAAATGTGAGCCATTTATTGTATTAGTTTGAATAATTTTGCTTCAGAAAGAGGCAGAATGTAAGAGCAAAATGGAAAAACTGAAGTGGAGATAGCCCAGAGTGGGGTGGTAAACTGTGTCTTCAACCTTTCACAACATATATCACTGTATTAAGAACAAATGTAGCTTAAAAATTTATTAAATTTGTGAAGACATTATAAAACAATAGACTTAACAGAGAAAAGTAAATAGGCCGATTTTGTAAGCTGTGGTTTATAAATTATTTGTAAGACATAAATGAATGCTAGTTAGACATTCTACTGTCAAAATGAGTGTGTTTCTATAAGGAATTTTTATTACACTTACATAACTAGAATGCATTTGTGCATCCTCCCATAAATCCAGAGTGTTTTGTTGTTGTTTGTCCTGAGAACTTTATGAATCTTAAGGAAGAATATTCTTTGGTTTGTGAGTGATTACATAGAAGTTGTTTCAAATACTTATTTCAGAATCCAATTTTAGCTCTCCGCTTTTCTTGGTACAACTTCTTTGTTTAAAGTTGACACTTAAAATCCAAATTTGGCCATGTCCAAAGCTTAGAGTTAGAAAAATAGTCTGAGTTTTGAAAAAAATATTACATGATTTATGTACCCACTGCTGATGATATTTAATTAAATAAATTCTCGCGATAATAATATAACCATGGTATGAGAGAAACATAATTAGGAGGTAGTACAATTTACAGTATCATTTTTGACGTCCTTGAGAAAGTGAATATGTAAATTAAGTTATTTATCTTAGATTGGTGTACTCTTAAAGCAAATCCAGGGTGGGGCCCTGTGGCTCACACCTATAATGCCAGTGCTTTGGAGGGTTCCAGTATGAGGATTGTTTGAGGCCATGAGGTTGAGACCAGTCTGGTCCACATTTGATTAGAATGGAATTCCATTAAAAATGGAATTTGAGATTCCATTTCTATGAAAAAATAATTATAAAAATTAACCAAGCATGGTAGTATACAACCATAGTCCTTTCTGCTCAGAAGCTGAGGAGGATTGCTTCAGCCCAAGTGTTTGATGTTACAGTGAGCTATGATTGTGCCACTGCACCCCAGCCTGGGTTACAGAACAAAATCTAAAATGCTGCCTCAAAACAACAAAACAAAACAAAACAAAAAAACGTGACAAACACATACACCCCTATGTATTGACATGTATTTCATTAACCGGATAATCCGCTTGCATATTTCCATCAAATTACTTTAGAAAGACCACATTTCCTGTCTTTCCTTTTTAAATTTTATTTTTAATTGACAAAGTTTACATATGTATGCTATACAAGATGATGCTCTGATGTGTGTATATATATACATTGTGAAAGGACTAAATCAAACTAATACATATATTATCTCATATACTTATGGTTTTTTTAATTAGGGCCTTTCAAATCTAATCTTTTAACAATTTTCAAGTATACAATATACAGGCTGAACATCCATAATCTTTATGTCTGAAATCTTAAATGCCCCAATATCTGAAACTTTTTGAGCACCAGCCCTCACCTGACCCTATGCAATGGGTCACAGTCAAAACAGTGTTGCATGCCCAAAATTATTTAAAATAATTATATAAAATTACCTCTGACTTTGTGTATAAGTTGTATATGAAGTAAAAATGAATTCTGTGTTTAGGCTTGGACACTATTCCCAAGATATCTCATTATGTACGTGCAATATTCCAAAATCTGAAAAAAATATTCTAAACCTAAAATACTTCTTGCCCCAGATATGTTGGATGGGGAATAGTCAGCCTACATTAGTAATAATGACAGGCACATGATATACATTAGGTATCTTGGACTTCTTTATCCTGTCTAACTGAAATTGTGCATTCTTTCACCAGCATCTCTCCAGTGCCCCCGTCTCCAGCCTCTAGTAATCACCATTCTACTCTGCTTCTACGCCATGGACGCTTTTAGATCTCACACATAAGGGAGGTCAGGCAGTACTTGCATTCCTGTGTCTGTCTTCTGGAATCTAGCTGAGAGAATAGTCACAATGGGGTCTTTGGATGGAACAGTGCTTTCAAGAGTTCTAGTTTTCCTCACTTGCTCCTGTCTGAGGACACTATACTGTCCTCCTGGATATACACGTAAGCATCCTAACTAGTTTCATTGAAATCTTTCTCTAGTACTAATCTAGGGTAGAAAAACAAATCTGACTATTCTCAGCTTTCTTTTTATGGTGCCTCCATATTCTCAGGATGGTTCTATAAAGCATGGTCCTACAAACCTGTTACATTATAATCTCTAACTCTCCAGCTTTGCCAATGGATGCTTCCTGCTTTGCATTTGTTCTAAAAGTATAGTTACTTTCATTTCTTCTAAGCATTCCACCTTCCCACTTGCTGTTCTTGCTCTCTATGCCAACAATATTTGCTCTCCTGAACCTCATTTTCTTCTGGATAATTTCTACTCTTTCTTCAATCATCAGCTTTATAGTCCTGTCTACCAGAAGGTCTTCTCTGACTTTCTAAAATATACCTTTTATTTCCTCTATAAAAATTAAATCTGTTTCTCACACTGGAAGATATGCTTTATAAAGGCAAGATTCAAAACCATTGTGCTGTCTGCTCTTCTGTAGCTAATACAAAACGAAGCCAAAAATTTGCTTCATGAATGAGAAATCAAAAGAATTCATGAATTACCTATGACTGAAACAGAAACACCAGGTTGGTAAAAGTAAACTTTAAACATACAGTAGAATATTACAATTTGAACTTTTATTACTTTTAGCATTTTGTCCTAGCCAGTAACTCTTAGCATTTGAAATAATGACAATGCTAAGAGTTCTTGGCTAGAAATTAACTTTGTGCTAGTTATTAAAAGAGAACTTGCTAACAAACTTATGCAGATAAAATCAGCAAGAATATGGTTAATGTAAGTAAGAAAAAGATAATTTCCAAATACTTATATTTACATTAGCTGCACAGTTGACTTTTAGAAGAGAAAACAAGCCAATTAGTTTTATGGTTTGATTTGTGCTGAGAAAATTAATTCCCCTTCCTTGATGTTTATTATGTGAAATAGTAGTAATGCATTGTTCAATGCTCAAATTATATCTCATGGCCAAACAGATATTTATATAGATATAGAAAACTGTATATTCTGTATAATACACGTATATTTCATATATTCTATTATATAATTAATAGTATTTTATTCTTTATCTAATATTGTCATGTACTGTTGTTTCTCTCATATATTTTGAAGAGTTAGGCTTCATGCTTTTATTCCTTTGTGGACCTGGAATATTGAGATAGTAAGCAGTGACTTTGGGAAGGGGCAGAGGATGATACAAATTCCCCTGATACTCTGTCCTATGGCTGTAAATATCTGGCATTAGAAACATGACTGCTAGGTAGCTATTTTTGGGGTTAGGAAGCCATCTCATTAATGCAAAAATGTTATGAAATACAGGGACTTGTCTTCATGTGTGTTAGGGATTTACAGGTCTATATTTATATCCTGCATTTGATTCTTACCAGCAAATTAAGCCACAGTTTCTGAATCTTGAAGATATTTAGAATACATATCTTGGAATTCACCAGGAATACAGTAAATCATATGTGAAGTACCTGGAACATAGTTGATAGTCTGTGAATAGTACCTATTTTTTAAGGGTTACTAAACAATGCTGCCTCAGTTTTTGTTGCTTTACATTAGAACTCACACCAGGATATATACTTGGGATGTTCTGAAAAGATGACAAATCATGTTACAGATGGAGCATCTGAGACCTGTCCAGCTTGGATAATATTCATTAAATGAATAAGTGAATCAATTTAGGGACACCGAGGTAAAACGTGCTGCACAGTCAGCAGTCAGTACAAGGGTCCTAGTACCGGGAATGTGGGATTACAGGATGAAAAATGCCAAATGGAAAATGTTTATGTTTGTTTTCTTTTGCCACTGTAACTAATTTAGTGACTTAAAGCAAGTAAATTTAGCATCTGACTGTTCTGTAGGTTGGAAATCTAACACAATTTCACTGAACTAAGAGCATGGTGTCCATAAGTCTGTGTTCCTCTCTGTAGGCTCTAGGTAAGAATCTGGTTTGAATTTTGCTATTTTGTTTTGCTTTTTGCCTTTTCCCACTTCTAGTGACCATTCCTCTAAGTTCAGTCCTGCCAGGACAAAGCTGGTCTTTCTCACACTACTTGTGTTCTGGTTTTTGCATCTCTCTTCGCATCTCTCTCTAACCACAGCCAAGAAATGTTCTTTGCTTTTTAGGATCCTGTGATTAAATTAGGCCCATCTGGACATTCCAGGAAAACTGCACATCACAGTGTCCCTAACCTTAATCACATCTGGAAATCTTTTTTTTCCCCCCATATAAGGCAGTATATTTACAGGTTCTATGGAATAGATAGACATTTTGCGGGTTGGGTATGAGTGGTGTATTACATTTCCTAACATAAAACTCTTGCAAAGGTATTTGGAAATGATAAGAACAGATAGGCAGTAGCACAATTTTGCCAGGATCCAAATAAAGTAGTGATTAACTGAGATGAAGTTAATTATTTGATTCCATTTGGTTTAGCGGGAGCTTGATTAATCACTTAACTGATTGATTTACAGCTGAAGAAAGAAAACCATTATTTTACAATTAAGAATTATTATTATTTTTTTAATTTTTTATTGGATTATAGGTTTTGGGGTACATGAGCAGAGCATGCAAGACAGTTGCGTAGGTACACACATGGCAGTGTGCTTTCTTTTCTTCTCCCCTTCACCCACATTTGGCATTTCTCCCCAGGCTATCCCTCCCCACCTCCCCCCCCACTGGCCCTCCCCTTTTCCCCCCAATAGACCCTAGTGTTTAGTACTCCCCTTTCTGTGTCCATGTGTTCTCATTTTTCATCACCCACCTATGAGTGAGAATATGCGGTGTTTCATTTTCTGTTCTTGTGTCAGTTTGCTGAGGATGATGTTCTCCAGATTCATCCATGTCCCTACAAATGA
Organism: Callithrix jacchus; assembly: GCF_049354715.1. Taxonomy (NCBI): domain Eukaryota; kingdom Metazoa; phylum Chordata; class Mammalia; order Primates; family Cebidae; genus Callithrix; species Callithrix jacchus. The sequence continues at coordinate 14,776,785 of NC_133522.1, forward strand.
CACAAACTCATCATTTCTGATTGCTGCATAATATTCCATGGTGTATATGTGCCACATTTTTCCAATCCAGTCTATTATCAATGGGCATTTGGGTTGATTCCAGGTCTTTGCTATTGTAAACAGTGCTGCAATGAACATTCGTGTACATGTGTCCTTATAGTAGAACGATTTATAGTCTTTTGGATATATACCCAGTAATGGGATTGCTGGGTCAAATGGAATTTCTATTTCTAAGGCCTTGAGGAATCGCCACACTGTCTTCCACAACGGTTGAACTAATTTACACTCCCACCAACAGTGTAAAAGTGTTCCTTTTTCTCCACATCCTCTCCAGCATCTGTTGTCTCCAGATTTTTTAATGATCGCCATTCTAACTGGCGTGAGACGGTATCTCAATGTGGTTTTGATTTGCATCTCTCTGATGATCAGTGACGATGAGCATTTTTTCATATGATTGTTGGCCTCATATATGTCTTCTTTCGTAAAGTATCTGTTCATATCCTTTGCCCACTTTTGAATGGGCTTGTTTGTTTTTTTCCTGTAAATCTGTTTGAGTTCTTTGTAAATTCTGGATATCAGCCCTTTGTCAGATGGGTAAACTACAAAAATTTTTCCCATTCTGTTGGTTGCCGATCCACTCTAGTGACTGTTTCTTTTGCCGTGCAGAAGCTGTGGAGTTTCATTAGGTCCCATTTGTCTATTTTGGCTTTTGTTGCCAATGCTTTTGGTGTTTTGTTCATGAAGTCCTTGCCTACTCCTATGTCCTGGATAGTTTTGCCTAGATTTTCTTCTAGGGTTTTTATGGTGCCAGGTCTTATGTTTAAGTCTTTAATCCATCTGGAGTTAATTTTAGTGTAAGGTGTCAGGAAGGGGTCCAGTTTCTGCTTTCTGCACATGGCTAGCCAGTTTTCCCAACACCATTTGTTAAACATGGAATCCTTTCCCCATTGCTTGTTTTTGTCAGGTTTATCAAAGATTGTATAGTTGTATGTATGTTGTGTTGCCTCCGGTGCCTCTGTTTTGTTCCATTGGTCTATATCTCTGTTTTGGTACCAGTACCATGCTGTTTTGATTACTGTAGCCTTGTAGTATAGTTTGAAATCCAGTAGTGTGATCCCCCCACTGTGTTCTTTTTGCTTAGAATTGACTTGGCTATGCGGGCTCACTTTTGGTTCCATATGAAGTTCATGGTGGTTTTTTCCAGTTCTGTGAAGAAAGTCGATGGTAGCTTGATGGGGATAGCATTGATTCTGTAAATTACTTTGGGCAGTATAGCCATTTTCACGATATTAATTCTTCCTAACCATGAACATGGAATGTTTCTCCATCTGTTTGTGTCCTCTCTGATTTCGTTGAGCAGTGGTTTGTAGTTCTCCTTGAAGAGGTCTCTTACGTTCCTTGTGAGTTGTATTCCAAGGTATTTTATTCTTTTTGTAGCAATTGCAAATGGCAGTTCGCTCTTGATTTGGCTTTCTTTAAGTCTGTTATTGGTGTAGACGAATGCTTGTGATTTTTGCACATTGATTTTATATCCTGAGACTTTGCTGAAGTTGCTTATCAGTTTCAGGAGTTTTTGGGCTGAGGCGATGGGGTCTTCTAGGTATACTATCATGTCGTCTGCAAATAGAGACAATTTGGCTTCCACCTTTCCTATTTGAATACCCTTTATTTCTTTTTCTTGCCTGATTGCTCTGGCTAGAACTTCCAGTACTATATTGAATAGGAGTGGTGAAAGAGGGCATCCTTGTCTAGTGCCAGATTTCAAAGGGAATGCTTCCAGTTTTTGCCCGTTCAGTATGATATTGGCTGTTGGCTTGTCATAAATAGCTTTTATTACTTTGAGATATGTTCCATCGATACCGAGTTTATTGAGGGCTTTTAGCATAAAGGGCTGTTGAATTTTGTCAAATGCCTTCTCTGCGTCAATTGAGATAATCATGTGGTTTTTGTTTTTGGTTCTGTTTATGTGGTGAATTACGTTGATAGACTTGCGTATGTTGAACCAGCCTTGCATCCCCGGGATGAATCCTACTTGATCATGATGAATAAGTTTTTTGATTTGCTGTTGCAATCGCCTTGCCAATATTTTATTGAAGATTTTTGCATCTATGTTCATCATGGATATTGGCCTGAAGTTTTCTTTTCTCGTTGGGTCTCTGCCGGGTTTTGGTATCAGGATGATGTTGGTCTCATAAAATGATTTGGGAAGGATTCCCTCTTTTTGGATTGTTTGAAATAGTTTTAGAAGAAATGGTGCCAGCTCTTCCTTGTGTGTCTGGTAGAATTCGGCTGTGAACCCGTCTGGACCTGGGCTTTTTTTGTGTGGTAGGCTCTTAATTGCTGCCTCAACTTCAGATCTTGTTATTGGTCTATTCATAGTTTCAGCTTCCTCCTGGTTTAGGCTTGGGAGGACACAGGAATCCAGGAATTTGTCCATTTCTTCCAGGTTTACTAGTTTATGTGCATAGAGTTGTTTGTAATATTCTCTGATGATGGTTTGAATTTCTGTGGAATCTGTGGTGATTTCCCCTTTATCATTTTTTATTGCATCTATTTGGTTGTTCTCTCTTTTATTTTTAATCAATCTGGCTAGTGGTCTGTCTATTTTGTTGATCTTTTCAAAAAACCAGCTCTTGGATTTATTGATTTTTTGAAGGGTTTTTCGTGTCTCAATCTCCTTCAGCTCAGCTCTGATCTTAGTTATTTCTTGTCTTCTGCTGGGTTTTGAGTTTTTTTGATCTTGCTCCTCTAGCTCTCTCAATTTTGATGATAGGGTGTCAATTTTGGATCTCTCCATTCTCCTCATATGGGCACTTATTGCTATATACTTTCCTCTAGAGACTGCTTTAAATGTGTCCCAGAGGTTCTGGCACGTTGTGTCTTCGTTCTCATTGGTTTCGAAGAACTTCTTTATTTCTGCCTTCATTTCATTGTTTACCCAGTCAACATTCAAGAGCCAGTTGTTCAGTTTCCATGAAGCTGTGCGGTTCTGGGTCTGTTTCTGAATTCTGAGTTCTAATTTGATTGCACTATGGTCTGAGAGGCTGTTTGTTATGATTTCAGTTGTTTTGCATTTGTTGAGCAGTGCTTTACTTCCAATTATGTGGTCAATTTTAGAGTAGGTGTGATGTGGTGCTGAGAAGAATGTGTATTCTGTGGATTTGGGGTGGAGAGTTCTGTAAATGTCTATCAGGTTTGCTTGCTCCAGGTCTGAGTTCAAGCCCTGGATATCCTTGTTGATTTTTTGTCTGGTAGATCTGTCTAGTATTGACAGTGGAGTGTTAAAGTCTCCCACTATTATTGTGTGGGAGTCTAAGTCCTTTTGTAAGTCCTTAAGAACTTGCCTTATGTATCTGGGTGCTCCTGCATTGGGTCCATATATGTTTAGGATCGTTAGCTCTTCTTGTTTTATCGATCCTTTTACCATTATGTAATGGCCTTCTTTGTCTCTTTTGATCTTTGTTGCTTTAAAGTCTATTTTATCGGAGATGAGAATTGCAACTCCTGCTTTTTTTTGCTTTCCATTTGCTTGGTAAATCTTCCTCCATCCCTTTATTTTGAGCCCTTGTGTATCCTTGCATGTGAGATGGGTTTCCTGGATACAGCACACTGATGGGTTTTGGCTTTTTATCCAATTTGCCAGTCTGTGTCTTTTGATTGGTGCATTTAGTCCATTTACATTTAGGATTAATATTGTTATGTGTGAATTTGATACTGCCATTTTGATGCTAAGTGGCTGTTTTGCCTGTTAGTTGTTGTAGATTCTTCATTATGTTGATGCTCTTTAGCATTCAGTGTGATTTTGGAATGGCTGGTACTGGTTGATCCTTTCTATGTGTAGTGCCTCTTTTAGGAGCTCTTGTAAAGCAGGCCTGGTGGTGACAAAATCTCTGAGTACTTGCTTGTTTGCAAAGGATTTTATTTTTCCTTCACTTCTGAAGCTCAGTTTGGCTGGATATGAAATTCTGGGTTGAAAGTTCTTTTCTTTAAGAATGTTGAATATTGGCCCCCACTCTCTTCTGGCTTGTAGTGTTTCTGCCAAGAGATCTGCTGTGAGTCTGATGGGCTTCCCTTTGTGGGTGACCCGATCTTTCTCTCTGGCTGCCCTTAGTATTCTCTCCTTTATTTCAACCCTATTGAATCTGACGATTATGTGCCTTGGGGTTGCTCTTCTTGCAGAATATCTTTGTGGTGTTCTCTGAATTTTCTGCAATTGAGTGTTGGCCTATCTTGCTAGGAGGGGGAAATTTTCCTGGATGATGTCCTGAAGAGTATTTTCCAGCTTGGATTCATTCTCTTCGTCCCCTTCTGGTACACCTATCAAACGTAGGTTAGGTCTTTTCACATAGTCCCACATTTCTTGGAGACTTTGTTCATTCCTTTTTGCGTTTTTTTTTCTCTAGTCTTGGTTTCTCGTTTTATTTCATTGACTTGGTCTTCGACTTCAGATATTCTTTCTTCTGCTTGGTCAATTCGGCTATTGAAACTTGTGCATGCTTCGTGAAGTTCTCGTATTGTGTTTCTCAGCTCCTTTAATTCATTCATATTCCTCTCTAAGTTATCCATTCTTGTTATCATTTCCTCAAATCTTTTTTCAAATCTTTTCTCAAGGTTCTCAGTTTCTTTGCATTGATTTAATACATGATCTTTTAGCTCACCAAAGTTTCTCATTATCCATCTTCTGAAGTCTAATTCCGTCATTTCGTCACAGTCATTCTCCGTCCAGCTTTGTTCCCTTGCTGGTGAGGAGTTTTGGTCCTTTCTAGGAGGCGAGGTGTTCTGGTTTTGGGTGTTTTCCTCCTTTTTACGCTGGTTTCTTCTCATCTTTGTGGATTTGTCTGCTGGTCGTCTGCATAGTTGCTGACTTTTCGATTGGGTCTCTGAGTGGACACCCTGAATGTTGATGATGAATATTTCTGTTGCTTGGTTTTCCTTCTACCGGTCTAGCCCCTTCGCTGTACGAGTGCTGAGGTCCGCTCCAGACCCTGCTTGTCTGGGGTGCACCTCTAGCAGCTGTGGCACAGCAAGGGATGCTACCAGTTTCTTTTTCTGCTATCTTTGTCCCAGGATGGCGCCTGCCTAATGTCAGTCTTTTGGATATAGAGGGGTCAGGGAGCTGCTTGAGGAGACAGTTTGTACTTTATAGGGGTTTAATTGCTGAGCTGTGAGCTGTGTTGTTCATTCAGGGCTGTTAGGCTGCTATGTTTGATTCTGCTGCAACAGAGCTCATTAAAAAAACCCTTTTTTTTCTCAAATGCTCTGTGTTGAGGGGTTTGGGCTTTATTTTTGGATGTCCGTTGAGGTCCTGCCCAGCTAGGATGCAGACTAGCCACTGTTTGCCTGCAGAGGCTCCGCCCTGCTGTTGTGAGGCTCACCCTGGCTCAGCTGTTCTGCTGTTCTCCGCCACGCCCTGCGGTGGAGTCTCTCTGTTGTAGCGGGTTGCTTCGGCAACGGCAGGCTGTGTCAGCAGTGGGCGTGTATCTCAGTAGGGACGGGTTGCCTTGGCAACGGCTGGCTGAGTCAGCAATGGGCGTGTATCTCAGTTGGGGCGGGTTGCCTCGGTAATGGTGGCCGCCCCTCCCCCTCAGAGCGTCTTGGGCCGTCTGCACGGGGCTTGTTTGAAATCGCGGTTTTGTTCGTCCCACTGGGCCAATCCTAACGCTCTGTTCCTGCAATCCCCTGGGCTGGCCCACTGTCCAAGTCTAGCTCAGTCTCAAGTCCAGCCCTCTCACGTCTCCGGTTGCCGGTTCAACGGGGCACCCGGACAAGTGCACCCTGTGGGGAGCACTGGGTAGGGCCGGCCGCCGCCACCCCGGCTGCCGGCTTCGCCAGGCGGAATATCTGCCTGGCATCCCGCGTCTCCTCTTCACTTGGGAATTTCCCCGTTCCGTGGGCAACAAAGATCAGTCTGGAAATGCAGCTCAGACTCACCTCTCCGCCGACACAACGAGAACTCCAATCCTGGGTTGTTCTCACAGCGCCATCTTGAGTTCTCCCCCTCAAGAATTATTTTTAATTTATACAGACTCTCCTGTATTCAATTATTACTTAATATGATTTTAGGTTTGAAATGTTATTTTGAAATATTTTCTTCTCAATATTTGTTATTTCTATTTAGATATTTTACTACCAAGATGTGTTTTAAACCAAGAAAACATGAACACAGATTTTATAACTCCATAAAAATAAGGATAAGACTATATTGGGGAAAAATATTAGCGTATTGCTAAAATTGAATAGAATTATAGATGGAAAAAAGCAAGATATTGTCCAGGGATAACTATTTAACTAATTGTATTCTCTGCTGTTTTCTTTCTTCTTTCCTTATTAGTTGATTCCCTGCTGTTGCAATTGGCTCTCTTCCTGCTTTGTCATATTTGCCTCACAAGGGAGGGTAGTGATTAACACTAGTGTGCTCCAACAGATGTACCATATATCTCACTTAATTCTTAAAGCAACCTGGTATAGCAAAGGATTGTAGTCTTATGATGATAGTCTTAAATAATAATGAATATTATTATTGTCATATTATATTTTGAAATATTAAATATTACAAAACATCTGTTGTGTATTGGCATCCACCTTTTGTTTCTAAGGTTCCCGAGCCTCAGATTTCCCAATAAGTCATGCATCTAATCATTTTACAACACATATTTTCCTATCTATAATTCCAAATCAAGTCTTCAGGAACATTTGTTAATTTTTAAATGAGTATTTAATTATAGATACTTTAAAATGAAAGTTTTGAGATCCTGTATTAAGTTTAGTGTTTTGAGTTTTTTTTTTTTCCAGGTTTCATCTACTGATTATTAATTTATTACAAGTCACCTAATTTTTTGATGACCATATATATAAAAAAATGCATGTTCAGTAAGTTAAAAATGATATAATGGGGAAGTTGAAACATTACAATGTTAAATTGAATAGATATCTCAGAAGAAAGTCTAATAATTATATAGCAGGAAAGTCACCACAAAAGAATTGGGAAATTTAAGAATAATATCAACGTTGATAAATTGTAAATGCTTTAAGTTTTTGTCTTTTACATATATGTGTATGTGTATCTTATAATATTTTTTTCCAGATGTACCATAATCAAATGCAAAATATAAGAAGTCATAAATGGAAGAAAATATAAGTACCCATTGAATTTTATAATTCTGGGAGAATTTTTTTTAATAAAACTTTTGTCAGTTACAACAAAACAATTGATAGTTTCAATTTCAATCAATCCAAATACAATTCTAGTTCTTATAAGTTGTAAAACAGAGTTTCTGTTTGGTAAACTTAAAAATAACATGAAAATGTATACTTAATATGCAGCCAACATTACATTGCTTATAAATGGGTGCTTATAAACCAGATGTCAGTGGGAATGGTGGAGTAAGGACTTCCAAAAATTCACTGTTTTAATAAAAATGATTAGAATATTGGCAAAAAAATAGTCAAAGTAATAATATTCAGAACTCTGAATATTAATCAAAGGCTTATAAAAATTGGAAGAGTGTTTAAGAGAAATTGCTGAATGTCAGAAAGAAAAAGCGGTGTGACATTTTAAGTAGCCTTATTTCCATCCGTCTTTACCAAGCTTGAATGTAACCTTGAAAACCAACAGACAAATCAGTCACTGTGAAAGCCTTTTAATCACTGGAGTGTGCAGAATGGGTTTGTAACTTGCCCGAAGACCCATTCATTCTCAGAGAACTGTCATTTACTGCCCTGTTTGGTAGTTTTCTGGAAACCTGTGCCCATATACTTGTCTTTATTTGCTTTATCCCAGGATGTCGTACAATAATCAGAGGGAAAGTCATCACATATGCATAGCCAGTGATAGCCATCGGAACAAATGGATCAACAAAACACTTAAAAGCAAAAGCTTGTTTTTGAGATTTCCAGCATCTCACTCTCTGATCACCATTTCTACCATTTCCATTTTACTTCCCTGGCATTTAAACTCCATACATTCTTTGACACACACCTCCTAGAGACACTTCAATATTACTTTTTAAAAAGGTTCTCATCCTCATATCATTTCTTACCACTTTATCTATGTTGTTTTCTATGGTATGTCATTATAATACAACAGTCTCAAATCCTTTGTCTCGTTCTTCCTTAGACACACTCTCTTGAAAAAAAAGTATAGACTTTGTTAAATATGACTGTCAATCATCTTTACACCAGTTGAATGTGACTGGATAAAGAACACCCAGTTCAGTTAATTGGCTCCCATTTAATTTATGCCTGCTTATAGGCAGTAGACATTTTATATTGACCAAAAATCAAAATCATAATTACTTCTCTAGTTCATTTGCCCCACTATTCAGTTCCATTTTATGTATTTTCCTTCCCCAACCAGTAACTCATACCACTTTTTCAATCTCAGATGATAATTCTCTCTCAAGAAGTAATTAGGAAAAAGTTTTCATTAGCAATTATGAACATGTTTCTTTGTTATTTGACATTCTTCCTCTTAAAGAACTGACTTGTGTCTGGTAGTCATTAGTGCTGTTTTCCAAGGACTCATGTTATTTCTCTCCCTGGGTACATGGGAGCATCACATGCTCCTTTAGAGTTGGATGAGTTTATGGACTTAGCTCTGGCCAATGAGCTGAGAATGAAAATGATATGTGTCACTTCTACACAATGACAGTGGAGATACTCAGGCAACTCCTTCCTTGTTATTTGGAGAGAGGTGATGTTGTCTACAATGGCTGCTCTGTGATCCTAGATCAGAGTGTGGACCATCACAAGCCAACTAGTGATGAGCATGTAACATATTCAAGAAATAAGCATGTTTCATTTTAAGCAACTGAAACTTGGTGGTTACTGGAAGCATAATCTATGCTGAACTGATAAGTCTTTCCTAACATGACACATGATGTGCTCCAGATCCCATTTAATTAAACACAAGAACGTTAGTTCCAACACTGTTCCTCTTGATGATCTGCATATCTCTTACTTTTCTTTACTAATAGATTATTCTCATAAAGCCTGTGGTCTACATGAGAAAAATATATTTTACTATTGTCCTGATTCTTTTCTTTTTTCTTAATTTTCTTACATTGGTAGAAATTAGAAGGATACAAGTACAATTTTGTTGCTTGAATATTTTGAGTAGTGGTAAAATCTTGGCTTTCAGTGTTTCCATCATCTGAATAATGGACTTTATGCCCATTAAGTAATTTCTCATCACTCATCCTTTTCACCCTCCCATCCTCTGAGTTTCCAGCATCTGTCCTTCCATACTCAATGTTGTGTGTATACATTTGTTGGCTCCCATTTGTAAATCAGAATATGTGATATAGGACTTGGAGTTGTTTCACTTAAGATAATGGCCTCCAGTTCCATCCATGTTGCTACAAAAGACATTTTCATTCTTTTTTAATGATTGAGTAGTGTTCCATTGTGGACGTATCCACATTTTGTTTATCCAGCCATCTGATGATGGGCACTAGGTTGATGCCATCACGTTGCTATTGTGAATAGTGCTGGGATAAACATAAAAATGCAGGAGTTTTGTTGTTGTTGTTTATTTGAGACGGTCTCACTCTGTTACCTAGATTGGAATGCAGTGATGCAATCTCTGCTCACTGCAACCTCTACCTCCTAGGTTCAAGTAATTTTCCTGTCTCAGCTTCCCAAGTAGCTGGAATTACAGGTGTACACCACCATGCCTGGCGAATTTTGTGTGTGTGTATTTTTAGTAGAGACAGGGTTTCACCATGTTGACCAGGCTTATCATGATCTCCTGACCTTGAATGATTTTCCATCCTCAGCCTCTGAAAGTGCTGGGATTACAGGGGTGAGCCATCATGCTCAGCCAGAGTACAGGAGATATTTTAATAAAATGATTTATTTTGCTTTTGCTATACCCAGTAGTGGGATTGCAGAGTTGAATGGTAGTTCTCTGTTCAGTTCTTTGAGAAATCTCCATACTGTTCATAGAGGTTCATATTAGTCCATTTTCATACTACTGTAAAGATCGGTCCAACACTGAGTAATTTATAAGAGGAAAGAGGTTTAATTGACTCAGTTCAGCATGGCTGGGGAAGCTTCAAGAAACTTAATATAATGATGGAACGCAAAGGGGAACCAAGGCACCTTCTTCACAAGGGTGGCAGAAGAATACATGCAAAGCAAAGGAGGTGAGCCCCTTATAAAACCATCAGATCTTGTAAGGACTCACTCATTATCATAAGAACAGCATGGGGAAGACTACACCAACAAACATGAAAAAATGTTCATCATCACTGGTCATATGCACACATATGTTCATTGTGGCACTGTTTACAATAGCGCCCAGCCAGCAATCATATTCTTAAAAGCATTCACAGTCAGGGGAAGTATATTGAGAAAACTATTAGCAAACTTTTTTCCCCCCCAGCAAAATCATGCATTAAGAATGCTAAGGTGTGTGGGAGACTTGGGGAGGGGAGAATAAACTAAGGCACTGTGGGAGCAGCCAACCCTAGGATTAGAAGATAGAGTAGGGTGTTTCGCATTCAAAATTTTAAAACCATCATAAAATTGACCAAATCTAGCAAGTTTAAACATGATTGATGAAATCCTTTTTTCTGGAGAGGACTATTCATTCACCCACTGGCACAACACTGTATACTTCCGGGCTGCAGATCTTATCCTAGGAAAAGGAGAACAAATTGAAATTCAGAAGATTATTCAAAACTATCTGATTAAATATATTACTTGTTAAATTGAGTTGAATTAACACACAGAAGAGAAAAACATTAAGTTTAAACATTTAAAAAATTGTAGTTTTTATACTTAAACATATACAGACTTCAAGTAAAATTGTTCTCAACTTGAACACTTCTCACAGTAAATAATCCAATTGTTCACTTATATATTTGAAAAATGATAGTCATTACCACCAAGTATTTAGGTAGGAGAATACTTGAAATAACCTAAATTTTAATCATAAATCTTACATACTGTAATACTGAATAATATGTAGAATCATAAACGAGTGAGGTATAAAACTAATATAAAGTAAACTCAAAGATACGTTGTTGCAAAATGCAAAACGTTTTATAACTTAAGCATTTCTCTGCCCTCTATGTATAAATAAAAAGCACTCGATATTCACACATGCACAAACACATACCTGCCTAGAAAATGTTTAAGATTCATATCAAAATGTTACTGATTATTAATTAGAGGAAGTAACGTACTTTGTGGGATTCAAGTATGAAAGTTCAAGTCTATTGATTATGTGCCCCTATGATTTTAATATTTTACATGAGAATATTTTTGATGCATTATTGGCATAATTTAAAAAGCTTTCTCTTTCTATAGTATTCATTAAGTTTCCCTTTTGTGAGACTTAATGTTTTATAAAACAGTGTAGAACAAAATATATAGGGTTGCGTTAAATAGCATTAAATATGATAAAGTAGTTGGTTGCCTGGAATTCAGCAGCCTCACATAAGAAATGAACAGTGGCTCCCTTGATAATCTATAACTGCTTGCAATCTGTGATCCATTGCGGTATAATTTCTATCAATTTCTTCCATGTACTGGAAATTAAATGCCCTTTTTAACATTATCAAACTACGTCAGTAAAATAAAAAAAACTACTAGTAAGATATTGAAAATTATTTTTTATTTGCAAATTTCTAATGAATTCTAAAACTTCTAAGGAATTTCCATCTAAAAGAGGAATTTGAGATTTTTAACTTTTTGTCTGATAATTTTTAATAAGTATTCCTTAAAATTTCTTCCAATTATTTTATAGTCTTATCTAATCTTTTATCTATTACAAAATATAAATTGAAGTGACAGACTAAAGGGAGTCCTTGAATGGCCATAATAAATGCTTATCAATATAATAATATTTCTAATATGCATGACTTTGTGTAATACTAATATTTGTAATATGCATGACTATTATGTATACAACATTGTTCCAGTGATTTATATTATTAACTAATCCTGTCCTCATGTTCAACCCCATGTTGCTTAAATTACCTTTATACGTACTGCTCTAATTTCCATTATACAGAAAGAAACTAAAGGTTTAGAAGTTAAACTACCCATCACTGTTAAATGACCAGTAACTGATATAGCCAGATTTTTAACCCAGGACCTATCTCTAGAATATTCTCTCTGTGAACCCTACTATCATATTGCCTCTGTGAAACAAAATATCAAGAGCAAATACTCATTGAATTCTTAATATGAATATGTCGCTTTTTAAATGTTTCATATATAACTCTTATTTCTTTATATGTAACATCTTACCACAAATTTAGCAGCTTAAAACAAGTATTTAGTATGTGAATGCTTTTGTGGTTCAGGCATTCAGTATGGCTGAATGGGGGTCCACTGCTTAGGATCCCACGGAAAGCAAACAAGGTATCAGCCTGGCTCTGTTCACATCTAGCAGCTCCACTGGGATGAATTCATTTTCATGGTCACACACTTTGTTGGCAAAATGGTTATCTTTAAGGTTGTAGAATGAAGGCCTTGATTTGTTGGCTGTTGCCTGGAGCTCACTCTTGACATACACAGGCCAGCCACCGAGGGCACTGGCAGTTGCTTGTCCATATGGTTTCATTCCGTGTCCCTACCCAAACCTCATCTTGTAGCTTCCCAGATTTTCATGCCTTGTGGGGAAGACCTGCTGGGAGAGAATTGAATCATCGGGGCGGGGGGGGGGAATATTTTTTGAACTCTTACCATGATAGTGAATAAGTTTCACAACCTCTGATGACTTAAAAGCAGAAGTTTGCCTGCACAAACTCTCTCTTTGCCTGGCACCATCCTCGTAAAATATGACTTTCTCCTCCTCTCCTTCCACCATGATTATGAGGCTTCTACAGCCATGTGGAACTATGAATTCTCCATTAAACCTCTTTCTAGGCCCGGCACGGTGGCTCACGCCTGTAATCCCAGCACTTTAGGAAGGGGAGGTGGGTGGATCACAAGGTCAAGAGTTCGAGACCAGCCTGCCCAACATGGTGGAACCCCATCTCTACTAAAAATGCAAAAACATTAGCTGGGAGTGGTGGTGGGCACCTGTAACTCCAGCTATTCAGGAGGCTGAGGTAGGAGGATTGCTTGAACCTGGGAGGCGGAGGTTGCAGTGAGCCAAGATTGTGCCACTGTACTCCAGCCTAGGTGACAGAGCAAGAATCCTTCTCAAAAAGAAAAAAGAAAAAAAAACTTCTTTCCTTTGTAAATTGCTCAGTCTCATCTATGTCTTTATCAGCAGCATGATGAAAACAGAGTAACACAGGCCATGTAGGTTTCTTGACACAACTTCTTTCATCAAGCCAGCAAGGATTTTGTCTATAATTCATCTAGAAAGACAGAGTTTTAGGCATGCAGTATAATTATGGAACTACCATCTCTTCATTTCAACAGTATACTGCATAGAAACAAGTCACAAATTTTTGTCATATTCAAGGTGAGGGGAGTCCACCAAAATTTTAACACCAACATTAGGAAATCATGAAAAGACCACCTTTGAGTCTGTCTATAACAGTATTTCATTTGGAGCAAAATGATTAACATCTCTCCTAATTGCAAAATATATCTGCCCAATTCCAAGATTCCCAGGAGTCTCATTCCATTACACTATCTATTCAGAGTCCAAAATCTCAAATACTAAGTAAGGTTTAGATATGGTTGGGTCTTTTAGGTATGTTCTATTTGTTTTGTGGCAGATAGAAGCTAAAGTGACTCGCCATCATCCTTATCTCTGGTGTTTATGTGTACGTGTAGTCAACCGTCACCTCTTGAGTATGAACAGGACCTACACCTTGCATCTAAACAATAAAATATGGCAAAGGTGGTGAAATGTTACCTGCAAGATTCCAGGATATAAGTCTTTCTTGTTGGCAGATGTGCTCTAAAGACTTTCTTTCTTTAGTTGTGTCTGAGAAGGAAGAGGCCATGTGCAAGACCGTATCACAAGGAGGTGAGTGCAGTTTCTAGGAGGAACCTAACAATAGTCAGCTGAGGACAGACTCCAAAAATTAGTAAGAAACCAAAGTTCTCAGCCATACAGCCACAAGAAAATAAATTCTACCACACCCTGAGTGATCTTGGAAAGGGATTCTTTCTCAACTGGGCCACTAAGTGAGAGAATGCAGCCTGCAAACTCCATCTTTGCAGCCTAGTGAGACCCTGAGCAGAGGATCCAATTAATTAATACCCAGACTCCTTACCCATGAAGACTGAGATAATGAAATGGTTTGTTTTAATCTGCTAAGTATGTGGCACCTAGCAAGAGATAATACAATATATATTAGTTTCATTAATTTTCTCAACAACTCTATAAAGTGAGAACTACGGTTATTCTTATTTTACAGTTGCAGTATTAAAATTATATAAATCATTAAGCTATTTTCTCAAAATAACCTGGGTAGTTGTGACAAAATGGGATTTAATGTGTAGTGGATAAAAGTAATTTCTTTTCCTCACCGGCCACAAGGTTTGTGGCTAAGACTCCATAAAAACCACTACCACCACCGACAAAATAGGTTTACAAGAGAAAAGCATGAACATCAAGGTACAAAGTTTTATATGACACAAGAGCCTTCACAAGGAAATAAAGACCCCCCCCAAAACACAAAAATCTGTACATTTCTATGAACAATTGTGCAGCAGTATAGACTGGAAGAGAAGAGGATGAGCTACAGGAAATTAACTGGCATACCATGTTCTGAACTTGATCAAAACCTTCTGAGACAATCTTCAGAATTTGCATTATTCTCTATGACACTACACAGTCATTTTTCTTTTGAAATTTCATAAGCATCAAAAAGAAACTCAGTAAATCTTTTTAACAGATTGATATCTGTCACTTATGACTACAGTTTAGTAAAGATTAAACCTGTTTTTCCTCCATTTTTTTGGCAATCAAAAGAAATTTTTTTTTTAGAATTAATAAAACGTTACCCCTATTTTCTCCATAAAAGCCTCTTAATTAATACTGATTATTCATATACAGATAGTTCAGATCACCTTGGTATTTCTCTTTACCCTCAAGCTACCTGCCATTTTGTCATTTGTCTTCTCCCTTGGAAGTTGTCCAAGTTCATGATGAGGAGGGGAAACTCAAACTGATCTTAATAGCAGCTCCTGTGCATGCAGCTGTGAGGAAAGTGAGCAACTATTCTCTGACGTCTTTATCATCTTTGAATTTCAGTTATCCATCTGAGCTCCATTCTCTGTTAGACTGAATAGTTGAGAGTTGCATTTAACACATCTTAGAGATATTTTTGCTTTAATATTTAACACTAAACTAATGTAATCATAAGTATATAAAATTTCAAAGCAAGTGTGAATATATAAATCAAAGAAAATAATCATTTTCTCTTGTTTCATCCCAATTCCTGTGGGATGTATAGGCTCATACACACAGAATAATATTCTAATGACCAAATGCACGTTTAACGTTTTGTTTTTTTTTTCCATAGCTACTTGGAATTTTGGCTCAAGCTTGAGTTCATTAAATTGTTGTAATGATATCAACCAAAGCACTGTGCTCAACCAGATGCAAACATAATTGAAAATGAAATGCCATTTTAATTTTTGTAATGTAATTTTTAGCAGGAATAAATTTAAGAATATTGTCATATTAAAATCATAAAATGACTGGATCTGTAAGAATTAATAGTTTTTAACGGAAAATCACTTTGATTGAGTAATGCTTGTTCATTTCTGTAAATATAAACACAGAAACATGCACGAGGGTATAAGTAGATTGATCTATTAACAGATATAAAAATAGGTAAAAGTGTATTTTTTTTTACACTTTCAAAATGAAATGCCCAAGTGTCTCTTTCATAAAGACTGACATAAAGAATAGAGAATATTTAAATCATTGCTTAGGAGAGGGTAGTACTACGTATAGACAGAATGACTCTAAATTTTATTTTGTCCCATGTGAAGAGTACAGGTTCCATTACTACAAAATTATGTATTCTGATTGATCCTCTCTGAAGGGGAGTTCAGGAAGAATATGAAAATTGTTGGCAGCATATTAAAAATTACTTAAAAATCTCAGTACAATATAATTATGGGTTATTCTATTTTTAAATTTTTTTTATTTTCAATTTTTTTTTGCAACAAACATATATTAATTTCTAAACGAAGAACACAACCCAAAATGTTATTTTTAAAAGATAGTATGAAAGTCAAAATGAATTTATGGTTTAAAATATTATTTACATACATTGATAACAGTCCAGCGTTGCTCTCAGTGTTAAGTCCTTTACCAGCATTTCCTTATAAGGTTATATTCATTTTCAGTTGGAGAAATTGAGCTTAAAAGTAGTTTAATCTTCTAAAGTTTCCAGAACTGTGTGCCTCCATTGCAGGTTCTTAGTTGCTCTGAATATAATAGTTTAATAGAAGAATATAATAGAAACTTTGGTTAACTTGCTTATTGTTTTATATAGATCATTAAAATTTCAGTACTCTATTTTCAGAAAGAAAAGTGGATTATTGTTATGTGACTTTTGTTTATTAGTGGCTGAAAGAACTTTCTGGAACCTTTGATTTATAAATGTTAATTCTTTGTCATGACAATTTTAATCTGGTTGGTAATAAGTGCTTCTCCTGTAGGGAAAGTTTAAAATGAAGAGAATTTTGTATGTGTCTTTCTTTATACCTGAGCTTATGGTAATCTGCTTACTGGTGTTAAGCCCATAGAATGCAGTGAGAGGAAGAGGGTCAGCAGTCCCCAAAGGTCACTTTTATTATTGATAAAACCCCAAATATCTTCAAACATGAGAAATGAGAGTATTGTTAACATGAAACTCTGGGTTAGAAATTATTTGATTAAAAAGCCAAAATACCTCATACCAAGGAAACCTTAAAGTTATTCTTGCTATTCAAAAACAAAGAACCAATTTTTTTACCTAATATAATTTCTAGAAGCACAGCCTATTCAACCCTTTCTCTCAATATTCAACCTTTCCCACAGAACTTTTCCTCCCACCCAAAAAGAGCTTTCTGGTATAGAGATAGTGCCTATGGCAGGTTCTTTAGCCTAAATGCATTGAACATATATTGGCACTGGCCACATGCTTAAGTTCAACATACCCTGTACCTGTTATTTACTCATGGGACCATATCTATATAAACCAGTACTAAAATATTAAATCTCATATTTCTTTGTTGACTGGTTACAATCTAAAACTTGTGCACGCACACACACATCCATACCCACACACATATGAAACATTCATGTTTTATTCTCAAGAGAATTCTTGATGGATTTATAGAAATTATTATTGTGTGATTAAAACAACATTATTACCAACTGTTAAATCTGCCATTTAGAAGAAATATTAAATAAGAAATCTATAAATGTTGCATAATATAACATACATTTTTTTCTTTTGAGAATAACTCTATTTTCTTTATGTAAAGTGACTAGCTTTCAGGCAGATTGGAAAAGGGAAGAGAGAAAAACGTTCTTTGATGTTATGAATGCCCACAAGCATCAGCAGCTGTGAAGCTTCGTAATGAAGCATTTGGCCCTCATTTGGCATTGCTCGCTCTTGAGAGGATTTTCTTACAAAAGATCAGTTATTTGATGAGTTCCACAGGCTATCACTCTGAAATTCCACATTTTGGCACCCACATGCTGTTGAATTTGACGTTGTACCTTCTGCATGGCACAGTGCCCTTCTTACAGATGGGCCCAGGTGTTGGCATGACACACAGAAAATATTGTCATTACATTCAAGTATCAGAAACTAGATGCTTGTCCTTGTGTGTCAAATTGCCACTTTAGAAGCAATGTTCCCTTTTGGGGAATAATAGTAAGACTCAGGTTTACATGCTTGTTGAAAGATACAACAGCCAACATCTAAAGAAACTGTTAATGAAATGCATCCTTATGCCCCCAAATTGAAAGTATGATAGTAATAAGGTCATTCCTCGTGCAGTCTTCTAGCTAAAAAATAGAGTTTACATCAAATCTGACATTTATTCTGTGTGCTTTAGTTCCAAATTAATTCGATTTGTACCTTTACATGAGTTAAATAAAATAGAAGAAATGAACTTATTCGATGAGTTAGTAAGCACTGAATAAATTAATGTTAAAATTAAAATTCTGTCTAAAGGCAGAGGAAGACACTTCAACTCGTTTTTTAAATGAAGATTGTAAATTTAACTGTCTTCAAAGATTGACAGGGAGAACGTTATTCTAAGTCTTCTTTCATTATGAGTAAAGAAAGAGTGTCCCAGCTGTGACACTGGTAAGGTTAAAAGGTGTTAGTGTGTGTGAACCTTTTAAATGAGCACAGTAAATGAAAGTGAACAACTCATTTAGAAATTTGGCCTAGTGTCTCTGCATGCTGTGCATTATTGTGGTGTTGCCAGCTTCTCTGAATGAAAATACAAGAGCAAATTAAACAGCTTTATGAACTCACGGGGTGAACAGTTGTTCTAGTGGCTTTCATGCAAATGTCTAATTAATTCTAGAAGTAACCCAAATTGTTCTTTTGTGATCTATGAATGAGAATCTTAGAGAAAACCTGTGCAGAAGAAACTAAGTGAAAGAGGCATGGGATTTCATGATTAGGTTGCAATTCACAGTTGTTGGGACCAGCACGATTTAGTTATTTTCCTCATTAATATTACATTAGTAGGCTAATGAAACATTTGGGTGAATACATTATGAGTAATAAAGGCATTAATTTTATTTTTCTGAACACTCAATTATGCTAATTGGCATCTGTTATTGTTTACCATGTATATTTATCTGTGAAAATCAAGAACAAATATAGAATACACAGATCATTTTAAATATTGCCAATATAATAAATTTCAATACATTGTATGCTTTTTTGTAGTTTTGACATTATGGCCAACTTAAGAAACTTAACCATATTACAATTACATTTCTATTTCAGTTCAACTTCATTTTTATTTCTAAATGTATTTTTGTTGTTTCAATGTTAAACATAAGTTTCTGTTAAAAATAAATGCCATTGTTTTATGCATCAACTCAATATAAATAGTATATACCATTTCAAAGAATGTACTGTTGAATTTGTCAAACTGGGTTGAGTTGGGGCTTTTATAAATCATCCTATTTTTACTCAGTGGGAGTGTTTAGAAAAAGAGGCTCCCTGGTAAATCGTATTAGAGATTCTTAAAGGGCACCTATTTGTTTTCTATGTGATTTTCATTCTCTGAGATCTGTAGTACCTCTCTTCAATGCAGAAGATCTCTATTTAAGGGAGAATTAACTTCTATGTTTTCATTGATTCCCTCATAATATTTCATTCGCAGGCATGACAAACTCAGAGACATTATATGTAGGCTTCTCCTTCTAACATAGTGTATGCAATTAATTGCCTGTCACCCAATGAGCATGTATATCAGTATCTAATTTCTATACCTGTCAATATGTTGAGTATTTTAATTACATATACCTGCTTCATTGTTAATTAGGAGTCAGCTGTTTTTCCACTCTCTCACAATATATTTATACATGATAAAAAATGAAACATAGAAAGCTAATTAAACTTGGGTGAGCGAGTTGGCTGTCAACACTAAGCCAGTTATTCAAACCAATTACATTAGTTCTTCCTGTATTGTTCTCCTTGTGAATTACAGAATCATTATAGTTGAAAATATTGCAGGAAGTTGCTGCCCAAACTCACTTCAGGGACTTGGGTCCTAAATGATTTTCTAACATTAGTATAGCCTGTTTATCTATTTTTTATATTTATTTGGCCTAAGTGGTTGTATGTGAGTTTCTATCCTAAGTCTGTCCAAATAAACTTCAGTTTGAATGGTGACTCCTCTTAGTGCTCTGTCTTAACAGAAAACGTCAATGTTTACCTGAAAGTTAACCATATTAAGTGATGTGTACCATGAGTGCTTTTTTCAAATAATAGAAAAGAGCAGATCACTTCAATGTTTTAGCTAGGTTTGACAGTTTCCATAGTATAGACTATAAAGTCAAACCATATTAGTGTGTTAAAGTTTAGAGTATGAGTTGATACACCATTTTGTATTTTGCAATCACCAGTTAACTGTTATACTTGTTTAAATTACAGTTTAACATATTGTTTTGTTGTGAAGATCGAATTTTTTGCTTAATATGCTATTGCCCAATTTCATGTGAATGACATTAACTATAATTCCCTTTATTCTTATGTTATGTCTGGCAGGTTTAAATCTGTTTTACTCACTGGAAGTACAAAAGGCAAACCTTGGAGAAAATTTTCTAAATAAACTGAACATTAACTATGACTTAGGTTAAATTACCTGGCTATAAGTAAAACAAATATCATGAAAATATTCTATATCTTACAGCATCAGTGAATAATAATATAGATTCTTGTCCTTACTGATGAAGCAACATTTTCTAAAACTTTTTATTCCAACTGCTATCCCAAGTTTGGTTGCTTTCTTCAGTGTGTTATTGTTCAAATACTGACAAGTTTGGAAATATCTACTTGTATATACAGCTGTGTACCAGAATTTATTCACTTTGAGCCCTTTACATTTTGGGAAAATGTCTCTTCTAAATTCTGCCCAGTGTAAGAGGTAAAATGTACAAACAATAAATTATGTGAACAAAAAATGCAAAATAGAAATTTATTTTTTCTAACTTAAGCCCCTATTCTACTAAAACCTAAAAACCTTCTTTTAGTTAAATTTAGAAAATGTCTTTCATGTCAGTGGTTTCTCAGTAGTTTGAAATGCCTTTAAGTCAACTAAGATTTTTTTATCACCCTCTTATCTCTTTCTCCCTAGGTATGATAGTGATTAGGGTATCTTATGTATATAGTGATGCATCACTTAAAGACAAGGATGTATTCTGAGAAATTTGTGCTTATTTGTTTTTTTGTCATGCAAACATCATAGACTGTACGTACACAAACCTAGATAGTAAAGTCTACTGCTTACCTAGGCTATATGGTACAGTCTATTGCTTTTAGGTTACAAACCTGTACAGCACCTTACTGTACTAAATAATGTAGGCAATTATAACCCAATTGTATTTGTGTTTATCTAAACATCCAAAAATAACGTGTAGCATTACAACTGTATTACTATTCACGCTGCTGATCAAGACATACCCATAAAAGACTGGGAAGTCTAATTAGATTTAGAGACCCTTGTGTGGTTTTGGGTGTTTAAAATACAAACCAGGTAGCCACAGTCTAAAACAAGTATCACTTTTACTGCCCCAACAGTAAGGGTTCCTTCTGCCTAACTACTTCTAGGTAATGTGAAATTATCATCTTTTAAAGCCTCATGTTTAAGATCCTTTTCTGTAATTTCAAGGACTTTCACAATTTTCTGTCTTTATGACGTTTTTTTCTACTGCTCCTTTAACCACTGTCTACTTTCTGTTTGATTTTAGAAATACTTTTCTCATTTTGCAAGCATCCTTTCTTTTTCACCCAAATCCTTAATTAAGCCACATTTTTCTTGAAATTTTTAGGTGGTGATCCCTATAGGAATAGAGTACAACCCCTGAATTATATTTTATACTCAAAGGTTTTTCTTGACTGTGAGATTTATATTACAAGACCTCACAGCCATTGAATCACAATTTAGTATTGCTATGTTAAATATTGCTATGTTAGCATTTATAACTAAATACTTAAGATAGATACCTATCAAGCAATATTTCAGTTTATATTATTTTCCTCTAGTATATCTAAATGATCATTGTTCATAGAAATAGCTGAAAAAATATATATTTTTTACAGACTGATATACAGATATTGTGAGAATAAAGTGAGGGAACTTACACAAATGACAAGAAGAAACTGATATTGAGGGGATTATTTTAAAATACCATATCAAAACCAGGTATTAAGTAGAGTCTAAAATAGTATATGAGATCATATTTACATAAAATTCAGTTCTTGATTTTTTTTCCTCTTCTTTTTTCCTTTTCTTTCTTTCTTTTTTTTTTTTTTTTTTTTTTTTTTTTGAGACGGAGTTTCACTCTCCTTACCCAGGCTGGAGTGCAATGGCGTGATCGGCTCACCGCAACCTCCGCCTCCTGGGTTCAGGCAATTCTCCTGCCTCAGCCTCCTGAGTAGCTGGGATTACAGGCATGCGCCACCATGCCCAGCTAATTTTTTGTATTTTTAGTAGAGACAGGGTTTCACCATGTTGACCAGGATGGTCTCATCTCTTGACCTCGTGATCCACCCGCCTCGGCCTTCCAAAGTGCCGGGATTACATGCTTGAGCCACCACGCCCGGCCCTCAGTTCTTGATTTTATAAAGACACAGCTCTCCCAGATGTATGTAGTATTTCAAAAATATGTAAAATGTGTGCTGAATATATAGTCCTCTGATGCATTATTATAATTAACCCATATACAAAATATTTTCCACAAATACTTATTAAATTATATACGTAATGAAAGGGAACCTAATTAAAGAGTAAAATGTTCAACTTTATCATTTCTCATGTGGCTTAATGATTTATTTCAGTAAGAAAATTAATACTAATATATATGCAACACAACAGTAATGTTTATTAAATGTATTGCACTTTTTCCCTATATGACATAATATCAAAAGTATCTAATATTCTCCACCCAGTGATAGATATACTATCTTTTGAACAACATGTTTATCATTATGGCACCTTCACTTTTCAGAAAACCTGCCTTACGTACTGGAAGGTACTGAATGTTTATTGTCTGTTTCTGCTCCCATGGAAAACTTATGGTGGAGAGTTAAAGATATCAGGGCACAGTGGATATAATGGGCCATCATAGCATAGAGATAATGTAATGAGCACCGTCAATGAATAAAATCATGCCTTCTCTAGTGCAATTCTGGCAGGTGGTATAATCCCACACAATGTGCTCTGAGAGAGTAAAAAGACAATAGCTGCCAAGGGTGGAGAAGAACTGCTATCATGTTATGAAAAAAAAATAAAGAAGCCAATCCTACAAAATAATTTTAGCTGGAATGAGATACTAAAGTGTATTCCTGCCATTAAGTGAGGAGGGGAAGATGTGGGGCAAGGCATTCAGGAGCCTGGGAATCCATAGCTTATGCAGAGTGTGTATTATGTAGAGGTAAAATAGTGGTGATAACAGGCTAGATGTTCACATATATGTAGTTGAAGCAATTTACAAAGTACTGATTGTCTACTTATTTTAAGACATTAGGCTTATTCAAATAAATCTAAAATAAAATATCTGCCCTCCATTGCTCACAATATGATTTAGATTTTTCAGGTCCTTGGAATTCAAAAACAAAACAAGCAAAGAACACTACTAAGAGGCAATCATTGACCCCTAAGAATTTCCAGACTAACAGAGAAATGACACATTAAAATAAAATGATTATGATTCATTTTGATACGAGATTCATCTATAGCAAACTTAGAATTTGGTAAGTGATTTTAAATATTTTGAATGAATCAAGAAAAGCATTCAACTTACTGTAGACACAGAAAATTAATTCAGAATTGTATATAAAACATTTCACTTGAGCTACTGATTGACAGCGGTATAAATGGAAGGAGCAAGTTTGTAGGGAATATATTGATATGGCAGCTATTCTAGTGCATTTGAACCAATTAGTGTAAAATAATCTTGAAACAAATTGAGAAGAGTCGAGTACAAGAGTAGGATGCTGGAAAATAACATTTGAGAGACCAATAAAGAAATAAGTGGGAAGAGATCCAGGAATAGAGATGACAGTTTCTTGAACTGAACAGTCAGCAGTGTCATTATCTATAAAATGACAATAGGCAGAGTATGGCGAGTACTTTAAAGATACAGATAAGTATACTACAGAACTAGAAGAAGAAAGGTGGATTAAGAATACTAAGTGAGAGCCAGGTATGAAGGCATTCACTGTAATCTCAGCTACTTACGAGGTTGAGGCAGGAGAATCCTTTGAGCCCAGGAATTGAGACCAGCCTGGCATCATACTGAGACCTCAATTTCAGAAAAAAAACAAGTGAACATGTAATAGATGATAAATTAGTGTAAAAATAAGAATAGGAAGAGGATGAAAGGAATTACCTTACTTAGGATAATTTTTTTTTATTTGTCAAAAATTAGAAATGTGATGCACCATGGTATATGTCCATATTAATTAAGAATTACAGGTATTGCCTTTTGATAAAAATATAATCCAATAAGTTACTTTTTTTCATTATATCACTGCATTTTTTCTGAAATATTTCTGTAATAATGATATAGAAGTTTGACTTTTTCAAATAAATAATGCAATAGTTATCAGTGTACGATATGCTTAGTAAGCCATAAAAAACTGGAATAAATAAAACTCTATAAAACCTGCCATTTGATAAGTGATAACCTACAGTATGAACAGAAATTACCTTTATAAAGAAACTGTCTGCACTTATTAGCTCCCACTTGTGAGAATCTGAGTTCTATCATCTCAGTTCTATCATCAAATTTATATTTGATTTTTTGTGTGTGCCTAGCAATCAATAATACCACCTTATATATCATTATTATTTTATATATTTTTTCTTTGGTTTATCTTGCAGCTCTGTCAAAAGACCTTGTTATTTTCTTGGACTCAAACTTCCTTTCAGATTCTCCCACAGGGCTCTAAGTGGCAGTCTTATAAAGACTCGTTTCTTTCACAACAACGTGGCATCTCTAAGGGACAGTTTTGCACCTTTATTCATATTCCCTGCCATTGTTCCATGGCAACCTTACAAGTAGAGCAAATGATGGTGGTGGTGGGGCCCACTGGGAATCTAAGAGGTAGAGGGAAAAAGACAGCCAAGATGAAACATAAAATGATATTTACAAAGTCTCTTTCAAATGGCAAGTTTTGGATCCTGTAATTCTATACCTGGATGAAGCCTCCTGAGTGTTGGCAGAAGTCATCTCCCTTTACAAGGTAAAAACTCCATCGAGGAGAAACTTGGCAAGCACTAATTAAACTACAACTAAAGTTTCTCCTTCCCTGTCCTTTGGAGATCTAATTTTTCTAAAAAGAAAGTAGTTTTATAGTCAAAGGATGATGGTTTAATGATATTAAAGAAAATAAACCTTAATTAGCAGGTTTTTGTAAAGTTAGTCAAAATACCTGTAATGTAGAAAACTTGCAAGAGACTGAAACATTTTAGAGGTATCAGTTGGCAGAAAAAATATGGGAGATCTCAGTCGTAAAGAAAGATAGCTAGTTATTTTGCTGCTTGCTGTGATCGTTTTTCAATGTGAAGTTAAATCTTTCAAAGCTGCTAATTCTCATTCAAAGTGTAGAGGAGTTTCAGAGAATTTAAATCACATCTGTAAATGTGTGTAATAGCATCCACGGTTATTTCACAGTAATTTAGAAGGCCACTTTCAGGATGAGTGACTCATTCTAAGTATTATCATAGAAAACCTGTTTTTAAAAAAGGGGACTCTTCTTTACATTTTAAACTTGAGAGGCTCTGCTCAAATTTCAACAGTTTTCAGAGAAAGAGGATTATTGCGGTTAGACACTGAAAGAAACCAAAAAAAAAAAAATGATATAAACAGTGCATACAATGGAAGATGCAGTAAAAATCATTCCACATTGTCTCTTTACTGGAGTATCTTCTACATTCCCTGCTGTTAACCAGCTGACAGCATGTAAGTTATTTTCAAAGACATGAAATTTCAATATGTAAAATGTGATATAGAAGACACATTGCTTTGAAAGAAGGAATTTTCTTGCAGGCAAAATAGGTTTCTAGGCAATTTTATGGTAGAATATTTTACTACACTGTAAAATATATAAATGTACACCTGTCTCTGTAAAAATGTAAAATATAGAAAGAGAAAAAGGGATAGAGTGAGGTAAGAATAAAGATGACTTGGTTGAAAGAACAAAGAAAAATTCTAGTAAAGATGGAAAGATAATAGAAAAAAAGAAAGTGGAGAAACAAGGAAGAAATGATAAATATAAGCAGTATCTGTTAATTTGAATGAGCAGAACTCTTGGCTTTTAATCATAAGAAAACACTTTAGTAAGACCACAATAACCTGCAATGCAGTAGTCATGCAGAATTGCAAGCTGTTTTCCCTGGGAAGCTGACCCTGAGTCAGAATAGGCATGCAGGATGCTTATTAAGGTGTATTTTTGAACACCTGGGGAAATGAGGGAAAGAGCATAGCCAGATCTTTCTGCATCGATCAATCATTTGATTTGGGCCACTCCAGGAATGTGCATGATCTAACATGGAGAGGATCTCTGAAGCAAAGGTACTTCTTTAAAGGGGTTGGGAGCTGAAAGCTGTCTGCTGACAGCATTCCAGGAAGGTAGGATAAAAGTTTGTCAAAGAAGAGGCATGTGGGTAGTGAGCACAACATAATGTCCATCAAATTTCATCTGTTATGCCTATCTACTTTTTAGCATAAATTGTTGGAGCAGGCCCTTTAGAATTTCTGAAGATCTGTCTTCGAAGAGGGAAATTAGAAGGTTAAAGGATGAACTACATCCCACAGTGCTGAAGCTTGATAATTACTTTCTTCCAACTCAATTTTCAATTTTAAGTTTCCTTCATATTTAGCCAGGACCTTACCTGGTCTTGGTGATTACATGGTGCAACACAGACTCTCATTGCTGAGGAGTCTGCTTCTATAGTCATTGTGCTTTTATTCAGGCTGAGGTTGCTATACTTGTCGATGGGTATTAGAATACCAAGAATCACTCACACTGATCTCCTCGGTGCTATAGGTATTTCTCTCTGAACTTATGTGTTGTATATTCTCAAGGTCATGGCCAATTATCCCAGTAAGAATAGAGATTTTTACTATTATCAGCTATTCTCTTAGCCACAGAAATACAGAGTTCCCAGGTGACTATTACAGCTAGTAATCTAACACAACGCTTGTTGAGTCCCTAGTGAAATTGTTTCCTTTTTGAAGATATGACTTCTACACCTTTAGGACCCAGATTTGCAGAAAGAGGAAACACAGCTGCTTACGTGTGTTTTGGGAGTGATCTCATTGTAGCCACTCCTGTTTTCACCCCTTGGTTCCCTGACTCATGTGTTTTACATTCTGGAAACATAGCATTGTATAAATGTCTGTTTCCAAACGTATACTACATCTGAGAATATGGCGCTTCATCCACTAATGAATAGGCTTTGAGCTGGCATTTTAGTTGTGCCTTCAACAGGATGTTCCAAAGCTCTCTTAGGTTTGCAATTTCTGGACAGTATAGTGTGCATTCGCATATTTTAGGGCTTCCACATCTCTATGCTATAAATTCATTTCCTTGGTCTAATGTAATACCATGTGGGATTATAGGCTAGTCAGTCAAATATTTTGTAAACCTTGAAACAGTGAGCCTACCTGAGGCCTAGTGAGGAAAAAGGGCAAACCCACATCAGATTAATTCTCCTGCTGGAAGGCGTTTTTGACCAGTATAATCAGCTACCCACTAAGTGGTCACTCTGAGGGGCGCTTGCATATTGGGAACCAAACATTGCTCTTTTTTTTCTGTCATGTTGTGTCTTTGGCAGCAGCTCTGTTAGATCAACTTTGATAAATGAGTTCATGTTGCTGGGCTGATGCATAGACTTCATCCCTATCACCATGGTCCCTTTGATCATGGTCCATTTAGCCAGCACTGGGTGGCCAATGTCAGAGCTAGATGATGGCAACTGGCCAACTCACTGTCTACTTAGTGGCTTAGTAACTCTTCCATGGTGGACATTAGCATGAGAAACACAGGTCGTCATACTTCATGTCCACTCTCATAGGTGTATCCACAGGCAGAAATGTTCATTTTAATTGACATATCATACAAATAGCACAGAATCCACACTACTATTATCTTCCCTATCCAATTACCCAACAGTAGTGCCCAGTTGTTTTCTGTGAGGGCTATAAAACCAAAATGTATTTCTTTTTTCTGAACTCTGAGTCCATTGTACATACATTGTAACTGTTCAGTAGTGCTCTTCAAAGCAGTTCAGATTAACTATCAAAACACGCCTAATGAGCCTTATCCAGTAAGAAAACTTGGCTACTGAAAATTATCAAATTTTATTTTGGGTGATGATCCCAAAACAAACTACTTATTTCACAAGTAGACTCTAAGCTTGTTTATATTTTTAACTCATTAAAAATAAATCCTAAGAATTGATTTATATCATTATATTTTATTAAAACTTTTCTTTAAGAGTTAAATGGCCAAATTACTGTATATCAAATGAAGGTCTGAAGATACTTGTGTGATAAAATGCATTCCACTACTATTGAAATCTCAATAATTTTAAAGTATCATGTTTAATTGGATATTTTAGTCTCTTGAAATATAAGTATGCTTTGAGTGAACTGGATGGTTAATAAAAACAAATTTACAAAATGGCAGTTCTGATATTTGCCAATTATGATATGTAGATGTAAAACTGAACATTTATCAATGCTTCTTTAATAGAGCATGTTAAAAATTAGGTTTAGAGGGCCAGGCATAGTGGCTCATGCCTGTAATCTCAGCATGTTGGGAGACTGAGGAGGGTGGATCACCAGGTCAGGAGTTAGAGACTAGTCTTGCCAACATGGTGAAACTCTGTCTCTATAAAAATACAAAAATTAGCTGGACATGGTGACATGTGCCTGTAATCTCAGCTGCTTGGGAGGTTGAGGCAGGAGAGTTATTTGAACCTGAGAGGCAGAGTTTGCAGTTAGCTGATATCCTGACACTTCACTCTAGCCTGGGCAACAGAGCAAGACTCCATCTCAGAAAACAAAAAATTAGGTTTAGAATAACTAAAGAAGTACAATTGTAATTTTCATAATACAAAGAAATGATGAATGCTTGAGGTGATAGATACCCCATTTACCCCAATGTAATTACTATATATTGCATGCTTGTACTGAAATATCTCATATACCCAATAAATATAGACGTCTACTATGTATCCATAAAACTAAAAGTACAATAAATACTACTTTAACTGTCAAAAATAATTAGGGTACCTAAAATCATAATGCATTAATGCTAAGTAAAGCTTCAGTGATACCATGGTATGGCTTGTTGGAAAGCAAAAATGTGGAAGTATAAATTAGTACTATTTTAATGTCATAGGAAATAAAGATCCTTAAAATGATTGCAAGCTGAGAAAAATATCTACATGTTTATGAGTTTATAACAACCCAATTGTTTGAAATATTTCCACTATTACTATTAAGAAATAATTAACCATTTCTTCTGTAACATCAGAATATTGTACTCTAGGAAAAACTATTCCCTTAAAATGTAGTTATTCCATCATTGACATATGGGTGGGCACTCCATCAAGTCAGCTAGAATTGTTGTATGAAGTGCTCGTTATTCAAGCTGTCAAATTTGAACTAAACATTATCTTTAAGACATAAAAACTTTCTCTTTTCAATCAAAGAAAGTAAATTGCAATGGTTGAATGTGTATATTTTTACATTGACTATCATTTTAAATAATCCCTTCTCTAGCTGCAATTGTTTCTCTATACTGTCATTACCATATATCTTTTTCCTATATTCAGCCACCTGACATTACATACAGTATTTTCTTCATTGCCTGACACCACTGATGGATGCTTTTTATGATTCCCTCAAGTCAGAGAGAGTGTGCTGACTTACTAATTCCATCAGTACGGTATAGATGCCTAGAGCAATACTTTAATATGTAATCTTCAAACCAGGTTTCAGGCAGCAAAAGACCATATTGATTCTACCAGCCTTTGGATTCATTCAAACTCTAGATATAATTCCCTTTGATCTCTAAGAATATAAATTATATAGAAAAAAGTATGCAAAGGGGAAGAGTATCTCTCAGTTATATTTTCTAGTTAATCTTACATTCAGTAATGTTTTTACATAGAAATCTAATACATATAATAAACATTCACAAAAGGTGCCATTCTCCATGCTTTTGTGTTTAGCTTTAATCAGCAATCTCTAGTTATTTGCATAATCTCATTATTTTTAATATAAAATACATAGTAAATGAAACTTTTATCTGTTGATTAACATATTTCAATTTTTTTTTATCCTTTTCCTTTTCCAGTTTGGAAAACATATTCATAAGTTTTATTAATCTTTTATATTCAGCAAAAAGTTACTTTCTCTCATTCACTAGAAGCAAGAAGATAGGCCTTCTGATAAACATGCTGCTTTTTATACTGTCAGGATTTTTGCTGGAGACTTAAATTAACTATTTCCTTTCTGTTGAAAATATTAATTTTAAAAGTGTCATTTTTCAAGGATTGTATATTTATTTTGAGATTATGTATGTATATATTAGTATTTGGTAAAAGTTATTTTCTATGCCAAATGTCCCTAATGCATTTTATATTAATGTTCATTGGGTACCCCTATGTGTTTATAAAGTAGTTTTATAACAGATGAGAATCCTTCATATTTTTGAATTGTCCAAAAAGGTGTATTTTTACCATATATTAAAGGGTTATATTTGGATTAATAAAAACATAAATCTGACATACTAAGATTGTGAGCTAACAAAGAGTAGATGTAGTATGATCATGTAGGGGATATAATGGCTTCAGCCCTTTTCTACACATGCTACAGTTGTCCATTGTTATATCTATGGTCAGGAACATTTTTTTTTTCTTTTTGAGACTGGGTCTTGCTCTGTTCTCCAAGCCAGAGTGCAGTGGCCCAATCACAACTCATTGCAGCTTCAACTTCCTGGGCTCAAGTGAACCTCGCACTTCAACCTCTTGAGTAGCTGAGACTACAGGTATGTGTCACCATGCCCAGATATATATATATATATATATATATATATATATATATATATATATATATATAATTCTTAAGTATAGATGGGGGTCTCACTATTTTGTCCAGGCTGGTCTCAAATTCCTGGCTTCAATGGATCCTCCCGCCTCAGTCTCCTGAGGTGTTGGGGTTATAGATATGAGCCTGCTCTTCCAGGTAGGCCAAGAACATTTTAATGTCATATTGGATTTTTCTAATTTATTAATAATTTCCTAAGCCAGACTATATTTTTTTCTTTTCAACAAAGGCAATAAATCTTTCTTCTATGGTTATAACAGTAAAAATAGATAGATAGATAATAGACAAAAATAAAATATCTAGTTATTCAATAAAGTATACTATTAGGAATTTGTATTTCTAGTGTTTGTTTGTTTGAATTCAGATGAGAGCTGAGAAAGACTGGTTCATCCTCCTAAACATTTTTAAAGTGTTATATAATACCTTCAAACAGTTTATTTCCAATTCCATGTGTCTAAATGGGTAGAAATTTCATTATTGTTATTTCGAAAAACAAATCAACTTTCACCAGAGAATTTACATGTGTTTATATTACTTATGAAAATAAAAAAAAGCAAAACCAAAATACCACTACTATTAATAAACAGAAACTGTTGACCTAAGAGAAATTCTTAGAATTCCTTTTAGTCAGAAGCCTTTCACTTTGTCTTTGTAATCCTTAACTACGTGTAGTAAAAACTGATTTAAAACCATTGTAGAAGATGTGGGAAAGAATATTTTGTGTGTTTATTATTTGTTAGTCATCATGGTTGGACAACATTCTTGTCCTCACCTTACAAATATGCTTAAAATTAACTAGCTTTCAAAAGGTGAAGTGATTTACTAATGAATATCCAAGTTGGTGTATACACTGAGATCTTTCCCCTCCTCCATTAAAAAAAAAAAAAAAAACTCTGATCCACATTCTTATATGTATTATCATATTATTAGTACTTCAAATAAGAACCCTAAGCTGAAAAGACAACCGCTAGATGGCTGAATCAGGTATTTTGAATACTTTAGGGAACACATCTCAGTCAAACGTATTCCCATAGTAGCTTTCTGTTTTTGAGACATACTGCCTTGCTTACTTTTCCTCTTTGTCAACACTTACATTTTAAATGTTTAGTTAAAAAATCTTTAGGTTCCCAGTCAACTTTGTCATTCTCTTATTTATTAATTATTGGCAATGAAAGCCCTTATTTAAAAAAATACATGGAATGTTTCTGTTGAAGCTAGTCAGTTCCTTGGTCCTTTTAAGGTTCCTGGCATATCTTGCCATTATAAAGGGCTCTGAAAATGGATGGATTTGATAAATATACTCCAACATACATTTCACAGGCTGAAGACTTTACTAGTCTACCATGAAAAAGTACTAAATACTTTGCAACTTCCTTTTTAAATACAGATTTCAATTTTTATATTTCCTGTGTCAGAAATAATATTCATTATTAGAATAGTAGTATGCTTAACAGTGATATGTCATTCACATCAGCTAAGTGTGTTGATAAGTTTAGGAAAGATGAGGCTATGGTTGACAAGTTTTAATATTGAGTATTTATTCATAATATAACAAATTGTATAAACTTATGTCAATTATATTTTTAATCTTGAATATTCAATATCAAAAGGTTCACTTAATTCTAACATGTATTAAAGTGTACTTACTCATATTTTAAAGTAATTATTTTGTGACTAAAGAAAGAGGGGAAGTAATTATGTAGGAAAATTGTCTTCAAATTTTCCTGCGACAGTGATGGTTTATAAAGCTGTGTGCTATTAATGTGACTTCTATAGATTTCCTAACAAGCTAAATACCAATCTCACTTCCCACATTATACTTTAGTATTGAACCATAAAGGGGAAAAATGAAGGCACTGCATACCTCATTACACAGACCTAAGAGGTGGTGATGTGGCAAAGACTACAAAATTACTGTGGATCATCTGAGCCAAACAGAAAAGGATGAAATAGGAATAGTTTATCAGAACCCATCAATCCAAGAAAGAAAAGGATTTAAATCAAAATGATAACAGGGAGGCTAAAAGAAAATGTGCCCTGTATGAGCAATGGAAGAAAAAAGTATCACTAGAAAAGAACTAAACAGAGTGCAACTCAAAAGTGAAATGATTTCATGAAATTAGAAAGGTAGTCTGAAAGTGTGTAAATGTGCAAATGTTTAAATTTATATGCATTTTTTAAACTAGTTTTGCATATGTTCCCAAACATAGGGAATGTGATTTCTACTTTTCATTATGGTGGTTTTATTATCAAAACTAGAAGAAAAAAATCATTTTATATTGAATAAGTAAGTCACTTATTCTTTCTGACATTCAATTTTCTCTTATGTAAAATGACAGCACTGGAATAGATGCCTATTGTATTTGCCTCTAGTTTCAAATTTTCATGATGCTATGAAACAATTTGTCACTGAAAAGATATATCTTTGCTTTCCTCAAAACTCCAGTCATTTTAAGTATTTTATTTTGTAGTTTATCAAAACCTCTAGTAATACTAGTTTGTGATGATGTATTTAATTTCTTTTTCTTAAATGATTAATTACATATGAATTGTACTTAAATCTCATGTTACATCCATAAACTCAGGTTATCCTCTCATTAGTAGACAGAGTAATGTATTTATGCTTGTAATAAATATTTTATAAACATACTTATTATTTGTTTTTTGTATGTCCATCTCTATAGTTATTAACAGACATAGAAAGTAAATTCAAATACAGTTCTGGATATGTAATAAGTTTTTTTAACTCACAAGTTGATAGCTTCAATATTCAACAGAAAGGTTTTGTATTTTTTACAAAATAAAACGTATCTTCCTAACATTTACTTTGTAGAAGTTTAGGAAATGGACTCCAACCCCAGTTATAATTTGTAAACTGAAATTCACATATTGATACAGCTATCAGCTATCCCTTTTGATAATACTGTATAGATGAATAGAACTAGAAGGTTCATTTCATTTGTGTCAACATTAGCAAAAAATAATATGACACTGTGCAAGACTCAAGGGATTCATCTGACATTATTGAACAACCTTTTTCCCCAGGAACTGCCTTTTATTGAGCCTACAACAGACACATTACCCAAAAGAAAATCTACCGATGACCTTTCAACAATCTAAGACACTGATCTATTCATTTTAGAAAAGATACCCTAATGGGAATGCAAATATTCTCATCTTGAAATGATACTCAAAAGCCTGAAAAATATTTCTTTTGTATGGCTCTTTGACTAATCCTGTACAATGACCATTTACATCAATAGCAAATCCCTTGTGAAAAAAAAAAATCCCCTGACAAAAAATACAAATTAACATTTTATTATTCAATGTAAAAGACAGTGAAATATGAGAGAGGTTTTTACCTTCCTGTGGAAATGAACTTGAACAATGGAAGCAAAATGTGTCCAACGAATAGATAAGGGAATAGATATCTAGCTTCTAAAATAATAGGTTTCTTAGCCAAGAGATATTTGACATGAAAATATTTTATTTGAAAATTATTAGTCATTATAAAATGAATGTATTTCTCATTTTTCATGAAATAATAAAATATAATTAAACATAAATGTATAAGAAAGATATAGACAAATTTATAATTATTTTACATAACATTTATAATCATCCAGTAAGTTCTTTGTGATGTGGAACTGATTTTTACATTAATCAAAATGATTAATAAACAATAGTTAAAATTTCTCAGAGACATTTTTAGTGATTTTTTTTGGTTAAGCAAAAACTTATTTAGTAATTATTACGGTGATGTGCAATTCTACTTAATATCAGCACAATTAGATTACTATGATCACAGATGTAATCTTATTCTTTTCTTTAAGTAGAATGGTTTGTTAATGGCTATTCATTTTGAAATAGAATATTTGAAAGAAAACTCTTAGACTAATTTAGAAAACAAGAGAACAACAAAAATCTTTGTTTCCTGTGGGGCAATCTATTTCACAATTTTTTGTATTATAATCTTACTATTATCAAAACAATAGCAGATACTCATTCCAATACCAGTTACTACTGCCATGACCACTACTATTAATACCCCTGTGAATGCCACCATCACTCTTATTTCAAAATTAATGTTGGTTGCATAGAAAATATGTGCCAAATCATAAGCTAAATGACTTACATGGATTATTGTATTGAAGCTTTATAGAAATCCTCTACTATAACACAATTATAATTGCACAAAACCAAAATTAAGGCAATGCAAAATTCCCAGGAGCCACTTTCATCTGAATAATTTTAGGTAATCTTCTAAGTGCCATAATATTCCAATTTTGCAGTGTAGGTCACATAATCAAGATTATACTGGCAGCTACTTCCTCTAACAAATAGCAGAAAGCTGAGAAGTGTGGAAGACATCTGAGAATGGAAAAAATTTTTAGAAAGGAGGGACAAGAAGGATGAAATGGACACACCCCAATCATTCATAAGTATTCAGTTAAAGAGGATTTAAATAAGTTTGCTTAGGATTCCCCCTGGAAAATCTCACCAATTTAACTTGGACAACAAGAATAATGGTCTAGTCAGTGCAAAGAAACTAGTGTGGTATATTTTTTAAAATTATAGAAAAAATCAGCTTGAGTATAAAATAAAGCAATAATAAATTAATATGCTGAATGTTAGACTTGAGGGCTTCAGTTCTTAGACATGGAATTTGTTAATAGACAGAGACTTGAGGTCGCGCAATTGCTATCTATAAATATTTGGCATTGCAAAGAATAAGTTGAACTGCACTGTGACCTAGATTTCAGTCAAAATGCAGTAAGAGAAAAAATGTTGGTGAATTACGGTAAAAATAAATTTTATTCTGAGTAATATTAGTTTCTTTTCAGTGATCTTCTTTGACACTTAATAGATTTTTCAGTCATGCACAAATAGAAGAAGAATGTAAGTGGAATGAAAGTATAATACTTTTTGGCACCAAATGAAACATTAAACCAAGCCAAGGGGAGCCTCTGTATGTGTCCATTTCACTCATGAACGCTTCAGGCTCTCTAGACCTAATCTGGAGGGAAGCCGTGCAATGGCTGGTCTCTCGGGGTGCTGGCATCGCAGACTAAGGCTAAGAGGTTGCTGACTGCATGATGCACCACTGAGTTCTGCAAATAAATCACTTGAGTTTAGTTGGGGGAAGAGTGTTTTCAGCTTACCCCAGTTTTGTGAAGTAAATTTGAACAACTATGTTTATATGAATGTTTTGGTTTTAAAATTAATTTCTTCACATATAATTTTTGTTACAGGTGCTTTAAAAAAAAGCAGTATTCCTTTCCTTTTAATATTTGGAAGTATTGTAAACCTAAATAGTACACAGAAAAGTATAATGAATATTCATACACCATCAGTTTTGTTTAAATGTAATATTTTGCATACACATCAATTCATTTTATTATTTTTTACTGTACTTTAAGCTCTGGGGTACCTGTGCACATCCTGCAGGGTTGTTGCATAGGTATACTCATTCCATGGTGGTTTGCAGTCTCCATTTCCCCATCACCTATATCAGGCATTTCTCCCCAGTCTTTTCCCTCCCCAGCCTCCCTACCCCCCACCATCCCTCCTCTAGCCTCAAAACCTACACTTATCAATTTTTATATTTTTGACTTAATACATCATTAAGAATACAATTGGAGCCTCCTACAAACCCCTCCTTGTGATTCCCTTCTCCTAAGAGCTAATGACCATCCTAAATATTGATGTAATAGGTCATACCATATTTATATTTTGTATATTTATATTTGAAAATATAAACATATGTAATATTTATACATGTATTATTTTACATCTTATTAAATGTTTTATAAGTAGTTTCATTCTATACGTACATTCCTTCAGATTACTATTCTACTCAATATTATTGCTTTGAAATCTATTTTTATTTATACATGCAGCTCTAATTTCTTTCATTATTTCATGGAATTCTATTCCTAGAATGTATTAGAGTTTATTAATTTTCTTATTAAGAGATTCTTTTCTAGTATTTTCCTTTAAAGCACAATAGTTCAATGAACTTAATCACAAATTTATACCAGACAAATATCTATGAGATTTACATAAACATATAAAATTATGTATTTTGCCATCAAGATTTTGACGTATTTAAATGTTTATAAAACTTGCCTATTATATTATTGTGTATGTAATATATTTAAAAAATTATAGTCTTATACAATCTATTTAATGGTTATAAATTATAATTTCTTCAATTTTTCTATATTATGATTGTTAAGAAATTAGTTTCCTTCCTTTGAATTTTCAAATTCATTGTCAAAGATTTTAAATTCTATTCTATATGATTGTACATTTTATTACCTATTTACTGTTGTACTAATCTGAGCAGAATCTGTTGGTATTTTCTCTGCAGCTTTCTTAGTTTGTCAGAGATTTGTAGTTTTTACTGGTCTTTTCAGAGAATCTGTATTTAATATTACATATCCTCTCTATTTTTTTCCTCTGTTCTCAATTAGGTTTTCATGTTAACTATTTTCTTCCTCCTAAATTCTTTGGATTTATTGTTTTATTTTTCAAAATGTCTTAGAGTAAAAATCTTAAAATAGAAAGTATAGAAATTTTTATTAATAATTATCTTTTTTCTCCCAAATAACCTTGTAAAATTCTAAATTTCTCTTTAAACACTATTTGTATTAGTCAGGGTTTTCCAGAGAGGCAGAACCAATAAGATAGATAGACAGAATGACAGGACAGAAAAGATGTGTCTGAGCTCCAGAAGACATATCAACATATTTGCCTTTCTGTTCTTGTTCTCTCTGGCCCCCAGAAGATTGGACAGTGCCCACTTTCATTAAGGGTAAATTATTCCTGCCTAGTCTTGCAAACTAGTAGGCTAATTTCCTCTGGAAACACCCTCACAGAAATACACAACAAAATAAATGATTTACTACATCTCTTGGTATTCCTTAACCCATCAAGTTGACACCTATAATTAGACATCACAATATTTCAAGTGAATCATTTCAAGTGAATTCATTTCTAATGAATGATATTTCCACGGTCATTCTAAGTATTTTCTCCTTTTCTCATGACTCTCTTGATGCATGAGTGTTTAAATCTTTGCATCTAAAATTCTGAGATACAGATATTTGGGGCTAATTTTAAGAATTTTAATTCAATTATTAGAAAATGTAGCCTATAAATGGGAAGAATTCTTTCCGGTTTACTTTGCAGCATAAGTATAGCTATGTTAAATAAATACATAAACACATGCAGACACATACATTACATAAATATAGTTATCATCGTTATTGCAGTTTTTCTGTATCCAACAATGGCTTATTTGCCACTTTGTTGTTACTTCTGCCTTTCTTTGGGTTTAATTTCTTGCTTGCTAAAATACTGTGTTAAGCACAGTGGTTCTTAGAGTCAGCTGCATACTGGAACCATTTATCGAGCTTTAAAAATATACTAGGGACTCAGTCACACTGAAAGAGATTCTAACATATTACTGAAGTGTACCTCGACATTGAGCATTTTAAAAGTTCAATTTTGGTCAAATACAGTTGCTAATCAAGCTCTTATCTTTATAGCAAGCAACTTTTAAAAAATGTTGTTTGGAAATATCTTCAGGTGTTCAGAATATAAAATACCAGGTTGACAACTATTTTCTCAGTGTACTTTGATAAAATTCATTGTCATGTGCTTTCTAATATGGCCATTGAGAAACCTGCAGGTGGACTAATTGTTCTATACTTGGCCTTATCTTTTTTCCTCTAGTTGCTTTTAAGAGATGTTTGTTTGTTTGTTTGTTATTGTTGTTTTCCTTAGTCCTCTGCAGTTTTACTACCATGCTTTTTGATGTGTACTAATTTAGATTTATCTTCCTCAGGACTCACAGTGACTATTCATCTATTTTATCAAAAGTGAAACATTCACCCATTTGTTCTTTTTATATTACCTCATCTATTTATGGTGGTCATTGTTGTTATTTTAATAATGCTTCTTTTTCTCTCATTTCCAAATCTCCTATCATTAATTCTTTTAAATACAGCTATTGAAAATACAATCTCTAGAAACATGTTTTACCTGAAATCCTTGTGGTTTGAATCCTTCTGTTCTATTTGATCTCTCGTGTATTTTTATAGTTGTGATTGGGAGTTTATCTTCAGTGAGCCGTATATATGTGTGGCTGTTGAAAATATCTTTCTCCAATGCTCTTTGTGCTTGCTTGTGCTTGATTCCCAAACATTTTATTGCAGTGAAGTCAAGTTGATGGCTAGGGTTTATGCAAGACCTTACAGCACAAGGTGCTTGAAATGCAGACATATCTAAAGGCAGACTAAGGCTACAAATTTTCAAGACTCAGTTAAAACAAAGAAGTTCCTTTTTGCTTAGATAGCAGATTTTTTCTAGTTATACATTTCACTGTGAGTTCGTCATGAGAAGTTCCTGACCTTATAATGTATGGATATTTCAGTTCTAACTCCCTATACTGTAGGTTCCCACTTAACATACTTGCAAACTGTGAATTTAAATAAAAAGCCATATAGCAAAACAAATTTTCCTTAGGTCAATTGTTATAAACAAGAGTTAAGTTCCTAAGGCATATTTTTGATCACAAAAGTATCCAGAAAATTCTAATGTGAAACATTAAAAAATGTGAGCTAGATACACATTTTTTAAACGATTAATAAAAACAAGTAAGACAATCTGTCATAAAAAATTGCAATACCTTATAGGAGTAGATCTTTTTTTCCTCATCAACATTATAGCAAATAACATTAAACACAACAATGTTATTGGAGGACCTGCTCTATCTCATTAGCTCAAAAGCTTCTCTTCCATCTTCAGCTGGGAATATTAATATTGAAGTTCCTAAAGCAGGGTTTCTCCACGTCAACACTGTTGATATTTTGGGATGGATAATTGTTTAGTGATGGGGGTAGATGGTTGTATTCTGTGCTTAGTGGGAACCTTAGCAGCAATCCTGCCTTCTACTCACAAGATGCCTCCCCGACTGTGTCAACCAAAATTTCTCCATGCTTTAGTAAATGTCACTGTGTGGGAAAAATTGCCCCCAATTAAGAACATTAGCCCAGATTATTAAGACAAGCTCCAAGCCCTCCAGAGTAAGCTCATGGTTACTCATGGAGTTAATGTTCCAGTTTTCAGTTGCCTCTTGTTTAGGACTCATAGATTTTTTCCTTAATTTCTTACAAGGTTATTTACATACGTAATAGGGAGCCTACTTGTATACTATCTAATAATTGTAGAGGGAAATTTTTGTAGCATGAGAGCTTCCTGGTATTCTATTTCTTCATATCGCCAAAAGTGAAGTCCTGTATTATTTCTTTATTTTTTAAAATATTTATTGATACATAATAGATGTACATATTTTCTGGGCACATGTGATAATATAAGTCATATAATCTGTAAAGATCAAAGCAATGTAATTGACATATATTACATTACCTTAAATATTTACCTTAATATTTTTCTTTTTATTATGCTAGAAACATTTGAATAATTTTCTTCCAGCTTTTTGAAACTTACCATAGTAATCTATAGTCACCCTACATATCTGTCTAACACCAGGTCTTATATCTTCTATCAGACTGTATATTTGTGCATATTAATTAACCCCTTTTTATCCCCTTTCCCTCTTATCCTTCACAGCCTCTGGAAACCCGCAATCTATTTCCTATCTTTATGGGATCCACTTTTTTTTTTAACCTCCAAAATATGATTAAGAACATGTGATATTTGTCTTCTGTGCTTGGCTTATTTAGCTTAACATAATAACCTCCAGTTCTGCCCATGTTTCTGTGAATGAAATGATTTCATTCTTCTTAATGGTTGAATGATATTTCATTGTGTATGTATACTACATTTTCTTTATTCATTCGTTGATGGGCAATGATTGATTCCACATTTTGGCTATTATGAATAATGCTGCAGTAAACGTGGGAGTCCAGATGTCTCTACAATGTACTGATTTCCTTCCTTGTGGATATTTATTCTACCCAGCAGTTGAATTGCTGGATCATATGGTAGGTTTTTTTTGTTGTTTGTTTGTTTGTTTGTTTTTGTTTTGTTTTGTTTTTTTGCAGATGAAGTCTCAACCTTTTTATTCAAAGCAGTTTCTCACAATGTAAAAATACTGCATATTAGCACACATGAAAAATACAACTTCAAAGGCACCCAGAAGTGTGTTAATACACATTACAAGACCATTCACAAAGAGAGTGTACAATTTGCTCTAGACAGCCAGCATTTGATAAATCAGAAGATTATTATCCCTCAATACTGCACCCAGTCTCAGTAAATATTTACAACATGGTGAGAAGGGGTCAGCTGTACCTGCTTTATAATTCTATGAAGTACTCAGACTTACAAATATACAGAACCAGATAAAGACTCTCCCATGATAATCTGGCAAAATAAAACAAGTAGCCTAATTTTGCAAAGGTCTTGGTGGATTTTGGTGTGTGCGACATCCATGATCAAATCCAAACACTCCTAGGGTGAGCTGGATACGTTTTTGGTAGCCTGCTTCATTATCAGAAGTTTGGTGATAAGCCTTACCAATAGAATACCACATCTTCAGCATCCATATGGTAGTTCTATATAATTTTTTAAGAATTTACATACAGTTTTTCACAGTAATTGTTCTAATTCACATGCCCAACAACAGTGTACAAGTCTTCCCTTTCTGCACATACTCATCAGTGTTTGTTATTCCCTGTCATTTTCATAGAAGCCATTTGAACATGGGTGACGTGATATTTCATTGTGGTTTTGATTTGCATTTCTCTGATATTTAGTTATTTTAAGCAATTTTCATATATCTGTTGGCCATTTGTGTCTTCTTTTGAGAAGTGTCTATTCAGATATTTTGTTTATTTTTAAATCAAATTATTATTATTCTACTGAATTGCTTAAGCTCCTTATGTATTCTGGTTATTAATCCTTTCTTAGATAGTTGAAAGTATCTTCTCTCATTCTGTTGGTTGCCTCTTCACTTTATTGATTATTTCCTTAGCCATGCAGAGCTTTTTAGCTTGATATAATAACATTTGTGTATCTTTGCTTGGTTGTCTGTGCTTTTGAGGTCCACATGAAAAGTCTTTGCCCGGAGCAACGTCCTGGATTGTTCCCCCAATGTTTTCTACAAGTAGCTTTGGAGTGTCAGGTCCTGTCTTTAATACATTTTGAGCTGACATTTGTAGAGGGTAGGGGATAGGGATCTAGTTTTATTCTTCTGAATGTGGTTATATATTATCTATTATTGGCACCTTTGTCCAAAATCAGTTGGCTATAAATTTGTGGATTTATATCTGTGTTCTCTATTCTGTTTTATTGGTCCATATGTCTGTGCCTTTGCCAACAGCATGCTGATTTGGTTCCTGTAGCTTTGTAGTATATTTTGTACTCAGATAAAGTGGTTCCTCCAATTTTGTTCATTTTGCTCAAGATTGCTTTAGCTATTCAGGGTCTTTTATGGTTTATATAAATTGTAGGATTTGTCTTTCTATTTATGTGAAGAATGTCATGGGTACATGGGTATTTTGATAGGATTGCATTGCGTAGAATAGACACTTTAACAATATTATTTTATTTATTTATTTATCTTTTCATTTTAGAGACAGGGTTTCGCACTGTCTCCTGAGCTAGAGTTCAGTGGCATAATCATAGCTCACTGCAGCCTCAAACTCCTGGCCTCAAGGAATCCTCCTGCCCCAGCCTCCTGAGTAGCTTGGACTGTAACTGCGCACTACCATGGCTGGCTAATTTTAAAAATGTTTTATTGAGATGGGTTCTCACAATGTTCCCCAAGATAGTGTCAAACTCCTGGGCTCAAGAGATCCTTTTGTCTTGGCCTCCTGAAGTTTTGTGATTACAGACATAAGCCATTATACCCAATCTCTGCTCTTATCTTTAAGATTTCTTTCTTTCTACTAATTTTGGGTTTGGTTTGATTTTGCTTTTCTAGGACCTTGAGGTACATCATTGGGTTGTTCATTTGAAATATTTTTACTGTTTTTATTGAGGCAAGTATTGCTATAAACTTCCCTCAGTACTGTTTTTGCAGTATCCTAAAGATTTTCTTTTCTAAAATTTATTTTGTTGATAAATGTCATAGAATGATAGTTGAGTCTATAGGGATGACAACATCAAATCCAATGGGCTCATTTAATTTGGTTAATAAAATGAGTTAAATATAATAAAACTAGAATATTTGGTGGCAACTTATAAAATTAGTGCTGTTGCATTATTCTTAGACATTTTTCCTGGTAGTAAAAATTAAAAGTAGAGAAAATGCTTGCCATTTGCTTATGAACTTTTATTCCAACTTGGTTTTACTTAATATGAAATTCTACTGATTTAAACCTTTCTGGAAAATGTTATTTCTTCTTACATTTTATTTAATTATTATTACTATGAATATTGTACTCACTTCAAAACAGAGTCCTTCTGAAATGAATAGTTGTGCTTGCTGCTTTAAGAAAAATAAATCAGAAATGAATGTGTCAAGACATATTTTGAAAATGCATTTCTCATATGAAAATCCCAAAGTCACTCTCTGAATAAAAACTTTTAAATTTAGCTGTGATATTTCTAAACTGTGACATACTTCAAGAGTATGTCACGCACACATTATGTGATTGTGTATCCTATGATATTCAGAAAATCTATAAAGGCTACATTTCGAATTACTAATGCAATCAAAAATAGAGGTTATTTCAAATAAAATTAAAATTTTGATAAAAACTCTCTTCTAAACACCATTGACTCCATGCAAGTGTACACTGTTTACATTATTTTCCAGTTCATATACTATGCCCTCTTCTATTTTAAATTACCAGATTTTAGAATTTTGTTTTAACAAATATATAATGATAGTAGATGTACAGTGGTGGTACTTGATATTCTGAAATCATGGGATTTTTCTTTTAAAATGTAAAAGTTTTAGTCACATATGTTTTCTTTTGATGGCAATATTAGGTTTAGTGGGATCAGGTTAGGACAAAGATCGGAAAATGAACCAAAACGCACCTTTTCTTCCACATAGTGAATGTGTTGTTCCATTTAGAGAGGCGTGGGAAGGAATATTTCATCAGCGTTCACCAAGTTCCAATACCGAAAAACCTTTTCCTTCTC
The DNA here is from genome assembly GCF_049354715.1 of Callithrix jacchus. Taxonomy (NCBI): domain Eukaryota; kingdom Metazoa; phylum Chordata; class Mammalia; order Primates; family Cebidae; genus Callithrix; species Callithrix jacchus. Next base: position 14,820,652 of record NC_133522.1, read on the forward strand.
TCAGACAGGGCTCGATTCTCTTTTTATTCTACCTTAGGAAATAATGAAACTTATCTCTTTTTACAGAAATTAATCTCCTTATTGGGTTATTCAAAATCAGGCCATTACGTCTGGGCCTGGTGGCTCACTCCTATAATCCCAGCACTGTGGCAGGCCGAGGCGGGCGGATCACCTAAGGTCAGGCATTTGAGACGAGCCTGGCCAACAAGATGAAACCCTTCCTCTACTAAAAATACAAAAATTAGCGGGACATGGTGGCGTATGCCTGTAATCCCAGCTACTCGGGAGGCTGAAGCAGGAGAATAGCTTGAACCTGCAAGATGGAGGTTGCAGTGAGCCAAGATCATGCCATTGTACTCCAGCCTGAGAGACAGAGCAGGACTCCATCTAAAAAAAAAAAAAAAATCCGACCATTACATAATTAAGAGTATATATATGGTTTTATTTTGGCAAGTTAGAAACTTAGATTCCTGCTAAATAAATCAGAATCTCTGCAGGGAAAATCAGACTGCTTTTTCCTGCTTTTGCAAATATATCATGACGATTATCTGGTATAACACTGGATATTCTGCAGTACTAAATATGACTATGCTTTCAACAAATGATGCTAAATATCACTCATCCTCTGTTACGTGCCCTATACCAACTTTAGTGGCTGCCCTTCCAATGTTTGTCTTAGTTTCCTAATAGAGTAGTCTGAGTCTACTGAACTTTCTGAAGTTTTTGAGTGAAAATTTGAAAATACATTGTCTGAAAACATAAAATATGGTTATATTTGGTTCTGTTCAACTGAGGGTAATTTCCTTCCTTGTCATTTCTGTTGTAACAATAAAATATTTTAGAGAAAACTCAACATTTTATACTAACCATCCATATAAAAAACCAAAAAAAAGTCAAAAGTCACTTTTAAAAGGAAAGCTAGAGGACTACTGTACTATTTATGGAATACAGAGTGCCTGATACTGCTTTTTATTGACTCTTATGTAGAATTGCTAGTATAACTCAAAGACAGCTATATCACCTTTGACAAATGGAGTGTTTCTAAAGTTACGCTATAAAATAAAGCATTGTATTACATGTTAAACCATCCAAATGATCACAATCCATCCTCTTTATATATATCTTATATAAAAAATGGCCAGCATATCAAAACATATTATATGGAGATAAGATGAGAGATTAACTCTAAAATTTTAAATTCAAATAAGATTACATCACCATACAGGATGACTTGCTTATGCTTTATTCAACATATTAAATTTTCAAGCTTTTTATAATATTATATACTAAAAGTTGGGAGAGTCTTCAGAGACTTTTTTTCTAATATAAAAATCAACCAAACATGAGTTTTACTCTTAAAAAGGATTTGTGAAAGAGGGTCATTATTCATTTATTTATTTGCTACTCTTAAAATAAAGGTATAAAATATTTGAAAGTATTAGGAAACACAAAAGTTTATCATATAAATGTTTCAATCTACTGAAATCAGTTACTAGATATCACTGACTCTCCTTGTAATCATATGTAATACATGATAAATACATGCATACATTTGCAAGATTACTGCACACATTTTGGAAAATTTTCATTTGATATTAATTGTTATATTTCAAGGCTGTCCAATAGAAGTTTTGTGATAGTGAAAATGTTCATACAGCTGCCCAATTACCATAGTGTGTGGCAACGTGGTTTATTGGGCTTTGAAATTAGTTATATTAAATTTTTAATTTTACTTAATTTTAATTTGAATAGCCACACGTTTTATGGATTTTCCTTTCTGTTTTGTGTTTAATGAAGCCAGCTCTGTTTTTTCTAAGCTTTCAGAATTTTTCAGAAGAAGAGAATGCTTGATAACTATAAAGTAGTAGTGAGGATATATAATTTAAGGAATGTATTCTTCCTCCATAGTTCAGATTTTTATTACACAGCTAACACATTTCAGTCATTCCCTGTAAATCTTAGTTGGATAAAAGTCATTTCAGTGGTATTCCTACTGTCACCTTGAACCCTCTTTGTAAGCCAGCGATAGTGCCTGCAATACTCTTGTCAGAAGAAAACCATTCCTTGTTGCCTGTATTATCCAGTGAGCTTTCAATTATTCTCAGAATAGGCTTTTACAGAGTTGGGATAAAAAGCGCATGTGACGGGAGCCTTGTTCTCTGGATGTCTCAAACCAGGAACACCTCCCCAGTAATGGAGTGAAGAAATGGTGAGGGGTTGTCACAGGAAGCTTCAGAAGAATCACTTTATGACAGGCTATTGTGATGGGCATTGTGACAGCCTCAGGGACTGCAATCTAAGGATAGAGGAGAAGAAAACCTGCAGCAAGTCAAATGATTCAAAAACTTTGAGAAGCATGCTAACAAGTGCCTTGTTAAAATTCACATCAATGCAAGTTTTTTTCTAGCTTGGACATAAATTCAAGAGATTTTGCTCCATTTTTTATTGTTATTTCTCTAGTACATATACACATAAATAAATTTAACAGTGTGACTTGTATTGTTTAATTCATCTATCCAACAAGACAATGAATTAGACAGCACCAGACAGCAGTTACAATGTTGAATAATCAGGGTTTCTGGTTTAAAAGGAAGCCAAAGGAGATTATTATATACTGAAATTCTCCTTCAATTCTTCCCTACGCTTAATTTTAAAGTACTTTTATATACATACCCTGTTCTAAATATTTTCCATTGTTTAATTATTTAAGATTTCAACCAGATAAATAAATAAATGATGGTGTGAAAGACTACTGGCATAACAGACATAGCAGAAATGGCAAAAGTAAGTGAAAGTAAAATATATTGGAACTAATACCTATTATAGGTAGGATAGAATATCATATTCTAAACAAAGAAGGAGATGTGTATTATATCTCAATTAACATTTATTTACTATTAATTTAATTTGATTACAGGAATCTAGGCTTAGAAGGGATAACAGTTTAACTAACAGAGTAAGTGGAATAATTAAAAATACCCCCATTCCATCTCTGCCTCCCACATTTCTCCATGCTTCTCCATTCCTTTTGCTCTGCACATTTCTGCTTTATGGTTTAATATCTAGTTCTTGTGACCACTGTATACGTTTGAATTTAACCACGTTTATTACCAATCAAAGGTATAATAACCTTCTACAATATTGCAAAGGAAAATAATACCCTCAAGGTTGAAACAGAAATAAAATTCAAAGTATATTCTCCACTTTTCAAAATCGATGTTTGCTGTAAGCTGTGAGTCAAGATGGTGCTCGATGATCCTCATTCCATGCATATTTTCTAAACCTGCCATCAAAAAAAAAAAGAATATAATTCATGTATTTTCTTATCAGAAAGAGGATATAGCAACCAGGCTCACTAGCAATAATGAATCACTTGTTGGCTGTTGAGGGTAGAAACATTATGGTTGTATTTCTATCATTTTATACAACCTGTTGGAAATTTAAAATGTGTTTCTTTTCAGATCTGTGAAATTTATGTACTATTTGAATTTACAATTTGTACTGATTGCATAAGCATCATGTGTGGAGCTCTAGAGTGTTATCTAGAGGCCAAATTCACAAGTTACCGCTGAAATGGGGATGGTAAAACATAGGTCAGTTAAATGTAGTGATACAAAAATGTGGCCTTTTGTGATGAAGTCCACACTCATGCCTCAGCCTGTAAATATTGAGGAAACTGAAATCTTCAGTTCAGGAAGTGGCATTTTGATTTCTTTTCAAACAATCTTATATGTTGTTAAATCGTAATGTTGTTATGAGGGCTAAAGGGATCCATATAAATGTAAAATATACAGTAGGGTCCCTGATACTTACTAAGTTCCAAATACCATTAGCTCATTATTTTCCCTTGTAATCGGGTTGGAAAGCTATATTCAAATGGTTATATTTTGATTTTCCTATTCACTTATTGGAACATAAAACATAGCTGCATTACAAACATTGACGGCACAGCAAGAGTATTTTTAATAACATTCCCATAGGTAATACAATGCACAGGAAATTAAGTGACTGCTGTACTTTTTCAACCTGTTTATAATTTTAAATTAATTTATGATGATGAATTTTAATGGCTTAGATAAAAATCATGCTGTGTTTATGTTTTAAATATGAAGCCACAATAAAAATGTACCTAAGTGAATCCGATATTTTGTAAAAATAAATACAGGATATAAAATCATGAAGAGATTATTAAAATAAGTTATTCTCTAGCAAGACTTTCCTCTTCAGATTATAGGAAAATTTACTGTATTGTCAAAGAAAGAGCCTTACAATAAGGAGATGTTATATCTTGGGGGAAAATTAAGCATGTCGAATGTTGGCAGAATTGTGAAGTATAACCTATTTTTGTTCTTTTGTCACTGTTTTCTGATTCTGGATGTCTCATCTCCTCATCAAATCCTGGAAGCTGCATGGTACTGGTCCGTTCTCCTGCGGCGTTTCCCAGCTGCTGGATAGAACTTTGTTGACAACCAAATTCCCTTGCTGGGCACTGTTTCTACCTTTCATGTCACCCCTTGTGTGCATTCACTGAATCTTTGCACGTCACAGATATGTATATTTCCTGGCAAAGAGGGACAGATACTATATTTGCAGAGGCAACTGTTGAAATAATCAGACTGTTTACAGTTATTAGCAACAGCCTTCTCTCTCCCCAGGTCAAGTTTTGTAGGTCTGAATCAGAGCTCAATAATGTTCCAAACATTTATTCAGACTCACTCCTTCCTCCCAACAACTAGAGATGTTACCGCTGAGTCTGTCATACTTTGCTCTTTTTTTTTTCTCTATTTCAGTTCCCAACAAAGAAGCTCCTGTCTGCTATAGGTCCTGTCCTTTAGAATTGCCAACCACAATCAGATATGTCTGAACCAGAGAGATGGATACAGCTTCACTGGCTGAAGCTGGAGCTTTTACCAACAAGAAAGATTTTTAGTTCCAATTACAGATCTTTAAATAATAGTTTTGAAATTGACTGTGGAGTTTCAAAGGTTCTTTTTCTTTCTTTTTTTCAAATCACTATTCAAGTATGTATATAAAAGGTGTTCTTCCGGAGCAACAAATAATCAAACCTTGATTCAATCAAGGATGGAATGTTAGGTCAGAATTACGCTGAAGAGGGTTTTCACTAGATGTCACTCCATGCTGCTAATGATCTGAAGAAAGAAACCAGGCCTAAGAGTAATTAACACTAAATTTCAGTTATATTAAGTTTTTATTTCATTTTCATAATTCAGAAATAAGAATAAATATGTAGGCTGGGCATGGTGGCTCATGCCAGTAGTCCTAGTAGTTTGGAAAACTGAGGTTCCTCACTTGAGCCCAGGATTTCAAGACAAGCCTGACCAACATGGCAAAACCCTGTCTCTATTTTTAAAAAATGCAAAAAATTGGCCTGGTATGGTAGCTGGCATCTTTGTCCCAGCTACTCGAGTGGTTGAGGTGGGAGGATTGCCTGAGGCCAGGAGGTTGAGGCTGTGGGGATCTGTGATCATGCACGTCACTTCAGCGCAGGTGACAGAGTGAGACCCTTTCTCAAAAAGAAAAAAAAAAGAACAAATATGCATACATAAAAATCAAACTCTGTCAAACTCCTTCTTACAATATATGGTTTTATATGACCCTTTCTACTGCGATAATTCATGTGTCAGTTGTAGTTGTACAACATGTTTTAACCTGCGTTTCCATTCTGATTGATAGCATTTAAATTTTTTAATCTGCTTTTTGTTATCTGTATCTTTTTGTCAGTGAAGTGTTCAAAACATCTTCTTGCTGAGTTTTTATTTCATTTCTTATTATTGCTTTGGAAGAGCTCCTCATATATTTAGAATTAAAAGCCTTTAATCAGATATCATTTTGGAAAGTATTTTCTCTTTACAGATTTTCTTTTCCTTTTCTTAGTGCTGTCTTTTGAAGAGAAGGAGATTCGAATTCTGAGGGAGTTCAATTTTTTCTTTTATAAATTGTATTTCTTTGTGTCTTGCCAAAATATATGCTTAACCCATGGTCATGAATATATTTTTAATGTTTTCTTTCAGAAGATGTACAGTTGAGGTTTTACATTTGCTTCTATGATCCATTTTGGATTTTTAAAAATAGATTCAGGAGATACATGTACAGGTTTGTTACATGGATATATTGCATAATGGTGAGGTCTGGACTTCTAATGTGCCTGTCACCTGAACTGTGAACCTTGTACCCACTGGGTAATTTTTAAACTCTTACCATCCTTCTAGCTTCTCCTTTTTTGGATCCCCCAGTCTCTGTTATTTCTCTCTGTGTGTCAATATATACCAATTGTTTAGCTCCTACTTATAAGTAAAAATATGTAGTATTTGACTTACTGCTTCTGAGTTATTTCATTTAGGATAATGACCACCAGTCTAACCCTATTGCTGCAAGACATGACTTCATTCTTTTTCTGGCTGCATAATATTTCATGTTATATAGAGAGACCACATTTCCTTTTCCAATCAATTGTTGGTAGACACTTAAGTTGGTTCTATGACTTTGCTGTTGTAAATAGTGCTACAAAAACATGTAAGGGAATGTATCTTTTTAATATAATACTTTCTTGCCCCTTTGGGTAGATACTCAGTAGTGGGACTGCTGGGTTGAATGGTAGGTTTATTTTCAGTTCTTTGAGAAACCTTTACATGACTTTCCATAGAGGTTGTACTAATGTACATGCCTACCAACAGCAAATAAGCAAGCATTCCCTATTCTCTGTGATATCTGCAATATCTGTTGTTTTTTGATACTTTAATAAAAAACTAGTGTGAGAGGGTATCTCAGTGTGGTTTAACTTGAATTTCTCTGGTAATTCCTTAATATGTTTTTGGCCACTTGTATATCTTTTTTGAGGAATGTCTGTTCATGTATTTTGTCCACTTTTTAATGGGATTGCTTGTATTTTTTTGTTGCTGTTTTTCCATATTGAATTGTTTGAGTTCCCAGTAAATTCTGGATTATCATATGTATAGTTTGCAAACATTGTCTCCCATTTTATAAGTTGTCTCCTCACTCTGTTGATTTTTTCTTTTGATGTGAATACGTTTTTTTGTATAATTCAGTGCCACTCATCTATTTCGCTTTTGATACTATTTTCTTTGAGTCCCAGTTGTAAATTTTTGGCCAGGCCCATTTCAAAAAAGTTTTTTCCAGAATTTCTTCTAAGATTTTTACAATTTTAGTTCTTATAATTAAGTCTTTAATCCATCTCAAATTATCTTTTCTATATGGGAAGAGATAGGGATCAAATTTCATTATTCTGCATAAGGTTATCCAATCTTCAGCACAATGTATTGAATATGATGTCCTTTTCCCATTGTTTATTTTTGAAGCTTTGTTGAAGATCTGTTGATTATAGATATGTGGCTTTATTTCTGGGTTCTCTGTTCTGTTCCATTGATCTGTGTGTCCATATTTGTACTAGTACCATACTGCTTAGTTCCTGTAGCCTCAAAATAAGTAATGTGGTATCTGTAGCAATGTTCTTTTTTGTTTTGGGGGGATTGAAGGCTCTTTTTTGGTTTAGTATGTATTTTAGGATTTTCTTTCTAATTATGTGAAAACTGATGTTGGTAATTTGATAATATTTATATGGAATCTGTTGATTGATTTGAGAAGTATGGTCATTTTTCCTATATTGATTCTTCCAATCAATAGGCCTGGAATGGTTTTTCATTTCTTTTTATCATCTCCAATGTCTTTCATCAGTGTTTTGTAGTTTGCCTTGCAGAGATTTAATCTGCTTTGTTCACTGTATTCCTAGGTTTTTGTATGTGCATGTGTGTAAATGAGATTAACTTTTTGATTTGGTTCTCAGCATTAATGTTATCGGTGTATAGAAATGTTACTGATTTTTGTATATGAATTTTCTCTCATGAAACTTTACTGATATCGTTTATCAAGTTTAAAAGTCTTTTGATGAAGTATTTAGGGTTTTCTGGTTATAAGACTATGCCATCAACAGATGATTTGACTACTCTTTTTTATAATTTGGATATTTTTTATTTCTTTCTTGATTTCTCTGTCAAAGACTTCCATTAATGCGTTAGATAGAAGTGTTGAAAGTGAGCATCCATGTCTTGTTCCAGTGATTAGGGGAAATGTTTCAACTTTTATCCCTTCATTATGATGTTGGCTATAGATTGATTTTATGGCTTTTATTATTTTGAGCTATGTTTCTTTGATGCCTATTTTGTGAAGGGTTTTTATTATGACAGGGTGTTGGATGTTACTGCATGCCTCTTCTGCATCTATTGAGATGATCATATGGCTTTTGTTTTTAATTCTAATTGTATGGTTAATTACTTCTATTGATTTACATATGTTGAATCATTTTCACATCCCTGGAATAAAACCCACTTGATCATGATGCATTATCTCTTTGATGTGATGGTGGATTTAGTTTCCTAGTGTTTTGTAGAGCATGTTTGCATCTATTTTCATCATAGATATTGGCCTGTAGTTTTCTTCTTTTGGTCCCCTTGCTTGGTTTTGGTTTAAGGTTCTTACCAGTTTCATAGGATGAATTAGAGAGAAATCTCCTCTTTTTGTTTTTGTTTTTGTTTTTTTTTTTTTTTGAATAATTTTAGTAAGATTGGTACCAACTCTTATTTATATATCTGGTAAAATTCATTGTGAATCCATCTGTTTCTGGGCTTTTACTGATTGGAGTTTTTCTTATTACTAATTCAGTTTTATTACTCATTATTGGTCTGCTCAGCCTTTCTATTTTTTCTTGGTTCAATATTGAGAGGTTGTATTTTTTTAAATCATTTATTTCCAAGTTTTCTGATTTTATACATAGAGATGCTCATAGTAATCTCTCATTATATTTTATATTTATTTGGTCTCATTCATAAGTCACCTTTATCATTTCTAATTATTCTGATTTGAATTTTCTCACCTTTTTTCTTCCTTAATTAACCTAGTGGTCTATGAATTTTGTTTATCCTTTCCAGTAAACAACTTTGTGTGCTTTAGTCTTTGTCTAATCTTTTTGTTCTCTGTCTCATTTAACACCATCCTGATCTTTGTTACTTCTTTTTTTTTTCTGTTAGCTTTGGGTTTGTTTAATTCTTGTTTTTCTAGTTCCATGTGTTGTGAGATTACTTTTTAAATTTGAGATACTTCTATATTTTGATGTAGGCATTTAATGCTGTAAACCCGCATCTTAGTACAACTTTTGCTGTATCCCTGAGGTTTCAGAATGTTGTATCTGTATTTTCATTGATTTAAAATTATTTTTTTGTCTTAATTTTGTTATTTACCCAAAAATCATTTAGAAGCAAGTCGTTTGGGTACCCTGTATATGTATAGTTTTGAGGGTTCCTCTTGGTATTTTATTATTCAGTGGTCCGAGAATATACTTCATATAATTTCAACTTTTTTTTTTATTTCATTGAGACTTACTCTATGGTAAAACATACGATCATTTTAGGGGAATGCTCCATGCACAGAGGAGAAATATATATATTCTGCAGTTGTTGAATAAAATGTTGTGTCTTGTAGGCCCACTTGGTCTAGAGTTCCATTAAAACCAGAGGTTTCTTTGCTGATTTCAGCTTCAGTGATCTCTCTAGTGCTGGCAGTTGAGTGTTGAAGTTCCATGCTATTATTATATTGCCATATATCTCTTTTCTTAGTTCTAGTAGTATTTGTCTTATGAATCTGGGTACTCTGGTTTTAGGTGCATACATAATTAAAATAGTTTTTGTTGTTGTTGATGAAAATTTTGTTGTTATAAATGACCTTCTTTGTCTTTTTAAAATATTGTTGCTTAAAAGCCTGTTTAAACTGTTGTAAGTATAGCTACTCCAAGTAACTTTTATGTTACTTTAGCTTGGTGTATCTTTTTCCAAACCCTTTACTTTTAGTCCATGAGTGCCTTTACTCATTAGGTTAGTTTCTTGTAGACAGAAAATGGTTGAATCCTGTTTTTTAATTCAATTGGCCAGTTTATATCATTTAAGTGGAGCATTTAGATCATTGTTGTTGAAGGTTAATATTAACATGTAAAGTTTTATTTTTTTTATTTTTTTATTGCATTTTAGGTTATTGCATTTTATTGCATTTTAGGTTTACATGTGAAGAATATGCAAGATTGTTGTATAGGTACACACATGGCAGCGTGATTTGCTGCCTTCCTCCCCTTCACCTGTATTTGGCATTTCTCCCCATGCTATCTACCCCCCCAACTCCCCACCCCCAGCTGTCCTGCCCTATTTCCCCCAACAGACCCCAGTGTGTGATGCTCCCCTCCCTGTGTTCATGTGTTCTCATTGTTCAACACCCACCTATGAGTGAGAACATGTGGTATTTGATTTTCTGTTCTTGTGTCAGTTTGCTGAGAATGATGGTTTTCAGGTTCATCCATGTCCCTACAAATAACATTAACTCATTGTTTTTGATGGCTGCATAATATTCCATGGTGTATATGTGCCAGATTTTCCCTGTCTGGTCTATCATCGATGGACATTTGGGTTGGTTTCAGGTCTTTGCTATTGTAAACGGTGCTGCAATAAACATTCGTGTGCATGTGTCCTTATAGTAGAACGATTTATAGTCCTTTGGATATATACCCAGTAATGGGATTGCTGGGTCAAATGCAATTTCTATTTCTAAGGCCTTGAGGAATCGCCACACTGTCTTCCACAATGGTTGAACTAATTTACACTCCCACCAGCAGTGTAAAAGTGTTCCTATTTCTCCACATCCTCTCCAGCATCTGCTGTCTCCAGATTTTTTAATGATCGCCATTCTAACTGGTGTGAGATGGTATCTCAATGTAGTTTTGATTTGCATTTCTCTAATGACCAGTGATGATAAGCATTTTTTCATGTTTGTGGACCCAATGTATGTCTTCTTTTGAAAAGTGTCTGTTCATATCCTTTGCCTACTTTTGAATGGGGTTGTTTTTTAAAAAAAAAAAAAAAATTCCTCTAAAAAATGGGATCGGTGTGCGGAACATGGAGGTTTTTTACAGAGGTATATGTGTTTCATGATGGTTTGCTGCACCTATTTACCCATCCTCTTAAGTTCCATCTCATCATCCCTCACCCCCCACAGACCCTGGTGTGTGTTGTTCCCCTCTCTGTGTCCATGTGTTCTCATTTTTCAGCTCCCACTAATAAGTTAGAACACGTGGTATTTGGTTTTCTGTTCTTGTGTTAGTTTGCTGAGGATTATAACTTCCAGCTTCATTCATGTCCCTGCAAAGGACATAATCTCATACCTTTCTATGGCTGCATAGTATTCCACAGTGTATTTGTACAACATTTTCTTTTTTTTTTTTTAAGATGGAGTTTCGCTCTTGTTACCCAGGCTGGAATGCAATGGCGCAGTCTCGGCTCACTGCAACCTCCACCTCCTGGGTTCAGACAATTCTCCTGCCTCAGCCTCCTGAGTAGCTGGGATTACAGGCATGCACCACCATGCCCAGCTAATTTTTTGTAATTTTAGTAGAGGTGGGGTTTCACCATGTTGACCAGGATGGTCTCGATTTCTTGACCTCATAATCCACCTGCCTCGGCCTCCCAAAGTACTGGGATTACAGGCTTGAGCCACCGCGCCCGGCCTTGTATCACATTTTCTTTATCTAGTCTATCATTGGTGGTCATTTGGATTGGTTCCATGTCTTTGCTCTTGTAAATAGTGCTGCAATAAAAATACATGTGCATGTGTCTTTATACTAGAAGGATCTATATTCCTTTAGGTATATACCCAGTAATGGGATTGCTGGGTCAAATGGTATTTCTGATTCTAGATCCTTGAGGAATTGCCAAACTGTCTTCCACAATGATTGAACTAATTTACATTCCCACCAACAGTATAAGATCATTCCTATTTCTCTGCAGCCTCACCGGCATGTATTGTTTCCTGACATTTTAGTAATCACGGTGTGAGATGCTTTCTCATCGTGGTTTTGATTTGGATTTATCTGATGATCAGCGATAATGAACTTTTTTTCATATATTTGTTGGCCATGTAAATGTCTTCTTTTGAAAAGTGTCTGTTCATATACTTTGCCCACTTTTTGATGTGGTTGCTTGTTGTTTTTCCTGTAAGTTTAAGTTCCTCATAAATTTGGGATATTAGACCTTTGTCAGCTGGGTATATTCCAAAATTTCCCCCCCTTTCTAAAAGGTTTCCTTTTCACTCTGATGATAGTTACTTTTGCTGTACAGAAGCTTTTTAGTTAAATTAGATCCCATTTTTCAATTTTGGCTTCTGTTGTAATTGTTTTTTACATATTTGTCATGAAGTCATTGCATATGCCTATGTCCTGAGTAGTATTGCCTAGGTTTTCCTCTATAATTTCATGGTTTGGGCTTTTATATTTAAGTCTCTACTCCATCTTGAGTTAATTTTTATATAAGGTGTAAGGCAGGGGTTCAATTTCAGTTAGTTTATTCAGCACTATTTAGTAAATTGGAGACCCTTTCCCCATTGCTTGTTTTTGTCAGGTTTATTGAAAATCATATGGTTGCAGATATATCGTATTATTTCTGAGGTCTCTGTTCTGTTCCATTGGTCTATATGTCTTTTTGTACCAGTACCATGCTGCTTTGGTTACTGTAGCTTTGGAGTTTCGTTTGAAGTCAGATGGTATGATGCCTCCAGTTTTTTCTTTTCTCTTAGAATTGTGTTGGCTAGGCCAGGCGCGGTGGCTCACACCTGTAATCCCAGCACTTTGGCAGGCCAAGGCAGGTGGATCACGAGGTCAAGAGATCGAGACCATCCTGGTCAACATGGTGAAACCTGTCTCTATTAAAAATACAAAAAATTAGCTGGGCATGGTGGTGCATGCCTGTAATCCCAGCTACTCAGGAGCCTGAGGCAGGAGAATTGCCTGAGCCCAGGAGGTGGAGGTTGCGGTGAGCCGAGATCGCGCTATTGCACTCTAGCCTGGGTAACATAAGTGAAACTCCATCTCGGGGGGGCGGGGGGGGGGAAGAATTGTGTTGGTTATATGAGGTCTTTAATTCCATATGAAATTGGAGATAGTTTTTTTCTAATACTGTGAAAAAAATGTCAATGGTAGTTTGATGGGAAAAGCATTGAATCTATAAATGACTTTGGGCAGTATGACCATTTGCACAATATTGATTCTTCCTTTCCATGAGGATGGAATGTTTTTCCATTTGTTTGTGTCCTCTCTTATTTCCTTGAGCAGTGGTTTGTAATTCTCCTTGAAGAGAACTTTCCCATTTCTTGTCAGCTGTATTCCTAGGTATTCTATTCTCTTTGTAGTGATTGTGATTGGGAGTTCATTTATGATTTGGCTCCCTGCTTGTCTATTATCCGTGTATAGGAATCTTTGTGACTTCTGCACATTCGTTTTGTATCCTGAGATTTTGATGAAGTTGCTTATCAGTTTAAGGAGGTTTTGTACTGAGATAATGGGATTTTCTGAATGTAAAATATTGTCATCTACAAAGACAGACAATTTAACTTCCTCTCTTCCTAATTAAATATCCTTTATTTCTCTCTTGCCTGATTGTCCTGACCAGAACTTCCAATACTGTGTTGAATAGGAGTGATGAGAGAGGGCATCCTTGTCTCGTACTGATTTTCAAAGGGAATGCTTCAGCTTTTGCCTATTGAATATTATATTGGCTGTGTGTTTGTCCTAAATAACTCTTAGTACTTTGAAATATGTTTCATCAATATCTAGTTTATTGAGTTTGTTGTTGTTGTTGTTGTTGTTTTAGATGCAGTCCTGCTCTTCACGAGGCTGGAGCTTGGTGGCATAATCTTGGCTCACTGCTCTCTTGACCTGGTCATCTGCCTGCCTCAGCCTCCCAAAGCACTGGGATTACAGGCAATGAGTCACTGTTCCTGGCTGAGCGTTTTTCACATGAAGTGATGTTGAATTTTGTCAAAGACCTATTCTGCATCTATCGAGCTAATCATGAGCTGTTAGTCTTTGGTTCTGTTCATGTGATGGATTACATTTATTGATAGGGATGTGTTGAAACAGGCTTGCATCCCACAGAGGAAGCTGATTTGATGATGGTGATACTTTTTTTTTGATGTGAAACAGGATTTGGTTTTTCAGGATTTATTTGTAGATGTTCATCAGGGATATTGGCCTGAAGTTTTCTTTTTGTGTGTGTGTCTCTTCCTGGTTTTGGTATCAGGATGGTGCTGGCCTCATAAAATGAGTTAGGGAGGTGTCCCTCCTTTTTAATTGTTTGGAATAGTTTCCAAAGGAATGGTCCCAGCTCCTCCTTATACCTCTGGTAGAATTCAGCTATGAATCCTTCTGGTCCTGGGCTTTTGTTGGTTGGTAAGATATAAATTGCTGCCTCAATTTCAGAAATTGTTACCTGTCAATTCAGGGATTCAACTTCTTGCTGGTTTAGTCTTGGGAGGGTGTATGTGTCCAGGAATGTATCCATTTACTCTAGATTCTCTAGTTTATTTGCATAGAGGCGTTTGTGGTATTCTCTGGTGGTAGTTTGTATTTCTGTGGGATCAGTGGTGATATCTCCTTTATAATTTTTTTATTGTGTGTAATGTATTCTTCTCTCTTTTCTTTACTAGTCTAGCTAGCGGTCTATTTTATCTTTTTTTTTTCAGAAAAGCTCCTTGGATTTGTTGATTTTTGGAAAGTTTTTTATGTCTCTATCTCCTTCAATTCTCTAATCTTATTTCTTGTCTTCTGGTAGCTTTTTGATTAGTTTGCTATTGCCTCTGTAGCACTTTTAATTGTGATGTTAAGGTGTTGATTGGAGATCTTTCTAGCTTTCTGATGTGGGTATAGTGCTACAAACTTTCCCCTGAACACTGCTTTATCTGGGTACCAGAGATTCTGGTACACTGTCCCTTTGTTCTCATTGCTTTCAAAGAACTTCTTAATTTCTGCCTTAATTTTATGATTTATCCAGGAGTCATTCAGAAATAGGTTGTTTAATTTCCATGTAATTGTGTGGCTTTGAGTGAGTTTCTTAATCTTGAGTTATAATTTGATTGCACTGTGGTCAGAAAGACTGTTTGTTACCATTTCAGTTCTTTTGCATTTGTTGAGGAGTGTTTTACTTCCAATTATGTGGTCGATTTTAGAATAAGTGCAGTGTGGCACTGAGAAGAATGAGTATTCTGTTGATTTTGGGTACAGGTTTTGTAGATGTTTATGAGGTCATCTTGGATGTCATTGAACTTTTTTACATTTCATATTTTGAATTTCAGAATTCCCTCTTTGTTAGGTTCCATTGCTAGGGAGAGAGTGATTCTTTGGCAGTGTCAAATCCCTGTGTTTTTGTATAGAAATAATTTTTATGCTGATTCCTTCTCATCTGGAGGGACTGTCATTGCTTATATTTGAGTTTGCTTTCACTTGGATGGAACTTCGTTTTCATTCTTTTCTTTCTTGAGGCTGTGGCCTCAAGAAGTTGTATATAATTGTTTGCCTTCAATTCTGGTTGCTTTCAGGGAGCCAGTGCTTTATATTTCTTTGCTTTTTAGAGATAATTTCTGTGTCAAATGCTGACTTTTGCAACAACGTATTAAGTATATGAACCAACTCACTATACTTTGCATGGCTTGGAATGTGGAGGACTCAGGAAGCTTATCTTCTTTCTTAGCACTATACCCTCTGTCAGCAAGTATTTTTATTTTATTGTGAAATTTAGTCTCCAGTAGAGTAGGTGGAAATTACAGATAAGAGCTGGCTCACTCTCAAACACCCTGAAGATGAGCAGAAGCACGCACTCTGACTGGGATGGTTGAGGAAGCTCACAGTAGAATGTGATGAGGTCTCCATAGGGTGGTGTATGGAGAGGGATATACTAGTTCCTTGTCCGAGGCAGATTGGTATGTGATTTATTTCCCTATCATGCCCTCATCCCAGGGCTCATGAACATCATTTCAAAAAGACATTGTGCTTTATCTCAAGGACACTATGTAACTGAGGTCCATGGAAAATGCTTGAACTGCAGCTACCACCAAAATGTCTTTGGTGTGGATCCTCTTCCCTCAGCCCAAACAAACAGCTCTGTGGCTGGTCTGCACTCTGCCGTAGAAACGGTGCTGCCCCACATATGGGTTGGGAGATGAGCACAACCTTGTGTGCAAGTCTGGACTGGGAGGCACAATTTCAGTGTTACTAAATAGCACTGGAATGGCTGTCTCCAATTATGCATGTCCCAACTCCCAGTGTAAAAAGACATGCCATATACACAGCAGTGGGCAAGGGAGTAAGAGAAGATCCTCTCTTCACATTCATTTCTAGCCACTGGTGCCTCTTGACCACTGGAATAGAGCAACACTTCCATTTCTCATTGATCTGCACCAGGTCCACATCTTGAATGGGAGAATACAGTCACATTCCGGTCACCAAAAGGGAGCTCTCTGGCCAGGGAGAGCATTCCTATATCCCAAAGTGCACTCTGAAGGCTGCAATAGTCTTCACCCTAAGGGCAGACCATACTGTGGGCTAATTCTCTGAGGATCCTACATCTCCCTAGAGCAACCATCTCCTATGGTTGTCCCAGTCTTAATACGTTCTGGGAAACATTCATGGAACACCTAGTGATGTGGAGACACAAGGACCGAGTCTCTGGGCAAGTTAGTGGCCCACGACAAGCGCACAACCAGTATGATGCCTACTGCCTCAGCTCAGAATTGAAGGAAGAGTGAATGAGCCTGCACAAGCTGATTACCTGATGCCCTGCTCTCCAGAATTTTCCAAATGACTGCCAATAGTAGTGCCTGGGCTCATGAGGGTAGACTAGCTCTCCAACAATTTGGCAGTCAGCAGGCCACCACAGGTTTGGGGGAGCAAAGGAAGACCTCCACCTATTCTTTCCATGGGGCACCAAGTTCCTCAGTAGTCAATCTCTGCTAGACTCTTGCTACACTCCAGTTTTGTCCTTGGGCCTATAAATTTGTATCTTCTTTCTGAGGAGAACTGACATCTGATATCTCTAGTCTGCCATCTTGATAAAAAGACAACTTGTACTATATTTATTTGGTAAAATGTAAGCATAGAAATTCATTTTTGTGTAAATATAGTCCATGCCTTATTGACTTACCTTGGTACCTTTGGCTATTGATTATATGAGTCTGGATCTACTTCTGGGCCTTCTAATCTATTTGTTTCATCTATGTGTTTATCTTTAGGCCAATACAAGCCTGTGTTCATGTTTGCATGTTGAAGTCAGGTAGTATGACTCTTATTTTGTTATTTTTCAGAAATATTTTGGTTAATCTATATTTTTTTCTTAGCTTTGAGTGCTATAAATCATGTGTTTGGAACAGATCTCAATAAATTTAGAAGTTTATGTTACCAAGGTTAAGTATGTGCCTATAACAAAGCCTCAGGAGGTCCTCAGAACATGTCCCCATGGTGGCTGGGCTATAGATTGTTTTTATATGTTTTAGGAAGATATAAGTAATACATGTAAGTTGCACACTGGTTCAGTCTGGAAATGTGGGAGAACTCAAAGTGGAGGCTTCCAGGTCATAGGTAGATCTGAAGATTTCCTGGGGAGGACAGAGTGCTCAAAGTTCTATTTTTGGTTTATAATATAAATTTTCCAAATAAGACTCTTTCTATTTTTTAATGTCCATGATTATAATTTGGATTGAATTGAAATCATAGATCAATTTGAGAAAGATTGATTTTATAATATTTAGTCTTCTGATCAATGGAACTGGTAACTATGTATGTATCCTTTCATTTTTCTCATCAGTATTTTAAAGTTCTCAGCACACAAATCTTGCATATATTTTGTTAAATGTATCTTTATTTTATGATTTATATTGCTCTAAGAAAAGTTACAGTTTTTTAGTATTTTAATTTCCAGTTATATTGCTGGACTAGATAAATACAATTAATGTTAATACATTGACCATATATCATCAAGAGGCAATGCTAAACCTTCTTACCTATTTTGAATACAAAGTTATGATGCTTTAAATTTTACTCTAAGCACACTTACCTGCATTACATGAATTTGTATGTTATGTTTTCATTTCCATTTAGTTCAACATATTTTATTTTTCTTTTGACTTACTCTTAGATGTATGTGGGTAATTTATAAAAGTATTTTATTTCCAAACATTTGGGAATTTCCCATACATCTTTCTTAGTGTTTTCTGTTTAAACTCCATTTCATTCTTTTAAATTTGAGGTTTATTTTCTGGTGCAGAATAAGCACTGTCTTGCAGAATGCATCATGTGTAGTTGAAAATAATATATGTTATGCAGCTGTTTACTAGAGTGTTCTATAAATATCTACCAGGTCAAATTGGTTGATAGTGTAGTTTAGTTTGTCTATATTCCTGATGATATTTTATCTTTTTAAAAAATAAATTATAGACATAAAAGTCTATGTTATTGTAGTTTTCTCTATTTCTCTTATTTTGTCTTTTTTCTGTATGCATTTTACATCTCTGTTGATAGGTGTATAGGTGTATACACATTTAGACTTTTATGTCTTTTGGATGAATTACTTATCATTATTTTCACTTTTTTGGTTATCTTTGGTAATGTTCTGAGTTGGCTTTATTTTGATGTTAACACCTGTACAGTAATTCCAAATTTTATCCATTTAATGTTTTCATGTGTGTCTTTCTCCAAACCTTTTACTTTTGGTCAACTATGTAATTATGTTTTTTGGGTGTTTCATTCTGGTAACATTTGCTCAGTCTAAAGATAGCTACCTTGGGCAAATAAAGCTGGTAATTTCCTTCTCTGGGACTTTTGTATCTAAAAGAATTGGCCAATAATTTCAAGTGTTGTTGTGTTTTCCTATAGAGATTATATAAAATAATTTGTTCTTGGGCTGGGCGCGGTGGCTCACGCCTGTAATCCCAGCACTTTGGGAGGCTGACGTGGGTGGATCACGAGGTCAAGAGATCGAGACCATCCTGGTCAACATGGTTAAACCCCGTCTCTACTAAAAATACAAAAAATTAGCTGGGCACGGTAGTGCGTGCCTGTAATTCCAGCTACTCAGGAAGCTGGTGCAGGAGAATTGCCTGAACCCAGGAGGCGGAGGTTGCGGTGAGCCAAGATCACGCCATTGCACTCCAGCCTGGGTAACAAGAGCGAAACTCCATCTCAAAAATAATAATAATAATAATAATAATAATATTTTTAATCTAATCTGACCATGTCTGACTTTTAATTGAGATATTTACCCATAATGCAATTACTGATATTGTTTAGCTTAAATCTGCCATTTTGCTAGCTGTTTTGTGTTTTATTTGTCTGTAGTTTATTGTTTTTGCCCCTTATTCTTTTGGCTTAGTTGAGTATTTTTAATAACTTTTAATAATTTAGCTATACTTGTTTATTTCCTTCTTAGTTCTTGCTTAAGAATTTAAAACATGTATCTTTAATTCATAACATGTTTCTTTTGATCAGTTCAAAATCAGTTGTTGTTATTATAAATAAGAATATAGAAATTTGTTAAAAATCAGTAGACAAAAACATTTTAACACTAGAAAATAGTAGTTTTAAAGCTGAGTTTACCTTTCAAATAAAGCAGTGTAGCTAAATGAAAAAAAATATTGGTCCTCGTCCAAAATATACTTGACTCTTGTTTTCAGTCTTTCCCCAGTCCTGTTAAAATTGCAGCAATACCTTAATTCTAATGTTGCTCAAGCTGAGGACATGCATTTTTTTTGTTATAATACTTTAATAATAAAATCATGTCAATTATTATCTAATATTCATATTCTGAAAAACCATCCCTAGAAATATGTAGTACTATATGATTTTCATGTTTTAATTTTTGATCTCCTTGGTGATCAAAATTACAATGATATTCCATTGTATTTATATACCACAATTTATTTATATGTTCCCCTATCCATGGACATGTGGGTTTCTTTCCTCTTTTGAATTTCATGAATAATGCTGATGTAAATGCAAATGTACAAATATTTTTTGAGCACCTACTATCAATTATCAATTAGCATCACTTTGATTATTGCAAAACAATGTGAAAGTACTAGAGGAGGACTTGATATATAAATTATGAATCACATGAAGGTGAAATAGCAGTGCAGCATTCTGTGGCAGTGACTTCGGCAGTGTTTATAAAGATAATAGTCATAAGAGAATCGTGATCACAACGTATATGGTATTGTATCCATGGACATTGGAAAACATTACTTCATCTCTTTATCCTCTTTTAAATTGCAAATACCATTTTTATTATAGAAAAATAACCATTTTATTTAATTAATGTAAATTAAATATTTTTAATTTTAATTATCTGGGTTTTCTAGTATTTATGTTTAACTTTAATTGTTATTTCATATTTTATGAGCTATAAGTGTGGATTTATATGCTAGTTCTACATATTTAAATGATATTATCATAAATATACTTTATGGTAGTACTGAAGAACCACAGAATAGAATTTTTTCTATTAAATAATGTCTATCTGTTAGCCAAGGTTGAAATTGATCAGTTTGTACCTTTCCTGAACTTCTGCTCAACTCAGCCCTCCTACATTCACCATCTCTTTCCTTCAGAAATTGCGCACTTGTCTCTTGTACCACATAGGGTATCTGAATTTATTACAAAATGTTACATCCCAGACACATTTGATCAGTCTAAAGTGCTGAAGAGATTATAATAAGCCAACCACTTTGCAGCTATGTTTTTCTACCATTGAATAAACTAATTCTGCAAGACAGATAAAGAATATGAAGTCAGAACTCAGAGAAATGTTGATGGACTCCTAATGTTTTCTGAGTTCTTGTTTTCTGTGATACCTGTGTTACAATTCCACTGCTTCTGCAGCATAATCATTTAACATTGCTTTTGATTTCAAGAGCTAACATGGTATCCCTTCTTCAATTCCTCTTTAAGTTTAAAGTGAGTTGAGCTGGGTTCTGACACTTGAGGTCAAAAGTGTATTAACTAGCAAAGTATGATGTCTTGTCTTTCCACAGTAAGAATCTGAAGGCTTGTTCACAGAATATGAATTTCTATGTTGCTAACTGAAGACTTAACATGCTTCAAAATGCCCTTTGAAGCTTCAATGCAAACTTTTATCCGTATTTGAAGATAATATTTGTTTTCTCAGTAGTTCAACAGGGTATACTGTTTTATAAAATTTCAGTCACTATAAATGTTTTTATTATCATGGGAAAGATATCACAATCTTTTAATACAGTCCTCCTCTGCTTGTACACAGTTTTGCTTTCCAAAGTTTCAGTTATCACTGGAACAGTACAGTAGGATAATTTGAGAGAGAGAGAAAGGGAGTCCACATTCATCTAACTTTTATTATTATACCCTTTCTATTTTATTATTGATTATTGTCAATATCATACCTAAGTTATTACAGCTACGTATGTGTAGGGAAGAACAGTATATTTAAGGTTCAGTACTATCCACAGTTTTAGGCATCCACTGGGTGTGCTGGAACATATCTCCAATGGATAAAGAGAGACTACTGAATTGATGATTAGAAGTTTTCTAATCACCTAAATTAATAATACTAAAATATTTTAATAAACTATTAAAATACAAATAAGCTAATTAATATTTTCATCTTTTTATTTATATTTTTAGAATACTGGTAATATACAACATAAAATTTTCAGATTTAACTATCTATGTACGCAGATCAAAGGCGTTACATTCATTCAGTTTGTGGTCCAACCGTCACAGCCACTCTTCTCCAGAACTGTTTTCATCTTGCATAATGGAAATTGTATACCATTTAAACAATAACTGCTCATTTTCCCCTTCCCTCATCTCCTGGAAACTTCTACTCTAATTTCCATCTCTACAAATTTGACTATCTGAAATACCTCATATATGTGAAATTAGAGTATTTTTTCTTTTGTGACCAACTTATTGCATGTAGCGTGATGTCTACAAGGTTCTTCTGTGTCATAGCATGAGGCAGGATTTCCTCTTTCTTAAGGCTGACTGATATTCCATTGTATTTATATACTACAATTTGTTTATATGTTTCCCATCCATGGACATGTGGGTTGCTTTCCCCTTTTGAATTTCATAAATAATGCTGATGTAAATGCAAATGTACAAATATTTTTTGAGCACCTACTATCAATTATTTTAGCTAAATACCCAGGGGTGGCATTTTTGGATCATGTGGAAACTCTATCTTAACTATTTTAAGGAATTTGCCATACTGTTTTCTATATGATCTGCCACATTTTACATTTCCTTCAACAGAGGTTTCAATTTCTCTTTATCTTTATTGACACTTATTTTCTGTTTCTTTTATAATTGCCATCCTAGTATGTGTGAAATGGTAGTCCTTTAATTATTGTCTTAATTTTTTTCCCTTAAAAGTTGCTAGCAAGAAATACAACTCCATTTGTGGAAGATAATGCTGATATTTTGGTAAGGTGGGCCTTTTAAAAAATGATGAATTGTGTCTTAGTCTGTTTGTGCTGCTATCAAAAAATACCTGAGTCTCTAATTTATAAAAAACAGAAATTTATTTCTCACCATTGTGGAAGCTGGGAAGTCCAAGGTCAAGGTACCAGCAATTTGTAAGGACCTCCTTGCTGTGTCCTCACATGGCAGTAGTTGGAAGGCAAATGAAAGGAATGCTAAGGGTTATTTGGCAGAAGAGTAGAACAAGCTAGCTAACATTGTAAGAAATCTCCTTATAAGAACCTTGATCCCATTCGCAAAGGAAGTGCCTTCATAGCCTCTTAAATTACTATCTCTTTTAATGCCATCACACTGTGGGTAAGGATTTCAACATATGTATTTTTGAGAGGACACGAACATTCAAACTATAGCAAAATCTATCACAGGCAAGATTTATCATTAGAGAACAACTTGAGTACTTTAAACACAGTGAGGTTTGGAATTATAACAGAAATTTCCCCTTTGTTCAATTTAATTATTTGTCTGTGGCCTTATTTACATGATGCCAAAATGAATGAATAAATGTGCTGTATTTACTCAGAAAGCTGGTTGGTTTAATAGAAAAATATCCATCAAAGTCTATTTTGGCAGGTATCATCTTAGGAATTGCTTATTCCATTTAACCCACATGTGTAAACATCCCCGGCCATTACAGTCTGACTCAACACAACCCTTTCCTTACCTGTGTCACTAACTGCTAGAGTGCAAAAGAATTATGAAGCAGTGTGTTTTCTCATATTCATAGTGACACTTTCACAGTTCACTTGAGACTCTTAAAATATCAGAGAGATAGATCATAGAGAACTCAAAGTGATCACATCTTGGAAGAGAGAATTAAATTGGATTAGGGCCAGAAAAGTTCAATGTCTTGAGCAGTGTAGGATTCTGAACAAACATAATATGAAAGAAGGGCTGAAGAGTTGTTAATTATTATAGCTCCATTTGGGACTAAAGGTGCTTTTGTGGACCACACAGTAAACCTCATAATAATCTCCAAAAGCAAACATAATCCCCAAGTTTCCATTTGATGAACTTGTGAGCACATTCATGTAACACAGTTTAATTCTATACCCTGGACTCTCTCTACTTGACAATATGTTTATTTCTTTTCATGTTTTGTAAAGAATATAACTCAGAGTTATTTGATGAAATTGTACTAATTGATCAATATAGTATTACATCCATACAGCATAAATGTGATTTAGCTTCAATATTCTGTTCAGTTTTGAATGCTGTGAGACTTTTGTTACACAGCCACTTCTATAATGACTGCAAATATTCAACATCCTGGTTATGACAAACATGTCTTAGGGCTGTAAAATATCATATTCAATTAGATGCATCCTCTCCAGAGAATGTCAGGCAAGTGATTATGCATTTGAACAGACAGTGTGAGTGAGGAAGAATTTATTTTGGGAATTAAATCTTTTTAAAATATTTGCCAGTTTTTTAGCTTTGTAAATTACTGTTTATCTAAATTCACATGAATCAGAAAAAAAAATTAATATAAGAAGCATTAGGTGGAAATAAGAAATGGATACAGCTGATTTCATTCCCCCATAAGAAAAACAAAATCTTAGGAAATACAAATTTGCAGTATTCAATTGAAGATAATTTTATAATGCAAAAACACTGAATATTTTCTGTTACTTCTCAGGAAATCCTTTAATGTTAACATATTTTAAAATACAGTAACTATACCGTTAAGTTAATCTTCTGTCTTTCTCTGGTTTTTTTAACATAAGCTTATTATTCCATCAAATGAAGAAACCTTTTCTCTTCACTGGGTAACTTAAAGCCTATGAGAGCAATAGATTGGAGCAATATTATATTTCAGGTCACTATAATACTTGATATTTTATCAGGAATAGATTATTTTTTTCCATAATGTATTCACCAATATAAATGTTTGTTTTAAGAAATTTTAAATATATTAACCTTAACAATATAAAAACGACATCCTTTTTTCATATAGTAAAATCACACCAGATTTCAATGTTCATAGCACGTAAGGCCATTTTTAGGTTCCACTGTCTGTGTGTGCGGTGGGGGGGGGTTTAATAACAGTTATTGAAAAGTAAAAAGCAATGATAAAATTAACTATATTATGACTAATAATAGGTTAAGAACATTGCTATATGAAATCTCAGTAAGGACAATCATGGGATTTTGAGCCCTAATAATGGGGACTTGTTGTATAAAAATTATTAGCACATTTTGTATTGATGGTATAGCTAGTAAAGCAATATCTTATTTCAAAAATTTATTTCAGGAATACATCATTTATTATTTGTTATCAATATTTTTTGAAAGGTTGATTTGTACAAGTTTTAAAACTTGAAAAATGTTATAATGAAATGAATAAACTCAGGTGTTCTAAGTGGCCCGTAAGACAGAAATCTGGCAGGTACGAGATCAAGGGTGACCATTGGTCTACTTATATGTCCCCGGTCGTTAATAGATAAAGAAGGCTATGTAGGAGTCATAGGGCTGGCACAGTTGACAGTAGTAGGATAGGATCACAGGTTAAGTAATACATAGGTGGCAGGGCACAGTGGTGAATGCCTATAGTGCCAGCTACTTGGGAGGCTGAGGCAGGAGGATCACTTGAGCCTAGGAGTCAGAATCCAGCTGGGTAGGGTAGCAAGACCCCATCTCTAAAAAATAAAAGAAATGTCTATTAGAAAAGACAATTTGGCTGGCTGGTTGATGAGGAGAGAGAATCAAGAAAGAGGGTCATTCAGTATCAATCTACGCAAAAACAACTCGGATACATGTCAAGTTGTTTGAAAGAGACTGTTTCATGAATGAGAACACATGAGGGAGCCGAGTCCTTAGAAAAGAGTGTGGTTATAGTCCTCCTGTTGTTCATCAGATCTCTAGTCTTGCCTACTCGACTTATACAATAGTGTATGCACAAATATTGCATTTGGAATTTTTTGGTAAGTGAGTAAATTATAGCTCTTCTTGACATAAAAACAAAGGTATTTATGTGATCAGGGTGGTGGCTAAATGGGTATGTATGTTTGTAAAAGCTTACAAAACTGTATACTTAAGATCAATGCACTTTATACATATCACACTGACCATGTTTTACTCAAAAGCATTGAAAAAGCCCTTATTGTTCTTGAAGACTGAAGAGATAGAAGGTAAAATGGAATAGAGAAATTGGTTAGGTGGGAATTGTCACATCCAAAAGGAAAACAAAGGTGATTTTCATCTAAACTGGATACGTTGAAGACAGAAGGAAATTTGGAAGTTTGCTAAATACTTTAGAGATGAAATCAGTAGGACTTAGTGATGGTTTGGATGTGAAAGGTAGAAAGGGAGAATGGTGATACTTAAGTTTCTATGAATACCTGGGTGAAATCAGTAGACTATACTGATGGCTGGGATGTAGAAGTTGGAGCAAAGAGAGGCTGGTTCTCAGGAATCTACCATGAGTGCCTGAATGGAGTAACTGCAAACGACTGGAGAAGAAGTATAAATGAGAGATGAAGGGACAGATTTAATCAAGTGTTCAATTTTGGGTGTGTTAAATTTGAGGTGACTGTGAGCAGGCAAATGAAGATGTCGCATAACCTTTTGGCTACTTGGGCCTGACCTCACAATAGAGGCTGGTCTGGAGAAATACGACCATACAGAGTATTAAGGATGGAATTTTCCAGGAAAAGAATCTAGAAATAATAAAGGGTCCAGGACTGCCTCTTTAGAGGCCGATATTTAGAAGCAAGGCAGAGAAAGAGAAGAGCAAAGAAAGTATTAGGGAAACTGTTATAAAAAGTAGTGGCCAGAAGATAGAAGGGAAAAAAGATTGTATGGAAAAACAGTTTCTAAGAGAAGTGTTTCCAATGGACAGGGAAGAGACGTAGTGTTGAACATTTCTGACAGTTCCTCTTTAGCATAAAGGAAGTTATTAGCTACCTTAGTAACAAAAAGTTTAGTGCGGTAATGGGAGCCAAAGTCTGATTGGAGTAGTCAGAAAAGAGAAGGGAAGTTACGGTAGTAGACAGAGTGAGCAGAGACAACTCTTCTAAAGGAATGCCTGTAACTAAACTTGGCCGTAAATGGAGTGTGTTAAGGTACAAAGCAACCAATAGTTTTCGCTATTGTTACATCTTAAGATAGCAGAACATTATTTAATGCTGGTAGAAACTATTTACATAAGAGGAAAAATATTCAGAAGACACTGCTGAGAAGATTGACTTGAACAAAGCAAAAAAAATAACTCTTTGTATTGAAATAGAGTTTTCAAGAAAATTACACAAAATAAATTGGCTAAGTAATAATTTTTAGGTATTATTTTGCCATGCAACAGACAAAGAATGTGGAAAGCAGTTACTTATATTTAGTAATGGGGAATTGGGCACCCATCGACAGCATCGTTTTTAATCTTTGAGATAATTCTCAATAAAGGATTATGCATTCGAAGTTTAATTTTGAAAATTCTATGCAGATGTTGCTTTGTGACAAAACTTGTTCTTTCTGCCTTGAAGCTCAAGTCATCTCCTATATTTAGTGACTAAAATAGAACAACAATGAATCAAGGGCCTACTCTTTCTCTGATCCTGTGATTAATAACATTCACCATTTTATGTTTGATTGCTTCACAATATTTCACATTTTAAAATTTCAAAAACATTTCAAATGTTTTGATTTAGTAAACACATGTGGAAGCATATAATACCTTTAAATAGGGATCATATCTTAATTTTAGCAGGTAAACATACTCCCTTCTAGATGCCATACTTTTGTTTGTTGGTTTGTTTTGACTTGTTCCCCCTTTATTCCAATTACACTTTTTGGCTTTGTAGCTCAAACTTGCCTAAAATAGGAGTAACTTGGTGTATAGAAATAGTGCATAGCAGAATGTAAAAGAAATGAAAGGAAAACAAATGTACTTCTGTCTAATAGTAATCTTATTTTAAGAGGAAAATGGTTATTAAACATTATTTAAGATGAAAATTGTTATTAAAAGAACAACTCCTATGAGAGAATATCTGTTGTGTTTCACTTGCTGAAACAGAGGGAGCTTTAACTGTTCAGTAGAGCACTCTCCCTTCTAATCATCCTTTGGTAACGGGAATGTATTATTGTGTTACTTTCTCTTTTGACTTTATCGTCTATTATTTTACACAAGTAGCCACTCGACCAATAGAACTATGTGAGAGTATTGGGGAAAGCGTTCAATATATGTCAGTATATCTTACTTATTGACATAAAAAAGCACTTTACTCCACACCTCCAATCATTTTATTGGCCCCTCTAGATCTCTAAAATGTGGCTATCACCCTGAAAGTACACAAAACAAATGGTGTATTTACTCAAAGAACAGACAGCTTTGAGCATTAGACCAATCTAAGTGGTTTTATGAGGCTTTAATAATCTCTTTATTTCTTTGTTGCTGAGAGAGGGATTCTTGCCCTAGGGTTATGGGGATGGTTGAATATATGGCACCCAACACCTGCAGGTTAGATCAACAGCACTTGATCTCCAGTTATTATCCACATATACTCGCAGCTTCGGGGTAGAGAATAACACTCACTAAGCAGAGTCACAGAGGGGTAACACTCCAGAAGAGAGTCAGCAGCCAGAAGTTTAAGGGGTAGGGGTTATTGCTGCATAAAGAAGGTGAGATGCCCCTTGGTTCCTCCAGGGATGTCATTGGCGTGGCTTATTTCAGCAATTCTGTAGTCTGGCAAGGGAATGAAAACTGCTATTCAGGAAACTGTGCCTGGTCTCCTTTATAAGGAGGGTTGTTTTGATAGGGGACCTCATCCATGAAAGCAGAATGTGAAGGAAACTTGCAAAAAGCCGTTTTAGGCCATCTTTATTTTATGCCATCTCAATTTCACCAGATGTCAAGGCAGTACATAATACTGGGCCCTAGTTTTGGGCATTAAACTACATGTGACCACCTAGAATAGACAGTGGGACATCACAGAGAAAGGCCTAAAATATGACAGGGAATCCCACATCCAGAAGTAGTTAAGAGTCAGTGAATATACGCGTGTATACATTTAAACATGAATAGCTGTCGCTTATGGCTAATATCTCTATTAAAAGAATTGAGCCAAGATCTAATATGCAAAAATATTAACATGCTAAGTTTTCCTACAAAATACTAGAATACCTATAGCAAAAAGCTTGCCCGAAGACAGCAAACTGCCTGAAATTTCTACAGACCTATTTTTAGTTCCAGTAAATGTTCTTCTGATGGGTTATGGTGTGAAGTTATTTGAGTGGCTATCATTGATTTAATGTTGAAATTTATATTCTTTCATTAAAATAATAAATTCTTCCTTGTAATAGTTGCTAAAATTGCATTATCCAAATAAATTAAATTAATTTGCATTCCAGCTGCATTTTCGTCTTACACAGTGGATGACCAAGTCTTTTGCAGTAGCCTTCTCAGCCCAGCAGTGTAGCTCTGAAATCACTTGGATAGTAATTAGGTGTTTATCAGATTCTTACTGAAAAGGCATGAGACAGTTATCTGACACAATTATCTCTGAAAATTGAATCCTCCATTTCTAGTCCTGCTGAGGACATTCAAAGGAGCAAGGAATGGTTTAAAGCTAAATGCCTTTCAAAAACCCTTGGCTTCTAGTATGCACGCAACACAATTGACAGTCAGAAAAAAATTTCCCCGCCTTTCATGGGCAGCCTTTTGTGTGTGAATCTTTTTGTTACGTCTTTGTGCGTGTTGACATATGAAAATTACTTTTGACCTTCTCTTCTGTTACTTCATTACTGTCTCTCTTACTGTAGCATTATTTAATCGTCCGTCTGAAATTAATGCTTGTTCCTTTTGTCCTCACCCTGCTGCTATAGCTTCATAAACCCAACATAAGGGAAGGCAATCGCTAAGACTGACTAGGCTGTGTATGCATTTGGAATAGTAATATTTGTAGAGATATTTGCTTTAAAGCAATGCAAAAATTTGCAGCTCATTTAAGTAATATGGACAATCTACTCATGGTTTAGAAATTAATATCAGACTTTAATATGAACAGCTGTAAAAACAGGTATTCAGACACTAAAAAATCAAATCCCATGTAATAGATTTTAATGTCAATGTCACATCCACTTAAAAATGATCCTGTGACTCCCCTCCCAATAGTATTCAACTAATATTAGGTTTCATACACATTCGAGGCAGTGTGCTTGAAATTAATTTCTGTACAAAATGAAAGCAAATGTGGACAAAAACTAAGTACATTTTACTCTGGTAAGTGTCAGTAAATAGAATGTTTTGTAAACATTTTTTTTATCTACCATACGTTCTTGCCTAAGGTAAAGGCAATCTTCACAAACACCTAGATGTATGAATATTATAGCTTTTATGTTTGTGCTTCATCTTTTCTGCCAGCATATTAGTTCAGCCACATATGTCTGTGTTCATACTACTGTTTTCATTCATCCTTCCATAAACTCAACAAATATTTAGTGATTTGTACATGGTAGACACAGTAACAGAATTGTCAAATATTATAATAGAGGCCTTTGCCAGTTCATGACGTCCAGTTTTTCCAGTTCAAGTCCATGCTCACAGAGCTTTTGGCCAAAAATAGCATTTGTTCAGTTCATTCTTCAGCTTAAATGTCTGTTTTGCACACAAAACCATTTACATTTTGTTTCATTCTATCTTTTTATCTTCATCTCCAGTCAGAACCTCCTACTTATATTTATTTGAAATCCCATCCAAATGAAACCGTCTATTGTTCTTCAAACATAAAGACTTTCCTCCATGCCGCCGCACTGCTGGTGCTTTTGTTTATAATTTCCTTATTCTCTAGTCCTGAACTCTTTTGGCTCAGTCAACAACTACAGTTCTTTCAAATTCCATCTCTAAGTTCACTTCTCGGATGAACATTTTCCAGTTTTTCAGAAGCCTGATTACTTTGTTCTCTCTTTGATCTGGTAGCATAGCGTTGCATTTATACTGTTATATTCATAGAAATTACCACTCTATTTAACTTATCTCCATCTGCTCCCCCTGCCCTACTGTACACTTTTCTTGGATAGGCACTGTCATTTATTTTTGTATCTTAGGATGGTGCATAATAAGCTCTCAAATAACAGTTATTAAATTAATGAAATGTAGGCATACAAATATCATTTTAGTATAAATTTTGGTATATTCATGTTTTTGTTTTAAAGACATTATTCTAATAGTGACATCCTGTTCCATTAAATGCACTTTTTAAAAGCCTCATCAGGCATTAGTATTTATTGAAATGTAAAAGTGCCACAGTGTGGATATTTTTTATCTTTAATTGATATTGTAGCTAGTTTTAGTTAAAGTTGTGATCTCTAAAAAGTATTAGCAGACATTCTTTTTCATTTAGACTAAACAGAGAGAAGAGAATGATGATGGTGACACTCTCTAAAAGCAGGGTCATTCTGGAGGTCACTACCTCACTTCCTGTATACTCCATTTGTTATTAATGCCAGGATCTGCCAGCTAAACACACCAAACAACTGTTCTGTTTCTCTAATTTTCTCTCATTCTTGTGCTCTCTCACTCTCTTTTCTTCCTCCCACTCTACACGTCTCCTTGTTAACATTGTGTCAAGCCAGACCAGCTTTATATATAACTTGTCTTCTACCAAACCAATGTTCAGGCATTTTCTTCTATTTTTCATATCAGTCTAAGATAAATCTAACTCATCAGAGGCAACATTTATTTAGAGCACTGATGTTATTGATGTGTACTTCCATCTTACATTTCTGGAATGATGATATTGCTCAGAAAAATATGTCTGCAACTGAATTCACTTTAGGATGACCAGACATCATGTGTCCCACTAATTTTCATCAGAATGATGAAATGAACAATATGATTGAAGGTCAAGTGGGCATAGAATTCATCTGTCTGAACTAGTGTAAGCACAGCATTTCAAAAATTGCTTTTGTTTGAAAATTGCTTTCTTTTTGTCTTGGCGTACATGAGTATACTGTTAAGGAATCATCTTTGTGAATCTGAACATTTGAAAAAAAAATACATGATATAGACAGTTTTAATTTTAGCTATAAAATAAGAAAAAAATATTCTGATGGGCTATATTTTATTGCTTTTTATTAGGTCATCTTCTTAAAATGTCTTTATTCTTGAAATAATTTTATTAGTATAGGAATGCAATCTTATTTTAAGCAGGTCAGAAAACTAATTCTGCCTGAGGCAACCCTATAATTGAAGTGAAAGAAGATAATATCTCCTTTTTGCAGTCTTTATCTTTGCCTTTATGTTAGCAATACTAATAAACCTCACTATGTTTAGGGTGAAAAATTGATTCTAGCCTTCCTGCACTTACTGCTGTGTTTTTTTCTCCCGCCCCTTACCCCTATGGATTTGTAAGTTTAATTTGCCATTGATTCTTTAATGATTATGATAGCTACACTAGAGAAACTAGTGTTTATCTTTATCATGCCCTGTGGTTAGACATTATGTTCATTTTTATACATATCTGGTTTTTCATAATTTTGATAACATAGTTTAGGCAGCAGTTGACAACTATCTTACTGTCTTATTGATTTTATATTTTAATCTTGAAATGCATATGAATTCTAATAATGCACTATATTAAAAATAGCTAATCCGAAAGTTATACAATCATTGCTTTAAACCATGGTAAAGTACTGGCTTAAACATGCTGAACAGATATCAAACATTAAGTAGAAGTTTTAAAGATTATTAGTTTGACTCTCTTCAGGCTTCATCTAGTACCTTATCTGAAGATGTCAATCAGTATTTTGAATACTTCACATGCAGGGTTATAAAAGCCATCTTATACTTCAGATTCTCATTTTGTAGTGATAAAATTATTTATCCTTTCTTTGTGATGATCATCCTAAGGTGATAATACAGTAAAACCTAAAGTACACAGAATATGTCTCCCAACCCTGAATACCAGCACCTGCTCTGGTGGAAGTGGTAGGGGAGTGAGGTGGATTGTGAGAGTACTTAGTTGTAAATAGGTTTACTGTCCTGGCTTTCTCGAATGCTAGCTGTGCCAACAGGGAAGTTGTCACGTGGACAGACTCAAGACCTCTGATTAGCCAGGATGTTGCAGGCAGTAGAATTAGTTGTTGTTTTCTCCTTCCTGGAAGCAGGGTTGTTCGGTAGAGTTGCTGTGATGACCTTAGCTGGTTGGCTTCCTGCCAGAAGGGGAGGTGTTTTCAAGAGAGCACCAGGAGATTTTGTAGTGGGGGATCTAAGCTTTCCCTAAAATCTCAGGTGATGGGTGGGGCCATAGATCTCCTAAGAGTTTATGTCTTTTGTGTTGAGCTACCAGGACGGGTAGAGAAATACCATCAGGTAGGGTCAGGGCTCAGACTCTCCTTGGGTGAGTCTTGCTGCAGCCACTGTGCAATGAAGGAAGTGGTAAAAATTAAAATAAAAAATAAAGTACACAAAATAGGATGGTATGGTATATTTTTGCTGATATTTGGTATTACATTTTAAAGCTGTTTCAATGTAATTGATTGCAATTACATTGCAATGTCTTCAAACACAGTGAAATGTACAAGACAACAAGAAGTTAACATTTTTGGAAGTCTAGGTGTATAGCAGGTCAACAGTATTAACATTAGCTCTGTTTGCCAAAATGCTACTTTTCCCAAATTTGGTATAGGTTGAAGGATAAGATTCTAAAAGGATGTGTGCTTCAGATTACTTATTTTTTTCTCTGTATTATTAATCGATAACATATCTGTCTACATAAGACTAATAGATGTATTATTTTAAGTATACTTACACATTATGTTTTAAAAAAGTCTTTGACTCTTTATCCAGCATCGATCAGGTACTTAAGTACAATGTGGACATTGAATAAGAATCTCAAATTACCACATTTGAGATATACGGCCTGAGGCTTATCACTGTGCCCTGAGTTTCTTCACAGTGTGTTTACACTTTTCTGTATCCTGAAAATGTGATAAGAATTAATTAGTCTTTCATGAAATGAATGAAAGCTCAATTGGAAACAAGGCCCATGATCTGTCCAAATAAAACTGCTGTGATTTGTAATGTAGCTGTGCCTACATACACA
Organism: Callithrix jacchus; assembly: GCF_049354715.1. Taxonomy (NCBI): domain Eukaryota; kingdom Metazoa; phylum Chordata; class Mammalia; order Primates; family Cebidae; genus Callithrix; species Callithrix jacchus. Next base: position 14,854,090 of record NC_133522.1, read on the forward strand.
GAATCTTTAAGAAGTGAGGTGATGAATTAGAGAATCTTGCTAATACCCTTAGTTCTGTAACTCCTGCTGAACTCTGTTGCCCAATCTTCAAAATTGGTCTTTGTCTTGTCATCACTCCTATACTTTCTATTCATAGATTGCATTCTTATATTAATAGAATTAGTTCAAGAATAAAGACATTTTAAGATGAGCTAATGAAAAGCAATAAAATGCAGTCCATCAGAATATTTTTTCTTTTATTGCTAAAATTAAAACTCTCTGCATCATGCACTGTTTTTCAAAACAAATGTTCAAATTCACGAAGATGATTCCTTAAAAGTATACTCATGTACACCAAGACAGAAAGAAAGCAATTTTCAAACAGAAGTCATTTTCGAAATGCTGTGCTTACACTATTCTCGGTCTTAATTTTAAACTTATTTCCCAAGAGTCTTTTGTTCTTAGTTGCCGTTCTTGCCTCATTTTGTAAAGCAAATCCAAGTACATAAGTGAAGTTAGAAAGTTAGTACTGATAGTGTAAGATGTAATAGTTTGGGGTTTAGCAGAATTTAAACAGACTAAAGGTATAATGTTTGACTGTTTCTAGGAGGAAAGTTTCCTAAATATATGTGAAATACTTAAATGTAATGTAAACAAATTATAGGTTGTTTTTAATATATGAAAATAATAAAATGTTTTAATTAATTCAGAAAAAGCTGTGCTTCATGTACTCTATTTTTTAAGTGTGTCTTATTTTAAAATAATATAGTTATTATTGGAGGTTTGACAGTATACTAACTTAAAAAAGAGTTTGGTAGTAATTTGTCTAGCTTGCCTTGTCTGTTTGAAAGCATTAATCCTGCATTTTAAAAGGTATTATATACTTCTGACTTTTTAAATTTCAAGTCAAATCCATCAAATGCACTTCCAACTAAATAGAAGCAGTGGCAAATTATCAGTAGCGTTAACCATGGACTTGTACATACATTATTACTCAACACAAGTCTAGAGTAGGTATAGATCAGCCAATTATTTCTCTCTCTCTCTCTCTCTCACACACACACACACACACATACACACACACGCAAACACACTTCTTAAGTTTTCCATTTCCTAGCTTGAGATTTTGGAAACACTGTGTACCACTGCATGCCTACTAGAATAGCCACAACCTAGAGCACTGATAACACCAGCTGAGAGCAAGGATGTTGAGCAACAGGAACTCTTATTCATTACTAGTGGAAAGGCAAATGGTGTAGCCACTTAGAATGACAATTTGAAAGTTTCATGCAACAATAAGTATTGTCTTACCATATGATTGAGCAATCACATGATTTTTTTTTAACCCAGATGTATTTAAAACAGCTCCACACAAAAGCCTGTATATGGGTATTTATACCAGCTTTATTCATAATCACCATAATTTGGAAGAACTCAAGATGTCCTTCAACAGGTAAATGGAAAATAAACCATGGTACATCCAGACAAGGGAATGTTATTCAGTGCTGAAAAGACATTACCTGTCAAGACATAAAAAGAAAAAACATGGAGGAAACTTAAATTTATATTAATTATTAAGTGTAAGTCATAGGTAGCCAATTTTAAAAGGCTGCATACTCTATGGTTACACCTATATGACATTTCAAGAAAGGCAGAGCTATGGTGATAATAAAGAGATCAGTGGTTTCTAGGAGTTAGGAAGCGGGAAGGATGTAGATGAAGCACATAGGATTTTGGGGCTAGTGAAACTATTCTGTATGATACTATGATGTTTGACATTTGTCATATACATTTGTTCAAACCTATAAAATGCACAGCACCAAGAGTAAACCTTAATGTAAACTATGGACTTTGGATGATAATGGTGTGTTAATGTAGTCTGATCAGTTTTAACAAATGCACCATTTTGGTGGCAGTTGTCAATGGGGGAGGCTATGCAAGGGCAGGGAATGAAATTGTGTTAGAGCCAGAAGTTAATGATAAATCTCTGCGCCTTCCACTCAGTTTTGCTCTAAACCTAAAGCTACTGTAAAAAGTATAATCTATTAAAACCAACCCAAAACTTCAAAGTACTAAAGTGATATGTGTACAATAGCTAATAATGCAATTCTCATTTCTGATTTGTATTTTCTGATTTGTGGGTATTACCTTAAAAATGATATTATATTCTTAGCCATTTAGTACATACATTCACAGAACTAGTCCTGGATAATGAAAATGTATTTGACGAAAATTAATCATAAAACCTTACAGATACTCAAAATACTCTTTGCCTGTTGAATAATATAACTTGGGGAAATTCAATCAATTATAATAAATGCTTGTACTTTCAGGTTTATTTTCTTATGATTATTGCATTCATTTTAAAGTGAAAATGTGCATGTTTGAATTGGCTCTTTATTTTATCAATAGCTGCCTGCTACAAACAAGCTATATGTTACTATTAATAAATAACAGTTTAAATGTAATTAGCCACAGACATTAAAATCTCATTTTTAATACATGTACTATAAAATATCATTTAACAAATATAACCATTCTAAATTTCAATATGCAAATCATATATATCCTTGAGATTCATACACATTTTTATTTATATCAAGAGCTAAGATACAACTGCTTATACACATTTAAGAAATCAGAGGTCTAGGGTTTCTTCCAAACAGGACTCTATGTCTAGGACACTCAGTAATCAATTGGAAAAGGAATCTAAGAAACTGCTTAGGCAAGCAGAAAGCAAGAAGACAGGGCAACTATTATATCAAGATGCAGCCAAGCAGAAATGACCAGTATCCAGTATACTTACACATTTTCTGTGGAGGAACAAATCATTTATACTTCACTGAGGAATGTGATCATAAACCAAAACATTCAATGGATAACCCCGTAGAAGAGTTTTGGACAAACTAACAACTGGATAGTATGGATAAAAGAGTAAAAATATTCATCTAGGTTTATCATGTATGAATATAATTTCAGTGATGAGTGATAAGGTAGGATAAGGAGTTACAAGAACATTAGCCCCAAGACAAAGAAGTCAGGCAACAAATATGAAACTACAGTAACCAAGTATATTTTTTGAGGCAAGGTTTTAACTCAGATCGAAGTTGCTTACAGATAATTTTCGAGACAGGAAATAATCCCTAAATATCTCAAGTCAAGTCAAGTAATTGTAGCTGTCTGGATAGAGGATTAGACACCTTTGCTGGAGGAAAGCTTGGCAATTAACTCTGAGTTGATAAGTCATGAAATAAGGACAGCTCAAATCAAATAGACAAAATAGCTATGTCCAGTTAACGGACAGTAATAAATGAGTAACCGTTTTACGCTTTGTTATTCTGAGTGCCACAAAAATAAATGTTAGAACTTCATTGGGGAGGACAAATTACTTTTCATATAGTACTAGATTTGTTTATCTATTTTTGACTAAATAGTAAAAAATATTGTTAAAAGATTAAGTCTTTCTACTTCCCAACTCTCAAATCTAAAATATGCCAAGTGCTGCCAAGTACACTTGCATATTCCTACCAGAGTTATCTTCTAAATTATTCAGATCATATTATCTATTTTTTTAAATATATATTTTATTGCATTTAAGGTTTTGGGGTACATGTGAAGAACATTTAAGATTGTTGCATAGCTACACACATGGCAATGTGGTTTTCTGCCTTCCTCCCCATCGCCTATATATGGCATTTCTCCCCAAGCCATTCCTCCCCAACTTTCTACCCGCTGCTGTCCCTCCCTTATAACACCCCACAGACCCCAGTGTGTGATGATCTGCTCCCTGTGTCCATGTTCTCTCATTGTTCAACACCTGCCTACAGGTGAGAACATGCGGTGTTTGGTTTTGTTATTGTGTCAGTTTACTGAGAATGATGGTTTCCAGGTTCATCTATGTCCCTACAAAGGACATGGACTCACCGTTTTTATGGCTGCGTAGTATTCCATGGTGTATATGTGCCACATTTTCCCTGTCCAGTCTGTCATCAATGGGCATTTGAGTTGGTTCCAAGTCTTTGCTATTGTAAACAGTGCTGCAATGAACATTCGTGTGCATGTGTCCGTATAATAGAACACTTTATAATCCTTTGGATATATACCCAGTAATGGGATTGCTGGGTCAAATGGAATTTCTATTTCTAGGTCCTTGAGGAATCAACACACTGTCTTCTACAATGGTTGAACTAATTTACATCCCACCAACAGTGTAAAAGTGTTCCTATTTCTCCACATCCTCTCCAGCATATGTTGTCTCCAGATTTTTTAATGATCACCATTCTAACTGGTGTGAGGTGGTATCTCAATGTAGTTTTGATTTGCAGATCATATTATCTATTATTAAAATCTGCAGTAGCTCCTCATTACCTACATTACTTACCCCATTTTATAATTTTCCAATTACATTACATTTTGGCAAACCCCATCATCCAGCCAAACAACTGCCCTCCTTAGGGGTAGCGTAATGTATCATTATATCATGGGAATATATCTGTAACTACCAATCTATGATAAAATTTATATATAAATATACCATGGAATTTATGTATATGCATACCATCTTTGAAATTCGGTTATATTGTCCTCTCTAAATTTTATTTTCCACTTACTAGATATTATCTCCTATCTTAAAATGCCAGTTCGGCCGGGCACGTGGCTTAAGCCTGTAATCCCAGCACTTTGGGAGGCCGAGGCAGGTGGATCACGAGGTCAAGAGATGGAGACCATCCTGGTCAACATGGGGAAACTCCGTCTCTACTAAAAATACAAAAAATTAGCTGGGCATGGTGGTGCGTGCCTGTAATCCCAGCTACTCAGGAGGCTGAAGCAGGAGAATTGCCTGAACCCAGGAGGCGGAGGTTGCGGTGAGCCGAGATTGCGCCATTGCACTCCAGCCTGGGTAACAAGAGCGAAACTCCTAAAAAAAAAAAAAAAAAAAAGCCACTTCTTCCATATAGGCTTGGTCAATTCTCCCTGGCAAAATTAACCAGTCACCTATATTGCTATCATTTGTTATTTTCTTGTAAATCTCCTCAATTATTGTGAGCTTCGTTTCTTACAGCATGCTATCTTGTGTTTCTCTGTCATATTCAGAATAGGCTACCTAATAACTTTTAAAAATCTGTTTGTGAATTCACGTAATTAAAATAGTCTCAAGGTGTCTATGCACCTGGGTGAAGAGCAACTTTGTGGTTTTGTTTTCTGTTATATACCCAAGGCAGCATAGTGCTTGACACATTATAAATAGTTTGTAAGTATTTATTTAATGAATGATTAACTTCAGAGTTTTCTAAATGTGATGAGAGTGTTCCAACTAAATTGGTGGAAAATCAGAGTAAAATTCATTTATCTGACTTATCTGGTATCCTTAAAATTAGAGAAAACCCAGGACTCATTTTTGATTAATATCTGACTTGCAAATGAGTTTTCAAAATTAATAAATACCACGTTTGTTCAAAATGTGTATCATGAAATATAATCTGCACAATTCATATTCATTTCAATGATATAATTTTAATTATATTTCATCATTTCAAAAAATGACATTTCAAAGCTATTTGAACTGCAATGTTTCACAAAATATTTTGACATTCTCTTTCCTTCAACATAAATAACCATTAAGAAAATAATAATTTTGTTGTTGTTGTTTTATTTTCTCCCCAGATAACACATATCTATCACTGGCTGGGTGTAATGCAAGCAAGGGGCAACGATGAAATGGAAACATGTTCCTTTTTTGGTCATAATATCACTCCTCAGCTTATCCCCAAATCACCTGCTTCTGGCTCAGCTTATTCCAGGTAAGTGCCATGCATTCGTTTCATCAACACTTAACCCGTATTCCTTATTTGCTTTAAATTCACTTTTTATTGTGTGTGTTGTGAATCAAATGTGTTCATTTTCTTTGGAACTTGTAAGTCCGTGTGAATGTCTTCTTGAGTATGAGTGCTGATCAATTTCAGGGATCGAATTATTCTTGAATAGAGAGCACTTTATTAATTCCCAAGAGGAACAGAACATTGAGAAATAGTCACTGTGCTGGGATGTGTAAGGAGTGTTATATTAACTAAGTGAATTAGAGTGGCAGAAGTAAAATTACAGACGGGAAAAGATGTGTAATGCCCAAGGAAAACCTAAGTTATGATGCATGTCAGTGCCATAGAAAGGGAACATCAAAAACGTGAAACGTGGAAAACTGACATTTCTTAGAGTAGTAACATGTTAATTAACAGGCTGAAGAATGTAAGAATAAAAATGCACCATGCTGCTGTGTTGCTACCATAATTACCACTGTATAGATACAGCTTAAGAATAATTCTCCTTAAACTGTATGGCCAACTGATAACTCCTACAGGCCCAGAAATTTAGTCTGTGGGGTCATTATTGAGAAGGACATCAAAACTCAAAATTGTTAAGTGAGGTCTGGACTACCTTTGTTTGAACTACACAAATGATTCTTTGGTTTTCTCCACTTTTAAGTATGCAAGATAAGTCAGATGTATGAATTTTACTTTGATTTTTCACCAATTTAGTTGGAACTACTATCGGGTGGAAGAAGGAATGTATGTATGAGTATATATGGTGGGAAGGTACAAGGTTTATCTAGGTAATAAAAAATATTACCTTTTTATTCAAAAGGACATTGCATAATTTTAGAGAAGACAAATAAACTTGAACACCTAGGTGCAAAAGCTGTCAAACCACTGTGATTACTATTTTACATGCAAATACTTCTAAATCTAAAGTATATGACTTCATTGTCTAATATAATGTGTAAATTGGTTACCAAGGTGATAGTTTGGTTATCAGTAAGTTAAAAAATAGCCACACAAATTGATTACTCAGGGCCCATTTTCAGGCAACACTTTCTTAAAAAGGAATAAAGGTAACTCCAAATGGGATGCATACAGTTAGATGCCGTCTTTTTTCAGGACTACAGAGTTCAAGAATCATTTCAAAGTAATTTCCCTGTCAAAAAAAAAAAATTGCTGTTAGCTTTTCAAGAAGAACACCTGCAGAGCGGAAGTCATTTTCATAACTGCCTTCATCTAGGAGCACTGGCTTCAGGCAAGGGAGAAAATCTACTGAAAGAACTCATTGGCCTTAGAATGTCCTCTCCTTCCCATTAATCTCAGAATGTAGAGAAGTGTTGATTATTCTAATTGTTTTTCTAGCTTTAATATGTTTGTTAGAGACCTTGATTCTGGGTTGAATTGAGCATATCTCAGAGGAAGCGAAATCTCTGAAGGCAAAATATCAGTGTCTTTTTTTTAAAAAACAAAACATAGTTTCTTATTCAACTGATTCATTTCCTTAAAGAAAATAAAATCTCCTTCATCAGAAATGTATTTTTAATAATCAACAATCAGATAAATCAGACAAATGAAAAAATATGAAATGCTTCTAAAAAGATAAGGAGAATTTTATATTCTGTAGTAATTGACTCCATGAGTTATCGTTAGCCAAGATGTCTACATGAACAAGATTTCTCAGGGTTCAATAAAAAGATCAATCAAAACACTGGCACAATGCAGATTATTTTATTACCACATCAGTGAAGTAGTTTTCACTTCAAGCTGTGGCTAGGTAACCTGGTGTAATTAAATATTAAAACACTTGAACATAATGTGTGGAATTGATGGATTGCCCCATTCAGGTTTTTTTCATTTTTTATTTTATCTCCCTGTATAATACATTTTTAAAACTGCTGTTATGCTTCATAACATTGTATATGAAATGGTTGGTATATGAGAAAGCAAGCAAATTACTTGTATGTAGTAAATCAAGAAATACTCTTATTGTTGAAAATTGGTTTAGAGAAAAGGAATGATGAAGAAATGGATTCTAAGAATAATTGGGCTTTCAACAATTTGAATTGTTGCTTGCATTGCATGTTGAGCCCATTAAAACCCACCTCCTTTTTATTAGAACCACTGGAAAACCACTGGTAGATGTTTTTCATGTTAATTTACTTCATCTCTAATTCACAAATGAAATATATTCTTAAACCAGGTAAGGTTCTTTCTTGATACATGCTGTTTCTGGATTATGCCTCGTCGTGACTTAATATCTGTCAGAAAAGAATACATTTTAAACATCTACTTTTATGGCCAAAGATGTCCGGAAGCCAATGAAAAGCAAGGGTTAAATGACATGTTGTTAAAGCATGCATTTCACAAATAGTGGAATTGAATTAAAACATTAAAAAAACCTCCATGGTAAAAAAATAAAGTTCAATTCTAGTTTATATTGCAATGTTTTAAATAAAAATACATCAAGAAAAATCCACAAGTTTGTATTTCTATTTGAATAAATCAGACAGGCCACTTTAAAGTTAAGCATGATTTATTTTTTCCTCTCCATTCTCTAAATGTGCAGCAGTGTTGTCCTTGATTAAAGATGCAGGTGCTGACTGGGTTATTTCCTTGTCCCTGACTCATGTCAGCAAGCCTTGAGTGTGAAATATTCTGAAATGATTTACTGCTTATCTGCCCCACCCATCCATTGACCACCACTTTAGTACCCTGTTATTATATCCCAGGAAAGAGAATTGAAAATAGCTGTTAACTGCGTTTAAATCATCCATAAATAAATTATTAATTGTGGGGAAAAAATTCCTCATGCAAAATTGTAGAAATTACAACATGTACATACAACCCCACATATTTCTAAGTTTTGTTTTAGTTTTTGTATGCTCAATACATTTTGAATAGACTTGAGGATTAACTTCAGATTTTTAAAAATCTTCTTTATAATGAGAAAACAAATTGAAAATAAATAAATTCCAGAAGTCTTAATGTGATAGAAAGAATCTTCAGGAATTTCTTTTGGGATACTGTATTTAACACCTATGTTGCATGCATGCGTCTTACAAAGTTTATGATTCACAGGTATATTGTTTTCCAATATTTGTGATTAGTTTCTATGGCAAAGTAGCTATGGACAATGATTAGGAAAGTGTATGTCATTTAAAACCTATGGAGATTGCTTGTTCATAGGCAAGAGTTTAATTTTTTAATTGCACTAACTATTTAGAAAGTCAATTATTTTAAAAAATAAAAATTACCATTATAGTATCAAATTTTGCTATAAAAGTGCTTAAATGTTCTTAACTTTTAAATTATGCATTGATAGAGGTATTTATTATACACAAAAGTTATCTGACTTTACATGCTACTTGTCAAATTTGTCTGACTAGGAAGTTGTCTCTCAGCATGTTTTCCATGATCTGCTTTTTCAGAAGCACCTGAGATGTTTTTTAAAAATAAAGATTTCCAGGGCCAATTGCACAGTCCCTGAAATAAAGAGCTTGGGTTTGAAGCCAAGGAATCTGCAGTTTTACAAGTATCTATAAATTATCTAACAGGCAGAAAATTTGAGAACCTCTGCCTTAGGTGTTTGAGTTGATTTGGTTTTAATGTTGAGTACACGTCAAGGATGTTTATTCTCTGAGGACAGATTTCCATGAGGAAAGGAAAAAGTTAATTGGAGATCTTTGTTTTCTATATTGCAAGGATTTGGAGAAGCAGATTTGGTACCACTACTGTTTTTTTTTTTTTTTTTTTTTTCTTTGGTTTTGCTTATATTTTTTGCTATTTTCATCTCAGAATAATATTTCTAGATTTAGAAACATAATAGATCCTATTGGATGAAAGACATTAGCTCAATGCAGAAAGCAACTAAACTAATAAGCAGATCAGTGAATATTAACCTATATTATTGAAACAGACTTTACAAAATTCTAAGTTAAGTTTCACTAGTGGGTACAATTCCCCCTAAATTTTGTCCAAGCCTTAGTAAAACCTTAAACCAGATATTAAGTAGTTGGGAATTTATAATAAGTAGAATAATATGTTAATTAGGTAAATATTCTATAAAAGGAAGCTAATAACCATGGCTGCATTATGATTTATAGAAGCCTTAGAGAATTTTGCCTTTATGGACCCCTTTTATCATAAAATCATCTTAAAAGTACATCGATATCAACACGACTTATTCACAAATGTGATGCCTAAAAACGTTAGTCACTGTGAATAAAATGTAACAAACACTTACCTTTACACATTTCTATAAACTACATAGAAGAAACTGTAACATAAGAGAAACCAAATATTCTTTGAATGTTACTTTTTATAGTTCAATTTTAATAATAATAATGGACTTACCCAGTTCAAAAAGCTGTCAGATGGGTGTTCTCTTGCTGAGGACTCACTTGATACTGACATGCTGTGTTTCCTGTCCTCCATCCTTCTGCAAAGTTTAATGAGCTAGTGCCAGGTGTGGGCTAATGGATCCCATGAAAGAGTTCTGCTGCTTGTCGTGCTTAGCAAAGGTTGCAGAGGGCTCACCACTAATCACATTGCATGCATATGTGTGCATACACACACATACACATACACACGTGTCTACAAATTATGAAGGTCTCTTGTCACATACTCAGGATATTTATCTACTGTTAGACTCCTGTGATTGGATGTATTTATTTATTTTCCCTCCACTCTGCCCGCTGATTTGGTAATCAAGCATAATGTCAATCATTTTTGAAATACCTGAGCAAGCACTTTCTTCCTTGTATTTTTTTATGTTGTTGTTTGTGTCTTTGTTTTGTTTGAGAAAATAAAACTCCCCCGAAGATGAGAAATGGAAGTCGTTAGTCAGTTCCCGTTTATTTGTGTTTTGCTCAACAGTACTTTAGGGATATGTCCAGGTAAAAGTATCTGTGTGTGTGTGTGTGTATAAAACATGTATCTGTGTCATATATGCATATATAATATATCTATTAATATATGCATACATACATACTCACCTATAGATAAAATAAGTTAATATTGGCTCAGGCTCTATCCATTCTTTCACCTATGTGAAATAATGAAACAGACTGTATTTGTGTGAATGCCAAGTTGAGAGATTATTTGAATTAATTTCTAAATTGTTAGCAATACATTTTTAAATGCATAGGTTTGTGAAAAAAATGACAGAATGTTTCATCTTTTCAATTCCTTTTTCCTTCGTTTTGTTTTGGGTTTTGTTATATTCAGCTTGAACGAGAAAACACTATCTTGGCAATAGCTAAAGTCAATATAAATGTTCTTCAGATAAGGTAATGCTCTGCTCCAAATGCATTCTTCTCTTTTAAATTTACATCTCATGTGATGCCCAGCTAAGTGACCACGCAATTCACAGTTGTTAAAAATTACTTGTATAGTTCATTGTTGCAGTCATTATTTTGTTTAGGTCAAGAGTATGCTCGTACGTCATTAGTATCTCCTATGCTAATGTGGATATATTTTTTAAAAAACACTAGTAGATGAATGTTACCAAAATGTCTCTTAATTTATGCTAAATTTTCTTTAATCAATATTACTATTATATCACAACTTTATAGGTATTCAAGAAAGATTTAAGATCTTTTCCAAATGTGTGTGTTTATATCTGGTTTCTTAATGGTCTCATCATTTTCTTTTTCCATAAGAAGCAATATCTTTTAAAAATACTTCTCCGGAATTCATGAGTAAATTAGCAGAAATTATATTTATCTGCTGTATTATGGCTCTTTATTAAGACTCAATTTTTTAGAAAGAAAAACCATAATTTTTAGTTTATATAAACCTAATACCCACTTTAGACATAGTTCCTCAAATATTAATATTGGAGGCTCATCGTTATGGTATATGTGAGAGTCATTGTCCTCACATTCTTTTCACCCTTAAGAATAGTTATGATGTCAATAAATTAATTCAAATTTAATAACCAAAGAATAAACTTAATGGCTATTAACTAAAACCTTAATCACTATTTAAAAAGAAAAACTGTAATTGGAATAGGAGCACCATGTTAATTAGAAAGATCACTATCCAAAAGTATTTTATAGAGGGAAAGCATACATGTTAGCAAAGAGGAGGTCTTGTCTTACATGTTATTAGGACTGTTTGCAAAATGTGCTCTAGGGCCCAGAGTAAAAACTTGAGGAAGGCATGAAAGACTTCACAGATCTGGTAAACAAGCAGATAATAAACCATTGAAACACTCATATTGACTAGGTGTCTAATAAATAGCTTGCTGTTTATTACACTATAGGTTTAGGAGTTTTACAAGGTTGAAAGGGGTGAGTGGGAAAGAATCCCAGGCTCATGCCAAGGTGCAGAGCTGAATGTATAAGGTGAGCTGTTATTTGTTTTGGTAGAAAGTAAAGATAGATATTGAAATGTGTTTGGAAATGTTTTCAGAAAGAGACAAAATTCCAAACTGGAAGAGTCTATGTACTTGGTGAGGCAGCTTTATCTGTAAACTCTGGTCAATAGAAAGAAATGAGAGAGTTTAAAGGAGAGTAACCAAATACGATTATATTTCAGAATAGTAATTCAAGTAGAAAAGAGGTCAATTCAATTTATCTTTTAATTTATTATTTCAACGAATGTTTATTTAAGACCAACTGTTGCAAATTTCTCTTGTAAACTTGGAGGAGACCCTGTCAATGCAATGGTCTTTCTTGGTGTCTTCTTTTGTTCTCCCTCTCTGTGGATGAAAGCTATTAAAAAACAAATTACACATCACATTGACTAATTCCAATAAATTATTATTATTATTATTATTATTATTATTATTATTATAGAAAACACAAAAGAAAACTTCTGGAGTTATTCAGATAGGTTCTTGATATCTTAAAGAGTAAGGGGTGGCTAAAAATTCACCGAATGTTTGTTGACGAATAAATATATAAGAAGAGGTTGCAGAAAAAATACATGATAACATTTGAATGGGACAATAGAGATGAAAAAGGAGTAACAGGATATAAATATCCTAGATTTTAAATTATATCATATTCTAAATAGAAAATATATGAGCATAGTAGTTATAAGACTTCCATTTAATTCTAAAACCACTATTTGGTTTATGTTTCCCAATTAAATTCATAGTAAACAGAAAATGCTACTTAAACTTACCATATACAGATAGATAAATGTGTGCGTATGTATTTTTTTTTTAATTTTTTATTGGATTTTAGGTTTTGGGGTACATGAGCCGAGCATGTAAGACATTTGCATAGGAACACACATGGCAGTGTGCTTTTCTTTCCTTCTCCCCTTCACCCACATTTGGCATTTCTCCCCAGGCTATCCCTCCCCACCTCCCCCTCCCACTGGCCCTCCCCTTTTCCCCCCAATAGACCTCAGTGTTTAGTACTCCCCTTTCTGTGTCCATGTGTTCTCATTTTTCATCACCCGCCTATGAGTGAGAATATGCGGTGTTTCCTTTTCTGTTCTTGTGTCAGTTTGCTGAGGATGACGTTCTCCAGATTCATCCATGTCCCTACAAACGACACAAACTCATCATTTCTGATTGCTGCATAATATTCCATGGTGTATAAGTGCCACATTTTTCCAATCCAGTCTATTATCAATGGGCATTTGGGTTGATTCCAGGTCTTTGCTATTGTAAACAGTGCTGCAATGAACATTCTTGTACATGTGTCCTTATAGTAGAACGATTTGTAGTCTTTTGGATATATACCCAGTAATGGGATTGCAGGGTCAAATGGAATGTCTATTTCTAAGGCCTTGAGGAATCGCCACACTGTCTTCCACAATGGTTGAACTAATTTACCCTCCCACCAACAGTGTAAAAGTGTTCCTTTTTCTCCACATCCTCTCCAGCATCTGTTGTCTCCAGATTTTTTAATGATCGCCATTCTAACTGGCGTGAGATGGTATCTCAATGTGGTTTTGATTTGCATCTCTCTGATGACCAGTGACGATGAGCATTTTTTCATATGATTGTTGGCCTCATATATGTCTTCTTTCGTAAAGTATCTGTTCATATCCTTTGCCCACTTTTGAATGGGCTTGTTTGTTTTTTTCCAGTAAATCCGTTTGAGTTCTTTGTAAATTCTGGATATCAGCCCTTTGTCAGATGGGTAAACTGCAAAAATTTTTTCCCATTCTGTTGGTTGCCGATCCACTCTAGTGACTGTTTCTTTTGCCGTGCAGAAGCTGTGGAGTTTGATTAGGTCCCATTTGTCTATTTTGGCTTTTGTTGCCAATGCTTTTGGTGTTTTGTTCATAAAGTCCTTGCCTTCTCCTATGTCCTGGATATTTTTCCCTAGATTTCCTTCTAGGGTTTTTATGGTGCCAGGTCTTATGTTTAAGTCTTTAATCCATCTGGAGTTAATTTTAGTGTAAGGTGTCAGGAAGGGGTCCAGTTTCTGCTTTCTGCACGTGGCTAGCCAGTTTTCCCAACACCATTTGTTAAACAGGGAATCCTTTCCCCCTTGCTTGTTTTTGTCAGGTTTATCAAAGATTGTATAGTTGTAGATAAGTTGTGTTGCCTCCGGTGCCTCTGTTTTGTTCCATTGGTCTATATCTCTGTTTTGGTACCAGTACCATCCTGTTTTGATTACTGTAGCCTTGTAGTATAGTTTGAAATCCGGTAGTGTGATGCCCCCCGCTGTGTTCTTTTTGCTTAGAATTGACCTGGCTATGCGGGCTCTCTTTTGGTTCCATATGAAGTTCATGGTGGTTTTTTCCAGTTCTGTGAAGAAAGGCAATGGTAGCTTGATGGGGATAGCGTTGATTCTGTAAATTACTTTGGGCAGTATAGCCATTTTCACGATATTAATTCTTCCTAACCATGAACATGGAATGTTTCTCCATCTGTTTGTGTTCTCTCTGATTTCATTGAGCTGTGGTTTGTAGTTCTCCTTGAAAAGGTCCCTTAGGTTCCTTGTGAGTTGTATTCCAAGGTATTTTATTTTTTTCGTAGCAATTGTGAATGGCAGTTCATTCTTGATTTGGCTTTCTTTAAGTCTGTTATTGGGGTAGACGAATGCTTGTGATTTTTGCACATTGATTTTATATCCTGAGACTTTGCTGAAGTTACTTATCAGTTTCAGGAGTTTTTGGGTTGAGGTGATGGGGTCTTCTAGGTATACTATCATGTCGTCTGCAAATAGAGACAATTTGGCTTCCACCTTTCCTATTTGAATACCCTTTATTTCTTTTTCTTGCCTGATTGCTCTGGCTAGAACTCCCAGAACTATATTGAATAGGAGTGGTGAAAGAGGGCATCCTTGTCTAGTGCCAGATTTCAAAGGGAATGCTTCCAGTTTTTGCCCATTCAGTATGATATTGGCTGTTGGTTTGTCACAAATAGCTTTTATTACTTTGAGATACGTTCCATCGATACCGAGTTTATTGAGGGTTTTTAGCATAAAGGGCTGTTGAATTTTGTCAAATGCCTTCTCTGCGTCAATTGAGATAATCATGTGGTTTTTGTTTTTGCTTCTGTTTATGTGGTGAATTACGTTGATAGACTTGCGTATGTTGAACCAGCTTTGCATCCCCGGGATGAATCCTACTTGATCATGGTGAATAAGTTTTTTGATTTGCTGTTGCATTCGGCTTGCCAATATTTTATTGAAGATTTTTGCACCTATGTTCATCATGGATATTGGCCTGAAGTTTTCTTTTCTCGTTGGGTCTCTGCCGGGTGTTGGTATCAGCATGATGTTGGTCTCGTAAAATGATTTGGGAAGAATTCCCTCTTTTTGGATTGTTTGAAATTGTTTTAGAAGGAATGGTACCAGCTCCTCTTTGTGTGTCTGGTAGAATTTGGCTGTGAACCCGTCTGGACCTGGGCTTTTTTTGTGTGGTAGGCTCTTAATTGCTGCCTCGACTTCTGACCTTGTTATTGGTCTATTCATAGTTTCAGCTTCCTCCTGGTTTAGGCTCGGGAGGACACAGGAGTCCAGGAATTTATCCATTTCTTCCAGGTTTACTAGTTTATGTGCATAGAGTTGTTTGTAATATTCTCTGATGATGGTTTGAATTTCTGTGGAATCTGTGGTGATTTCCCCTTTATCATTTTTTATTGCATCTATTTGGTTGTTCTCTCTTTTATTTTTAATCAATCTGGCTAGTGGTCTGTCTATTTTGTTGATCTTTTCAAAAAACCAGCTCTTGGATTTATTGATTTTTTGAAGGGTTATTCGTGTTTCAATCTCCTTCAGTTCAGCTCTGATCTTAGTTATTTCTTGTCTTCTGCTGGGTTTTGAGTTTTTTTGATCTTGCTCCTCTAGCTCTTTCAATTTTGATGATAGGGTGTCAATTTTGGATCTCTCCATTCTCCTCATATGGGCACTTATTGCTATATACTTTCCTCTAGAGACTGCTTTAAATGTGTCCCAGAGGTTCTGGCATGTTGTGTCTTCGTTCTCATTGGTTTCGAAGAACTTCTTTATTTCTGACTTCATTTCATTGTTTACCCAGTCAACATTCAAGAGCCAGTTGTTCAGTTTCCGTGAAGCTGTGCGGTTCTGGGTTGATTTCTGTATTCTGAGTTCTAACTTGATTGCACTATGGTCTGAGAGGCTGTTTGTTATGATTTCAGTTGTTTTGCATTTGTTGAGCAGTGCTTTACTTCCAATTATGTGGTCAATTTTAGAGTAGGTGTGATGTGGTGCTGAGAAGAATGTATATTCTGTGGATTTGGGGTGGAGAGTTGTGTAAATGTCTATCAGGTTTGCTTGCTCCAGGTCTGAGTTCAAGCCCTGGATATCCTTGTTGATGTTCTGTCTGGTTGATCTGTCTAATATTGACAGTGGAGTGTTAAAGTCTCCCACTATTATTGTGTGGGAGTCTAAGTCTCTTTGTAAGTCTTTAAGAACTTGCCTTATGTATCTGGGTGCTCCTGCATTGGGTCCATATATGTTTAATATCGTTAGCTCTTCTTGTTTTATCGATCATTTTACCAGTATGTAATGGCCTTCTTTGTCTCTTTTGATCTTTGTTGCTTTAAAGTCTATTTTATCAGAGATGAGAATTGCAACTCCTGCTTTTTTTTTTTTTTTGCTCTCCATTTGCTTGGTAAATCTTCCTCCATCCCTTTATTTTGAGCCTTTGTGTATCCTTGCATGTGAGATGGGTTTCCTGGATACAGCACACTGGTGCATATGTATTAATTGTTTATTTTGTTCCTTGTACAGATACTAACACTGGTAGAATTTTCTAGACAACCAAGTTAAAAGTAATGCTCATAAGAATAATATTACAATCAAACTGGAATAAGTGACTATAAAAATATTTTACATATGTGTGTATATATATATATACATATATATGATTTTTTCTTTCAGTGTAAATACATTACTTAAGATTTGCACCCTATATTTGTTTTCTAAAATCGTAATTTTTAAAAATAGAGATGTATATTGAAAAATGTTTGAAAATGTTCTCAGAAAGAGACAAAGTTTACATCTGAAGGAGCCCAATGTACTTGGCTGGGTAGCTTTATCTGTAATCTCTGGTTCATGGGAAGGAATGATGCCTTCCTGTCCTATGGAATTACAGAATCTTTGAACTTTTACTTAAATATGTACATATGTGTGGGTGTTTATATGTATAAATGTGTGTGTGGTATTACAGATGATTGAAATTCTATCAGTAGAAGTGGCAAGCCTTGAAAGAGAAAAAATACTTAAGGGGAAAAAATATAGTGTGTTCATTACTTTCTAGAGAGTGTCAATCAGTTGAAGATGAGATCTTAATAACTAGAGAATTTGCCAGCTGTACTTTGGTACTCTGTCTCTTTATTAGCCTTGGTCTTTGAGTGTGAAGCTTTATTTAATTGTTTAAGTAGATGGAAGCAAACTAGCAGACACATCAGCCACAAGACACTCAATGAAGAAACTCATATTTGTAATCTAGCTGTAGAAGCCAAGACT
The DNA here is from genome assembly GCF_049354715.1 of Callithrix jacchus. Lineage (NCBI taxonomy): Eukaryota > Metazoa > Chordata > Mammalia > Primates > Cebidae > Callithrix > Callithrix jacchus. The sequence continues at coordinate 14,871,788 of NC_133522.1, forward strand.
ATTCTACTTTGATGATATGGCCTTTGTGATGAACCTGGATAGAAAAACACCATGTGCCACACGGTCCACCTAATTAAGCCATCAGAATGCATTGCAGCCAACAGAGTGCCTCATATGGACGGGTATAAGTAATTTTTTTCTCTATTGCTTGGTTAATAGAAAGAGGCTCTAACCTAGATTATGACTGATGGAGGCTATATAGTACAGCTGTTGTAATTGTGCCTAAGGGTAGAGAAAGCCCTGGTTTTTTAAAAAACAACCAAACAAAACAAAAACAGAAACAAACCCTCTATTTGCCTGAGATACTGTCATTACTTCATTCAGCGTTCTCCCTAGATTTCCTAGTGAGCTTTCATTTATTCCACTTTCGTTACTTGTGTTCTTCCTCTTGCCATATGTATCCTTTGTTATATAAACAAAACCTGTGCCATGATATCGCATGGGAGAATTGCTTTGAAAAGGTTTCCTTTATTGAATCAATAATTCATAAATAAAATGAATATTCTTGACTATTAAAATAAGAAATATATATTAAAAAGTTGACATGAGAAGAAGTTGAAAGCATGGGCCTTGAAAATATAAAAATGTATTGTAACTTGCCTTCTCCCGAAGAGTATTCACTGCAAATGTGAAGGATGTGACCACATATATATGTATGTGTATATATATATATATATATATATATAGTGACACATACATATATAAATATAGAGTCACAATATATAAGCTTGTGCATGTGCATATACATTAAATATATGTGTATATATTTCAATTCACATATGTATAAAACAGTATTTGTGTTTTCAATTTAAAATATTTGTATACATCTAGTAAATATACACAAGCGATATAAAGTAACAAGTTTTTATTCTCTTAAAAGGAGGATAAGATTATTTAGGTATTGAGACAGCGTCTTGCTCTGTTGCCAAAGCTGGAGTGCAGTGACGTGATCTCGGCTCACTACAGCCTTTGCCTCCTGAGTTCAAGGGTCCAAGCAATTCTCGTGCCTCTGCCTCTCTAGTAGATGGAACAGGCACCCCGACACTTGCTAATTTTTGTGTTTTTAGTAGGGATAGGGTTTCACCATGTTGGCCAGGTTGGACTCATCCTACCCTCATGTGATTCACCCATTTTGGCCTCCCAAAGTGCTGTGATGACAAACATGAGCCAGTAAGCCTGGCTGGAATAAGATTTATTGCGACATGAATTTTTTCCATCAGTGTTAATAGACATTCTCTGAATGAGCAGGTTACCAGGGTGATGTATCTACACAAATGACTGAATCCCTTCTATATGAAAATAACTTTATAGAATATATAAAATAATTTCTCATTTTTCCATTGAAATGGTCTTTCAACTTTATTTTAATATTTAATGTTCTTTAGGTTCTTAGTTTGACATGCAATTCAAACAGAGGCAAACAAGCATAGCATCACTGTTAAAATAAATTGGAACTAGGAGCTAGGGCATCCCCTGTGTTGCTGCTCTTGTCCATGAGGTATCATTGCTCACTGAAGTCATAAGTTTTCCTCATAATATGACTCTAATCACTTTTTCCTCTTTCATTGCACATTTTATTTCCTTTCTTGCCTTTTTCTTTTCTAATATAATGAGAAATTCAGGTTTCTAGATAGTTACTATATAAAAAGATGTATTACTTCTCTTTAATAATTTATGTAGCTGATTTTATGTTCTTTTAATAAACTGAATATGAGGAAAATATGAGGCAACAATGATTGTAAGATGCATCATTATGGCCAAGAAAAGACTATAACTGCTAATTAACTCATGACACACTGGAAGTTAAGGATAGTTCTAGGCAGTATATTAGTCAGACCAATCTCTCATTTGCTTTGAGGTTTCTTTTATCCTTTTCAAAAGAGTTGGCAATTACTCTTGCATCTAGTCTGGCAGATGACAAACAACTCTTTTGAAATTTCTCAGGAAGTAGATACTTCCTTCTACCTAAGAGTGTCTTTCTTAAGTAGGATAATTTCTACTTTACAAGAACATACAAATTTGTGTCCATCCCTTGAACAATGAATATTTATTTCACAAATGCCAAATCTAAGCCTGAAATGTGGTTTCTAACCTTCAAATAACAATAACATTTACTGACAATTTTCAATTACACTGGAATTGTGTAATGCATTTTAAATTACAGTTTAACTCAATTTGTATATTGCTCAATGTGTATGACTCAAGTGAAATGACAATATGAACACTTATGACCAAGTATTCACATGGCAGTCAGTGTCAATCACACCAAAATTGCTGCTTGGCCCTAGTGATTGTAAGATGCCATCTACTATAAGGCTTCAGAGCCAAAACATTTTTTAAGAATGGGTGTTTGAATTGATAAAATACAATATATAGAGGAAGATTGAGCTGACATAATCCTCAAGCTCCTCAAACCTATTATACATAAATGTACAAATATTCACTAGCAACTAGTTCTTAATTATAATTTTAAAGCCAAACTTTAAAGGCAAACATAATGAAATATGTAGTATAATAATACAATTGGGATTAAAATTTATCCATTTACAGGTTTAAGATTTTCTTCCAAATAGAAGTCTCTTTATCAGGTTTAGAAAGCTGTTCACTAGAAAACTAAGCAGAATATCTTAAAATCTTACTTACCATCATGACAATTGAAATTTTTTTAGTATGCACAGAGCTGAAATGCATATTATGATTATTAGGCAGCAGTATAATTTTTTTTCAGAGACATTCTGGGTAGAAAAAAAATAGCTCCAGTAGACACTATGCTGTTTCACCACAAGTTTGTTGAATAAAAATAATGTCTATTGAATAACAACCACTGACTTTATTGCATTTTACTTTCAAAAGTTCACTAAACAAAATTATATGCAGACGAGTATTTCCCAATTAAATAGTGCTAAGCATTTCCCAATTAAATGGTAAATATAATAAAATTGACCAATACTAATAAGAAGGCAATGTTAGTTCTTAACTAGCAACTGACTAATATATTGATGTATTCACTGAATCAATTGCTCATAAAGTGAAACTTGTTTCATTGAATCTTAATTTTGGCATCATACACTTACAACTATATTTTCATTGTATTTTTCCACCAAAAACCTTTTATTGTAAAACTAAGTTTAGCTCTGTAAGAGACTGTCAAACTGTTTATGATTTTTCATAACTACAAGTAATATAAAAATGTTCCAGTTGCTCTATATTTTTCTGAGAAATTGGTGTTGTCAGTGGTCGAGATTTTAGCTATCTAATGATGTGAGTGGTATCTTGTGATTTAAATTTGTAATTCCTTAATAGTATATGATATTGTTAAGCTTGTTTGTCATCTGTATTCTTTGTTGAGGTATTTATTTGTTCAGAATTTTTGTCCACTTCTTAATTGGTTTGTTTGTTTATTTATTGTTGAGTTTTAGGAATTCTTTGTAATTTTTTTTATTATTTTGGAGAAAATCTCCCTCTGTCACTGAGGCTGGAGTCCAGTGACACAACCTGGGTTCACTGCAACCTCCACCTCACTGCTTCAAGCAATTCTCCTGCATCAGCCTTCTGAGTAGCTGGGATTACAGGCACCTGCCACTAGGCCCAGCTAATTTTTTTTTTTTTTATTTTTTATTTTTAGTAGAGACGGGATTTCACAATGTTGTTCAGTCTGGTCTCAAATACTTGACCTCAGGTGAACTGCCTGCCTCAGCCTCCCAAAGTACTGGGATTACAGGTGTGAGCCACTGCATTCAGCAAGTTCTTTATAAATTTTGAATTCAAATCTTTTATTAGATACCGATTTAACATATATTTATTCCAGCTTTTAGTTTATATATTTATCCTCCTTACACAGCCTTTCGCAGTGCAAAAGTTTGTTCTTTTCAATAAAGTCTGATTTATTAATTTTGTTTATTTCATGGATTATGCTTTTGGTGTTATAGCAAACAACTCATCTCCAAACCCAAAGCTACTTAGATTTCTTTCCAAGAATTTTCAATACTTTTGTCTCTTTTTAACATAAGATATTTTAAGTAAGACATAAACACGGAGAATAAAAGACCCCTTGTAATGTCTTTGGTGTAAATAAATGATACTAAAAAGAAAATCTTCTGTAGCACTGATATATGGAATGAGAATCAAATGTGAAAATGGTGATATTCCTATTATTTTTGTCAACATTACAAATAACATTGTTTTTTATTTTACATGTTAATTGGAAATGATGTATTGTGTAATCCCAACATTAAGTCTTGAAGTCTTAAAATATTAAATATCGTTAGAACAGGACAAACAAAAATTAAGATTGAAAAGGTAGACCAGAGACAATTTATGTAAAAAGAAAAAAAGAAACAAGGAGTTTGATGAGGATAGGCGGGCCAATTCAGAAGTGTTATTGGTATAGACAGAACAAGTTGATGTTGGCCAAGTGTTTAATGTTCTCTAGGTGCTCATAGAAGCAGCTCTACAAACTATAGAATAATCTGAAAGTGATTTATAATGACCATGAGGCAGGTGATTTATTCAAGTTTCAAGCATAAGGTTTAGAAGTCATCTTTTTATCAATTTATTTTCTATTTGTATATGGCAATTTCTTTTAAAGACGAACAATCTTTTCCCCCCATTTCATTTTCATAAGCTTTCACCAAGTGTGTATAGAATCAGCCATTTTAACAGATTATTTATAGTAAATAACCTGGGCAATGTTAACAAAATTTTAGTGTCATATTTATACCAGCTGTGTGAAATGTTGAAACTTGCAATTATTTTGTTTTGTTTTGTTTTGTTTTTTTAGGTTTTTTGGTTGGTTGTTTTAGTGGACAATATTTACATTGTGCTATGGTTGCACAATTTAAATAAAGATTGTAAAGTATCAAGCACAATGCCTTGTACATTGAAGGCAATGAATAAAGAGTAGTTAGTATCACTTTTAAAATAAATAAATATATATATATGTGAGATTTTGAAAATACGGAGAGAACTGAAAATTGTACATGTGTGAAAGATTATCTGGTCATTTTATTGTGTCAATGACTGAAAAACAGAACATCTGGAAAGGAGAAATGCTCCAGATTCATGGAGGACATAAAAGGAAAACCACCATAGCATGCAAGAGATACATTTTAATGTGGTTAATGAATATAACTATAATTAGTTAATAGCAGGTCTTTTTTTTAAATTTTTTATTGGATTTTAGGTTTTGGGGTACATGAGCAGAGCATGCAAGACAGTTGCATAGGAACACACATGGCAGTGTGCTTTTCTTTCCTTCTCCCCTTCACCCACATTTGGCATTTCTCCCCAGGCTATCCCTCCCCACCTCCCCCTCCCACTGGCCCTCCCCTTTTCCCCCCAATAGACCCCAGTGTTTAGTACTCCCCTTTCTGTGTCCATGTGTTCTCATTTTTCATCACCCGCCTATGAGTGAGAATATGCGGTGTTTCATTTTCTGTTCTTGTGTCAGTTTGCTGAGGATGACGTTCTCCAGTTTCATCCATGTCCCTACAAACGACACAAACTCATCATTTCTGATTGCTGCATAATATTCCATGCTTATACACTGTTTTTAACCCCTCTCAAGTGTCTCAGCATACTATTCAATGTATAATGTCAGATGATACGGCATTTAGTGAGCAGAAAATTTTAAGCTGTATAAAGAAGTTGTAATTTGCTATGACAAACAGATATGACATAATGTCACATAAATTTCAAATCAAAGAAAATAACCCACATTTAACAGAATATGTAAGAATTTGCCTGAGTTATGTAAGAAAGTTACATTACAACTGTTGTTTCTTTTTTCTTTTTTTTTAATTTTTATTTTTCATTGCGTTTTAGGTTTTGGGGTACATGTGCAGAACATGAAAGATAGTTGCTTAGGTACACACATGGCAGTGTGTTTTGCTGCCTTCTGCCCCTTCAGCCACTCAAACAGTGACATGATGCTTCAGGGCAAACAAGGTCAATATATGACAAGTGTGAAAGCTTGCAAACATGCATATGTCACAAACATGAGATTTTTAGACTACAATAATATTTTGTTGTAATTGTTACTAGATTAGCATGATGAATATGTTAAAAACATTCAAATATATCATGAAAAATACAGCATTTGGAAGCATGTCATGAAACAAACAGAAGAATGCCTATTCACTAACATTTTTTTTCTTTGGGCATCTTGGTATAAGAACTTTCATATGTTTTATAGTATTATTATGGTAGCCAAATTTCAAGAATCATTAAATTGAAATAAAGGCTAGGAAAAGGGCTTAGTGCCTGAAAAACACAAACAGTAACATGGACAAATAGAATGTGTGTAAATGCATCACCCATTTGAAAGATTAGAACCAATAAAACCAGAAGAATCAATTCAGTTAAAATATTGGAAATGCTATAATAAAATGAGGAAACATTGAGCTCAGAAATGTCTGACAGATGCAGAGATATATCACTATTTTATATGAGTATATCACATTACTTGAAAAGTTGATTATATGACAATATTTATAAGAGAACTGGTACAGCATAACTGCCCTAAAACTTTTTAAAAGACATATTCATTGTGCAATTCTTTGAGTACAGGAAATCCATGGACTCAATGGAAACAAGTGATCCTATGTCTAGAGTTTCCCTGGATAGTTGCATTTTGTGGTTCATGACCCTACCTAAGATACACGTTCAACATAGGTAAACCAAACAAAGCCAAATTCCGTAGCATATTGTTTTTACAAGTTGCTCTTTATTTAGTCTTCATTCAATAGAACTTGCTGTATTATTTTTAAATTATCATATCTTGGGTTCTAGATTGATCAAAGGAGACATTTTGATAAGTATTTACTGAAGAGTTAAGGTAATGTTAATGAGGTGATAAGTAAATGATCTGGAGGGGACTGCGGAAATATAAAGATGAACTGTCTTAAACTGGAGCTGAAAGCTAAGCCTGGTTGAATGTGTCGGTTATTTGTCACGTTCTTTAAACCATCAATAATTTCACATTTATAATTTAATTAAAGGTCTACTTTGTGGAATTGTCCCATTTAAATATTCGTATTAATAATCTGCCTTCACTGTTACAGTAATTAGCCATTGATAATTGAGGATAAATTTTGTAAGCAAAGTATAATAAATGAATAATAAATATAATAAGACGGTCATATATCTAATCTGTATTTTAAATTTCTGGGTAACAAATAATACACTTTTAAATGAATTCCATTTATTGCACACCCACTATTTGTTTTCTGCACTGATTTTACTAAACCCTTAAAAAAGTTTTATGAAAACGATTTTTGTAAATTCAGAACATGGGAGGCACAAGAAGGAGGATTGCTTGAGTCCAGGAGTTCCAGACTAGCCAACATGGGCAAGACATGGTTCCTCATCTCTATAAAACATTTAAAAATCTGTAAAATATTTAAAAATTAGCCAGCTGTGGTGACACATGCCTGTAGTCCAAGCTACTGGGGAAGATGAGGCAGGAGGATTTTATGAGCCAGCTGGTGAAGGCTACAGTGAGCCATAAGCGAGCCACTGCACTCCAGCTTGCATGACGGAGCAAAATACCTGTTTATTATTTATATTTTAACAATGAGAAGAGCCAGGATTTGAAGCCACGTTGCTTTGTCCAACTCAAAAACTCATGATAATGTTTCCCACACTATTCCAATCCATTCTACCTCCACACTGCACCCACCACAGGATTTTTCTAATCTTATATTGTATGATTGTAGGTTGGCTAAGACATGGTCTATGCATTGTGATTTTAAAAGTAACAAGGCTTTCTGGACCAAACCCATCTATTTTCTCCCAGAAAAATAAAAATCATATTTCAGATATTTAACTGAATATTATTTATGTGGCCTTTCTGTTTTTCTTGCTTAAAATATTATTTCCATTTTTCTAATTTTTACTCTTGTTTTACTACTTCTTCCTTAACTTGACAATTGGTATTATAGTTGAGGATATAATCTACGTATGTCATAAAATAGTTATGATTGATTTAAGATTGCATTTTATTTTTTCAGAAGACCATGCTTTCTCTTTGATGCCATGTCATAATTTATCTAAAAAAAAAAAGATAAGCCTAGTTTCAGCTAAAATTTTATAAAGGAGCAATACATATTTATTATATACATTTTATTACCAAAACACACCTTCTCTTTTTTTAATTTGAATTAGCAATGTTAGAAATTATATCATACTGCTAAAATTTAACATGTCTCTAGTTATGTCATAAATATTCAGTTTCTTATTTGTAACTGTGTGAATCAGATTAAAGTGTTTAATCAGAAAAAGGTTGTTACATTTATGCAAATACTGACATAGGAAGAGTTTTCATTGAATTTTGAATATACATTTTCTTTGAGGTATCACATGTATATGTATATTTAACAAAGATCTTTAATTTTAATATATAGATTTTGACATCTTAAATGTTTTTTCTTTAAGAATGACTTTAAAACAAGAATAGCATTTTTCATTTTACAGTTTTACTTCCATGTTTAAATGTGTTTTTTCAATTTCACTTATTTTATTTTTTTCTAATCTGCCAATTTGTATTGAGCAATTTAGTTTCTGAGAGGGTTACAAAAGGCCTAGGAGAGGACCTTAAATGCTCAATGAATTGTCTGCAGATACTACAGGGGTGTTACCAGAAATAGGTTAAATAGACTTTCCCTCCTCTGGGGGTTGATAACTGAGACTATATCACAGAGACAAATGAGTTAATTAAAGTAGCCAGTTGTGTAAGGAATCAGTTTTAAGGTTTACACTGAATCAAACACATAGGAAATATTTACATTGCTTTGTTTTTGAAAACAAAATGCCATTCTGTTTATTTTCGCAAGTGAAGGAATAGTAATAGATTTTTTCAGTCACCTGTTGTCTGTTTTCATATTTTTAGGAAAGTATTTCCCTGTATGAATGTACTAGTTCACTTGATCACACTAAATGGTATATTTAAAACTTTGACTGACTTTGTTGGTGTTTTTTTCCCTTTGAGTTTAAAAGGTATTTATCTTAAAATACTAACAATAAACCTTTAACTTCCTATATATGCTATTGAAGACTAACAATATTTTTAATATTTATACACTAGCAAGGATCATATAACTTGGTGCAAGGTTTGAGCTAAAAGCATATTTTATTTAAATATCTGACTTTTAGTAACATGGGATTCATCTGGAGCCCTAGATATGCAGTCATTTTATCCTGGAATTACTTTTGGCCTTTGGAAGGTCACGCATTTACAAGTTATTGCCTCTCATAAATTGATCTAATCTTCTGAATAATGGCTGTACATGCTGATGATCAATATTTTATTGCTTCTACATCCTAAAACACACCATGAATCATAGTCAAAACCATTATCACCCAGCTCTGCAGACATAACAATAATATACATGTGATATTACTGCTCAGCTTGTGGTACCGTTTACAAAACAAGACTGCTTGAATGATTTTATTTTAGCGCTATTATAATCCTGTTTAATTTATAGGTAGAAATGCCACTAGCATTATCACTCAAATAGTCCCGCTCTAGGCCAGAGAATTCATTCATTATGATTTTCCCCCATAATGATGAAATCTAAATTTTGCTTTGATTTAAATGTTTTTAAAGATCAATCACTTTATTATATTTTCAAAGGGTAGAGTGAGTTAAAGATTATTACAGTTTTTGAATGATCAGATTAATGCTAAAAAGTGTTTTTTTTTTCTCACTGTAATTATCGTGGTGTCACATTTCCTTGATCTAAAACCATGTTTGATGGACATTCTTTGCATTTTTGTCTTTCTACTAGCATGTTTTTATAAATTTAATAATTTGTATATTTTACTTTAATGAATTTTTTTCTGATTTTGTCTTAGCTGTGTAGACAAATACTCTGATCTCTTTTAGTTATGTTCCCTTGTCCATGCTTCACTTGTCAGTCATTTCAATATGTACTTCCTTCATGGATGTTATGACAATCAATATTGTGGATGTGAGAGTGCTTCCAGTAATCCAGCATTTGTTAGGATCATAATTCTGATCAAAAAATGAAAACTTTCTCTCCTGGGAGCCTAAGCAGGGACGTAAAAATAACTACAATTAGAAAATAGTTTTTCTTCATCATAATCCAATTCCCTTATCTGTAAGTTTCACAGGCATATGCGTACACTTCCATAATTAAGATTGCTCGAAGTAACAGAATTGTTCATCTATTTAAATACTACGTCTAGTTACGCTGTTGTGCTTGCCCTCGTTGGTTTTTTGTTTTGTTTTCTGTTTTTTGTCTGTTTTGTTTTTTTGAGATAGAGTCCTACTGTTTACCCAGGCTGGAGTCCAGTCATGCAATCTTGGCTCATTGCAGCCTTAACCTCCTGGGCTCAGGTGATCTTCCCACCTGAACCTCCCAAGTAGCTGGGACTACAGGTGCGCACCACCATGCCAGGCCAGCTTTTCTGTATTTTTAGTAGAGATGGGGTTTTGCCATGGTTCCTAAGCTCATCTTCAACCTCTAGACTCAAGAGATCCTTCCTCCTTGGCCTCTCAAGGTGCTGGGATTACAGAAGTAAGCCACCATACCAGGCTGAATGCCTCTTTAGCTTTCATTTTACCTCAGAGCTTTTTGGTAAACTAAAGTTTTAGGAAGTGTTTATATGTATAAAATCATTCAGGTGAGTTGGTCTTACTAATATTTACCATTTCTCTCATTTGCTGTGTTGACATTTTTTTAATTGATTTGATATATTAATGTGTTCATTGTTGGAGAAAATAATATACATTAAAAAAATTAAAACTTGTATATTCAAATGGCTTAAAAGCTGATACAGCAACTATGATTTCACTGTGGCTTATTGAGGAAGCAATAATTTTAAAATGGAAGAAAAATTTGACTAAAATATAAGTTAAAGTTTTACCCTGTGAAAATATTAATAGCTTAATCTCTTTATAAGCACAGACATAAAAGCTATTAGTAATGTTTTTATATTTATTAGCTTGAGTTTCAACCTTTCTCAATTTCTGTTAGTCCTGTTATTAAAAAGTGCTTTTGACAGCATTAGTTTAAGAAATGTTCTTTAATAAATTGTCAGCTAGAGAAATCAATATCTTAAAGGTTACTTTGAACTTTAATTAAACAAATAGTTCATGTGTGTGTGTGTGCATGTGTGCATGTGTGTGTGTGTGTGTGTGTGTGTGCGTGCGCCTACATGTGGGCCTGGTTAATAAGGCACAAAAGAGTTTGGATCACCAAACACAAAGCTATGAGGGAAAAATACAAATGGGTTATTACATTTTCCTCAAACAGGTGATAGCTAATTATACAGCCAGATTTCCTCTTATTGTATTATACTATCGAAAGAATTTAGTTAAATATCTTACATAAAATAAAAATGTAACAAAATTATAAGTAGATTGTGAGCTAATTTCCTGAGATTTCAGCAGAATCTATTTTTTAATACTCAGAGTATAAAATATTGTAACATACTATATTCATCACCATTTTACTTAAAAATAATTCATTTCCTGGAACTGTTTGGAGTTTGTATTTGCACTGTGATATAGCAAATAACTGTAATGAAAGGCTATCTAGCCTTTTGGATGGAGAATGTTTCCCTGAATTCTAACACTGTTTTTCTCTGACACCTCACCCAGAACATGGACAGACAATCATGAACAAACCAAATTTTGTAAAGAATTTCAGGAGAATGAAAGGCTGCCCTAAAGTGGATTCACTGGCTCCGTATTTAGTCAATAATGAGACAAAGAGAAAGCAAGATTCAAGATTAGAAAAAAATTTTTTTTTTTTTTTTTCTAAGGCCAGGCGCCATGGCTCACGCGTGTAATCCCAGCACTTTGGGAGGCCGAGGAGGGCAGATCATGAGGTCAAAAGATCGAGACCATTCTGGCCAACATGGCAAAACCCCGTCTCTACTAAAATTAAAACAAAAAGCTAGGCATTGTGGCGCGCGCCTCTGATCCTAGCTACTCGGGAGGCTGAGGCAGGAGAATCGCTTGAACCCAGGAGGCGGAGGTTGCAGTGAGCCGAGATTGCGCCACTACACTCCCACCTGGCAACCGAGCAAGACTCTGTATCAAAAAAAAAAAAAAAAAGAAAAAAAAAGAAAAAGAAAGAAAGAAAAGAAAAGAAAAACTTGATGGATTAGTAAAGGCTGTAACTAAAGTTCAGGCATCGCCACCAACTCCAGCCTTTCCCTTTCTAATTGTTTGAAGATTCAGACGTGGAGAGACAAACAATATGGTCATGGTCCATTAGGACATTCAAATAAATTTTCCTTTTGTCCCTAAGGGTACTCTATAGCTGGTTTCGACTTTGGTGATTGACAAGCAGCTTTTCCTTCAAGTTCCTTACCTTTGCTTTAATTTTTAGCTCATAAAATATTTAAAGATTTTTTTTTTTGTTGTTAACATTAACTCCAAGGAAATATCATGTGGGTACAGTTAATTTCTTTGTGATAGTCAAAGCTTTTAAATTAGTGACAAAATAGTGGGATAATAGGTGACAATACTATTGGCTGGAACTTTTGGAATGAAAAACAAAATGAGTCATTAATACCAGGAAGAGACACAAAGGTAGGGCAGGCATGGATAGACAACAAAAATAAAGTAGTTCAGCTTCTGTTGAGTAAAATGGAATACTCTCTACATTTTAGACGGCTTGAACAAAATATGCATGTTACTGTTTATTTTATTGTTCTTTCTTTCTTTAACTTTTAATTTCAGGGGTAGATCTGCATGTTTGCTACATAGGAAAACACGTGTCGTGGTGGTTTGTTATGTAGATGATGTCATCACCCAGGTATTAAGCCTAGTAACCATTAGCTGTTTTTTCTGATACTCTTCCTCCTCCCACCATCTACCCTCCAGCAGACCCCAGTGTCTTGTTTCTCCCTATGTGTTCATGTGTTCTCATCATCCAGCTCCCACTTTTAAGTGAGCATCTGGTTTTCTGTTTCTGCATAAAGTTTCTAAGGATAATGGCCTCCACGTCCATCCATGCCCCTGCAAAGAACTTGATCTTTTATTTTTATGGCTATGTGGTATTCCATGGTGTATATGTACCACATTTTATTTGTCCAGTCTATCATTGATCGGCATTTATTTGCCATGTTGATTCCATGTATTTACTACCATGAATAGTGCTACAATACACATTCATGAGTATGTGTCTTTATAATAGAAAGATTTATTCAAGTAGTGGGATTGCTGAGTCGAATGATATTTCTGAGTTTAGATATTTCAGGAATTGTCATTCCGTCTTCCACAGTGTTTGAATTAATTTACACTCCCACCAGCAGCATCTAAGCGTGTCTTTCTCTCCACAACTTCCGCAGCATCTCTTATTTTTTTGACTTTTTATAATAGCCATATGACTGGTATGAGATTGTATCTCATTGTGGTTTTGATTTGCATTTCTCTAATGATCGGGCATATCACTGTTTTATGTTACCTTTTAAACATTCCTGCATGATGGAGTTTGTGTCACTCTTTTAAAATGCTCAATGATAAGATGAGTATGCCACAAATATGACTGTGCTATCCCCTCTCTCTGGTTTTGTGTCATCTAAATACTTGTTTACATTAATATTTAAATGGATTTTTAAAATCATAGTTTTGCTGATATGACTGTTACTCTTTTTAAGCAATTAATTTTTGATTTATTACGTTTAACTAAATCCAGACCTAGTAAATATATTTATTAGATTAGTCATATTATTATAACAATAATGTTGAACTAAGAAATAAATACATTTTGCTTTCTTCTTTACCTGTTTAAAATTTTCTTCCAACCATAAACTTGTTAATGTCTACTGTGAGACACATGATGCTACATTAAACTTTAAGTTACAGTGGGCAACAATATGACTTAAGTGACTAATATTATTAAATTTTTGTGATTATCTTGTAAAAAAGAAAAGCTTTTCTTTTTTGTCCAGTCTTATTATCCAACTCTTTTTCTTGTCAAAAAAAAATTCAAAGCCAAATACTGCTGTACTCGCCTTTACATCCTTTTAATATTAAAGGAAGGCCCAAGGGTTCCTTCTTAACTGGATCCAGGAGGCAAGCGCTCTGAGTCAAATAGTTGCATATTTGCTGTAGGGTAATGCGAAGAGTCTAACCATGAAGGGAATCATATTTTTAACTAATTATTGGACTTGTGGTTTTGTTTAACTTATTAATTGAATATGTATGTTAATGTAAATTCATTAAAAGGGTAAGCAAATTCATAGGAAATAAATGTTTCAAGTTTTCTCCATTGATAGTACTAAAAACATCACATTTTCATGGCAGAACAGGGATTGAAAAATGTTTTTATATTAAAAAATATCCTCATAACAAAGTTTTGGACCTACTGGTATAATGTGCAGCTTTCACTAGGGCCCTACAGTTGGCTGGTCCTTCAGGATTTAAAGTCAGCTTTCACTCCCATAAATCCAATTTAATCTTAGAGGTTTCTTTCCTATTTTGCTATATGTATGTTATTATCTAATCTCTGATAAGAAAACACTTTCAAGATTTATTGACTCAGAGTTATTCCTAAAAGGAAAGAAGCAAGTTTGAGCAAATGCTGGTTTGGCAGCCTAAAATTCATCTCAAAAATTTTATTTTTAGGATCACCATACTAATAATAGTATAGCTATTACTGATTATTTAAGTTCTTAATATACATTCAAATAGTAATTTTGTATTTATCACTTTAATTTTTAAGTTACTGCTATATCTTAAGTATTCTATAAATTTTGCTGTTAAGGATGCAAAAAAAAAAATAAACAGACTCAATGTGTCCATTGCCAAGGTCACAGAAAGAAAAAGAGGAATGGCCAAATGTAAACAGTTCTGTCTGACAGTTAAGACTGTGTTTCAGCTCTTTAAATGTAATGTGTCTCCCAGCTTCCTGTTCTTGTTGGTAGAGAGGCAAAGGAATATGTAATGCTTTCTTCGCCAATTAGCAATGATTCTAAGCCATTATCTTTAGGGTTTAAGCTCTAAAATTCAAAAGGTGGATTTTATAATACCT
This sequence comes from Callithrix jacchus, assembly GCF_049354715.1. Lineage (NCBI taxonomy): Eukaryota > Metazoa > Chordata > Mammalia > Primates > Cebidae > Callithrix > Callithrix jacchus. The sequence continues at coordinate 14,886,796 of NC_133522.1, forward strand.
TTTTGCAATTAATTTTTTATCAGTCTCATTAAGTTCATATTCACATGATAGTTATTTTTAGCAGTTTGAATTGAAATCGGTATTTTATCAATTTAATTGATTACTTATTTTTGCCATTACTAAAAATATACTGAAAAAGTTGAAGTGAGCATATACTGGGTAATCAAATGAACTGTATCTCATAGGCTTTGCTTGTTCTCAGAAAAATTACCAAGACATCCTTCTTTCCGTAATCAATACTAATATTATTTGACAAGTTCCTTTAATTATTAAATTCTAAAGCATGAAGCATTTAAATAGTTTACTAATTTATCAATATTGCTATATCAAGCCACTGACAATGTATTTTAGTTGTACAAATAACTTATACAAAATAGTACACTTGGTTTTTTAAACAAAAAGAGAGAAAAGTTTAAAAAAAAACTTGTAAATTCTCAACATTATAACAAAAATAATTTTAGTATAGGCTTTATAATAGCACCATTAAGTTTACCCACACCAAATACACAGATCTCCTTGCTGATAAATTAATATTTGACTTCAGCCTTCCATACTCCATTACATACTTTCTTTTGAGTGAAAATTTCTGACAAACAGAAATTTATGGTGGAAATGACCTCTCAAGTTTATTTATGAGACCAGTAGCACAACACAGCTGTAGATCACAGGATGACACATGATTACTGCCTCCTGAAATAGGTACAGTATCATGCAGTGCAGTGAAGCGTGCTCAGCAGTGAAAGTCCACTGGCCTTGTGCTAAACCATGACTAGCCTACACTCTTAGGTAGTAAATGGAAATTCGACAGAACCAATTCACACAGAAAAGCCTTGGAGTTCCACTAGAAGTATGCTTTTTCAAATGAAAAGTTTCAAAAAAAATTACTTTTTTTCAATTCAACTTTATTCATTGCTGCTATTGAATCTGGATTTTCTTTTTTTTTTTGAAATTAAAATTCTTTTTAAAAATTTATTTATTATTCTTTAAGTTCTGGGGTACATGTGCAGATCATGCAGGTTTGTTACATAGGTATACGTGTATCATAGTGGTGGTTTGCTGCATCCAACGACCCGTCATCTATGTTTGGTATTTCTCCTAATGCTATCCCTCTGCAATCCCCCGACCCACTGGCATTCCTTCCTTACCCCGCCACCCCCCAGGTCCCAGTGTGTGATCTTCCCCTCCCTGTGTCCATGTGTTCTCACTGTTCAGCACCCACTTATGAGTGAGAACATGAGGTGTTTGGTTGTCTGTGTTTGTGTCAGTTTGTTGAGAATTTTGCAGGAACATGGCTGAAACTGGATTTTCTATTTGTAAGCAAGAATAATTTTCCACATGAGTGTTTATCTTGGAATTAGAGTCTTTTCAAACTCTCATCCACCTTTAATTATGATTGTTTTTCATTTTACCATTTACATATAAAAAGGCCACTATGTAATTTTGATTTGAAAATTTTGCATTAAATTCCTAAGATCTACATTATGCAGTAAATTTACATAAATTACATCTTAAATTGAAAAATTTTGCATATCAAAATAAATCTAGTTCCATTTGATATGTACTTCATAACTAAAATATGAATATTTTAACAAATGTTTATGGTAGAAGAAATAATTCCAACCTCACTTTAAGTTCCAGTTTTCTATGTTAAATATGTTTACCTCACATTTCACTTTTATGTGAGATGTTTTATGTAAAATTCTCTAAATTTAGATCTCTGATGTACTCTGCAAGATATGCAATTCAACAAACTTTATAATACACAAAAATATTCCATTTTCTATCACTAATCTTTAGGTTTTATAATCAAGCTGCAAACCACCAACAAATAATTGTTTTTATTAGATACCATCATATTTTACTAATAAAGACTATGGCTATTTTTCTCCCCTATTCATTGTTTTGCATTATGTTTACAGAGCATATATGCCAAACATAGCTATTTTTTGAATGAAGATAGTAAATAGACATGTGGCATAAACACACTTCACTAAAATGACTGTTCAATGCCAAAAGAATGAATTACTAGACACAAAGACATAACAAGAGAAAGTTAGGCAGTGGGCAGAGAGAATCACATATGCTTTTCTGGGGTGTTTCTGATAACATCATACTGTTTATAGTTGAAGTTCATTTCTTTAGAACATATGATCTAATTATATGCATCATTTTCACAAACCTTTATCCATACTGTCTTTTTTTTATGTAACCTATTATACTTTTCAAGTCGTTCTGTGTGCTGCAAATTGAACGGGGTTTCAACAGAACAAAACAGTGTCAAAAAGAAAGCACATGACACGTCCACATGCAATGATCTTACTTATAGATGATCATGCTTTGACACTTGATGGAGTATTTCACCCTAGTCATATGTATATTCCAAGGATGAAGTGTATGAAATATTAGATACTACATATTGATAAATAAATACTGGAAATGAAATGTCAAACATTTTTATAAATTTGTTATTTTTTTTAAATGAATTTCTTCAAAGTGTCTTATTTATGAAAAATATGCTTCTGGTATTTTCACAAAACTAAATTATTGGGGTACATTGAGAGGGAAGAATTTACTGGATGTTTTGTTTTCATTTGCTTCGTTTTTTAAATAAATATCACCTTTTAGTATGAAAACATAAAAAATGTGGGATATTGAGAAAAACAGTAAGAAATACATTTGGCAAGGTAAAAATCATGAATTTAATATGATAATATAGCAGGTTGTTGTTTTGATTATGTGACTATTTCATTTCATTCCTATTTAATTAAACTGAGTATGAAATGAATATATTCATCTCATCTCAGTAAAGCATTTCTCTAGTCTTCCATTCATTCCCTTGCACACATTTCAACCTAAATCTGGCATGAAGTTCAGGATAGAGAAAGTCATGGCATCTTTGGCTGATGATTTCCCAATGATATATACAAAGAAATAATAATTAATATCCAAATGTTTGTGCTTTCTGCTGTATTACTACTTTTTCCATTTTACTACTGCATTTTCTTCTTTGTGTGTGTGTGTGTGCACGCACGCATGCACATAGTGTTTACTATATTAAAAATAGGCATGCTTTTAGAAAAAATAAAGCAGCCAAAGTAAGTTGTATTTAGTGTCAAGTGATACCTTTGCAACAGTAGTGCATGGCATGGTTCATAGACTCTATATAGACAGAATATTTTGGCCTCTGAACTTTGTTGTTGAACTTCCTCACAAAAGTAGCCATTTGTCAAAAAATAAGATTAATTTCTGAATTAATCCACAAAGGCCAAATGTATAAAACTTTATAGGTAGAATATAAGAAGTAAAACAAGCTTCCAGTTGTCACCTAAGGGTTATTAATTCAAATCGCACAGAAGTGACATTTGTCCTCAGGAGAACAGCAAATAACTATAATGTGATAGAAATCGTCCTTGTGCTACCATGCCTGCCTCCTCTTTCTTCTCACCTCAGGCATTTTATGTCTAATAGACACGTAGAATTTGTGTGAACCCAGTGATTTGTATTATGCATCCACATTGCAGTCTTCATCTTGCCATTATTAAACATAGCAGTCACCTGTCCAATTATCCTTAACCATAGTGCTGTTAATTTGTTTTACTTGTCTGTCATTTTGTAGTTGGAAGACGCAGCAATTCACTACCCAGGATCTTTAACTTTAACTCATTCTCCAAACATCACAGTTAATATTCTAAAACTATACATCTGACCAAGCTACCTTCCTGTTTAAAAATACTCCATGGCTTTTCAGAGCCTTATCCAAAATTTACAATCTACAGCATGACATCCAATGTGTTTTACAATTTGGTGTATGTTTCTTTTTTTTTCTTTTTTATTGCATTTTAGGTTTTGGGGTACATGTGCAGAACGTGCAAAATAGTTGCATAGGTACAAACATGGCAGTGTGTTTTGCTGCCTTCCTGCCCTTCACCCACATTTGGCATTCATCCCCAGGCTATCACTCCCCAGCTGCCCCCCCCCCCGCTTTTCCTCCCCATAGACCCCAATAGACCCCAATGTGTAGTACTCCCTTCCCTGGGTCCATGTGTTCTCATTTTTTTCTCACCTGCCTATGAGTGAGAATATGTGGTATTTCATTTTCTGTTCTTGTGTCAGTTTGCTGAGGATGATGTTCTCCAGATTCGACCATGTCCCTACAAAGGACATAAACTCATTGTTTTTGATTGCTGCATAGTATTCCATGGTGTATATGTGCCACATTTTCCCAATCCCATCTATCATCGATGGGCATTTGGGTTGGTTCCAGGTCTTTGCTATTGTAAACAGTGCTGCAATGAACATTCATGTGCATGTGTCCTTATAGTAGAACGATTTATAGTCCTTTGGATATATACCCAGTAATGAGATTGCTGGGTCAAATGGAATTTCTATTTCTAAGGCCTTGAGGAACAGCCACACTGTCTTCCACAATGGTTGAACTAATTTACACTCCCACCAGCAGTATAAAATTGTTCATATTTCTCCACATCCTCTCCAGCATCTGTTGTCTCCAGATTTTTTAATGATCGCCATTCTAACTGGCGTGAGATGGTATCTCAGTGTGGTTTTGATTTGCATCTCTCTGATGACCAGTGATGATGAGCATTTTTTCATGTTTGTTGGCCTCATATATGTTTTCTTTTGTAAAGTGTCTTTTCATATCCTTTGCCCATTTTTGAATGCGCTTGTTTGTTTTTTTCCTGTAAATCCATTTGAGTTCTTTGTGAATTCTGGATATCAACCCTTTGTCAGATGGGTAAACAGCAAAAAATTTACCCATTCTGTTGGTTGCTGATTCACTCTAGTGACTGTTTCTTTTGCCCTGCAGAAGCTGTGGAGTCTGATTAGGTCCCATTTGTCTATTTTGGCTTTTGTTGCCAATGCTTTTGGTGTTTTGTTCATGAAGTCCTTGCCTACTCCTATGTCCTGGATGGTTTTGCCTAGATTTTCTTCTAGGGTTTTTCTGGTGCCAGGTCTTATGTTTAAGTTGTTAATCCATCTGGAGTTAATTTTAGTGTAAGGGGTCAGGAAGGGGTCCAGTTTCTGCTTTCTGCACATAGCTAGCTAGTTTTCCCAACACGATTTATTAAACAGGGAATCCTTCCCCCTTGCTTGTTTTTGTCAGGTTTATCAAAGATTGTATGGTTGCAGATATGTTGTGTTGCCTCCAATGCCTCTGTTCTGTTTCATTGGTCTATATCTCTCTTTTGGTATGAGTACCATGCTGTTTTGATTACTGTAGCCTTGTAGTATAGTTTGAAGTCTGGTAGTGTGATGCCTCCTGCTGTGTACTTTTTGCTTAGAATTGACTTGTCTATGCGGGCTCTCTTTTGGTTCCATATGAAGTTCATGGTGGATTTTTCCAGTTCTGTGAAGAAAGTCAATGGTAGCTTGATGGGGATTACATTGATTCTGTAAATTACTTTGGGCAGTATAGCCATTTTCACGATATTGATTCTTCCTAACCATGAACATGGAATGTTTCTCCATCTGTTTGTGTCCTCTCTTATTTTGTTGAGCAGTGGTTTGTTGTTTTCCTTGAAGAGGTCTCTTACGTTCTTTGTAAGTTGTATTCCTAGGTATTTTATTCTTTTTGTAGCAATTGTGAATGGCAGTTCATTCATGATTTGTCTTTCTTTAAGTCTGTTATTGGTGTAGACGAATGCTTGTGATTTTTGCACATTGATTTTATATCCTGAGACTGCTGAAGTTGCTTATCAGTTTCAGGAGTTTTTGGGCTGAGACGATGGGGTCTTCTAGATAAACTATCATCTGCAAATAGAGATAATTTGGCTTCCTCCTTTCCTATTTGAATACCCTTTATTTCTTTTTCTTGCCTGATTGCTCTGGCTAGAACTTCCAGTACTATATTGAATAGGAGTGGTGAGAGAGGGCATCCTTGTCTAGTGCCGGATTTCAAAGGGAATGCTTCCACTTTTTGTCTGTTCAGTATGATATTGGCTGTTGGTTTGTTGTAAATAGCTTTTATTACTTTGAGATACGTTCCATCGATACCGAGTTTATTGAGGGTTTTTAGCATAAAGGGTTACTGAATTTTGTCAAATGCCTTCTCTGCATCAATTGAGATAATCATGTGGTTTTTATCTTTGGTTCTGTTTATGTGGTGAATTACATTGATAGACTTGCATATGTTGAACCAGCCTTGCATCCCCAGGATTAATCCTACTTGATTATGATGAGTAAGTTTTTTGATGTGATGTTGCAATTGGTTTCCCAGTATTTTATTGAAGATTTTTGCAAATATGTTCATCATGGATATTGGCCTGAAGTTTTCTTTTCTTGTTGGGTCTCTGCCAGGTTTTGGTATCAGGATGATGTTGATCTCATAAAATGGTTTGGGAAGCATTCCCTCTTTTTGGATTATTTGGAATAGTTTCAGAAGGAATAGTACCAGCTCCTCTTTGTGTGTCTGGTAGAATTCAGCTGTAAATCCATCTGGACCTGGGCTTTTTTTGTGTGGTAGGCTCTTAATTGCTGCCTCGACTTCAAACCTTGTTATTGGTCTATTCATAGTTTCGGCTTCCTCCTGGTTTAGACTTGGGAGGACACAGATGTCCAGGAATTTATCCATTTCTTCAAGGTTTACTAGTTTACGTGCATAGAGTTGTTTGTAGTATTCTCTGATGATGGTTTGAATTTCTGTGGAATCTGTCGTGATTTCCCCTTTATCATTTTTTATTGCATCTATTTGGTTGTTCTCTGTCTTCTTTTTTATCAGTCTGGCTAGTGGTCTGTCTATTTTGTTGATCTTTACAAAAAACCAGCTCTTGGATTTATTGATTTTTTGAAGGGTTTTTTGTGTCTCTATTTCCTTCAGTTCTGCTCTGATCTTAGTTATTTCTTGTCTTCTGCTAGGTTTTGAGTTTTTTTGATCTTGCTCCTCTAGCTCTTTCAATTTTGATGATAGGGTGTCAATTTTGGATCTCTCCACTCTTCTCATGTGGGCACTTATTGCTATATATTTTTCCTCTAGAGACTGCATTAAATGTGTCTCAGAGATTCTGGTATGTTGTGTCTTCATTCTCGTTGGTTTCGAAGAACTTCATTTCTGCCTTCATTTCATTGTTTATCCAATCAACATTCAAGAGCCAGTTGTTCAGTTTCCATGACGCTGTGCGATTCTGAGTTAGTTTCTGAATTCTGAGTTCTAACTTGATTGCACTATGGTCTGAGAGACTGTTTGTTATGATTTCAGTTGTTTTGCATTTGCTAAGCAGTGCTTTACTTCCTAATATGTAGTCAATTTTAGAGTAGGTGTGATGTGGTGCTGAGAAGAATGTATATTCTGTGGTTTGGGGGTGGAGAGTTCTGTAAATATCTATCAGGTTTGCTTGTTCCAGGTCTGAATTCAAGCCCTGGATATCCTTGTTGATTTTCTGTCTGGTTGATCTGTCTAATATTGACAGTGGAGTGTTAAAGTCTCCCACTATTATGTGTAGGAGTCTAGGTCTCTTTGTAAGTCTTTAAGAACTTGCCTTATATATCTGCGTGCTCCTGTATTGGGTCCATATATGTTCAGGATCATTAGCTCTTCTTGTTGTATTGATCCTTTTACCATTATGTAATGGCCTTCTTTGTCTCTTTTGATCTTTGTTGCTTTAAAATCTATTTTATCAGAGACAAGAATTGCAACTCCTGCTTTTTTTTGCTCTCCATTTGCTTGGTAAATCTTCCACCATTCCTTTATTTTGAGCCTTTGTGTATTCTTGCATGTGAGATGGGTTTCCTGGATACAGCACACCGATGGGTTTTGGATTTTTATCCATTTTGCCAGTCTGTGTCTTTTGATTGGTGCATTTAGTCCATTTACATTTAGGGTTAATATTGTTATGTGTGAATTTGATACTGCCATTTTGATGCTAGCTGGCTGTTTTGCCCGTTAGTTGATGCAGATTCTTCATTTTGTTGATGCTCTTTAGCATTTGGTATGTTTTTGGAATGGCTAGTACTGGGTGTTCCTTTCTATGTATAGTGCCTCTTTCAGGAGCTCTTGTAAAGCAGGCCTGGTGGTGACAAAATCTCTGAGAACTTGCTTGTTTGCAAAGGATTTTATTTTTCCTTCACTTCTGAAGCTCAGTTTGGCTGGATATGAAATTCTGGGTTGAAAGTTCTTTTCTTTAAGGATGTTGAATATTGGCCCCACTCTCTTCTGGCTTATAGGGTTTCTGCCAAGAGATCTGCTGTGAGTCTGATGGGCTTCCCTTTGTGGGTGACCCGGTCTTCCTCTCTGGCTGCCCTTAGGATTTTCTCCTTCATTTCAACCCTGGTGAATCTGATGATTATGTGTCTTGGGGTTGCTCTTCTTGTGAAATATCTTTGTGGTGGTCTCTGTATTTCCTGGACTTTAATATTGGGCTGCCTTGCTAGGTTGGTGAAATTTTTCTGGTTAATATCCTGAAGAGTATTTTCCAGCTTGGATTCATTATCTTCATCACATTCCGGTACACCTATGAAACGTAGGTTTATGTTTCAATCTACTCTTGCCCCTCAGTTCCAGCTCCAACAGCAGCACCTTGCTGAAAGCTTTGAGACCCAACTTTATGTTTAATAATTTCTAGGGTTTATGTACTCTATACGCTGCCTAGAACTCCTTACCAATGCTCCTGGTGTCATAAGTATCAGATTTGACCTATTTTACTGTAGGATATCTTACAGTGTTATTTTAATTCCTTTTAGGAAGCCACACCAAGTATTTCTCTTTACTACTCTGAAATTTGTATATATGCTCAAAGTCTACTTTTTTTACTGGTTCAAAACTACTTAAGGGTAAGCATCATGGTTAAACTCTCTTTAATAGTATTTTTGTAGAAAGACTCAGAGGAAATGAAAAAGTCAAGTTAAGGAATGGACGGAGAGAAGGTCATCTATATGTGTGTGTGTGTGTGTGTGTGTGTGTGTGTATGTATATGTGTGTGTATATATATGTATATGTGTGTATGTATGTGTGTATATATACATGTGTGTATATGTATGTATGTGTGTAAATATATATATATATATATATATATATATATATATATATATTTATTTATTTATTTGGTGGAGACTGTAGCCACCATGCAATGTCTAGAAATCATTGAAAGAAGTCTTTTAGGCAAACTAGATGAGTTTTCTCCATAACAACAAAAAAACTTCTGTTAGTCAAATATCAGTTAACAAAACAGATTGGAAGTCATTGGTGAACAATGTTGAATGCAGCTGGGAGCACAAAGCAAAGACAGTGGATGATATATACATATCATAGCAATTGTTGGCATCTTACATGACAACTTATATAACAAGCTAATATTTATTCCTTTGCTAAAATTGACATAATAACAAAGCATTTAGTTTTTCTTTCCTTTGTACATTTTTGCTTTGCAAAAGACATGTTATAGACACATGAAATTTCTTGCTACATTTCTTGTTGATAATGACAGACTAAATGTGATTTTATAGTTCTAATGCCTAATCTTCTGAGATCCATGGTGTGAAGGTGAGGTGGGCCACTAGGTCTAGGATAACTAATTCACTGTCACTACCTGACTGATGCACTTGTGGCAAGTATTTCTAATGGGTCCTGGCATTCTTTCTCTCCTTGCTATAGAAAGTCTCTACTAATTACCTGACATAAGCAAGTGTTAATAAAATCATAAAAAGATAAAAACGACTTGCCATAGCTGAAGAGACTAGCATCCTTCTTTTTAACATAAAGTATACTCTTATGTGAGTGTCTTAGAAAACAGTAATATTAGTGTTCATTTTATCCTATGAGATTACTTACATAAAATACCAGCAAATTTTTTTTGAGACAGTCTCACTCTGTCCCCCAAGCTGTAGTGCGATGGCACGATCTTGGCTCACTGCAACCTCCATCTCTTAGGTTCAAGTGATTCTCCTGCCTCAGCCTCCTGAGTAACTGGGATTACAGGTGCCTGCCACCCACACCTGGGTAATTTTTATAATTTTTAGTAGAGATGGTGTTTCATCAAGTTGGTCAAGCTGATCTGGAACTTCTGACCTCATGATCTGCTCACCTTGTCCTCCCAAAATGCTGGGATTACAAGCATGAGCCACCATGCCCAGCCAGAAAATATATTTTAAAGCTTTGAATACACAAGTAATTGTGTTTGACAACTGTGTTTATAGTGAAGGCACAGGTATTATGCTTTAATTTTCACAAAGATTCTAAAATAGAACAAGTGTTTCCACCTCTGAATTACAGATTACAGAAATGATGCAACAAGAATAAACTGAATATTAGCCCAAGAGCATTTAAATTTCATCTTCTTTCTTCCCTATAGTAAGTTTTTATCTAAGATACATTGCAATTTTGTAAAATAATATTTATAATAAAATATGAACAACAGGTATGCTAAAAGAAAAACTTTAGACAAATTAAATCTAACAGAGTTGACTTGAGCAAAAAAATAATTCATGGGCTGGGTGCAGTAGCTCATACCTGTAATCCCAGCACTTTGGGAGGCTGAGGCAGGTGGATCACCCAAGGTCAGGAATTCCAGACCAGCCTGACCAACATGGTGAATCTCCATCTCTACTTAAAATAAAAATATTAGTAGGGCATAGTAGCACGCACCTGTAATCCAAGCTAATCTCATGCTGAGGCATGAGAATTGCTTGAATCCAGGAGGCAAGGTTGCAGTGAGCCAAGATGGCAACACTGCACTCCAGCCTGGGCAACAGAGTGAGACTCCACCTCAAAAAAACAAAATAATAATAATATTTCATGAATCAGGCAGCTCTCATAACAGATAAGAGTCTTAGAGCTCTACACTGAAGCATAGGTAGTGAGCTTTTATAGTCTTATCCTGAAAGCTGAGTTGATATAGCAGCTGACTGGCTAGAGCTAGACATTTGCCTTATTTCAGCATGGTGTGATGAGCCATTTCCCTAATTTGGGCATGGTCTGATTGGTTGGCTTCCTGTGATTGCTAAATCTCAGCTATTTGTTAGAAAATATACTACCAGGTTAAGTTGCAGTTCATTTACATACTAAGTTAGATTTGTTGTTTGGGGATTCAATTATCAAGAAAGCCACAAGCTAATGCCTCCTGTTTAATTTAATTGGTAAATTCATAATCTGTTGTGGAATTTCCTATGATGTGTCCCCGACAGCTTTCCTTAAGGAAAAATAAAGCACAGTTATTTATAAAGATATATTATTTAGTTATATCAAAAAATTACATAGTAATTTTCTGCATATGCTGCTGTGATTTCCTTTTAAAAGAATGTTTAGCTGTATCACGTGGTTTTAATTTAATATAAGACAACATTTGTAACACAATGGAATCAATATTAATTTAATATACCTAATGTTGGTCAGATCTTAAAATTTAACTTTATCCCCAAGTACCTGTTAACTTAATACAGGTGGCCAGGCATGGTGGCTCACGCCTGTAATCCTAGCACTTGTGGAGGCCGAGGTGGGTGGATCACCTGAGGTCAGGACTTCAAGACCAGCCTGGCCATCATGGTGAAACCCCATCTTTAAAAAAAAAATACAGTTTACCCATGAACAATGGAGGAATAAAGAATGCTGACCACTCTCCTTCATAGTCAAAAATCAATGTATTACATTTGACTTTTCAAAGACTTAATTATTAATAACCTACTGTTGACCAGAGCCTTATCAACAACTGACATAAACACTCGATTCATGCATTTGTAGAAGTATTATACACTGAATTCTTAAAATAAGTAAACTAGAGAAAAGACAATGTTATTAAGGATGTCTTAAGAAAAAAAATCATATTTACTGTTCATTAAGTAGAACTGGATTATCATAAAAGCATTCCTTCATCCTCTTCATGATCCTGTTGAGTAGACTGAAGAGGGAGTAGAAAGAAGAAGGGTTGGTCTTTCTGTCTCAGGGGTGGCAGAAATGGAAGAAAAATTTGAAATAGAAAAGTTGGAAGGGAAGGCAGAAAAAACAGGCACACTGGTTTCAATTTTATTAGACAAAAATCTGCATATAAGTCAACCTACACAGTTCAAACCCATGTTTTTCAAGAATCAACTGTACTAGAATGAATTAGATACAAATCATCTAAAATATTTTTACAAATTTGACAAGCTCTTCTATTCAAGTTGATTATTATACAATAACCATAAACAATGAAACCAACATTGATTGGAGGTTTGGATGAAGCACTCACCGTCTGTTAACTATATAGATTCAATGTATGAGCTCCATAGACACTTACCAAAGATAAGATTTAACAGACATGTTTATCTTTTCCTCATTTGCTGTGCTGTGATGCTCTGGAAAGCAATCTTTCATAGCAAAAACCAATTCTGTATCTATAAGTCTGATGGGAAATACAGACACAATTACAATTTTTAAAAATCCTTTTCCTTTTTCTTTTCTGTTTTTTTTTTTTTTTAAGAAAGAGTCTCACTCTGTTGCCCAGGCTGGAGTGCAGTGGTGCAATCTTGGGTCACTGTAACATCTGCCTTCCAGGGTTAAGTAATTCTCATGCCACAGCCTCCTGAGTAGCTGGGATTACAGGTGTTTACTACAAGCCTGGCTAATTTTTGTATTTTTAGTACAGATGGGGTTTTGCCATGTTGGCAAGGCTGGCCTCAAACTCCTGGCTTCAAGTCCTCAAGTGATCCACCCACCTTGGCCTCTGAAGTGCTGGGATTACAGGTGTGACCCATTGGGCCTGGCCTAAATCATCCTTCTTAATCATAGATCTTAATTTTTTTTTTTTTTTTTAGATGGAGTCTTGCTATGTTACCAGGCTGGAGCTTAAAGTTTTTATAGTCACAAATTCATATCTGAAAAAAAAATTTTAAATGAAGTGAACGAAGATGACAGTCAAACTAAAGTTTTAAAAATTGACATTATTTTCTGTGTATTTATACAGATAAATAAAATACATCAAATTACAAAGTTGAACTTTGGTTTCTTTACTTTTTAATTTATTATTTAATCAAATATTTGACTTATTACTGATCAAATATTTGATATATCTGCACATTAAATAATGGGTATTGAGACAGGTAAGAACTTTACAAAGTTTTAAGATTATTTTAATAATTTGAAGCACAAAATAAAATAGCTTAAACTCAATTATAGGAACTTCCATTATGCTCTAAAACTGCATGTGAAATATATCATTAGAATTATTTTAATTAAAAGTCATAGTCTGCCAGAAAAATTTAAAAATAAAAAATTAAAAAAGAATTCAGAGTACTTGAGAAAACATAGACTGGTGGGAGAAGTACTTCATAGTAACATAAAATGAGATAAATGATTTCCTCTTTAAAAAATAAAACTTGAATGTGAGAATAGTTGTAGAAGAGAACGTTGCTAAATGCTACCTCTATTGAGCACAGTAAAAAGTTGATTACTAGTTTACTGGAATTTATCTTTTGTGAAATGTTTTCATTAAAATATGAATAATCTGGAATGAAAATTAACAGATATGAGAAGTATCTGCCATTTAATGATGGAATGATAGTGTTTTACTAATTCTTATATCAGTATACGTGAGTGTATATATATATATATATACACACACACACATATACACATGTATGTGCATACATACATATATACACAAAATAATTGGTAAGTGTCTATTGAATGAATAAATGGTGAATACAGGTCAACTTATTGACTGCAACTTATTGTAGTAAGTTCTAAAAAGTATCCTCACTTTTGACTATGTAGGTTACATACTGTTTCACACAGTATGGTGAAGGGAAATTGCCATGGTCTATGGTTCAGGAGACTCAATTGTTCGTCCTAATTACCAATAACTAGCAAACTAGTACATTCGTTATGGTGTTTTTTGGTATAATTATCAAAATAAAAATGAACAACTAGAGGATCTATTTATGTAATTTTAAACAATTATCAGATATACATTGTTTCATGTATCAGCATTTCTTAAATCAGAGGACTTCTATAATCATATTCAGCATTATTGTTTGTCAAAGGGCATATGTAAAATAATATATCTTACAAATAGAGATAACAGTTTTGATGAAATATGACATTTTAAAATTTAAGCACTGAATTTGTATGATTCTATACATTTAATAAAATATAAAAGTTTACAGGTATAGTTTACTAAAGGCATTTCAACTCAGTATGTAATTTTATAAAAGTAAATTTATAATACATTCTCGTGCACGAATTCACCAAACAGCAATATTAATTTTTAGAGAATTATATAACAAAGAAGCACATATTTAGATCTGCTTTATCACACATAGAAAATCGTATTAGCATGCACAGCACACTCCACTGGATATATCCATTGGTCAGATAAATTGCCAGATATATGCAATTCCTAGTACATTAACTCTAACATCACCATTCTGTCATGGAGATGGCATAATAGCATGACTTTTGTTCAAAGAGTCATAATTTTACTCTGGGTTAGGCTCTTTTGCTAAGGAAATGATTTAGATTCTATATAAAATCTTTAAAGTTTTACAGAAAAGAGCCCCATGGCAATATACCACAATCTTAACCATGTAAACAAGCCTCACAGGAAACTAGCATAAGCTCCATAACAAAGCAGAAACCTCCGTTTTTATTGACCACAGACCCATGTTGAAAATGCAGTCAGATACTAGGAGATCTGTCTGGATTCAACAGTTTTGGAAGTTAATTTATATCACACCAGAATTTCATTCAACTCTGCTCTATTGCTCCATAAATGTAAATTAGCAACTTTCCCTTCTCTTTCTTCTCCATGTTTTTCTGCTGCTGCTGCTGCTTCTACCAGCTAATATGATCTACATATCACACTGAAAATTAAATAAATAATCTGACTATTGTAATTAATCATATGCTTCTCGTAGTTTGACTCCTCAGGAATCAGTAACTTTCCAGGTTCAAAGAGCTTTGGCCAGGATCAGCAAGAACATGGCCAACCTTAGTATTTCTCTCAACTAAGATTATGAGCTCAGCAAGTGATCTGAGACAGGACCAAAAGCTATGAGCAGCAATCTCAAATATAGCCCAGTTTATAGTTTTAAATCGTGTAAAGGACTGCAAATAACAATATATTAAATATCATTAGTAGCAAATTACCTGCCTTAAAACTCCACATGAAACTATATGAGTAAGTCTTTGTAGACTCTCAGTAGTGTTTTCATTTTCTATTGCCATGGTCACTCCAAAACTTAGGACCACCTTATCTCCACATTTTCTTCTACCAAAATTCAGTCATTACATGTATCATGCTAGTTTAGTTGTTCTCAGGCTGAGCTCTTCGGCATTTTCAATAAATATTTATCTTCTACACACCATGATTAATGCTAGAATTGTCAACCTTTAGTCTCTGTTACTTCTCACAGTAAGTTCTGAATTATATATTGATTACTTCAGAGATTAGAACAGCGAGGTTCAAAAGTTTAAGGGACTTGTCCATATCTCCAAGATGACTGACATGTACATCTTCTGATTCCAACTAAAATGCTCTTTCCACTGTATCAGATAGCTTCCTGGAATCTTTCCTTTCCCAGCTCTTTGTCTTTATAAATAATATGAGTCTCCTTACTTTGTCATTTCATTTTTCCAGGACTTTGCTCAACACACTTACAAAATTTATCCCTTACTGCACAGTCCAAGTTTTAGACATAGATGATTACTAATGTATGTACCACAGTCTTCTGCTGTCATTTTTCCAAGGTCACTTTATTTACCTGAGATCTACTGTACATTTCCATTTCCTGTGTATCAGTTTTAACCATTCTTTCATGCACTTCTTAAGTGTTCACTCTCTTTGCAATCTCTCATAACCAGGTGATAATATTTTATTTTTTGTGGTTCCATAACATTTTATTTGTGCTTTGCTTATGTTACTTAACACTATATTATTTAGAAAAAAGGATACTTTTTACATTGATAAATTTAGTCCCGTTTCTAGGGCCCATGGTGTCTAGCTCAGTATCATGAAATTGCATAGGACTAAAACATATGTAAGGGATAGAAAGTTTATCAGAAAATAAATTTATGTATTAAGACCTTGAGGGATAATGACACCTAAGATTATTTTTTTAAAGTCCCAAACGAGAGTAAAGCGAGTCATAAATTATGTTGGTAAGAAATGGCATATTACCATTATTATCATTCACCTATAATACCAAAAATGCTAAAAGATGTTACATTTATTTATCACCCATTGGCTCACTGTTTATCCATTCCACTTAAAACTTTATAAAGAGTGATGAAAGTCAATCCATATTTCGGTTTTGTTTTATAATTGCATGGAATAAAATCTAACATATTTAAAAAGCCAGAAATCAACAGTCATTCTCTTCCTTAAAACAGGATCTGTGCTTGATTCAGACAGATCTCTTGGTTTCTGAACTCCATTTGCAACATAGGCCTATGGCCAATGATAACTGAAAGAGCAGTTATCAGCATTGCTGTGCTGATAACACCCATTGCAGATGCATTCTGCGTTGTTCAAAATCTTTTCTTTTTTGGTAATTAATATTATAATATGTAAAATTAAGTTGGACCAAATACATATTTAGGAAGTTGCAGTTTTTAATTTTTTTTAATATTCAAAAGGTAACTATCATTTAAAATCTTACGAATTTTAGGGAAAAAACTGGATTCAATAAAATTTTCGATAATATTTACTTATTAAAAACATTGTTTACACAATTGTTCATACTATTCTAAAAAATGACATTTGGTACATAACTGATACCCATCCGTACATAATGTGTATGTAATTTATGATCACACAGTAAACACTTTCTCATATTGTGTTCCACACTCCTGGAAGTTGATATTAAAATTCATTCTTGAATGAGAATTTTATTCCAACTCTGGTGGAGACAACTCATATTATTACCTTTTCAGAGAAAAATCACATAAGATAATAAAACTGTATCCTGTATATTTATGTGAAATGAAATAAATTCAGTATCTGTATCATAATAAAGTCAGAAATCTGATCAAAGTGTAGAAGTTTTGAAAGATGTTGTTTTAGAAGTGAAAATTTTGCTATGACAAGGCAAGACAGGGCTGAAATCACCCTGGCTTGCTTATGGAATAAACACAATTAGACTTTGTTCAAATTAAAAACCCACTCCCTGACAACAAATAAATGAAGGTGTTGAATCTCATTCTGATCACATTCAGTAATGATCTTGAATGCATGCAAATGTGAAATTTACTCAATAGGGCTCTCTGACAACTCTACGATTCAACTGTGAAATTAGAGTAGCTTGTACCTAAAGTGGAATTTCACACCTACTGAACTAGCAGTATGTTTCTTCAGTTATAGAGGTTAGAAAATAATGCACAAGATTATATTTCCTTTTGTTTACATGAGCCATAATGGCCTTAGCAATAGCAAATTTTCAATTTATATATTTGATACCCCAATATGGTGTATTATTATAGTAACTAAGTATGGATTGCTGTAGTAATAAATACCCAAACCTGTAAGGAATTGCAATGTGAAAGTTTACAAAATGCGCGTATGAGCAATGCGTTTTCTTGGGATTTCACACTTCCAGGCAGGAATTGAAGCCTAACGAACAGAAACGATATGCTTCTTATTCCCTATATAAACTGCCATCTATCTGCCAATGCCAGGCTGATAATTGTGTAGCTTGAACTATTAAATTGGAAAATAATTTTTATTGGTTCAGAGAACTTCAGTTGGGAATGAACATGAAAGTGTTTCCACATGGTTATACTTAACATATTAGAAATTCAGGCATATTTTCCTATCTATTAAATTTATGAATTTACTATTCTGCAAGAGCATGAAGGTTGTTTCTATAAAACTGTTTCATGAAAGTCTTTCCTCTATGTTCACATTCAATTTAAAAAGATCAAATGCATAAGAAATGACCTGAGCGTAATGAGATGAACACTTTTATTGCACAAGTCACAGGAAGGAAAAATCACTGCCTTAATTTATGTGAATGCTACATTGAATCTAACACATGAAACTGAAAAAAATACTGATTTATGTAAGAAAATGTGTATCTTTTCTGCATCTTTAATATTTTAATATTCATAATGAATATTCAAGATATATAGTGTACGTTCAAGCATATTTGACAGTAGAGATTGTATGTGTGCACATGTGTCTCTCATTATTATTCTACAGAGCACATTTTGGGTAACACCATCTAATAACTTCTTCACTAGAGCAGGTAGCCTTTTGAGCTAGGCTACAGTTTTAAGATGAAACAAGATTTCTTTCTTACTTTTTTTCCTGTAGTAAAAAGTCTCAAGCTGTATTTTTTAAAATTCTATAAAGAGATCAAAAGATATGAGATGAAGAGATCTCCATTATTCTTATACTGTGAGTCTTGAAGTGCAAAAAAGGAAAATAATTCCTGAGTGTGCTCAGCTTACTTATCTATAAAATACGGTAATTCTACCTTATGTGCCTGAAAGGAGGAACTTGATAAGATTATCCTTTGAAAAGTCCTTTTTCTCTTGGTTCACATAAAATTCTACATTTACTTTGTCACATAAACCACATGATGAAGTACCACCCCAGGGATATCACAGTCACTAGGAACTTGCTGTGCTGACATTTGCTTGCTACACCAGAGATAGGAGCATAAATCTTGAACAGTTGAGAGCTTTCTCTTTGCCTGGATTAATATTTTCTTTCTCCCCATTCTCAGTGCCCACCTCAGCACACACCCTCCAAAGTTTTGCTGTTTTGTCTGCCAAAAATGTCTTCACACTTTTCACTCTTGAATAAAATTTTACAAAATGTATAATGATTTAAATCCAGGATAACTTTCATTATTTAACTGTAAAGTAAATATATATTTTATTAAGTGTGTCTTAGTTCATTTTGTGCTGCTATAACAGAATGTCACAGACTGGGAAATTATAATAAACTTAAATTATTGCCTTATGGTTTGGAGAACAGAGAGCTCAAAATCGAGAGTTCAACCTCTGGCAAAGGCATTTTTGCTTCCAGATCCCATGTAGGAAGGGCATAGAAAGGCTGAGAGAGAGCAAGAGGGAATCAGATTGGTTCTTTTATAGGTAACCCACTCCCATTATAGTAACATCATAAGATTATAGTGCATGTAGCCTAATCGCATCTTAAAGGTCCTACTCCGTAGCAAGATTGCATTCGGCATTTAGACTTTAGAGGACACATTCAAACCACAGCAAAGCTAATCCACATTTTGTCACAACGTCACCATATCCAGTTCTTTGATAGAAGTTATGTACAGCCTCTACCCAATTAGAAGGATCTTCGTATGTATTCCACTAATACTTATTCCAAAAGTGATGGTTTTAATGTGATTGAATTATCTGCTTTGGTATTTACTGGGAATTATCTTTCTGTAATAATTCACCATTGTGCAATAAAGCAAATTTTCTAAGCATGTGTTGAAGCATAAGCCAATCTTAGGAAGAAAGTGGTTTATGTTTTCCAAAAAAATTAAATCTGTTCATGTTACTGGGTTTTAATTTAGCAAAAGTTAAAATGTTGTCTCTCTAAGTGATATCATATGACTTGTGCAGAGCTATTTACTAAAGTGCATCTTATTCTCCTTAGACTTTGAGAAAGCTCTCTATAATCCTGGCCTATCATGAGCTTTGGCTTCTCATGTCTGAAGAGAGTAATAGCCTCTCAATGAAGTTAGATTGCTATTAGAAAGGTGTTAGTGTTAATTGAGGAGTAGTGTTTCTTTTTTTTTTTTTTTTAGTTTTTATATTGGATTTTAGGTTTTGGGGTACATGAGCAGAGCATGCAAGACAGTTGCATAGGAACACACATGGCAGTGTGCTTTTCTTTCCTTCTCCCCTTCACCCACATTTGGTATTTCTCCCCAGGCTATCCCTCCCCACCTTCCCCTCCCACTGGCCCTCCCCTTTTCCCCCCAATAGACCCCAGTGTTTATTACTCCCCTTTCTGTGTCCATGTGTTCTCATTTTTCATCACCCACCTATGAATGAGAATATGCGGTGTTTCATTTTCCATTCTTGTGTCAGTTTGCTGAGGATGACGATCTCCAGATTCATCCTTATCCCTACAAACGACACAAACTCATCATTTCTGATTGCTGCATAATATTCCGTGGTGTATATGTGCCACATTTTTCCAATCCAGTCTATTATCAATGGGCATTTGGGTTGATTCCAGGTCTTTGCTATTGTAAACAGTGCTGCAATGAACATTCGTGTACATGTGTCCTTATAGTAGAACGATTTATAGTCTTTTGGATATATACCCAGTAATGGGATCGCTGGGTCAAATAGAATTTCTATTTCTAAGGCCTTGAGGAATCGCCACACTGTCTTCCACAATGGTTGAACTAATTTACACTCCCACCAACAGTGTAAAAGTGTTCCTTTTTCTCCACATCCTCTCCAGCATCTGTTGTCTCCAGATTTTTTAATGATCGCCATTCTAACTGGCGTGAGACGGTATCTCAATGTGGTTTTGATTTGCATCTCTCTGATGGCCAGTGACGATCACCATTTTTTCATATGATTGCTGGCCTCATATATGTCTTCTTTCGTAAAGTGCCTGTTCATATCCTTTGCCCAATTTTGAATGGGCTTGTTTGTTTTTTTTCTGTAAATCCGTTTGAGTTCTTTGTAAATTCTGGATGTCAGCCCTTTGTCAGATGGGTAAACTGCAAAAATTTTTTCCCATTCTGTTGGATGCTGATCCACTCTAGTGACTGTTTCTTTTGCCGTGCAGAAGCTGTGGAGTTTCATTAGGTCCCATTTGTCTATTTTGGCTTTTGTTGCCAATGCTTTTGGTGTTTTGTTCATGAAGTCCTTGCCTACTCCTATGTCCTGGATAGTTTTGCCTAGATTTCCTTCTAGGGTTTTTATAGTGCCAGGTCTTATGTTTAAGTCTTTAATCCATCTGGAGTTAATTTTAGTGTAAGGTGTCAGGAAGGGGTCCAATTTCTGCTTTCTGCACATGGCTAGCCAGTTTTCCCAACACCATTTGTTAAATAGGGAATCCTTTCCCCATTGCTTGTTTTTGTCAGGTTTATCAAAGATTGTATAGTTGTAGATATGTTGTGTTCCCTCTGGTGCCTCCGTTTTGTTCCATTGGTCTATATCTCTGTTTTGGTACCAGTACCATGCTGTTTTGATTACTGTAGCCTTATAGTATAGTTTGAAATCCGGTAGTGTGATGCCCCCCGCTGTGTTCTCTTTTGGTTCCATATGAAGTTCATGGTGGTTTTTTTCCAGTTCTGTGAAGAAAGTCAATGGTAGCTTGATGGGGATAGCGTTGATTCTGTAAATTACTTTGGGCAGTATAGCCATTTTCACGATATTAATTCTTCCTAACCATGAACATGGAATGTTTCTCCATCTGTTTGTGTCCTCTCTGATTTCTTTGAGCAGTGGTTTGTAGTTCTCCTTGAAGAGGTCTCTTACGTTCCTTGTGAGTTGTATTCCAAGGTATTTTATTCTTTTTGTAGCAATTGCGAATGGCAGTTCGTTCTTGATTTGGCTTTCTTTAAGTCTGTTATTGGGGTAGACGAATGCTTGTGATTTTTGCACATTGATTTTATATCCTGAGACGTTGCTTTAGTTGCTTGTCAGTTTCAGGAGTTTTTGGGCTGAGGTGATGGGGTCTTCTAGGTATACTATCATGTCGTCTGCAAATAGAGACAATTTGGCTTCCACCTTTCCTATTTGAATACCCTTTATTTCTTTTTCTTGCCTGAATGCTCTGGCTAGAACTCCCAGAACTATATTGAATAGGAGTGGTGAAAGAGGGCATCCTTGTCTAGTGCCAGATTTCAAAGGGAATGCTCCCAGTTTTTGCCCATTCAGTATGATATTGGCTGTTGGTTTGTCATAAATAGCTTTTATTACTTTGAGATACGTTCCATCAATACCGAGTTTATTGAGGGTTTTTAGCATAAAGGGCTGTTGAAGTTTGTCAAATGCCTTCTCTGCATCAATTGAGATAATCATGTGGTTTTTGTTTTTGGTTCTGTTTATGTGGTGAATTATGTTTATAGACTTGCGTATGTTGAACCAGCCTTGCATCCCCAGGATGAATCCTACTTGATCATGGTGAATAAGTTTTTTGATTTGCTGTTGTATTCGGCTTGCCAATATTTTATTGAAGATTTTTGCATCTATGTTCATCATGGATATTGGCCTGAAGTTTTCTTTTCTCGTTGGGTCTCTGCCGGGTTTTGGTATCAGAATGATGTTGGTCTCGTAAAATGATTTGGGAAGGCTTCCCTCTTTTGGATTGTTTGAAATTGTTTTAGAAGGAATGGTACCAGCTCCTCTTTGTGTGTCTGGTAGAATTCAGCTGTGAACCCGTCTGGACCTGGGCTTTTGTTGTGTGGTAGGCACTTAATTGCTGCCTCGACTTCTGACCTTGTTATTGGTCTATTTATAGTTTTAGCTTCCTCCTGGTTTAGGCTTGGGAGGATGCAGG
Organism: Callithrix jacchus; assembly: GCF_049354715.1. Taxonomy (NCBI): domain Eukaryota; kingdom Metazoa; phylum Chordata; class Mammalia; order Primates; family Cebidae; genus Callithrix; species Callithrix jacchus. The sequence goes on from NC_133522.1 coordinate 14,909,211, forward strand.
AGTCCAGGAATTTATCCATTTCTTCCAGGTTTACTAGTTTATGTGCATAGAGTTGTTTGTAATATTCTCTGATGATGGTTTGAATTTCTGTGGAATCTGTGGTGATTTCCCCTTTATCATTTTTTATTGCATCAATTTGGTTGTTCTCTCTTTTCTTTTTAATCAATCTGGCTAGTGGTCTGTCTATTTTGTTGATCTTTTCAAAAAACCAGCTCTTGGATTTATTGATTTTTTGAAGGGTTTTTCGTGTCTCAATCTCCTTCAGTTCAGCTCTGATCTTAGTTATTTCTTGTCTTCTGCTGGGTTTTGAGTTTTTTTGATCTTGCTCCTCTAGCTCTTTCAATTTTGATGATAGGGTGTCAATTTTGGATCTCTCCATTCTCCTCATATGGGCACTTATTGCTATATACTTTACTCTAGAGACTGCTTTAAATGTGTCCCAGAGGTTCTGGCATGTTATGTCTTCGTTCTCATTGGTTTCGAAGAACTTCTTTATTTCTGACTTCATTTCATTGTTTACCCAGTCAACATTCAAGAGCCAGTTGTTCAGTTTCCATGAAGCTGTGCGGTTCTGGGTTGGTTTCTGTATTCTGAGTTCTAACTTGATTGCACTATGGTCTGAGAGGCTGTTTGTTATGATCTCAGTTGTGTTGCATTTGTTTAGCAGTGCTTTACTTCCAATTATGTGGTCAATTTTTGAGTAGGTGTGATGTGGTGCTGAGAAGAATGTATATTCTGTGGATTTGGGGTGGAGAGTTCTGTAAATGTCTATCAGGTTTGCTTGCTCCAGGTCTGAGTTCAAGCCCTGGATATCCTTGTTGATTTTCTGTCTGGTTGATCTGTCTAATATTGACAGTGGAGTGATAAAGTCTCCCACTATTATTGTGTGGGAGTCTAAGTCTCTTTGTAAGTCATTAAGAACTTGCCTTATGTATCTGGGTGCTCCTGCATTGGGTCCACATATGTTTAGGATTGTTAGCTCTTCTTGTTGTATCGATCCTTTTACCATTATGTAATGGCCTTCTTTGTCTCTTTTGATCTTTGTTGCTTTAAAGTCTATTTTATCAGAGATGAGAATTGCAACTCCTGCTTTTGTTTGCTCTCCATTTGCTTGGTAAATCTTCCTCCATCACTTTATTTTGAGCCTTTGTGTATTCTTGCATATGAGATGGGTTTCCTGGATATAGCACACTGATGGGTTTTGGATTTTTATCCAATTTGCCAGTGTGTGTCTTTTGATTGGTGCATTTAGTCCATTTACATTTAGGGTTAATATTGTTATGTGTGAATTTGATACTGCCATTTTGATGCTAAGTGGCTGTTTTGCCTGTTAGTTGTTGTAGATTCTTCATTATGTTGATGCTCTTTAGCATTTAGTGTGATTTTGGAATGGCTGGTACTGGTTCTTCCTTTCTATGTGTAGTGCCTCTTTCAGGAGCTCTTGTAAAGCAGGCCTGGTGGTGACAAAGTCTCTGAGTACTTGCTTGTTCGCAAAGGATTTTATTTTTCCTTCACTTCTGAAGCTCCGTTTGGCTGGATATGATATTCTGGGTTGAAAGTTCTTTTCTTTAAGAATTTTGAATATTGGCCCCCACTCTCTTCTGGCTTGTAGTGTTTCTGCCGAGAGATCTTCTGTGAGTCTGATGTGCTTCCCTTTGTGGGTAATTCGACCTTTCTCTCTGGCTGCCCTTAGTATTTTCTCCTTTATTTCAACCTTGTTGAATCTGAGGATTATGTGCCTTGGGGTTGCTCTTCTTGCGGAATATCTTTGTGGTGTTCTCTGTATTTTCTGCATTTGAGTGTTGGCCTGTCTTGCTAGGTGGGGGAAGTTTTCCTGGATGATGTCCTGAAGACTATTTTCCAGCTTGGATTCATTCTCTTCGTCCCCTTCTGGTACACCTATCAAACGTAGGTTAGGTTTTTTCACATAGTCCCACATTTCCTGGAGACTTTGTTCATTCCTTTTTGCGCTTTTTTCTCTAATCTTGGTTTCTCGTTTAATTTCATTGAGTTGGTCTTCGACTTCAGATATTCTTTCTTCTGCTTGGTCAATTCGGCTATTGAAACTTGTGCTTGCTTCGTGAAGTTCTCGTATTGTGTTTTTCAGCTCCTTTAATTCATTCATATTCCTAAGTTATCCATTCTTGTTATCATTTCCTCGAATCTTTTTTCAAATCTTTTTTTAAGGTTCTTAGTTTCTTTGCATTGATTTAATACATGTTCTTTTAGCTCACAAAAGTTTCTCATTATCCACCTTCTGAAGTCTAATTCCGTCATTTCGTCACAGTCATTCTCCGTCCAGCTTTGTTCCCTTGCTGGTGAGGAGTTTTGGTCCTTTCTAGGAGGCGAGGTGTTCTGGTTTCGGGTGTTTGCCTCCTTTTTGCGCTGGTTTCTTCCCATCTTTGTGGGTTTATCTGCTTGTCGTCTGTGTAGTTGCTGACTTTTCAATTGGGTCTCTGAGTGGACACCCAGATTGTTGATGATGAAGTATTTCTGTTACTTGGTTTTCCTTCTACCAGCCTAGCCCCTTCGCTGTAGGACTGCTGAGGTCCACTCTAGGCCCTGCTTGTCTGGGGTGCACCTCTAGCAGCTGTGGCACAGTGAGGGATGCTACCCGTTTCTTTTTCTGCTATCTTTGTCCCAGAATGATGCCTGCCAAATGTCAGTCTTTTGGATATAGAGGGGTCAGGGAGCTGCTTGAGGAGACAGTCTGTTCTTTTTAGGAGCTCAATTTCTGAGCTGTGAGCTCTGTTGTTCATTCAGGGCTGTCAGGCTGCTATGTTTGATTCTGCTGCAACAGAGCTCATTTAAAAAACCCTTTTTTTCTCAAATGTTCTGTGTTGGGGTGTTCGGGCTTTATTTTTGGATGACCGTTGAGGTGTCCTGCCCAGCTAGGAGGCAGACTAGCCACTGTTTGCCTGCCGAGTCTCCGCCCTGCTGTTGTGTGATTCGCCCTGTTCCTGCAGACTCTGCTGTGGTCTCTGCCAGCCCTGCAGCAGAGTCTCTTCGTTGTAGCGTGTTGCCTCGGCAACAGAGGCTGCCTCAGCAGTGGGCGTGTATCTCAGTAGGGACGGGTTGCCTCGGCAATGGCAGGCTGCGTCAGCAGTGGGCGTGTATCTCAGTTTGGGTGGGTTGCCTCGGTAGTGGTGGATGCCCCTCCCCCTCAGAGCATCTCGGACCCTCTGCTCAGGATAGTTTGAAATCGCGGTTTTGTTCGTTCCACTGGGTACCCCGAACGCTCTGTCCCTGCAATCCCCTGGGCTGGCCTACTGTCCAAGTCTCGTTCAGTCTCAAGTCCAGCCCTCTGAAGTCTCAGGTTGCCAGTTCAACAGGGCACCTGGACAAGCGCGCCCTGTGGGGATTGCTGGGTAGGGCCGGCCGCCGCCGCCCCGGCTGCCGGCTTCACCAGGCAGACTTACTGTCTGGCGTCCCGTGTCTCCCTTACACTTGGGAGTTTCCCCATTGTGTGGGCAACAAAGATCAGTCTGGAAATGCAGCTCAGACTCACCTCTTTGCAGATTCAACGAGAGCTCCAATCCTGGGTTGTTCTCACAGCAGCATCTTGAGTCCTCCGAGGAGTAGTGTTTCTAATAAAGAAGAAATAAAGAAAACTGCTTACATATCCTTAACTTTAAGGTCCCTATTCTTTTCTTCCCCCGCCCTTTGGAGATGAAGTCTTGCTCTGTCACCCAGGCTGCAGTGAAGTGGTTTGATAAGAGCTCACTGCAATCTTGAACTCTCTTGCTCAAGAAATCCTCCTGCCTAAGCAATCCTCCTGCCTCAGCCTACTGAGTAGCTAGGACTATAGGCTCATGCCATCTTGACCTCCCAAAGATAAGGTCACCTTTCCTGGGTGAGCCACTGCACCAAACTGAGATTCTTTTTTCTTTTAAAGGTAAAGAATAAAGGTTACCCTTTTTTTCCACAGAGCTAATCATCCCTCTGTATCTATGGAGGATGGGTTCCAGTATGTCTTTTGGATACCAAGATCTGTGGATGCTCAAATTCTTGATAGAAAAATAACATAGTATTTGCATATAACCCACACATTTCTTTGCATATGCTTTAAATCTTTTCTAGATTGCTTATAATATCTAATCTAATAGAAATGCTAGTAAGCTGTTATAGTATTATATTATTTTGGAATAATGACAAAAGCTGTACATGTTTAACACATGCACAATTCTTAAAAAATAATTACAATCTGCAGTTGGTTGAATGCATAGATGTAAAACTCATGGATGTGGAGGGCCGACTGTACTACCCAGATCTCCGTAGGACAGCTTAGTTGTTTTTCCCAAGTGCTCTCATAGGTGCCATGTCCTCATTTATGTTTATTGTTTGTGTGTCATGGATGTGGAGGGCCAACTGTACTACTCAGATCTCCCTAGTACGGGTTAGTTGTGTTTCCCAAGTGCTCTCATAAGGTGCCATGTCATCGTTTATGTTTATTGTTTGTGTGTCAAATATATATGCACATATATGTATGTTTATTTTATGTCATATATCACAGTATATATCATAAGCTTTTGGAAGGTCATATAATTTTTCAGTCACAACCCCATTGTATTTCTCTTTGGAACATAAATGGTACTCAGCAGATGTGCAGCAAATTGACAATTTAGTGCAAGTAAAATTAATCTTCTAAAAATTACTCTGCTTGAAATCTAAAATTTCCCCTTCAAACATTTTGATAGACGCTGATTGTTTAACAGGACTTTTCAGCCCATGAAAGACCAAAATCCTACCTGGAGTGCACATCCCTTGAAGGGACAGTTTAGTCACTAGCACTGAGTACCAAAATCTGTCTTCATCCACTGACAATGACCCCAGATTCTCTACTAAGGAGAAGAACCTACGACAAGGGCCCTTTTGGAGGCATTTTCTCTTCCCTGTGAGATAACTAGTACTCTCAATGCACTGATTACTTGCTGCCAATGATGGAGGCAAGCAATGATTCAAAAACCCTGCTGCTGCCAAGAGAGAGTATCCATTCGTATCTATCATTAGTCACAGCCACCAGAGTATCAGGAAATCACACTCAGGAGCAACTAAATACGTTGGATTTGGAGAACGTACTTCTTTTTACACAATCTTGTGTTGATAGGTGCATATAATATACCACATAGTTCTCTTCAGATCAAATAAACCTTGAACTTATCCTTTGAAAAATAAGTCTTAACATATTTAGTGTTTTATATGCTGAAAATTATTAATAAGTGCCCATTTCAATGCATCATTTCCTACTAGACTGATTATGACTGTAACTATATAATAAGAAACTATTCTATTCATGTTAAGTGCTACTCCTCTAATCCTTAAAATCCACCTGCCAGTGCATTTCACTTTTGCTATCTCATTTTATGTAACCCATGTTGATAGATTTCTTATACCCAGAATAATTGTTTATGTATGCTCTAGCATGAGTATCCATGCAGTCTAGAAAACAATTGCAGAATGGGATGCTTCCCTCTTGTAATTACTCACCACAGCATTCATGTAAGAGATTTAATTAATGGAAATTTTTCCAAAAGGATCAATGAGATGCCTGGTGATTGACTTTCACTGAGCATAACAGGCTCATGAACTTGCAGTGAGGGTCAGGTGTAAAGAGGTAGTAATGTCTCCTGGGGTGAGAATGTTATCTGCTACTCTCTCCTAACAAGTACTTTTCTCTCAGATGATTTGCTGGCCGCACTTTCTGCATTTTGCTATTAATTCAACCAGGAATGACAATGAGTGCTTAAAACTGTTTCTGCATACACCTAATGCCTGACGTGGGGGAGCCTTGCTCATATGTCCTCAACATCAGTAAAATTGCCATGCATTTTTTATAGATGTCTTTATCAAAAAGAACAAGGGGATAAATAATCACATCATGTGTCACTTCTTGAGCTTTTATGATATTAATTATTACTCCATTTTACCCCTGTTAAGAACTCTGTGTAGTCCTAGGGCATCCTATTTCATTAGGCAGCATTATTTAGAAAAACAATTTTCTATTTTCATGGATTCCCACTATCCTAACAAAACTTTTTTCTAGATATGCTAATGTTTATAAGGGTTTCCAGAATCCATCCAAATCATTAAGGGTTATGCTGTACCCCAAATAAGTGTCATCCTCTCTGCTCATGTCTGCCGAGTGTCACATACACTCCACGCCTAAACATCATCTCAGTATCTTACTTATACTGAACTTTAGAATAGCTCACCACAGAATGATCTTGCAGTCAGCCTAAATTATATATATTTGGAAAATTCCTAAAACTTCATGATCTTTTCTTCATCATCTAAAATTTAAAATTATAATTAACTACATCAGAATTAACAAATTAAATGTAAAAACTTTTAGAGGAAGCTAGTTCTATGTTCAATCATCTTCGTTCTCATTTTCCTCCACATGTTCATATAAAGTCTGCAAACTCCTTCAAATTCAATTCAAGTCCAACTATGATTGATTGTTTCATTTATTCCTAAATTTATATTAATATCTGCCATAATTAACTGACAGTGTTTCTTACCTTAAATTCTAAACAGCTTCAGTTTTTTGTCAAAATCAAGTCAGTATTTTTTACACAATAGTAAAATCTTGCAAGATTACAGATAGCTAAGCATTCATCTTAAAGAATCAGCACTTTTTCCTATGCCCTTTATAAGTATTTATAAACTTAATTATTCTAAATACAGCATGCCAAACATAACCTGTTTACAATGGCTGGAGGCCATCATTAAATAACCAATTGCAGTAACATGAAGTGAGACAGAATGCTGAGTGGACATGGTCTGTAATGATGCTCTTAGAACGTGATTTTAAAGAGAAGTTTTCATTGTCAGTGAGATTTTCAGTCATTTTGCATTTTCTGAGGAAAATGGAGTGTACCCCGTGCAGCGGCAAGGCTATCTAAACATTGAGCCAATCGAAAGTGTTTAACTTTTATAAATCATGTATATTCATTTTGACAAAAAAAGTCAGTGAATTTTTTAACATTCCAGCTCTTATCTTTGTCTTTCTAGAGGAACACTGTACTCTCACTCTACATTTAACCTTTGAACAACATGAGTGTTAGAGGCACCGAATCCCCACACAGTCAAAAATCTACATAAAACTTTTGACTTCCTGGAAACCTAACTAATAATAGCTTACTATTGGCTGGAAGCCTTACCAATAACGTGAACAGTCAACTTAACAAGTACTTTGTATGTTATATGTATTATATGCTGTATTTTTGCAATAAAGTAAGCTAGAGTAAAGAAAGTATCATCGAGAAAGTCATGAGAAATAAAGTATATTTACTATTCCTTAAGTGAAAGTGGATCACAATAAAGATCTCCATCCTCATAATCTCCATGCTGAAAAAGACAAGGAGGAGGAGAAAAAGGCGGTCTCGGTGTTGCTCTTTCAAGAATGGCAAAGGTGGAAGAAATTGTGAGTAAGTGGACACATGTAGTTCAAACTCATGCTCATCAACAGTTAACTGTATATAACCCTAGGATGTTTCTATCTTATTCTTAACTTTAAACTCTCCTGGGCCACCTATTTAAAAATTATTTACACTCTATTACCAGACTCTGCTTTGATTTAATGAATTCAAATATTGTCTGCAATTAAAGAGGTACCCCCATTTTAATATCAGCATCAGCTGTATAATTGCTATGTAAAATAAAGAAACAAAAACCTACCTACCATCTCAAGTCTTGTAATTCTGTAATGCAGGCCTATTTCTCTACTCTTTATCAGTGAATTTACTAAATATTTTTTGAAATAATTATCACCTATTTAATACTGCAAAACATGCACTTAAACTTCATTAGGATAGTTTCCCAAGATAGAACTTCCACTTCACTGGTGAAGAAATTTGTGCAGGAAGATGTTATTTAGCGAGTAAGAGGCTGAGTTGGGATCTAAGCCAGTGTGACACCTTCTTCCAAATTAGCAGAAGTTGTCCCAGCACTTTGGGAGGCCGAGGTGGGTGGATCACGAGGTCAAGAGATCGAGACCATCCTGGTCAACAAGGTGAAACCCTGTCTCTACTAAAAATACAAAAATTAGCTGGGCATGGTGGTGCGCACCTGTAGTCCCAGCTATTCGGGAGGCTGAGGCAGGAGAATTTCTTGAACCCAGAAGGCGGAGGTTGCGGTGAGCCGAGATCATGCCATTGCACTCCAGTCTGGGTAACAAGAGCGAAACTCCGTCTCAAAAAAAAAAAGTGGTCATGTTTAGATGCAGGGACTGTCTACTTAGTGTCTGTACTGAACAAACTATTTATTTGTAAGTAAATTGGAAATGGTATTCTCACACTGCCTGCTTTAGTGATTGAGATTGTGGCTATAGACTGGGAGGGTATGTGTATATAGTTTTCAGGACATGACTTTTATTTGACGAATACTTTTCTCTTCATCCATCACTTTTTTTCGGTTACCATTGCCTTCATCGACATAGCAGTCAGAGCAGTGAATTCATGATTTGTCCACATGCAATTTCTCTGCAACTCTGCAGTTTATTTCATCTTCTGATCACAAGCTGTTCATTGAGTAACACTGCTTTCTTTAATCTATCCATTTTTCACAAGGATGCTATTTAAGTATCTATGTAAGGTAGAAAAATATTTTAAAAAATAGCCATTTATAGGAAATGATTATCAAATAGCATTTTGGAGGTTAGAAAATGACTGAACATATATTATTTCATATTCTTGAGTTTTCTTTGTGTTTCAGACAAAGTTTTAGGTAAGTTGGATGAATATTTTATCTTTTTTAGAGAAAAAAGAAGCTTTAAGGTCATGTCAAATAATAATATGATTTCCAAGTCTAAGTAATTAGGCCAAGATTCCTACCTTAATGTTCATTCTGTACATAATATTTATGATTATACAGATGCATGTCTTTTGATGAAGAAAATGCAGCCTTCAATATGTATGACTGTTTTAATGTTTAAATTTTAGCAAACTTAAAAATATTCATTAGAAAGACTTTTAATCAGAAAAATATATATACAAAAATTTTGTAAGCCAATAGCCTACAATTTCTACCTAATATAAACAATAGATAATATTACAGAATTTTTTCAGGGCAGGTACAATTGTTTTATGAATATGCCCATCACAATTCTGGTGTTAATATCTGCAGTGTCATTGAAAATTAGAATACGTTGTTATTTGAAAATTTTATTTAGTAAGTAGTTTCAAATCAATTTAGAAGACAATTTAATATACATGCAAAGGTTAAAAATTACCTAAATTTCAGGAATTGTAAACTATGGCTTGTATATTAAATTGCTAGTGTAAATATTCAGATTTCATGGAAATTAATGATAAGAAACATAAAAAGAAAAAATAAGTTATTATAAAAATTAAAACCACAATGTGAGATATAAAATATTTCTCCTAGAAAAAAATGTGTGTGTGTGTGTGTGTGTGTTTGTGTGTGTGTGTGTGTGTGTATGCATGCCTTAGATAAGGGCCCCTGAAAGATAATCTAATAATGAAAGCAATTCTTTAAACTCTTGACTTAAATGGTCTTTAAGTGGACTAAAGGAAAAGGCTTTATATTAAATATGAAAATCTTCCTTTTATTTTCTCAGTCTCTTCTGTTGGATAAGCCTAATGAAAACTCAGTTTAATACTGTATTTAAAAATCTTTCATTGTATTCTGTACCCCAAGATACCACTTTTATGGTGTGAAATTACCATGCTTTCTGAAATAATTTCTTGGTTTTTTGTTAGGCTATACATTTTTGTTTATTTCTGTTTTCATTAAGCTTGAAAGGAAATATAACAAATACACAGAGGAGCTAGGTGATGAAACTGTGGAGTATATCACATATTTGCATACACATGATTACCTTGCATTCTAGAGTCGATTTCTACAAATGCATTTAGAAAATCTCATGGGAACTGCAAAGGAATAGAATAAGAGCTAGATGAGTTTTCTCTTTGAATTGTAAGGTGTTCAGAGTGAAGATTTCACAAGTGAGATCTGAATACAGCTAATAAAAAGGGCTTGCCTCTGTTGGAGGAAAAAATATATATAGATATATGTTTTTAATGGATTAAGTTCAGATTTATTATTCTGAACTATTCACCCAGCATTAATCATAAATCAATTTAGTGACATGTTAAAATATGAGAAAATTTTATATGCTGTTCGGATGATCCATGTAACAGGTACAATCGATGATTTTGCACTGTGCTTTCTTTCCACTGGGCTCTCTAGTGATGCATTATCATCTCTTTACCAATTTTATTCTCCCAGGCAATCAAGGGCTTGAGGTACCCCATAGTAATTCTATACCCCTGTGCAAGGGAACACAAATCAACTTGAAAGGAAGAGTATGTCTGGTTTGATGCCATAGATTATGCAGAACAAGAAAAATGTCCGTTTCTAAGACCAAACCTAGAGCTTTTAAAAAAGTGAATCTGGAATCTTACCCTTTACAATTGCCTAGCTATTACAAACACATTTGTCTATTTTTTCCCTTCCAGATATATTCCCCAAAGTGACTCCAAGCATGTTCTGTAGTTTATAATTACTTGGGAGGATGACAGCTAATGAATAGCTTCTCTCCCACTTGCATGTGTGATGAACAAATGCTTTTCCAAGAAAGTCATACATTATTCAGTTCACTGTGTGAGATAAATGCACATTTTAATCAAATAATAGTGAAAACTTTTAATTCCATTTTACATCCTTGCATATACAATTATGAAGTGTTATATGTGATAACAAAATGTGATATTCCTATGAAATTCCATTATATTTAAAGAAATTTCATTAATTAAAATGTATTGCTATATTTAAGGGAAATTTAGGCTAATGACGTGGCAGATATAATTACCTTAAAGTGTGACTCCCACACCTTCCTGGCAACTAAAAGATAAGGAAGTAGGAAAGAAAGAAAATTATGAAATTTATCAGATCAACCTGTAACACTTGACTCAACAGCTTACTAGCTGAGTGATTAGAGACTCAATCACCTTAAATCTCAGTCATCACATTTGTTAAATACAAATAATATCAGTTTCCTGAGGTTTAAATGAGACATTTCATTTAATTGCTAGGAAGGTATTTTAATTTTAAATAAAAATTATGTATTTCTGTTAATAATATTTATTTTTTGAAATGTGAACCTAATACAAACCTTTGAACATATATTGTGTATTGAAGATGTGGGTGAAGCTTGAAAGAGTTTTTTTAAGGCTAATTAGCTAAAGTTCGCTTAAAAAATAAAATGTGTCAGTTTTTATAATGCGTTTCTGAAAAATAGCTTTATTTAGAAAGTTACAGTTATACTTTTTCTTGCCACAATTTTATAACCTGGAAAAGCAAATTACAAAAATGTGATTGTACATTTGCCATACAGAATAAATACTTGGAGTTCAGGAATGTTATAAACTTCAACATTATGTAATTTTTTTAGCAAATATAATGGTACAGACTCATACACTGAAGCAGAAAATTGGAGTCCGTGACTTTAGACACTTTATTAATAAATCTCGTTAATTGGTACTGACAGTCCTTTGGTGATGAAAGATCATTATATTTTCAGGTTTGCCCCAATGCTTGTGAAAAAATATTATTCCTCACCAGTGGATAATCTAATTTAACTAAAGAGCAAAGCCTATAAAATCAGAGTTGATGACCTAGTTGATTAATGTCCCTAGCAATTTTATTAGAGCAAAATGTAATTTAGAAATCCTACCACAGAAAATCATCATTGTTTTGGTTAAATTATGTACACACACTGTATATAATGATCTTATATGATACAAATTTAAGATAGGAACATTTTGCACTACTATATTACCTCTCTCTCTCTCTCTCTCTCTCTCTCTCTCTCTCTCTCTCGTTGTGTATATATGTATATATATGGTTATACACACACACACACATATATATATAGGATAGGAACATTTTGAACTATATATATATATATATATAGAGAGAGAGAGAGAGAGGTAATACAATATAGATATATAGATATATATATATATACATATATATATCTGTGTGTAGACATATATATATGTCTACATATATATATCTGTGTGTGTCTACACACACAGCACACATGTACACACACAAATATATATATAGCCACGTGTGTGTGTAATATTTAAATTGGCATATTATCTCATAACTATCTTTTAGAAGTCACAATTCATCTATAGAATGCACAACTAATATTTTAGATAGAGCAACAGAAAATTGACAGATTTTAACGAAATATTTTGGTGGAGTTTTAAATTTTGCTTTTAAATTTTGACGAGTTATTTTTAAGAAATGAAGAATATTTTATACACATATATATAACTGCAAAAATATTTATTTCCTTTCTTAAAGGAGTACTGTCTCTCTCTTGAAATTGGGAAAGTCTGTGTTTCTGTCTTCATTCTCTTCTCAAAAATCCCTCTGAATTCCTGTCCCTGTGCTGTGCCAAACACACCACTGCATTGTAAAACAGTGTCAAAACACTGGTTGTTGTGGGGAATTTCAATAAAAGTCAGTAGCAGGAACAAGGTCAAATCAGTAGCTTGACTTGGCCACTCACTTCATTTAAATTATAAGAAAAATTCAATAATCCTATGAACCAGATGTTGAAATGTGGGTGAATGAGTGTGGACAAACATGATTGTTGTCTGTAACTGGTGTTGCTGATGCACTTTTAGATTTAGTAAAATTCCAAACCTAAAATTTGATTTAAATAAGACCAATATGTGAATGGTTGCCTATGTGTTTTTATAATCAACATGAAGTAAACTCTTTTAGAATTTCATTTCACCCAGCATATAGAGGTAAAAACTAATAACATAATAGATATTCATACAAATAACACATCATCTCATCTACTAAGTCTAAAACAAAGTAGTAGCAATTTCATATACATTATTTTACAAAATGTAATAATATATGTTTAATATTTGTGGTAGTGTTGGCTCATATATTTTTAAAATCTAAGAGTTATACACAGGATGTTAAAAGATTACAAAACAAGACAATCTTCGTGGCCTTAAGTAGTCTTTACTTAAGGAGAGCATATAGGTGCACACAAAAGTATAATTTAAAAGATTATTAACTTCAAAATGTTGTAAGAAGAGATTAAAGAAGAAACTTATTTTTAAAAGTGTAGATTTATTTTTAATGCTTCCACCTAAACAGTCTCCCACATCACCATCACAAGGACCATTCATCTACAACACAGTTTTCAGATCGCATTTCTCAAAGCAGAGAAAAGTGAAATTGGACAGAGGAGTTTGTGGGAATTAAGAACTCTGGTGTTAAAAACATATCAGGCAAAGAGATTATTAGAAAGTCTGAAATGCATATGTTGTCTATCAAACAGAGTAGATTATTATCAGTAGAGCAGGGGATTCTTGATGGGGATTGAAGTGGGAGCTTGGGTTATGAGCTGATGTTGAAAGCATATTAATATAATTTGAGAAAATTCCATAGTCAGAAAGTTAGAAAATATCAAAGACCTTGCAAAACATTCATCATTAGGATGACCTGAATGTAACCTATAAAACTAAAAGATAATTTCACTTAATATGTACAGGAGATTTTAACAACTGAACATACAAGACAGTCTTTGGATAACCTTTTAAACTTAAAATTAGCGACTATAAATACCCTTCTAAATTCTGGGCTAGAAACAAATTCGTATTTTCTGCCAATGTTGCAGGGTAGTTTTGAACTCATGGTTCCATGATCTTAAATGATGCAAACGTAAGACAGGAACTTTTTGAACTGCTCTATTACAATAACTTTTTCTAATGGTGTAACACTAGACTTTGAACGTTCTTGGTATAATGTGTCAAATTTCAATGCCCTAAAGGTAGCCCTGCTGTAACTTATCAAACACTGTGAACTCATACACCGGAATTACTATAACCTCCAAGGAATTATGAAAAATAATCATATTAGTGACTGAATTATCATAATTTTCAAAGCTAGATTCAAGTCCAACTTGGGGTCATATATAAAATTAATCTTTGAATCATTGTAGAATTCCTCTGGGCAATAGTCTACATCATAAAATCAACATAATGATTAATAGACAATTTTTATGCTGAAGAAGTCCAGGAAATAAAATTTCACTGCGTGATTGGGCATATGTGTTATGGAGGATTTTATCTTCTTCTTAAGCATGAAAAATTGTCCACTCAGTAATGTTAGATGAAAAGGATTAATAGTGTGGTACACTATGCAGATCATCCTACCAAGTTTAAAGATGGAAAGTTTTTGTTTTTCAAAACTGCAGGGGATTTAAATAAACATCCTTGACTTTTCAAAGAATGATGTCAGTTAAGCAAAGTACCGTAGTACTTTGTACTAATACTATATGTAGTATATTAGTACTATAATATTAAAATGAAGTTTTAATTTCCATTTCTTCATATGCATGTTTCAATATATATACTTTAAAATGAAAGCAATATTGAGGCATATTTGTATAGAAAAAGACCCAAAGTTGTGTAAGTCATTTCATAATTATTCTTGATATAGCATATTTACCTTAAAGTCTTTTTGAAAACCCCCTTTCTTTTATAAAACAACATATGTGTGTGTGCTTCCATGTCACATGTGTGTAATTTAAATTTATTTTTAAATCATGTTTATGTACATGTTTCCATTTACCCTAAAATGCAGGAAGTCTTAAGGAGTGTCCCATAACAAGACACCCGATGATTCCAGTTTCTAAAACGTATTGAATGTGTAGTACTCCTTTGAACATATTGGGTGAATATATTGATAATTAGGTGTCGTGCTTCAGTTGATGTGGAATTTGTTTGCCGTGAGTTACGTTATGCTATTTGTGAATCCATGGGAATTTGGGGGTGCAAAAGTTATGACAAACAAAATATTGGCACAAACCTCTCATCACCCTCACGATGGTTGTCATCTTGTAGAGCCTTATTTTTTTCTACTGAGTGTGGTCTGTTTTCTGTACAAACTCTAGCCTCTGCTATTTACTATGCATGGAAATTCAATCAGATGTTTAATTACATCTTAACATGAGTTCCAAACAGCTGGCTAATTCCCTTGTTTCTGATTAAAGTGATTACCAAAAATAAAATCTAACATGGCATTTACATACAAGTCTAAAAGGAAGCATTATTAATAAAGGTTAGGCATTTAAGAGATGCAAGAATTTTTAGCACTAGGAATAACAATTTCTTAAACAATGCATTGTAACCAAACAGCAGTGGCAAAATGCAGAAAACAATCATATAGATGTCACCAGTTTGAAAAGGCAGATCCTAGAAAGCTATCAAATAAACATTTAGTAATACCATGGGTGGCCTTGCTACAGTTGATGTGCCAGGCTCTGTCAGGTACCTTTTGGGTTGCAGGTAACCAACAGTGAACATTTGAGTAGCTGGGAGGCAAGTGACTAAGTAAGCACTGCTGACACAAACCAATATTTGGGGAATTCATATTTGTGATATTGTCGATAATAATATGCCCGACATTTACAACTAAACAGAATCTCTGGGGCGTTTTAGCACTATCAAATGAGATTTCTCTAAATCTCCTTGTACTGTTTTTTGTGAAGTATTTTTTTCATTGCCTTAAACATTTAACATCCTCAAAAGAAGGGTATCTTTCGGAAAATTAACTACACAATCTTGGTCATTGTGCTACTTCTCTCTAGTGATTGGAAAGCTACATTAAATCTGTATTAACGCTTTTAGACACAAAATAGTTACATTTCCAAAATCCAAAGCTAGCAGCCACACATGTAATAATGTTACCTTAAATTATATGATATGTGTAGTATCTGGCTTCTATTCATGGTTTTGATTCTGGTGAGAGTTTATAGAGTTAATAAATTGGCTATATTTAGATAAAAAGAAAGATACATCAAGTTTTTCTAACCCACAACCCAGGATGGATTTGAATGTAGCTCTACACAAATTTGTAAACTTTCTTAAAGCACTTCTGCAATTTTTTTTTGTTTTAGTTCATCAGCTATCAATGTTTGTGTATTTTTAATTTTACTTTTTGTTTAAGTTCCAGGAGACATATGAAAAACACACAGGTTTGTTACATAGCTATACATGCATCATGGTGGTTTGCTGCACCTATCGACCCATCACCTAGGTTTTAAGCCCCACATGCATTAGCTATTAGTCGTGATGCTCTTCCTTCCTTCCCCTCTCCCTGGTCAGGACCCAGTATGGGTGTATTTTTCCCCCTACCTGTATCCTCATGTTCCCAATGTTCAGATCCCTCTTATGAGTGAGAACATTCATTGTTTGGTATTCTGTTTCTGCGTTATTTGCTAGATCGTGAATTGGACAAGCTTGATGTACACTGATGGCTTCTCTCTGTCTGAGAGCATTTCTGGTGCAGAAACACTTCAGCCAGTTTGATGGTGGACAGAAAGTGGAATTAGTGCAGCCAGAGTTGCACTTAGCCAATGAGGAGTAAAGATTGATTTAAAAATACCATAGACTCTTTGTCCCATAGTGGGACATTTATTAGATTCCCCAGCAAGACTGAGCTCCAGATATCCACAGGGTAACTTCCTGAACCTTCCCATGCTTTGATAATGCCTTGTGAGTTCCCCTTCCAAATAAACCATTTGTTTCTAGATCTTTCACTCAGGATCCATTTTTGGAGAAATCTAATCCAAGACAAGCTTCTTCCCCTAGAAGCTAGAGTTCAAGTTCCAACTCTACAACTAACTATATTTATCATTTTCCAAAATCACTTAGAGTTTTAAGTATCTTAAGATTTCAGCAAAGATTCATTATTTGCAGCAACTGAAACAATTATATCAAATTTGTCAATTATTGATATTGCTTCACGGATTATCACTAATATAGATATGAACTTTTACAATACTCGATTAGTTAGCAGGCTACTATTATTTGACAATGAATGCTTTGAAAAATTCTTCTTCTAAACATCTGTGTTTGACCAAAGAAGATTCACACATTATAAATTAATACATAAATTTGATCAGATCCAAATTGAAATCCCAACAGAATTTTAAATTAATATTACAAGCTGATTTTCTAATGTATTTTCATGAAAAAATGCAGAAAATTCAATCTATTGACAGAGAAAAAAGATGGAATAGAATTTGCTCTATGAGAAACATTCCATAAGGCTACAGTTCATGATAAAATGACCAAATACACAAATAGGACTTGGAATCAACTAGATCACTACTTGCCTGTATATGTGCTCATGTGTATATGCATTTGTCTCTTTGGCTGTGTATACAGGTGTGTGTTTGTGTGTATATGTACACTGATAACAAATTTTGAAAAATATCTGGGAGAGATATATAATCTGAAATGTGAAGTACATTTCAGAACAATTCTCAAAGAAATGAAATTCTTACCTATTTTGCTGTATCTACAAATTTGTACAAATTGTTTAGAGATATTATATAGCAGTTTAAAAAGTATTAAAATCCTTTCTGTGTGTTTGTGTTATGATAGACAGATCTCCAGGATATACTGTTAATGGGAAAATCCAGGCATAGATCCAGGGAAAGGCAGATATTGATTTAGTCTCAGTATATTAAAAACTATTTGTGCATATACAATAAATGCATACGAATATAGACAAAAAAAAAAAAGCAAAGCAAAACAACCTCTGCAAGAAAACCCTCACATTGTAAAAGGGGTGGGATAGAGAGGAGGAAATCAAGGGTGTGAGCGCCTGCCTCTCTGGTCTTAGAACTTTCTGTCATGGTGAAAGATTTCTGCCACAGCTCGTCATCACATTCTAGCGTGTCAATCTCCTCAATCTCCTTTGTTACATAAAAAACACATTTCTGAGAAATGTCCAATATACTTTTCCTAAAATCCCATTGGTTAGGATTCACATCATGCTCATAACTTTGCACCAAAATAACAGCAGAAAGAAAGTAGCTGAAAATTTCTATCTTTGTTATTGCAGACAAGCTCTGTCACCAAGAAAGGAGCGGAACATGATTATTTCATAGGCCTTTAGCAAGGCCTACCACATTTTCATTACTTTAACATCAACTTTGAGAAGAAGATGTACCACAGTTCTCTTTCTTCTTGTGAACTCAGTAGTTCATGCCAAACGATGGTGTCCTGATTATCAGTGGTGCCTTCGTTACATTCACTTTTAGAGGAAGGATATCTGCAGAGTGTTGTGAAAAATCTGACACAGGATCTGCAATAATATTTCTTCTCAGATTTATAAAAAATATATTCTAATTCATTTGCATGAACATCCTAGTATTTATAAATGAATATGAATTAGGTTCCCACTGTATCCCCATAAGATTTGTTGTTGAAAGGAAATGTTTCCCTTTGAATCAGAATTGAAGACTCTGGATAATTCTTCAGTAACTCTTTTTTACTTATGAAAAATAGTGGTGTACTAAAAATGTAGAGAATTTGGGGATTAGTCCTACAGATTGTTTTCTAGGAGAGACGGTATAGAGATGACTTAACATTAAGCTATGGAAAGTGAAAGAAGCACTACAGGGGATCATGATTTGCAAACGTCACGCTAAGCAGAGAACTGACTAAACCAAAGTCAGGGTAAAGCTGCAATCATTAGTATGCATCACCCAAGAAGTGAAATGCAGAGAGAATAAGAAACCCTGGATAGAGGTTCAGCGGAAGGTCAGGTGAGCGCCTGCAGGATCAGATTCAAATTCTATTTGGAGACATGAAATCTAAGAGGCTTAATTTTTAAAATAGCCTTAATAAATCTGTCAACTGATGGATTGGCAGTTTGATGAGGGCACATAAGCCCCAGAGGCTGAGGATGGATGGAACCTTGAATGTGCTATACATTTAGTTCTTTTGAAACCCAACCAAAAGACAAGCATTGGTATAAAAGAAATAATTAGATTTCCTACTTTGGAGAAAGCAACAGGAAGTATCACATATCCATCCATTCTTTAAAACAGTTACAGAGATTTTTCAGGCTTTTTCTGAGAATTGAATATAACAATATACTCAGAAGGTCTTGACTTTTGTGATATTAGCTAAGAAATGGGACAATTTCATCTAGAACTGTGAAACTCTTAAACTAGAGAGAAACTAGAAAGACGTTAACTAATTTAGGCTACATGGTGACAACTATGCTCTCTACATAGGAATGGTGGGGATATTAGTTTTTTATTTCAGTGGTATAACATTTTCATGGAATTAGTGGCTTAAATAACAAGTATATTAACTTAAAGCCGTGTAGGTCATAATTCCAAAATAACTCTCAATGGGCCAAAATCAAGATGTCAGCAGGACTGTTCTTCCTTTTCTGGATGCTCTAGTGAAGGATTGATTTTTTTTTTTTTTTTTTTTTTTTGTCTTTCCCAGCATCTAGAGGCTTCTCACATATTATTGGCTACTCATCATCTTCAAATCCAACAATGTCTTTCTCACATCATACCACTCTGCTGCTCACTCATCTGCTTTCCTTTGCATTTAAGGACCCTTGTGAGCACACTGAACTAAGCCTTGCCATTCAGGATAATTTCCCTATAATAGATTCAGCTGATTAGCAATTTTAATTTCATCTGCTACCTTAATTCTCTTCTGCCCTGTAAGGAAACACCTTCAGAGGTTCCAGGAATTGGGATATGAACATCTTTCTGCTTACCACTAAAAAATTACCAGACTAGCAATGTCTCTAATATGCATTGATTTGAAGCTTGCACAGAAGATAGCAAACACAGTATAGTACAGTCGTAATACCTAAAACACTTTCCTGCATTTCAAAAGAGCTTGTAAATTGATTAAAAACATATTGATGATTAAGGGCAGAAGCAAAAACATATTTCGTTCAATTAAGCTTGCATATGCTGAGGGCCTACTCTATTTTCAGAATCATTTTATGCACTTAAAGGCAGAAAGCAAGTTCAGAATTGACCCAATCCTGATCCTCATCTTTCTAGAGCCCACAAAGTATTGTGTTTCCAGTCACCTACAGAAATGTGATAAAAGAAAGTCATGGTCGGGCGCGGTGGCTCACGCCTGTAATCCCAGCACTTTGGGAGGCTGAGGTGGATGGATCATGAGGTCAAGAGATCGAGACCATCCTGGTCAACAAGGTGAAACCCCGTCTCTATTAAAAATACAAAAATTAGCTGGGCATGGTGATGTGTGCCTGTAATCCTAGCTACTCGGGATGCCAAGACAGAAGAATTGCTTGAACTCAGAAGGCAGAGGTTGCGGTGAGCCAAGATCGTGCCATTGCACTCCAGTCTGGGAAACAACAGTGAGACTCCATCTCAAAAAGAAAAAAAAAAAGAAAAGAAAGAAAGTCATTAGAATATCACTCTAGTAAATAAAGTTAAATATTTAGTGCTAATTTGGTATCACTTCGTTAACTGGCTAACTTCGTAAGAGGAACGTACCTAAAGAAAGAAAAAATTAAATATTCGTATCCCATCAGGTCATCGTATTGATTTTAGTGTCATGTGGAAAGTGAAATAAGAATGAGCCAACTGTTGAAAAATAATTTTATGTAGTAAATCAAAAGATAATACTAGATATTACTCAATGGTGCAATGAATGATGTTAAAAGTATTTTAGGTATTCACCAGGAGGAATCATTACTGTAGTCCCCACAGATTTAAATCATAGAGTTTATATTGGATTCTCTTCCCTTTTCTGCAACCTTCATGTTATAAAAGTACCCTCTCCCTGTTTTCCCTCCAGGACTCAGGCCTACTAAAGGATCAGGAAAAATTCTGTAATACAATAAAATTCCTCTCCACACTTACTAATGGTTTAAAGGATCAATTCTTCTCCAAGGTACTTAATTACAAGATACTTTTTAAAGCAGCTGATTAATTTAACTGTTACACAGGATGCTTAATTGACAGTCTTCTAAACATTCAGTGTTGAAGGATTAATCCAAGTGAAACCATACATGATAAAATATCTGCCAGTGTAGGATGTGAAGTGAAATGGCTTCTGGGGTAAGGAAAAACATTAGGAGTCCTCTGTTTGGAAGCCAGCTCTTTTCTGAACTTCTCCTGATATTTTCTTCCCTCTCTCTATTTTTCAATCCCTAGATTGTTTAAAGCCTCCAAGTTTGCTGGTTTGCTTTTTGATAATATCAAATAGGATTCTTGTAATCCAAGATTCAGAGAAGATCAGAGATGTGCATTTGTATATGAATTTGATTTTGTAATATGTGAGAAAAGATCAGTAGTTTAAATATGTGTTGCCCGATGCTCTTCCTCTTTACCAGTTTGAGAAATTCTGGATTCAGATCGACTGTTTCATATTCAATAGCATATCCATGCCTGACCTATTTAATTTTTGACTTATTTTTCCAGTGATGGTATACCTTGTCATTTTATAGTACATTTATAATTGAATTTATATTTCTTTCCCATGTTTAGAAAAATCTAAACATCATAAAACTTGGGAGTCAACTTGTGTGTTAAGGTATAATTAGGTGTCCTTTCTCCTATTGATTCTCATCTCTTTTCTCCCTTCTTTTTATTCCTACTGATAAACTATAAGCACCATCAATTTATACGGACTTAGTGATCCTGAAATAGCCTCATGTCAGTCATTTTCAGCTCTAATTTGTCGTATGCAAGTGAAAAATCCCTGAAAAAAATGTTCAGTGTATTCAGGACTAGGTCAAATTACATTATTCAAATTTCCTTTCAAGTTAACCAACATCGCCTTACCTTTGCCCTGGTCAGACCAGCTCTTTACACATCATTCATCTTGACGAAATGATCCACGCCAGTTAAGCAACTTGGTGTTTCAGGAAATAGCTCAAATTCTCTGTGAAACAGGTCATATTTCCAAGTTCTAATGCTCTCTCTCCCTCTTCTTTCTTCTATTATCTCTACAATTTATTTCATGATTACACAGGACTTTCCTGGTGATAATTTTGATTTATGCTTTCAAATTCATACTATGATTCAGACTTCATGCTTGGAGTTGGTTTGATTTTCCTAAAGCAATCTTTCATCCTTAAAGCAAATATCATACTTAACCAATGTGTTTACATGCCGAATAAACATTGAGTGTCGCATTCTACTAGGCTACTGAGATAGGCATGGGGATTATTAATTCCTGTAAAAAACATCAAACAGAGGTCAAGTGTTAATTTGTTATTTTTGGCACTGTTACTAGTGTAGTACCTTAAGATTCAAGCCATGTGTATATTTAAATATTAAGAAAGAAAAAAGTCACATTATTTGAAACTCTACCTCTCAGGCTCAACCAATGTTCATGCCTCAGCATTCTGAGTAGCTGGGACTCAGGTGTGCACCACCAAGCCTGGTTAATTTTTGTATTTTTAGTAGAGATATGTTTTGCCATGTTGGCCAGACTGGTCTTGAACTCGGACCTCAAGTAACCCACCCGCCTCGGCCTCTCAAAGTGCTGGGGATTACAGGCATCAGTCACCACGCCTGGCTAATATAATGCTATGTGGCAAATATTTACATTGCTGCCGAGTAATATATTATTAATTTGATTCCGTGTATTTAATGAACACATACTATGGCTGTTTTAAGAAATTTAGGACATATAAGTAAATAGTAATTAGCTAATATAATGCTATGTGGCAAATATTTACATTGCTGCCGGGTAGTATATTACTCATTTTATTCCGTGTATTTAATGAACACCTACTATGGCTGTATTAAGGAATTTAGGACATATAAGTAAATAGTAATTAATCAATCAGTCACATTGATTGAACTGAAGGTTGACACCCACTAAGGAGGAGAGTGTAAGGTGACATGCAAGTTAAAAACAATAGATAGCAACCAAGTCAAAGGGCTCCAGGAAGAATTGCCAGGAGAAATGAAGTCTGACCTAACTCATTAGGAAAACAATATGTGAGTGCTGGAGGAAAAAGAAATGTCCAGGCAAAGGAAGAAACATGCACAGGAAGGCGTATGTTTTGGAGGAAGAATGAGGTATCCTCCTCCTTGCACAAGCAAGGGGTTATGTTCTGCAAGATGAGACTAGGGAACAACTGGGCCAGATCATGCAGAGTCTTGTAAGTCATTTAAGGGACTTCCATCTTTATTCTAAGAACACTGGGAATCCAGGGAAAGATGTCTGTGGGCGGGTAGGGGTTACAAGGTATGGGTGGGTTAAATATTTGCAATTCAGAAGCATCATTTGGGCTGTTCTTAGTGGGCTAAAGTAGAGGCATGTCAGCCAGGATGTAATAGCCACTGAGCAGTTTTGACAAGAGCAGTCATGGCCGGGTTTGTTAACAGTGGATAGATCTGAAAGGGATTAGTAGGTACCATTGACCAGACTTGGTTATGGTTGAACATGAAATATGAAGATCAAAGAAGAGCTAATATGACTTAAATCTACCTGTATTACAGGATAGATATTAATGCCTTTCTCTCAATGTACATTTTGACAGATCTTGAGTTTCATTTCGGGTATGTTGAGTTCCAAATGTCAAATCCAGTTAGTAATGTCAAACTGGGAGATGGGAGGAAAAAATCCTTAACTCAGAAGAGAGTTATTGGCTGATGACTTATATTTGATGGCCATTGTTTGTAGATGGTACGTCATGTCATGCCTATTGACGCCGTCACCAGGGATAAAGCATAAAATTAGAAGGAAAAATATTATCACTATAAGTGATTTGGCAGAAATAAAATGTAACATTAAAATAGTTCTGTTTTAGAAAAAGTATGTAATTATGAAGATTATGTTATTTTTGTTAAATAAGTTTTATTATGTGTTCTTAGGTTATTTATGGCCATTACGTTAAAGCAAATTATAATGTAAGAGTTTTAACTTTTGATCAGCAAAGGCACCTCTCCTGTTAGGTTGGTGAGGAAGGAAAGTTTCTCCAAGTAGCCATATCATGCTCTTAAATATTTTACAATAAAAAGGTTAGCAACTGCATTTGTTCTATGAATACAAAGAAACAGGTGCCCGTGGAAGCATTTTAAAGTAATATATCTAAATATTTTAATACATTAATTACATTTTAATTAAATAATACATTTTCACTACTTTGTTCTGATTTCATAGAAATGTTGAAGCTGATTTTCACTTTATCCATTTAGGTTAAATGGAGTAGTTCCCTCTGTAGTCCCCTCTGTATATTTAACCTGCAGTCAGTGGTGGTTTGAAAATATTGAATGAAAAATTCCATAAATAGTTTAGAAATCTAAAATTGTGAATTGTCCGTCAGTCCAGTGTGTGTACACTGCCACTGCCCACCCTTTTGTCACATATTAGCTGTCTCTAATATCAGATGTGCTATCAAAGTATTACAGTGCTTGTGCTCAAATCACTTATTTTACTTAATAACTTAAAGCTTAATCACATCTTTGAATTTTTTCTGTCTGCTCTTTCTTCTTCTTCTTCTTCTTATTATTATTTTTTTTTTTTTAATTTTTTTTTTTTGGAGACAGGGTCTCATCCTATCACCCAGGCTGGAGTACAGTGGCATGATCTCGGCTCACTGCAGACAAGATCTCCGGAACTCAAAAGTATTCTTCCATCTCAGCCTCCCAAATAGCTGGGAGTAGTGACATGTATCACTAAAGACCCAGCTAATGTTTTGTTTAATTTTTTAGAGACAGGGTCTTGCCATGCTACCCAGGATGCTACCCAGGATGGTCTGGAAATTCTGGGTTCAAGCAATCTGCTACCCTCAGCCTCAGAAAATGCTGGGATTACAGTAATGAGCCACCATACCTGGCCTGATTTTTTTTTTTTTTTTTTTGTAGCATCCATAATAAGAAGTAACTTTTCTCAACCCATGGTTATGGCAGGACATTATTGTTTTGTAACAAATAGAAACTATGGAATATTAATTAAGCAGTAAATAAAAGTCTTACAAGGCATTGCCTCATTGCCTAAAAACTAACAAAAAGTATTGTGAAATTGAGATTGCTGTCATTCATTTCAAGTACATAATGTGGAAATAACTTTATGCATTTAATTATGCAGAATAGAGGCATTATGTGTCTATAGATACTTAATGTGTCAAAATTGCTTATAAATTGTCTTTTAAACACAGAGTCTTCCAGAAAGATGAATGCTTTTTTCTTTACAATATTGAAATATTTATCTATATTTTTATGGTTGAGGCATTCAACTGCATTGCTGACAATATTTCCGAGAGACATTAAATTCTATCAGGCAACACGTGAAGCAATTTACTTTCAACAGATTTTTAAATTACATGATTATGAATGAGAATCATTTTAAGTCTTGTCATTTGGTCTAAGAAACAGTCTAGAAGTCAGAGCCTTGTTTATTTCAACAGACGGTTACTTTTTAGCTGATTCCAATATTGCAGGGAGACTTGTAACCACTAAACTTTGAGTCTCAAATTCCCATTAGAGACATGAAATGTGTCTCAGTGGTGAGATGGAAGGATTTAGCTGCTTTGCTATAATAAGAAAAACGCTTTCCATGTTTGAATGTGCACTATTTTGATAAAATCACATATATTTGTGTATGCATATTTATTTTGCCATCTACCTACGGTATTCCAAATAGTAAAAAATGTAGATGAAGCAAATGTAATTGTGTTTTAGATTGCCAGGAAAATGGATTAATACATTTCTATCTGAGTTACTTTAATACAAATCTGATTGCACTGTGATGAAAACAGAGGGTTTTATGATAACCCAGAAAGCATTTTTCTCAAAGTAAATCAAGGGAAAAAAGAAAAGGAAAGAGAATGAGATGTCAGGTCAATATGATTTCTGGTTTCTAAACAGTAATAAATGAGCTTGGTGATTTTGCATAATTGATATTTGCTATTCATTTGTTTGTTTTAATATAATTGACAAAATCCTTTTTGCACTTCATTAATCTGCTGTAAGATATAAATAATTGGACATGTATTCATATATGGTGGTTAAAAGAGCCATATAATCCAATTCTCTACCAAATCATCAAGCAAAAACTTCAGAAGAAAAATTTGAAACCTCATATTCAGAAAAGTATTTTTACATTTGGGGCAGTAAAATAACTTTTCAGTTTGGTTGCTGAGAGTCAGTAGCACACACACCTTGTAGAAGGGCCCCATTATTTTTTGTATATGTAAGTGTCAACATCTGCCACATCTTTCATTCCTGCCCATCACTGACCTTCCTGGATGCAAAGCAAAACCACGAATTCTCAACTCAGTGTCCATGTCAAGAGAGATTGAGGATAGCTAGGAAGGTTAAATTTAGGGCTCCTCCTTTACCTGAAAATGTCTGTCTTTGATGTGTTTGTCCTGCAACTTTATAATTTCCTTCAGTAAAATTTGCTTCAAATTATTTTATGCATCTCTATTTACTCTTCGTCTTGAATGAGATAAACTATAGACTCGTGTCTAGTTCTTTATTTTGCTCACCACTCTCCCTCTTGTTAACAGCAAAATCCCAGGGACAGAAAAGAGGCTGAATTTTCATTTGCATCCCAGTCTGACATTCTCTTTCTCTTTTCTTGGTCTTGGCTAAAAGTGGGTGTCTTCTCTTTAAACTAGGTAGATTATTTTGGCCTTAGTTCTCCAGGTTTGTCCCCGACCTAGTGAAGAAAATAAATGTTACAAGTCCTCTCACCAAAAACCCAAGAGTATTTTCTTGTTGAAAGATAGAGTAACCACTTTCCTCCTTGTCTAGTATGATAACTTTCATAATTCTATTTTAGAGGTAAGAAGATTTAAGCAACTAAAATTGAATGAGAGAAATCAAACAGTATTGACTCAGTGGTCCCTGTCACGATGTTCTCTTTTTTATTGGTTTGCTTCGCTTTGTTCTCTTTTATCATAGGCTGTATACTTGGGGAGACAACACTCAATTCCTCTGCACTGAGCTCCTTTACAATAGAGTTATATTATAATAAACCTGATTTTTCGATAGATAAAGGAATGAATAGTTTTCCAGGATACAGCGAAGGCAAAACTCCTTTCTACTGCATATATTGCATCTAGCACTAGTATTTCTGAACTGTAGCAAACATCCACCTTCTATTCTAGCATTTTTATGCATATTTGCATTAAATTGGCACAATACTTTTTCATGGAACCTGTCAATAGAGCATCAAAGGCCAGATTTAAAACAAGAGACGTGACTTAATTGTGCACGTGAGCATATTATTTGTTCATTAATATAAAGATACATTTGGCTGTTTTTTTAAAAAACTGTATACATTTTACTGAAATGTTCAATTGTCCCTTTTAAAAACATTTAGTTGAGACTTGCTAATGTTTCTAAAAATGTCACTAGTACTTTTGCTGAGTTTAGCTGTCTAAAAGGACCTTGATAATCCCAAAGGGATTGTAATTATCTCCTTTTGTTATTGAAATAATCAATATCTCCTTGAAGTACTAATGAATTGAATGTGTAAGAAAGGAATAATTTTCTTTTTCTACCTAGAGGTAAACTAATGCTGTAGATCCTATTATTTTATAGAGAATATTAATCACAGAAAAATTGAACACTTGTCTTATTTTTAACTTTTATTTTAGATTCACGGGGTACATGTGCAGGATATTTAAAGGAATTTGAACAACTTGATGTATTAGTACAGTTAGCAAATTAGCAGCTGGATTATTTGGGGTTATCCTAGTAATAAATCTGAATCAAAATATGACAACATATTTTACAGTATTTAACCAAAATGTTCTTAGTGTAGATTTTCCAAAATATTTTGAAAAGTAAATCTTACATTGAAATAAAAAGCAAGTGATCAAATAAACATGAAGCTATTGATATTATTTTATCTCTGCTGTAAATATCTGCTCCCTATTGAATGGGTTTCTTTGAATAAAATTGAATAACATAATATCTACTCACACTGGTTTGGAAACATATTCCCAGACAACCATAAAGCTCATTTATTCAAGTAATTGACATTAGGCTTCATGGAAGTTTTGCATGGAAGCCTCATGTGGATTGAGAAAAATATGATTTATCTGTAGAGAAAAGGTGTTAAACCCTAAATCATCTTATTAACTGGCTTCAAAATTCCACTTAGACAACTTGTTAGAATGCAGAATAGGATGTCTTGTTTCATACATTTTTAACAACTGAATTTTTTTTATCTTTTAATGTATTCCAGTCCCTTAGAATCATAATTGCAAAAAGATTATAGAATTGAGTCTTATTGTTTTACAAATGAAAGTCCTTAAATGTAGAAAAAGCTAAATCACGAGATCTGTGAACACTTAGGCAAAAATTCAGTTATTATGAATTGTAGAAAAGTTAGTAATGTGAACTTCACAAATTCTTGGATTCAAAGCCTATATCCACATGTTATAAGATATAAAATATAAGAAAGCCATTCTCTCTGAACTTTTTGTTTCTTCATAGAATAGTGAAAATCAAATGACATATGTATTCAGGTCATAGGAAATGTACGATTCATGGTATCATTTAAAAAAAATATTTTCTCTGTGGTAAGCTCTGTGCTGTTCATTTTACTCATGCCCTTTTGGAACCTAACAAGGTAAGAAGAATTGTACTCAATTCAGGATAGAGCTGTATCTGTTACCGAATATGAGTGCTTGTCATGCGAGCAAATCTAGTAAGAGAGACAGATTTTAGAACTCATGTTGAACTCTTCCCTATACCCAATTGCTCAGTAGCAAAATCCATAAAGAATATTTATTTCCAATTTTGTTTGGTTCATTCTGCAACACACATACAAGCAAAATGTTAACTTTAAACATGTCATAATTTCTTTTTACTTAAGGCAACAATAAGATTCAGAATACTTTAAAACATTTTGCAATTACATAAATTCTTCCTTTGAGAAGATAAGAATTGCGTTAAGTTTCTGGCATTTGAAATTGTCTAAAGGAATCGAATTTGAATAAATGTACTTTTGTAAATTATCTCTAAGATTTTATTGGGTCTAACGCAAAACATCTGGAGGTAATTTTGTTATTAGTTGCATAGTCTTATCTTTATGAGAGAAAATTAGATAATAAGAACCTTACAATAAGTGTAGAGTGTTAAAGACACTAAACACATATCAAAAAAACTGGTCTATTCATCAAAAAAATGTATATATATGAAGTATAAATTGATGAAAAATAAGTATTTAAATTATTGATACAATATACATGTAAAATAAAATTATTCAAGTAGAAAATTGTCAGAAAATGTTTATATACATAAGAGATTAATGTTGTTTTAATATGGTAGGAACTGGAAATTCTTATAATTTCTCATAATTTCAGTGACAGTGCAATGAGTGTTTTTAAAATTAACATTTTATCAGAATCATTTTACACATATTAGATATATGTATTACATAATTACATATATCATATGTAATTACACATACATTATACATATAATGTAATAATACTAAAAAATTAACCATAACCTTATTCTAGTAGACATTTAATAAAATATTTCTATATTTAATATAGCTTTCTCCAATTTTTTTGTTTGATCAACATAATGTGATAACATGGATCTTTTTCATTAAAGAAATTGGAAGGAAATGGAGAATATAACATAAGAAAATAGACTGTTCAAAGTTTGAGAATTTTTATGAAAGATTTCCAAGTATTTAAGAGATATGTCTGAAACCTCTCTCTTGCTTTTTGTGTCTGTATTTCTCTCTCTTTCTCTCCATATACACACACACACACACACACACACACACAAACACACACAAAAAAAACACACATGCGCGTGTGCGCGCATGCACACACACACACACATACACACAATTTTCAACTACTTTATTGCTAGGACCAGAGAAATAATAAAACTTTTTAACTTGGTTTCATTGAAGGAACACATTTTGTTTCAATTCAATTAAAGTTAAAAATATGATACACCTTTTATGATCAAGCATTATGGTACAAAAGAATGTGATTTTCTCTGTTTTTGAAGTCCATTCAAGTCTGGCCTGGGAGATACAAACAAACATATGTAAATCAATTTAACTAAATATGGTTCACTTAAGAATCCAGTGTCTTCTCTTTTGTTCACAGTTCTTAAATAAGTTTGGAGTTATTTAGACAAATGCAACACTTAGCTTTAAAAATCCAAAAACCCTCAGAATGGTTACTTGAATAATTATGTTTATCAAGTGTACTATAGGAAATAATTAAACTTTAACAAATTGTAGACATATGCACATACATATACAAAAATTCAGATTTTTCAACTTTATGATAGTATTTTATCTGAGTCAAGTATAAACTATCACTAATTCTTTCTACATATACTTAATCTAAGGCATACCAAAAATTACAGAAAAGCTCATTTGAGATGGTGTAGATCTTTATATATTTAAAGTATTAAATTGTATTATTTTTTCTAAGTGGAATTTTAAAATTCTATTTAAAATGTTTACAGTTCACATTTAATGATTACATTTTTATTTATATTATTAAAAAAGCTCTAAATAGTGGTTATCTCTGTCCCTCTCTTATATACACACAGACACACATTCTCTCTCTCTCTCTCTCTCTCTCTCTCTCTCTCTCTCTCTCTCTCTCTATTTCTTTGAATGTAGGAGAATAGTGGGAGCATTTGACATTTTTTTCTGAACAAAACTCTTTTTGCTGGTCCCAAACTCCTATCCCATTATGTGTTTTTAGGTTTATCTTTCTTCTTAACATCAGTTTTTTTTTTTTTTTAATGCAAGTAGTTGATGCCATTCATGGTGTAGATTACTTTCTCACAGTGATCAGTTCTACCCCCAAAGTCTCAAGCATACCACATATCCATAAATACAATAACAAGCTTATGAAAATCATTATTTTCCTGGACAGCCATGTCTACTCCACAATTCTGAAACAATACTCAACAATTTTCTATTTTCACAAAATTAGTGTTTACCATTTTTTTGGTAGTCTCTCTTTTAGATGCATTTTCCATAAAAAATGCAAAGTCTAGGCCAGGCGCAGTGGCTCAGGCCTGTAATCCCAGCACTTTGGGAGGCCAAGGCGGGTGGATCACGAGGTCAAGAGATCGAGACCATCCTGGTCAACATGGTGAAACCCCGTCTCTACTAAAAATACAAAAAAATTAGCTGGGCACGGTGGCGCGTGCCTGTAATCCCAGCTACTCAGGAGGCTGAGGCAGGAGAATTGTCTGAACCAAGGAGGCAGAGGTTGCAGTGAGCCAAGATCGTGCCATTGCGCTCCAGCCTGGGTAACAAGAGGAAAACTCCATTTCAAAAATAAATAAATAAAAGTTCAAAACCAACCTGATCAACATAGTAAAACCCTATCTCTACTAAAAATGCAAAAATTAGCTGGGTATGGTGGCTTGCACCTGTAATCCCAGCAACTTGGAGGCTGAGGCAGGAGAATTGCTTGAACCCAGGGAGGCAGAGGTTGCAGTGAGCCAAGATTACGTCATTGTACTCCAGCCTGGGCAGCAAAAGCAAAACACAGTCTCAAAAACAACAACAAAAAATTGCAAAGTCTATTTTTTGTTGACTTTCTTGGTGGACAGTTTTTTCTTTCAAATTTATTTATTTAAATTGGCATATAAAATTGTATATATTTATCATGTACAACCTGATGTTTTGAAGTATATTTACATGCAGAATGACTAAGTCTAGCCAATAACAAATACATTTTCTCATGCAGGTATCTTATTATGAATGCTGTTGTAGTTTCTTTGTTTAAAGGATTGAGAATTGTATGACTGTGTACAGATTTGTGTGTGTATGTGATATATGTGTGTATGTGATGTGTGTGTGTGTGTGTGTGTGTGTGGTTGTAGGGCATAATAGGCTTTTATGAAACCTCTTCTAATGGTTGAGCTGACTCTATTGTTTTAAGCCCATCAATAATGATCAGGTAATTTGTTTTTAAAACAACTGGATCAGCTTGATGCTTATGAGATAAGTGTCGTCTATCTGATTGTAAAGTTCACGTGACACAGACCTTTAACATTTATGCACTTAATAAATGCTTTGTCTACTTCAAATATTAAGGAATTACCTGTTTTACACATAAGACAATCCTCAAAAAAAATGCCTTTTTTAGGTTCCAATTTTACTAGGCTGGATCCTTTTCTATGTATGACTTCCCAGACAATGTGTGGAGTCGAAAGCTGACCATCCCATAGTTTGTGCTGCACAATTTAGACACAACTTGAAGTTTTTTTTTCTGAATTTAACATGAAATATGTCAATTAAATTTAAACTCAAGAACCATGCTCATCTTTGAATATAAATGCCATCTCTAAACAGAAATAATGACATATAAATACATTCTATATGCACTGTAGGAGTCTATCGGTATTATGTCCTCTTCCCAAAAAGGGCTTACTAAGAGCTCCTTTCATTTAAAGCTCCCCAGTAGGTATTAAGAATACAAAAGTAATGAAATGTTCCTCTCCTTGGGTAGATGAAAATGTATAAAAGCAAGTGGGTATCAGTGATCAAAGTGATGAAAACAATGACGGCTCCAAGATTTCAGACAAGGCCATGACTATTTCTGCTTCCAAGGCAGAATTCAGAAGAACAGATGGAATCGATTTCAGAGCGATGGTCTCTCAGTCACTTCTTGAAGGAAGAATAGCAGCTTGCCAGTTGCAGGAACAGAGGCAGAGAGGACATTACAAAAAAAAAAATGTAACAGTCTTGGAAAAGACAGTGGTATAAAAGGTCATGATCTGTCTAGATAATGTTAGGGAACTATTGCAGAAAAACAACAGATAACCAAGGATCTTGAAGGCCATCCTCAGAATTTTGGTTTGCATTATAGCAATACGGTTACCAGCAAGTTATTAAAATACAGAATTTATTATACCAAAACAATCAAATGTGATTTATTTGGAATTACACTGCCACAGATACACTAAATTATAATACTAATAGATGACATCTTGAATCTGTTTTGTTTTTTACTTCATATATTTGACCATATTGGCAGTTACAATAAAGTGTAGCTTAAGTAGCTTATTTTATTGTCTTAACATGACAATGCTACTTCCTTTGGTTGATAGTGAACAGACTTAAGCATGTATTTTACTCATCCACATAAAACAACCATGTAGTGTTAGATAGGAAAAGAGGGAAAGGTCACCACCCCTCTCTGCTGACCCAGATATCCACAGCACATTCAAGGTAGCGTCTTGGTACCAGTATCCAGGTGCTTCCCCACATATCGTCCCCTTAATTTCAGGAGCAGACCATGGATGGGACAAGTCTCGGGGTTCATAATGTGGGAATTGTGTGAGTGTGTGTGTGTGTGTGTGTGTGTGAGCATGTGGGTGACAAATATGACCACTTCATTTTCAAAACAAACATCTGCTGAAAGAAAGTGTTTACTTGAAGCTAACTGAAGGATTCACTAGATATCAACTTTATAATACCTTTTGTGTGTGATTTGTCTTGAGGCTACCTAGGAAAGAAGCTTCACTCATTTTACCTTTTTTTTTCAAGTGTTACTTATGTAGTCACTTGTCTTACGCATGCATATAGGGTAACAAAGACACACTTATTATAGCATTTTTCATCGGAATTAGAAAGATGTCTGAAGTAACTTAGTGATTTTTGAACAGGCACAGGAAGCTCCTAGCTTATTCTGCCACCTCGTGGTTAAAACACAAATTTCCGTAACACCAATAATCGAGCAAGCGTGTGTTCTTTACCTCAGGGAAATTAATCCCCACGTTTCAGGAACAGGGATCCCTAAGAAAATTGGAGTTGTGTATATTTTTTCTTGATAAATATTCAGACATTTAAAGCAAGATGATGCTTTCTTCGAATTACTTAACTTTTGTTAAAAGCGAGTGACTAGGGAAAATTATAATCCTGGAACACATTTAAAGACAGGAAACCAGTATAATTAAGTACTCCATTCAGAAACGGAGTAATTTTGGGGAGAGAAGATGATTGCCTCCCAAAGGTGTCCCAGTCGCCATCTGTAGGCTTGCACTTTGCATGGGGTCTCAGAGATTATTCAGTGAAAATAGCTAATGTCTGCAGACTAAAACGTGTATTTTCTCTTTAACACTGTGAGTTATGGTCTATATAATTTCATTAAATATTGTCTATCTCATCTTTGAATCAGTTTTGTCCTCTTAAATTTTTTTAAAAAATAATTTTAATCTCTCAAAGTATTTTTCTCATAAATAGAAGTTTTGGGTTTTTTTGTTGTTGTTGTTTTGGTTTGGTTTTGGTGTTGGTGTTTTGTTTTGTTTTGGCTCTGGATTGCTTTTAGGTTAGTGCTTCAAAACTATATTTTGAGCCAAGAGATATTAGTGTTGTTATTATATGTTGGATACAAATATAAATTAACCTTCGATTCTTTCGTCAGCTGTTTTTCGCTCAGGTAGTTCTTAGCTACTTTTACACTTTTATATCACCCATGTAATCTCTGTTATAGTTTGCATTCCTAATTTTAAAAAAGCCTAGTCCCATAAGTTAAGAGTTTTTTCTATCGTTATCCATAAACGACTCCAGTCTTCCCCATATGGAAATATAACTGAATAAACTTTTGTGTTACATATTAAACATTGGCAATTGCTGAAGGAACAAATCTGGGTATTCTAGTCTCTCTTCAGTGCTATTCTCATTAATGCCTTGAAACCCAGAGCTTACCAGTCAACTACTGAGGACAGAAACATTTTACTCCAGATTCTCCTTTTTCTTAACCATTCCGAGATGAAGGACATCTTAGAAGAGATCTCACAGCCTAAGGTTGATAGCTAACTTCCTCACACCCGTGATCTAGTTTTCCTTCTGCCTGTTTTACTTTGCTTTCTTCAGCATATGTGCATGTATCCTAGGGGTATACGAAGTCTCATTTTTTTATTTTCTTTTATTATCTTTCTTTTTTTTTTTTCTTTTTAATAGAATCTCACAATCACCCAGGCTGAAGTGCAATGCTGCAAACAGGGCTCATTGCAGCCTCGACCTCCTGGACTCAAGCAATCTTCCTACCTTAGCCCTTCTAAGTACCTGAGACTACAGCCTTTTGCCACCATGCCTGACTGATTGTTTTTTAAATTTTTTGTACATAGAGGGGTCTGCCTGTGTTGCCCAGAATAGTCTCAAACTTCTCAAGCAATCTTCCTACCTCATTCTCCCAAAGTACTGAGATTACAGATGTGAGCCACAGTGCCCAGCTGGAAAGTCTCTTAACTGAAGTTTAAGATTAATTCAATTATTTTTCTCAATTACCTGCCTACCTTTGCCTATAGGAGGATTATAAGAAAGTGACAATACATTTAATTTTTCCAGGACATTACACCCATTATTCTGACTGAATTATTTAAAAACACTTTCACTTTCAACCGTCTCCTGGCTGGGTCAACGTATTATGTTATACTTAGCATATACTTCTAATAGGAAGAACTACTTCTGTCTCCACCAATATCAGGTTTCGCCATGTGGCATGATTTGACACATGGCCAAACGTGATATTGGTGGAGACAGGAGTAGTTAAAATATAAGAATACTTTAAAATATAAGAGAAGAGAAAAAATCAGTATAGGTTCTGAGCAGTAGCTTTCAGTGCCAATGAGAGCTTCTTAAACATCCCATCACCTCTTCCCTCTACCACAAGAATAGCATGCTTCTTACTCTTGGGATTCATTCCAGAGCCCAGCCTGAAGAGACATTGGGTCTTCATCTTCAGCCTGTGTTCTGAAATGAGAAGCATTCAGGAAAAAAGCAGAGTCACAGCTAATAATAACTGGCCACTATGGGATATGAATGAGAAATGCGTGCTGTTAAGACACAGCAAGATTTGGAGCATGTTTGACTGGGCATGGTGTCTCACACCTGTAATCCCAGCACTTTGGGAGGCTGAGGTGGGTGGATCACTTGAGGTCAAGAGTTCGAAACCAGCCTGACCAACATGGTGAAACCCGTCTCTACTAAAAAAAAAAAAATACGAATTAGCCGGGTGTGGTGGTACCTGTAATCCCAGCTACTTGGGAGGCTGAGGCAGGAGAATCACTTAAACCCGGGAGGTGGAGGTTGCAGTGAGCTAAGATTGAGCTATTGCACTCCAGCCTGAGCAACAAGAGTGAAACTTTGTCTCAAAAAAAAAAAATTGGAGAATGTTCACTATATATGGACAACATAGAAAAAACTTTACATTTTTGTTTATGTTATGTTATCACCCTTTCTCCCCATTCATAATTCTTTAAAGCAATCCTCGTAGGTCTTCTAACTCACTATTGTTTCATGGACAATTCTAAAGCTACTACTCGCATATGTACCAAGAAGCTATACCTTTTAGGAAGTAGTATCTCTAAAACAACCTGAGAGAATAGAAAGAAGGGAAAAGAAAAGAAGGGGGGCAGGGTGGGAGTCAGGTAGCTACAGCATGTGCCATTACATCTCTATTTCCTGTTGTGGATAAGCTCGGCAATCATTTTTATCTTCCTTCCTTCCCCTTCCTTTCTTCCTTATTTTTCTCCTTCTTCTTAACGTGGCTTACCTTATGCATTTCTTCTCCCAAATCTGAGTATCTACTCAGAGACAGAATATCTGAGTTTATCGATAAACTAAATAAACTTATAGGAAAATTAGCATACTTTCCTAGAAATGTACATTCAAAAGCAATTCTGCTGTCGTAAGAGTAGAACCTTATATGAAATCTAGACAGATCCTGCTAGTTCGGACTCTAATAGTTGCAGGTGAATTAGAAGGCCACTCACTCGTCTTGTGATTATCTAGCAATGCAAGCTCCAGGATTCTTCACATGTTCCTTCCACTCTCTTACCACCAGATGGCGCTCCAAGACAATGTGGTCAATAAATCCTAACACCATGGGAAATGTCAGTATATTATCAGATCTTTTCCTGAAAGGGATTAAATAATTATTTTTTTGAATACTAAATATGTATTCATTCAATCGTTTTCTCATTAATTCATCAGCAATGGAAGGTTTGAATGAGACGGCCACAGAGTTTATTTCATAGCATAGTAATAACATGTCTACAACTATTACTCTAGCCCCTGCCACATAGAAAGTATTCAATCACTGTCACCTGTTCTTAGCTACTTTTTTCATACCAAGGCCATAAATGAAAATTCTAAATATTTTTAGTCTTTTGTTACTATCTTTATATGTTATATACCCAGAACAGAGGGTAAACAAATGTGATCTGTGCTGGAGATACAGATTTAGTGCCCATTTAGCGCCATTATGTTAGTACTTTGAAAGCCATAGATGTAAAGGAGATGGACAAAAAAGAATGTTAAAATAAGAAGAGAACCAAGAATAAATCCTGGGACCTGCTAATATTTAAAGGATAATAGACTGAAAGGAGCGTAGCAGAGAGATTGACGCAGAGCCAGCCAAGAGTTTACAGGACAATAAGAGAAAAATAAGTTGTCCTCATTCCCAAAGGCCAGTGGGGAAAGAAATCAAATCTGCAGGGAGGGTGATGGTCAGTGTAGATTGTTCCAGAAAGATCAGATGAGATCTGGACAGGAAGCACTGGCTGGAGACTTGGTTATTGGTAACTTGAGGCACTGACAATGGCATAATGGGGTACTAGTCAGATTGAAATGAAGGCAGGAGTGACAGGATGTAAGGACATGAAGGAAAATGAGACAGTGATAACTGAGAATGGAAAGGAGTTATGGAAATATTTTCTTTTGTTTAAGGTGAGGGATGACTGAACCTGATTTTTACCCTAAGGGGAAGAATTTAACAGAAAGAGTCTTATGGAACGGTGAAAAGAGAGGATAATCCACCATGGTGCAATTTTTTACTCATTCTCTTGACTAGACTGTGGGAAACAACTGCTCTCCTGCATTGCTTATGAGAGTATAAATTGGTATTGCCTTACTGCAGGAAGGCAATAGAAAGTCATCTTTATTTCTTGTAAAAAAAAATGCACAAAAATTTGTATCAAGCATTTCCATTTCTAGAAATTTATCCTGTGGATAAATTCAAATATATGAGAATTAATGTATATTCAAGATTGTTTGTACCCAAACACAACTGGCATATCTGTCAATAGGCAATGATTTTATTAATTCTAATACACACATACAATTAAATAGCATACAGCTTTTAGAAATAACTACATTGGAAAGATCTCTAGAGATCAACATTTTAAATAGTACATAATGATATGTATAATATATTCTTGTAATAAGGGAGTCAGAATATATATCCAAGTTTGTTTGTATATAAACAAAGAGACTTTGACAAGGTCAAAAATTGACAATGGCAATCTGTATATCAGTGTGGCAGTAGGGAGGATTCCGTGAAAATTTGGGTACAGAGGAAGAGGGGTGAGTAGGAGACTTTCCATTGCATAATTTTTATTATCTTTTGAAATTATGTATGCTTCATTTTCAAAAATGTGAAAACATACATTTTTAAAGTATAAATACAGGTAAATTGAGAGCTATGAATGAAGACATGAGAGTATGGTTGTATATTTTTAAAGAATTTAATCTAGTGGGAGAAGTACTGAGCTTTCTGACAAGTAGAACTTGCATTATCCCTATTTAAAATTATTTTTGAATTATTTTAATTATACTAATAGTAAACCTCATTATCAGCTCAGTCATCAATTGCCAGATTTCACAAGTGGTTACAGAAAAAATTTAAGGTATGGAAATATTATTTTTTTCTTCAGAGATATTGATCATTTCTAGAAGGAAAGCTAAGGGCATTGTTAATGTGGGGGAAAGAAACTTGGAGACTCAAAGTCAAGGGTGGGACAGAGCTTCCTTTCCCTTGTTAATGCTTGGTAATTATTTTAGACTATATATGCATAGCATAAACAAAATGGCAAAAGATATGAATATGTGAACATAACAATCAAATACCTTTAACAATGACTGCGTACCAACTAGCCAGAATGTTGCATGAACAATTGATGATTCATTTTATGGAATATTGCCTACCCAAAATGTTGTTTTAAGCCAATAAATGTATTCATTTTCAGGAACCTAGGTATCAATCAAATGAATATTGAATAGGACAAATTGGTTATAGTATTTTGAACATATATATTGTACAATACTGAGAATAATACTTATAAATATTTGTAAGCCTACATATAGAGAGAATCCTGAGATGGTGTTAGATCATTTCAAAATGGCGTTGGATATTTTGAAAAATAAGACACTGAGGATACAAATTGTTAACAGTTAAAGGAATGTCTGCTCAGCAGCTACAAACGTTGCTCGTTGAGAGGAAATTAGCATCTTCATAATAAGTGTTATATGAAAAGCAGAGCTCCTTTCACATGCCAGCTCAGCTATTCAAGCTATTCTTATCTTCTATCTGGAATACTGCCTAGTAAGAATAGGAACTTCTTCATTCATTTTGGCAATTATATCTGCCATGTGCAGGCAATGCAAAGCATTGGCAAACATTCAGAAAGCCCGAGGATTGAACTCATTGGTGGAGGACAGTCAGCATTGTTCAACAGTGCAGGCAGCTTTACTGGCTTTAATAATGCATGAGGACTGGTCTGGGCTATTTTTCCAGCCTCTTGTGTTGACTGCATGCACACTGCCATGAGCCACGAAACCACTCCTCTCCAGACTCTGTTTTGAAAGGGGAAATCAGAAAACAAGACTTGAGGAATTTTACATTTAGCAGAGCCAACCTCTTTTGCAATCAAAAACACTCAAAAAAATATAGTATAGTTGTGTCCAGTCCTTCACTTGAATTACACAGAATCATTTCTCTATAATGAGAAAATGCTGTAAAGTATGTGATTCCACATTTGTAAACTTTTCTAAGTGTTGAAATTATTTTGATAGACAGAAAAGGTACTTTAAAAACAAAAGCAAGTTTTCTTCGATTCCATGAGAACTCAGTGAGTAGTTCATAACATTTAAGTGTTTATTTTAAATGTGGTTTTTTAGTGTTTGTGTTTGAATTTGCTGATTGTACAAATTAAGCTACAATTTGATGGAAATTATTACAGTTTTACAAACACACACACACCGCAATAGGGTAAAAGGCTGTTTTTGCAGATAATAGTGTTTATAGTGTTAATACACTGTAACACTTGACTCCTTGTCCAATATTTCCTAACAGGGGTTAAAAACTCACATGCCTTCAAACATTAATATAGACAAGGACAGCATAGGTTAAAAAAAAAAAAAAGAAAGCTGCGTTGGACCCCACAGTACTGGAGACTGTGTCCAGTTCAAAGGTTTTAAGTTTTAAAAGAAAAAATAAAAACATGACATTCACCAAGCAAAATTTTCAACGTTCAATCATGTCCACCAATGTTCTATCACAGCCTCAACATGCATCTGCCTTATCTAAATTCTTTAAGAAGTATTCTGAAAAGAAGGAGCTATAATCCATGCTGTAAAAATATGAGAAACTCATTTGACTCCTCCATCCTCACACACCATGTGGATCTGTGAGTGAAATGGGCCTTTTGGAATTGAGGCCACAAGTAAAAGTTCAGCTCTGTCATCTTCCCCCAGCGTTCCAAGCAGTCGAGTATTCTCTGCGAATGCAGTCCTCAGCTTTAACCTGCCTCGTTCCTGCTCCTCCTCTAGAAAGCTTTCCTTTCTCTGTGTTCCCCACATCCTCCAGGTCATTTTCCTAATGGCCATGCTGCCCCCGACATTGGGGCAAGTACACTGGAATCAGAGAAGTGGCGAGTAAAGGTCTAGGGAACAGAAGGTTTCCAATCGCGGTGGTTTCCATCAGGGAAAAGAGTGAAAAGAAGCTGTAGGTGACTCATATATAACTGTGTTACACCAAAATTATTTTCTCCTAAAGCTTTGGAAATAAAAGGATAAAAATGTTCATTTCTTTGGGATCTTTTAGCAATATCATTTTGCCAGGGCAGCATTGAAATTTGCTTTTAAGTTTCGTATAGATTAAGCAATAACATTACCTTTAAAATAACTTTTTTAATGAAGTCAGCGTATCAATAAATCAAACAATAGTCTATGGACCCAGAGAATGGGATTTCTCTTTTTTACCACGGCTAATTCAGGTTACTTGTATTAACTTTTCTTCAATGTAAATGCTGGCTCTGACAAGGCAACATTCTCCTTGGCTTATGTAGGTCAAAAAGTGACTTAATCGCTCTATAAAGATGTCATTATAAATTGAATTACTTCTCAGTTATGTAGTGAATCTTGTGAATTTACAAGGGGGTAGGGGGAGGTGAAAGAGGGAACTTTCATGAGAACAGTAATTTAATTACTTTTCCTGTAACTGAAGGTATAGTGTGAGTTCCTAGTAACCATCTGAATGTTTTTTTTTCCCCTCTTGCTGCTCCTAGGAACATAAAGATTGCTTTTTAAAAACATGGTTGAGCATAGGTTTTAATCCTTAAGAAAATATATTAACATACTTCAATTTGTACATAGATATATAGATGTATAATTACATAGTTTAGTTATTTTAAGTCATCTACTAGTTTCCTGTGATACAATATATTACATTTTATTGCAATAATGTTTTCTCATAAACTACGAGACTGAAAGTTCCAAAGATCGGTCAGAATAGTTAAAAATGGTTTCCTACACTACATTAAGTATACTGTTGGTTTGTTTGCTGATATTTCCTATTGGTTATTTGTTACCTTTCATGGGATTTTCTATTGTCACCTAGAATTTCACAGATCAGTGATCTGAAATGAGATTTTGATGTTCAAAGATCAAGTTCTCTGCTAGATATTAAATATTCCATGTGAAGGTCAGGTTAGGGTTGATTCATAGTGCTTGATACAAACAGCAGCTTTCAGTCCCTTTAAATCATGACTTTATT
The DNA here is from genome assembly GCF_049354715.1 of Callithrix jacchus. Taxonomy (NCBI): domain Eukaryota; kingdom Metazoa; phylum Chordata; class Mammalia; order Primates; family Cebidae; genus Callithrix; species Callithrix jacchus. The sequence goes on from NC_133522.1 coordinate 14,950,830, forward strand.
TTTTCTCTCTCTTTTTGGGCACAATGAGCACTTTAACTTAGAAGATTTGCTTTCTGCATTATGGAAGAAAGACACATCATAGTTTTGTAAGGAAAATTTTGAAAGACTTGAATTAAAATCCTACACTGTGTATTTTGTTTCCATGATATTATTTATGGTTAGAATTGTTCATCTCTGAAAGTCTGACACCAGGTTTTTCCTATAAGTTCTCAATCTTTTGTTTCTGTTTCTTCAGTGCGATGCTAATTCTTTGTTTTGGAATATATTATTCTATTGTGATGAGGGTAATTAAAGTCTGTGATAAAAAGAAAATTATCTTTAGGATATGTCTGGTTTATTCCTGTTTTAAAATCAATAAATAGTAACAACTGAAATATGTAAAAAGGAATTAGATATAGAATAAAGAATTCTAGCAGCATAATTCTAGTTACACAGCATGTAACTAGTTCATAGGTTTGGGAGAACCAAATTAATTAATATATGCAAGGCCACTTGCAAAGTGTAAAGTAAAATAATTAGATAAACTATTCTAATTTTAGAAATAAGGCATAATCACAAGAAAAGGTGAATTCAGTATAGCATAAGACTTATCATTGATTTTTAAACACAGCTTAAGACTGGGTCTTTTTTCATAGTTAATAAAGTCTCGGTGGGAATTCAGCTCATGTTAGCTATATTCACATACAAAGTAGAATCATGTTGAGTCACCTCTTTTTAATAATTCTGTGTGATATAAACAGATTATTTAATTTCTCTGGGCCTCAATATCTTCTTGAAAAAGTAGGTTGCATCAGATGATGTGTAGACATTGCTATCAGTTTTCTTTCTATTTATTACCTTACTTCAAGTTCAGGGGTATGTGTGTAGGATGTGTATTTTTGTTACAATGGTAATTATGTGTCATGGGGATTTGTTTTTCAGATTATTTTATCACCCAGGTATTAAGCCCAATATCCATCAATTTTTTTCCCTGATTCTTTCCCTCCTCCCACCTTCCACATTCTGATAGGCCCTGGTGTGTGTTATTGTTCCATTCTATGTGTCCATGTGTTCTCACCATTGAGCTCCCACTTCTAAGTATTAAGAACATGCAGTACTTGGTTTCCTGTTCCTGTGTTAGTTTGCTAAGGATAATGACCTCCAACTCCATCCATGTCCCTGCAATATACATGATCTTGTTCTTTTTTATGGCTGCAAAGTATTTCATGGTGTATATGTACCATATTTTCTTTATTCAGTCTATCATTGATGGGCATTTAGGTTGACTTCTTTCTAGCTTCTGACCACTCTCTGGTCTTGAGCTGGATTTGCCAGTTGAATCTTGATATGCTCTGCCCAGGATTAAAGCTTAAATAAACTTTTTTCCTTAAGCTGCTATGGCCATCCTGTTGAACTAGGTGTCCTATCTACAAACTGAGTGTATGAATGGGTGGAAACTATATGATGAAAATTTAAGTAAGAACTGAATTAGGCAACCAGTTATTTGAAAGTGCATATCCTCTGAGAATAAGAGGAAGAGAGAAATTTACTAATATATCCATCCAAAGGAATACAAAGTTATCTTCCTTGAGTGAATATTTCATTAATCTGAAAAATAATATTGGGTAGTATGTAAAATTATTCTTAATTTACTGATGAAGCTGAAAAATTTGAGATAATTTAATTGTCCATTATTGCTAACTTAAGTTTCGTGAGCCCAGTAAGAAGTCCAATACCAAAATTAACTGGCTGTGTGTTTTCTTGATTATGCTCTTCTTTTACCTCTGCTCCGTAATGTGAAAGCTCTAATGGATATTGTGTGCTATGCTGATGGTCATCTCGAGTGTCTTCAAGAGTTGCTGATATATAATGGGCACATAACACAAATTTGTGAAATTAAAAGATGTGTGGATTTGTTAAATGCTTCAACTGAAAATCAAGCATCCCAATTATGATTTTGAGACACTCAGGCACTCTAGTGTTTCAAGGAGACCATAAAAACTTCTAACATCATTTAATTTTAATTCATTTTAATTCCAAAATAAATACATGATGTTATTTTCTAGGAAATGTTGGAATCACGGTCTTAAAATCTAAAACTGTTGGAATACAGTGTCACCCAAAACTTGGAATCTTTGAATTGAGCCAACAATAACTTGTATAATTTTCACTTTCTTTTTTATGACTTCTCTTGTTGCATAGACATTTTATACCTGACACAGATTATTTTTTCTCCCAAAATGGTGTAATTTTTTCCTAGGGTAAAATGACCTAATCACTGCCACATTTTATGAGATGACTCGAATCATAAAGTAGTTTAAAATATCCTCAAACTGACCCTTTCAAAAAAAAAAAAAAGGAAATGAAGAAAGAATGTTATAAATAGCCATGTACTCCAACAAGAAAATCTGGTGTGGACTGCAAAGATGTATATATAGTACCCTGTATTAATCCATTCTCATAATGCTATGAAGAAATACCCTAGAAAGGGTAATTTATAAAGAAAAGAGGTTTAATTGACTCACAGTTTTCATGACTAGGAAGGCCTCAGGAAATTTACAATCATGGCAAGAGGCACCTCTTCACGGAGAGAATGAGTGCTGAGAATGAATGCTTTATAAGCCCCTTATAAAGCCATCAGATCTTGTGAGAACTCACTGTCATGAGAACAGCAGGAGGGTAACCACCCTATTACCTCCCATCTGGTCCCTCCCATGACATGTGGGGATTATGGGAGCTATAATTCAAGATGAGATTTGAGTGGGGACACAGCCAAACCATGTCATACCATTGATGCCCCCATTTCCTAGATATATATTCTTAACAATTACATATTTTTTCTCAGCATCAATAGCCTTTCCTATTTATTTGTTTGTATGAATATTTTAGTGATTACAATAGTTCATATCTCCTAATTTCTATATGATGATACATACTTTGCACCCTGCCTGATATATGGTAAATATTTAATGACCAGGAAGGGTATTATTACACTGGTGAGTGTGCCCTACAGTGAAAATCAGATAATTTATGATTAACAAGCGGAAGTATCAAAATATTATTAATTATTCAAATATTATTTGTTATTTCACAGAATCAGGTTTATGTGTTTCATGGAGGGAGGTTAAGACCAAGGAAGAATCTGACGTTATTCATGAAGCTGTAGTACCTTTCAGGAACCAAGATGTATTGAGTGCTTGTTACACATCCAGCTTGTGCTAAGTACGGGGTAATGTTAAACAGAAGCATGCATGATTAAGTAATATATATACGGAAGGTAAAATTCAATCAAATAATCACATAAATAAGTAATTACAAATTGGCACGTGTATTAAGGGGAAAATATTTTTAAAATGATAAATTCAAGACTGCTCCTAGAATTATAGAATATGACAATGCAGGGCATGAAGTTTTCAAAGAGTGATGTTCTGAATTTCCCCAATTTCTCTGAATACCTAACACTATATCCCAGCAGCTTTTCCAGACAGGATACAGTCTTTAAAATAAGCTTGGTGTAAACAAGCCATTTCAAAATGAGCATAAGCAGGAACATTAAAAAGAAAGGTGTTTAAACTACAGCAAGTGTGATTTAATTCAGCCGTAAATATTGCTAAGCACTGAAATTTGGCTGCCTTCCTGAAAAAAAAAAAAAATTAAAGTAGAACCAACTACAAACCCAGAATTACGTTGGACTTGTTTTTATCTGAGGAAAAAGACAAGTAGGTGATTGCTTTTGGCTCATAATAGCTCTCATGCTGGAAATTATACCCCTGTCCCAAAATAGTGTTTTATATTTTTGCAATAAATTAACAGTGTGTTCCTACATTATAAAAGTTGTTTCTGCTAAGGACTTACTAATGTGTCATCAAATATGCTTATCCTATACCTTGAAAAAAATTACTCGTCAACTATAAATTCTTTTCAACTGCATTCTTTCTACCAGACTTATATTTTGTTTTGTCAGATTCTACCTTAAATGAAGTACACAGATTTTAAGAAAAGTAAACTAAACAATTATATGCCAATAAGGCACATATATTATAAATGTTTGTCTGTCTACAGAATAAGAGAATGTTGTGTAATTCACTTGACCAGCCTCCAGCAATACCCATGCTATTGAGAAGAAAGATACATATTTTGATGAGTAGACTCCAATTGCTTCATTTATATTTTTAAATTCTTTTCTCAGAGATCATTATAATCTGATGCTAAATCCTGCATTCTGTTTTATAATACTAATGCAATTTTAATGAAAACATAATTTCTAGAAATTCCATTTTGGGGGAATGAATAGCCATAAGGTTTTTGGTGGAAATTGCTTTTATTTAAGCAATATAAAAGTGTTAATGAATTGCTTGCACTCGATTGACCAATGGTAGTTCAAAGATTCCTCTTACTGAGTGTATTAGTTTGCTAGGCCTGCCATAGCAAAGCACCGCCGATTGAGGGTTCTAACCCAAATAAATGTATTTTCTCACAACTTTCGAGGCTAGAAATTTGAGATCAACATTTAGGTAGGATTGGTTTCTTCTCTGGCCTCACCGTTGGGCTTGTAGATAGCAGTCTTCTTCCGACTGTCTTCACGTGATCTTCTTTTTGCATTTGTCCCTGTCCTAATCTTCCCTTCTTATAAAGAAACGAGTAATGTTGTATCAGGGCTCACTCTACTAAACTTATTATAACTGAATTACCTCTTTCAACACCTGATACCCAAACACAGTCATATTCTGAGGTACTGATTAGGACGTCAACGTATAAATCCTGAAGGGATCATTGAGGCCACAAAATCATGGATACGTTCCTGAATATTGTTAAGCAATATATTGTGAAGACACAATAGGCTGGTAAGTCTGTGACACCATGAGCATACACCACAGAAACACACCCCCCATGTGGTTTCCGAGTAAAATGTGGATATACACAGACTTGCAAAATTAGAAAATTAAGAGATCAATTGTTCTCTATGACGAACAACACAATAAAATGATCAAGTGCATAAAAGGACCACCCAAAATCTTTTCTGTACTTTTAATTTCATAAGAAAAGAAAGCATACTTGGGAAGATTGCTGAAAGTCTCTGAAGAACCTCCACACAAATTTGCATCCTTTTGATATGGCCTTTTGACGTGATACGTTGCAGGATTGCTTTCCAGCTATTTCAATAGAGAGGTAAGGAAGGGAACACGCACCCCTGTCGCCATTTCTTTCTTATTTTATTTTATTTTATTTTATTTTATTTTATTTTATTTTATTTATTTATTTTTTTGAGGCAGAGTTTCGCTCTTGCTACCCAGGCTGGAGTGCAATGGCACGATCTCGGCTCACCGCAATCTCCGCCTCCTGGGTTCAGGCAATTCTCCTGCCTCAGCCTCCTGAGTAGCTGGGATTACAGGCACGCACCACCATGCCCGGTTAATTTTTTGTATTTTTAGTAGAGACGGAGTTTCATCATGTTGACCAGGATGGTCTCGATCTCTTGACCTCATGATCCACCTGCCTCGGCCTCCCAAAGTGCTGGGATTACAGGCTTGAGCCACTGCTCCCGGCCCCTATTTCTAATGTTCTGAACAGTTTGTATATGCCAGGGACTCATATACAGTTGTTCTCCGAGTCTGTAGAGACTTTGGTAGGCTTTTGCTTCTGGTCTACCTTTTTATCAAAGACTCCATTTTCTAGCTGTCCTATGAAGCCACAAGAGATGTAGTTCTAGTTTGTACATCTTCATGCCCCTCCTCTTCTGCTTTTGTGCTCTAAGCTAATGTGCTCTAAGCATTATAATAGGAATCTCCTGCTAATGTGCTCTAAGCATTATAATAGGAATCTCCTGCTAATGTGCTCTAAGCATTACAATAGGAATCTCCTGCTAATGTGCTCTAAGCATTATAATAGGAATCGTGATCTATCATCAGCTTTGATCCCGTTGTGTAAAACAGTGCCAGGGCTATTATGTATGTTGATTGATTGGACAACTGACACTTCCAGACTCCAGGTGATGTGGCTGCATAAGACACCAGCAGTGTATTGTGACCTGACACAAATTGCTTTCCAGTAGCTTCCTATGAACTCTGTAACCTTTCAGTTGGGGTGTCGATATTTGGTCAATGGATAACATATTCATACTCTTTCCTCCTTGCCGGTTTAAAACTTTCACATACTCAAAGTATAAGTTGCACATTTGCTTTTATGACACTTGACACTCAACATGCTTAACATCAAACTCACCCACTTGTTTTAAAAATTGCTTTGTCTCATTGTTTTTCCATTTATTTTCTTTAAAAGTTAGTGCTGGCATCCCATGAGTTGCTTTTTCCATTCCCACTTCAGTTAATAGATGGATTCTAATTCTTTGTCATTTTGGTATCTCTTATGTCTATTCCACTCTCTCGTTGGTTAGGGATCTAATGATTTGTCATTCATACACTTAAAATCTTCTGATTCACATTGCTGCCTCCACTTCCTATCTCTTTCAATTATTCCTTTTAGCCACAAAGGCTTTTTTTTATAAAGGATATTTCTTATAAAATGTCAAAACACTTGCCATGTTAAAAATAATTAATGGAATAATAGTAACATGAATAACAAAAATAAAACCTTCTGTGATTTCTCTTTCAATTTAATAAAATGCAGACTCTTTATTCAGTCAGATAAGATATTCTTCAAGCTGTTGTCAATGTGTATTTCCAGGCCAGGCTTAACACCCTCTTAACGTAGTTCACATTTTGGTTTACTTGAGTTAGTTGCTCTTCCACAAATGCCCCTGATAGAAGCATCCCTCTGTGCACCTACATACACTGTGGCCATGGCCTGGAATTCTCCCTTACCCACATCTGTCATGCCCATCCTTCAAAGCATACCTCATATGTTAATTCTTCCCTAAAGCTGAATCTTAAAATCACACCTGTAAGTAACTTCACTGCTCTGTAAACCTACCACTGTATACATTGCTTGCAACATTCTACCTTATGTAATCGTTACTTGTCTACCTGTATTACCTACCCTACAAGATAGAAACCTATGTCTACTCTTCATCTTTATTAACCTTCTTACACCTCTTCTCCGGTGGAGAGACTGTCAAGCCAATTACCAAGTTACCAAAAAGTATTCTAAGCTTTTCTTGCTATTAGGCCCCATGTCCTCTTTCTCTCCATATCACTGGTTGCCAGATGCTAAAATAGACTTCTCTCTTCTCTCTCAGTAGGGTCCTTAAATCGGGAAAAAGCTCCACCTGCCGACTGATCTTTGGAGAATAAATACCTTGCTCTGCTGAACCCTGACAGCATGGCATCTAGTTTTAGATTTCTGATTTGCTTGACCTAAGCTGTGTCTTTATTACATCATTGTCTACAATCTGGCAATTTAGAAGAGGTGAAATTTCTTTCTCTCTCTTTCTCTCTTTCTCCCTTATCCTTTCCTTGTGCTGCTCCCTCTTCCTCTTCTTCTCATTCTTCTTTGCTGGAAGACTGAAAATGGTCTGAACAGAAGCAGAAAGTCAATTAAAAGAAAAAATAATATGTAGAAAAAGTTTAATAAATTAAAATATCTTTGTTTAGAGCTGAATTCTTCAGCTAATGCTGTCTTTCTATGCAGCAAATTCACACCAGTTTCATCTATATGATAAATCATACAGGAGTTCATTTCAATATAAGTAAGAACATAATTGTTAAGGGATTGAATATTCAAAAAGCTTTTTTCAGGGAGGTATTCTTAGCATCTATACAGTATTTTAAGTGCTGCAAAATAGGATACACCTTCTATTACAATCATACAACGATTTGCCTTATTGAAAAAAGAAAATTATGCCCAAACTTCAGATGTGTTACTAAGTATCTCTGGATACATACACACACACATAGAAGATACACACATGAACCACTATGCTTTCTCCTTTTTATTAAACATTATGTATTATTGGTAAAATTGCTACAGTAATGGATATCTGGTAAGGAGGAAGAAAAATATCAAACAAATCTGAGAAGATAGCGTGAAATACAAAATTTGGATTTTCCACTCCAATACACTAAAGCAACTAAGATATAAGTGTTAGTTAAAATATGAGTCTTTCGATGGTTACCCAAAGCAGTGCTGAAATATAATAATCCATCTTAGTAATTGTTAAACTAATTCACTTAAACTCTTCATTGGAAAATGCAGGCATCATATATCTAGTTGTCTTTCCAATATTTAAGCTTAGAAAAAGATACATTTGAATTTATTTTTCATGATTTTGTCTTTGGCTTAAGATTCTAACTTTAATATATTCTCTGCAGGAAAACATCAGAAAAAATAGGTCTTTTTTTTCAGCAGTTTACAAGGCAAATTATGTTTCTAAAAAAGCATGAATTTTTATGTATACATTTATTTTACTCTGGAGATTTACTAATATTTTCTAACTGATTTATCAACAGGTATATATTAAAGCAAAAATATTTCCACAAAAGTTCATACTATGAAGATAATAAAAATTTACCTCCCAAATCAGAGGGCAAATTAGAAAAGTACATGTAGGAAGTTTTGTTCAAATATAACTCACTTGATTTAATGTAACTAATGCAACATAATTATAGTATTACATCTAAATTTAACTTATAGATTTTAAAATGTTATTGTCATAATTTTTGTAAATTTTTTAATATTAAAAATATGTTCTGGGTTGAGAATTTTTAGAGTTCTATTGCATGTGAGGTTATAAAAAGACAATTTCATAGAACCTCAAAGAGTCTAGACCTTGGGAGTTCTGTCAACCAGGAGTAAATTTATTCTGTACCATGTAAAAGTGAGGCTGATAAATTTAGATAATAAGATCATGAAACTTCCTTCCTAAACCATAAGATGGTCATTTTGCCAAAGTTTATCCCAATTGAAAGGAGTTTTTGTTGAATAGATTGCAGCAATTTCTGAGAAGTTTTTATAGACACATCCAGACAATAGCCATTGTCTTAAAATACGATGAGAAAAACATGCTTCCATTTATCAAAATATTATATAGTAGACTGAAACCAGATTGCTCAGAGACAATTATGAAGTCTAAACATGCTTTGGGAGTTGCTGCTTTTTCATTTGTTTCTTCACTTGCTGTATCTTATTCCTTCTACGCAGACCCATCCTCCACCACCGGGGGCTGTGTGGTTGTGTTATTTATGGAGATGAGAGGAAAAGGCACGTTCAAGTGACTTACCCGAGGGTGTACAGTATCAGTTTACCTAAGAGTTTTCTGGGAGCTGCCTTATCACTGGACAACACTGTACTTTTGACTCCTCTGTGCTTTGCTAGTCTCATTCCATGTAAGGTAGGGAAAGGCCTCTGCTTTCTCTACACGGATGTATGTTACAGTTAGAGTTATCTTACTCAAATGGCTGTGCCCAGCCTTACTTTTGATCTCAGTATAGTGATTTTATTACTGTAAACAACTCTATACATTTGCTAGACTAAAGTAAAAAAAATAAAGAGGGACATTGTTCAATACAGTCAAAACTGATACTGGTCATTATTTGTAAGTGAAAGTCACAAGGCCTTGGAAGCATGTGTGTTGATTGTTGATGGACTTAAGGATAATAGGAGTTGGTTTGATTAAAAAGAAAAGGAAAGAAAGAACGCCTTTTGTGGATGTAATTAATGATGGGATTACAAAGATTTATTGCCTAACTTCAAAAATAGTAAGTATAGGATAAAAAAAACTGTATTTTAACTGAATTTGACAGATGCATGACAAATTTTTTTCTGGATTATTCTAAAAGTTGTGATAGCTAGGGAGACAACCCAGTCGATGAATTCTCTTTCAGGTCATTTTGATCTGCAGGGCTGCTCTCTCCAGTGAAAGAATCAACAAACTGGCACAGAGACACTCAGTTCTACGGGTCATCACCATTATTAGCTCTAGCAGTCATCGTATCAAGTTTGCACTTAATATTTTATTCCCTCAGAAGGCGTCAATGCCAAGAAATAACTTTTTGCTCTGCTCTGTTCTGAAAGATGAAGAGCAGGGTCACTGGAACTGTGCCGGGTCAGTGAAAAAGTCACCGAGGTGATGCTTTATGAAGTAGTTAAGAAAACAAGAATTCTGCAGGGCAGAGGTAGGCAAACATCGGCTAGACTTTGTGGACTGTCCGTTCTCTGCCACAACCTCTCAATACCATTGACCAGCAACATTTTGAAAACAGTGCAGCCACAGTTAATACATAAACAAATGAGTGTGATAGTTTTCCAATTAAAAAAAAAAAGTAACTTACAAAAAGCCGGTGAAGGTCCACATGATGGTTTGCCGTACCCTGCTTTAGAGGCATGGTGTTGCCCGAAATTGCCCAGCCAAGAGCTTGCTGAGTGTGTGGGTGAGTTGTGAGAGGTGTGGAAGGCTCACCTAAGGTGGAAAAGGGATGGTGGGGGCGGAAAGGATGATGAGAAAAAGGGACAGAGAGAGTGAGTGTCAGGTTATATTCTGAATATATACATATAACATGGCTGGTTTGACATTTCACATCACGCCTTTATTCTGTTGCTAGGGTCCCTCTTGCTAAAATGCTTAGGGCCTTGGAATAGATGATACATTAGCAACAGAATAATTAAATGATACATTAACCCATTATCCCCTATTCATATTTAACCTTTCTGAAAACGTGGTAAGTAGGAAACAATAGAAAGCACTCAGGGCTTCTCAAGCTTATTAGACCATGTGCTTCACTCATATCCTTCCTTTCTGTCCTCCTCAACTTGAAAATTTGTTAATGAAAAAAGGGTTTCCCAAAGGTTTTTTTGAACAGTGGACCTTGAATTCTCATTAGTAAAGAGAACTCACCAGGACTGCATGGAGAGGATGACAGGGGAAGAAGCATGGTAACAGTCTTGCAAGGACAGGACCATCATAGGAGCAATGAAAGAGGAAAACATGACACCAACAACATGGAGCTCAGCACCTCACTGAGGACAAATTAAAACTTCGACTGGGGCCGGGCGCAGTGGCTCATGCCTATAATCCCACCACTTTGGGAGGGCAAGGCTGGTGGATTACATGAGGTCAGGAGTTTGAGACCAGCCTGAACAACATGGCAAAACTCCATCTTTACTAAAATTACAAAAATTAACTGGGCGTGGTGGCACTTGCTTGTAGTCCCAGCTACTCCAGAGATTGAGGCAGAAGAATTGCTTGAACCCGGGAGGTGGAGATTGCAGTGAGCCAAGATAGCGCCTGATTACTCTTGGTGACAGAGAAAATTAATTAATTAATTAAATTGAAACTTGTCCAGCCATTGATTTTCATGAAGATCTGAATAAAGATCTCTCAATCTTGGGAGATATTGGTAGGTACAAAAGCTGCCTCTTGTACCTAGTGTAAATTATCTGATATGTCCAATGACAAAACTCACATTACCATAATAGTATTTATTTTCTTATTCTGTTAATGCTTTCACTTTAATTCTAATCCTATTAGGTGTTTAATGATCTGCTTGTGGTCATTGTTTTGAATGAATGAGGAAAAATTGAATAAGGTGAAAGGTTGTGACTATTTGATCCATAGACAGTATCCGTAATGTAAAATATGAAATTGAAATATTTATAAGAAATAAGAAAAATAGCCTACAGGTTGGACAGATGTTCTTATGTATCATTTTAGCTCTAAATTTAGTTTTAGTTTGCTTTACAGATATATTTAGTATTCTTTAAATAGCCAAGGGTTATTTTTAATTACTTTATTATTTCTGAGAGACTTAGATAGCTTAAATTGTTTTTAAAGACTGGTTTTGGGTGCAGGGTGGCTCACGCCTCTTATCTCAGCACTTTGGGAGGCAGGCGAATCACCTGAGGTCAGGAGTTCCAGACCATCCTGGCCAACAAGGTGAAATCTTGTCTCTACTAAAAATCTAAAATTAGCTGGGGCTGGTGGTGCACTCCTCTGATCCCAGCTATTTGGGAAGCCGAGGCAAGAGAATCACTTGAAGCCCAGTGGCAGGGGTTGCAGTGAGCTGAGATCATACCATTGCATTCTAGCCTGGGCAACAAAAGTGAAATTTTTGTTCTATCACACACACACACAAAATAAATAAAAAATTTTAAAAATTAAAGAATTGTTTTGAAATGTAAGCATTTGTAAATGAGTAAACAGGAGATATATTTGACTGAATATTCATTTTATAATTTTTCGTAGGGTAAATGTAATCACAAATCATAATTTTTATACAATTATAAATCCACATTTTAAAACTGTTTTTTAGGGCAAGGAATACTGTTCAGATACTTAAATAGGATTCTCATCTGAAATCTATATATGGTTAAATTAGATGTTGTAAAAAATAAGCACCAGTAATGTTGAAGTAAGAATCAAGAAGTGATGTAAAATGTTGGATTTATAATAACATAGTTTTAATGCCTACCACAAATAAAATAGATTTGTATTTTGTACAATATCATGCATTCACATCTCTTCCATATGGAAGTATAAATTAGGAAATTTGATCTGCATCAATATGTATTGAAATTATAAACTAAAAAACACAACACAATAAAATGTTTTATTTAAAAGACAAATCAAAAGGTGACAAAAATGCTACTGAAAAGTATTTTTTTCATATTTCTGTTAAGACTAGTTCTTAATTGTTGATAGCAAAAGCTTTTCAAATGATCATTTTTTATAAAATATTATGTTGGTCATTCTAGTTTTAGAGAGATGAGTTTTGGTGATAGTTTTGTAAAATCAGATTGGGTAATATTGCTCAGCAATAATTCAAAGCAAATAAAATTATATTCCTGATTATTATTTCTACTATTATTTTTATGTAATTATACAATTAACGCCTTCTTGGTCTTTAATGCCTATGAGACTTTGTTTTTAAATTCTTGATTTTTAAAATACCAAACCTATCAACTACAAAAAATTAATTTAAAATATTTTATTGTACTTACCGTTTTAAAAGAAAAATATTGACTTGTTTTTAAAATTGTAATACTAAAGTGAATTGCTGATATTGAAAAGCACCAAAATAGAATTCAACTGCCTATCTTTAAAGTTCCACTAGAGGGCAACATGTACCAAGATTTTTGTCCCTTTACAATTTCCAGGGGGATAATCAAATTTTAATCATTTTTCATGAATAGATGTCATTTACTTAATATTTAGCGTCATTCAGCATTAATCCTTATCTTTATGATGCACATGTGGTTCTTAGTGAATGCTATCTGACTTATGAAAGATAGTATTGTGAATCTTACTCTGATTTCAATTAATCAATATTTTTTCAGTTACCATAATTACAAGAGGCAAAATAACACCGAATAAAAAAGATATTATTTTATATGTAATGAGTTTTTACATCAAATAATGTCATATGTGTTTTAAATTATGAATATGTTAAGCAGTTGTCAGTTAACAAAAAATAAAATAAAGATCTTGGGAGATGGTGGTGGTAAATTTGAAATTCAATTTTGACAAAAGCATTTGTTCATTACACATTCTCAGAAGCCACTTTAAAATGAAAAAATGGTTAAACTGTATCACACTAATAATTCTCAGTCTTTTCTAAGAAAGATAATCTGCTTAATACCTGCAGCATTACCATTTTCCTCAAGTCTTCCCCAACCTCACTCCGTCTATATCCTGTTTCTCTTAACTTCTACTTCTCCTCAGATCCTTTAATATTTACTTTTTAAAAAATACCTAAATATGAGTGGTTGTAAGACACCAAATGTTTTGTCTGCTTTTGTTTCCAAATAACCTTTCTGTAAGAGAGCAAAGCAACATTGACAAGTTGGGAAGAGATACACAAACAGCTTTGGAAAATGATAATGCACACTTTAGTGCAATCATATTTAGAAACAATGAAAAACTTACATATGTGATAGCATACTTTAATTCCCTATGACAGATATTATAGCGGAATTGACATCATTGTCGCTTATTACAATGAAATGGTAACATTTTCTCCAGAATTTATACTGAGCTAATATTATATTTAAAGACTATTTTGATATGTATAAAAATGATGGGTCTCATTATAGCAAACATTTAACCAGCAACGATTTTTTACTATTATCAATATAGCACCCAGATAAACTATCATTTTTGACTTACGTATGGTATACATAGAATATACCTCCTGGATGAGGTTTTCAGTGGTTTGCATGTGTCTTTTTTTTTTTTTTTTTTTTTTTTTTTGAGATAGAGTGTTGCTCTGTCATCAAGGTTAGAGTGCAATGGTACAATCTTGGCTCACTGCAACCTCCAACTGTCAGGTTCAAGCTATTCTCATGCCTTGGCCTCCCAAGTAGCTGGGATTACAAGCACGTACCACCACACCTGGCGAATTTTTGTTAGTAGAGACAGAGTTTCACCATGTTGGCCAGGCTGGTCTCAAACCCTGAACTCAGATGATCCGTCCGCCTTGTCCTCCCAAAGTGCTTGGGATTACAGGTGTGAGTCACCCCACCTGGCCTACATATGTCATTTTTTAACCTTTCCCTTTTCCTACACAGTAAGTGCTATTATTTTATCCCCATTCGTGAGGAGACTGACAAACTGATGTTAGCAAAATAGAAAATTAGAAGAATATGTTGATTTATAAACTGAGATACAAGGAGAGATACAGAAAGAAAAGTTTATTTTCAGTAATATTTTAATATGTAAGATTATAAAGAAGTTTTGGAAAGTGTCATTTTAATCTCATATGTCAAAGTTAGATAATATCAACTCTCAACAATGAATGGCAGAAATCAGCACCTTTATACATAACACTTCCCCTCATATCTTGATTATATTAATTTTATAAATATTTTAATGTCAAAGTTTAAGTATTTCCATTTAATTCTGTAACCATAATTCATATGGTTACTTGGCCTTAAATCTTTATTTAAATAGATCTTTTTCATGGTGTCATTTTTGAAATGATTATTTTCATTTCTTGGCTTTTTTTAGGTATTTCAAAACTATTTTTTAAAGAAGGAATTACGTATTCCCCAAGTATTCTTGTGACTTTTGTCTATTATTTTTTATACTTTGATGTCGATTGTCCGAGTACACTTTGAATAACTGTTGTTTTTACTCCCTCGTCTTTAAGTGATTGTTACTCTGGAGAATTCTGATAGGTAAGAATTACCCTCTTGAATTAAATTTGCTCTTTTTTGTCCCAATTATTGTATGATTCTTTATTTATTTAATTTTATTTAATTATTTTTTCAAACAATGCTTATTAAATACTCATCTACTAAGTGTGGCATCTGGAGATATAATCATGCTTTTTGAAATCTGGCTTTTGGAGTCTACATTCTAATTGGGGTAAGAAGCAGTAAACAAATTGTCTGTCTGTCTGTCTGTCTGTCTGTCCCAGATGGTGATCAGTTCTGTAAGGGAAAAAATTAAAAGTATGGAAATCTTGGATTAGGTATCAGTGCGGATGGATTTTTAAGTAGGATCATCATGGGAAACCTCCCTATTGGGGTGATGTGGCTAAATTAATCTTGAAGATATCTGACTCAGTGATCATTTTGCATTAGCTTTTCCTGCAGTAACTGTTTCTTTTCAATTTGTATATTCAAATACTCATTTAATGATTTTTTTCTGTTGTATCTTGGAAATGTTTTCTATTCATTCTTCGTTTTGTATGAAAACCAATTGCATTAACACCGAAAGTGCTTTGTTTACTTTTCTCCTCTCTTGTGTTCTGTACAGTTGCCGTACTCTTTATTAATTCCTTTTATGTGAATTTCACACATCTGTTACTGTGTATTTCTTCTTTTATATTTTGTCTTCATTTGTTTCTCTGAACTCTGTAGTTCACTTTTCAGTGTTTATCTTCAAAATCTGTTCCTTCCTACTTGCCTTACTTTTAAAAAAATTTATTTTTGCACATAGCCCTTTTATTTGTTTCCTTGTGTTTTAAACAAAATTATAAAACTTCATTGAGGTTAAGGAGAATTATCTAAAGAACCTATTTTTAGTTTTCGATTTTTTAATGATATATGGCCTTTACATGACTCTTTATTGTCTTATTCCTTAATTTTTTGTGTGTTTTACACGTTTTTTCTATAAGTCTCATGCTGAAATATTAATGTTTAAAATTTGTCTTTGAATGTGGATTCAAAAAAATGAATTCACCTTTTTTTGCTGAAAAAAATATATGGAGTATGGGGCATGTAAGAAAAAAGTGTGGAGGTGAATATAGCGGAGCAGTCTTCAGCCCACGTTTCATAGTACATGGCATGTATTCTTCAGGAGATTTCTAATGAGAAGTCTTGTTCTTATATGACTTTTCAAGTAAATAATTTTAAAAGTCATGTATAAATAAGACTAGGAATTTTGTGATTTCTGCCATGATCTTCAAACTTATCTTTAATAATATAGTTTGATAAAATGAATATGATCTAGTATTTTATAGTACAGCAGGATAACTATAGTTAGCAATAATTTGTTTTACATTTTAGAATAACTGAGGCAGTATCACTGCAATGCTTCAAACAAAAGAAATGACGAATACTTGAGGTGATAGATACCCCTATTTACCTTGATGTGATTATTACACATTGTAGACCTGTATCAAAATATCTCAAGTACTCCATGAATATATATGCCTACTATGTACCCATAAAAATTAAAAATTAAAAGCTTATCTTTTATATAAAATTAATACTTATGTTAATTTTTATTTATTTTTCAAATGAATAAAATCAAAACATGCTTTCAACAAACTTTTTAATTTTTTTCAATAAAAATGTACACCTAATAACCAAAAAAACACTAGTCAATGCTCATTTCAATGTGGTCCTTTAAAAATTACATATTTTATTTATTTTGATATCCCTAGGTCTTAGCACAGTGTCTAACCACATGACTGGCTTTAAAATAATTGTTAAATAAATGAATCATTTTTAATTTTAGTTAATACTTATCACTGCAACCTCTGCCTCCAGAGTTCAAGCAATTCTCCTGCCTCAGCCTCCCAAAGAGCTAGGATTGCAGATGCCAGCCACCACATCTGGCTAATATTTGCATTTTTGGTAGAGATGGGGGTTTCACTATGTTGACCAGGCTGGTCTTGAACTCATGACCTCAAGTGATGTGCCTGCCTCAGCCTCCCAAAGTGTGGAATTACAGGCCTGAGTCACCGTGCCCAGCCTACTGCCTCTTTTATGGTACAAAACTACCTCTTAATTGAATATCAGGGTTCTCCAATTCTTAGTCCTTTAGACATGTAGGGTATCTAGTAGAACCTGTCTCTTGCAAAAACCACAAATGTAAGTGACAGCCAAAAAATAACCACTAGCCCAGAGTGTTTATGCCAGAACTAGAGGCCTTCTGTTCACACGACTGCTGTGGGCAGTTAAATGCCTCATAACATGGCATTTGGATCCATTTACCTCCTCTTATGAACAGCCACTTCCAAATCTCAACGGGCAACCAAACACTGGACATGTGGGGTCATTGATCCACTGAGATTTCATTTTGCCCACAAAATTAAAAAATGTCAGATTAAATCATTTTCTAAGAAAATGTAAGCACTGAATTCTTCTCATCACTTTACCTCACTTCTCCTGTGCTAGAAAGATGCAGTCAGAATTCAAAACGATATCCTACTCTAAGGATGGCCCGAATAAATGTAGCCACAGAACTCTTTTACTATAGAAGATAAAAGAATAAACAGTTTAATCAAATTTTTGTCATCGTGCAGCTTTGCGCTCAAAGATTTGATGTATGCTGAACACTCTAGAATTTCATGAATTTAACAAACCTGTTCCTGACAACAGTGATTCATGGCAGATAGAGCCAGGGTTGTATTTCATTGACAGTTCTATTTCTGCTCCCCCATTCGTTAGCATCTGCAGGTAGTAGGGAAGTTCCCTGGAGCTCACTACTCTTACAACCCGACTGTCAGCGGCTCAGCTGAGCTCGAGAGAACCCGGCTTCCAGGTGCTGGCGTAATCAATTAAAGCAACAAGACAAAAATGAAAGTTCATAGTCAAGTATCTGATCATTTACTTTGGTAGTATAAAGAAGAAGCGAAAAACTGGAAAAAAGAAAGTGCCTCTCCTGTGTCCCTCTTTTGGCACTGCTCTGTGTAGGACCAGGTAGATTAGCATAGACTCGGTGGTCATTTCACTGTTGAAGCCCTTTAACCAACAGCTCCTGTGCAACACAATAAACACATACAATTTTATCTGTCAATTAAAAAAATAATAATAAAATGGGAAATTTACTGTAGAAAAACTTTTTAAAAAGGCTCCTACAGTTCTATGTACTTGTGATCCACAGAGAAAGAGAGAGAGAGAGAAGGAAAGGGGGAGGGAAGAGAGCTTGGAGTTTAAAATTACTGAGTACTGGGTCAGAATGAAAATACCTCCTAAAGGCATCCCCTTCCAGTCACCGTCCTTAAAGAAGGCCTCAGCAGAGGTGCCTGAGGAAGGCCTCAGCTAAAGACCCCAGACAGAGAGGTCTCTGCGTGGAGTCACGGCAAGGAATACAAATACGCATAAGCACAAGGCCGACGAGGGGGTCTGAGTCCTTGACTGCAACTTCCTTCGGAGACTGCCGTGCATTCATTGGCTGCCCGCCAAGTCAGCTGCAGGGAAGGCAACTTTTTCCCCCGGAGGCCTGCCAAGCAACACTTTGTAATTGCCTATGGTCGGGCTTGAAAAATCACACTTAGGTTTTTAACTAGGAGATGAACTTTTCACCCAGTTAGCTCATTCTCCCTTATTCTAGCCCTTTCCTTTTCCTCCTTCCCTGCCTCTCTTGTGCCTGTTTTTTGGCTCTTCCTTTTTAAATGTGTATGCTATTGGCCAGAGACTGGTCAAAACTACTGGAGTAGTTCAGAGAAGATTTAAGGTTAAGGGGTAAAAATAGTTTCTTATGCAAAGATGAAGGCAAGTCCACCCATGGAGGGTAGAGGAAATGAATGGATTTCCAGTACACCATATACACAGGGGCTGAGTCCATGGGGATGCCAACGGCTTTGGTTTGACTGGAGCCCAGAGTATAGGCAAGTACAGGCACGGGAGGCCTTGACGAGGTCAAAATACGAAGAGCCACATATACCAGACACAATTTTGAACTTTTTTTTCTAGTAAGAGATAAAAAGCAGTGAATAACATAACCACAGAAATTTTGGGAAAGCATCTGAGCCAAGGCTAGTACAGAGACTAGGAATTAATATGAAAACAAATAACAAGGCATCTCAATGTTTAAGTAGTTTTCAAAGTACTTGGCTCCAAGGCAAAAATGGTTATTTGGATTTGTCCCTAAAGGAGTCTATTTCAAAGATCAACAAATGTATCCTCAGAAGAGATGCCAAATTCTTTATTAGTGTGTGAGCATTTCCTTTGAAATACATATTATATACAATCTTCATGTGTAAAAATATACTTATGAATATTATATTGCAGCTGCACCCACTGGGAATGACGACTTGGGAAAATGGTCGGTAAGGAAAAGATGTTGCTATAATCAAGGGAAAGAAGCCTGTAAATAAGCGAGAGAAACCTTTTCATATTATGTTCATTTATTTGTATGTTGTTAGTAGGGTAGAAAATTATCTTTTTTTTCTAAAACAAAATATGACCTTTTTTTGTTGTTGTTTTTGAGAGGGATCCTTGCTCTGTCACCAGGCTGGAGTGCAGTGACACGATCATGGCTCACTGCAATTACCCCTTCACGGGTTCAAGTGATCCTCCTGCCTCAGCCTCCTGAGTAACTGGGACATGCATGCCACCATGCCGAGCTAATTTTTGTATTTTTAAATACAAAATACAAAATTGTGGACTTAGAAAGTATTTAGCTATTTCTTAACATGATCACGAAGGTATGGTGTAAACGTGAAAAAATGGAATGGCATGAATAAGTTCAAACACATGTCTAAAATTAAAATTGGCTTATAATAAACAGTCACTTAATGTTAAGAAAATAGGTAATAAACAAGTTTAGTGAGTACTTACTAAACCTAAGAAATAAAATTTTGTTGAAGAGTCCTCTCTTAGTGACACTTAAAAAAAGAAAAGAAAAGAGGTAATAATTGGCCAGGCTCAGAGGCTCACGCCTGTAATCCCAGAACATTGGGAGGATGAAGCGGGCGGATCATGAGGTCAAGAGATTGAGACCACCCTGGCCAACATGGTGCAACACCATCTCTATTAAAAATACAAAACTTAGCTGTCCATGGTGGCGAATGCCTGTAGTGTATGTCCACTAGACCCGTATAGCCATAAAACAACCCAAGAATATTAACATCACAGAGTATTTATAAGTCTGTTTTCTTGATAAGTTAGAAAATATTGTATGGTATAATTTTGAGACAGCAATTCAGATTTTAAAAAATAATACCGTAAGTACTTTGGATTTTATGATTTCTAGTTTTTTTATTGGTCGTGGTTGTTTTGTCACACACTGGAAACCATGATACATGACATTTAGTAATATTCATCACAAGAAGACTTGTTCTTGGAGTCATTCAAAGTCTCTATCTTCATATGCACATTCTCTTTTGCACATTAGCTCCAAAGTTAGACTGAGCAATAAGCAGTCCCAATGTTCAAATAATCTGATGATATTTTGAAGAAAAAAATTTCCCCTCTGTTTATTGGGCAAATGAAGGGGAAGAGACAGAGAATATTGGATATAAATTCATTTATTTCATGCCAATTATATTTAAGGTTATTACAGTGTTACCTCTCAAAGATTCATTTTGGTCATTTTTATTCAGATCCAGAATAAGTCTCATGATTTCTTTAAGTTTATTTGACAATACTTTTATTTACACTTTTCTTTCAGTTAAAAATAAAACATTAATTCAGGAAAAGCTAATGCAGTCTAAATGTATATTTTTGTTTCAATAAAATGTAATAATCCATCTTAGATGACTCATTTTAACCTCTCAATTTCCTAATGTTTTCACTGGCTAACTTTTTAATATCTTCATATTTTTTCTTCAATTTTAAATTGTATTGCTTTTATAACACCTGGAGAGTTATTGTTCCCATTTTCTATTTCTATCTAGGGAAAATAAATATAAATAATCATTTCACATTAATAAAAGTCCTCCACTGTTAAATCTTGAGAAATGAGTTGTATATGTTAAAATAATCTTTGACCTCATAAGTTAATTTAATAGAGTAACGATACATTCTCATATTTATTTATGAGGTTAGAAAAGCCAGAAGCCTATAGGCCAGGTGACACCAGAAAAGGCTGAGGTGAGGCTAAGAGTTAAAGCTGTCTTAATAACATAGAACCTAAACCTAGTGTTAGGAAAATGAAAATTAAAGTGTCAATTCAAAGCTTAGCTATGCCACTGGTCTATACTCTTCATAGGTATGATAAAATAGAATAATGGGGCTTTAGAGAAGAGAAGGCCAGCAGGGCATGGTGGCTCATGCCTGTAATCCCAGCACTTTGGGAGGCTGAGGCAGGCGGACCACAGGTCAGGAGTTGAAGACCAGCCTGACAAACATGGTAGAACCCTGTGTCTACTAAAAATATTAAAGTTAGCCGGGCATGGTGGGGCATGCCTGTAATCCCAGCTACTCAGGAGACTGAAGCAGGAGAATCACTTGAAGGGGAGGCAGAGATTGCAGTGAGATGAGATCACGCCACTGCACTCCAGCCTGGGAAACAGAGCCAGACTCTGTCTTAAAACAACAAAAACGACAACAAGAACAAAAAACAAACATTGCAGCCGTACTGTAGTTATCCATAATCCATTCGACCAAAAGGCTTGCACATGCTGTTATGGGGAAGAAAAAATTATTTGTCCTCTATCCCTCTGAGTTCTCAGGTGGGAACCCTATAACAACAACAAAAATAAACTAACGAGAAGTTTTTAACCACGTATATCTCATATACACGTTATATAAATGATGTAGATATCCAGGGAATTAGTCATTCTCCAGGGACCTCTCTCTGTCATTTTCAACAAAGAACAATATACTTAGAGTGACAAGACAAAGGAAAAGGACCTTGAGTCTCTAGGGGTGGGACGTTTTGGGAGGGCAAATATATGAGAAACGAATGGAAGATAAAGGCCAGTTAGTAAAGTTGTTATGCCGATCCCTTTGGTGCTGTCTCCTGGATGATAAAGGTCTAAATCTAGCTTTTTTTTTTTTTTATTTTAAGATATCTGCTTCTTTTTTGCCTTCAGCTCAAAACAGTTCTTTTGCCAAAGTGGCGTATTTTGGGGTGGCGTATTCTGCTGCCCTTCACTGGTAAAAGCACATTTGAAACTGCTGCAAATACAGGTATATCCCTGAAACCCTACCTAAAAATTTTGCTGGGCAATTGACTTTGAAACTGATTTATATACAATAAAGATATATTCTGCTGTTAATTTGTTCATGCAACCTTTTTCCCCATCCGGTTATATTAGAAAAGTAGGCATCTTCTTGGGGATAGAAAAATAGAAGTAGTTCACAGTCAGAAAACAAGCAAGTAACTACAATATATCATGATATATACTAAAGTAGAAGTAGTTATTCTGGGAAAGTAGACAATAAAAGTTCAACGTTCTCTGGTGTGGCCAAGGAAGGTCTTGCAAGGCATAGAAATCACTATGGATAAAGGAATCTCTTTATGTTTACCTTTGTACATTAAAGAAGACATGCTTTTAGTAAACCATAGGGAGATCAAAATTGTTATTATATAAGAGTATTATCCACTAGGAGCTACAAAAATATGATACAATATAAAATAGCTGGGTGTGGTGGCTCATGCCTGTAATCCTAATACTTTGGAAAGCTTATGTGGGTGGATCACGAGGTCAGGAGTTTGAGACCAGCCTGGCCAACATGGTGAAATGCTGTCTCTACTAAAAATATAAAACTTAGCCGGGCATGGTGGCATATGCCTGTAATCCCAGGTACCCAGGAGGCTGAGGCAGGAGAATCGCTGGGACCCGGGAGGCAGAGACTGCAGTGAGTTGAGATCATGCCACTGGCACTCCAGCTTGGGAGACAAAGCAAACATTCTATCTCTTAAAAACATATAGATAGATGGATAGATAGATAGATAGATAGATAGAATAATAAAATTATAAAAGGAGACAATACTTCGTGAGACCTTACTATGCTAGTCAGTCACTCTTCTGAGAGCTTTAGTTGAATCTTCACCAAGGTTATCCTTGTTTTATAGATGAAGAAACAGGCACTGAGATAATAAAAAGGAATAAATGTTTCCAAGGACATGTAATTACTAGCATCAGAACTGGAATTGAAATTCAGGTTGAGTGATTCCAAAGTCTATATGTGAGGTTGTGAATGTGGTGAAAACAAGGTGGGAAAGAATAATGGAACACCAGACAGGCAAACATTCAGATACGGGACAGAGGAAAGAGACTGAAAAGGACTTCCAAATTCCTGTCTTCAAAGATAGATGCACTCGGTAATTTATTGAATATAGTATAAAGAATCAAACAGGTGTGAGAGAAAAGAGTATGCACTAAAAAACACGTGAAGTGCCAGCATGTGTCTCCAGTTGACAGTATGTGGTGGCAGCTGGGCCCTCAGTAGAACACAGACCTCTGTGTGCCTTAATTTCCAAATCTGCAAAGTGGGGATGGAGTTGTTGTAAGTATTAAATGAGTTAATAATTTTACAGGACTGAGAACTGTATCTGACTCATGGTATTATAAGTGTGGGCTAAGAAATAACAGATAAGAGTTAAACTGCCTCTAAATAGAACGGAAGTGAACACTGACTTGTGTATTATGAAAGGCCGTTTTCAAACTTGAAAATACTTTGTTAACATTTATTCATGTAGGAACTATGTATGGTTTTTATTTTCGTTTGTAATGTCATTACTTTTTCTAATGTTTTCATATATGTGATTATGATTATCAATTTAAAATTATAAATATCACCAACTTAGACTGATCAGAGAAATGCTAGATAGAATTATACATTATTTTAGGTAATCCAATGTTTTAAATTAAAGTGTATATATTAATACCAACTATACTAACAAAAGAATTAATGTCTCATTTTATCCAAAACATTCACACATACATTTTTTTCAACATATATTTATTCATGTGTACTATATAGCAGCTACACAGCTCAACACTATATAGTAAGATTAGTACAATGAATATAGGAAGATCTCTCTGGAAGAGTGCAGGATCTTTTCTAAGAGTAAAGATCGTCAGTGCAATGATAGTGGTGTATAAACGATGTGATTTATGACAATAGAGTTAACCCATATTTACCCATTGGTCCTCAAGTATATTAGAGCACCAGCGAACTATCACATGCATATGATGGCTTTTCAAATTAGCAGCAGACAACATACCAAATTATGGCCTCCAAATCATAAAAGCATTCTTCTTTCTAAATCTCAGCCAATTATTAAAATATTTCAATTTTTTTTTTTTTTTTTTTTTTTTTTTTGAGACAGAGTCTCACTCTTTTACCTGGGCTGGAGTGTAGTGGCACAATCTCAGCTCACTGCAACCTCCGTGTCCCAGGTTCAAGCGATTCTCCTACCTCAGCCTTCTGAGTAGCTGGGACTACGGGCGTGTGCCTCCATGCCTGGATAATTTTTTGTATTTTTAGTACAAATGGAGTCTCAATGTGTTAGCCACGATGGTCTTGATCTCCTGACCTCGTGATCCACATGCCTAGTCCTCCCAAAGTGCTGGGATTACAGGTCTGAGCCACCGTGCCTGACCTAAACTATTTCAATCACTTTTATCACCATATAGATCTAGATGCCTGAAATACTTATTTGTGCCATTAGTAAGTTTTACTATAGTGAGTACATAATAGAATGACTTTAAATCTAATAAAATAAATGACATATTTCCCACAACACTTAAGCATTAAGTATACCAGAATCAAAAGATAGGAATTTTTCCTCAGAATTCTGGCTTCACAGAGGTGCTGACATCTGAGTTTTCTTGAAAAATGACTAGCCCTTTTATCAAGCAGAGGGCAGAGAAATGAACAGTCTAGCACCTCATGATCCCTTTAAACATGTGTATCATCCCACTTTACAGACATATTTTAAGGCTCAGAAAGACTAGGAACTTGATTGATCCCCGTGGGGTTCTCTAAGACAAGGCAAACATTAGGTCATCTGATCAAGGTTAGTGTCATTTCTATCCTCAGAGGGAAGAGTGACCTTGGTTAACAAATGGTATATTCAATGATCCTCTCCATTGTGGTTAAGTCCTTGCAAGCAGGTAGGTCTCCCGATGCTCAAATGCCTTGTACCTCAAGGCTCAATCCTCAGTCAGACCCACACTTTTCTTTTCAACCCCTTTGAAAAGAAAAATGTGGGTCTGACTGAGGATTTTTCCCACTGAGAAAGCTTTCCTTCCCCAGTTTTGCACTCCCTCTTCTACATGAATTCCTCTCATATTAGAGATTTCTGTCCTGGCTTTCTTTTTGGCTTCCCACCCTGGAACCATGATTTTGTGCTAGGCACAGTCATGCTCATCTTAACAATGCTTCAGTCAATTATAGTCCACATATAGAACAGTGGCCCCATAAGATTCTTTATAACATCACAATTTTACTACACTTTTTCTAGTTTAGTTACACAAATAGTTACCATTTTGTTACAATTCCCTACAGCATTTAGTACAGTAACATGATTTACAGGTTTGTAGCCTGGGATCAATAGGTTACATTGTATAGCCCAAGTATGTAACAGGTTATAACATACACTTTATGATGTTCCCAGGACTTGCTCGCCTAGTGACACATTTCTCAGAATATATCCTTGGCATTTAGAGATACATGACTGCGTTTTCATCTGAATGTGATTATTTCTTCACAGGCAATTTATCAAAAACTAAACTTTTCAACTTTTCCCACAGCAAGGCTTACTGAAGACTCACTTTTGCCCCCATTCCACGGGACTGCAATTACTAAACTCGAACACTTTTCTTTCACTTTCCCCTTTACCTCGTTCTGGATCATGGCTGAATTAACAATCTTCTATTTTGTGATACACTTCAACCATATGCCATTTTTCAGTGTCTCTGGATGGGGTCTTTGTCGTCTGTGTTAGAAGATATATTAGATAGGAGAAAAATTATAATAGCATGACATCAAGAAAAGAATTATAAATATTGGTTTAAATATAGTAGAAGTTTATATATTCTACATGTTGCAACTGTGGTCAGTGGGCAGAGCAGGGTGAAGTCGCTCTATTCTACGGAGTTCTCCATGTAATTCCCTTTGGCTGTTTCAACGTGTTGTTGAGGAGCATGTATTTGAATGAATGAATGTGTGAATCGTTTCCAAATATTTATAAATTAAAATTTATAGGAATCTAGATTACAAGATATGAAAACTTTTAAGGTAGTAGTAGGAAAAAGCTTAGGATATACAATTTCTATGCGAAGTTCACTTAAGAGTCATAGTCCTCAGTTTATTTTCCATTTTATAAATCTCTTGTCCCACATAAACCTTACTATTTAGCAAAGTATCCACATTTTCATGATATTAAAGAAAGAAAAGGTGTAATAGTGCATTTCTTTTGTGTTAAGTTAGATATAAATAATACCCAAATTTCTTCTGAACTAGGTTCATCTTCTCTAAGATTAAAAGCAAGGTCCAAGTGGCAGAATGACTAAGGTTGCCAGTAGACAAAATAACAATTAGAGATCAATAAAGACCAATGTTGGCGCTAAAAATGGTTCAAAAATTTTAAATACCAGTAGCACAGAGTGGCCAATTCAAGAAACTTAATCACTGGGTATGGGAAACATTTGTTTATAATGCTATTCCCCTATCAGTGGCCTCAGGTACTTCATAGACATGGAAAAGGAGTGCATTAACAGCCTAATTCTATCTCTTTGAAGCAGGCCAGTGTTTTGTAATTTAAATAATAGTCATAAAAGAGCTCCTAGGCTATTCACAGAATCATCTCTACAGATGAAGTCATTGATAAATTGTCCACTTATACCTGGTTTTCATTTTTTTTTAAGTAGTTGGTGCAAGCAATCACATAGTTTACAGAAAGTAGATAAACTTGTGTTGGACAAAATTCAGCTGAGCTCCGTGCTCCTAATATCTATATTTTTTCTTTTGCAGAACAAAGGAAGTGAGTTCACTTTAAGTATAAATTCCTCAGTCTTTTACAATTTCTGTTCATACTCTCCTTGGCATCTTCATTGCAAGGCAGTCGATTTCTTTCTATAGATGAATTTCATTATTCAGGCTTCACCATCAGTAGAATACATTATAAATTATGCAGAATGTGATAATTAGTAGCAAGCAAGAATATAAATAAAACTGCACAACCAATAAAAGGCCATAAAAGCTGGCAAGTGAAATTAGTTACTGTGTGTTCAAATAGGAAATGTATGGAGAAAAAAAATGGAGCTCACATGTCTTCTCTGTGCTGAAAAGAAATTGCTATATTATGCTTAGTCCTGGAATAGCATGTGTATTTTCTATTGGAAATAAAATCATATGTAATGGTGGTGATTTAGACTGATCTAAGGACAAAAGAAGCATAGTTTCATGAAGGTAAATGGTTCTTTTGTTAAAGCAAAGCTGATAATATCCCCACACATACACTAATCCAAGCTCCAATTTCTCAAATATGCATTGATTTCCACAGTTAGCTTTTGCAGTTTTAAGTTTTGAAAATGACTTTGAGAATCTTCATGATTTATATTTGTTAAACCAACAACATGGGCGTGCACACACACACACATTCTTTTGTATGTTTGCTGGAAATCTCTATAGTGAAATAAGAGCAATATTGAACAACAGGTAATTCTGGTGTGTACAATAAGATGAATTGAGTGAGATAAAAAAATCTACCTGGCCCATCCAACAGAGCTGGACCATAATCAGAGGAATAAATATGTATGAAGTGTGCTCATCTAGAAAGGAAAAGCTCTTTATACCCATATTGATTTCAGTATGTCCCCTATAGATATACTTGAGAAAAGTTATATAAAGGGTAAGCCAAGGACTATAATTCATTTGAATAATGTATTCAAACATATTCTATAAGACCCAGTTCATTGCATCAAAGAATCAAAATGTGTATATAAAATGCGCCAAAGATATCAAAAGTGGCTACAACTTTGGAAACGATTCCTGTCTTCTAAATATTTGTCATGTTTCTTTAATAAGAGTGTATCTAGCATTCTTGAAATAAATTTCACTTTCAGAAATTTGTAAAACAGTTGTAGTTAAAACCAGATTACACTGACTGTTAATTACAGTTGTAATTTTGCACAGAAAGCCTTTTGGGTACTTGGAAAATTGATCTCACCTGTCTTCTCTGCGAATGTTTTTTAGATTTATTTTTCTTTTCTCATTATAGTTTGATCAGATTTTGGTGTTAAAGTAGTCAAAATGACTAATGTAAATGTGAGTTTACTATTTAACTTTTAATAGGAAAACTAGGGAATGTGAACTTCAGTGTTTAGGTGGCCTGAGTAAGTATAGGTATATTGGACTAAATGTAGCACAATAACGTCATGGAATGTCTTATACTACTTAAGCTCAAGTTCTAAAATACTGTTGATGAAAGATCTAGTTCCACAGGACTAATAATCATCTAACTGACATAACATTTTTACAATTTTTTTAAAGTCAGAGTCTTGTTCTGTTGCCAGGCTGGAGTATAGTGGCACAGTCACAGCTCGCTGCAACCTCTGACTCCCAGGTTCAAGCGATTCTCCTGCCTCAGCCTCCTGAGTTGCTGGGATTACAGGCATGCACCACCACACCCAGCTAATTTTTGTACTGTTAGTAGAGATGGGGTTTCACCATGTTGGCCAGGATGGTCTCGATCTCCTGACTTTGTGATCCAACTGCCTTGGCCTCCCAAAGTGATAGGATTACAGGCATGAGCCACTGCACCTGAACTCATTTTAATAATTTTTAAGGGATAACAAACTCTTATCTAAAATAATAGGAATTAATCTGTGAGTTATTTGCAGTTCCATTAAAAATGAACTGGAATATTTTTTGATATTGTAGATTTCCTATATTCATTACCCATCATGGTGACGTAACTTTTCAAGGGTCTGACAGATATTTAAATTCTACAAGAGTGACTTACAGACACCAGCTTTTGGGTATTCTCCTATGCATGTTTCCTACTCTAGATCAGGGGTCTCCAACCCCTGTGCTATGGACCAGTGCAGGTCTGTGGCCCGTTAGGAATGTGGCCACACAGCAGGAGGTGAGCAGTGAATGATCAAGTATTACCATCTGAGCTCCGCCTCCTGTCGGATCACCAAGGCATTCGATTTTCATAGGAGGGTGAACCCTATTGTGAAGCGCGCATGCCAGGGATCTAGGTTGCATACTCCTTATGATAATCTAACTCATGCCTGATGATCTGAGGTGGAACAGTTCCATCCCGAAACTATTTCCCCCTACCTCCCATCTGTGGAAAAATTGTGTTCCACGAGATCCATCCCAGGCGCCAAAATGGTTGGGGACCACTGGTGTAGATCATAGATTATTTACAGAATGTGATTTACATTCTGTTCTCATTACTTCTTGATTTGTGCAATAATCGTTTATTAAGTTCTGCTTACAACCTATGCTAAAAAGGGAATAATGCAGCTGTGTAAGTGTTATAATACAGTGTGAATCTAGGATTCATTTCCAATACGCTTCTAGAGCACTCTGCATGTTCCTCACCTTAGTGGAGTACATATTATATTCTTTTGTCGTCTTTTGTTGTTGTTATTTATTCATAGTTTCTTCTGGATTAGTTTCTTTGGCAATAGTTGTCAAGTCAGAGATTTCTCCATGGCATACGTAGCTGTTAAAAAATCACAAGTTTCTATGGTGTAACACAGTCACAGATGTGTCAGAGAAAGGCCCTTATAAAACACTAAGCAAAGCTTCCTGGGAGAGCTAAGGAATGGGTCATCAGTTCTACTGGGGGGTAGAGAACAGTAATGAAGAAGCCTTCATAAAGACAGGTAACATTGAAAATGATTTGGAAGTTGGCATGAAGATGAAGGGAAGAAAACTGAGTAAAATTAAAAGGTGGAAACTTGCAGTACACGTTACATTCTGAAAAACTTAAGTAATTCTCCCAAGCAGCTCATGGGTTGTGAATTGAATAGTACATGGGAATGGAAAGGTGATTTCCACACATTCGACATATAAAGAATGGGCTGGAGGAAGTTCAAACCACACATGTGGAAGCACTCCAGGTACATAGTTCAGTAACTGTCGTATATTAACAAGCTTAATATGCCTCTGCTTTGTTTTAGTTTTTGTTTTTGTTTCTGTCTGCAGATTCAGTTCCAGGTTGAGTAAACTATATTTCTTAACTCTTGGTTATTGCTGAGTAAATTCCATCTAGAATCAAAGGTAGCTTTATCAGGATTTGGGCACCAAAAGAACATCAAGGCAGTTCTCTAATACTCCAAGTCGATTGTTCGGCACCTCACCTTTCCTAATCAAAAATCCTCGTTTCAGGCCTTCATTTGATTAGTTTCTTCTCTAGATCCCAGGGTGCTTGCAGCCAGAGTTGGTGCTTCCTTTCGCTTTCACTTCCGGGTTACTGTAGACCAAATTAGAGTCAACAGAATTATTACAGGTATTCTGTGTAGCAGAAAGGGTAAGGTTATGACATACAAAATGAAGAAGGGAAAACATGCACTAATGTCTTTAAAATTGGATTTAATTATTTAGATCAAGGTATAGTCACATGTGGATTAATAATTTAGATTGATTATGTAATTTGTTAACGTTAAAAACATGCATAGGCCTTTGAACAAGAATATTCCAGATAATTCTAAATCAGTAAGGACATTGAATCCACAGACCTTAAATTGGTAAATGTACAATTTTGAATCTTGCATAACAATTGTGCAATGTCCCTAACCTTGATTTTTAAAGAAAAGTGTGTTTTAAAGTTGTCTTGTTATTTAGATATAAATACTATGCATTTCATTTGCCCGTAAAATCTCAAATTCAAAATAAAAAATTATACCTAAATCATATAGTATAAATCATATAGTAAATTCTACTTAAAACAGCTTTTCTTATTTTTTACCCAACTTGGTAAACACATAGCCTGTTCATCTTTGTGAGCTTTTCCACTTGTCAGTTTTTTGTTGTTGTTCTTCAGGGAAAATATTTTTAAAAGCATGTTCTTGCGTATCATAAGTCATCCCTCATCTGCAACTAATAAAAAAAGAAAACATGATGTTCAAGGACTTACTGTTTACCACTCATAAATTCTCATTATACCTATTTAAACTTGAGAGATTTACAAGCTTGTTGGTGGGAATTTCCCAAGGAAAAGAGCAGATTCAACAGTTGAGATGAGATGTTTAGATGCTTTTAAGTCCATTTTAAGCTGTTCAGGGTGATTTACCTGGAATTCACAGATCCATAAAAGGTCGTTGAATAAAATGCAGTGAATTTGTGAACTAGAATGAAGATAATGATACACCTTTATTACCACTTGCCTTTCCTGAAGTATAGCATTTTCCAGTTATGAGCATAACAATAAACCACAGTAGTATTGGCAGTACTAGTGACTTAGTTGCCAATAAAAATCATTGATTTTTTTTATATTACAGTTGCTGCAGATGTTTCAAAATATCATGGAAATATATTCTGCCATATATTAACTAATGTGTTACTAAAACAGCACATATTTACCATAAAATAGATGTAAGATATTTTCATCACCAATTTTTTTCTTCAACTTAAACTATTTATTATTTTTAAATTTCAGTAGGTTATTGGGGAACAGATGGTGTTTGGTTACATGAATAAGTTCTTTAGTGGTGATTTCTGAGAATCACCCAAGCAGTGTACTGGGTACCCATTGTGTAGTCTTTTAGTCCTCACACCCCTCCCTCCCTTTCCCCTGCATCCTCTAAGTCCATTGTATCATTCCTATGCCTTTGCATCCTCATAGCTTAGCTCCCACTTATGAGTGACAGCAAACAATGTTTGATTTTCTATTCCTGAGTTACTTCACTTAGAATAAAGGTCTCCAATTCCATTCAGGTCATTGCAAATGTCACTATATTGTTCCTTTTTTTTTTTTTTTTGAGACAGAGTTTCACTCTTGTTACCCAGGCTGGAGTGCAATGGCAGGATCTCAGCTCACCACAACCTCCGCCTCCTGGGTTCAAGCAATTCTCCTGCCTCAGCCTCTCGAGTAGCTGGAACTACAGGCACGTGCCACCATGCCCAGCTAAGTTTTGTATTTTTAGTAGAGACAGTGTTTCACCATGTTGACCAGGATGGTCTCGATCTCTTGACCTCATGATTCATCTGACTCAGCTTCCCAAAGTGCTGGGATTATACGTGTGAGCCACCGCGCCCAGCCCTGTTGTTTTTTTTTTACGGCTGAGTAGTATTCCATGTTATATATATATACACACCACAATTTATTTACTCATTGATTGATGAGTATTTGGGCTGGTTCCATATTTTTGCAATTGTGAATTGTGCTGCTATAAACATGTGTGTGCAAGCATATTTTTATATAATGTCTTCTCTTTCTCTGGGTAGATACCCAGAAGTGAGACTACTGGATCAAATGGTAGTTCCATTTTTAGCTCTTTCAGAAATCTCCACACCATTTTCCATAATGGCTGTACTAGTTTACATTCCCACCAGCGGTTAAAAGTGTTTCTTTTTCACCACATCCACGCCAACATCTATTATTTTTTAATTATGGTTGTTCTTGCCGATGTAAGCTAGTATGACGTTGTGGTTTTGATTTGAATTTCCCTGATTATTCTTAGTGATGTTGAGCATCTTTTCATATGATTATTGGCCATTTGTATATCTTCTTTGAAGAATTATCGATTCATGTCTTTAGCCCACTTTCTGATGGGATTACTTATTTTTTTTCTTGCTGATTTGAGTTCCCTTGGATTCTGGATATTAGTCCTTCATCAGATTTTAATATTGTCTTAACTCCATATATTTTATTTTATGCATTAAAAGTAATATTCTGAAAAGGAGATCCAACACGTTGACTCATCTTCCAAAGAGATTGTAGGTTGAAATGGCACGTAAGAAAACCTCTGCCAATGGAGCAAGCTCCCAGTAAAGTCCAATTGCTAAACTCTTAATGACGCCTTACTGTTCTGTTGTACTTAGGAGTTTACAAAGAATTCTTATGCACATTTTGTGGCTTTGTTCTTAAAACTTTTTGATCAAACAAGGGGGAGGACCATAGGAATGGTCCACCCAAGACCAAGCAATAAAGGGCATTTTCTGTAGAGAATTTAAACACGATAATAAAGCCTACTAAAAATCATCCTCCTTACTACTGTCACCATTCCTTGACAACTTTAAAGAATATAGTAATAAAATATTCCATATACTAAAATGTTTTATTCTATTCTAATCAATATCTGTGATTATAATTGCTTCTATGACTACCATTTTAGTTTAGTGCATACTAAGGAATTTTCTCTAAGTTGTTCAGACTTTACTGAGTTGTAATAATATATTTGGAAGCAGAAAATATGAGCATCTTTATTTCTTACCCTTTAATAAACAATGCATTCAACTTGAACAGTAATACAAAGAACTTCCAATTACAGAAGCAGAACCTCACCTAGACTTACATGCAGACTAAACTATATGTGTTCATGTGAGATAGAGTATGTAATAGTTTAGAAATGTCCAAGCTCACTTTGGTTGCAGTTTGTGATTCTGACTGACCCTCATGATTCAAAACATACCTGTAT
The DNA here is from genome assembly GCF_049354715.1 of Callithrix jacchus. Classification (NCBI taxonomy): domain Eukaryota; kingdom Metazoa; phylum Chordata; class Mammalia; order Primates; family Cebidae; genus Callithrix; species Callithrix jacchus. Next base: position 14,984,432 of record NC_133522.1, read on the forward strand.
TTGAAAGTTGATTTGATGTAAACAATTGTAGCTCAGTGAGAAATTAAGATTTTTTTTAAAGCAATTGAGTTTCATTAATACTAGTGTTCCTTTGGAGTATCTATTCATTTCATGACTATTACTGAAAATAATTTTGTTGTATACTGTAGGAGATACTAAAAATGATGCATTTGGGATGTCAAATATAGGATGTTTCCTGCTGAGACAATTTCAGCAGGTATTATTTCTCTCAGTTTTCCTAGATAGTGTCACCTTGTCCCAAATCACCTAGCAATTAAGGAACAGAACCTAACAAAAAACAAATCAGGTTTGCTAGGCTAGTGTTCTTATTTTTACCCAACATGCTAATACATCTTTCATAGAAAATATACTTTGTTGTTAAGTTAGGAAAATGCAAGGTTAAACAAGTTTATTACCATAAAGTCTAAGGAGTCTAACTGTATTATGCATTCTAAATCTTCAAGTATATTGCTGTTTCACCAACTTATTTGAACCACAAATTCTTTCATTTTTTTCAAAGATAATTTTCTAAATCTAGTCTAGTGCCATGCATAAAACAAATAAATTTAAAATTTATTTTGAAATTATGCTGCCTTCCTAAAGAGATGTTTTAATAGCTAATGCTACCTAACATTTAACCTTCTGTGTTAAGAACTCTGCAGTTATATTTTCATTAAACCCTCACCTAACCATTTGCAATTGATGCTATTATGATGTCAATTTTTAAAAATGAGGGAACTGAGGAATATCAAAGTGATAGGACTTGTCCAACGCCAGAGAGAAAATAAAACAGAAAACAGGATTGCAGCCTAAAAAGCCAGCATGCTTCACAGATTTTAAATTATTGCTCCAAAACATATGTCTGACTTGTTGCTGTGTAAACTTTTTCTTGTGGCATACAGTCACTTAGAAATTCACATAGCATGTCAGTGATTCTCTTACTAACACTTTGGAGTGTGTGCACACTTGATGAATTGTCCTGACTTCAGACATCTAAATGGAATCTTGTGTAGAGCTTGAAAGAGCACGGGGTCATTTATGACTAACATATATCTAACTTCTGCAACTAGAGAAACTTGGATAGGTCACTGTCCTTATCTGTAAAATGAAATAATTTATAGTGTGTTTATTCATATTAATTGTAAGATAAAGAATACTTGATAAACTATTAAACACTTCACACATAGGAGCTATCCTTTACTCATTTTGCTGTTTTCAGAACTCATATATATTTCTTAGACATAGAATTTATTGCCCTCTGGCTAAGGGAAAGCTGGTATTTGGTATGAAATGCATAATGCAGTCTTGATATGAAGAGTAATTTTTTTTCTTTTTATTAAGGGTATTCTTATTAAACCATCTAGAATTTTTATTCTAAATCAAGAGTGTATTACTATTTTAGAGATGCCATTATAAATTACCACAGCCTTTGTATCTTAAAACAATGGAATCTGTGTCAAATAAATGTTTAAGAAGAATTGGACCCCAAATAGAAAAAAAAATTGAAAATTATCATCTCAGAGTTCTGAAGGCAAGAAGTTCAAGAAGGAATTGAATTACTTTAATACTATTATTCTCTTGGAGTATTTATTCATTTCATGACTATTACTGAAAATAGTTTTGTTGTATTTAGCAGGCGGTATTAACAATGATTCATTTGGGATGTCAAATGTAAGATATATCCCGCTGAGACAACTTCAGCAGGTATTATTTCTCTCAGTTTTCCTAAATGGTTAGAACTTATCCAAAACCACCTAGCAATTAAGGAACAGGACTTAACAAAAATCACTTCTGATCGGCTAGGCTAGTGTTCTTGTTTTTACCCAACATGCTAATACAACCTTAGGTAGGATTGGTTCCCTCTGGAGTCTGTGAGAGACAATTTGCTTCATGCCTCTCCCCTAGCTTCCAGGAGCTGCTGGCGACCCTTGACATTCCTTGGCTTGGGCTGTATAGCTTCAGTCTCTGCCTCAGTATTCACATGATCTTCTCTCTGCAACTGTCATATGCCTGTGTCTCTCCAGTCTCCTATTTTCTCTTATAAAGGACACTAGTCATTGGAGTTAGGGCCCAACTGAAATGTAAGACACGCCTATCTTAGTTATATGTGCAAAGATTCTACTTCCAAATACCATTTCATTCACGGTACTAGAAGGTAGACTGGGGTATATCATTTTGGGGGAATCAATTCAGCCCACTGTGGTTTTAATTAAGTTTGTCACTTACACCTTGAATACTCTCCCACATCCACTCTCACTCCCTAGTACCTTCCCCTCATCTAGCTAATACCTAGTTTTCCTTTAGTTCTTAGTTTAAAAGCTCCTCTTTCAAAAAGAACTTTCTAACCCCCCAGATAAGATAACTCACCATAGTAAATTCTAAGCCATCAAACTCTATTTATTGTTATATTCCTTGTTTAATAATTGTCTTCTCCAGAAAGGAGCTTTGGTTGACCAAGAACCATCTCTCGTCTATATTCCTTGTGATAGCTAAAAGCCAAACACCAAGCAAGGATTCAATCCATAGTAATTGAATGAAATTCAAATAAAATTGTTTTTCAAATTTACTGAAAATTGATTTAGGAGTTAAAATAATAAAGTTGCACTTTGTTCTTCCTTTCCTTGTTTGTTTAAGGAGCTCACTAACTCCTAAAGTTTGAAATGTCTCAGAAAGTAGTACCTCTTCTCTCATCAATACCTGAAGTCCTTAGATCTGGTGCAATGACTATGTTTCATGTATCTGTATGACATGTTTTATTTATTATTGGATATACTCAAGGATTACCCTAGATTCTTTGATAGGCCTAAAGAGGGACATCTGACTTCCAGATTGTTGTAAAATTGTCCATTTCTTGACCTCCTCTGAATCTCTAATCCTAATACTAGAAAGTATGACATTGGGCAGTATTGTGAGAAGTTGCCCATAAAGTTGGAGGGTGAGAATTCCACATCAATCAGGTCCTATCTGATTAATAGATTTTTCTCTTTAAAAAACACTCCCATGCATTTACTTGGGCAAACATTTTCTACTCAGTGTTTTTTCCTGGGTAAATTTTTAAGTGTGATGAAAAGGAATGAAAATGTTGTTGAAATTCAGAATATCTTGGCTAAAGATAATTTGAATTTTTTTTAAATAATTTGTTCTAGGGGTAAACCATTTTACTCATTAATCACCAATCTCCAATTTCTTCCTTTAACAAACCACCACTAATGCAAATGTATATGATAATCCTTTAACATGATACAATGAGAAAAAATAATACCTTTGTAGTTTATTAAATCAGGGAAATCATATCTGATATTTATAGAAATTAGTAGTATATGCTGAAGTATGAGGTATAGTCAGTAAATATTTATTTCTGTTTTATAGGTTGTCTCTTTGCTCTGTTGACTGTTTGCTGCGCAGAGGTTTTTAGTTGGATATAATCCCATTTATCTCTTCTTATTTTATAGTCTGTGGTTTTAAAGTCTTATCCAAAAAAAGTGGTGCCTAGTGTAATGTCATAAAGCATTTCCCCTATAATTTTTTCCAGTGTTTGTGTAGTTTTGGGTCTTACATGTGAGTCTGATACTTTTGATTTGATTTTTGTTTATGGTGAAAGATGAGTGCAGTTTCATTCTTCTGCGTGTGGATATCCAAATTTCCTAGCACCAATTATTGAAGATACTGCTTTTTCCCAAATGTGTGTTCTTAGCACATTTGTTGAAAATCAACTGGCTGCTGATACCAAACACTCCACAGTATATAAATAATAAATTAATATCATTTCATAATTTTTCATTGTTCTTGAAGACCACTATAAAGAATATATTCTAATATATATTTAGAAGAATATATTAAACATATAAATATTAAATATATAATTAATATATTTATTTTTTTATTCTTTATATATCTATTTCTTATATTCTTTATATATCTAGTGTATATTTAAAATATTCTTTATTTAATACATTTAATGTATTTTGTATTTAATAGAAATAAAGAATAAATTCTTATCCTCAGAATTTTCTAAAATATTTACTGCATTAGTCTGCTCTCATGCTGCTAATAAAGACTCATAGCCGACTCACAGTTCCACATGGCGGGGAAGGCTTCATGGAGGGAGGGGAACAATAAGCAAAGTCACATCTTATATACTGGTGGACAAGAGAGCTTGTGTAGGGGACAAGCTCTCTTTTACCATTTACAAAACCATCAGATCTCATGAGAGGTATTCATTGCTACAAGAGCAGTATGGGGAAAACTTTCCCCATTATTCAATTATTACCACCTGGCCTCACCTTTGACGCATGGGGTTTATTACAATTCAAGGTAAGACTTGGATAGGGACACAGCCTAACCACATCCGTTCCCTTATAAACATTTAACAGTTTTTGAAAACTCTTTCTCATAGTTCGTCATTGCTCCTTCTCAGCTCCTTTTCCATTCTGGATACTTTATATGGATGTCCTATTCCAAAATACTGTATTTTTAAATGACCAATAGTTAGCCTCAATCCTAATACTAACACTTTTTTAAACCTGAATAAAAGACAAAAACATCATCATTAGTTCAAATTGTTGTTATCTTTGTTTTAAAAGCACTTCCATTTTAAAACAAAGTAGATTTGCCAAAATATGATACATACTACCAACATTTATTAGGTGCTAACTATTTTAGTGTTGGGTGTATATTATTTCAGTCATTTCCTTCTCACAAGTCATGTGAAATTATTTTCTTCATTTTATAGACAAGAAAATTAAACTTAGAGCAATCAAGAAACCTGCCTAGACAAGCACAGTTGTATGGTGGCAAGGTTGAGATTTAATCTGGCTGCTGATTTCGACTCCAAGCTCATGATATACATGCATGTTGTACCTGTACCTACACTTCTTCTTAATTTTAAAAAGTAAATTTTTGAAGGTTATTCAATTTTAAAGGCAAACACATAGCAATCCCGCCTTATAAATTTTGCTTTTATTTGGTTTGTATTTTGTTTTTTATTTCCTATAGTTCCACCATCTTTGTGGCTCTTAACCTCATCATTCTACTATTTTTTTTTTTTTGCAATAAATTTCCAATTACTTCTCATTACTTCAGTATATGCCATCCACAATTCTTTCTATATACTGCTTCCAGATTAATCTACACATTGATTTTTTGCTAATTGATTTTCTGATTCTATAATTTCCAATAACTTTCCTTGATAACTTTTATACTCACTCTTTAGTCTTTCGAAATTCTTTCTAAACCATTCTTTCTCCCTCAACTAAGTGTATGCCCCATCATTTTCCAATAGGAATTCACCACTGTTGATCAAACTGGTTTCTACTTTGACCTGTCCAAGTTCACTGAGCTGTTTTGCCTTCCCATTTCGTCTTGTCAGTAGGGTGTTTGGTAGATTTTAAGTACTTGCTGAGTGCCAAAATCATTTTTATGAAATTTGCATGCATAATCTCATTTAGTCTTCACACTTCTCTGAAACAAAGGAAAAGGTCAAGGTAATTAACATTTATTTTACTCCTATATTTTACCTTTTAAAATTAGGAGAGACTAAAATTATCTCCTTCAATACTCAATATGACCCAAACTGAAACTCAGAGGTTTAAGAGCTTCCCTAGGCAGTCAGTGAGAGACTGAGATTGATTTAACGAAAGTCTGTACAAATCCAATGCCAGGTTCTTCCCAATCCATATTTTCTTCTTGCAGACAGGAACTGATCATTCTCATAATTTTTTCATTGCTTCATACAGTCCGTGTCTATTTTAGGTGCTTAATAAATGAATGATTGCTATTTTTCTTTATTCTCTTTCCACCTTTTCTTCAAATTCTTTCTAATTTCAAGTTTTGATTCTTTGATTAAGCTTGCCACTTAAACAGAGATAGCTTTCTCTTCATTATATATGACTTACCTCTAATAATTAACATATTTAATTACTATGGATTATGAGGCAGAGTAGGTAGCTGTTAAGAGCATGGCTTCTGAACCAGATTGTTCAAATCCTGTTGTATCATGTGATTTGGAAAAGCTACTTAACGTCCTTGTGCCTCAGTATCCTCATGTGTAAAATATGGACAATTGTATTACACTTACCAATTGCTAAAAATATTAACCATTTCTAAGAGGCTTAGAATGGCATCTCACATAGTATAACCAAGGATGTACTCGGCATCAGGCACTTTAGGTATTGGGGCTATGACAGTGAATGAAATCAGTAGAGTTCTTATTTTCATGGAACTTTTAGTCTGCCATTTAAATGTTACTGGTTTGTGTCATTATATATTTGTTTCATGAGTCCAGCTTTCTATCTATGTTTTAAGCTTCTAAAAGTAGTAAACTAGTCTAGACTTTGCTCCCACCTGTGCTTATGCACACTAGGAGTCATATGATAGGAATTCAGTGAATCCTTTGGCTGTTTGTGCTGGTGAGACGGGAGAGTTCCCTGACTTCCCCCTCTCACAGGATGTGCCACAGGGGTGTGGCTCATGTATTTCTCTGTTCATCTCTCTGTGTGCTCAAACTCCTTACAAGAAGGGGAGCATGCAGGTAAGCTGGGGTAAGCACTTTCAGGCTCTGGCCCCACGGCAGTGTCTAGGAGTGTTACAGTCTTTAGCCTTGCCATCCTGGGACAGCTTAAGTGGGCTCAGTGCCCACTTGCTATCCAGGTTCTTGTCTGGTGTCTAAGAAGAATCAGGTCATACCGACAAATTGGTGGACAGTAAATGTGAGTGATTTTATTGCCCGATGGAGGTGGCTGTCAGTGGGATGAATGGGGATCCAGAAAGGGGATGGAGTGGGAAGATGATCTTCCCCTGGAGTTTGGCTGTTCCACAGCCTATCTCGTCTTCAGCCATCTTCTCAACATTCAGACACTCCTTCTCTTCTCTCCTTCTCTACCATGCTGCTCTTCTGTTCCTCTGCTCTTCTGCTTTTCTGCTCATGGAGCCTGAGGTTTGGGGTTTATGTGGGTATAGGAGAGGGAGGTGTGGAGGGCCAAAAGGCAACATTTGGACACAAAAACAGGAATACCTGTTTCTATTTAGGGTCATGGGTCTCTAAATAGAAACAGGTGGAGGGTGGAGCTCTTGCCAGGGAACTGCCCTCTTCTAATGAGTATTTCTGTCTTCTGTCTATATCACTGATGCCAAAATAAACAAAGAACAGTTTAGAATCATGGTATAGTGGATGTTATCCAAGCCAGTATCCATTGTCAAACCCCTTTCCCAGTGGATTTTCTTGGATGCTTCTTGGGGCTATGCTCTTGCAAAGATGTGTCTTTCATGACCAAGAGGCTCTAACTTCTCTACAAAGAGCGAACATTTGCCTTCAGGTAATTACTGCATTTTCCCAATAGTGCCATGTGTCTCTTCAGAGCCCATGTCTTCCTATACTGGGTTGGTATTACTAGCCATTCATTTTGTGTTCTTTTTCAGATGAACTGATTCCCATCCCTTAACCTATATTCATATCATAGTTGTACTCACTTAGTCATTTTGACCAAGCTTCCTCTAGAAATATTCCAATCAGTTCCTGAAATAGCCGTGCTCCGGAAAAATACTAAAAGCACTGTTTTTACCACCCTTTTGCAAAGGTAGATATTGACATCGAAGTAATATAAATTGTACTAATTGATTTCTCTAAGTAAATTAATAAATCTTTTTCAAATGAATTAACATTTTTCTGGCAAACACTAAATGACATAGCATATTCATTATGCCACTAGCTTCTCTTAAATTGTCTCATGTCTGAGATGCTTTATAACTCTAGTACCTGTCCTACTGAAATAAGACCTCTACAATCCACTTGAATCTACTAATTAGGTGGATATATTGGGCTCCTTGCCTCTAGATTTAATATATTACCCAAAAGAACACTTCTTGTAATTTAGCAGTAATTATTGAGCTTCATTGTAATCTTAAATAAAAAGCTAGCTCATTTAACTTGTGAAATAAGTTATATTGATCTCTTTGTCATTAGAATTTGAAGGGACAATCTTTCTAGGCTTTGTGGGTGCTATTTGTCTTTGAAAAAATTTAAAAAGAATTATAACTAAAATGCAAGGACGAATAATTACACTACACAAATAGAAATGACATGAGTCTTTCAACTATGATTCATACGGGCATTTAGACAATACCATTGAAAACATTATTCCTTAAAGGAAGCCATACATTGTTTTAAATGTCACTAATTATAGGCCATATCTTTTAAAACCTGTATATATTTTTTAAGCAGATAAATTTTGTCAAATATACATTCATATCCTGCAGCAGTAAAGCCCATCTTTTGGTTTCAGAGAAAATAAGTGATGTCAATTTCAGGGAGATTTGGGGTGGATCTCAACACTTTAAATTTAGACACAAGTTTTGTTTTTTTTTTCCTCCACAAAGGAGATTGAAAATACTAATGCTAATTCATTATCATATGTAAAAGCTGCCAAGAGTTAAGATTGTTTAAAAATAATCACAAGAAAAATGAAAGAGCATTCTAATTATCATTGTTGTAGTTTATTCTTGGAAGCTGATAATTTTCTGAAGAAAAAATTAGTGAAGGAGTAAAAAGATAAACTTTTATGTGATAAATAATGATAGTCTTTCATTCCATTAAGAAACAATCCAGGACTTTAACCCTGCTCACATAAGATTTACGTACATGAAAAATACGTTTTCTTGTGACTGGAGAATTTAGTAGATAAATATTTTTAACAAAAGACCCTCCACATTGCAGTGGCAAACTCCTTTAAAAATATTCTAGAAACAGTCAGGATCACAGTGAAATTAGTGAAAGATTATACTCAAAATCTACTGAGAAATAATGAAAACACTTCAAAGAATTGAACAAAATGAATCCCAAATTACTGAACAGGTATATTATATCTAACAATAAAGTAAATATTTAATTTGATATAAAATATCATATTATTTCAGAATTCAAAAAGTTAACAGTGTTTGAAGCAGCGTAACCTGGAAACTTCTGAACAATTGGTTCATCTCGTAGACAAAGTGCATAACCAACAAAATAAAGGAAAGCACTAGTAAGAAAATGAAATTGGACGAGGTAAATGATTGTGTTTGAGGGGATCTTTTTTTTTTGTGATAGTTTTGAGTGGAGACACTTTAGAGATCCACCTGTCATTCCAAGACAACCACCGTTAATACAGAGTATTAATAAATAATGTTTTGTTTTTAATAAGCACCCCTGTTACATCTATGAACAGATAACCTCTGCATTTTCATAGAAAGTTCATAAAATATAATCTATTCAAAAATTATATGCAATACAACAGAAAAAAGGCAGTTGGTCTAGCCTGAATTCTGTGTATCTGTTATTAAGAATACGACTGAAGTTTAACTAGGAGTGCCCTTAGAATTCTACTTTCTGAACTACAACAAAAATGTCACACATTCTTTAAGGATTAGAGCCCTCTCTCCCCTTTGCTTTCTCATCCCATGGATGTGCCATGAGTCTACAGCTGTCCAAAGACTTTGCTATGTCATTAAAGCCAGAAGAGCTGCTGGAGAATTACACTTATGTGGAGGGTACCTGCACCTATGAAAGAATTAATGCCTTCTTGCTATAAATTTTTTCACAGAGAGTATTGATCATAATCCTTTCTTCCAAAGACATAGCACACAAATGACAAAAAGTAGATGAATTTAAATTCATCAAAATTATAAAATTTGTGTAATAATAGATATCAGGAAAGTAAAAGATGACACATAATGGAAAAAATATATGCAAACCTGTAACTGATCTAGAACTTGTATCCAAACAATATAAAGAACGCTTAAAATGCAAATAATTGTTTAAATGCACAAAGGATCTGAATAGGTATTTTTCTAAAGAAGATATACAATGGCTAATAAGCACATGAAGAGATGTGTCATATCATTAGGGAATTGCAATTCCAAGCCCAAAGAAGATACCTCTTTTGACTATAATCAAAAAGCCAGATAATAATGATAGTTATCAAGAAGTGGGGAAATTGGAATACTTATGCAATGCTGGTCGAAATGTAAAATAGTGCAACCTCGAGGCCGGGCGCGGTGGCTCAAGCCTGTAATCCCAGCACTTTGGGAGGCCGAGGCCAGTGGATCACGAGGTCAAGAGATCGAGACCATCCTGGTCAACATGGTGAAACCTCGTCTGTACTAAAAATACAAAAAATTAGCTGGGCATGGTGGCGTGTGCCTGTAATCCCAGCTACTCAGGAGGCTGAGGCAGGAGAATTGCCTGAACCCAGGAGGCGGAGGTTGCGGTGAGCCGAGATCGCACCATTGCACTCCAGCCCGGGTAACAAGAGGGAAACTCCGTCTCAAAAAAATAAAAAATAAAAAAATAGTGCAACCTCTTTGGAAAACAGTTCTTTGAAGTGTTAAATATAGAGTTGCTCTGTGACCCGGCAATTCTACTTCCTAGTTACATATTTAAGCTAAATGAAAATATATGTTAACACACAAAAACTTTAACACAGATGTTTATAACATAATTATTCCTAATAGTCAAAAGGTGAAAACATCCCGAGTATCAATCAACTGATGAATGGATAAATATCATATTCATCCAGTATATCCATCCATATAGTATACTGTATTTGGGGGACAATAAAAGGGAATCAAGGACTGATACATGCTACAACATGGAAGAACATCAAAAATATTATATTAAGTGAATGAAGCAACTCACAAAAAGACCTTATACTATATAATCCATTTATATGAAATGTTTGGAAAAGGCAGATCTATAGAGATTGAAAGGAGATAATTGGTTGCTTAGTTCTACAGGGAATAGATGTGAAAGAGCAATGACTGTTAATGAGTTTGAGTTTCGTTTTAGCATGTGAAAGTAATCTAAAATTGATTATGGTGATGGTTGCACAATTATTTAATATAATAAAAACGATTGGGTTGTGTACTTTAGGTGAACTGTGAGCTTTGTGAATTATATAAGAATAAAATATTTTTAATTATAAAAATGTTGTATCACAGATTTTCAGACAATTATCAGTTCAACTATTTTAGTATTCCTTTAATGAGAACAATTATTAATATGGGCTTAAGGATTATTTACTGTTTGGTTTGTACTATCTTGCTTGGTTAGCACTATCTTGCTTGGTTAGCAGATTTTTCCAAATATTATGCTTTAATAAACTTACCATCTAAAGGTGGCTTCAAGCTAATCTATGTAGAAATAACCCTCCAGAGAAAGAATGAAATTTGAAAACAACTTCTTGCCTCTTTCTTTTAACTGTCTACAATTCATAAATTGTGGGATAGAGTCACATAACTTGAGTCATGATACAATATATTACAGCTGCTTGAAAAGGTTTTGATGGTGAATAGACAGTAGGAAAGAAAGGGAACATGCAAAGAAAATTCAGAAAGACTTTTCAACACACTAAAAATAACATGAACATTAAATAACTTGACATAAAAACATTCTGTATCTTAAAATTATTAGACAAATCAGGAATCATGTCTAAAGTATAGCAATAGTGTTTGTACACTATTTGAAATTTGCATAAATCGTAACATTGATTTCTATATTTAGTGAAAAAATAGATACAAGTGTTTACTCTGTTTTTTCCACTCTACAATTCATGAAATCCATAAATAGCTTTCATGTAGCTATAATCTTTAACTTTATGTTACCACACAATACTACCTTGACTGATATACCATAATTTATTAATTAAAACCTTATTTTTACTATTATATTTGCCAATATTAACTTAATATATAAATGATATAAATAGCTTGATTGATAGATTGGTCAACATTTTTGCTTAGTTTGGATTACTTTTTAGGAAAAATATACAACAATTTTTTTGACAAAGCATAGGAGAAATTTTATAGCTCTGGAAAACTTTTCAATTTTTCTATACTTCTTTCAAAAATTATGTACATATTGCCTTGTCAAAATGATAGAGAAGTGCCATTGTTAGAATATCCTTGTTGTTGTTACATAACATCTTAGTTCCAAGATCTGTTTTCTGGTTATATATTCTGTTTTCTTCTATATTGCTATATAATAAACTACTCCAAAACTTAGTGACTGAAAGCAACAAACATTTCATTATCTGTCATATTTTGTGAGTGATGAATTCAGGCAAAACACAGCTGGGGGATTCTTCTAGTCCATGTGGTATCAATTAGAGTCAGGATGGTACTCAGTTGGCACCTGGGCTGATACAATATGGATGATGATCCAGACAGCGTCAGTCTCATGTATGCCTTAGGGGAGACGTCTATGAGAGTGTGCTCAGCTGTGCCCCTCTCCTTCTTCCTGTATTTTCAGGGCTACTTCTTCTAATCCCTCAGAGTTGTCAGTCATTTTATGTGGTAGTTCAAGATTCAAAAGGCCAAGATGGGAACTGCCATTCACCCAGATTTCACACATTGTCATTTCTGTCCTACCGTGTTGGTCAAAGCGCCACAAGCAAGCCCAGATGCAACGGAGCAGAAATAGAGCCCTTCGTCTGTTAGCATGTCAGAGAATGTTACCCTATGAGTCAACCAAGTGATGATTCAATAATTGCCAATAAAATAGACTTTTTGGCTAAAATTCAGCTCAATGAAAGTTGTGGTCAGACTAAAATTCTTTTAATATCTTTATTTTAGTGATTTCTTATAATGCCTTGTATCTCTGAATCAAACTCAATTAAAAGTTTATTAATTTCTTATTGATTTTAATATAGCTAAATCCAGCAGATATGCAATTAATGTTTTTGTTTTAAATACTATTAAATATGCTAGAGAAATCAAAGCAGGTGAAATTGCTATTATAATGTTGTATGTTAGGTATTAAGGGATTCTTCCCAATAGGAGTATAAAAGGCGAAATTTCAATTTTCTGGTTGGGTTGGATAAATTGGTATAATTTTAAGTGTCTTATCTGATGCTATATTCTGATTTCTCTCTCAGATCTATAAATATGCTTGACAAGGATCATTAGATGTGCATATAAAGGCATGTGGTTTATTCCTCCCTGTGGTTATTTTGTTTGCTTGCTTTATTGGTGTAAAATTATTATCCACTCACATCAGAATACTAGTTAAAATATATTCAACTTATGAAAAGCTTTTCTTCCAGTTTGGGGAAAGTGTGTTAGATGGGTAATAGATTTTGAAAATTGGGCCATGTGTTACATGGTAAATTTAAAACACATTTGAATATTTACAATCACTGTTACTGCAATCTCTGTATATTGATCTCAGCAAATGGGAAGTGAACATTAGATTTATCAATTTAAGCCTAAATTACCAACTTTCCTCTTTCCTTCTAACCAGGCACTTCTTTTAAGTGAAAGATAATTGGCCAGAGTACTAGATATATTGTTGTATTAGGTAGGAATTAGAATTTATAAAAAGAACTGATGTCTTGATGATAGCCATGAATGTTTGAATCAAAATTAATGCTTTATTTCTGTAATATATCCCATTACTTACATATTATTTATCATTTCAAAGTAAAACAATACATTCCTAAGCTTATTATTAATGCAGCTTTATTCAACTTCAAGAATTTATATTTGTTCACCATTTGTAATGGCAAAAATAGTTCACCAAAGTTTGTTTTGCCTGGCTGCTAGCTTCCAGGCCTAGTACCTTTTTCATTTTTTTTTCCTTTATAATGAAACCTCGTAAAAGTGCTTTATATTGCTTTTTAAAACAGTGAATTAATATAACAATGAATTAAATATACATTATTCTTTCTTTCTTTCTTTCTTTTCTTTTTTTTCTTTTTGGTGTGTGTGTGAGATAGAGTTTCGCTCTTGTTACCCAGGCTGGAGTGCAATGGTGCAATCTCAGCTCACCACAACCTCTGCCTCCTGGGTTCAGGCAATTCTCCTGCCTCCGCCTTTTGAGTAGCTGGGATTACAGGTACACGCCACCATGCCCAGCTAATTTTTTTGTATTTTTAGTAGAGACGGGGTTTCACCATGTTGACCAGGATGGTTTCGATCTCTTGACTTCGTGATCCACCCGCCTCGGCCTCCCAAAGTGCTGGGATTACAGGCTTGAGCCACCGCGCCTGGCCCTAAATATACATTATTCTTAAAATATAGATTATTTTATTCTGATATAATGAAAATGTATAGTCTTCCATTGTCCAAAAAGACATTTTAGTGAATATAGACTTTAATTCAAAATATTATTTTTTTAATTGAAAGATTACTTTTAAATGATAACATTTTCAGAAAAAAATACACATGAGGAACTAATAAGTCATTGGGGAAAAGTGAAATCTAAATATTTGATAAATCTCAATGAAACCATTATTGTTCTATATAATTTCTCCTTGTCCTCCTTATATAATCCTTATCAAAACTAACTCTCTTAATCTGTTGGCATTTCCTATGGTAAATTCCATGCAAATACAAATGAATATCTGGGGCACACACTTAACACTTAAAAACAAATTTCATGATTTCCTATAGACAATAACTGTTTTTAGCCCTTTTTGTGTGACCCTAAGTCAAAGCATGATACCTATCCATTGACTGATTACATTTTAAAGATAAGTGTGTTCATATGAAGCAACCACAAAATGAGTAAACCATAGGAAAGAATTTTTAGAGGAAAATTTAACATAGGAATACGTTTATTGTAAGCAAGGTATGTGTTTTTTTCTTTAGTAAAGTATAAATGTGATGCATATTGATACTGTACTTCAGGAAATCACTGACATAATCACAGGTAAAGCAATTCAATCTCATCACTTAAAAATGTTTAATAAGTTAGTATAAAGTCGTATATGGTTTTATAGGGTCATGATAGTACAAATTTTCAGGTTTTATGTATTATTTAGTTTAAACTTATTGCTTTCCTAGTAAACATAGTATAGGAAAGCTTTGTTTGGGTTTCAATTTGCTTTTTTTTTTTTTTTTTTTTTTTCCTTTTAACATATTACTCTGGCAAATTGGATATGTACCTATTCTTCTGTTTTTTATTGGGTCATTTTATTTGCACTGATTCGATGCTGAAATGTGTTTTGTTTTGGTTTTATGCTAAAGAGTATTAACGTTTTCTTAGGCTGGGAATGCCCCCTTCCACTTTTCACCTGTCTTTATTTTTGTGCGTAGAAAATTACAGAGTTTCCTTTTAATATTTCTTTCAAGTATGTGCTTTAAATACTGGGTGCATGTGCAGATCCTGCAACACTGTTACATAGGTAAACACATGCCATGGGGGTTTGCTGAATCCATCCCCACATCACCTACATTAGGTATTTCTCCTAATGTTATCCCTCCCCGATCCCCCCCCCAACTATCCCTCCCCTAGTCCCCCTAATGCCCAACAGGCCCCAGTATGTGATGTTCCCCTGCCTGTGTCAAAGTGTTGTCATGTTCAGCACCCATTTATGAGTGAGAACATGCAGTGTTTGGTTTTCTGTTCTTGTGTAGGTTTGCTGAGAATGATGGTTTCCAGCTTCATCTATGTCCCTGCAAAGGGCATTAACTCAACCTTTTTATGGCTGCATAGTATTCCATGGTGTGTATGTACCACATTTCCTTTATCCAGTCTATTCTTGATGGGCATTTGAGTTGGATCCAAGACTTTGCTATTGTAAACAGTGTCATAGTGAACATATGCCTGCATGTGTCTTTATAATAGAATGCTTTATATTCCTTTGGGTATATACCCAGTAATGGGATTGCTGGGTCCAATGGTATTTCTTGTTCTAGGTCCTTGAGGAATCGCCACACTGTCTTCCACAATGGTTACATTAATTTGCATTCCTAGCAACAGTGTAAAATTGTTCCTACTTCTCCACATCCTCTCCAGCATCTGTTGTCTCCAGATTTTTTAACTAATGCCGTTCAAACTGATGTGAGATGGTATCTCAATGTAGTTTTGATTTGTATTTCTCTAATGACAAGTGATGAGCATTTTTTCATGTTTGTTGGCTGCATAAATATCTCCTTTTGAAAAGTGTTCATATCCTTTGCCCACTTTTTGATGGGATTGTTTTTTTCTTATAAACTTATTTAAGTTCTTTGTAGATTCTGTATTTTCGCCCTCCGTCAGATGGGTAAACTGCAAAAATTTTTCCCCTTCTGTTGGTTGCCGGTTCACTCTAATGGTTGTTTCTTTTGCTGTGCAGAAGCTCTTAAGTTTAGTTATATCCCATTTGTGTATTTTGGCTTTTGTTGCTATTGCTTTTGGTGTTTTAGTCATGAAGTCCTTGCCTATGACTGTGTCCTGAATGGTATTTCCTAGGTTTTCTTCTAGGGTTTTTATGGTGTTAGGTCTTATGTTTAAATCTTTAATACATCTGGAGTTAATATTTGTATAAGGTATAAGTAAGGGGTCCAGTTTCAGCTTTCTGCACATGACTAGCCAGTTTTCCCAACACCATTTATTAACAGAAATTCTATCCCCATTGCTTGTTCGTGTCAGGTTTCTTAAAGATCAGATGGTTGTAGATGTGTGGCATTACTTTTAAGGCCTCTGTTCTGTTCCATTGGTCTATATCTCTGCTTTGGTACCAGTACCATGCTGTGTTGATTACAGAAGCTTTGTAGTATAGTTTGAAATCAGGTAGTGTGATACCTCCAGGTTTTTTTTTTTTTTTTTTTTTTTTTTTTTTTTGCTTAGGATTGTCTTGGCTATGGGAGCTCTTTTTCGGTTCCATATGCAGTTTAAGATATTTTTTTCCACTTCTGTGAAAAAGGTCAATGGTAGCTTAATTGGGATAAAATTTGAATCTAAATTACTTTGGGCACTATGGCCATTTTCACAATATTGCTTCTTCCTAACCATTATCATGAAATGTTTTTCCATCTGTTTGTGTCCTGTCTTATTTCCTTGAACAGTTGTTTATAGTTCTCCTCAAAGAGGTCCTTCATGTCCCTTGTTAGTTATATTCCTAGGTATTTTACTCTCTTTGTAGCAATTGTGAATGGGAGTTCGCTCTTGACTTTGTTCTCTTTTAGTCTGTTATTGGTGTGTAGGAATGCTTGTGATTTCTGCACATCGATTTTGTATCCTGAAAGTTGCTTATCCATTTAAGGAGATTTTGGGTTGAGATATGGGGTCTTCTTAATATAAAATAATATTGTCTGCAAATAGGGACAATTTGACTTGCTCCTTTTCTTTTCCTTGACTGATTGCTCTGGCTAGAACTTCTAGTACCATATTGAATAGGAGTGGTAAGAGAGAGGGCATCCTTGTCTAATGCCAGATTTCAAAGGGAATGCTTCCAGTTTTTGCCCATCCAGTATGATATTGACTATGGATTTGTCTTAAATAGCTTTCATTATTTTGAGATACCTTCCATCGATACCTAGTTTATTGGGAGTTTTTAGCATAAAGGGCTGTTGAATTTTGTTGAAGGCCTTCTCTGCGTCTACAGAGATGATCTTCTGGTTTTTGTCTTTTTTTTTGGGGGGGGCGGGAGGAAGGCAGGAAGGGAGGGAAGAAGAACGGTAGGGAGGAAGGAAGGGATGAAGGAAGGAAGGAAGGAAGGAAGGGAGGAAGCGGGGAGGGAGGGAGGGAGGGAGGGAAGGGAAGGAAGGAAATCAAGCAATGAGAGAGACATTGCTGACCTGGATCTAGAGGTTTACAAGTTGATTTCTTTTTTTTTTTTTGAGAGAAGGAAAGAAAAAAAAAATAAGTAAAGGAGAGGAAGAAAGAGGAAGAGAAAGAGGGAGAGTAAATGGAAATATTGCTTTATTTTGAAAAAAATTGAGTATTAATAATGGCCAATCAATGTTTCATTTAAACTTATGGGTAGGTGTGATGTGGTATTGACAAGAATGTATATTTTGTGTATTTGTAGTGGAGAGCTCTATGAATATTTATTAAGTTTACTTGTTCCGGATCTGAGTTCGAGTCCTTGATATCCTTATTAATTTTCTGTCTCATTGAATCTAAGTCTCGTATCTGGGTGTTAGGATCATTAGCTCTTGTTGCATTGATCCTTTTACCACTATATCTTTGTTGCTTTAAAATCTATTTTCTCCGATACGAGAATTGAAACTCCTGCTTTTTATTTATTTATTATTTATTTTTGCTCTCCATTTGGTTAGTAAATCTTTCTCCATCCCTTTGTTTTGAGTCTTTGTGTATCCTTGCATGTGAAACTGGTCTGGATGTAAAATGCCATTGGGTTTTGGCTGTGTCTCTTGATTGGGGGATTTAGTCAATTTAAATTTAGGGTTACTGCCATTTGATGTTGACTGGCTGTTTTATCCATTCGTTGGTGTAAATTCTTCTTTATGTTGGTGCTCTTTACTTTTTGGTGTATTTTTAGAAAGGCTAATACTGGTTGTGTCTTTCTGTGTGTAATGCTTCTTTCAGAAGCTCTTGTAAAACAGGCCTGGTGGTAATAAAATCTCCGAGTTCTTGCTTGTTCATAAAAGATTTTATTTTTCCTTCAGTTGTGAAGCTTAGTTTGGCTGGATATGAAATTCTGGGCTGAAGGTTCTGTTCTTTGAGAATGTTGAATATTGGCCCCCACTCTCTTCTGGCCTGTAGAGTTTCTGCTGAGAGATCTGCTATAAGTCTGATAGGCTTGCCTTTGTGGGTAACATGACCTTTCTCTCTGGCTGCCCTTAGTATTTTCTCCTTCATTTCAACCCTGGTGAATCTAACGATTATGTGCCTTGGGGTTGCTCTTCTTGAGGAATATCTTTGTGGTGTTCTCTGTATTACCTGGGGTTGAATGTTGACCTGCTGTGCTAGTTTAGGAAAATTTTCCTGAATAATATCCTGAAGGGTATTTTCCAGCTTGGATTCATTCTCTCCGTCGCATTCAGGTACACCTATCAAACGTAAATTTGGTCTTTTCACATAGTCCCACATTTCTTGGAGACTTTGCTCATTCCTTTTTATCCTTTTTTCTCTAATCTTTTCTTCACGTTTTATTTCATTAAGTTGGACTTTGACCTCTGATATCCCTTCTTCTGCTTGAACAATTCGAGTGTTTAAACCTGTGCATACTTCTCGGAGTTCCTGTATTGTATTCTTTAGTTCCATTAATTCACTCATACTCCGCTCTAAGTTGTCTATTCTCAATAGGATTTCATCAAACCTTTTTTCAAAGTTCCTAGTTTCTTTACGTTGGGCTACAACATGGTCTTTTAACTCACCGAAGTTTCTTATTATCCATTCCTTGAAGAGTGATTCTGTCATCAGGAGGCACTCGTTCTCCATCAAGCCTTGTTCCATTGTTGATGTGGAACTGTGATCATCTTTAGAGGGAGAGGCGTTCTGATTTTGAGTATTCTCAGCTTTTTTACGCTGGTTTCTTCCCGTCATTGTAAATTTATCCTCCTGTCTCCTTGAAATTACCAACTTTCAGATTAGGCCTATTGAGTGGACGTCCAGGTTGTTAGTTCCCAGGGCCAGAGCAGCGGCGTTAAAACTGATGGTGCTTTTCTGCCCAGGGTTCTCCTGTCGGGCTTCCTTCTTGTGTCAGTAGTAGGTGACTCTGCCTTCCCAGGGCTCCAAACCTCGGTCAGGAGGGGAACCGGTCCTGTTTACTCTGCGCCGAGCGCTCCCGTGCCGAGGTGCCGTCACAGCCGCTGCTGGGCTCTGGTGTCCTGCTGGGGACCCAGGCTGGTCCTCCGAACCTGGTTACTTTGCTCTGAGAGCTGCCGCTCCAAGGTGCCGGCGGAACCGCTGCACCGGCCACGAGAGTCGCTCTGGCCACCCGTGTGTTTCCTCCACTGGGGGATCTCCTGCTCCGTGAGCGACCAGAATTTGTCTGAAAGTGTGGTGTCCTCTAGTTCTCCGCGCCTTCCCTGAGAGCTGCAATCCCGGGATGTTAGCGATCGGCCATCTTGGATCCTCTCCGGTTTTTGTCTTTAGTTCTGTTTAAGTGGTGAATTACGTTTGTAGACTTGCGGATGTTGAACCAGCCTTGCATCCCTGGGATGAAGCCTCCTTGATTGTGATGGATGAGCTTTTTGATTTGCTGGTGCAATTGGTTTGGCAGTATTTTATTGAAGATTTTTGCATCTATGTTCATCATGGATATTGGCCTGAAGTTTTCTTTTTATGTTGAGTCTCTGCTGGATTTTGGTATCAGGATGATGTTGGTCTCATAAAATGATATGGGAAGGATTCCCTCTTTTTGTATTGTTTGGAATGTTTCAGAAGAAGTGATACCAACTCCTCTTTGAACATCTGGTAGAATTTGGCAGTGAACCCATCTGGACCTGGGCTTTTTTTGAGTGTTAGGCTATTAATTCCTGCCTCAACTTCAGCCCTTGCTATCAGTCTATTCAGAGTTTCCACTTCTTCCTGGTTTAGGCTTGGGAGGGTGCAAGTGTACAGGAATTTATCCATTTCTTCCAAGTTTACTGGTTATGTGAATAGAGTTGTTTATAGTAATCTCTGATGGTAGTTTGTATTTCTGTGGAATCTGTGGTGATATACCCTTTATCATTTTTTTATTGCATCTATTTGATTTATTTTCTTTTTTATTAATCTGGCTAGTGGTCTATTTTGTTGATCTTTTCAAAAAACTAGCCCATGGATTTACTTATTTTTTGAAGGGATTTTCGTGTCTCTATCTTCTTCAGTTCTGCTCTGATCTTCGTTATTTCTTGTCTTCTGCTAGCTTTTGAGTTTTTTTGATCTTGTTCCTCCAGCTCTTTCAATTAACGATAGGGTGTTGATTTTGGATCTTTCCTTGCTTCTCATGTGGGCATTTATTGCTATATATTTTCCTCTAGACATTGCTTTAAATATGTCCCAGAGATTCCTCTATGTTGTCTTTTCTTTCTCATTGGTTTCAAAGAACATCTTTATTTCTGCCTTCATTTTACTGTTTATCCAGTCAACATTCAAGAGCCAGTTGTTCAGTTTCCATGAAGTTGTGCAGTTCTGAGTTAGTCACTTAATCCTGAGTTCTAACTCAAATGTGCTGTGGTCTGAGAGAGTGTTTGTTATGAATTCTGTTCTTTTGCATTTGCTGAGGAGTGATTTACTTCCAATTATGTGGTCAGTGTCCCTGCCTCTAGAAAATCCTCCATTGCTGAAACACAGAACTATTATTTGATACTCGTTATGTTTCAGTGACATAGTGATTTTCTTGATTCTCAGTAATGTTTTGATGTTTCCACTGATGTGAGCTAGGCTTGATGTTAGGTCAACATATTGATCTAACAGTTTCTGAGAAATTCTTAATATTTCATCACCTAAAATCTTATGATTAAACTGTTAAAAAGGACCAAAGTCTTGACAGATTGTGTTAATTTGCAAGGCCACCTTACTTTTTCCTTAGATATTTGAACTTCTAAATAAAATCACTCCTTTTGTTGAAGTTGGTAGAAATGAAGGATATCATATCAAGAGAAACTAGCACATATCGTCGGGCAGATTTCAGCATGTAC
This sequence comes from Callithrix jacchus, assembly GCF_049354715.1. Taxonomy (NCBI): domain Eukaryota; kingdom Metazoa; phylum Chordata; class Mammalia; order Primates; family Cebidae; genus Callithrix; species Callithrix jacchus. The sequence continues at coordinate 15,005,759 of NC_133522.1, forward strand.
TTAGCTGAACTTGAGCATGAACACCAAAAGCAGCTTTAGGCATGAGAACCAGAGTTGCTCCATCGTATGTGCCCATTGGATACATATAAAAGACAGAAAGATAAATGTAGAGCTACTTGGGTTTCTTTGTTTCTATCACACGGATGGTAGCTTAGTTATACACAGTTTCTGGACATTACAGGGTCATGTTTTATATTTGGTTACCATTCTTAAAGCTATATATTTGCCATGTTCAAATAGTAGTTACTTTTCTAAAATTCACCAGTTTTAATCAGATATCAGTTGTTATCCCTTAGGCTTCATAGCAGAAAAGTGCATTATAGGACTAAATACTTCAAAAATATGTTGAGGGCATAGAGAAACAGCTAGTGCACGTATCTCTATGCATTCACTTTGGAGGTTTAATTTGACGAACTCAGGAATCAAATAGTTCTTCCCTGTATCTACAATCAAAATGCAGAAAAATGACTCAGAGCACTACAACCGAGGTAATTATCATAGCACACATGAAGGAATTATTTAAATGTCTCCTTTAAACACTTCATTACTGAAATATTTCACCTGAATTTTAGAAATTTTTTAAGTGAATCCTAAATTATTTTTAGCATCTCTTTTTAAAATTACACACACCTCTCAATGATGACATTCAACTTCTTCTTCCCCCCCCTTTGGAAAAAAAAGGTAAATTTCTTGTCCTATAAAAATGTAGGCAGGAAATGGCAAAGCAGTTAAGCCATCTGGTCCATAATGAGGTTATTAACCAAAAGCAAAAGATTGATGTTAAATATTGCACTTCACCTATTCCACAGAGGTAAGTGTTAAATCTCATAGTCTACCTTCAGGCCCTCCTTTTTTTGTGTTGCAATGTGTCATTCCAAAGAGCAACACTGCTCTTTCTGTTACAAGAGTATTCTGTGTGCATATTTTAGCCTTTTTTTTATAAGGTGTGAATTGAAACTAAACTTGCTGAGAAGTTTCTAATAACTTCAACCAATTAGGTAGTAAGAAAAGATGTTCAGAGTGAGCATATTAAATCGTAATCTCTCTTGCAAAGTAAGGTACTTAGAATGTTTCCTAAGAAACTTGCCAAACTCTGAAAACTAGTTTTGCTGACTTTGCCTACAAGGGTCTACTCAGCCAACTAAATAGTCTGAGCAGAAAGAAGGGCTATGCTGATCTTCCATTTGTTAGGCAACAAATTGTGTGTTTTGCCTCTTTACCAATACCCGGTCAGAGCAATCTAGGCATGAAATACGTGTTTTAATTGAAGACTTTCAACTGATTCTGAAGAAACAAATGTAAAAAATTATGAGATGCATGGATATAAAGTAATGTGACTTCGAAACAACAACAAAAGTAATTAAATAAGTAAAAGAAAAAATGTAGTTTAAGAACAAAGTATCCACATAGGTACTTTGAAATTTTCTTAGGCACTAGTTGTTAAGAGATTTTAGTTTCTCATCACTATTTTTTTTTTGCCTCACCTTTTATTCTTTCTTTATCTTTGAATGACATCTCTTTAAATCATGCTAAAACACATCACTAGAAATTTGAAGCTGATCTGGCAACTGAAAGGCAGAGTAAATAAATTGCTTCTGTGTGTCTGATGCTTGCATTTTTATGTTTTCCTTCAGTTTATGACTGTAAATGAAAGCTCTTGTCAAGTGCCATAGGTCTCCCATGTTAACATGAAGTAAAGCAACTAAATGAATGCTCGTTTAAAAATAGAGTGAAAGAAACATGCTTGACAAATAAATAGAAAATGAACACTTGCCGCACTTATTTTCCTACCTATTTCTTGACAATAGCATGCTGCAATGCCTGTTTTTTTCCTTCATATAATGAAATCATTTAAATTTTTTTCAAGTATGTCTTAAATTTGCAAACTCTCTTTGGCAATATCTGGATAATATTTTGGAAAGAAAATAACTGAATAAAATTAGTTAATCTAGAGCATTCTTCACCCAAATACCTGATTTTTCAGAAGCCAACTAAACTACAGATGAGAGTCTTCTTTCTTTACATACTCATATCTGACTTCAGTAGCACATGCCTACTTATTTGCTCAGGCTGACCAAGTATGAGGAGGAGTTCCTATCACAACAGAAAAGTCTAGAAGAGGCTCAACACGTGGAATCAACATATTCTGCAAAGTCAGTCTTTCATTGCTGCTGTTGTCCGTCACAGGACAATGAACTAATTAGTGAGATTCAGTGCAGTCGCCTGGACAGCCACCTTGCCTCATGCTTGGATAGTGTTGTTTCCAAGTTTCCTATCCATCTGATGTCTCATGCTGTGATTTATTCTAGTCAAACTGCATCTCATTTTCCCAAGTTTTCAGAACTCTGCTTTTGATGTCTTTACTGAGACCAATATTTAGTTAGAATTGTGAACAACTCCCCAAGCTACTAATTTTAGCAGAGATCCTGGCTCTCTACCTTGTGGGTGCCCAACCTGATCGTCTTCAATAATTTTTAATCTCAGTATGCATAAGTGAGGCTTTGTGCCCTATATCTCCTAGGATTTTGTGTTAATTTGTCAGGGTAAGTCCTGGTAATACTCATTTTTATAATACTGTATAGTTCTATGATCTAAAAACCAGTTTGACAAGCATCACTACTATCCTCTATTATCTTGTGTAAGGAAAATGAAAGAAGGGCTGTGTTTTTTCAGTTATTCACGGTGACCGATGATGTCCTGTTTGGCAATGCTAAATGGTCTTTTGCACTTGATGGCACAGGTTTTGCTTAGTCTGAAAGCCTCGTAGTTAGAATCTGCTTTCGCTCAGTACACCATGTTGCCTCTATTCACTGAAGTCTTGTCTTCTTTCCTTGTATTACTTGGAAGAGGAGCACAGGTTTAGCACCTGTGGACTCTAGATTTGGCTTCTCAAGGTACCTACCCACCCCATTCTTTCTCCCATTCTTTAGAAATCAACTTTAGCCTCTTTTCTTCGATATGTATGTACATTCTTTATGTACAATATGTATGTATATTCTGTCTGTCTCCCATCCCCTCTGTTACTTTCTTGTTCCTGTTGGTTTTTATATCATCTCCCATTTTACAAAAACCATCAAGATTCTAGAAACAACAGACACAAATTCATATTTTCAACTGATAACCTCTACTTTATGCCCCACAACTAAAGTCTCTCCCCCAAGACTAGAGAAACATATGCTGGATATATGTCTGGATAAAATATGGGAGGAAAAAAAAACTGAATAAAATACATATTATTATCATATATTTCAAGTAAAATTTAAAGTTGCATTCTATATAAAACTCTTCAGGTATATAAAACCTACATGTTTATTAGTATACCAATTTCAGAAATATTTAAGCGCTTTTGTTTTTAATTTCATTCTTTGATGAGTTCAGTCATTTCTTTTTTTTTTTCTTTTAAATTTTTCCCTCTTAACCAAGTAGTTCCACTTCATTACTTTTCTTTTCTATTTTCTTTTCTTTTTTTTTTAAATTTTTTATTGGATTATAGGTTTTGGGGTACATGAGCAGAGCATGCAAGATAGTTGTGTAGGTACACACATGGCAGTGTGCTTTGCTTTTCTTCTCCCCTTCACCCACATTTGGCATTTCTCCCCAGGCTATACCTCCCCACCTCCCCCTCCCACTGGCCCTCCCCTTTCCCCCCCAATAGACCCCACTGTTTAGTACTCCCCTTTCTGTGTCCATGTGTTCTCATTTTTCATCACCCACCTATGAGTGAGAATATGCGGTGTTTCATTTTCTGTTCTTGTGTCAGTTTGCTGAGGATGATGTTTTCCAGATTCATCCATGTCCCGACAAACGACACAAACTCATCATTTCTGATTGCTGCATAATATTCCATGGTGTATATGTGCCACATTTTTCCAATCCAGTCTATTATCAATGGGCATTTGGGTTGATTCCAGGTCTTTGCTATTGTAAACAGTGCTGCAATGAACATTCGTGTACATGTGTCCCATAGTAGAACGATTTATAGTCTTTCAGATAAATACCCAGTAATGGGATTGCTGGGTCAAATGGAATTTCTATTTCTAAGGCCTTGAGGAATCGCCACACTGTCTTCCACAATGGTTGAACTAATTTACACTCCCACCAACAGTGTAAAAGTGTTCCTTTTTCTCCACATCCTCTCCAGCATCTGTTGTCTCCAGATTTTTTAATGATCGCCATTCTAACTGGCGTGAGATGGTATCTCAATGTGGTTTTGATTTGCATCTCTCTGATGACCAGTGACGATGAGCATTTTTTCATATGATTGTTGGCCTCATATATGTCTTCTTTCGTAAAGTATCTGTTCATATCCTTTGCCCACTTTTGAATGGGCTTGTTTGTTTTTTTCCTGTAAATCTGTTTGAGTTCTTTGTAAATTCTGGATATCAGCCCTTTGTCAGATGGGTAGACTGCAAAAATTTTTTCCCATTCTGTTGGTTGCCGATCCACTCTAGTGACTGTTTCTTTTGCCATGCAGAAGCTGTGGAGTGTGATTAGGTCCCATTTGTCTATTTTGGCTTTTGTTGCCAATGCTTTTGGTGTTTTGTTCATGAAGTCCTTGCCTACTCCTATGTCCTGAATAGTTTTGCCTAGATTTCCTTCTAGGGCTTTTATGGTGCCAGGTCTTATGTTTAAGTCTTTAATCCATCTGGAGTTAATTTTAGTGTAAGGTGTCAGGAAGGGGTCCAGTTTCTGCTTTCTGCACATGGCTAGCCAGATTTCCCATTTGTTAAACATGGAATCCTTTCCCCATTGCTTGTTTTTGTCAGGTTTATCAAAGATTGTATAGTTGTATGTATGTTGTGTTGCCTCTGGTGCCTCTGTTTTGTTCCATTGGTCTATATCTCTGTTTTGGTACCAGTACCATGCTGTTTTGATTATTGTAGCCTTGTAGTATAGTTTGAAATCCGGTAGTGTGATGCCCCCCACTGTGTTCTTTTTGCTTAGAATTGACTTGGCTATGCGGGTTCTCTTTTGGTTCCATATGAAGTTCATGGTGGTTTTTTCCAGTTCTGTGAAGAAAGTCAATGGTAGCTTGATGGGGATAGCATTGATTCTGTAAATTACTTTGGGCAGTATAGCCATTTTCACGATGTTAATTCTTCCTAACCATGAACATGGAATGTTTCTCCATCTGTTTGTGTCCTCTCTGATTTCGTTGAGAAGTGGTTTGTAGTTCTCCTTGAAGAGGTCCCTTACGTTCCTTGTGAGTTGTATTCCAAGGTATTTTATTCTTTTTGTAGCAATTGCGAATGGCAGTTCGCTCTTGATTTGGCTTTCTTTAAGTCTGTTATTGGTGTAGACGAATGCTTGTGATTTTTGCACATTGATTTTATATCCTGAGACTTTGCTGAAGTTGCTTATCAGTTTCAGGAGTTTTTGGGCTGAGGCAAAGAACTTCCAGTACTATATTGAATAGGAGTGGTGAGAGAGGGCATCCTTCTCTAGTGCCAGATTTTAAAGGGAATGCTTCCAGTTTTTGCCCATTCAGTATGATATTGGCTGTTGGTTTGTCATAAAGAGCTTTTATTACTTTGAGATACTTTCCATCAATACCGAGTTTATTGAGGGTTTTTAGCATAAAGGGCTGTTGACTTTTGTCAAATGCCTTCTCTGCGTCGATTGAGATAATCATGTGGTTTTTGTTTTTGGTTCTGTTTATGTGGTGAATTACGTTGACAGACTTGAGTATGTTGAACCAGCCTTGCATCCCTGGGATGAATCCTACTTGATCATGATGAATAAGTTTTTTGATTTGCTGTTGCAATCGGCTTGCCAATATTTTATTGAAGATTTTTGCATCTATGTTCATCATGGATATTGGCCTGAAGTTTTCTTTTCTCCTTGGGTCTCTGCCGGGTTTTGGTATCAGGATGATGTTGGTCTCATAAAATGATTTGGGAAGTATTCCCTCTTTCTGGATTGTTTGAAATCGTTTTAGAAGGAATGGTACCAGCTCCTCCTTGTGTGTCTGGTAGAATTCGGCTGTGAACCCGTCTGGACCTGGGCTTTTTTTGTGTGGTAGGCTCTTAATTGCTGCCTCAACTTCAGACCTTGTTATTGGTCTATTCATAGTTTCAGCTTCCTCCTGGTTTAGGCTTGGGAGGACACAGGAGTCCAGGAATTTATCCATTTCTTCCAGGTTTACTAGTTTATGCGCATAGAGTTGTTTGTAATATTCTCTGATGATGGTTTGAATTTCTGTGGAATCTGTGGTGATTTCCCCTTTATCATTTTTTATTGCATCTATTTGGTTGTTCTCTCTTTTCTTTTTAATCAATCTGGCTAGTGGTCTGTCTATTTTGTTGATCTTTTCAAAAAACCAGCTCTTGGATTTATTGATTTTTTGAAGGGTTTTTCATGTCTCAATCTCCTTCAGCTCAGCTCCGATCTTAGTAATTTCTTGTCTTCTGCTGGGTTTTGAGTTTTTTTGATCTTGCTCCTCTAGCTCTTTCAATTTTGACAATAGGGTGTCAATTTTGGATCTCTCCATTCTCCTCATATGGGCACTTATTGCTATATACTTTCCTCTAGAGACTGCTTTAAATGTGTCCCAGAGGTTCTGGCACGTTGTGTCTTCGTTCTCATTGGTTTCAAAGAACTTCTTTATTTCTGCCTTCATTTCGTTGTTTACCCAGTCAACATTCAAGAGCCAGTTGTTCAGTTTCCATGAAGCTGTGCGGTTCTGGGTCGGTTTCTGAATTCTGAGTTCTAACTTGATTGCACTATGGTCTGAGAGGCTGTTTGTTATGATTTTAGTTGTTTTGCATTTGTTGAGCAGTGCTTTACTTGCAATTATGTGGTCAATTTTAGAGTAGGTGTGATGTGGTGCTGAGAAGAATGTGTATTCTGTGGATTTGGGGTGGAGAGTTCTGTAAATGTCTATCAGGTTTGCTTGCTCCGGTCTGAGTTCAAGCCCTGGGTATCCTTGTTGATTTTCTGTCTGGTTGATCTGTCTAGTATTGACAGTGGAGTGTTAAAGTCTCCCACTATTATTGTGTGGGAGTCTAAGTCCTTTTGTAAGTCATTAAGAACTTGCCTTATGTATCTGGGTGCTCCTGCATTGGGTCCATATATGTTTAGGATCGTTAGCTCTTCTTGTTGTATTGATCCTTTTACCATTATGTAATGGCCTTCTTTGTCTCTTTTGATCTTTGTTGCTTTAAAGTCTATTTTATCAGAGATGAGAATTGCAACTCCTGCTTTTTTTTGCTCTCCATTTGCTTGGTAAATCTTCCTCCATCCCTTTATTTTGAGCCTTTGTGTATCCTTGCATGTGAGATGGGTTTCCTGATGCACACTGATGGGTTTTGGATTTTTATCCAATTTGCCAGTCTATGTCTTTTGATTGGTAGATTTAGTCCATTTATTTTTAGGGTTAATATTGTTATGTGTGAATTTGATACTGCCATTTTGATGCTAAGTGGCTGTTTTGCCTGTTAGTTGTTGTAGATTCTTCATTATGTTGAAGCTCTTTAGCATTCAGTGTGATTTTGGAATGGCTGGTACTGGTTGATCCTTTCTATGTGTAGTGCCTCTTTTAGGAGCTCTTGTAAAGCAGGCCTGGTGGTGACAAAATCTCTGAGTACTTGCTTGTTCGCAAAGGATTTTATTCTTCCTTCACTTTTGAAGCTCAGTTTGGCTGGATATGAAATTCTGGGTTGAAAGTTCTTTTCTTTAAGAATGTTGAATATTGGCCCCCACTCTCTTCTGGCTTGTAGTGTTTCTGCTGAGAGATCTGCTGTGAGTCTGATGGGCTTCCCTTTGTGGGTGACCCGACCTTTCTCTCTGGCTGCCCTTAGTATTCTCTCCTTTATTTCAACCTTGTTGAATCTGACGATTATGTGCCTTGGGGTTGCTCTTCTTGCAGAATATCTTTGTGGTATTCTCTGTATTTCCTGCATTTGAGTGTTGGCCTGTCTTGCTAGGTGGGGGAAGTTTTCCTGGATGATGTCCTGAAAAGTATTTTCCAGCTTGGATTCATTCTCTTCGTCCCCTTCTGGTACACCTATCAAACGTAGGTTAGGTCTTTTCACATAGTCCCACATTTCTTGGAGACTTTGTTCATTCCTTTTTGCCTACTGCCTGGCGTCCCGTGTCTTTTTATACTTGGGAGTTTCCCTGTTCTGTGGGCAACAAAAATCAGTCTGTAAATGCAGCTCTGACTCACCGTTTGCAGATTCAACGCGAGCTCCAATCCTGGGTTGTTCTCACAGCCCCATCTTGAGTCCTCCGCCCAGTCATTTCTATTTAATGCCTACTGTGAACCATGTACAGCGAGAAAATCAGCAACAAGCAGACACAACTTATGTCTTTGTGGAGTTTAGCATAATGGCGACATGCATGGTAATCAATTATGAAACATATGTAAAATTGAAAGTCTAATATATGTTCTGTGAGAGGGTGATTTCTAATGTCCTGAGAATATGCAACATGGAGATACAGCTTATTCTAGGGGATAAGAGAAGGCTTCCCTCAAAAAAGCGATGCTCCAGATGTGGGAAGACAGAGCTGAATGTGGGTATGAGTAGTGTGACATGAAGCTAGAGGGGTTCATGGGCCCCATGTGGGGTCTTAAAAAAAGCTTTAAAAAACTTTGTATTTTATTTAAGAGCAGTAGGAAAATATTAAATACATGTATCATGAGATTATTGTAGGTTTTGATTTGATAAACTAATCTGAATTCTGTTTTGGAAAATAAATTGGAGTGAGACAACGGTGAATTTGGAGAGAGTATGTCATTAAAGACAGTGGTGATTAGGACATGTATGTTTCTGAAAAAGATAAAGCAGAAGAATTGCAAAGATGTTTAAGAGTCTTCACAAAATTTCATCAGGAATCGGAAATTGATAAATAAGTGAATAATAATAGCATGATGTAGAATTGAATGCCCAATCATTTCATTGCTTAACTTTTTTTTTCTGGACTGACCTAAAAGCAGAAAATTGTGTTAAGCATACTCCTTTATTAAATGTAAGCTAATATCATTGTTTACAGCAAGACCTCTCTCTTAATGTATTTATTTTCCCCTTTCTCTGTGTTTCCTTTACAGCTTCTAGAGGCACTCATTCTAATACCCTGTCTTAGTCTGAGGTGCTATACCAAAATACCATAGATGGGTTGCCTTCATTTTATGTGTTCATGCACTTGAAAAAAATGATCTACTGTATTTTTCTCTTTTTATAAGGGCATTACATTTTCTTTAAATATATACTTTATTGTGTTTTAGGTTTTGGGGTACATGTGAAGAACATGCAAGATTGTTGCATAGGTACATACATGGCAACGTGGTTTGCTGCCTTCCTCTCCATCACCTATATCTGGCATTTCTCCCTATGTTATCCCTCCCAAACTCCCCACCCCCACTATCCCTCCATAGTTCCCCCACAGACCACTGTGTGTGATGCTCCCCTCCCTGTGTCCATGTGTTCTCATGGTTCAACAACCACCTATGAATGAGAACATGTGGTGTTTGATTTTCTGTCCTTGTGTCAGTATGCTTAGAATGATGGTTTCCAGGTTCATCCATGTCCTTACAAAGGACAGGCACTCATCGTTTTTTATGGATACTTAAATTTTTTATAAGGGGCCTATCCTCTTAACCTAATCTACCTTTAATTAAGTACCAAAGGCCCCATCACATTGAAGACTAGGAGTTTTAACATAAAAAATTTAGCAGGGGTGACAAGTACTCAGTTGATAGCATGCTTTTAAAATTGTTTTTGTGTTTGTATTTGTGAGTTTAGTTCACATAATTAATACAAATAAAATGCTGTAAATCGTGTCTTCATCTGTGCTTTTCATTCAGTGCTGTTCCCAATTACATCCATGCTACTCTCTGTATGTCTCGTCCACTTCTTGTTTCTGATGCATGGTGTTCCATAGTAACCTTCACCATATTTTAATGATTTACTTCCCTGTCTTGAACACATTCATAGATCATCCAAACAGTCCACTAAACTAAACACAGGTGCAGCGAATATTAACACAAATTTTGTTATACAAATTGATGTAAGAGTTTTTTCTCTGGTAAAATAGCTACATTTAACACGTGTGCATAATTAGTTTCACTTAATATTACCAGAATGTGTTATATAATAGCTTTATCAGTCTATACGCCTATTAGCAATGCATGAGAGTTCTAGTCAATGTATGCCTCACCTATAGGTAGTGAGGCTACCATCCTTGCAAGTTCACCAGTCAGATGGTTAAGTAGTATCTCTTGTTCAAATTCATAATTCCCTGATTAGTAGATAACTTAAGCATCTCTTCATATAGCTAGTATTCATTTCAGTTTCATTTCCCTAAGTCAACCTGCTTATTAGTGTTCTTTGCACATTTTTTGTGTGATAATATTATGCTTTTAATAAAAATTCTTTATTGACTTTAGTTACTGTACATATCTTACAATTTTTCAAACATCTGCTATTTGTTTTAAGTCTATGGTAAAATATATAAAGTATAGTAATGATCTGAAAAGACAAGAATTAAAAAATGAGAAAGAAAATACAAACAGAATTCACAACTTTAACATTTTTGGAAGAAATTCAATATATCTAATGGAAAATCTGAAAAAAATGATTAATAAAAAAATACTAGTTAATTTATACAAAAGACATAGCATAGTGTCTGAAATAGAATCAGAATTGAATAATTACTATTTTCATTTCCTCTTACTGTAGTGTGAAAAAGTACTTTCTGATAATGGACATATTTTTCATTTAGTTGTCAAAAAATGAAATTTGGAGTATTATAGAATATTAGAGTGTGAAAGAGTATAAGAAATTATTCAAAATTATCATTTTCAAGCATTTTTAGTTGTTGTCCATCTTTTTTATATAAATCTTATAAAATGCTGCTATATAAATGAGATTAAGAATAGTATTTTCATAATGAAAACAATCAAGATGAAAATCTCAGTTTTAAATCAGCCATCATAGTTCTCTATTTAGTTTTGTATCCTAAACAAATTAATTCACCAATGAATTCTATTTGCATGTAATATAAATCTATCTCATTTTTGATAAAACTAATACAATATTCACATAATTGATGAGTCCCTGGGTGTTTGTTTATTCACACTGGATATATTCAGAGAACTTGTCTTCTCCTCTCAGTATTTTTTTTTCTTACTTTCCCTTCCTTTTTTCCCTCTCTTCCTTCCTCCCTCCCTGCCTCCCTCCCTCTCTCGCTTCCACCCCCTGTCTCTCTCTCTGTCTGTCTCTGCTGCTTCTATTCTCAGGCACATTCTCCAAGGGTTTACAGTCACTTCTCTTCGAAGACCCAGTAAAAGGAGTTCCACTCTCTAGTCAATATCAGTAAAAGTCTCTGAAATTGAATTTATTAGTTTAGGTTGGTCTGTATTGAATACTATGCCTATCCCTACACCAGTCTTTTTTTTTTTTTTTTTTTTAACCAATAACTAATGACAAATCCATTGCTAAGAACTGGGTCATAAGTTGAATCTTGAAATACAAAATGTTTGCTTCTCTGCAAATCAATTTAAGGGGAAAACTGTAGAATCATCTGTTGTAGGTATCTGTTCACAGTCCAGATGTTGAAGTCAATCTTGAGTATGTCTCCTAACCTGTCTCTGCCTGAGTTCCTCCTGTGTACAGTAAGGATGATAATTATATTCTATATGATTGTTGTGAAGATGACACGACTAGTACTACTCCTACTAATAGGAGGAGGTCGTAGGACCAGTAGTCGTAGAAGTGAGCTAGTAGGAGTAGTACTAGTAACAGTAGCATTAGTAATAGATTAGTAGTTTAACTCCACACCCCACACATAGTGGTTAGAAATAGAAAAATAAACAACTCAATCTAATGTATTCATAACATTAGGACACTTGTAGACTTGTTTTTGTTGTTTAGGAACTAGTTTTGACAGTTTTATATGTATAATTCTCAAAAACTGCATAATCGTTAGGTTCAAATTAATTCATGCTGTAGTCAAATCAATTTTTAGTCTTTATCATGATTTTATAAACATGATGTAACAGTCTAAGGTATAATGCAAGGAATTTAACGTCTGAAGGAACGCTAAGAGTTTGTTTTGTTAAATCTCTATCCAACATTTGAAACCTTTTTTCAATACCACTGGTTCTGTTTAGATAGCAGCTAAATATAAAACTGGTGAAGATCTCATGATCCATTCCATTTCTGAACATTTGCTTATAAAAATTCCTTGCTTCTGTTGAATTTGTCCTATAGAACCACTTAAAACAAGTGCTGTGATATAGGCCTTCCATTTTGAGAAACCACTTCTCATGTCCCTCACATCTCTGTAGTCCAGACCGACAGTCTCAGTTTCTCCAATGAGCCTCATATGATGTCATGTTATTGCTTTTATCTTATCTCTTGTCTTTCTTTTTAGAAACAATCAAGTCAGTGTGTGTTAGGGCCAGGCACAGTGGCTAATGCCTGTAATCCTAGCACCTTGGAGGCCAAGGCAGGCGGATCCCCTGAGGTCAGGAGTTCGAGACCAGCCTGGCCAACATGGTGAAACCCCTTCTCTATTAAAAATACAAAAATTAGCTGAAATCACTTGAACCTGGGAGGCAGAGATTCTAGTGAGCCGTGATCACACCACTGCACTCCAGCCTGGTTAATAAAGCCAGACTCCTCCTGCCTGTGTTGATAAACTGTAAACTTCAACTCTTGTTCTAGACTGTATTTCTTCCTGTTAATAAAATATCACTAAGATTTTTTTAATTCACTGGTTTAAATTTAGTTTAATTAAGCTACAATCATTTATTCAATTTTGTATATTTAACTGTTTTGTATTTATGTTCTATTGTTCACAAAATTCAAATTTATAGTCAGCAATTCTTTATATTTCTTTTTCCCTTGGTCTGGCTTAATATGTATTTTTTCCTCTTTATATTTAGACAATGAATGCATGAGATGCATTTTTAGGTTTCCACATTTCCATTTCCATTTGTCTTTTCCTCTTCCCTACTGTCATGACGGCCAGCTCAGCAGTTCAATGTGTATAGAGTTGCTATTTACCTCCAATCAGTTTGTCACTGTGGAATCATATTAGATTTATTGTAATAGAATTTTAAATTATGAAGTATGTGATCAATTTAATATACTTTTCTGTTGATTTAAGTGGACATTTAAAAATGCTTTTTGAAATGTAGAGCAGGTGTAAATAAAGGGTTAGATTTTATTCTCAAGAAGACAAAACTAAGAGAGTAGAAAAAAACTCAAATTACTGATATGGCCCCAAATAAATTATTTCATACCCACTTCTGGTCTTTTAAAAGTGCACTGAGATATATTATAATAATATCGTTAGCATGCACATCAAGAACAAGATGTATAACATGGCTTACAAATAACAGATGTTCCCCAAAAATAATGTGACAGCTTAGTGGGAAAAATTCTCCATTTATCATATTTTAATTAAGTTTTGTACATATCTATTATAAGCAACACTAATTGCACCATGATCTTATTTATTTCAAAACACTAAAAAATAGCTATACTGCATATGATCACAAAGTCAAGTGCTCTCAATGCACTGAAATATTATTATACAGAACATGCTGCATAATAACCTTTCAGACATTTATTTAGGAAAGACGATTTGCAATTATAGACTCCTATAATTTGATTTATGATAGATAAAATTTTAGAGGATTTTAGGCACTTGAATAATTTACTTGTGATGTTGCCCACAGAAGTAGAAGTTTGACTTTGCCACTTATTCGAACTAAAAAGTTGTATAAATTAAAGGGATGCAAATGGAAAAATAAGAAGCAAAACGAATGTTTGTATCCTTGTTGTAATAGAGGAAAAGCAAAAGTATTGAGAGAGAAAACAACTTCTGGGCTGGGCACAATGGCTCCCATCTGTAATCCTAGCACAAGTGAAGGCTGAGGCAAGAGGAATACTTGAAGCCAAGAGTTTAAGACCAGCCTGGATGACATGGTAAAAGTCTGTTTCTATGAAAAAAAATTAAACATTTTCCGGGCATGATGGTGTGCACCTGCAGTACCAGCTACTGGGGAAGGTGAGATAGGCTGGCTTGAGCCCAGGAATTTGAGGCTACAGTCAGCCATGATCACACCACTACACTGCACTTTGAATAACAGAGCAAGACCCTGTTTCCAAAAAACAATTTCTGGGCCGGGCGCGGTGGCTCACGCCTGTAATACCACCAGCACTTTGGGAGGCCGAGGTGGGTGGATCACGAGGTCAAGAGATCGAGACCACCCTGGTCAACATGGTGAAACCCCGTCTCTACTAAAAATACAAAAAATTAGCTGGGCATGGTGGCGCATTTCTGTAATCCCAGCTACTCAGGACTCTGAGGCAGGAGAATTGCCTGAACCCAGGAGGGGGAGGTTGCAGTGAGCCGAGATCGCGCCATTGCGTTCCAACCTGGGTAACAAGAGCGAAACTCCATCTCAAAAATAAATAAATAAATAAATAAAAAATTCTGTAATGTTTACAAAAAATGCAAAATGTAATAAATTTGTGAACATTACTATGTATATAGTTCTTCTCATGATATCCTAATGATGAACATGATTATTGGTGTGATCAGTTGCTGTAATTATCATCAAATTGATTTTTATAAAGTAAAAACTTTAAAAGTTCACTCTGGGCTTAAATAATGAGACTGAATATATACATATGCATATATTCAGTAATATATGCATTGATGTGGATATGATATACACAAATATGTATGTTGTGACACAAGAGAAGAATGAATGGGAGTTAAAATCTGAAATAACTAGGTAACCTGGAGATTTATGTCTATGCAAGCAACTGGGACGAGACAAACAGGATACAACTGAACTGACAATAATAAAACAAACGCTAGTAAAGTTTATCAGCTAATGTCTAAATAAATGATTGCCAGTCATTCAAGATACAACTTCTGCTGGCGACTCTTCTTGATAACAACTTCCTCATTCACCCGCCATCTTAATCTCATGACTTTTATTGTATTAACCTCTCTCCTCCCTTTTCCTATAGCTTTAACTTATTTGCATTGCAATAAGTTGTTAAACTTAACATGAAAGGGATCTTGATATATGTTCTTCCATAATTCCTTCCTTTAAACATTATTAGTGATATTTATGTTAATGCATATAGCATTATTAAATTTAGTCACCGCTGTGTTGTAACCCAAAAATACTACATTTCTGGTATCCATCTTACTATTCGTGTAAATTTTATTTGCCATTAAGATAATAAAGTTTAGACCAAACTTCTTTAAGTTTTAATATATTTATCTACTGGTACTCATGTCCAAGAGAGTCTTTAGGATAGAAATCTAGGAGTACAATTACTTGGTGGTAGGACATATGAATGTTCAATTCCATAGGTAATGAAAAAAGTGTTTTCTAAAGTTGTTTAAATTTACACTTTTACTGGCAGAAGAGGAAATGTTGGCTTCTCAGTATCCTCGCAAGCACTTGATGTTAACTGCCTTTTACATTTTTGCCAATCTGACCAATCTGAAATACTTTCCCATTATAGTTTTACTATAAATTTCATTTACTGCTCTTTACATGATTGGAGCCATTTTGAATTTTTTAAATTAAATATCTATTTATGACTTTCGCTCATTCAAAAAAACCATTTTTTTTGCCATTTTGTTTTACATTGGCAGTTTATTTAGCATTAGCATTAATTTGATGGCTATGATGTCTACTCTGTTTGTGATTTCCTCTTTCCTTCTTTTTATATTTTTTCATGAAAAGGAATTCTCAGTATTATTGAAATTAACAATATATTTATGTAGTTTTTAACTGTGAGATTTAAAAAAACTCATTTCATAGTGATAAAGATTTTCATTGAATTTCTTTTAGATTTGTAATAAACGTGTTAATCTGTCAAATAAATTTTTGTGATTGGTGTGAATTTAGAATTTTTTTTTCATGTGCATTCCCTGTTTAACTGCCTTCAGTTACCGGAAAATTTATCTTTCATTCACTGACTTGTAATGTCCACTGTCAAGATTCCATATATGCTTTTTTTTTTCCTGCGTGCTTTATCTCATTCTACAGGTCAGATTTCCTATTTCATTAATAAGTTATGTAAATTGTTCTAATATCAAATAGACTTTTATGTTTGATACGGTAAATTATCCATCTTGTACTATTCTTATCACTTCGTCCATGTGGATTTTGGAATACACTTGTCAAGTTAAATGAAAAACTGAGGGAGTTTTAATTGACATTGTATTGAATCTTAAATTGATTTGTTGAGATGTCATATCATTGTAATATTTGTTTTAACAAGAATAATACCTCAATTCATTTTTGCTAAAATTATTTTTTGTTAAAATAACAAGTATTTTGTTAAAATAGAAAAATTACAATGTTATGACATTGTAATATTAGATGTCACGTCATTGTCAATTTGCTATTTTAACAAAAATAATACCTCAATTCATTTAGGCATTATTTAATATCTTTCTATAAAGCAAAATTTTCAAAAAGTACCATTCCCTGAGAGGTGCTAACCGCTCCTGTTGAGATCCAAAGTCTATAACAGTTTATATATAATTCTAAATATTTTAGATCTTGAAAGATGCATCTCAACTTAATGAAGTTAACTCATTTAACCCAGATAGTTAATTTACTAACAAACAACTATGATCCCAGTTAATTTGGGTGATAAAGGACTGAATATTTCACCTGGAGCTCTGAGTGGATTCTTATTACAACTCTGAAGTTGTTATATCACAAAGAAAAGTTGCTTGCATTTTTCATGTGGCTTAAACTGGTGGTTTTAAGGTACATAATATTTCTCCTCTGATCACAGATATATTGGTATCCTACTCCAGTGATCACCTGGCTGGGTTTCGCATTTCTTTTCCTTTTAAAAAATATACATATATACAGAGATAGAAATGTCTAACTCTAAGGACTTTTGAATTTGATAAGATTCTAAGAAATGTTAAAGCATGTTTTTCGTCTAATGACAAAGACCTCTGAGCTTAGCAGAATGTTTGTTTCAAATTGTTAGGACAGGATTATTATTCCAGGTATTCAGATGAATTTTGAGAATCTCAACAGGCTTTCTTTACCTTGCAATCAAAACTTGTTTACAATAAAAAGTACCTTGCATATTTTCCCTTAGAAAAAATGTTTCTGTGACATATCCTGAGAAGTAGGATTGTTCAGGAAATAAATTCTAAGCAAGAGTGAAGAGGTCTCTCCTTTGAAGTTCCCTTCATCCTCGTGTCAAAAGCTTTATCAAAAGCTCTGAATCTGATTTGTAACAAAACTTGGTTCCACCGTGAGAAAAGAAGGTGGTCCTTTTGTATCTCCTTAAGCACTCATCTGTGGCTGGCTGCCAATTGAGGCAGCTTCTACTCTGTGAAGTGAGACTTCAGCAGCCACAACCCTCTCTGTCACTAGACTGTGGATGCACCTGAGGCGAAGGGATTCAGATGGGGCCACCAGAATGCCTTCCGTAACTCCAACTTTGTTTCTTAGTAATCTTATATTAATGGATAAAGGAAAATAGGGCAGTTACATTATCTCTACATCTGTGAAACAAATGGAAAGCAAACACTACAGAAAAGTCTGAGTAATTTCAACCAAAAAAATTCTTATAAAAAGAAATTCCGAAATGTATGGCACTATGTTTTTATATTATCTCCACAGTAAGTACGGTGATATAGATGAGTTTTCTTACATCTCTACTCCATACAGTGTGATGGTATTCTATCCAAACACAATTCAGGGGGGAAAAGTCTGTGAGAAACTAAAAGAATCGTGTATGAATAGCTTAATAGTTTGACTTGCTCCAACGATGTCATCTTGAATATAAAGATAAGGATAGACTGCATATGTTTAAAGCATTCTTCGGTGAACTTCATTATTTATTTATTTGCATCTGGGCAAAATCAAAAATAAGAATTGAGGAGCTGAGAGATTATATTCTTCTTTCATATTGCTTTTTTTTTATTTCTTGGAAAAAAATGGTTTTCTTATGTTTTAGAAATCTACCTCTAGTCTTTGAGATCAGTATAACTTACTTGTTTAAATGAAATTCTGGTATACCTATAGTGGATTAATTTAGAGAGCTGCTATGTTGAATACAAAATCATTTGGCGTTGTGGTTATAAGGTCAATCAATTTTGAAGTAATCTCTGGAGCACAGATTTGTGCCGTTAGAGAGTCCTATCTATTATGACTTCTAAATCATTTTAGTTTTCTTTTAACCTTTCCTTACACTACTAGCACTCTGCAGACTCTAGAAAATGAGATTCATTTTTTTCCTTTGACACACTGTATGTGGATGTGCCTCTGAGCCATATCATTATATCTAAGATGACCAATTGCTTTTTCTGAGGACAGAAATTCAAGATGTAGTTATTTGAAGGACTAAGGAGAATAATGATACATTTTTCATATGCTCATATTCTATTTTCTTGCTGTAAAAATGTGTAAGACAGATCTAGTCAAGCTCCATGTTCTATTGGACGGGATAGGATCACCAAAAGATGTTGCAAAAATAATATGAAGTTATTTCCTATAAATCTGATTGGCCACAATTGGAAGAAATGCTAATAGGGCCACCATACAGAAATACATAGTCTGAAATCAGACACAGGCAAGCATACGTAATACATCAGAATAAAGGACAGATGTGGCTTAGTGTTCAGTACCTAGAATCTACAATTCACTGATCCATTATTTAGAAGTCTATGTGAAGTTATAATTGTCAAGACTCATTGAATACCATTTTACTATATTAAGTATTATTACTAACAGTTTTCTCTTAAAATAAGGTTGAAGCTCTCTGTTACTTATATAAATGTAATACACTCTAAATGTGTTCATATCTTTTGAAGCTCAACCTTAGCATTTCTTGTTATAAACAGTAACAATCATAATTAAAGAGTCTTCCATTTAGCATATAAGTTTTTCAGATAACAATAAAAATATAAACAGGACTTTAGTCAAAAATTGTATGAATTGCTCTTTATGTCAACATTTAACTGATATTGATGTTTTTAATTTATGGTTTTGAAGTGTAATCTGGGTCATTCTTCTGTTGAAAATATTTGCTGACATGTCTATGAAAATAGAATAGGGATCTAAATACATTTGATGGCATTTATATCCCTTATATGACTCCCTTATTTCCATCAGCCATTTTTCTCATTATTTTAAGGCCTTTTTGCTTCTCTCTTTTCTTCCCCAAACAGTGTCTGTATTCTCTCATCTTGCCTTTGCTCAATTCTGTCTAATTTAACACCCAAAATAAATGTGCTCCTATTTTGTATTTGGTTCTAAGGATAGAAAATTTAGACCTACAGTATCTATGGTGCAAGGGAGAAGTAAACGAGCAGAAAACTGAAATTGTCACCAGAACCAAGAAGTGCATGTAGGGAACACACACATGAACAAGGGGAGAACCAAGAAGTGCATGTAGGGGACACACACATGAACAAGGGGAGAACCAAGAAGTGCATGTAGGGAGCACACACATGAACAAGGGGAGAACCAAGAAGTGCATGTAGGGGACACGCATGAACAAGGGGAGAACCAAGAAGTGCATGTAGGGAGCACACACATGAACAAGGGGAGAGCCAAGAAGTGCATGTAGGGGACACACGCATGAACAAGGGGAGAACCAAGAAGTTCATGTAGGGAACACACACATGAACAAGGGGAGAACCAAGAAGTGCATGTAGGGAGCACACACATGAACAAGGGGAGAACCAAGAAGTGCATGTAGGGAACACACACATGAACAAGGGGAGAACCAAGAAGTGCATGTAGGGAACACACACATAAAAAAGGGGAGAACCAAGAAGTGCATGTAGGGGACACACACATAAACAAGGGGAGAACCAAGAAGTGTATGTAGAGAACACAGGCATGAACAAGGGGAGAACCAAGAAGTGCATGTAGGGAGCACACGCATGAACAAGGGGAGAACCAAGAAGTGCATGTAGCAGACACACGCATGAACAAGGGGAGAACCAAGAAGTGCATGTAGGGGACACACACATGAACAAGGGGAGAACCAAGAAGTGTATGTAGGGAGCACACGCATGAACAAGGGGAGAACCAAGAAGTGTATGTAGGGAACATGCATATAAATAAGGGAACTCATCTGAGGAAAAGGACTATCCTAGTTCTTGCAGGGAACAGCTATATAAGACAAATAGATGAGGGGTTAAAGTAAGAGTTTTCTAGCAATTGTCATCTTATTTGAGCTGGCTGCGATATATGAGTCAAAATCAGCTACATAAATTATGAGCAAAAGCTTATTTCAGGCAGCGGATGAAGCTTATGCAAGATCATGATGTATTTAGGAAAGTACAAATAATTTGGTAAGACATGGGTAAGTGACAGTGAGTGGTGGAAGTGCCATAATGAGAGACAGAGGTGATGAGATAAACTTAGTCGAGATGATCAGAAACCTTTTCATGACATACAATAAACTAAAAGTATATTGTACTTTAAACCATTATGGAGGAGAAAGTGATGTGATGCTATTTACCTGTTCAAAAGATGACTCTCACAGAAGTAGGAAGAATGTCTTCCTGGCAGATTCAGAAATAAGATCCTGGAGGTGTAGATAACAAGAGAATATTGGACAGATTTCCCCTTTCACTCTTCTGTGACTGGCATATCCTCTGCCTTTTAGTTCAAGGTCTAGCTCAAATGTCACCTCTCAGTGAAGCCTTCTCAGCTCTTTCCTCCATTAAAATATTGTCACTCTCTTCCCTGATTGTTCCTATAGCTCTCTCTTCATCCCTAGATGTCACTCTCTCTCATCTTCATTCTAGCTCTTGCCTTAGAATTGAATTATCTGAGCTTTCTCTCCAACTAGATATGAACATAAAAAGAGGGTAGCCACTTGCCAAATATTTTCAGATATGGAAATTTTTATTATATTTTAAAGAACATGGATTTATATTGAAATCTGAAAACAGTGTATTGATGTAAAAGAGATTAATTTGAAAACTGTGTATATGACATTAAATTTAAATCATGTTTGTATTGTAACCATTAAATTTATTTCTCTTGTTGCTCCATCAGTTTTCTAATGTATGCCAGTTTGTAATGAATTCCCTTTCATGTCAAATATATGTTAATTTTAGAAGGCAAAGACAATAAATATGCATCCTCTCAACTTAGCACATTAAGAAAAAAAAGCATGCCTAAAAATAGATTTAGATAATAATGCTTTTTGGTAAATTCATTTATGTGAGTTATTTAAATTTCTTTTATTTTGATATGGTGGGGGAAATGTAAATTTTATGCCAAAACTAGATTCTCCACCAAAGGCTGCTTTACTCTGGGGCATTTTTACCTCTAAAATTGAGGGAAAAGATTGTTTTCTAAATCCTCCTTGGCTCGTGTTGAGTTAATGATCCATTGTAATATGTCACAGTATGAAATTTGCCTGTCTTCACTTTGTAAGCAGAATTATACCTTTATATAAGCATTTTAGACATATGCTTATTAGTGATATTATCTTCAATACTTAGAAGTAATTAATATTGATGAAATATTATTTTATTAACCTCTCAACTCTAAGAAATATAACTAAATGTTCTGTCTCAAAAAATATTTAACAAACACAAAATACATTTGTTTTTATCACTCAACCAAACATTGAAAAACACCCTTTTTAGGTGTCTAAACTCCCAAAGATTGTGGTGACAATAAGCAAATGAACCTAATAAGCAAATGCTTAAAGGTAAGGATTTCATACCATTCAGAATATTAGCAAAGAGCTCTTAGCGTCAGTGGTATTTGCCAGATCTATGAATCAATTGGAAGCACGATTTTTCACTCAGAGAGCAAACACAAGAATCAAGACTCTTGTGGAAAAAATAAAAATAAAAATGACCAAATTGGTTTAAAATGTTTATGGCCACATATTTCATTGTTACGTAAATTTAAAGGAAAAATTCTTATTAACATAGTGTACATCAACACATGGTGGTAATTTTGAAGGTACAAAACCAATTTGTTATTATTTCTCTCCATGAAATAGAAATTAACTATGGAGAAACCTTCTTAGTTTCTATGATGATGCTTAAGAACTCACACCAAGTAATTTGACATGTTACATGTAAGTATCAGTGGCCATATGCCAGAATAATGTATTCTGTGGATAAAAGTATTTTTAAATACCAATAATCCAACTTTTATCTCCTTGGCACACCTACTTTTTTCTCGTCCATATTTGATGTAAGGAACAGCACATCTTAATACTGCACATTTGACTTTGCAAAAGTGCACTTGGGCATGAAAGATTTTTATTGTGATGACTTTTTTTTGTAACAACATCGATGATGTTAATGGTGATATAAATTAGACACTTGGGTTGGCAATGTCAAGAGTCCTACTGTATCGTTTTGCCTCAAGTTATCCTTCTAAGACTATAAAAATAAAAGTGCAGGCATTTAAATTATTATACATTAATATGAGGAAATATTAAAAATCATTTAAATGAAACATAAGTAATTTATATGACATTAAGTTAAAAAACAGTGAGGAATAGACAGACAGGTGGATGGATAGACAGATACATAGATATCCCAGTTTCTGTCTCTGTATTATATTAGCATTCATTTTAAAGACTGGAAGGAAAAAGACCAGAAGATGAATAGTAATTATGTTTATGTTTATGCAGTTCTAATTGTTTTTTGTTTTTACTTTCACTGTTGTATTATCTACATATTCTATCAAGGCATGCACTTTTTTTATTGAAGTATAATCTATATAGGAAAGTAGATAAATCCTAAGAGTATAACTTGAGTTTTTCCATATTAAATGTACCTTCACGTGTATGTTCAAGGAATAGATTGTCTCTTCCCCTTAGAAGTGTTTTTTTTTCCCCACTCTCATCACTTAACTTCCCCTAAACACACCTTCTATCCTAATATCTATTTCAGTTGGTCAGCTTTGCTGTCTTTGTACTCTATACCCATAGAACTATACAATACATACGGTTCTAGTACATACAGTGCATATAAATTGGAATGGAGACTTTGGCAATGTCAAGAGTCCTACAAGATCAAGACTCTCATAACTGTATGGCTTTGACTCAAGTTATGCTTCTAAGACTATAAAAATAAAATTTCAGGCATTTAAATTATTATACAATAATAGGGAATATTAAAAATCATATTTAAATGAAGTATAAGTAATTTATATAAAATTAAGTTTAAAAACAGCGAGGAATAGCTAGGTGGATGGATAAATAGATATATGGATATCCCAATTTCATCCAGTACATAGGTACTGTATGGTTCTATGCTTGGCTTCCTTTACTCAGTAGTATGTTTGTGAGAGTTTGGCTTCCTTTACTCAGTATCATGTATGTGAGAGTTATTCACATTGTTTTGTATAATATTTCACCATATGAATATATCTCAACTTGTACATTTTGTTGATTATTATCTGTGTAGTTTCCAGGTTTTGGCTATTACCGATACAACTTCTATGAACATTCCTGCTAATATGCTTTGCTTAATATATGTATACATTGCAAAACAGAGTATATGTGTTGGGTTGTAGGATACATAGATGCTCAATTTTAGTAGATATTCCATGTATTATGTCTTTTCCAGAAAGAAGGAAGGGACAGAAGGGAATGGAAGAAGAGAAGGGCCAGAATTGGCTAAATATGTTGACCACATTGATATTCATACTAACTTGGGCAATATTAAATGGTCATTTGCCCCTGATTTACTAGTTATCTCAGTTTTTTATTGGTTCCTTCTTTCTTGGTAAAGCTGAATAAAGCTATGGTCTTTTATCCATATTATTTTAAGGTAGGTCAGCATTTCTATTAGCAGTGACTAACATGAGAGGTATAGTCTGTGCCGATATTCTGATTTAGAGATTAATAATGACATGTGGATTAACCATTATGATGCATGTCTTAAATGCACAAAATTAATTTATTTGCAAAAAGATAACAATCAATCCAGAATAAGAAAATTCAGAGATTTACCTGATCAAGAAATGAAGGCATGACGAAAGAGATGAATCCTATATGTGCATGATTTGAGAGAAAAAACAGTCACTAAAGATCATGTTAGGGGCGTGGGATTCATTTTTAAAGCTAATTTCTATAACCCAAAATGCTGAAAGCCATGTTTTACAGCTACCTTCACTTTTTACAGTGCTTTTTCTGATATAAGGAAGCTCAGCCTAAAGTTTTTGGAATGATCAAAATTAAGAACATGATCTTCATTCTTGTTGGCCCAGATATCTGCTTTAACACTTCAAACACTCTTTCAAAATATCTCACACTGTATCAA
The DNA here is from genome assembly GCF_049354715.1 of Callithrix jacchus. Lineage (NCBI taxonomy): Eukaryota > Metazoa > Chordata > Mammalia > Primates > Cebidae > Callithrix > Callithrix jacchus. The sequence continues at coordinate 15,030,035 of NC_133522.1, forward strand.
AAATAGCTTTCCTTAGCCACAGAGAAATCTGAGAGCTCCGTCGGTCAGCAAGCCCATATGTAAGTGAGAAAGAAATGGGCCGCTTAGTTTACATGACAACCTGCAGATCAAAGCAACATAAATAAATAACATCGAGTTGACTAAGCCTTTTCCTTCTCTGGGAATAAATATTAAGTATAAGCACTTTGAGATGAAAGAATGATGACACTGTAACTGTCTGTCATGAAAATAGACGAGCACTGAGGTCCCTGGTAAAGGGGAATTATAATTTTTAATGTAGAATTTTAATGTTCAAAAAAATACAAATCAAACATGGTACAGATTGGCAGGCTAAAAATAAAAGGTTTTGTCCATCCTTTAGAAATCTAAACATTGCAATGGAAAAACACTTTAGTCTTTTAAATGCAAACTAACCATATGTGATTTGTTAAGTTTCATTTATTATTTTTAATATGGCATTTTATTCATTAGCACATATTATTAAAATGTAGTTTAAATAAAACCATGATCTCTAGGATTAAAAACTAAAGTAGCTTTCTTTTGTAGTGAGAACTTATTATTCTTGCTTTACAAGGGTCCAATATGTTTTCCTGGAATACAGAGGTATTAACTATTACACAGAGTTTTATCTCTTCTGTGGTTTAAATTCCTCATTTCTTCTTTATCTTAGGCTTCAAATTTTAGGATTAATCAGCTTTTTATAGGATAATTGAAGGAAATAGTTTCTCCTATCAGAGAAATAAGCTCAGAAGTGTAAAAAAAGTTTATTTTAGGGATAGCTCAATTGTCTTACATTCACTTTGCTCTTGGCCTAGTGAGGAACTATCAAAGGAAGGGCAACCCTCTGATACAAATTCAACAACAAGTTTCACAAAGTAAGAGGATACTCTCAATGTCAAAAAGCCAGAATTTTATAATGGATATCCTAATCTATTCTAAAACAAATTCCCGTACTCAATATGATTAATACTTTACAAAACCTGAGTTCTGGTTGTCCCTACAAGAATCTCAGTAATGTTGTTTGTGTCTAGAATCATGTGTATCTATGGTAATTCCAACATACACTCAGCCTAAAATGCTATATAAATTGCTCCTTATTACCTCCTTAAGAGAGAAGGATAAACTTAAAAAATAATATGACTGCCACTATGGTGGGCTCAAAGTGAATAGCATGCAGTGGTTATGGATTTTCTGAGGAAAGTGCATATGTGGAAATAAATATGATTCAAAATGTTTGTTAGAACCAGGCACAGTGGCTTGCACCTGTAATTCCAGATCCAGCTACACAGAATGCTGAGGCTGGAGGATCACTTGAAACTGGTGCACAAGATCAACCTGGACAATGTAGCAAGATCACCTCTCACCTGCCCCACCATCTCTAAAAAAACTTGTTTTAATTAGCAGGGTCTGGTGGTACATACCTGTTTTCAGCTACTCTGGAGGCTGAGGCAGAAGGATGGCTTGAGCTTAGGAGTTCAAGTCTGAAGTGAGCTGTAATCACACCATTGTAGTCCAGTCTGGGCAACAGAGCTAGACTTTGTCTCTTTAAAAAAAATGTTGTTTACAAGATCATGTCATTTGCACAGACATAGACAGAGCTGGAAGTCATCCTCAGCAAACTAACACAGGAACATAAAACCAAATATCGCATATTCGCACTTCTAAGTGGGGGCTGAGTGATGAGAATACATGGACACGTGAAGAGGGAGTAAAACACAAACTAAGGCCTGTCAGAGGGTGAGAGTTGGAAGGAGGGAGAGCATCAGGAAGAGTAGCTAATAGATGCTGGGCTTAATATCTAGGTGAGGGGATGATCTCTGCATCAAGCCGCCGTGGCACACATTTAACTATGTAACAAACCTGCACATCGGCACATGTACTCCTTAAGTTCAAATAAAAGTTAAAAGTTTTCTAAAATAACATTTTAAAAATAACTGATTAATTTACCTTTTATATTTGAAATATATTAACACTTAGGAAACAACTTTGGACTAATATTGAGGATAGAACTTTCCAGTATTTCCAACCCAATGGTAATACATGGCCTAAATAAATTATACATGTGTTGGTAATATTTAATCAGCCAGGATGCTATTAATGACCCCTGAGTAAAAAGAAATATTGTAGCATTCATTTTTTTAAAAAAAACAGCATGATTCAGTAAGCAGTCTGGAAGCGATGAGAACCCTGATTGGAGTACTGGTGAAATGTGTATTTTAGGGGGCAGATATTAATACAAGTTCCCTTGCTCTCTATCTCTCTGTTACTTAGGCTGAGATTGGAGTTAGCGGAGAGGCTTAGTTAGCATTAGATAATTCTGTGCAATAAAATTAAGTCATTCAAAACGTTATGATTTTCTCATGTTACCTGTATTATCTCCTATTTTTTAATCGTTCATGATTAGGGTTCTAAGGATGTGAAATATTTTCAACATAAAAACCCATTAACAAGATAGTTTGATCTCTATTTGGGGTTAAAATTCTTTTGAGTAGTGTAATGGTCTCAAGTTTTTTCCCTCTTCTTTGAACCAAATTGTCTCAACCCATTTCACATGGAATACAAAACACTTGTATGGCACAAAGAATAAATATGAGATGTTTGTTTGCAGTTTGAGCAAGAAATATAACTCATTACATTGTCTTGCAGTTATACCTGAGCCTTGTCTTGACACTCTGAGAGGTGCCTGTGTTGCAGAAATGGCATTAAGAAGCTCATATTTTCAAGGCAGCTTCTGTGTCTCTATAATGAAAACATTTACTAAATCTAAAAAAGGAAAGAATTTCTTCCAATTAGGATTATTAGCTGAACACATTTATAATGTCTGTAAATGCATCAAACTTTAGTGGAAAGTTATTTCCAAATTAGTAATTAGATTATATCGTTTTGCACGTTGTCATTTTATCTACTAAGAGTGTTATTCAAAAGTGGCACCTTTTCTATTTACTTTGTCCTTAGTTCCAACCAGCGCAGGCTAGAAAAATGAGTGATTTGGTAATTGTATGACACATTTTGGCTTCAGCTAATAAATTTTGTTGGACTCATTTATAGAAGATTCAGACATTTTGAATTTGCTGACATCAAAACGTCAAATCATTGTTCTTGTCTGTTGTGCCGGAAGATGCCTGCACGATGCTTGAGCTACATTTTGTCATTCTTTTATTTTCTGTATTTCCTTGCAGTTAAACATTTCATCTAAATAAATGTCTGTGCAAATAAGTACATATGTGAAATAATCTTGATTATATTGCCTAGTAAATGATTTGCACTTTTCCTGTACCATGTTTTCATCTTCTAAATCTGTCGAATTTCCGCTTTTTATTCTTTTGTGAAAAGTCTGCATTACTGTGGCATTACAGGGTTCATTGGAGAAAACAGAAAACACTAGTGTTATTTTAGAAGAAAGGGATGGCATGCATGGAATACGGTATTTTACAGACTTGCTGGATGAATTGCAGCAGAGAAACTTAGGAGACCACTTGGATGGAGGGAATCAAGATCATCACTGTACTTACGTGGTATATTAGGAAACTGGTACTCTGTCTTTATCACAACTGGCTCTCATGCCAAGTTGCTGGCAGCAAGACACTGACACATGCAGTACAGGGATCAGCAAACACTGATCTCTACTCTCTTTTGAAATACCCACAATAGCAGAATAATAACCACTACTTCCTTTTGCTCTACAAAGCTCATGCAATTGCACCTACCTAGCAGAAACTATTCATATCCAGAACTTTCATTGCAAGGGAATCTAGGAACGTAGTTTTGTTCCCTTCCAACCTCTGCAAAGAGAAGCAAATTGTAATGCAAGTTGAGAGAACTTACGCAGGCATCTTCTACAGTCCGCACCTTTGGCTATTCAACATCCATTTACATTCTTCTACAAATACTTGTACTACCAAATAGCAGCAATAACAAAAATTTGGTCCAGTCTAACATAATGCACTTAACTGAATACAAATATCTCCATTCTTTTCCCAAAAATGGTAACTTAAAATTCCATCACTAACTTCTTTGGTTATAATCTCGTTATAACCAAATAAGACTTTGGGATGTATTCAAGCTTTCTCATTCAGCTGCAATCCCAATTTGTCATTCTGTAGTATCTTCAAAAAATGCAGGAAACAGGAAAAGGAGGAAAAATTGAAATTGGTTAGTATATACAAATACATTCAAGGCCATGAAAGGAAAGAATATGGGACTCTACAGACTTTTATTTCTGTAACTGTTCACGATTGTTTTGTACACCTATAGCATTCTTTCTGTGCTCCTTTGTGCCCCGGTTAGCACTTCAGCCATCTGGGGCTTTCTACATGATAGGGTGGCCCAACGGTTCAGTTCTTAGGGATCTAATCAATTGAGAGAAACATCATTTTCTCAAAAATAAAATCAATTTAAGTTTAAAATGTTTAAAGTGGCTATAGTCCTTCAGGACTTACAAAGGACTTTTGGTTTGTTTACTCATTTGTTGGCATAGGTTGTGTGCATCTTTCCAAATATTTGATATTAAATTATTTCAATAGTTATGAATTATTTCAATGAATTAAGCAGAATAAATAATTTTTATTGAATTTAATTTCTGAAAATTTATAATGTAGAAATAATGCTTATACTTACATGAGCAAGATATTTAAAAGGCTAGTTTTCTTACCTTGCATGGCCTGTAGTGCCTTAATAAGTTAAAGTTTATTTTTATTTATTTTGCAAAACTATAAAACATTTTCAATCCTTAAAATATTACAATCATCAATTTTAAAATTGTAACATAAATTTTAGTCTATGGCTAAATTTGAATATCAAATACCAATAAAAAGTTAAAAGGAGATAAAAGTTGAAAAGAAGAAGATTTAACAATTCAAACAATTTACAGTTCAAATATGAGAGCATCTATTATATAATAATAATCAAACCTATCTTGCATTTAAGAAGAAAAAATAACCAATTAAATCAAAACAATGCTCTATAGTTTGCTACTTGATTGTAAAACGGAATTCTCAAATAAAAAGATAATGAAAGTAATGGGTATTATTCAATAAGAAGACAATTAAGACTTCCAATTAAGGTTCCATATGGAGTAGACAGTTCAGAGACGTTTCAGACATAAAAATTGATTTTCTTTGGATTACTACTACAACCAAATTATCTGGCTTCAAACCTGAATAGCTTAGGAATTTAATGCCAACACGATGTTTCCTCACTTGCTTCCAGGAGCTTTCTTGTTTAGTTCAGTACCAATGAATCAGGATTTTTGTGTTTTGTTTGTCCCTTCTTTCCACTGAACCGATCCCTGTCAATAACTCTATAATCTAGAATAGGCTGTATGTGTTTGCCGGCTCTTCCTCATCAGTTGTATTCGCTGACCCAGAACCTGAGTGCTGAGATAGGGTCAGACTTTGAGCAGAAGTGAAGCCTTGTGGACCCTGGATCATGAATATTTATCTCCATGTTTTCCTGGTTTCATAGTCCAGCTTGAAAGGCAGCATCTCTGGAATACCCATGAACTTTATGGACATAACTTGATTCTAACATAATGTTTTAGGATGAACCAGCAACTCCAGTCATAACTTAGGTTTTGTTCAAAAGAATGTCTATATGGCCCTTGGAGGAATATATAAAAAATATTATATATTTTTATATATTCCTCCATAGTGACTTGATATGCACATATTTCTAGTTTCATCTTTCAAGTCAGGTTATCTAGATACAATTTATATACAGTAAAAGTCACTCTTTATAGCTGTACATTTCTGTGAGTTTTGGAAAATATATAAAGTGGTGTAACCAACCATACTTAAGACATAGAATGCTTTTGTCAGTAGAATATTTCCATCATTCCAAAAGGTTCCCTTGTGTCCCTTTGTAGTTCATTCCCCTGGCAAACGTTAATCAGGTTTCTGTTCTTATAACTTGGCCTTTTCTAGAACATCATATAAATTAAATTTTTTAATCCATAGCATTTTCTTTCTGATTTCTTTCACTTAACATAGTGTATTTGAAATCTATCCATGTTGTTGCATGTGTCAATAGTCATTTTTAAAAATTATCAATATTTTATGTCAGTACCACAATTTTCTCATCTACTCACCGGTGATTGTGAATAAAGCTGATATAAACATTCTTCATGTGGGCATATGTTTTTCTTTTCTCTTGGGTAAAACTCCTAAAAGCAGAATTGCTAAGTCTATGATAACAGATCAGCAAACTTCATAAGAACCTGGTATATTGTTTTAGTATGTTGCCTTTAGCATTTTGCATTCCCGCCAACAATGTACCAGAGAATATACTGCTAAATAATAGTGATAATGATAACAATGGCTGCAATAATTGAAATGATAACTATATTGTTGAGAACCTTTTCAGCACCTCCCATATCACAGTCACCGTGCTAAACACTTGACATATTTTTAATTCATTATATTATCAAAATAATGCATAAGGCAGATCCTATTGCTAGAATATTCATTTTATTTTTATACATTTTATTAATATATTCTTTTAAATTTTTGTGGGTATATAGTAGGTGTATATATTTATAAGCTACAGGAGATATTTTGACACAGACATGTAAGGTATAACAATCACATCAGGGTAAATGGGGTATCCATCACCTTAAGCATTCGTCCTTTGTGTTACAAACAATCCAAATGCACCCTTTTAGTTATTTTTAAATGTACAATTAAATTATTTTTACTATAATCATCCTGTTGTGGTAGAATACTAGGTCTTTTTCATTCTTTCTAATTATATTTTTTCCCGTTATCCATATCCATTTTCCCTCACCAGCTACCCATCCCAGCCTCTGATAATCAAGTACCTCCAAACTGTTCTCATAAATATTGTACTAATTTATGCTTTCACTGAGAGCGTACAAGGGTTCCCTCTTTTTCACATGCTGCCAGTATTTGTTATTGCTTGTCTTTTGGATATAAGCCTTTTTAACTGGAGTAAGATGATATCCAACTGTAGTTTTGCTTTGAATTTCTCTGATGATCAGTGATGTTGGACATCTTTTTAAATGCCACTTATATGCCTTGTTTGATGATTGGCTATTTAGATCTTTTGCCCATGTTCTAATCAGATTATTAGATGTTTTTCCTATAGAGTTGTTTGAGCACCTTATAAATTCTGGTTATTAATGCCTTGTCAAATGAGTGGTTTGCACATATTTTCTCCCATTTTGTGGGTTGTCCTTTCACTTTGTTGATTGTTTCCTCTGCTGTGCAGAAGTTTTTTAACTTGATATAATCCCATTTGTCCATTTTTGCTTGGTTGCCTGTGATCATGAGGTATTACTCAAGAAATCTTTCCCAGTGCAATGTCCCAGGGAGTTTCCCCATTGCTTTCTTTTGGTAGTTTCATAGTTTGTGGTGTTACATTTAAACCTGTAATCCATTTTGATGTGATTTTTGTATGTGGTGAGAGATATGGTCTAGTTTCACTCTTCTGCATATGGAAATCCAGTTTTACCAACACCACTTATTAAAGAGACTGTCCATTCCCCAATGTATTTTCTTGGCACCTTTGTCAAAAATGAGTTTACGTAGATATATGAGTTTATTTCTGGGTTCTCTATTCTGTTCCACTGGTCTATGTCTGTTTTTATGCCAGTGCCAAAGCATCTTCATTTTTAAAATGATGAAATTGAAACCCATGTTGTCTCAACCCACAAGTGGTAGAACTGATATTCAGACCCAGATAATCTGGCATTAGAATTGCTTCCCCTAAACACAGTGTTCTCCTGCGTCTTCATTTGCTGGTTAAAGAGACATTAGAAATAATTCAGAGCTGGTTATTCTAAAGAAAAATAGAAGTATTCTAAAATTCATATTCTTAGTGAGGGTGTTGAAAGCCATCTTGAGCAGAACATAAACTGAAAATGTTAGTGTCCAAGTACTTGAAAAAAATGCCCTTTGTATGTGTGTACAATTGTTCACATGTACAAGTTGGCTTATTTCTTTCTGCATTTGCACCATCTCTATTCAAATCAGAGATGTCCTCTACAAACTGAAGTTTTGATTGATTATAAAAGATCTAACTTTATAATTAGGAAAGTGACTTCAATCTTGGAAAACAAGTACAGAGATCAAAAGAGTCAGTCTCTAATATACAAAGTTCTATTTAATCTGCAGCAGAAATAGAATATGGCCATTTTTGTCTTATAAAACCAGGATAAGGATTTAATTAATAATTTAAATAGACTTTTTATTTGCAGATTATATAAGACTGCTCATGACAATTGACAGACAGTAAATAATCTGGTAATTTTATACTGCCCAGAATTACTTGTTTTTAAATTTTCATTATTTTAAAAATTGTTAAGACCTATTTTTGATGGTGCACACTAAACCACTTAATTTTGAAAATATTTTCTCAAGTTACATTAGATGGTTTTCCTGTCATTTGGCTGAATGCAAAGAAAAAAATAGTAAAACTATATAAAGACACATGCACATGTACGTTTATTGCAGCACTGTTCACGATAGCAAAGACTTGGAACCAACTCAAATGTCCACCAATAGTAGACTGGATAGCGACAATGTGACACTTACACATCATGGAATACTATGCAGCCATAAAAAAGGATGAGTTCTTGTCCATCGTAGGAACATGATAAAGCTGGAAAGCATCATTCTCAGCAAACTAACACAACAACAGAAAACGAAACACCACATGTTCTCACTCCTAAGTGGGAGCTGAACAATGTGAACACATGGACACAGGGAGGGAAACATCACACACCAGAACCTAGAGTGAGGGGGTTAGGTGAGGGAAAACATTAGAAGAAATACCTAATGTAGATGATGGGTTGATGGCTTCAGCAAACCACCATGGCATGTGTATACCTATGTAACAAATCTGCACCTTCTGCACATGTATCGCAGAACATAAGTATCGTTAAAATAGAAAACAAGCAGCAAAACTAGTTCATCAAAACTTATTGTGAGATAGGCATGATAAAATTATACAAGGAAAGGAGATGGGTGCAGTGGCTCATGCCTATAATCCCAAAACTTTGAGATACTGAGATGGGTGATTCACCTGAGGTCAGCCTGGCCAACATGATAAAACCCGACCCTACAAAAATACAAAAATTAGCCAGGCATGAATGAATGAATAATGGTGGATGGCTGTAGGCCAAGTTACTCAGGAGACTGAGGTAGGAGAATCTCTTGAACCTGGGAAGCAGAGGTTACAATGAGTCGAGATTGAACCACAGCACTTCAGCCTGGGGGACAGAATGAGACTCCGTCTCAAAAAAAAAAAAAAAAATGCGGAGAAAGAAAGTAAGAGAAGATAAATGATAGCCATGTTGGTTTCTAAAAGACCTTGGCTAGTGTCTATTATGAATATTTTGTGTTACATCTTGATGTACAAAAAGACATCTATTGCATGTTTTCTATACTTACATTTTGATGTTCTTTTTTTGTACTTTAGATTCTGGGGTACATGTTTTTAACAGGTGTTGATGCAATGGTATTTTATCTTGACTGCTTTCAAATAAAAATTTAGCGTGAACATCCAAATGTGTGCTTATGTAACACACAGTGTATCTAGCCTGAACTACAGCAAATGTGGCAGCTACATACCTCTTCAGTTCCTTCTGGGTACTAAATAAATGCAAGCAGGTAGGAGCTACTCTATCCACATTTCTGAAAATCTTTCTTAATTAATTTTCAAATCCATGTGAAAATTTTAAAATTATTTGAGAACAATTGAAACCATAATGTGGAATGAGAACAAATATATACAGTTATCAGAAGCGCAAAACAATGCAGCCAATGACAAGTGAGAGAGTGTGAAATTCAGGATTTTACTTCTGGTTTCCTCTTTATTCTAATTTGTAGCTAGCAAAATGGTCACTCTTTTTCTGTCTGGTCCATATCACCTGAATTTTACTTACTTTTGAGTGTGTGTGTATATTTGTGTTTGTGTGTGTGTGTGTGTGTGTGTGCGCGCGCGCGCGCACGTGCGCGTGTGACCATGTGTGTATATCCCATTCTGCTTTCACTGGATGTTTTACCGAGTTGTGGCCTTTTCTCCTTCAACAGATTTTTAATCTTTGTTTTATGTAGACTTTATCTACATAAAATTTGACATTTGCCTTGCTTTTTTTGTGTGTCTATTCATTTAGTGCCAGCCAAAGAAATCTGGAACCTCTGGCCAGCCACTTGTCTTTTTATCTGCATTCTTGCTTGAACATTTGTGATTCAAGTCGGGGGAAAAAAACCAACTATAAATCTAGGAAAAGCCTGACCTATGATAGCATTTCCAATATATGTTCGCCAGATTCAGAAGATCAGAGAGGTCTAAGCATTTTGTTCTTATAGTCACCTGAACTAGAAGATGATAAGCACATCATTTTTCTTTTCATAATTCTTCTATCTGCCCATCTGTGGTTATTTTTAGAGTAGTTTTCTAGCTTCTTAAATAGACCAGATGAAATAAATTGCCATTCAATTGGTTACTGTGCCATCAGGGAAGCATGGTCCATTTCTAACAAGTTTTCATCGATGACCATTTTCTCCAGGTAATTCAATATAAATGTGCATCTTAATAAATGAATAAAATTTGAGGGGCATATAATGGAAATAGAAGAAAATACTTATATACATGTTTAGCAGATATGCATTCTGTTTATTTAAGTTGTTTGTTTATTGAAGTTGGAAAAAATCACATGCAGGCCACCCCTCTAGAAGTGTAAGAAAGATTTTACAAGTGGGTCAAATGGAACCTGGCTCCAGAATCCCAGTCAGTTCTAGGTGATGCATGGGCATGTCTCTGTAAACTGATGTCCTCAAATTCTACTCTTTTCAGTCTCAGAAGAATTTTCTGTTTCTATTTCCTTCTAGCATGACTTCTGCTCTCTTATAGAACCTCTCTTTACCTGATTTCAGTCTATATTCCTGTGTTCTGTGCCACATTCTTTTTGTAATTTTAATTCATATTTTGTAGAGCTAATATCTAACAGACCCAACATACCACCACAAACTGATCATTGGGCAACCTATGGAGTTGGATCACCTAGATCAAATTCCCACATCCAGAGAAAGTTACATTATATAATACACTGCTTCTTAACATCACTCCTTTTTCAGGGGCTATGGTCGTGGGGAGCATATTTGGGATGTTATGTTCATCTTCATGAAATAGTCAAAGAAGAGTGACAGCGTAAACTCCATGAGAACCAGGGCTTTGTCTCTTAGCAACATTCTATTAAGTCTGTTGTTCTAAGAGCAGTGCCTGGCATGTTGTGAGCCTTTGAATGTTTATTGAATATGAATATGTGAAGAAACAAATGATTAATAGATCATTTTCATTCACTTGAGAAGTGTACAATTACTTCTGAATATTATGTGTGCAAGAGATTCAACATATTCAGTGTGAAACAGTCTCAAATGTTTGATTACGTGTAGAGCTAGCGAATAACTTTGTGCATGGTTAATTTGAAGGAAATCTCTGACTAATCTAGATTAGAGAGCTGAGTACCTCAGTCACCTTTTCCCAGGTCAAGTAAATTGTAGAAAAATATTTTTCTACAATTAAAAATAATATATTTAACTTAGTTGCTTAGAGTATAAGTAAATAACTGTAATTTAAGCACTGAATCTTTACCACATGCAGCCATCTAGCTACCATAAATGTTGTCTTAGCAACGTCTTTAAGAGAAAAGACTTCAAGAGTAAATATGTCCAAAACATCAAATATTTATAGGAACAAACCCTTATAAATTCATGCATTTAGAATGTCTGGGTGGTACCTTAACCAATTAAGAGGGGCAGTCTTATGAACATAACTGTAGGTTAAGATGGGCAGATAGAAGAATTATGAAAAGAAAAATGATGTGCTTCTCATCTTCTTCATCTGAATCCCTATGTCACTCCTTCTCAGTCTTCCCCAGAGGTTTCCTAGCACATATACCTGTGAATCTCCAGTCGATTTCCTGGGAAAGCTATAGTTTATATTTGTCAACAGTAATGCTAAATACTAAATCTTTCAGTGGCCTACTGTTAGTAAAACTAATAAAAATGTACTGATATGCTGACTTACAGTCATAAATCATATGCCATGTATCAGTCCATTGAGTCAAACAAAAATTTGATGAGTCACACATTCTCAATCTGTGCATTTCACAGGTGAAAACATAAAGGCTCAGCTCAGAGGAATGACCTACCAATAGATAAATATGGACCTATTTATTTATATAATTGGCATCATCAGGAACTGAATGCAGGCCTAAAACACCATAAAGCTGTCTCATGAGATTTCACAATTCATGAAAGTGTAACAATTATAATTTAACATGTCACTACTTCCTATGAATATTTACACTTTGAAGTGAAAGTGAAGATTGTCAATGCATAACTCAAAGTTTCTTTAGCAGTAAAAAATAAAATATTTTGATAGCTCTTTAGGTTGTTCATTTCTGAGGAGGGTTGGCTTTCTATTTACTACAGGTGAGGTTGACTCCCATTTTAATCCCATCTATGTTCAGACTACCTCTTAGTCTATGAATGGTAAAACCAAATTGCTAACTTTTAAAAATGTAATTTATAGTTATGGTTGCTGTCTTTTTAACATGGCAGATTAATTCTGTTTAATTTTGAGTGTTCCACTAGAATCCATGTTTCAAGATACATCAGATGTTTGAGCAGAGTGAATAATTATCTTCTGCACGACAAGGAATTTTTTTCTATACAGTAGTGGAAATCTACTAAATAAAGTTGTATCAAGAGATGGGTTGCACTCCAGAGATAATATAAATTGAACTCAAAGCAGTGCAATCAGAAAAGAAGGAGATGGGAGAATTCCGTGTGAGTGGGAGGTGTGTACCACAAAAATAAAAATGAGCAAAGCTGAAGTGCTCCTGATTCTACTTTTATATTGCACCAACACATATTTGCTTTTGCTCTGTTTGAGAATGTGCAAATGGATTATAACAGTTTGAGAACTTAGGTATGACATCTGTTAAAATTCACATGAATTGCAATTCCAGCAGAGGAACGTGCTTGGAATTAAACGAAGCTCTCATTTCTCATGAGACCATTCTTATTTCCACACTCATTAGAAAAAAAAAATCTCTATTTTTTGCTATTCTATACCCTTTCTTATTCTGTTTTGTAGTAAAACATTAAATGGTACAGTTGGGACAAAATACATAAAATATGCAATGCATAAATTTGATGTATAATAATACCTAAAAATATATATATTATATGCATAAAATATATATATTTGAACAAATTGACCATAATTGATGCCACACAACTATCCCAGAGTAAATCAGAGTTGCAAAGTAGATACAAAAATGTGCAGCAGTTAATCACTTGGACTTGAGAACAAATAAATATGGCCCTGAATCGTAGTTTTATAACTATGTGGCTTTGTGCAAAATGTTTAGTTTTACTGAGTCTTGGTTTCCTTTTCTGTAAAAGACAAATAATCAAAAATGCAGCAACAGCAACAACAATAATATTAGTCACTAACATTTTGTCCATTTTATTAGAACTTGTTTTATTATCAGAAATATTTTAATGCATCTATTTGCATTCCTGCATTTAATATTGTCAATTATCCAACAAATCAGATAGTATTGTTACCCTCATTTTATGGAGCAGGAAACTTAGGCAAAAAGAAGTGAAGACACAGAGCTGAGCTTGTATAGATGCGAGCTAAGTAGTCCTATTGCAGAAACCAGACTGCCGCTATGAGTTGGGTTGGAAAGTCCATTGTTGCTTTGCTCACATCCAGCAGCTGGTGCTGACTATCACCTCCTGTGCCTGGGTTCTTCTCCACCACAGCCTCTCAACCTGCACTAGGATAGAACAGATTCTTTTTGTGGCAGTCTCCAGGCAGATTTCCATTAGAGCAAAAGCAGAGGCTGTAAGGTCTCTCTTTTTCTTCTAATTTTTATTTTAGAATCGGGGTACATGTGCAGGAATGTTATATAGATAAATTGTGTGTCATGGGGGTTTGTTACACAGATTATTTCATTACACAGCTAGTAAGCATAGTAACCAAAAAGTCATTTTTTAATCCTCATCCTCCTCCCACCTTCCAACCTCAAATAGGCGCCAGTATTTACTGGTCCCTTCTTTGTGTCCATGTGTACTCAATGTTTAGCTCTCACTTATAAGTGAGAACATGCTGTATTTCATTTTCTATTTCTGCATCATTTTTCTAGGGACAATAGCTTCCAGCTCCATCCAAGTTGTTGGCGAAGGGCATTATGTATCTTTTTTATGGCTGCATAGTATTCCATACTGTATGTGTACCACGTTTTCTTTATCCAGCCTACCATTGATGGACATTTAGGTTGATTCCATTTATTCACTATTATGAATAGTGCTGAGATTAAGATATGCATGCATGTGTCTTTATGGTAGAACAATTTATATTCTTTTGGGTATATACTCAGTCATGAGGTTTCTGAGTCAAATGGTAACTGTTTTAAGTTGTTTGAGAAATTGTCAACTGCTTTTCACAATGGCTGAATTTATTTACATTCTCATCGGTAAGCATTCTCTTTTCTCTGCAACCTCACCAGGATCTGTTATTTTTTGACTTATAAGTTCTCTTAAGATCCAACCTCAAAAATTAGATGCATTGCTTTCACTGCATACTATTGGTGAAGCAAATAATGCAGCTAACTCAGATTCAAGTAGTATTGAAAAAGACTCGACCTCTTCATGGGAGAATCTCCAAAGCAACATATAAATGAACATTTGGGATGACAGGAAGTATTACCATCACCTTTGCAGACATTACCATAAACCTTTCAGGGTCACATGTCATCCTGGTCAATGGCCTCACTCACGGTCCTAGACAATAATGTTGAAGAAATTATCAACGTTAAGTTATCACAAAATCCACATTTGTTAATGAAAAACTAAATTTGCTATGGTAGACTATGTATTCATTTGTAAGAAATGTATTGGAGGGAGGTTGTACTAACATGGATTCAAGATTCTCTAGTTTACTTTTATTTAAGCAGAAAATTAAATAAAGCATCCTTTTTTGGCAAACATTATGTAATATTCCTCTGTATATAAATGTTTTAATATTTCCTGTCAATGATAAAATTAGGTATTTGACTTTTACTGTTCTAAAAGTGCAGAATTTCATGAATTCTGAAACACCTGTGCAGGTAGGAAAATAATGATATTCATAGGATGAATTAAATAAAATTATATGTCAGACAAAGTAGCACTTTCTAGCATCACAGTTATTTCTATTTAAGTTCTAGGAGAAGACTTCGTTTTCTGCTAATTCCATCAGGTTTTTTAATAGCTTATTAGAAAGCCAGAAGTCAGTTTCATAAACAAGAATTAAAAATCCTAGAGGCACTGTATATTGTGTGTGTATATACAATATCTTACATACATATTTTTGCCTTATGAAATGATGTTAAGGTCCAATTCCAAATGTTAGTCTTCAAAGAGTTTTCCTTAAAATTACTCATTTAATAAAAATCCAAATCAGTAATATTCAAACTCAAAAGCTAGATATACTTGGCTTATGGCTTATGGTTTATGACTGTGGTTTGTTTATGAGACTACGTATTAAATCTCTGCAGTCTCCTTTTCAGATTACTTTTTCAGGAAGTGTCTGGATGAACATCACTTCCTGTCGTCAGTGGACCCAAACCCTCTCATAGCATCTTTCTGTAGTAAATTAGACTTAGGATTCAAAATAAGGCTTTTTCACATGAAGGACATTTCTGCATGCATGAGGAACCCAGGACAATCCTGAGAGTGGTTTTCACCAGTCACAAGCTGAGCTATCACCACCCTTTAGTTTCTCAAACAAAACATATTGTCATTTTGGCATCATATTAGTGTAATCAATAGTATTATACAGCACATTTGAGATGAACAAGAACTTAAATCTCAATTGCAATCTTCCTTCACCCAAATTGGGTTCAGCCAATTTGATATATAAAGATACATCTTTCTGAACATGTCAAATGTGTAGATTTTCTTTTACACAGACAGAACCGAAGGCTCTGCTTGAAAAACTGACTCATCAGATTCTGGAGGGTGGAATGTGTAATATTGAAGGCAGGGGCACCTTTGATACTCCAGCTAGTGATTCCAGTGTATAAGAGGGGAAAATTAGATACATGACCAAGGGATCATCTTGTTTATCTAATTAAGCATTAAGCACCTATCAGTTTGCTGATACTGTACTGTTCTTTTTGTTAATTATAGTGGCTGGGTTCTTCCTCTCTCTCAAACTTGCTCAAAACTTGTACAATTTTCCCATTGCTCTTAGACTCAACTCCATACTCCTCAAGTCATTGTCCTGCGTTACATAAAACTAACATAATTCACTATAGATTTTTCTGCAAATGCTGTCAGATCCAGCCACACATGGCCCTCTGGACATGGCTTGCAAATGCACACCTAGGTCTTTTTCATCATTTTATTCCTGTACTGAAAATTCTAACACTAGTCATCATTCATCCTTGATGAATGGGGACTTTGAGTTCTACTTGAATCAGAACTTCTCATGCACATCTGATTTCGAATACATTCTGCAAACCCTTTTAGAATTAAGTATTTATTTAATTTTATAGAATCTGAATTATTTGTATTTTATTTATCTTTCTAAGTTTACTTACTATCTGGTCAGCATGATCATGATCATGAATTTCTGGGCATGGTTATGTCTAATATCTGAATATCTGTTTACCACTCAACACAGTGTTACAATTTATCTACCCATCTATGTATGTATCTATCTTTCTCTTGTATAGTTACTAAAAGAATTTCATGCCTGCTAGTAGCCTGCTTTACACCTTGGTGCCCAATTTAAATAAACAGTGTTAATGTTATTTGCTTAAAACAGTTTGCTTTATTTTTTCTTGTTAATTTATTCATCCAATTAAAAATGATTAGACTATATATAAGTAACTGTTCTAATTAATGGTGGAAAGAGTGGAAGGAAAACATGGCTAAAGATCTTTTCATTGATCATGGCATTAGGGACACAATAAATTCATTTTTACCAAATTATTTTCAGGCCATATATATCTTTATACATCAAATCTGCTGAATCCAGTTTGGGCGATAGAAAAGTAATTGCAATGGGACTTAAGTTCTTGTTCATCTCTAATGTGCTATAAGACTATTGATACACAAATATGATACCAAAGTAACAATAAGTGGAAGGCTTCTAAGGAGTGGGAAATCCTCTTTCATAAGCCATAAAACAAAATGCATCAGTGCCAATGCAGGTACGAGAGATAGGTGTAGAGCTTATTAGAGTAAGTAAAAACACAAGAAAACAATTCATAGTATTTACTTCAGCATGCTGTTTATTTACCATTCATTCTAGGTGAATATCGTATCAGTGAATTGTTTGTATATTGCCTGAGGATCTACAATGTGTGCAGTGCTGTGAAGAGGGCATTTTTGTAATAATCTGGTTATAACATATTCTAAAATCAGAACCATAACTTAAACATGCATAGCCATCTGGCCGGAGTAGAAAATCAGAAAGTATTAAGAACTGTGTGAGCTGGGAGCTAAATGTCTCACTTAAAAACACGCAAAAATGCTTCTCTAATCCAGCAAAACAAATTTACAGGATTGATTATGATGCAGTTCTGCAGTTTGTGTCCCCCATATTAGTACATTTTTACTTGACCTCTCTGATGTAAAAGAGATTCTCGGTGATGTTGATTAAAGTTATAATTGCAATCATGGCCTCCAGCTGACGTGGGAATCATAACCACAGTTTTGGAAGCAGCTGGGATGAAAAGAGTAAGTAGTTACTTATGATCCAGGCTATAGCAGTTATCTATTGCTATGTAATAAATTATCCCCAAAATTCAGCAATTAAAACAACAATTATCTATTATCTCATACAGTTTCCGAGGATCAGGAATCTAGAAGTAGCTTAGCTGAGAGGTTCTGGCTTAAGGCATTTCATGAAAGTTACCATCAAGCTGTAAGTCAGGTCTGTAGTCATCTTAGTCCATCAACTCACTCACATGATTGTCAGCAAACCTCAGTTACCTGCCGGTCATTGGACTAAACCTCAGTTTCTTGCTATGTGAGACTCTCCACAGGCTGCAAGAGATTTCTCACAATGTGGTAGCTGTCTTCCCCAGGGCAAATGATCAAAAAGGGAGAGAATGAGAGCAGAAAGAAAATCCCAATGTCTTTTACAACCTAGCCTCAGAATCACACCATCATTTCAACCCTCTTCTCAATAGAATCTTAGTCCACAGTCAAGAAGATGGAAATTAAGATCCACTTCTTGAAGAAGGGAGTAGCAATGTATGTGGAAATATTTTAAAACCAACACATATTCTGCTATTTTCTGATCTAGATATTTCATGTTGGAAAAGTATTTTAAACTCTCAAACATTAGAGTGTGTTTGTTGCTGTTAATGTTTTAACTGAGAAAATTTGAATGACCAGCCTAACTTCACAACACGGATTGGAAGATAAATGGAGTCAATGTTTGTGTAAGCCACTTGCAAAGTGCCATGGGAATAAATGTATTCTTTTAACATCTGCAGTTGTGCTCAGAATATTATACTCAAGGCAAGTACATTATTCCACAAAATATGATATGGAAATGCCTTACATCAAGAAGTAACAACTAGTGGTGCACATGGATGAGCATTACTGTCTATAAATAATAGCTATAGCTGCGTTTTTATTTTTTTAAATTTGTTTTACTTTAGGTTTGGGGTTACATGTGCTGGTCACGTAGGGTTGTTGCATAGGTGCATACGTAACCAGGTGGTTTGCTGCCTCTATTCTCGCTTCATCTACATCCAGCATTTCTCCCCCTTTTATCCCTCCCCACCCCCACTGTCCCTCCCCTAATCCCCCACCTCAACTGCCCCCAGTATGTGATACACCTCACCCTGAGTCCACATGTTCTCATTGTTTAACACCTGCCAATGAGTGAGAACATGCAGTGTTTGGTTTTCTGTTCTTGTGTCAGTTTGCTGAGAATTATGGTTTCCAGATTCATCCAAGTCCCTACAAAGGACACAAACTCATCATTTTTATGGCTGGGTAGTATTCCATGGTACATATGTGCCACAGTTTCTTTGTCCAGTCTATGATTGATGGGCATTTGGATTGGTTCCAAGTCTTTGCTATTGTACACAGGGCTGCAATGAACATATATGTGCATATGTCTTTATAATAGAATGATTTATAGTCCTTTGGGTATATACCCAAAATGGGATTGCTATAAATGGAGTTTCTATTTCCAGATCCTTGAGGAATCGCCACACTGTCTTCCACAATGGTTGAACTAATTTACACTCTCACCAACAGTGCAAGAGTGTTTCTATTTCTCCACATCCTCTCCAGCATCTGTTATCTCCATATTTTTTAATGGTCACCATTCTAACTGATGTGAGATGGTGCCTTAATGTGGTTTTAATTTGCATTTATCTAATGACCAGTGATAATGAGCATTTTTTCATATGTATGTTGGCCTCATGTATGTCTTCTTTTGAGAAGTGTGTGTTCATATCCTTTGCCCACCTTTGAATGGGTTTGTTTTTTTTTTCTTGTAAAACTGTTTTAGTTACTTGTAGATTCTGGATATTAGCCCTTTTTCAGATGGGTAGATTGCAAATTTTTTTTCCCATTCTGTTGGTTGCCGGTTCACTCCAATGAGTGTTTCTCTTGCTCTATAGAAGCTCTGAAGTTTAATTAGATCTCATTTGTCTATGTTGGCTTTTATTGTCATTGGTTTTGGAGTTATTTCTTGTCTTCTGCTAGCTTTTGAGTTTTTTAATCTTCCCCCTCTAGCTCTTTCCGTTTTGATGATAAGGTATCAATTTTGGATCTCTCCTTGTTTCTCATGTGGGCATTTATTGCTATAAATTTCCCTCTCAATACTGCTTTAAAAGTGTCCCAGAGCTTCTGGTAAGTTGTGTCTTCATTCTGATTGGTTTCAAAGACCATCTTTATTTCTGCCTTCATTTCATGTTTATCCAGTCGACACTCAGAAGCAAGATGATCAGTTTCTAAGTAGTTGTGTGGATTTGAGTGAGTTTCTTAATCCTGAGTTCTAATCTGACTGCAGTGTGGTCTACTAGATTGTTTGTTATGATCTCTGTTCTTTTGCATTTGTTGAGGAGTGATTTGCTTCCACTTAGGTGGTCAATTTTAGAGGAAGTGCGATGTGGTGCTGAGAAGAATGTATATTCTGTGGATTTGGAGTGGAGCATTCTGTATATGTCTATTAGGTCTGCTTGGTCCAGCTCTGCATTCAAGTCTTGGATGTCCTTGTTAATTTTCTGTTTCATTGATCTGTCTAATATTGACAGTGGAGTGTTGAAGTCTCCCACTATTATTATGTGGGAGTCTAAGTCTCATTTTAGGTCATTAAGAACTTGCTTTTTGTATCTGGTTGCTCCTGTGTTGGGTGCATATATATGTAGGACAGTTAGCTCTTCTTGTTGGATTGATCCTTTTACCATTATGTAATGCCCGTCTTTTTCTCTTTTGATCTTTGTTGATTTGAAATCCATTTTATCAGAGACTAAGATTGTAACCCCTGCTTTTTTGTTGTTCTCCATTTGCTTGGTAAATATTTTTCCATCCATTTATTTTGAGTCTAAGCATGTCTTTGTACATGAGGTGGGTTTCCTGAATACAGCACACCAACGGTCTTGACTTTTTATCCAGTTTGCCACTCTGTGTCTTTTGATTGGGGTCCTTAGGCAGTTTACATTCAATGTTAATATTGTTATGTGTGAATTTCCATTTTATTACTGGCTGGTTTTCTTGCCCATTAGTTGACTCAGTTTCTTCATTGTATTTTTGGTATTTGCCATTTGGTGTGCATTTGCAGTGGCTGGTACTTTTTCCTTTCTGTGTTTAGTGTTTCTTTCAGGAGCTCTTGTAAAGTAGGTCTGGTAGTGATGAAATCTCTCAGTAATTGCTTGTTCTTAAAGGATTTTATTTCTCCCTCACTTATGAAGCTTAGTTTGGCTGGATATGAGATTCTGGGTTGAAAGTTATTTTCTTTAAGGATGTTGAATACTGGCCCCCACTCTTCTGGCTTGTAGGGTTTCTGCTGAGAGATCCACTGTGAGTCTGATGGGCTTCCCTCTGTGGGTGACCTAACCTTTCTCTCTGGCTACCCTTTGCATTTTTTCCTTCATTTCAATACTGGTGAATCTGACCATTATGTGTTTTGGGGTTGCTCTTCTTGAGGAATATCTTTGTGGAGTTCTCTGTATTTCTTGGATTTGAATGTTGGACTGCCTTGCTAGGCTGGGGAAGTTCTCCTGGATAATATCCTGGAATATGTTTTCCAGCTTGGAATCATTCTCCCTGTCATATTCAGGTACACCTATCAAGCATAGATTAGGTCGTTTCACATAATCCCATATTTCTGGGAGGCTTTGGTTCATTTCTTTTCACTCTTTGTTTCTCCTGTCTTGCCTTCTCTTTTTATTTCATTGAGTTGATCTTCAGTCTCTGATATCCTTTCTTCTGCTTGATTTGGCTATTAAAACTTGTGTTTACTTCACATAGTTCTCCTGCTGTGTTTTTCAACTTCATTAAGTTGTTTATGTTCTTTTCCAAGCTGGTTATTTTAGTTAGCATTTTGCCTAACTGTTTTTCAAGGTTTTTAGTTTCTTTGCATTGGGTTATAACGTGTTCCTTTAGCTCAGAAGTTTGTTATTAGCCACTTTCTGAAGCCGGTTTCTGTCAATTTGTTGCACTCTTTCTCAGTCATTCTGTGTTCCCATGTTGTTGAGGAGTTGTGATCCCTTGAAGGAGAAGAGGTGTTGTGGTCTTTGATGGTTTCATCTTTTTTGTACTATTTTTTTCCCATCTTCATGGATTTACCTGGCTGTGATCTCAGAGAGCTGCTTAATGAGGTTGTTTTTCTGCCTGTTGAGGCGCTCCTGGGTTTCCAGGGACTCCTTCAGGTTACTAGGTCAGCTTCCTGTGTCATTTTTGTTGACACTGGGATTTTAGGCCTGCATATTCCCCTGACCTGGAGGCACTGCTGGGTGGTCAAGAACACCATCCTGTTGCTGCAGAAGCTTTCTGTGTTTTTTGCTAAAATGTGAAGATTAGTCCTGCCTCTTTAACGGTGGTTGCACCTTTCCTCTGCAGAGCTGGATCATTCAGGGTTACTGGCTGCGTAACCCACTAGACTTAGTGCTTCAGCCCCCTGGGATTTGTGGGGGAGGGTAGAGACCCACCCGGCCACACCTTCTGTCTCCCCTCTTCAGCCTCCTCTCTCTCCAGTCATGGGGGAGGGGCCTGCCCAGCTGCTCCGTCTTCTGGCTTTCAGTTCCCTCTCTCTCCATGCAGTGGGAGGGGGCAGTAGGTCAGTCTGCAGGCTCTCCCGGTCGACTCATAGGCTTATGCGTTTGCTTAGATCTGTGCAACAGTCTGGGACAATGTCTTGGATTATTATTCAACTCTGGGCTTGTAATTTCCAGCGTTTGACTGGCAAAGATCCCCTGTTCTGTGGATTGCTGAGGCTTTGGGGGAAGCACTGTATCTGCACCAGGGTGGCAGAGGGGAAGCCTCCAACTCATGGTTCAGATGCACTTTCTGGATGAAGCAGCTCACCTCCCCGCCTTGGTTTGCACTGTCTGGTCTTTGCTCACCATCCAGCCAGACCCACTGAAATGCACCTGGTACCTCTGTTGGAGCTAGGAGATCTCTCAATTTCTGCCTCTCTCTCGCTGGGTGTTGTGCACGAGAGTTGTGTCTATTCGGCCATCTTGTTTCCTCTCCAGTTGTGTATTTTCATACCAAAGCAACAACAAGCTTTATCAATTTTAGCTTTCTCTCTTTCTTTCTTTCTTTCTTTCTCTTTCTTTCTTTTTCTCTTTCTTTTCTTTCTTTCTTTCTTTTTCTTTATTTTTCTTTCTTTCTCTTTCCTTCTTTTCACTTTCTTTCTCTCTCTCTCTCTTTGTTTCTTTGTCTCTCTTTCTTTGATTTTTTCTTTTCTTTTCTCTTTCTTTTTTGACAGGGTTTTACTCTGTCACCCAGGCTTGAGTGCAGTGGTGGGATCACGGCTCACTGTAGCCTCGATCTCCTGGGGTTCAAACAGTCATCCACCCTCAGCCTCCCTAGTAGCTGGGGCTACAGGCATGGGCCCTCACACCCGGATAATTTGTGTATGTGTGTGTGTGTGTGTGTGTGTGTGTGTGTGTATTTTTTTTGGAGAGACAGGGTTTTGCATGTTGTCCAGGCTGGTTTTGAACTCCTGATCTCAAGCTATCCTCTTGCCTCAGCCTCAAAGTGCCAGGACTATGGGCTTGAGACACAGCACACAGCCCAGTTTTATCTCTTTCTTTCTTTTTTTTTTCTTTAATTTTTTATTGGATTTTAGGTTTTGGGGTACATGAGCAGAGCATGTAAGACAGTTGCGTAGGAACACTCATGGCAGTGTGCTTTTCTTTCCTTCTCCCCTTCACCCACATTTGGCATTTCTCCCCAGGCTATCCTTCCCCACCTCCCCCTCCCACTGGCCCTCCCCTTTTCCCCCCAATAGACCCCAGTGTTTAGTACTCCCCTCTCTGTGTCCATGTGTTCTCATTTTTCATCACCTGCCTATGAGTGAGAATATGCTGTGTTTCATTTTCTGTTCTTGTGTCAGTTTGCTGAGGATGACGTTCTCCAGATTCATCCATGTCCCTACAAACGACACAAACTCATCATTTCTGATTGCTGCATAATATTCCATGGTGTATATGTGCCACATTTTTCCAATCCAGTCTATTATCAATGAGCATTTTAATGATTCCAGGTCTTTGCTATTGTAAACAGTGCTGCAATGAACATTCATGTACATGTGTCCTTATAGTAGAACGATTTACAGTCTTTTGGATATATACCCAGTAATGGGATTGCTGGGTCAAATGGAATTTCTATTTCTAAGGCCTTGAGGAATCGCCACACTGTCTTCCACGATGGTTGAACTAACTTACACTCCCACCAACAGTGTAAAAGTGTTCCTTTTTCTCCACATCCTCTCCAGCATCTGTTGTCTCCAGATTTTTTAATGATCGCCATTCTAACTGGCGTGAGATGGTATCTCAATGTGGTTTTGATTTGCATCTCTCTGATGACCAGTGACGATGAGCAATTTTTCATATGATTGTTGGCCTCATAAATCTCTTCTTTCGTAAAGTATCTTTTCATATTCTTTTCCCACTTTTGAATGGGCTTGTTTGTTTTTTTTCCTGTAAATCTGTTTGAGTTCTTTGTAAATTCTGGATATCAGCCCTTTGTCAGATGGGTAGACTGCGAAAATTTTTTCCCATTCTGTTGGTTGCCGATCCACTCTAGTGACTGTTTCTTTTGCCGTGCAGAAGCTGTGGAGTTTGATTAGGTCCCATTTGTCTATTTTGGCTTTTGTTGCCAATGCTTTTGGTGTTTTGTTCATGAAGTCCTTGCCTACTCCTATGTCCTGGATAGTTTTGCCTAGATTTGCTTCTAGGGTTTTTATCGTGCCAGGTCTTATGTTTAATTCTTTAATCCATCTGGAGTTAATTTTAGTGTAAGGTGTCAGGAAGGGGTCCAGTTTCTGCTTTCTGCACATGGCTAGCCAGTTTTCCCAACACCATTTGTTAAACATGGAATCCTTTCCCCCTTGCTTGTTTTTGTCAGGTTTATCAAAGATTGTATAGTTGTAGATATGTAGTGTTGCCTCCGGTGCCTCTGTTTTGTTCCATTGGTCTATATCTCTGTTTTGGTACCAGTACCATGCTGTTTTGATTACTGTAGCCTTGTAGTATAGTTTGAAATCCGGTAGTGTGATGCCCCCCGCTGTGTTCTTTTTGCTTAGAATTGACTTGGCTATGCGGGCTCTCTTTTAGTTCCATATGAAGTTCATGGTGGTTTTTTTCCAGTTCTGTGAAGAAAGTCAATGGTAGCTTGATGGGGATAGTGTTGATTCTGTAAATTACTTTGGGCAGTATAGCCATTTTCACGATGTTAATTCTTCCTAACCATGAATATGGAATGTTTCTTCATCTATTTGTGTCCTCTCTGATTTCGTTGAGCAGTGGTTTGTAGCTCTCCTTGAAGAGGTCCCTTACGTTCCTTGTGAGTTGTATTCCAAAGTATTTTATTCTTTTTGTAGCAATTGTGAATGGCAGTTCGTTCTTGATTTGGCTTTCTTTAAGTCTGTTATTGGTGTAGACGAATGCTTGTGATTTTTGCACATTGATTTTATATCCTGAGACTTTGCTGAAGTTGCTTATCAGTTTCAGGAGTTTTTGGGCTGAGGTGATGGGGTCTTCTAGGTATACTATCATGTCATCTGCAAATAGAGACAATTTGGCTTCCACCTTTCCTATTTGAATACACTTTATTTCTTTTTCTTGCCTGATTGCTCTGGCTAGAACTTCCAGAACTATACTGAATAGGAGTGGTGAAAGAGGGCATCCTTGTCTAGTGCCAGATTTCAAAGGGAATGCTTCCAGTTTTTGCCCATTCAGTATGATATTGGCTGTTGGTTTGTCATAAATAGCTTTTATTACTTTGAGATACGTTCCATCGATACCGAGTTTATTGAGGGTTTTTAGCATAAAGGGCTGTTGAATTTTGTCAAATGCCTTCTCTGCATCAATTGAGATAATCATGTGGTTTTTGTTTTTCGTTCTGTTTATGTGGTGAATTACGTTGATAGACTTGCATATGTTGAACCAGCCTTGTATCCCCGGGATGAATCCTACTTGATCATGGTGAATAAGTTTTTTGATTTGCTGTTACATTCGGCTTGCCAATGTTTTATTGAAGATTTTTGCATCTATGTTCATCATGGATATTGGCCTGAAGTTTTCTTTTCTTGTTGAGTCTCTGCCGGGTTTTGGTATCAGAATGATGTTGGTCTCGTAAAATGATTTGGGAAGTATTCCCTCTTTTTGGATTGTTTGAAATAGTTTTAGAAGGAATGGTACCAGCTCCTCTTTGTGTGTCTGGTAGAATTCGGCTGTGAACCCATCTGGACCTGGGCTTTTTTTGTGTGGTAGGCTCTTAATTTCTGCCTCGACTTCTGACCTTGTTATTGGTCTATTCATAGTTTCAGCTTCCTCCTGGTTTAGGCTTGGGAGGACACAGGAGTCCAGGAATTTATCCATTTCTTCCCGGTTTACTAGTTTATGTGCATAGAGTTGTTTGTAATATTCTCTGATGATGGTTTGAATTTCTGTGGAATCTGTGGTGATTTCCCCTTTATCATTTTTTATTGCATCTATTTGGTTGTTCTCTCTTTTATTTTTAATCAATCTGGGTAGTGGTCTGTCTATTTTGTTGATCTTTTCAAAAAACCAGCTCTTGGATTTATTGATTTTTTGAAGGGTTCTTCATGTCTCAATCTCCTTCAGTTCAGCTCTGATCTTAGTTATTTCTTGTCTTCTGCTGGGTTTTGAGTTTTTTTGATCTTGCTCCTCTAGCTCTTTCAATTTTGACGATAGGGTGTCAATTTTGGATCTCTCCATTCTCCTCATATGGGCACTT
This sequence comes from Callithrix jacchus, assembly GCF_049354715.1. Classification (NCBI taxonomy): domain Eukaryota; kingdom Metazoa; phylum Chordata; class Mammalia; order Primates; family Cebidae; genus Callithrix; species Callithrix jacchus. The sequence goes on from NC_133522.1 coordinate 15,056,518, forward strand.
ATTGCTATATACTTTCCTCTAGAGACTGCTTTAAATGTGTCCCAGAGGTTCTGGCATGTTGTGTCTTCGTTCTCATTGGTTTCGAGGAACTTCTTTATTTCTGACTTCATTTCATTGTTTACCCAGTCAACATTCAAGAGCCAGTTGTTCAGTTTCCATGAAGCTATGCAGTTCTGGGTTGGTTTCTGTATTCTGAGTTCTAACTTGATTGCACTATGGTGTGAGAGGCTGTTTGTTATGATTTCAGTTGTTTTGCATTTTTTGAGCAGTGCTTTACTTCCAATTATGTGGTCAATTTTAGAGTAGGTGTGATGTGGTGCTGAGAAGAATGTGTATTCTGTGGATTTGGGGTGGAGAGTTCTGTAAATGTCTATGAGGTTTGCTTGCTCCAGGTCTGAGTTCAAGCCCTGGATATCCTTGTTGATTTTCTGTCTGGTTGATCTGTCTAATATTGACAGTGGAGTGTTAAAGTCTCCCACTATTATTGTGTGGGAGTCTAAGTCTCTTTGTAAGTCATTAAGACCTTGCCTTATGTATCTGGGTGCTCCTGCATTGGGTCCATATATGTTTAGGATCGTTAGCTCTTCTTGTTTTATCGATCCTTTTACCATTATGTAATGGACTTCTTTGTCTCTTTTGATCTTTGTTGCTTTAAAGTCTATTTTATCAGAGATGAGAATTGCAACTCCTGCTATTTTGTGCTTTCCATTTGCTTGGTAAATCTTCCTCCATCCCTTTATTTTGAGCCTTTGTGTATCCTTGCATGTGAGGTGGGTTTCCTGGACACAGCACACTGATGGGTTTTGGATTTTTATCCAATTTGCCAGTCTGTGTCTTTTGATTGGTGCATTTAGTCCATTTACATTTAGGTTTAATATTGTTATGTGTGAATTTGATACTGCCATTTTGATGCTAAATGGCTGTTTTGCCTGTTAGTTGTTGTAGATTCTTCATTATGTTGATGCTCTTTAGCTTTTAGTGTGATTTTGGAATGGCTGGTACTGGTTGTTCCTTTCTATGTGTAGTGCCTCTTTTAGGAGCTCTTGTAAAGCAGGCCTGGTGGTGACAAAACCTCTGAGTACTTGCTTGTTCGCAAAGGATTTTATTTTTCCTTCACTTCTGAAGCTCAGTTTGGCTGGATATGAAATTCTGGGTTGAAATTTCTTTTCTTTAAGAAAGTTGAATATTGGCCCCCACCCTCTTCTGGCTTGTAGTGTTTCTGCTGAGAGATCTGCTGTGAGTCTGATGGGCTTCCCTTTGTGGGTAACTTGACCTTTCTCTCTGGCTGCCCTTAGTATTTTCTCCTTTATTTCAACCTTGTTGAATGTGACGATTATGTGCCTTGGGGTTGCTCTTCTTGCAGAATATCTTTGTGGTGTTCTCTGTATTTCCTGCATTTGAGTGTTGGCCTGTCTTGCTAGGTGGGGGAAGTTTTCCTGGATCATGTCCTGAGGAGTATTTTCCAGCTTGGATTCATTCTCTTCATCCCCTTCTGGTACACCTATCAAACGTAGGTTAGGTCTTTTCACATAGTCCCACATTTCTTGGAGACTTTGTTCATTCCTTTTTGCGCTTTTTTCTCTAATCTTGGTTTCTCGTTTTATTTCATTGAGTTGGTCTTCGACTTCAGATATTCTTTCTTCTGCTTGGTCAATTCGGCTATTGAAACTTGTGCATGCTTTGCAAAGTTCTCGTATTGTGTTTTTCACCTCCTTTAATTCATTCATATTCCTCTCTAAGTTATCCATTCTTGTTATCATTTCCTCATATCTTTTTTTAAGTTCCTTAGTTTCTTTGCATTGATTTAATACATGTTCTGTTAGCTCACATAAGTTTCTCATTATCCACCTTCTGAAGTCTAATTCCATCATTTCATCACAGTCATTCTCCGTCCAGCTTTGCTCCCTTGCTGGTGAGGAGTTTTGGTCCTTTCTAGGAGGCGAGCTGTTCTGGTTTTGGGTGTTTTCCTCCTTTTTTCACTGGTTTCTTCCCATCTTTGTGGGTTTATCCGCTTGTCATCTGTGTAGTTGCTGACTTTTCGATTGGGTCTCTGAGTGGACACCCAGATTGTTGATGATGAAGTATTTCTGTTACTTGGTTTTTCTTCTACCAGCCTAGCCCCTTTGCTGTATGACTGCTGAGGTCCACTCCAGGCCCTGCTTGTCTGGGCTGCACCTCTAGCCCCTGTGGCACAGTGAGGGATGCTACCCGTTTCTTTTTCTATCTTTGTCCCAAGATGATGCCTGCCAAATGTCAGTCTTTTGGATATAGAGTGGTCAGGGAGCTGCTTGAGGAGACAGTCTGTACTTTTTTGGAGCTCAATTGCTGAGCTGTGAGCTCTGTTGTTCATTCAGGGCTGTTAGGCTGCTATGTTTGATTCTGCTGCAACAAAGCTCATTAAAAAAACCCTTTTTTTCTCAAATGCTCTGTGTTGGGGGGTTCGGGCTTTATTTTTCGATGTCCGATGAGGTGTCCTGCCCAGCTAGAAGGCAGACTAGCCACTGTTTAGCTGCCGAGGCTCCGCCCTGCTGTTGTGTGATTCGCCCTGTTCCTGCAGGCTCTGCTGTGGTCTCCGCCACGCCCTGCGGTGGAGTCTCTTCATTGTAGCGTGTTGCCTCGGCAACGGCAGGCTGCGTCAGCAGTGGTCGTGTATCTCAGTTGGGGCGGGTTGCCTCGGCAACGGCTGGCTGCGTCAGCAGTGGGCATGTATCTCAGTTGGGGTGGGTTGCCTCAGTAGTGGTGGATGCCCCTCCCCCACAGAGCGACTCGGACCATCTGCTAGGGATAGTTTGAAATCACGGTTTTGTTCGTCCCACTGGGTACCCCAAACGATCTGTCCCTGCAATCCCCTGGGCTGGCCTACTGTCCAAGTCTCATTCAGTCTCAAGTCCAGCCCTCTCAAGTCTCAGGTTGCCGGTTCAACAGGGCACCCGGACAAGCGCGCCCTGTGGGGATTGCTGGGTAGGGCCGGCCGCCGTCGCCCCGGCTGCCGGCTTCACCAGGCAGACCTACTGCCTGGCGTCCCATGTCTTTTTTATGCTTGGGAGTTTCCCCGTTCTGTGGGCAACAAAGATCAGTCTGGAAATGCAGCTCCGACTCACCTCTTTGCGGATTCAACGAAAGCTCCAATCCTGGGTTGTTCTCACAGCGCCATCTTGAGTCCTCCCCCCTATCTCTTTCATATCTAAACTTCTTTCCATCTCTACTACAACTCTGAGCATTTATCATATCTTGCCTGGACTGCTGCAGTAGTCCTTAACTAGTTTTCTATTTAACAACTCTTACTTCTATAAATGCACTTACCATTTTTTAGCCATTGTGGTTAATTTGAATATTCCTTATACAAGAATGCAGACAAATAGGCTGATTCTTACTAGATTTGAAGTGGTTTTTTTTCATGTTGGTATATAATTGTTCTCTTTCTCACCCAATTTTCCACATTCCTTCTCTATCTAGTCTGAAGTGATAGTGACATTTTTGAAAATTATTTACCAATGAAAGGAACATGAAGTTCTTTTCATCCTTGATCTCCAAATATGCTTAAATATTTCTGTCCTGAGATAGATGTTTATCCCAGAAACCGAGCTGCAACCGTGAAGCTCCTTTATCCTCACTTTTTATGTGTAATTCACCAATCAACATCATTGCTTCTGCCTCCTAAAATGTTTCCAATCTATGCATTTTCCATTTCTTTTTATTTCTATCATTGCCGGTATACATTTCTCACTTAAATAATCAGATGCCCTTCTAACTGATCTTCCTGCTTCCACTTTGACACTTTTTTATTCTATTGAAAGAGGAGGAATCTTTTAATGCCAAAATTTGCTGCTTCTTAAAACCACGGAATGAAGTTCATAACATAGTTACTAGGGTCTGAAATGAAAAGGTCTCTACCTATATTTCTAGCTATTCTTTGATCCTAATATGTGACAAGCTCTTTTATGCCTGAGGAATTCTTGTATAAGGTTTCTGTCTGACTTCACCCACGTTCTGCTTTTCCCACTTTTGCTTCATTTAACTTATTTATTCTTCCTTTCTCTGCTTCTGCATGACTTTCTCAAATAACCTTTAAATTAAGTCCCATGATTATAATATCCGCAAATCTTACCTTTACATTATTACAGATGCGATTTAAAAGTATGTGTTTAAAAGTAAGATGTTACTATATAGTGTCAATTTCTACTCACTAGAATATCAGCCCCACGAAGTCAGGGACTATGTCTATTGTTTCACTGCTATTGTTCACAGTTGTTCTAGTGCCTGGCACATTAGGTGCCCAGAATACATTTGTTGAATTAATGAATTACATAGGCTTTCAACTACTCATGTTAATTAACTTCCTTGACTCAGGAAGTATTTACGTGGTTAGTGACATCATGGTACTGATCAGTTTCACCTAGGAAGAATGAGATTGCTCAACACCCTGGGCTCAGACCAGAGTGAGTTTGCACAGCCAAGTGGAACAAGTATTTGAAGAAAGAAGGAAGAGAGAGTGCGGAAATGCAGTTTGCCGACTTAATGTTTTAAGTTGAAATAGCTCTGGACATGTGCAATTTAGGATGTGACTGCCAAATAACTGGCTTTGAACCAATTCATGATTTTAGATCAGACTACACCTATCTGCTGATAATCTTCAGTATTTTATGTTAAAAAAATTGCAGATTTGAAAGCTAGTCTTAGAATGTGTTTCTAGATCCAGCTTCTCATATTTATAATGGCTCTCTCTTTGTGATCTCTCAATACATATGACCTAAAATTAGTATTGAATATAAGCGTTGGGCTTTTACTAGTGTAGTATGGATTATAGCAGACTAAAGTATTGCTTTTATTTGATGATTATGATTGACTCAAACTAAAAAGGAATAAATGTAATGAGGTTTTTTTTAAAAACTTATCTATAATATCTTCTATTACTGATTACCAAGGAAAACAAAGGACAACATACGAGTAAATATGTGCCCAGAGAATGAAAGAACTTATCCTGGTTGTGTTTCAAAGAGACATATTTTGATTTTAAAATGTATCAACTGAAATTAATATTCATAACAGTAAAATGTACCATTAGTTCAACAAACTTTTGATAATTTTTGTTCATGGACAGCAATCATTACTGAATTTAGGAATATAAAGAAAATATAATAAAGTGAAGCCCACAATGAGTTATATACCTAATGTTGAAGACACACACACACACACACACACACACGGGGTGGGGGGAGGGAGAGAGGAGAGAGAGAGAGAGAGAGAGAGAGAGAGAGAGAGAGAATCTTAATGTAATGTTGGAAGTTCTCTACTTCCTAGTGAATAAGTCCTGAGAAAAATGAAAATTTTTCCCATGAAAAATTCCTGGGAAAGTCTGAGAAGATAAGCCTCTCCTCAGCTATTATACATTATTAGGGTTATACAAAGTAGAGATTGGAAAAAGGTATTTTAAGGAGAAAATTAAAGAAAAAAAAAAACCTGACAGTCTGGAAGTTCATGCTTTTTTGGAGAATGGAAACTTTCCTGGTATGATTATGTTTTATGGCTCATAGAATGAATGAAGAAAAATAAAAAGCCTTCCCTGATGACTTTGGGTAGTCAGATATTTTCTCCTCTGTGATTTCATAGAAACTGTATATGGATTTTCATTGGATTTTTCATAGAAGATGAATAATTTTTTATATAATCCTCTCCCATTAAGCTCACTTTATGGATCTTTGCCATTAATAAAATATCAGATATAGCATTTAAAGCATAGTTTTAATTGAAAATTTGCAAAAATTAGGTTGGAAAAAGGTTCAGAATGGTCTACCTTTTATGCCTAGTTAAGAAGTTTGAAATTGTGTTACTTTCACTTTAAAAATTAGGAGATTTTTTATCATAATTGAAATTTCTAGCTTCTTCTTGAAATGGAAATATCTAGCAATCTCGAATCTGTAACTCATATTGTAACATTCAACTGAAGTCTACTGGCAGCTGCCATCATTCACAGAGCATTCTCTGCACCTGGCCATAATCCCACCTATCCCTCTTGCCTTATATCCAGCCAGTTTCTCTATTTGACTTGTGAGCTTACATTTTTCACAGAGCATTCTCTGCACCTGGCCATAATCCCACCTATCCCTTTTGCCTTACATCCAGCCAGTTTCATTCATTTATATTATCTATTTTACTTGTGAGCTTACATTTTTCACAGAGCATACTCTGCACCTGGCCACAATCCCCACCAAACCCTTTTGCCTTATACCCAGCCTGTTTCAGTCATTTATGTTACCTATTTAGCTCTTGAGCTTGCTTTTTTCACAGAGCATTCTCTGCACCTGGCCAAAATCCCCATCTATTCCTTTTGCCTTATACCCAGCCTGTTTCACTCATTTATGCTACCTATTTGGCTCTTTACCTTACTTTATTTTCACTCTGCTGCAGAACAGGGAACTAACAGTAAATAGCACATTACCAGTTACATATTTTTAAAATTTATTTTGGCAGCCATGTAAACTATTTAATTGTTGAAATAGCTCAGATTGTAGAATATTATGTGTCTAGCAATATCTGAAAATAACTTTATGTGCTTGTTAAAAGAAATATATATATATATATATATAATTTTTTTATAATGGGGTTCTCCCAAACAGAAGGGGAACTTATGTTGTTCCAGTATAGCTAATATAATCAATACAGACTTCATTGCTAAACGTAGAAGTCTGATTTGCTAAAAAAAAAATCTGAGCTCATGAGGCAATAAAATCATTCTCCAGAAAACAGGCGAGATGGAATATACCAACATGAATTTACAAGGCAAAACTAGTGTTTATGATGCATTGCAGATAATCCTTGAATGTGCAATGTACATTACATTTTGCCTCCTTCATGAATTTGGAATATTTTTGGCATACTGTCTTTATACAGTATTCTCTGAATGCAGAAATCCCACAATACAAGCTAAGTAAGAAAGATGATTGTTTACCACTCCCTTTTCCAGAGGTATTTTTATCATGTCTTAGCAGCAGATATTTATACATCTAATCCTTTCTCTAAATCTTAGAGCTCTGTGAACAAGTCTGGTTTTTTTTTCTTTCCATAACAACCACCTCTGTTTGAAATGAAGTGAGGTGTGTTTGCAGTGCCCAAATTAAATATTCGGTTTTGTCAAGTACTATAATCTGTGCTACAGAATGATAGATGGGAAAATGCTGAAATCACAGCTTTTCCTTATTATCATGTTATGAGAAATGTTGACAAACATGGAAGAAGTGAGAGATGGCAGGAGCAGGTTAGGAACTGGTAGCTGCAGAAAGACCAGAGAAAACTGTCAGCTTATCTCTTCTGACATTTGTGCTTATATATAAAGGAAGGTATTACATCTCTCCTAATTTTTTAACATTGCCTGCATAATTCAAATAGAAGCCTTGATGAGAATATACCTGCTTTTTAAAAATTTATGGGAAAAAGAGCATCTTTGCATTTCTGCTGAATAAAATGACAGGATTGGCTCCAGGTTTCTATTCCCAGTAAAAGCCTTCAGGTTCGTCTGTGACAGAACTCTCGACATAGGTTATTTTTACCTGGCATGGCTGTGCTGTTACTGATGCTGCTGCTCTCTATGGCTGAGATAACTTCTCCTGTGGGTGTCTCGGACAGAACGAAAGCTGGGTCAAGGTGGAAAGGTGAAAAGAATCGTGAGTAACCAGGGTTTTTAACTCTTGGTGCATTTTTGTCTTTCTTCATTATGTTTAGGAATGCATCAGGGTCTGTGTAGCTTTGCAGTTCTTAGCATTTTCAAGAGGTTGCTTTAGAACTTAAAAATAATTTTGCATATTAAATGTGTATGCAAAATAAATGGGCTCCACATTCTCTAAGCTCCACACATCTGCAATATTTTTCTGGATGTTACTGCAAGGGTTTAGTTTGGCTTTTTCTAGTTAACCCTAAGAGTTCCTAGGACTTGTAAAGACTTTGAGCAGAGAGATCCAAAGGTTATGTGTTTAATTTAACATGAAGTTTAGATATGTTGCTAAAATATGTTGATATTCAAATGGTAGATATGTAATAAAATTGCTTGCATCTTAGCATTTTGTTCTGAGGGCCACAAGAAAATATGTTAGAAATGGAAAATATTACAGGGACTCTGATTACAATAACTTAAAAGTTGATACTTTACAATTGGTGATTGATAAATATATTACTATCTAGAGTCACTAACTTATTTATTCACTCCATATGGAAATGCAAGACCTCTACAATTTGATCATTAAATATGTCAGTGTATAAAGGAAATACAGTAAGCTATCATTTTAGTCTTAAGGGCTAAATATATCTCATGTGTTACAGGAGAGGACTGCGGATTTGATGTTTGCCTGCTTCTGAACTAACTGGCAAGAATAGTCAATGTCTTTTCTACAGTTAGGACACCACAGGTGGAAGGTGTGTGTGTGTGTGTGTGTGTGTGTGTGCACGCGCACGCATGTGTTAAGCTTAGACCTTTAAAAGTAGAACTTCAGAAGTCCTATAACTGTCTATATATATCTTCAAAAAAGAGAGACATAGAAATGGACCAAGGAATCAGTTTGGAGATAGGGAATGCTTTTTTTGAAATGTCGCTGAATGTTCAAAAAAGGCATACCATTAAGTTTAAATTACTGGAAATTCCTCCAATAAAATAAGAAGATTCCAAATAACCTTGAAACTAGTTGCTAATCTTATAACTTTTGTTTTAGTCATACTTAGACCCGTTTGGTGTTCTGCTTTACTGATTTGAGTGGAAGTTGGAAAGCTGTGGTGGAGAGATCAATGGGGTCTGCCAGCAATACAATCTGGAACAGGTAGAGATTTAGCGTGCTCTTCCTCCAACCGAATTTCCCAGTACCAAATTGTTACTGGACTTTTATCCCCCTTTTGCTCTATCTTGATCTCACCTCTCTCTCTCCTTCCTTTCTCCTTTCTTTTTTTTTCATTTCTTTCTCCTTTTATCTCTTTTTTTTCTGCTTCTTATGATTCAGAAAGGGTATGTCTATAGGTCTGATACTTACACTTTTATGAAATAATAAATGATTGGTCTTACTGACCTTGTTTTCTCTGGACATACAGGTTGACTCAATTTTTTTTTTTTAACCAAAAAGTCCAAACCTTTGTCCCCCTTAGAGAGTACTGAAGAAGGAATTCATTACACTCCAAAGTCCAATATTGATTAGATTTATCCCACACCTGTGCTTGAATCTACTAGCTGTAGTGCATAAGATTTATTATAACTTTTTGCTTATTTTGCCTGAAAAGTCTATGTTTTTATGTCCAGTACATGAAAATATATCCATAATAATCCTAATACTGCAAGGATGGACATAACCATTTGCATTTAAGGATGAGGAAACGGATCTGCTAAAAAGTTAAATGACTTGATCAGAAGCATTCACTCAGTTAATAATTTACAGACACGGTCCTATAATTAAAGTTTGTAGATTTCTAATTCAGTGTTCTTTCTACTGCACAAAACTTCCTCGGAGAATAACAAATAACTCTGCTGTTGAAAATCCTATACTTCAGTTTCTCAGTAAACTTTGGAGCCATATTTTTAAAAGACTCAAAATGAATCATTTCAGGATACACAGAGATTACCCTTACAAGTAGGCCCTCCCAAAATCATTCTTCTAGTAGGATGTAAATAAATGTATTTAGAGGATAAGAAACAAACCACAAACAGCAAGTCTGATAATTGCCAAGTTCAAAATAATGCTTGGAAAAAAATTGCAGGCTGAGGTGAGATGGTAGGAATGGGAGCAATTGTGATAAACTAGTTGTCCTTTAAGAAATACAATTTTATGTTTTTAAATGAACTGACTTCGTAAGAGGTGACTGAGCGATAAGGTATACCATATAATGATTTGTGTGGTGATCTTCAATGCCAAAGAAACATCAGAATAGGCGGCAGTGCAGAAACAAACTCATGGTTTCAACTCTTTCCTATTCAAATAGATCTTTGGGAAACACAAAATTGAGTCATGGGTGCAGACCTTTGCAATGAAGAGTCTGAGTGAGAAAAGCTGAGGCAATTGACTGTGAATTTCTCGACTAAGATAATTTTGCTAGAGACACAGATAAATTGATTCCCAAAAATGAGCAAGTTTTGAAGGACAGCTCATATTCAACATATCAGATATTCTTTTGGTGGGATTTGTGAAATACATTTAGAGAGATCTTCAATTTCCTAATGAATGGATAGTTGTATAAGATAATTAAAATAGCAGTAAAAAAAGCCAAAGTAAAAAAATCTGAGTCAAATTTTAATTTCCAAAGACTATCAAGTTACAGCTCTTGGTATACACCGAATGTCTATGGGAATGTATTTTTACTGCCTATATCAGAGACTTCATAAATCTCTTTCTGGTCAAATTCTATTCATGGACTTCTGAATGCATAAAAATATTTCATTAGTCATTAAAGACAACTTTCCACTTCAAAATGGATCACATTTATGTTCTTGAGACTCTTTAATATCTTCAAATATTTTATTTTCTTACATGTTTTCCTTAACTAGGGCTTACCAATTTATTCTCGTGCTTATTCAACTTTTTGCACCTATTTATAATTTTTTCTGTTTCTTAAAATTATAAACTCATGGAGGAGACTTTCTGTATCATTTTCAACATAACCCAGAATGCCTACCACATTGTAGAAACTCAATGTGTATTTTCTTGAATAAATGGACACTTCAAAAAGCCAATTATATATGAGAAGTTGGTATATCATTTAAGTTATTTTGGAATATATAAAAGGTATTGAATATGGTTTCACTCTTTGAAAAACATTTATGTACAAAGATATCCATTGAAATATTTCTTATTGAAAAAAGATAAATGTAAAAAATATAGAAAGATAAGTATAGTAGACCATATAAAACTTAATTATTTTCAAACTTACAAGCAAGGTTAAAAAAATAATGGCCTGGAAAACAGCTTTAAATAAAACATCTGGTGCGAAAAGACAAGCTGTACAGACTTACGTGTAGTATGATTCAAAGACAAAAACTGATAAAGACCTTCTCAGATTAAAAAGAACTGCATACCATATCACTCTCAATTTTCTAATTCTGTTTGTATAGCAGTTATCGGTATCTAATTTTATGTCATATTTTTATTTATATGTTTACTTCTGCACTAATGAAATATAAACTCCAAGAAGGCAAGAAATGTGTCTATTTTGTTATTGTTTTTTACCAGTGCTAGTAAAGATTCTGAAAAAAAAAACATTTATTCAATGAATATTCATTGATCAAGTAATATACATAAAGAAATTCAATTAAAAAATAGTCACTAAATAAGGCTTTTCCTTCAGTATTGAGATTATACATAATCTCTGCTTATTTTTGCACTATTTGGAGGCTTCTCCAAAATTTTTTTAATAAACTTTTTAAGGCAGACATTTAATCTAATTAAAAGACTGGACCATAGACATAAATTGAAATTGAACCTTTATATTTATTTAATTTTGTAAGGAAAAAATAAGTGTCTAGTTTATAGCACCCCCCACAATCATATGGCAAGGAAAATAAGACTTAGAAGAGAACATTGTTAACAGAAGTATAGTAATTTCACTATACATCAAATTATGTTATTTAATTTTGTTGGTAAAATGTGCTTATTTTTATCATCATCCATTTTTTAAAGTATACAATAACTTAACAATAAATCAGACATCGTAACCAATACCTACTTACTTGATTATAAAATATTTGTGAATGAGAAATTTTAATCCTTCCATATTTTCTAAACAAACATATTTAGAAACTAAGAAAACAAACTGAGTAGAAAGAAGAATCTACTAAGAAAAGGGCTCATACCCATTAAAATAACACCTGTTAAATAAGAGTTTAAGTAAGGAAGAACACAGACAGAAAATTATTGTCTGAATTAAATAAGATAATCAATAATGACTTAAAGATAATTTTACTGAGGAAGCAGTGTCTATTCTTCAGGTTTATACAAGTGGAGCCTAACACAAGAACTGTCATAAATTCCTATCATGTATTATTTTTCAATATTTATAGAGGCAGAATTGTATTATGCACAAGATTATATTACTGGAAAATAAAGCTTCTAGTATCCTTTCAAAAGACACGGTCCCAAGACTATGAGTTTATGTATGTCATCCATTTATTGCTACCTCTGAATGGCTACATGAGGGGTATAAACATCCACAAAGTCTTTTCTATTCTGTAATGTCAAATTTAAAGAAATGTGTTGGTGGCTGGGTATGGTGGCTCAGGCCTGTCATTCAGCACTTTGGGAGGCCAATGCGGGTGGATTACCTGAGATCAGGAGTTCGAGACCAGTCTGATTAACATGGTGAAGCCCCGTCTCTACTAAAAATATGAAAAGAAATAGCCAGCTATGGTAGCAGGTGCCTGTAATCCCTGCTACTTGGGAGGCTGAGGCAGGAGAATCTCTTGAATCTGGGAGGTGGAGGTTGTGGTGAGCCAAGATTGTACCACTGCACTCCATCATGGGTGACAGAGTGAGACTCAGTCTCAAAAAAGAAAAAAAGGAAAAAGGAAGAAAAGAAATGTATTGGTAATTCCACGTTTCTACTTCCCTATCAGATTGGAAGACTAAATTCTTTAAAACTATGTGGAAAGAAAAAAAATAATTATATATAAAGAAAAAAGAACTGATTACATTAACAAAACTCTAATCAGAAAATTCTCAGGACCTGTATGTAAATGCCCCAAATGTGAAGTGTATTCTTGCCTTTGAACTTGCAAACTTAACACACATCTTTCCAGGAATAACTTTCAGTGGCTCAAAGTTATTTTTAAGCTGTCCCATTCATTTATGTATCCCACTACCAATACCACACACACACACACACACACACACACACACACACACTGCATCTATTCCCTCTAAGACAGACAAAACTTCTATCTTTGGGGGGAAAGAAATCCCTCCATAAATATGCCACGATGCATTTTGTTGTTGTTTTGATGTTTTATTACTATTAGCCTTTTTTTGAGACTCTTGTTTTTTAGAGTCTCTGTCACCTAGGCTGGAGTGCAGTGGCACTACCACAGCTCACTGTAGCACTGACCTCCAGGCTCAAGAGATATCACCTCAGCCTCCTTAGTATCTGGGACTATGGGACAACAGGCATGTACCACCATGTCTGGTTAACTTATTTTTTTTCTTTTTGAGATTGGATTCCACTATATACCCAGGCTTAAAGTCTTTCTTTTCTTTTCTTATTTCTTTTTTTTTCACATCTCAACATTCTCAAAGGAGCCCTTTATGGTTATTTCTAACAGTCTCATCCTTTCTTTTCTGCTCTGTCTGGCCAAAGGTCAAGTGTTTCTTGCACAAAATTTTGAAATATAAGAATTATTCAGGAAAGTTTCTTCAGATATGTCCTGAAATAATTTGAAATAAATTCTTACAGATTAAAAAAATAACTACTATTAACTATTTCTCCAATTTTGTGTTTCATTTTGCCATTTTATTAGCACTATCATACACTACAAAATTCCCCAAGAACTTATAATACAAAATGAAATACAAAATTTGAGAAATAGTTAATAGTTAATATTTTTCTTCTTCTTTAAGAGTACTAATTTTCAAAATCTAGGAGCCAATTGTTGGCTTATAAATTTTTTATAAAAACAATTTGTTTCATCTTTTATTCCTTGTCTATTTTTCCCTTCCCCAACCTATCATATTTTATGTATTTTTTAGAAATGTCTTTTGCAAAGAAACATTACATCCACTAAGTTAAAATAGTATATGGGTTTGATCCACAATATAAAGTTACAAAAGAAATTGTCTTCATTATTTCTCATCTCTTTTTGCCAGTGAGAAAATATTCTTGCAATGTTGATCGAATAAGGGGGTCAATACCAAAATTCAATAGATTCACAATGAAGTAAAATAAAAAGTAAAGAATTACCTCCAGGCAAGGATTAGTAACCAAGATACACTAAATCACAGCCTGAAGCTCACAGTGCAATACAGACAACTGAGGAACATAGCAAGTTGATAGGATTTGTCAGTGAGCAGCCAAGAGGCGACTGGGCCCTATCAGAGAAAGCATAATGTGCAGAAAAAAGAGCAGAACTGCACGTCATAACATACAGTTGTCACTGACCTCTTTGTAGAGCAAATATTTCTTTTGCAATCTGAGCACCAGTGGCAATCAGAACAGTAGAGATCTCAACCATTGCTTTAGCAAAGTTCATAGAACCAAAGAGGATTGTTGTTATATCATTACACTTTAAAACTACACAATGCCTCATAGTGAAACTCTGGAAAATGTTCCATGGTTTTTTGAAATGAAGAATGCTATTGTGTTGCATGCCCATAATCAGTTTTGTTGTAATATTTTGGGAAGAAAATGTTTATAATATCATTAATTTTTTGTAAATTATCTAGTTTAGAATTTTTAGAAAAAACAATTTCAATGGGACAACGAGTTCAATTCCAGGCAATAAAATATATCTAGTGTATTAAAATTGGAATTTTTAATACAAGGAAGGTCCAAAGAAACTTTGTAAGAGTTGTCGCAAGAACTTAAAAAATGAATTTTATTACACATATCTATTTGTTACTCCATTTCTGTAAAATAAGATATAATCCAGATGAAGCATTTGACTATTTACTAAATTAATATTTTTTAAATTTCAATAATTTAATTACAATCTAGTTTTTAATGGTCGTGGTAAGTATATGCTTTTTAGACAATGACATTATAGTAACACTGTCCTTTGCACTAAAGCAACACAGGCTTATTCTTCCTATGTCTCTTTCCACTTGGTCAATATCTGATTGTTCAGAAAGCCTGAGCAATACGTGGCCTTCAGGGTCTGACACAAAATCATCTTATCTACTCCTGACACAAAACCAACTTTGTTTTCTTCCATTTCTTCAAACTACTATGTTTGTTGTCTCAGGATGAATACAAATGCCAGATGACAGATAAAAACTTTGAAGTTAGTTAAGTTTCTAAAACCGAGATTGAAATTTGGAACTTGCCTATTTTGTACTGCACTGGGTCTCTAATAGGCAATTACGGTGGCTATAGTTGTGTTAATATATACATTCATATGTGAGAAGGACAGGAGGTATAGATGATTTTACCTATAACTGGCCCACAAATGTCAATAACTTAAAGCTGCAGCAGATGAATGAAAAGTAAATATGTATGATCAAATCCTTGATCATATACATTCCAATGGAACTTTGTTGCCTCATGTTCCCTAGCTTCAAATCTGGGAACCAGGAGAAAGTGTTCAGCTGTTCCATAGACGCTTAAGAAAACAGCTGAACTCAGCTGTTACACACATGAATAGAAAAGCCATTTTTCAGGTAATCCATTCTCAAATCATTCCATATTGAAAGGTTAAAACTCTCCAGAAGCCTGATTTCAAAGCAGTGAAAAGCAACAGCAACTTTGATTTTATTTTCATAAAAGTGATAGGAATTAAATGTGTACAGATACCATGAGCCTTTGAGTAATCTAACAGGATGGACATAAGTAAATCCAGCACTCATCCCAGCTTCTGCCACAGAGAAATGGCTCCAAATGATGCATGGTGATGGTTTTAACTATCTCTTCTATCGTTATCTCCAGTATAACTTTTTGATTCTAACAAATTATTCACACTGAAAGAAACTTGAAAGAAAGGGAGTCTATATCATGTTTTTTTCATTTTTTTTTTGTTTGGTTATCTCAAGATACTCATGTGATACCACAAATTTGACTATTTTCCAATTGGCTTTGTTTTTAAAATCAGAGGTTTGAACTCATAAAAATGTATCCCCAAAAGTAGGGTAAAACTGCACCTCAGAATACAATGTGAGAAAAGTTGTTGTCCAATTTTACTGTTTTTTAGTCCTTCTTAGAAACTATTATTTGCCATTTGAAATCATTCCTCGATTACAGAAGTGTTAAAAATTTAGACGGGTTAGAGTTCAGTTGGTTTTGGCCAGCGTAATGATGTAGAACAATGTGTCAAAAAATATGGTGATGAATATCACTGCCAAAACGTGTCCAAAATCCCTGCCCAAGTAGCCACTTTTTTTCTTTGAATCTGTTTAACACTCATTCCATTAAGATTTTGCACAATGTATCAGTTTGCTGTTGTTTAATTAATATAAGAAAATGCTGAGTAGACTTAACAGTAGTGTAATCTGGGTTGATCTCTCATTTTTATCATAAAGAAAAGAATCCATAAAGTGATTACCATTAAAATATTTAGCCTTGTTGCAGCATTTTTCTTGCCTTAGAGAAAAGTAAACATGGGGGAAATGGGAGGGATTTTTTTGTGATATAAAACTGTATATTTGAGAAGCGACATAAGAGAATTAGTGGATAATTTGAAGATACTTTGGCAGCCCATTATCCTGAATCACTTAATGAAGCAGTTTATCATAGAGTAGCAGTTTATCAGAGTAGCAGTGTAGCTACTCTGTGATAAACTAAACTAAGTTTGTGGGGAAGAAGACTATGATTTCCACCACAAATCTTCACCTGAAATTTCACCATTCACTGCTAAGGAAATTTCTTATTCTATCCTTCAAAATTATTTCTATATGAAAAGTAATGGGGCAAACTCACCCCAAATTTAATTGTGGAGAAAACAATTTAAAAAGTTTCCAGTATGTTTCAAAAGCATTCCTATGACAGAACTGGCATGATCTCTCTGGGTCTTTGTTTTTATCTGTTAAATGGAGATAGCAATATGTTCTCTCACACAAGTTGTGAATATTTACCACAGTGTCCACAAACAGTTAGCATGTAAGTGTTCAAATACCGGTGACTTTGTTTGGAGTGCTTATTATTGGTGCTGTAATTACCGTTTTGCTTCCCGTTAAAATGCCTCTTTATTTATTACATATACTTATCTGCATTAATTACCAACAGGAACATAGCTGTTTCCTGACAGCATATTCCTTTGTTTGTATAGAATCCACCTCACAGTATGCAATGAAAAAATGTAATTTAAACATAGGAATGAAAGGATGATGATATGTATATTTTTAATGGAATCAGAAATTATCTCCAAACTGGAAAAACCTAATTCATATCAAATCCAAATCGATTATTTGTGTTTATTTTTTCTAATTCCCACATAAATAATATGGTACCATTCAGAGAAAGACAATAAGTGCAGAGAAAAACAATTACTTTGTATTTTGAAATTTACATTCTCAGAGCTTAATATAAAATACACTGAACAGTAGCATATATATCAATTAATTGAAAAAATAGAAAGGAATCAAAATGTTTTTAACATGATGTCAGGAGTTCGAGACCAACCTGGCCAATATATTGAAACCCCACTCTACTAAAAATACAAAAATTAGCCAGGTGTGATGGTGTGTGCCTGTAGTTCTAGCTACTTGGGAGGCTGAAGCAGAATCACTTGAACCCAGGAGGCGGAGGTTGCAGTGAGCCAAGATCACCCCACTGCACTCCAGCCTGAGCAACAGAGTGAGACCCCGTCTCAAAGAAAAGCAAAATGTGTTTAACAAATATAAATTAGTAAGCAGTTACCAATGTTACATAAGCACTTGCCCCACTGTATATATAACCATAAAGTATTGTTTCTTTCTGAAAAATAACTTTAAGAAGCACGTAAACATCTCATAAATATCTGGAGAAAAACTTGAAGCAACCTAGAGAAATGTCAGTGCTTTCTCTTTGCCAAGAGTTCATCTTATTTTCATTGTTATGTAATAGATTTCTATTTTAAGTGTTAGAAAGTGTTGAAGATTCTTTTGTTTTACTGGCAGAGTACATGAATTTATAATCCTCCTTTTTCTCTGACATTCATGGTTAGGAAGCATAGTTACTACACTGATCACTGATTTATGATTGTTCTGTATTTGTGTTTACAAATACACATTGGATGTTCAGGAGTATTTAAAATCACTTAAACTCTTTCAGAAACTTAATTTAAATGCTTCCAACTTAAGAGGTCATATCCCTTTCTCTTCATCAGCTAAAATCATGTATATGACATTAGCCATTCCCAAAGGACCTCATTTTCCCTCCTTTATTATTAAATATTCTTCATGAGAGAAAAAGCAGACCCAATCCATTTTTATAATGTCTACACTATAATGGCTTCAATCAGCAAAATATAGAGGACTGATGTCAATTCTTATATATTTTGGCCTTTAAATTTTAGCTAACTGTAGCAACTTCATATTAAAACCCAAATTAGCAACACATAGAGACTGGTCCCTAATAAATAAATAATTAATTACCTAATGAATGACTGCAGAGACATTTCAATAACAGCTTGGGAAAATTAGAGCGAATTTGTTAAAAAAAATGATTCTTATAAAGTATTTACCTACTCTGGTTTACTTAATTAAAGGATAATAATTTTCAAATGGCTGACTTTTAACTAATAACCCAGTTTGAATTTTCTTCATCTCAAATTTAAATATGGGTATACATATAGATATCAATATAGAGATATATATTGATATTGTCTTGGCTTTTCTATATGCTTTGCAAAGTCAATAAATATAAGTAGTAATTTTGATGGTCTGTTTCCTTTTCTTTTATCAAATAAATTTCTAAATTTAAAATTATTTATTTGAGATGAATGATGCCAAAAATCCTAGAGAAATATGAGGGTGTCTTATAATTATTTTTATCAAATTATTGATGTATTTAATAAACTCATCCATTTACACATATATACAGCAATTAGCCAATTAATCAAACTTCCAATACTGATTTTTAAAAAGAACAAATAGAGCCTTTCTGTCTCCTCCTAATACAATCACCTTATGAATTTAGGACCTGTATTATTTAGAGTGAATATTTTCCTCGATATGAAAGTCTTGCTGTATAAATGACATGTCACATTCTAATACACAGACTTCAAATCAGACTGTCATCCTTGACAACTAATTATCAATATGTAAAGAGAAAAATTAAAAGTCATTCTTATGAAACTTTGTATTTGGGTTTTTAAAGATAAGCCTTCAAAATAGAAGTGCATGTTTTGCATGATGGGGGGAAATGTAAAATGCTTTCATGGGAAAAACCTAAAATGCGATGGTAATTTTGGGGATCCATCATGTATCTGTCAAAAATAATGCAATAAGAATCTACGTTTTCCTTATATTAGAATGTGTTAAATGTGCAACTTTGTGTGTGTAAGCGTGTGTGTGTTGTGGGAGTTGTTATATATGTATTTTTTATGGAGTGACTCAGGAAATTGATAGAAAAACTTGGAAAAATATTTGAACACTCTAGTTTTTGTGTCTAGGAAATAATGCGAACAGCTTTGAATTTATTGTAGCGGATTGCAGTATTTTTCTAATTTAATAGTTTGGCTGAGAACTCACATTTACCATATTTTGAAGTAAATTTACATTGGGTGACATAATTCAGAGGACTGATCAGAACACAGAAAGCTTTTCTGAATGAGTAATTAAATATAAAACCAGAGGTAAATGTGCACCCAATAAACCTAAGTACTGTGAGTTCTCCTTTGCTACACAAGGGTGTAGTGTGAGTGAATCAGCAATCACAGTCTTTAATGTCATTTATGGATAATGTTTGTAAAACACCTATCAAAACTCTATCACAATTTTAAGAATTAAGAACAATGTCAGTGTATTTCATAGTTATGTTTATATGTATATATATATATATATATATATATATATATACAAGTGGGAAAACACCAAACACCTTTCATTCACGCTCAAGGCAATGAGCCCATGCTCTTGCATCAACCTAAACCCATCAGGGTTTTTTTTTCCTATTAAAAACAATCTTGATGTTTTTAAGGAAATTTTATGGAGTGTGAGATAATGTGGTCATTTTTCAATTTATACGTAGTTTAAAATATTCTGGCAGACAAGTAAACATGTCTATTCCAGAATGGGCATGATCACCTTTGATTTTAAAATACATGCTTAATCAATATCTATCCATTGAACAAAGTAGCAAATCTAAAAGAAATGAGGAGTGGTGATATATCAGAGGAATCACAGGAAGAGTATTCCAAAAAGTGGGCACAGTAAATGCAGAGGGTTAAATATGAACGGTGCACTTGGCATGATCATGGTAGAGTACCCAGAAGCCAGCTTGTTCAGAAGTCAGTGGGAGCTCAGGGGGGATGGGGGAGGGCAGCTGGTCTTGAGAGGGCCTTATAAACCAGTATGAGGGTTTGAGACTGTAATCTGGATGGAATGGGAAGCAACTTGGAAGAGTTTGAGCAGATTTCATGGATTAAACAGTGAAACGATTTAGCTATGATTCTTTAGGACCTCTCTTGTTTGTGTCTACCCAGACTTATTCTCTTCCCACATTTCTGTATTTACTGCTGTCTCAGAGGGGCTGTGAACACACATAGAAAGGGACTGAGGAATCTACTATTGATCTGAAGCCCCCAGCCCTGCATGCCCGACAGGACTCTGGCACTATGACCTATTCTATTTCTCAGCATGATCCTTGGTTCTCAGTGGAGGAAGCTGTCTAGTCCCCTTAAGTCAGGCATTCGCTCTCTTATGGGAAAACTGTTCCCTCGAGGGGAAGAAAATTTGATCATGTGGGGTGAAAAAAAATCATACTTTGTATGTACAAAGCACAGTGTGTCTGTGCTATTAACAGAACATTTGAGCGAGTATGACTGACATAACAATGTCTAAAAGTCTCCTTAGGGATGGCACTAATAATAATTTTTTAAAAAATAACTTGAGAATCACTACTGTTAGGGTTATTTTGGAAACCTGCAGGGGCCTTTGGTTTTAGTAATTACCAAAAAGACTTTGCCACCAAGATTTAGTTGGTAGAGGCCAGGGAAGCTTTATGTACGGGAGTACATAGGAATCTTCTGAATGAAAACTTCCAAATGTCCCATTGAGAATTCATTAACTGAGCCTAGAAGCTAATTCCAGTTTTTTATAGTAATTCTTACTATGTAACTACCTTGTGAAAAGAGAGAAGATTATACTTTAGTTTGCTCAGAAATCACATTACAGATGAAAGTGTGGCTTTGGTATTGGACTCTATAATAGTAAACACCTATATTGGTATCAGCGTCCATCTGTAGATGTCATGTTCACAGTGATTTCACATGGAAATTCAAATGTCTGTTTCATTATGTCTCCAATATATAAAAGTCTAAGAATCATATATTAAAATAGATATAATTTTAGCATAATTTGTTTTTTTCATTTTTCAGTGACCATATAGTATGTATATGTTTGCATATTTAATTGTGTGATAGCTTATTACATAGGTATTTTATTTTGAGGATAATAAAGAATGTAATATAAGGGTACACTGAGACCAAACCAAAAGAATCAGAGAACAGGGTAGACATATCTTGATTCTTCAAATTGTAGAAATTATATGATTGAAGAAAAGTTTAAAAAATATTATTTTAGCATGATTAAGTGGCAATTTGACAATGGATAATTAATAATTAACAACTCACATTATAAAGAAGAATTTAAATATTTTCTTTCTAACTAACTGCTAGTGGCTAACTATATGTGATTTTTAAAAAATGTTAAGTACTCTTTCTGGACCAGGCTCTATTGCAAACACTTAACCTATTTGTAATGTTTTTAATTTTTCAGTAAACCCAGGAGTTTTTTTTTTTTTCTCATTTGATAGAAGAATAATAGGAGAGAGGTTAAGTGGCTTAATGCAAAGACACATTGTTAAAAGTAATCGGGCTGAGATTTAACTCGCAAGCCTTTGGTCAAGGCTTTATTATCATTAGTTGCCTGGCATGCAGCTTTCCTACTCTATAAATGTTTTTTTGGTTTCATTGCTTATTCAAGTGGACTATATCCCAGGCTTATTGGTTGCACAGGTTGTAGTTAATTGGTGTGATTTATTGCCTGCTTATGTGTTTGGTTGCTTGTTTTGAATTAAAGATAAAATTACTAATTTTTATTACTTGAATAAGTGAAGATCTTTTATCTAATAGATTGTGTCTGATCACTTTGCTAAAGTTGGTCTTCACGAACCTCATTCCTCCAGTGTGTTGATTCATTTTAGATGCTTTGCCAGAACTAGAGCATCCAGGAAAAGCGTTGCCCAATATGACAGATGTTGACATGTTTACTCACTGGAAAAATACATTGATCATTGCAGCAAGACAGCTAAGGAATGTGTCTGATTTCTGAAGAGGAAATTTAGCTATAGTCTTAGATGTTGTCTACATAATCATAGGAAACAGCATAGATAGATAGATAGATAGATAGATAGATAGATAGATGATAGATATTCTCTGTGAATACACTCTGTGAATAATAGACTAAATTATCTCTCTAATGAAATAGCAATATATTCAAATTAGTGTGTAAAAGTACTTCTAGTTTATAAAACTTTTAAAAGCATTTTGGAAGACTTGCATATATATTGGAAGACTTGAATATATATTGTCCAAAATGCTTTTAAAAGTTTTATGAACTAGAAGTACTTTTACACACTAATTTGAATATATTGCTATTTCATTAGAGAGATAATTTAGTCTATTATTCATAGAGTATATTTTTCACACTTTGCTTACCAGGGAATATATTAAATGAATGACAGACTGAATAGAGAAGGATTTTGAAATCTTAATTACATTCCCTGTGAGTTTTGATTTGTTTTTTTTTTTTTTCCTTAAGGAATATTCTCAGTAATTTTATTGTGAATGTGTCTATGAGCAGCATTTAGGACAAAGAACTTCAGAAGTTTGAAAAAGGTAACATTTTTAAATTTTAGAAACCCAAAGTCAGCCTGTCAATCATCTATGTAACACACTCTGTTTCAAGCAGTGGAATAAAACTAAATGGTTTACCATGGCCAAATATATACATAACTGCAAAGCAGATGAAACTTGTAGATTAAATAAACTTTTGACTCATTTCACACTTGTACTCAGCTAATATTTACAATGGATATAATATATGCCAGGCACTCTATTCTCACATCCTTCATATAATTTCACTCAATATGTGAAATAAGATAACTGTCATTACATAATATAATTATGACTCCTTTTTCTAATAGAGTATCTGATACTCTTTTGAAGTAGGAGGTAACAATATTGTTAAATTTTGCTCAATACCTTTATTTTTCAGTGGCTTATGCCTGTAATCCCAGCACTTTGGGGGGTCAAGGCAGGCAGATCACAAGGTCATGAGATCAAGATCATTCTGGCTAACACCATAAAACCTCGTCTCTACTAAAAAATACAAAAGGTTAGCCAGGTGTGATAACATGCCCCTGTAGTCCCAGCTACTCAGGAGGCTGAGGTAGGAGAGTCATTTGAACCCGGGAGGCAGAGGTTACAGTGAGCTGAGATTGCGCCACTGCACTACAGCCTGGGCAACAGAGCAAGACTCTGTAAAACAACAACAACAACAAAAAACTTTATTTTACAAACAGACTGCGGCACATATTTTTTAAAAAGTTTTGCTATTCAAAATGCTTCTTTCATAATATATAGAATTGTTCCCATATAATCTTTTAGAGTAGTTTTTACTAATAATTCATTCTTCCTAACATCACCCTAATGTAGATAGAATATATTAAAAAATGTTAAAATTCAGGGAAATTTTTCTTCAGAAAATAAAAAAAAGATGTGTTATTGTTCAGGGTTTCACTTACCATCAAAACCCTCAAATATATGTAACATTAGTGCCTTGTTTCTTTATTCTCACAGCATTACTCCAATTTTATTAAAAGTTTTTTTTTTTTAACACCATACTACTGTTCCTTGGTTTCACATTGAAGCCCCTGCATTCAGATAGAAATACTGTTTATGTCTCAAGTTAATGACAAAAATACCTGAGAGGTTTTATATGAAATTATAGGATTACTAAGATTATTATGATTTTATTTTACCAAAGACATGTCTCAAAACAAACTTTGCAAATTCTTATAGTTCACTCACATGGTAATTTACCCCTTGCATGTCCTTCCTTAGAAACTGACAACGAAAATATTATAGCATTTCCAATGCAAAGTTATGTGTAGACTTTAGCTTTAAATATGTTAATCATAGTATTATTTATAATATTGGAAAATCAGAAACAAATTATATATCCATTGACAGAGGATTAATTACATGAATTAGAACATAACACTCAGATGGTATCTTACAGCAAATTACGAGGTCTCTATGAAAGTTTTAAAAAATAATTTAGGAAACATGCTATCATGCAAAAATGTAGGATGGAGAAATTTGTGTTTAGTTTAATCTCTGAAATGATACAAATGTATGTGTATCCATAGGATATAAATATCCAAAGTAAATACGCATAGATATTAATAGCAGTTGGAATTTCAGGAAGTTTTACTTTCTTCTTCATATCTTCGGACTTTCTGCAGTGATCATAGTAAATGCTATAGTTGAAAAAAATTAAATATTTTTCAGGGATTTCTACATATAAATTTATTTTCATTGGTCCTCTTATTAGATAGGAAAATTTTTTATCCTGTGTGGTTCTAAAAATATATGAAAACCTAGGATTCCAGGAATTCAAAGAGTCCTACTTTCAAAATCTAATAAAAGACACTGAAATGTTCTTTCTTACAGTTTTAAGTATTAAAAATTAAAAATGGTTATCTACCAATCTAGACTCTATAAACTCTTCTAGAAATAATTAACATGTGTAAAATTATATTTTGTATCTCCATAAAGCTACATTACGTACATTTTATGTGTGCTGTCCTAATAAAATATAATTTATACATCAAAGTATACATATTAGAAGACCAACTGAATTAACTGATTGTGATTACAACTTTAAAATGCTCTATTTTTTAAACACTAGCACCTGCATATTTACATTCTTAAAGGTGATGACAGATTGAATTTCCATCAAGAATAGGAGGTACAACAAGAGTTTCATTTACTATATTAAGAAGAATCAGTGTTTAGATCATTAAATTGTGTTCTCATCAACAATATCAAAAATGCATATGGACTAGAAGCAAAATACTTCTATCTCTTCCTATCATTTCCCCATTTCCAAAAATTACTTATGTTAAATAATGTATCTTTATTTATATATGTTTCTTTGTATGCTATTGTTTTCTACTTGCGTATATATTGTATTTATATATATATAATTTAGAATGCATATATAGTAATTAACATACATTATTCTTTTGATTTTTTAAATTCGATTTACTTTATTCTTTTAAGGAGCCCTGTAGTAACAAGTAGATATTTTGAAGAGGTTTAAGTGACTAAAGTTTACTTAGTTTATTTGTGCTTTCTGTCAAAATCAATTGATCTTACCGCATTTTTAAGTTAATATGTGAGATCAAATAGTGAAATCATTTGAACTGAACATATACCTTCTCTTTGCATACAACCTATTTTATTCTTTTCTGACCTGAAAATTTCTCTTGTGTGCTACATTTTTTTTCAAAATCCTTTTTTTTCTTTTATGCTAGATTCTATAACAAAGCACGGGCTTATTGTCAACTAACTTCTCTGGATTTGCTTCATCAAATGTTCCCAATCCTCTTCTTGTGATACTAAGAGAAAGCTAAATTTGCAGTCACCACTCATTGTCATGTTGTTTTCTTCCCCTGCAAAACTCTGGAGCACTCAGTTTTATACAAACTGTAGGATTCTGTTTTTCTATTCATTCACGTTTCTATTACAAGTCTTGCCCCATCTTCACAGAGCTTCTCTTTTTTATTCAGATATTCGGGTTTCTTGCCTACTAAAATCAAAATCATGTATCCATCCATCAAAGGTGACATCCTTCTCTTTCTTATTGATTATAGAATATTTTATCATCTATTTCTATTACCTGTTAGAAAGACATTCTTTTTATAATAAGGCTGCAGTGAAGCATAGCTCCTTTATAGCAATCACTCCGTTCTCCATTCTCCTTCAGTTTCTGCCATTTTTGAAGAATGACTGCAGGTCATCAGGCCTCTCCCTTTCCTTATTGTGTCTATTCCATGAGAATGCTGATGATATTTTCTCTTCTGAAGGTTCCAAGATTTGGAATCAGAGATAGAATCTGAAGCACAAGTCATTGAACAATTTTTCCAAGATCACTACTAGTAAAAAGTAAAACCTTGATTCAAACTACACAGATTATTTTATAGTCTGTTCTTTTAAGTACTGAATGTTGGCTATTTTCTCAACCATGAGGAGTAGTAACCAGCATACAGTGGTGAAGAGCCGGGCTCAAGATACCCAATACTCCTTTGAGTTATTGAAGAATGATATCGTCTTCAGTAGGTGATTGCTAAAATTAATATTCCCCCAGTACCCATGTTATCCCCAAAACTTAGAAGCTATATTGTTCTCCACTAGCATCCAACCATTTCTAATTTATTGGCTCAGGTAGGCGCAATGGCATTGTAAAGACTTGCTAGCTCTACCTATGACCACCTGATATATAGACAAACAGGGAAGGCAGGCCCAATGTGCCAGAGACTTGAGGATTCCTGGACAGAGAAGAGAGGTCTTAAGTGATATGTCATAAGTAGACACTGAAAGAGAATCAAGAGGAACAATACATTTGGAAGAGTGGAGTGGATTATATTTCAAAGGGAAAGGAAGAGACTTTTCCAGATTTGACTAGCTTAGGCCAGTTGCTGACAGCTTTTCATGATTTGTGGCCTTTAGCAACTCATTTAATTTCTGGAAGTCTCAGTAAAATGAGTGGTTTGGGCTAAGTGATTTCTAAAGTTTCTTCCAGTTAAGCTTTTCAAATACTCTATAGTATTTTCTTAGGCTGTTCATTATTTTATTTGATGAGATACTATCTCTGCTTGTAAAACAAATGAAGTTTCTTCTATTGCCCCAGAGGGAAACCACAGGAAAATATTAGTCGGGTAATGTAATGGGTCCTAGTGGTTGGGGTTTCATATGAGACCTTTTACTTAGTCATGCTGCACAAGTGTATTTTTGCACTTAATAACCTAAAATTGTATTAATGCATTGTCTATCGCAGAATAATACCACCCACATTTGGAGTATTGATCTCCCTGAAGATAAAAACCCATTCAAATAATCTAGTATATAAAGCCTATATGCAGTTCCTATCATTCCAGCCTTAACAGTTTTCTCCTTGGGTGCTGTTGGGAGAATTTTACAACAGAAATAAATTTATCTGACCTTATAATTGCTTGCCCTATAACATTTTCCTCAAACTGGCAGTTATTTCCTACTAAAAGTAACTTGTTCTGCAAGCTTTAATCTTCAAATAAAACAGTAGTACACAAAATGTTTTCTCAATTGAGAAGGTCTGGTTGTCCAGCTAATTTTGGTAAAACAATGGGGACACATCAAGGTTGCCTTTTCAGTTGCTGGGAGGTTTGTGCCAGATGGTTTGAATGTCCATTCTGTGTTTGCGTCTCTGACACTTTTTCAGAGAATTCATTCCTTGGGTGATAAATGAGAGATGGACTATTTCCTTCAGCTCCACTTTTCTTTTCCCCTTTCAAAAGGATTTCTGAACAAAAGAAATCTGGCCTTCTGGTCCAATGTTCTTGACTGCTTTATAATGATTCAGTCTTAAAATAAAAAGTAACACTCCTTTATATCTGGACATACCAATTGGGAACTCTCAATAATTTGGATACAGATTGAAGGAGAAATGATACTCATAGATATGTCTTTTGGAAACTATAGTTTTGACTATTGATTTCATCTTTTCATAACTTTGTTTGAACGCAGATTGAAGCACAAATTTGAATATATGGTAAAGTACACAAAAATTATAATAATTTTATCAAGTAATTTTTACTTGCATCTAGTGATTATAACAATATATTTCAGTTTCTTTTATCTTCTAGTTATAAAATCAGCAATAAAATCCATACTGTAAAAATGCGTACCTTAAATTAATTTGAGGGAATACTATATATAATTCACATAAATAAATATCTCTACATGTTATACTGAAATTGTCAGATCTTTGCATTCCTAGGCTGAGCTATTGAGAGAAAAGGTAACGTTGGGATGGAGATGGGGAAGTGGGAGATTTGTGGGAGTTGTCCATTGGCCAAAACACATACTACTTACTTTAAAATTGAATTAGGGGTCACCCTCTGCTGAGCCTGGCATGCATTGTACTGTTTATTGGATTACAAAATAAGTTCAACATTGATTTTTAAAAATTGTGAAAATAACATATATAGAGTTATTCATTCTATGTTAGACCCAGCATGGAATCTGAATTATGTTTTTGTTTTTTTTGGTTTTTGTTTGATTTGAGATGGAGTTTCAGTCTGTCACCCAGGCTTGAGTGCAGTGGTATGATCATAGCTCACTCTACCCTCCAATGCTTGGTCTCATGGGGTACTCCTGCCTCAGCCTCCTCAGTAGTTGGGAATATAGGCAGGTGTATAGTCACCACACTTTGCTAAATTTTATTTTATTTTATTTTTTGTAGAGACAGGGTCTTGCTATATTGCCCAAACTGGTCTTAGACTCCCAGGCTCAAGCAATCTTCTCATAGCCTCAGCTTCTCAAAGTGCTGGGATTATAGGCATGAGCCAACATCCTTAGTCAGTATTTTTAACAACTCATTAAGAACTATGCTAATTGTTAAAGCAGTGCTTTGAGGTATTCCTAAAGCATTCTTCTTCATCTCCATTCTTAAGCATGTCCTATTTTAGGTCTTCATAACACAGCTGTTCAGTTACCATGCTCACATTCATTCCCTGCTCATGGCCAAACTAAAAATACTGCTTTGTGAGTATGGTAAATATGTACTCAAAGTTGGTTGCCAATTCTTACTACGTTTTCCGCACATTCCCAATCTCCCCTATCTCCTCATGCCTCCACCACCTCCCTTCACCATTTTCCCTCTGCCTCGGTGTGTATGCACCCATATAAGCATCAGCTGTCTACATATTGTTGAAATCACTTCTTGGTTTGCATCTTACTAAGGCTGCTCAGCGTCATTAGACAGTGGTCCATTCCCGAAAACATATTTATGTCTTGGCTTTTATGACATCACACCACACACACCTTGTTTTCTTCCTACCTTGTCGGCTACTATTTGATATCCTTTTCATATGTCTTCTTTATGTTCCTATATCTTGGTGTGCCCGCTGAGTTTGAAGCTTGTTTTTCGTCCTCTGCGCTATTCCTCTAAATGAGCTCATATAGTCACTTGCTGATAAATATCTTTGACATATCTCTAGCTCCCAATTGTGTATCCCTAGCTCTGGATTTTTTTTTTTCTTTTTGTTGTTGTTATTGTTTCAGAGCCAGAATCCTATTTCATCTCAGTGGAATATAAAATAGTCATTTCAAGCACTACGCAGCCCATGTAAAATATTTCATTTATTGAAATCATCCTGTTGTTGGACGTTTATAACATGTCCTTAGTTTTTCTTCTCTTTAAAATTATGCTGGCATTAACAAATATGTTGTTTTTAATTTTAAAATTTTTCTCTAGCCTTTGGTTCTAACTGTGGTACAGAATGCATACCCCTTATGCATGAGGTTTCTGCATTTATTGTTGCTCTGCATCAGGTATCTGAAATTATAATTGGTATATTTGAAATGGTCAAGATGGAGAAGAATTTTAATTATTCCACACAATATATGTTTTCTCAGCATATATTGAGAGCATAAAGCAGGCTAGAAGTTTAAAACTCTGAATCTAGGTGCCTATTTTCTTTACAATGCCTGTGCATATGTATATCATTTAGCTCAGTCTGAAGTGAACTTAATAGTGCCTGCCTCATGGAGTTCACTACATGGCAAATTGTTTTTCAGAGTAATTTTTTTTTCTGCAGTTCTAATTCATTCATTATTGTTAATTTTATTTTTTTCTACTTGAAAGATGATCTCTATTATACTATAGAATTATTTTATTGTGAGTGAAGGTGTTCCAACAGACTGATTCCCCTCTCTACCTGCCCCCACCTCATACTCACTTTCAGAGATGCTGATTATAGGAAGTGGGAGAGAGAGAGACTAAAACGCTAGAATTCCCGGCTCTATCAATGAGGTATCTTTATCCCCTTTTAATTATATGAACAAACACATTTTTTATTTGGGTAGTGGAATAAATAGTGGATGTTTCCCGTTCATAGCACTTACATTCTAAGTTTTCCTCAAGTATATGTAAGGTGTTACATAGATGAATAGCATAAGAAAGTACAAGTATTACAGCAGGAATTACATTTTGTGAAAAGAGATAGAAGATCTTAGTTTCAGTATAAACATCAGTCAATAGATGACATTGATAATGGTCTTTTAATAGCTTAACAAAGAAATGATTTGTGAAAATTCCATTCAGTTTAACAAACATGCATCAGGCAGCTCCAGTGTGTCCACATCACATAGTGTATATAGCACTGTGAGAATTGCTGGGCATACAAATTTTTAAGAACGTAGAATTTATTTGCAAGGGGCTCATGAGGTCATCCGCATGACAGGTCACATTGGACTGGATCTGGCATCCCTCAAAGCCATTATGCTACTCTATTTTTCCCTGCACATGCAACCAGAATAATATTGCCAATGTTAAGTTTTAAATATTTGGTTCTTTTATTCGAATGGCTTTCCATTTTTCTAGACAGAGTCTTGAACAACTATTTTTACTACCCTTTATTACACATTTTTAAAGTTTGAGTACTTATTACATATTTGTTTTCTGTTTATTTACAAAATACATGACTGCATCATTGCACTGAAGGGCATAATAATAGGTATAAAAAATGAATTGGGAATTTAAAAACAATGATCAACGTGAATTAAGTCATTTTAATAAAGACTTGCTGATCATGATGGCATTTTACTCACATTAGCTAATATTTTAAAAACATGCATATATAATAGGTACTATATTTTTATATATTTATATGTTATATATAACATGCATATATATGTACATATATACAAATTACACATGTAAGTGAAGTCTTAAATGCTAGATATAGGTGATGGGGAGGAAGGCAGCAAGTCACACTGCCATGTGTGTACCTATGCAACAATCTTGCATGTCCTTCACATGTACCCCAAAACCTAAATTGAAATAAAAAAAAAACAAAACAAGAAAAAGAATAATATCAATCTCAATACAATCTTTTAAAAATTTTATATAACCGTTTGTTTTTTGTTTTTTAATGTTGTTGACAAAGGACTCCGTCTAGTACTAATAATAGTTACTGCTACACATTTTTTGCCAATGTCATTTTCTGGGTTACTTATACTTGCATTATTTGTATTATCATCCACCTGTACTTTCTTTCTAAGATCTTTTCATGCACATGCCCATTTTATGAGATCTAATTTAGTTAAAACTAAATATGATAATCCCAAGTTCTCTTTCCTGGATGCTTCTAAACTATAATTGTTCCCAAAGTGCTAAAAGCAAATAGATAAAGGAGAATCCCACTTGCCATTCCTTCTACATCTCGAAATTATGACTACCCCAGTGATCCATGCCTTCTCCATTATGACCAGTCACCATTCTGACATACACCTGGCTAAGAAGTCAGTGTATAAATCTGTGTGATACATAAGCATGAAGCTTAATTTTCTGATCCTTTTTGATGGAAAGTAACAATTAGATAGGATTGCTTTTTCTTCTCAATGCCTCACTGCTTCACCTTTCATATTCTGTAGAGTGTGGACACTCCACTGCACTGAGAATATAGCCCACAGTCCTGTTTCTGGCTTCAAAATTCTCTGTGACATAATTATCATCTATTTATCTTAGTAAAGGCAGCATTTATTTGGAAGTATTGTTTCTTATCTCATAACCAGTGTGTCAGGCTGCCCTGGATATTTTACCATCTGCTTGCTGGGCTGCCCTCCCTTGCATCTGTGCTTTCACCCATGTTAGGCCTCTGCTTAAATGCCCTGTCAGCTGCAATGTGAGAACAACAAACATTGCTTAGTCATCTTGCATTGCCTTGCATATAGCACAATAACTGATAAAGAATACAGGTATCATTGAAAATGAATTAACTGGTATTGCTTGACCTTACTGTATATATTGATGGTAAAATCTCCATAATTTCAAATTTGCTGTTCGTTCTCACATTCATGAATAGAACAACCTCAATATTATTAGAATATCTATAAATTTTATTTTCCTTCTTCTTCCTGTTTTTAAATTCCCTATTACATATTCAGTAAGTTCGTATAAAAATAAAAACTTATATAAATAAATTAGTAGATGAATAAAACTCCTTAGAATTCTAACTGATATTCAAAGTAAGTATTTTCCCCAAATTTTTTTTAGTTTAAATCACATATTCTGATATACTATGTCTGTTTTTAATTAAAATACCCTCAGGTAGTTCATGTTAAAAGCAATCTTAGATAAAATCTATTAGTAGAATATTGTGGCATCCAAGCATTTTAATACTGAGGTATTTTCCTAGTATAATGAGCACTAATAAAGATGACTTCACAATTTTGCATTATTTTCCCAGAACTATCAAAGGCAAAAAATTCAGATTGAATTTAATATCTTGTCCTCTTCTATGTTTTTCAAGAGAATAATTTAAATGTATAGAGAATATTTAAATTGTTCTTTGTATATCTGCAGTATAAAAGTTGACTTTTTATTATAGCCTGTACCATC
Source organism: Callithrix jacchus (assembly GCF_049354715.1). Lineage (NCBI taxonomy): Eukaryota > Metazoa > Chordata > Mammalia > Primates > Cebidae > Callithrix > Callithrix jacchus. The sequence continues at coordinate 15,089,049 of NC_133522.1, forward strand.
TGAAGAGTTGTACTTCTTAAAACTATCTCCATTGAGTTTTTCTGTTTCTTTCTATGTTTTATTATTATTAAATGTTTGTTACTTTCTTTCCCCTGAGAGTAATTCTGTCAGTGGAGTCATTTTTGTTTCTTCCATGTTTACCAGGTAGCAACTGTTTCAGGAAGGCTAAATGAGTTTCTTTTACAAAAGTCTAGCATTCAGCCAAGGGGTGTTAGCAAGAAGTTATAAGGTCACAACTGATTATTGCATGAAAGTCTCAGGTTCCACATTTTTATCCAGCAAGCTTTATGTCGCCTTTAGGATTAGCTGGTCTTGTGGAAAGATAACACATAAAGGCATGAAGATATTTTGTGCAGTAGTGTAACATTACAATGATGATACTGAGTTATTTTAAAAAATCCTGTTTAGCAAGAGTTTATCTTCACCAACATACCAAATGCTACACTCTTCAGCTCCAGGCGCCACGGTCATAAACTTCTTGAATTTGCAGTCCTAAAAAAGCAATTTTCAAATATTTGTGATAACATTTGCACATAAGAAGACATAGGATGCAGGATTAGATATAAACAGAAAGCTTCAAATAACTGAAGCCATCTAATATTGACATAGCATGCATTGGTTTACACTTTTTAAAATTCAAACTCACCTGCATGCATCAAAATTTAAGAAATACAAATAGTAACATTTCTAAAGAATGAAAATAGTTCTCATTCATATTTGAGACAGATTTTTCTGAACGTATGACTACAGGCAAGAAAGCTTTTTTATGGTACCCTTAAAGTCAGAAACTTTAAATTCAGCTAACTTTAACTTTCAGACATTATTGAATTTGTAGTATCATCAAACTGAAAATATTCTATCAGTGAAATTTTAGACAGCAGTTTTCTCTTTCATCCTTCCTGTGTAAGAAAACAAGGGAAGATGTATGACTTTCCTGTGGTCGGACAAGATTTCCTCTGTGATGACTAAGATTTATGTGTTTTTGTCTTAAAGTAGAATATTTTGAGGTAAAGTATTCTTAGTTTAACAGATCCATAATGTTTATCTCCATGTAATTATAAGTATTACCAGAGATACTTTAAAAAATGTGTGTGTGCTTGTGTGCGTATATGTTTAACTTTCTTTAACCAAAAAATAAATAGATTGTAATGTAACATTTAGGACTTACCATAATTTAACTTGCTAAAAGGGATTAAGCAAGTAAAAATATAAAGGAAGCATTTCAAATTAAACTCAGCTTTATTGTTTGATAATAAACACTCACCTACCTTATAATAAATAATTTTAAAACACTTCTCTGTTCATTGCCTTATAGGAGTTTCTTGTGTTTATGTGCTTTCTTCCTTCTATGTTCTTAGTTTTTCCAATTCTTATATAATCACCCTTTCCTCCATAATATGCACATGTAGCAGAAAAATGCCTATTTGCATGTTGCTTTCATCATTGCTTATATCTGGTTTTATATATCTTATGTTTATATTTCCTGTGTAATTTAAGACAAAAACATGCAGAAAGCAATTTTGATCATTGTATTTTCTTTTCAGATGGAGAATTCAAAACATAGAATTTTAAACTTTGTAGATACAATGTGACAAAACTGAAGAATAACATATTCAAACTATTCATCAGTCATAGAATAGAGTATCAACTTTAAGAAAAGCAAAATAATACAAGTAAAAAAGCAAAATAATACAAGTATATGATAATATACTGAAATATTATTAAATGTCAAGTTAACCCATCAATATTTTCTTCTTGGCATCAGATTATTGCTTAGAATAGCTTGTTTTTAAATGGACAAGACATTTTGATACACAGCATATGTGATATATGCAGCCCATCTGTTAGGAGAAAAAAAAAAGTGAAATTTTCTAAACTAAACCAATAGTTAATTATCAAAATAAACAACTAACTAAGTAAGGCATATGGCACTAATTGTTACTTTGGTATATTATCTGATCTTTTACAAAGGTTGATTACTGAGCATTTTTACTGTAACTCACAAAGAACTAAAGCTATCCACAGTTAAAGGGAAAGGTAACTGACCTGCCCAGACAGCTGTACTGGTGATTCATCGAATGAAATTTAACAAATAAAAAAAGGGAAAATTACTGGCATGAAATTCAGGTGAGACATGGGTTAATTGAGTACATGAATTTTGCAAGGGATATGGAAACTGTCGTGTCTACTTTTTTCAGAGATTAATAGTGAGTACAAAATGTTACCTTCTGAATAATGCTTGGCGCAGGAAGTGTACAACAAAAGAAGTGGCTTCATTGCAGTTCCTAAAGAAAGGCAAAACCGAAAGGAACAGAGATGAGACTGATGCTTGTGAGTGTGTGTGTAGTATACCACACTTAAGTTAAGAATCACAACAAAATGGCCCCTCCAGGTCCATTTTGTACTTTGTTTTTAACTGTTCCAAGCCACTTACTGTATTTCAACCAGAAAAACAAAGTGTTGATCAAACAATCTATTTTGACAGTTTTAAACATGGTAAATCTTATGAATTTTTTTTCTCACTTTACTGTCAACATTGCAGGATTAAAATAGTAATAATAATAATCAATAAAAGAAAAGAATACTTACAGCTCCCTGATGGAATAAAATCAGCACAAAATCTATGCAGCATTTCAGGTAGTGAAAAATAATGGCATTTCCTTGTATGGCATTGATCTTGCATACTTTAACTTTGATTTAAAAGGAAATCTTGGCAGGCAATTAACCTACATATAAAGATTTGTATAATAGGAAGCACTCTTTGAATTGTTAATAGGTAACTCCTTTTCTCCCCAGCAGCCCATTGAGAACTCCTCTTTTTCAATAGGAGTCATATCTTCCATAGTTTATTAGCATCAACTCTTTCAACTGTCCTTGGTGTCTAAGGTTACTTGAATTCTCCAAAGAGCTGTTTCCCCTTTCTGTTTCTTAGGAGACAGATTCTGTGTAAGAGGAAAACAGCTGAAGTACCAAGGCCTCCTGGAAAATGCCACCATCTAAATACATGCCTCATCACCTATGCTCCAAATCAACTAAAAGTTGATTATAAGGAATTGAGAATAGAGGATAAATACAGAATTAAGATATTATTGCTTTTGGGAAATAGATATCATGTATCAATAAACACTAGTTAGTGGCCAAATCTTCAATGTAAATGAGACTGTAATGAGATTTAGTTCAATGGCCAAATGTCTAAGAGCAAATGTTAGAAAAAGTACCATTATTAATAATCATACCTTCGACTTAATTTTTTAGCAGGATGTAGCCTAGGAAACATTCCATTCCACCTTATATCCCAACTTCTTAAAATATTATCAGATCATTTCACAAGAAAATTATTTAAATTAATTAGCATCTATTATAATGTAATAGTTGTCCATCTTTAGCCCAGCATTCAAAGCTTTTAAATATCTTGTCATGTCCTCTGTGAAAATTTGTATTACAAATGCTTCACTACACAAATCCTATATGTTAGCTAGATACACTCTGATTTTTCCTTCATTACACATTTATCACTATTTCTATCTCTATTTCTTCATGCTAGATTTTTAAATGATAAATTATACAGTAGGTTTATAAAAATAAAGCACACTTTTTTTAAGTATATTCTTGATAAAGTTTATTTTTGATAGTTTTAGTTCATTGCTAACTTTTCAATGTTCAGAAAAAGAGAATGGAGTATAGCATCCTGATTGTGTCATTCAAAGTGCTACCTATTTCTCCAATGTAATGTAAGATCTGATTTGATGATCATGCTTTAGCTTCATCCCTGATGAAAGATCTAATAATTCAGGTGTTAGGTGATAAGAGTTAGACTAGACTGGTGACAGTAGAATTGGAGATTAAAGATATCTAGGTAAATATAAGAGATGAATTAAAGATTAGAAAGTGATTGTGAAAAATGAGAAAATATGGTTGTAGGGTATAGAGAGCCAGAGTATTTGGAGAAAATATTAGGTTCCATTTCAAACACACAAATGTGAAAAGATGTACAAAATATATCTGTGATATGTATTCTTGATAACATGCATATTACTATAAGCATCTATTTATACCTACATATTAATATATAGCATTTTACTTATGAAGCCATGAATGTTTTCGGTGGAAAACTAATAAAGTTTCAAAGATGATGTTGACTCGGCAAATTTGCCTTAAGCCGTTTTATTGAACACCGAGCCCAATCTAAATGCAGTTCCATTACACTAGGCTGGAGGTTAGGTAAGACTTTAGAGCTAATGGTGACGCTATAAAACCAAACAAACATAGGAAGTGGCAGCTCAATACACGTGGAATAACTTGCCACAGTTTACAGGGAGGGAAAAACAGTGATAACGACAACAATGGCCCAGAATTATGCTATTGAAAATTGTTTTATTTTTGTATCAGTTAGCTATTTTTGCATTGCAAATTACACTAAAACTTATGGCTTACAACAAACATTTCTTTTTCTTCCTTATTTTTTTCTTTGAGACGGAGTTTCATTCTGTCACCAGGCAGTGGCATGATCTCAACTCACTGTTACCTCTGACTCCCTGGTTCAAGTGATTCTCCTGTCTCAGCTTCCTGAGTAGCTGAAATCACAGGCATGTACTACCACACCTAGCTAATTTTTGTATTTTTAGTGGAGACGGGGTTTCACCATGTTGGCCAGGCTGGTCTCCATCTCCTGATTTCATGATCTGCCCACCTCGGCCTCCCAGAGTGTTGAGATTACAGGCATGAGCCACTGTGCTGGCTGTTTATTTTACTAAAGTCTAGAGTCATCTTGCTGTCTGTACTGGTCTAGGCAAATTTTGCTGTAATTCACCTAGGCTCATTCACATACCTGCAGTCAAATGGAGGGTGTGCTGAAAGCTGGCTAGTCTAGTAATGTCACGGTCTGAGTTCCACATGATCTCTAGTACTTCTCACTCAGGATAGCACAGTCTTGTTCTCATGGCAGAGGCAGGATGACAAGAGAGCAAGAATAAGTGTTCAAAGCTTCTTAAGGTTTTCCCTCAGAACTGGCACACTGTCACTGCCACATTATATTAGCCACCATGAGCCACACAGCCAGCCTAGATTTAAGAGATGTGAAAATAGACTTCACCTCTTGATGGAAGCAATTATAGCCACATTGGGTAGGACACAACATAGGGAAGTCATTAGTTCAAACCATCAATGGAACAAATTGACCATATTTTCAAATAATATTGTAGATTATACAAGATTATGTTAGACTGAAATTATTAAAATTACCTGAGAAAGTATTAGCAAAATGAAAACTAAAAGTGACTATAATCTTCATCAGGAACGTCAGTGGAGATGGTTCAAACTTGCAAGAGTATAATAGGGATAGACATTACGTAGCAAAGAATCTTTAGTCAATGGTAAAATATTAAAGCAATGGGTACTGATGACTTGGTTGCTAGAAAGTTAGCAGGCTTGATCATTTTTCCCAATTTTATACATTTGCAAACTGGGAAGAACAGATAAGGAGAAAAGAGGAAATACTAGCCACTTGATAGAGAAGTTAACTGTATAATCTTTGGAAATAAAGTTTTATGAAGAAAAATGACAATCCTTTCCTGTAATTGAAGGAAAAGAATAAAGAATAGTTATAGTAAAAGTAACATATTGAGTGACAAACCTAGAAGCGAAAGCAACTCCCTTTCATTCTCAATGAAATATAAAGAGATCACGAGATGCATGTAGAAATAAAATGAGATTGAGAAATGAAGAAAACTGGGAGAGTTAGAATCATATGAGGAATCTGCAGGAGACAAATTAGGAGAAGCAGGATGGCATCCTGGTGCTAGCCATGACTGGAACATGGGGACACAATGTTTTGTTGTAGTGAATGAATAATTGAATAAATAGTTGTTAACACAGGGTTTCCTACACAGTACCATGCATCAGAATCACCCTGAGGGCTTGCTGAAACCAAATTACCGAACTCACCCCTGGCATTCTGGGGTTTAACATTTTATATTTCCATAAATGTCCAAGTAAGGCTGATTTTTGTGGCCTGGTGGCAATACTTTAAAAGCCACTAGCATAATATATAGAAAATGGTATTAATTTCTATGAAAGAATTCGATGTTTCATAAAAATGAATACAAACATAGCCTTATAAGAAATACTATTATTTTCAGCCACATTATGAACAAGTGTAAAGACTATATAGGTACACAAGTGTAGTCTTAAGGTTTTTTATGTCACAGGGTAAATGGAGATTCTGTTTTAAGTTATATTAATATAATCCAATTGAAGTACCTTTAGGTTCGGCACCAGTCATCAGGTATACTTATGTCTTTTCATTCTGATTCTGACCTGAAGGGACAGTGGCTACTGGACATGATGAACTCATGGGCATTATAAGAGCAATAGTGATCACATGAAAACTGAGAATTACATTTAATCCTGTGCCTATGTTAAGTTTGCTAACATCCTACTGGCAAGAGAAAGCCACATGACCAAGCCCAAAGAAGCAAAGAACTACATACTGCTGGCCTTGAATACATGGCAAGAATGGGAATACATTATTTCATTGAGAAACCATGAACACTGTAATCGAGAACAAGAACTACCATAGTTAAGCATTAATATCTTGTCTTGAAATACATTGTCACTCTTTTAGACCACACTTTCCTTATCTGTAAAGAGCTGACTTGGAGGTACATGTGTAGTGTACATGTGTAATATTCTACTAGCTAACCTTACCCTCCAAAAACTTAAATGATTTATGAAGATTCTCTTATATCAAGTCAGCTTATGTTGACATAGTGTCTTCAGAGCACAGAGAGAAACATTTGTGACTATTTGACCTCACCATTAGTTAGTGAAGGCACTATTAAACTCACTTTGCAGATAAGAGAAGTGAAGGTCAAGGGCAATTTGCTTGTTCAGGGTTACAAGGAACAGGCAGAGCTGAAACTGATCCTGAGGCCTTTCCCCGTTCCATTTGTTATACACCAAAGTATCATGCTATATGACTGGGAGATGCAAAAGTCTATTACCAATAGCTGTTTCTTGAAAAAAGTTTGCTTCTCTTCTGAGCACAAAAGGTGTAAAGGCATGAACATATAAAGCTTAATGTATGCAATTAAAAAGTAGGAAAATACTAAAAGTCTCTCCCAAGGGAGCTTATACTTAGTTTCAAGAAATAACGTAATTCTACAGATAAAACGATTGGAAGAGCTAAATGAACTAATTTATCCATGTTTGAGAATAAAATTTAGTAAACTCTTGTGGAAATAAAAATAGTTTATGTAGCAGTCATGGATTTTACGTCATATCATATGAATTTATGGATAAGATGAAGGATTAAAGTATACCAGCAGTAAGTGTTGACTGGGTGGGGAGAATCCTGAATAAAAGTGCTGCCAGGAAGGCAAACATGCTGGGGGCACTGCAGCATGGGGCACAGGCAGACAGGTCCACGGAGGAGGCTGGCACCATGGGAAAAGAGAGTTTCCCAGACTAGTTACTCGCTTCTGAATGGTTATTAGGCAAGCCCTGATTAAGGCCTAAAGTGTTCAGAGCACTGTTGGGGTGTGAGGTTGGGGGTTGGGGAGGGAGGGGAGAGAGAGAGGAGAGAGAGTGAGTGTGTGTGTGTGTGTGTGTGTGTGTGTGTGTGTGAGAGAGAGAGAGAGACAGTGAGAGACAGACAGAGAGAGAGGTTTCGTATTTGCCTTAAATAAATGCATAACTTAACATCAAATATTTGCTTTCTTTATAATAAAACTGCTGAGTCTATGTATCGGAGGATAAAAAGGGACAGTGGTGGGGGCAGAGGTTGAGGGGTATTGAGGGACTTCCATGAGCAAGAACATGAGGACTGACATTTCAATTAATCAGTGTTTTACCTTTGTCATGTAAACTCTGCTAATCTGCTTCATTAAGATAGTCAAGTCCTTTGTGTACGTATTTGTATTATCAAGTTGTAAACATTCAAAATATTTCTTAGGTTTATCTTCTCTGATGTGCTCGCAAGACCATGTCGCTCATATATGAAATTAAGTGGAGAGTAAAGGATGACTGGAATGCACAAAATACAAGCAGTTAGGCTCTAGCCAGAGAGATACGCAGGAACCATTCTTGGCTGTCCCTAATGGCCACCTTTCTCCATTAGTGCAAACTCTGATAAATTACCAAGTGAAACTGTGGTCAAAGTAACATATGGCACTGGGTATAATGAAGAGGATAAACATAAATATTAGGCAAAAACTACATCGAATAAATTAATTAGAAATAAAGTGGAGGTAATATTTTAAAACAAAGGAATTGCAGTTCTGCTAATGGAAAGTGGTTCTGAAATGCTTTTTCTGTTCATCGCTCAATTAGATCTACGACTACTACTAAAAATAATTTTGTATTCAAATAATTGTAGAAGTAGAACATTTAAATGCCCTTGCTGTTTCCTTAAAGATATCTGGCAGGATTGTATTATTTGTAAAGTGTGATATTCTGTCAAGAAGGTCTTGGAGAAATACTGTTTAATTTTTGATTTATGCCAGAACACTTTAGGTGTCAGAATAATGGACTTTTTCATACTCTGGCAACAGATTAAATAACATCTTTAAATATGACTTAATATTTATTTAAAAGAGTTGTGTGTGTTTTTTCTTTTTTTATTAAATTAAGGTGGTCACCATATAAAGATGGAAAGAATGTATTTCTTTAAAGACCACAAAAACAATAAGCAGGTATCAGGTTTCTCAGTGGCTCTAAAACCTTGCCTTCCTTAGCAGGTTGTCTTTTTAATTACTTTACTGTTTTAGAGCTCTGCTATATATTTGCTTAATTATCTAATTATATATTTTTATTTCCCCCAAACAGTGTTGTGGTTGCTTGTATGTGTTTCTACTATTTAGGTAAGTGAAGGTTGAAGTTGTAGGAGAAGAAACCTTACCTCTTGTTCTTACCTCGGTTTCCTTGGAGACAATCTCTTTACTCATTCCTTCCTAACAAGTGCTCCCCTCAAAGATAAGTTTGAAAAGGACTATGAAACTCTTTTTCAATACCTTTAAAATACTACCTATATTAGTCTGTTCTCATGCTGCCAATAAAGATATACCCAAGGCTTGGTAATTTATAAAGAAAAAAGAGTTAATTGACTCACAGTTCTACATGGCTAGGGAGGTCTCACAATTTTGGTGGAAAGTGAATGACAAGCAAAGGTACCTCTTACATGGTGGCAGGCAAGAAAGCATGTGCAGGGGACTCCCCTTTATACAAGCATCAAATCTCCTGAGACTTATTCACCATCAGGAGAACAGCAGGAAAGACCTGCCCCCATGATTCAATTACCTCCCACCTGTTCCCTCCCACAACACATCGGAATTGTGGGAACTACAATTCAAGGAGATTTAGGTGGAGACACAGCCAAACCATATCACTACTCATGATGTATTTTAAATCTAACATGGAAGAGATGAATATATTTAAATTATGGAATTAGAATTAGTCATAAAACATAGAAAGATCTTAAAGGACAAAGACTTCTAAAGACAAGCATCGTAGGTGTCTATTCATAATGCCAGCCTCCAGCTGACCCTTCATTAGTAACAAGATATGGCTAGTGTCATATAGTGAAGAGTTTGGGAAAATAAGGCATGTATAATTTTTACATAATTTAAAATGGGTTTAATAGCTCAAAAATGAATTATGAAAACTCAAATTCAGTTTTTAAAATATTGTAACTAGTGCAGCAGTGTATTCAAATAGCACACTTCAGTTATCTAGGCTTAGTCAGGTTACATGGATATGAAAGAATGTACAATGTAGATACTGATTACCACAGCAATGAGAATCCTTCAGACCTATACATATCACCTGGCCTCTGGGCATGGTCATGGTGCTCAAGCCCAAGCCTGGTCTAGGTTAATTACTCAATGTCACACAACAAGGATCGGCTAGAACTAGACTTTAAACTCGAACGCTTTGTGTCCCAAAACAGGTATAAGATCTAATTATATCATTTTCTGATTGTATGTATTAAGCAATTAACTTAATTTCTCCCAGCTCTTGTTTCCCACTCTTCAAAATCTTAGCATTGTTAATATGGTGAGGACTGAGACCATTGCTATTCCGCTGACCCATCTACAGATACTAGTTTCCTCATCTGCTCCAGGGATATTTCCAGTACACTTGACTAACATCCCTTGGAAACTTCTCTCCTAGCCACCATCTGAGATGCAATCTTGGCTCGGGTCCTGAGAAGCATAAAATTTATCTGCAGTAAATAGAGTATGTAATTATCTTCAGGGTCACTTGCTGGTGAGAATTAATGCATAGATATTTTCCTTACTGGGCCCTTTGCCATTGCTCGGGAACTGGCATGGGTATCCACTCTTCTGCCTAATGAATAGTAAGAATCCCATCAGACATTAAGAAGTGTCCATTTCCATCCACTCCCTTGGGCTGCTGGTCGTTTTTTGGAGTCCATTCCATAGTAGATTCGGTCTTTCTAGCACCGCTTGCTTGCCCTTCCTCCTCTTCCCAGCTCTGTCTATCTTGTTCTCATCTAACTACTGATTTGCCAATCTGTATGTCTTCACAATCCATAGAACACCATGAGGTTTCTTATAACTCTCCAAATAAGAGGCATCTTTCCCATATCTCTCTAGATTCAAATCCAATTAAGTCGTTTTTCACCCTCCTTTATAATGTGAGGAATTGTTGACTATCTGATTTTCCACAGTAAATTTGAAGACAGAAACTTTGTCCTCCTGTGATATTTTTATAACTATGTTTTGTACATAGCTGCCACTGAATAAATAAATGTTGAATAAGTAAATGAAAGAATAGACAAATGCAAACATTCATTGCAAATACTTAATACAAGTATATTCAGTAAGAATAAAAACATATACTAAAGTCCATTGCCTAAAGCTAACCTCCAATTGTATTAATTTAGTTAATTGTATTAATAAGAAAAAATGGAATACACACCCAACTATTATTCCAACTTAGAGTCAAGGGAAAATAACTTCTAGAATATCAATTTTTTTAACTGGTAAAAATGAAACAATCTTGATTTTGAAATGCAGCATTTCTACAAAAGACGAAGGACTGAAAGTAAATAGCATCACCATTATAGTATTTTACATGTGGCCAATGCTCGTATAGTAAGTGCAAGATTATATGACAACTGATGTTTTTAAAGCATGGCCATTTAAAATATGCACATATCTTATGGTTCAAAAATAATATCAAATTAGACCAAAATTTGTATTTTAATGATCACCCTCTCCAAAGAAATAAAATAAAACCCAATATCAGATTTTCTTCTTTTTAAAAATTAATCACTTATATTCATTGGTCAATGTCATTAAGCAGCTTGAGGGGAGATTTCCTCTTTCTAAAGAAGAGAGAGTTAGAGTCTGTATTTTAAACCATGCACCTATCATTCTATTTGAAACATATCGATGTGAAAGAATGTCTGCGTTCTAAGAATATTTATTATATTTTCTATCCAGGTGTCTGATGAAATTATTTTCAGAATTTTAACAAAATAGTCATTTACATACTTCACAAGAGACTAATATATCTGAAACTGTTGGAGGAATTGGGTGATAAATTCAGCTGAAACACCAGCCTCTATACACTAAAGGAAGGAACTCTAAATTTTACTCTTAAGACATTCCATACTGATGCTTTATCTTTTGTTCCACTTTTTAAAATGCCTTTTTCATTCCCATCACTGATCTATACAGTTCTGTCAGAGTTAACTGAAACTTGCTTTTAATAGAATCTGATAATATAATTACTAAATTAAAAATAACAATCATGATCCTATTAAATAGTCAATATGAGATAAGAAGTCAATTAAAGCCCCAGATGCATGAGGGAAAATACCATAAATGGATAAAAGTAATCAGTTGATTTCTTTATAGATCTAAAGGTCCCCAAGGGATGTTTTAAATCCACATAGTGACCCAGAATGCTGGATTTTGCATTTGGGAGCCTTTATTGAACTAAAGATTCTTACAGGGCTATGTTCCCTTTTGGCTTCATATTCAAGAAAGGCTCAAAGGTAAGTTAATTCATTCATGGTCTAGAATAAATTGCACACAATAAATTCATTTCAGAGGATCTTTGTCAAATAAGCCGAAGGCTAGCCTATTACAAATATTAAAGATCAGATACAATGCCATAATTTTATGAAAATGGCAGAGTTTCAGTGGCTCAATATTCAAAAATTTATTTATTTTTCTCTGCAGAATTTCAGCTTTTCTGCGTGTATCTACAGAACACAGCTTGTTGACTAGCTATGCTTTCTAGGTATGATAATAGAGAAACATTTGTGAAGTGTTATTCCCATTTTATTTAAGCTGTTCAGAATTAATAAGGCAGTCTTTCAAGTCTTATACAAGAGATCCTAATATATTAATTCATCTGTTGCATGCATTCTGGGTCAGAAATAAGACAAAATGAAGGAATAATGTGTAGACAAGGACTCCCCCAACACCAAGAGACACATAGATTGCACATAAGAAAAAAAAAAACCATGTTTTACGTATTAACAATGAGACAGAAACAGAAACTTTAAGCATGAAACATGACTAAGTAGACATCACTAGTTTTGCTTCTTGGTAGTTACAAATATTGAAGAGATTTTATTAAGAGAAATACTAGACCTTGTCTTTTAAGAAAACCTAAAGCTTAGTATTAAACACAACTGCAACCTCTATCTACTCTGGCTGCTACAAGGAAATACCACAGATTGGGTCATTTAAATAATAAATAATTTGCAAGTAAACAGAAATGTGTTTTCTGGTTCACTATTTGTGTGATCGGTTCAACCGAAGCCCGAAGCTCAGCACTGCCTGATATACCCATGTAACAAACCTGCACATGTACCCCTGAATCTAAAATAAACAAAGGTCAAAGAAGATAAAAGGAAGGCCGGGCATGGTGGCTCACGCCTATAATCCCAGCACTTTTGAAGGCTGTGGTGGGTGGATCACCTGAGGCCAGAAGTTCAAGACTAGCCTGGGCAGCATGGTGGAACCCCATCTCAATGAATGAATGAATGAATGAATGAATGAATGTAAAAGAAAAAGATACTATTTTTACAAATACAAATATACCATGTATATTTAGTATACAATGCTCCTATGTACTATGTTACATATGTTATATGCTACAGCTAACACATAATTGTACTCAAATAATTTTTTTTAAAAGTATTTTATCACAGTTGTGGAAACTGGAGAGTCCAAAATCAAGGTGCTTGTAAATTCAGTTTCTTATGAAAGAAAGCTTTCTTCCTGGCTTGTGGATGGCCAGCTTTTCACCGTCTGACTATGTGCTCACACATGACTCCTTTTGTGTGTCTGTGTGTTTGTGTGAGGGGGAAGGGGGAAGGCAGAGGGCAAAAGAGAGAGAGCACATGGGCACATTCAAGCCAGGACTCCGATGTCTCTCCTTATAAGAATGCTAGAACAGAGGTCCCCCAACCTCCTGGCTCTGGACTGGTATCAATCCATGGCCTATTAAGAACCAGGCTGCACAGCAGGAGGTAAGTGGCAAGTGAACCAGCATTACCCACTGAGCTCCACCTCCTGTCAGATCAGCTGGAGCACTAGATTCTCAGAGGAGCACAAAGCCTGTTGTGAACTGTACATGAGAGGGATCTGGGTTGCGTGCTCCTTATGAGAATCTAATGGCTGGTGATCTGAGGTGGAAGAATTTCATCCTGAAACCATCTCCCACAAGTCAGTGGAAAAATTGTCTTCCAAGAAACTGGTCTCTGGTGCCAAAAAGGTTGGGAGCCACTACACTAGAACATTAATCCTATTAGATCAGGTTCCTGCCCTTACAAATCCATTTAACCTTAATTGCTTCCTTAGGAGCCACATCTCCAAATACAGCCTCCTTGGAGATTAGGGCTTCACTGCACAAATTTGGAGGGGATGCCAACATTCAGTCCATAACAGTCTCAAAATACATTCTTTTGTTCTCACAAACTTTCTTCTTCCTCAATGATTACATATTACCCTCTGCACTTCATATTCCTTCAAGAATCAATATATCTGTATGTTTGCATGTGCATTTTTGTATTCTGTGTCTCTACATAAATTCAAAATTTCCTTAGCCTGTTTTATATTTTTGCTGAATAACCCGGCTTGCTTTATCTTCTGTTTCTCTTGTGCGTCACTTTCCATCTGCTACATAAATGGAATATAACTACACATCATCTTTATCTCTTTTACCTATCTCTAAATTTTCTAAAGGGTTCATTAGCTTATATTTATTTGAAACTTCAAATTCTATCTTCAGGAAGTAGGTATTCAAATATGCTTCCAGAAGCTATATCTTGCAAGTTGATTAAATATTAATTTCTAGTTCAATCATTGTGGAAGACAGTGTGGTGATGCCTCAAGGATCTAGAACCAGAAATACCATTTGACCCAGCAATCCCATTACTAGGTATATACCCAAAGGATTATAAATGATTCTGCTATAAAGACACATGCACATGTATGTTTATCGCCACACTATTTACAATAGCAATGACTTGGACCAGCCCAAATGCCCATCACTGATAGACTAGATAAAGAAAATGTGGCACATATACACCATGAAACACTATGCAGCCATTAAAAAGAATGACTTCATGACATGGATGAAGCTGAAAAATGTCATTCTCAGCAAACTAACACAGGAACAGAAAACCAAACACTGCATGTTCTCACTCATAAGTGGGACTTGAACAATGAGAACACATGAACACAGGGAGAGGAGCATCACACACTGATGATGTCAGTTGGGTGGTGGGGGCAAGGGAAGGGAGAGCATTAAGACAAATATTCAATGCCTGTGGGGCTCAAAACCTAGATGACAGGGTAATAGGTGCAGCAAACCACCATGATACAGGTATAGCTATGTAACCTGCACATTCTGCACATGTAGCCCAGATCTTACAGTAAAATTTCCTATGTATGTATGTATGTATATGTGTATATATATATGTATGCATGTGCATATATATTCCTATTGAATATACATCATAACACCCTGTTGAAGAAATTGAGAAGTTGAAATCAGGAGGGTACAAGGCATAATTACGAATCCTAGGGGTCCCATGTTGTGGATGTATGACCATGGGCTGGTCATTCCGTCTACTGAGTTTCTCTTTGTATATCAGAAACACATAGATTTTGTATAATAATTGTCTTATCCATGCATAGGGTTTTGTGAAGATAAAGGGAAACTATATATGAAGAATACTATGAAAAAGTTAGTTGTTTTTCAAAGAAACTTTTTTTTCCTTGAGACATGTTCTCAGTCTGTCGACCAGGCTGGAGTGCAGTGATGCCATTTCGGCTCACTACAACCTCTGCCTCCCAGGCTCAAGTCATTCTCCCACCTCAGCCTCCCTAGTAGCTGAGAGGACAGGCGCGCACCCACTCCTGGCTGTGTGCGCGCGTGTGTGTGTGTGTGTGTGTGTGTGTGTATTTTTGGTAGATATGAGGTTTCACCTTGTTGCCCAGGCTGGTCTCGAACTCCTGGGAACAAATGATTCACCCTCCTCAGCCTCCCAAAGTGCTAGGATTACAGGCATGAGCCACCACGCCCTGTCGAAAGAAACTACTAAACATCAGGTTTTATAAAGTTCTTTTCCTTTTCTTCAAAAAAAAAAAATGTAAATATGGAAAATACAGAACATACACTTCTGTATTCAAAATATTAAGCATGACAGGGTTATCTCTCATTTCTATCAGGTCTTAAAATGTTTCTCTTATATTTTTACCTTATATTTTTGTCAGACTTTCAAGTTTAGCAACTACTTGCAAAGTTTTAGAACTGCACATTTATTAGATTATTATTTCTGAAGTTATCAGTTTTACTTGAACATACTTAATGACAGTGAGTAACATACTTTCTTCTTATTACAATGATCTTTCATCTCTGCAATGGCATAATGTTAGAATTAGATCAGAAATCTGCACATTCTGAGTTAATTCTATAATAAAAAAAGAAACCTCTTTAAAATTTGTAAGAAGTAAAGGGATCATGAAACTGTATACATGTTAATTCAACAAAATCTAACAGTGCAATAAGAGAAGTTTGCTCTCTTACCCACAGATGGCAGAACTATGTAGCAAAGTGAAATGGGTGTGTTCTCATTGCACTTGATAAAATCAAAATGAAGGATGATTATTTAAGCTGCCTTCATGAGAATTACATAAGGTTAGAACAAGAGTAGTTAGGAAGGAGAAGAAGCCACTTTTATAGCTGACTTTTCCCCAAGTGTGTAAGGGAAGTTGCTGTGTAAATTAGACAAAGGGATTTTACACATGGAACTTATTTGGGTTGTACCCATGTTTACTTTTTCCACAGGAGGGATTTAGATTTCTATGTGATTAGTAGATTGTCTACAGCTTGCTGAATTTGAAAGCAGGAAGAAGGAAAATGTATCTCCCTGCACTGAGTTTTGTGGCTCTCTGTCCTAAAATTAACCAGTCCTATTGGTATAAGACTGTTCATTTTGATGATGTATAAACAAAACAAGATTTTCTAATTTGTTTTCCACTATTTAGATTTCCCCATAAGCTATAAAAGCCCATTTGTGTGAATGCTATCATATGAATTCAAAGGATATTTGAAGGTACCTGTTATGCACAGTAAGTGTTTCTTTGCAAATTTGCATATACCTGAAACATTTATTATCAAATCAGATTTAAAATGCACTAATAAGCAGGTGTTACATAAAGAATTGATGCTGTGTATGTTGTTGAAAAACTCTTTATCATGTAAAAAAAAATCATTCAGATTTTGGTCTGTTGGGGGTATCTAAGCACCTAAGAGCAGGTCCTGCCTGTATTTAATTTCTTTCTGAGAGACAGAAGAGCAGAAACCGTGCAAGTGGATTTAAGGAGCCATCGTCAGGGCAGGTAGTTTAAACTACACTCTAAAACCACAGTAGAATGTGGGGGAGGAAGGAGCAGCAGCAGAGTGAGACAAGCTGAAGAAGGTGCCCGAGGGAAGAACGTGAAATGGATGTTTGTAGCAACAGAACAAGTTCCTGTGGTTAGGACAAGTCTGGATCTCAGGTATAATAGCCTCGCACCTGGCAGAATTTTAGGGGGTTGTTTTGCAGGAGCTCTGAGCTTCCAGAAAATTTCCTCATCACCCGTGGGCGGGTCCCTGAGCCCACAAGAATTGCGGGCAGTGTACTCCCTTTTAATGTGCAGGTGGTAGTAGTAGCATCGATCAGTTGCATGATCGTTTGCAGTTATTTTTAGAAAATTCTTTTCCATGCAGATCTAAACAAAGGGTCTCTAGGACTTTAGCATGAATGAATTTATCGGCAACTGTAAAAACTACTGTCTGGTTGTGGCAAAAGAAAGGCAAAGGAGGCTGGATGCAGTGGCTCCCGCCTGTAATCCCAGCACTTTCAGAGGCCGAGGTGGGCGGATCATTCGAGGTCAGTTGTTTGAGACCAACCTGGCCAACATAATGAAACCCCATCTCTAAGAAAATTAGCCAGGCGTGGTGGCAGGCACGGGTAGTCTCAGCTGCTTGGGAGGCTGAGGCACCAGATTCACTTGATCGCAGGAGGCAGAGGTGGCAGTGAGCAGAGATTGCTACACTGCTTTCCAGCCTGGGCGACAGAGCAAGACTCTGCCTCAAAACAAAAACAAACAAGAAAACCCACCTATTATTCATTCATCATTCATTCACTCAGTGTTCTCTGTGTTCCAGACAGTAGACTAGGCACAAAATAAGCACCATCCCTGTCTACCTTAAAAAAATGTATGGCTTAATGAAGGAAAATGATATTAAGCTAAGAAATTCATAATAACGCCAAATTGTGAGAAAAGTGAAAAACGCTGATCAAGGCCTCTGAAGATGCAAAGTTTAGTGTGAGAACTCGGGAGCAAGATGTACTTACCATGTGCTCAAACTGGTAATAGGGAGGCACTATTGTTATCCACATTTATTGTTAATTATCATCATCCACATTTTAGAGATGGAAAAACCAAGTGGTTAAAAGGCTGAATGACTGTCTGAAATCATGTTTTAACAAATGATGGGTAGACAGTGGTCTGGTAAACTAGGGGGAAATCTTCTAAACAGAGAAATCTGAATATAATCTTCTAGTTCAGTCTTGCTTATATCCCTTGAACCCTCAAGCAGTACAAACTATCAGAGTCAGCATCACTGCAATTTATGTTACTGGTGATAAGCTTCAGGAAACTCTAAATACAGAAAATGTCTGAAAATGACATTAATATCAGAAAGGAATTGTTGTAGGTTGCCCCTGAGCCAGAGGTCACTTGAAAGCTTGAAATTTCCTGATTCCATTCAAACTGAGTCAGTCTCTATCTCCTTGTGATGGAGACCAAGGACAGTGAATCAAGAGAAAAAAAAATTAACATACTATATATGACACTTCCTGCCTGTAAGATGTTTTAATTGTGTTCAGCTAGTTAGAGTAATTACACCTAATCACATAATTCCTGTAATTGGCGAAGTGACATAATTTAGATGTTTAACAAGAAATGTAGATTAAATAATTATAATGTATAGCTGCAATTTATGGATAATGATGGACAGATTTTAAACTTTACAAAATAGTGTAATTTGAGCCTTCATGGAAAAAAGTGCCTCACCATTTCTTTTCCTATCGCTGACCAAGTGCAATAGCTCCAAAAGCTACATAATGTAAACCTAAAAGCTTCCTTCTGTTTCTAGGACATCTTTAATATAGAATATTCTTAAGAAACTAATGTGCTTTTAGCCTTTTCTCCGGAATCTAGTATGAACTGAACTACCTTAGAAGGAATTTAGGACCCCAGCTATTTCTTCAGGGAAGTGAACATTATCAAGAGGATTGAAAACCCTGCAAACATCAATGGCAAATGTGACACTGGAACTCCTGTTCATGTGTTAAGTCATTAAACAAATATTTATTTGTGGCTATTATGTGCCCTGTGTCGTGCCTGCCAAGTGCAGGACATTCTATATGGACTCGGATCCAAGAGAACCAAGAAAAGAGAGGAGACGAGTAAGGAGGGCATATACAACATTGCTCTCTTGCCAAGAGAGCAACTGAGATAGAGCCTTTAAACATGGAGCTGAAGTTATGAATTTCATGAGGACTTGCAGTGGAGTGGTGAATGTCAAAGTCAGAAAGAGGAGCTTGGAAAAGGGGTTAGAGGTGAAGAGTACGTTTGTTTTAAGTTGTTTCATGGTGAGTTAGCATGAAATCAGACCAGCATACAAAATGGAGGCATTGAGTTTAAGAAAAGCTGCTGCCCTCCCATACTCCCAACGAATAGGTGTCCTTGAATCCTGGTAGAAAATGTAGTCATAGCAAAACTTTTGGCAGAAGTCTTCATGTTAAAATTTTCCTTTACTATTATTCAGTCACCCAAATCATGTAAAGTATGTGCTATCAGTATTCCCATTGTACAGGTGAGAAAACTGAGGTTTAGAGAGCAGGATCTTGCCCCACTTGCTTAATCTTAATACTAGTGAAGAACTCTGGGTCTGCCTGACTCTGGAATCCACATCTCTATAGGAAGCCTTTGTATAGGTGGAATTAAACATATAAGGAAGAGAGTGCATAACCGAAAGCTCCTGGTCCTAAGAAGTCTGGAGTAGATGTAACCCAATGGAAAAGTGGAGGGAGCAGCTCAGTGAAAAGTAGTACCGTTTTAACAGAGAGTGAAAAATAAAAGTGCAGATGCAAGTTAACAGACTCGATGGAGGGGGTGGGTAGCACTTTCGTGTGATGACTTTTACTTATTCACGTTGTTAGGGAGTCCTCTGATGATAAAGCAGAGAGATGAAGGAGCCAAGATTTCTGACTAAGTAGCAGCCGATGCAGAGTTCCCACGGGGCTATGATAGAAAGGTATTTGTCTGTCCACATTTGGGGCCAAGTTAAGCTGGCTGATGTGACATTAGTATAGACGTGAATTGGTATAGATGTGCAGGTGTAAAGGCCAAGAAATGGACTGATACACAGTTGTGGCTTTTGCCAAACTGGTGAGAAAGGAGCTCAGTGGCACATAGATATAAAGAATGCTGGTGAAGGGTGGCTGTGGCCATTAGATAAAATTTGGATTCTAATCATGAGAGGAAAGGCATCAAGCATAGAGGGAGCCAATAGGTAAACTGCAAGTAGAAGATTCTAAGGACAGGATATTCTGTTGCAATTCATGTACAAATATGTTTGGAAATTGATTGAAAGAACTGAAATATAAAGAAGTTGTAGTTATAGGGTGAGGAATGATTAAATATGCTCTTTTAGAACTCAGCCAGAGTGGAAGTTGCCCCGGGTATTCAGAAAGAAGGTATTCTCTAAAGAGAACTGGTTTTCAGAAAATGTAGTCTTATGGCTTTCAGGGTGCTGTTGATACCTCAGTGAATCCTCAGTCAATTCCTTAGAAAATATGTAAAAGAAATACACATTCAGCAGCTCTGCATGCTTATTTCAACATGTTAAACTAAAGTTAAGGTTTCTGACCTGTGAATCACTCTAAAAATGTTTTCAGAGTAGTCGATGTCAATGCCTTTCTGGATAATATAAGTATTTTACTTTTTAAAAAGTTACCATAAAGAACCAAAAATATACATAAACTGAATTGATTAATCCCTGCAAATTGTAATCGCAGCTGGTTCACATTGCCACCTAAATAAGAAACTAATGAGTTAAGACCTGATTTGTAATAAGTTGATCATAGAAAAGAAAAGATTAATTAGTCAAGAGTAGGCAGATAAAGTTGAAATTAGAGGAAAGGAGAAAAAGACTTAGAACATGGAAAATACATATATGAGTGGCATGAAGGGAGGGTAATTAGATTTTAAGCCAAATGGATGTATTTCTGAAAAGTAATGATTGGTTTCAAATGATGAAATCAAAATTATCATCAATCATTGAAACATAGAGAATATGTAATAGAATTATGATAAATACATAATTATCAATGACATGGAATTTACGTTTCCTAGAATTTAATAATTCACCTTATTTAAAGTGAACATAAACTGTATTTTTAACTTTATTATATTTTAATCCATCAGATTTGGACCATGGGCTATATGGTAAAAATTGCTTCTTGGTAAATGACTGATTGCAATAATATATATCATTATGATATAGTATTATTATAAACTTGATATTGAGGCTTTCAAATTGCAAGTCACAATGAAGGAAGGAATATGAAAGCAAATGTGTGTCTAGGTGTGCACACATGTGATTATATGTGAACAAGACTGCATGTATGTGTCAGACCATGTATGTGCTTCTGTGTGTGTGCATGTGTATTCCTGTGGGTGCATATGTATATATTTCTGTGTGGAGGCCTAGAACTCAGTGAAACTGATATCTTTCTTTGCAAAGAGTTACTAGGCATGATTTAATTACATACATTAATTTTATGGTCTTCCAGGAAAAGTATGTTGAGTGAACATGTAATTCACTTTTGTTCCTAAATTGTGATGTATAATACAAAGATAGTCCATGTAAAAATGACTTCTTAAAAATTGTAAAATCCTTGGTATCCTAAATGAGAAAATAAAAAATAATTTCAATGTATACGGATAAAATGACCACAGTTCCATTCATTTCTTTCTTCATGTTTTGTGATCATGTTGAATTAGAGATATTAAAAGATCAAAGCACTTAACTGGAGAGAAGAGAATATTTTAAGTAATATATAGACAAGGAAGGAAATCACAGCTGTTTCTGTGTTTCATAAGCAAACAGAGAAAACTCATGATGGCTAAGATTGGGAGCAAGAGCAGCTTTGCCTCTGTTCTTATTCACAGCTCTGTGTTTCATAAAATCACATTGTTTCATTTTGCTCTTAGTGGCTGAGAGAAAGAGTGGTACTGTCTTTCTGATAGCTCATTTTGACCATATAAAAGCTTTCCTCTTCAGGTTGAGAAAATTACATCACTTAAAAACTCAGTCGTATGTATCATTTCCAATCTGAATATCTAGGAGAAAGTACAGCATTTTTAGACATTAAGGCTATCTTTTGACTTCCTCTCAGAGCAATTGGGTCTGATGCGATGGATTTTTTCCTTATCTCCTGGGCTATGAAGAACTCTTTTATCATCCCAGCATTTGAGTTGGCAGAGTCCCTGGAATAGGTCAAAAAAAGCGCCTACCGATATTTTAATATCACAGTATTGTTAGCTAAATTAATCCTTTTGCCTAGATTTTTTTCCCTGAAGGGAAATTTCATAAAGTTAATTGGAGTCTCAGAAAAAGGACTAACAAAAGGCAGAATTTCAGTTGGGTCAAACAGACATATTATCCCAAAACCAAAAAGATGAATTCTGAGGGAGTACACTTGGCTTTTAATACAATTGAAGCATGAAAGGAAGCTTAATATTAATTTCATCAAGTCCACCACATTTCCCTCAAGGAAAGATAGTTCACAGACATTTCTAGAGAGATATTTTTAATCCTGTATTATTTGAGGATCTATGGTGAGAGAAATAATATAACCTATTTAAAGTCCTATGATTATTGAGTAGTTTTCTTAGTAACCTCTCTTCTTCTCTAGCTTAAATATAATATTCTGAATTTTATTCAATTATTACATAGTTTCTCCTACAAGGAAACAGAGAAACAAATATTTCCTTTTTATTCTAAATATTATTCACAATCTTAACACATCCTGACACTGAAATGCACTTTGATCTATTACTTTTTAAAAACTGGTTGTAACTTTCCCATCTGAGGTCTTGTTTATCCTTTAAAGCTTCTTTCTTGTATCTTTCACTTGTTGTCTATGTCTTAGATGCACATAATTCCTCATTAATTAATCCTTACTGAATGTGAAACTTTAATTTTGGTGGAATTATCAAATTCTTGCCTCATGGTTATACAAAATCACCATACATCCTAAAATTCATACCTATGAATTTAGGGATGGCGTAGATTTATGGCCTGCACTCTACTGAACTTTTGTCAGGAGGAATAATCTGTTAACTAGTTTTGCCACTAGATGGCACTAAGCTGCCGTTGGAAGCTACTGCTTTGGAAAACATTTGCTTAAGAAAAATTACTTTTTAATTCAAGGAATATACTTTTTAAAATATTATACTTTTCTAACTATGCATATTTGTGGAATGTAAAAATTAACTTTCTGTCTAAAAAAGAGGTCAGATTGAATCAAAAAAAGGTAAATACAATACTAGAAAATAATCATACTTGTAAGTGTCCAATGAGTTTTTAATGTGTGTAAATATCTATTACAGCCACAATAAAAAAGTTAAGAGCTCAAACAGCAAAGAAATGTTACTCTTTTTCATACTGACATTTTTTATCAGTCCATCACAGCATATTCAGGAAGAGTTCAACACTGAATTTAAAATTTTCATCCTTGCCAATCTTTAATAATGTCTTCTACAAAAAGTGCCATAGCTTTTGCTGGCATTAAATGGTTATTGATCCTGGAGTTGAAATATTAAGTTACTTCATAGGCTCTGATTATGCAAAATTTGGCTATTCACTTATTTTGGGGGACAATATTTATTTGCTCTTCTCCTTTTGCTACCTGTAACGAACCTCATAGTAAAGTATGATTTTCTTCCAGTATTGTATTTACCTTGCTTTTTCATTCAATGTGACCTCCTTTTTAAGCAAAAGGTTACTTTTTATCTACTACAAAGATGTATAATTAGAAAATTCCAGTATTGAAAAAAGATATGTTTTATTCCCCACACATTAAGATTTATCATAAAATATATCAAAAAAATAAAAATATTTGTCTCAGATCATACAACTATAATTTATCTTTCTGTGGACTAATGATGGGTGGCAAATACAATATAGTTATTTTGTTTGTGCTATGGCATGTCTGTTAGATACCACAATACTTAAGACTAAACAAATAATGTATATATCAAGTTTCTTGACTCTAGAAGTTTTCATCAGAATTAACTGTAAAAATGTTAAAACTATAGAAACCAAGCTGTAGCACAGATTAATTTATTGAATCTGAAACTGTTGAGGTGAGCATGGCCACCTATAGTGTTTAAAATTTTAAGGGTATCTGTTATTTCACACGGGAAAAATAAGAATTGACCCTCAAAGAGAAAGTTTGATTCAAGAGAATCATATTATTTAACTATTCTGCACCCTGTCCTAACACTTTGTAATGTGGAACCAGCTTTATAAGTTTGCTTTCAGTTCCTCCGTGACCTGAATCAAGTTTTTTATGACACTACGCTTCAGCTTTCCTACCTATACAGTGATGACAGTAAGAGCACCCACTTTATATGAGCTTGTTCTAAGAAAAAAAGCGACTAATTCATGTAAAGTTTCCAAAACTTACTTAGCCCTAAATAGGTAAGAGCTATCAACTTCATCAACATCACCATTATCAATGTCATTGTTGTTAATATGCAAAACTATAGCTGTCCTCTATATAGACAAGCTATAAATTTGTACTACTTTTACAATATTTATTGTATTGTTATTAAAAAAGAATTTGGAGAAAACAATTTAAAAGAACAAAAATCTTTGTAAATAATTTTATAAACTGATGTCAATAGAAATTTTAAAAACACAGAAAATTTATTCACAGATAGTTAAGAGTTGATTTCATGTCTTTTTCCTTTTTTAAAAATTGTCTTATAAAATCGGTTCAGAACTTCCATTTATGAAAGTTAAAGAATGTATTTTATGTAAGTGGGATTTACATTTTGATATCACTAAGACATTGAGACAATATCATGCTATTAAGATGACAACTAGACTCTTCTTGGAGCATCTAGTAATTAAACCTTGCTGAAGTCTGAAGTTGGGCATGTTTGAACTTCATCCAAAACATTTCCAAAGAACATATCCTATAGTCTCTCATGCTATTGTCTTGAGTGCCACTGCCAGAAATAGAGTCCAAAGTGTATTCCACAGTTTCCTCCACCTGAAATTATCTTTCTTCTTTTATCTAGTGATGGAAGTTTTCTTCTTTCTTCAAATTTAGCTCAAGTAGCACCAACTCCAGAAATCCTCCCAACAGGGTCTCAGTTCACTTACTCTGAAGTCCAGCACTCCCATTGCCTTTTTGACATTTGAAGTATTTATCTTATGCTTGGTGTCTGTATTCCTTGCATCCTGAAGCCTGTTAATCAGAAATTTATTATTTTAATACTTACAATTGCTTTCAATTATTTTCTTTGGATATTTTATAATCCCAGAAATGCTCAGAATAATAAAATGGACAGCTTTTAGATTAGATGCTGAACAACTGAGGCTTGGATAATCGGTTTCATAGTTTACTGGACAGATTGGACAAAGAGTAAGTCCGATATGGCAATTAGAATGAAACAGAAAATATGACCTATCATGACAACTTGATTATTAGAAACTTTGAAACAATATCAACATCAACCACCAATCCAGTTGACAAGAAATGTTTTTAGAAGCAATTATTTACAGACAACAAATGATATCAAGTATTGTACCTCTTTGAAAGTTCTATGAATAATTGAAGTACGCAGCCTTTTAAGGTTATTTTAACCATGTATGCAAAATGTATTTCATAATGTTTATTGTCCAGAATTTAGCCATTTTTAAAAGCTGACGGAAAGAAAGAAAGGTTTTTTTCACCTTATATATTATAAGAGTTAGGTATGTTTTTGATATGTATCAAGGAGTTAATTGAGTGATTCATTTGCTGTTTCATCATTATATTGTTATAGCATGTTCATGTGTGATTTAGTTTCCATTAAATGTTGCTAGAAATTTAATCTAGTTTAAGATGCTGACTATGCAAGCAAAATGATCACTTGGTGCAAGCATTTTTATAATTAACTTAGCAGCAGAGATAAATAAAGAGGTAATCTTATAGCAGCACAGAGGACATGATATAACTGGTGTCTGAAGAAACACATTTTAAATAGCAGTCATTGATTTATAGATAAATATTTATAGGGGTGTTAAACCATGATATGTTGTCCAAATTTGCAGTAATTTTAAAGTTACACGGCCAAAAAAATATTCAGGACAGTAAAATACATCTTAAATAGTATAGGACATTAGTGACTTGTCATGGCAAATATTTGTGAAAGTGTGTCATTTTATACAATTGTTTATGTCTTTCCATATGCAGAAAGAGTATTATTCCACTGTTAAAATTATAGATTAAATTTGAGAAAAGAGATACTTAAATTCTTACATTTCTGGAGTTTGTTTTCTTTTATTAAAATGGCAAATAGGTCTCAAACATATGAGTGCTGTTAAATGTATAGAGACATTGAGCATGGGAAAATATTTAATAAAACTAAAGCACACCCAGACACACCTTGGGTTCCCATACATATGTTGAAATCTCCAGGCAGATTTACAAGAACAGAAAGTATTTTCTGGGAGCGCAACTAATAGAGGGGAGCTTCCCCAATCACAAACCACTATTAACTTCTAACTGCTTCTGAGCTGGACCATCAGTTCTGACTCTCAGGAGATCAATGTTTCCCTAAACCAAATCCAAAGAGGAGACACAGACTGAATCAGAAATCTTTCCCCTGTCCTTTGCCTATTCCTTTGGACCCCTGATGACTTAACACTTAAACGTGAATCATATTGCATTTTCCTACATCAATATTAATAGCTGGCATCTATACATAATGCTTATTTTATAGCAAACACTATTCTTAGTGTTCACAGATACTAAGATGTTTAATTCTTATAACATCCCTGTGGGGTAAATAGTATTATTTTCAGAATCTCATTTTAGAGATAAATAAATTGAGGCAAAGAGAATAGTTTACATGACCAGTGTCACGTAGTTGTGTAAGTGATGAAGCCAGAGTTCAAACTAAGGAAGTCAGCTCCAGAGACTGTACTCTTAACCAATACACTAATCCACCTAAAAGACACACCATCAAACAAACTCCGATTTTGTATTTTTTGGGGGGGAAATACAAAGAGACTAAAAAGTTTGTATGTAGAATGCTATCTCCCAATTCATTTCATATTTTATTTCTTGTTTGCATTAATCTGTAGGTGAAATTAAATTTCATTTATGAAGCTTAAGAAAGTCACAAGCCAGATTTCTAATTTTATATATGTAGAAATACCTCTGGCTCCACAACTGGAGGAGGTTAGTGCTAGAGGTTAGCAATTAAACTTAAATGAGACTCACATAAAACAAAGTCAAAATTAAGAAATCCAATTTGGCAATAATGTGGTGTTTTAGAAGTCTTATATTCTCTCCAAACCACCTTGTCCTCAGGGAAATTCATTAGCTTACAACCAGACTTGTGGTAGATCCAGTTCAATTTAAACATGTATATGTTCCGTCTCTGTAGTTGCAGTTTTCAGTTAGGTAAAGACTTCAGATAAACAGTGTCATTATTTTTTTTCTCTTGTGTAACTGAAGATAATTGTATAAATTATAACTAAATTCTATATAAACCATGACCTCCTTGTAATTACCCCCAATTAATGTTTTTAATTGACATAATGATTCACTTTTTAGCTGACTACCTGAGGCATTTCCATTAACTCTCTGACATGAAACATACCGCAATCGCTCATGGGATGGATGTCTAACAGGTTTTTTGCCTTTTAAGTATATAGAGGAGCCTCTTAACTTACAAACAGGGTGAGTTCTCAAAGGTTATTGTCACTCCTTTGTAAATCCAAAGTAACTCCATTCAGTCACGTGCTCTCACTATTTGTTAGAGTCAGGAAAAGAAGAGAGGAGTAGAGCATGTATCTAATACTTTTTTAGATCGACATTTCCAGGATAAATTTTCTTATTGTTTCTATGTAGCATTTGTGCCTTACACTTATGATTATGAAGGCGAACTCCTCCAGAAGCAGAATTAAAGATAAATGTAATGTTTCTAGAAATTGGGCTGATTTACTGTCATAAGTCCCTGAATTTTGCAACCCGTATCAATATTACAACAAAAGAAATCAGTTTCTTTTGACTGGAATTTACGTTCCCAGGAATGGAGAACATTGACGTTATTTCAAATATTAAATGGCTTGAAACCCTAGTACAACTCAAGAAGACTTGAACAATTCTATTAACTCAGGGAAATTCTAGTTTCCTAGTCTGATGAACCTGCCCTGATTGCCCTGCAAATGTCTTCCAGTCGTTGATTACCTTTACAAATGGAAATACAAACTACAGACTAGCACATTTGCTGGCAAATGTCAGAATTGCAGAAGTGGAAGCAAATTCAGATACGGGTATCTGCAGGGATGTAAATAAAAGGGAAAAATCAATGCAATGTCAACATTTTGTCTCCTTATGAGTCTTATGTTCCTGATAAGGGTTAGATATCAAGAATACATTTACAGTTCAAAGACTATGCCATAAACGAGGTGAGTGGTAATGGAGGGGTGTCAGTATTTTAATTAAAGCTTCTTACTTACTTGGAAAAGGTGTTAGATTTACAATTTGAGACCTACTCTATTAATGAATCGTACCTTACAATACTGTAACTCTGAGGTCAAAAGATTGATTTGATGAGCATTTCTGAAATAATAAATAATGTGTCATCTCTGTTAAAATAAAAATTTTAATATTTTATTATTATTTTTTATTTAGACAGAGTCTCACTGTGATATCCAGGCTGGAGGGTAGTGGCAATATCTTAGCTCACTGCAACCTCCACCTCCCAGGTTTGAACAATTCTTGTGTCTCAGCCTCCCTAGTATCTGGGATTTCAGGTATGCATCACTGTGCCTGGCTATTTTCTGTATTTTGAGTAGAGATGACGTTTTGCCATGTTGACCAAGCTAGTCTCAAATTCCTGTCCTCAAGTGATCCTCCGGACACAGCCTCCAAAAATGCTGGGATTACAGATGTGAGCCACTACGCCTGGCCAAAAAATTTAATGATTTAAGAATAGCATATGGAATGAAAGCTACATTTTTTTTTATTTTTTAAGGGTAAAGATGAGCCACTGTTCTCAAAAAAAATTAAAAATAGATATATTCTATGATCCAGCAATTCTCCCACTAGGTCTATATCCAAAAAGGAAATAAAATCAGTATGTTGAAGATATGTCTGCACTCCTATCCTTACTATAGCACTCTTCACAAAATCCAAGATACAGAATCAACCTAAATTTTCATTAACGGGTGAATGGATAAAGAAAGTGTGATGTATATATACACATAAAGAAATATTATTCAGCCATAAAAAGAATAAATTTCTGTAATTTTCAGTGACATGGATGAACCTGGAGGGCATTATATTCAGTGAAATCAGCCAGGCACAGAAGGCACAGAAAGACAAATAGGACACCATTTAGAAATATATGGAATCTAAATGTTGTTCTCATTGAATTAGAGAGTTTAGCAGTGGTTACCTGAGGATGGAGAGAGGAAGGAGGAGGGACGAATAGTGACAGATGGGTCAACAGATACTGAGCTACAGTTAGATAGGAGGAATGTGTTCTGGTTTTCTATTGCATAGTAAGATAAATAGAGTTAACAATAATGTATGTTTCCAAATATCTAGAAGAGAGGTTTTTTTAATATTCTCATAACAAAGAAATGATAAATGTTTAGGGTGATGGAATGTTAGTTAACCTGATTTGATCATTTTACAATGTATACATGTATCAAAATATCATGTTGTGCCCCATAAATATGCACAGTTATTATAGCTGCATCATAAATTAAAATAAAAATGAAATTTAACCTCTGATAATAAGTAGTGTTTTTGAAAATAAAGCAATGATTTCACTCACTTCATGGTGTTTTGTTTTGTTTTGTTTGAGAAAGAGTCTTGCTCTGTCACCCAGGCTGGAGTGCAGTGGCACAATCTCGGCTCTCTGCAACCTCTGCATCCTGGGTTCAAGTGATTCTCCTGCCTCAGCCTCCCAAGTAGCTGGGATTACAGGCACCTGCTACCATGCCTAGCTAATTTTTGTATTTTTAGTAGAGACAGGGTTTCACCATCTTGGCCAGGCTGCTCTTGATCTCCTGACCTTGTGATCTACCTGTCTCAGCCTCCCAAAGTGCTGGGATTACAGGCAGGAGCCACCCCACCCAGACCGATTGCATGGTTTCTAAGATTTATATGCTAATGATCACGAAAGCTACATCTCTAGACTTGATGCATTATTATTTACTCTATTAATAAAAGCTTTAAGTAAAGAAGAAACACAATTAAATTTAGTAATTCCACTCTGTTGCAAAGGTGTCTTACAGGTTGGAGTATATGACTTGTAGATTGTGGCAAATGTGTCAAAATAGCTGCATGAGGAAATAAGAGGCAGAGCTCATGCCAAATCTATAAAAGGTTGGCCCGCGGTGCTGAGAGTCCTGCTATGCTTGAATTGTTATTGTGCCACTCAACATGTTTGAGTGATATAATCCAGAGGTACTCAGCTGTGTACTTACAGAGTAAAAGATGTGGACTACAGCACTGATACAGGGTTGAAATTCTGCTAGGCAGTTCCAGCAGAATGATAGGGATACAAAGTAATCAAAGATACTGGTGTGAGAGTAGTTGGCATGGTAAATCAGGCCTGTAGAAGGCCAAGAAGCAGAAGAATCAGGAGGAAGTTGATTAAGATAAGAGGATGGAGGCACAAGGGTCTGGACATTCTGATGAAATCAAGTGCCAAGTACAGGAGGTAGAAAACAGTGAGGAAAGTAAGTTCTGTTTCTTCTCATTCTTCTTGCCACATAGGGTTGCGGTGAGGGTTAAGTGTGACTGTAGATGAGACAAGTTTAAAAGAGTTCTGGTGCTCGGTAAGTCCTCAGTAAACCACCCAGTTGTTAACGGTAGTTGTAGTAGTAGCAGCAGTTTCAGTAATAGTATTAGATGTGGCAGCAGCAACAGTAGTAGTGGAGTGCCTTTCCTAAACTATTGGAATAACTTCTTCCCTATTCTTTCAGAAAATAGCTTCTAGTACATCCTCCACACTGCCATCATATCCCTCTGATTGAAACTTCTATTTATTTCCTATTGACTATAGATTAGATCAGAATTATTTAGCTGGGTATAAAAGGGCCCTCTGAGTTTATCTCTAGCACCTTCATGTCCACACACTTGGATTGAGGGATTGAACAAGTAAAAACCATTGCATACAGTAATTCTGAACATCTCATCTTTATATAATACAGCAAACACTCTCATCACTACTCCAAGTTTTGTTTCCCTCCTTGGAAATCATTTTTGTGTGCATGTGTACTTCTGTGAACCTGTGCACATGTGTTTGTGTGTGTGTGTGTGTGTGTGTGTTTGTATATTCTTTTATGGAAGTTAATTCTGATTCAACCAATCAGAATTATTTTTCCTCTTTATTTCTACCTTAATCATATATCTGTTATAGCATTTCCCATATAACAGCAATTTGTCTCTCCCATTAAATCCTTAATATTTTGTCTCAAGGACTCAGAACAATACATCATATCTAATATTCACTAACTAAACATTTGGAGATTGAATAAATGAGTGAATGCTGCAGTCTGAACATTTAAAAAAGTTATCTCATTATGCTTTTACTATGGTCTTGTACTTTTTGATTTGGATAGACACTTAAGAAAATAGTTTGTCAGTAATAAGTTGTCTATGAATAATTAGTCTTATATGAATACAATTTTTAAAAGTTAATATTGATTCTTGTCACGATTATTACAGTATTAACAGAGTCACAAATTTGAAAGTAGTTCTACTTCCCTTCAATGTGTGTAACAGTCATATTGTTTTTGAGAGTTTTAAATGTGTATCTATATGCAATTAATCTGTCACATTTGTAAACAATAGACATGTATAAATCATTTTTAGTTGATGTAAAAATAGTAAGTATCTTATTTGGCCATCTTGCCCATATGTATTCCATCTATATAACAAGATATAACATGTTGGATTCCATTGATATAACTCTCAAAATGACAAAATTATAGAGTAGAAAAACAGATCACTGGTTTTCAGGGGTTAAAGAAGGCTGGGTGGAGGGACTAGAGTGTAGCTACAAAGCGGAAGGCACAAGGGAATTCCTTCATAGTGACAGAAAACTTCTGTATCTTGATCACGATGGTGGTTACATGAAGCTATACATATAATTAAATTTCATAGGATTATACACATATGCATTAGAACAACTGAGTACATGCAAAAATTTGTGAAATCTAATTAATGTCTGTAGTCCAGTTGGCTGTATTTTCCCAATATCAATTTGCTGGTTTTGATAATGTATTATAGTTATGTAAAACATTACTGGCTGGGCTCAGTGGCTCACACCTGTAATCCCAGCATTTTGGGAGGCCGAGGCAGGAGGATTATGAGGTCAAGAAATCAAGACCATCCTGGCAAACATGGTGAAACCCATCTGTACTAAAAATACAAAAATTAGCTGGAGCTGGCGGTACACACCTGTAGTCCCAGCTGTTCAGGTGGCTATGGCAGGAGAATCACTGGAACCTGGGAGATGGAGGTTGCAGTGAGCCAACACTGTGCCACTGGACTCCAGCCTGGCAAGACAGCAAGACTTTGTCTCAAAAGAAAAGGACAAGCTGAGCGATGATGGATACTTGGGACCTCCCTTGGCTATTTTTGTACCCTCTTGTGAGTCCACATATTTTTCCTATGAGTCTATGTAGTCTATATGTATTTTCAAAAAAAAAGATAGAAAAAGAATAGTAAGTAAAGGTAGGAGAACAGAAAAGTCAAATAAATTTGCCAAGACATTGTTCAGAAATTTCTTTCTTTCTTCCTCCACGACTTTCTGGCAAGATTAGAGTATTATATAGCCCTTAAGTCTGAAAAGTTTGATGGAATACTTTAATTTCTAGTGAGTAGTCCTGCAGTTCCAAAGAAAGAAACTTAGCAAAAGGAATATCTAGCATCAGGATGTTCTGTTCAAAATTACCTTTGTCGGAATATTTGTGTAATCGAATTAAATCAGCAAGGCCGGTGGAATGCTTAGAATGGCAGTTAGCTTCTTTTTATTGCACAGACATATATCTTGATTTGTAATTGCTGGAAAAACAGGTTGCACATACTGAACTTTAAATCATCTTCCCAGCCATGGGAACTCGTATAGACATGTGTGTTAAGGACACACTGTGCCCTCCTTTTAATTTCCCAGAAGTTGGTTCTTAAAAAAAAAAAAAAAAAAAAAACCAGATCCTTTTCATAAGAAATATTCACTGGATAGTCAGCTTGTATACTTTTTCTTTCACTAAAATAAAAAGGGCAAAACTTACAACAATAAGTAACCATCCTATTCAAACAGTTTAACTGAACAGAAGTAAAATAATAATCTCTAGGAATCTTACAGGCAAAGCACTGTGAATATAATTATAAAATAATTGTGAACATTAAGAAAGTAAACATTTGATTTTGTAAAAATCAAATATGTTTTTTGTTGTTCACTATTATTTTTTAAAAAACGAATGAAAATGACTTTGTTAACCTGAGGAACATAGCCAGAAACTTGTGGGTTACTTGTATATTATTAACTATACATAGGCAATTTAATCTGAGCATTTGACATTTAAGGGAATAACAATTTATATTATTGATCTTTTAAGGTAAATTTCAGCGTGAAGTTGAGCTGTCAATGGCAGCTACCCAAACTATGCACTTTAAGTTGTTTATTTGGCTCATGGCTGTCTCTGATCAAATCAGATAATATATTTGAAGCGCCTGAAGCGATATAAAACTTTAATCCAAACTTTTTATTTACTCAAAATCTCTATATGCCTTGTTGAGGTCTCAGATCTCATTTATATTAGCTTTTTTGATATATAATTTATATACCTTGCAATTCACCAATTAGAAGGGTAAAATTTGATGGTTTTAATATACTCATAGTCATGTAAAAACTTCACTATAATCAATTTTAAAACATCTTCACACTTCAAAAAGAAATTCTCCTGGGCACAGCAGTGCATAACTGTAGTCACAGCCGGTTGGGAGGCTAAGGTGGGAGGATCATTTGAGGCCAGGAGTTAGGGGCTGTAGTGTACTGTGATAGTGCCTATGAATAGCCATTACACTCAAGCCTGAGCAACATAGCAACACTCCATCCCTTAAAAACAAAACAAAACAAAACAAAACAAAACAGAAATTCTGTACCTTTTAGCTACTGCTCTTCTATTCGCCAATCCCCTCAGCCCTAAACATACACTAATCTACTTTCTGTCTATATACATTGGCCTGTTCTGAACACTTCATATAATGTATTATGTAATCATATAATATACAGGTGTTTTGTGACTTGCCCCTTTAATTTAGCATAATGTTTTCAAAGGTCATACATGTTGTAACATGTATCCATATTTTGTTTCTTTTTTGGCCAAGTAACATTCCATTGTATGGATATACCACATTTTATTTATCCATTCATCAGTTAATGGACATTTGGATTGTAGTTTCTACCTTTCTCTA
Organism: Callithrix jacchus; assembly: GCF_049354715.1. Taxonomy (NCBI): domain Eukaryota; kingdom Metazoa; phylum Chordata; class Mammalia; order Primates; family Cebidae; genus Callithrix; species Callithrix jacchus. Next base: position 15,123,382 of record NC_133522.1, read on the forward strand.
TTATGAATATAGCTATTTTGAATATTCATGTACAAGTTTCTATGTGGACACATTTTCATTTATCTTGGAATTGGAGTGGAATTGCTGCATCAAAATGATAACACTATGTTTAGCTTCTTGAGGACCTGACAGTGGTTTTCAAAGTGTCTATATCATATTACAATCCAGTTAGCACTGTGTGAGGATCGAGCTTCTCCATATCTTCGCCAACACTTGCTACAGTCTGTATTTTTATTACAGCCATCCTCGTGCATTTGAGTTCCTATCTTATTGTAGTTTTGCTTTGCATTTCCTTGATCACTAATGATGTTTAGCATAATTTTATGTATGCTAAAAGATTATATATATAAAAAGATTAGTCATTTGTATATATTCTCTCTGGAGAATAATCTATTCAGATCCTCATCCATTTATCAATGGGATGGTGTATCTCTTTATTATTATGTTTTGTTATTTAGGTATTCTAAAAACAGATCCTTTATCAGATATATCATATTAAAATATTTTCACCCATTCTGTGGGTTGTGTTTTCACTTTCTTCCTAGTGTCCTTTGAAAGGTTAGTTTTAATAAAGTCCTATTTATCTGTTTTATGCTATTGTTGCTCATGCATTTGATATTATATCTAGGAATCTATGGTAAAAACCAAGGTCACATAGATTCACCTGTATGTTTTCTTTAAGAGTTTTAAACTTTTCATTTTTACATTTGATTCATTTTGAGTTAATTTTTGTGTGAAATAATAGCCCAATTTTTGCATGTAGATATGCAGTTGTCCCTGAACCATTTGTTGAAAAGATTATTCTTTCCCCACTTAATGGTCTCGGCCTCCTTGTTGAAAATCAGTTGACCATACACACATAGGCTTGTTACTGGGCTATCAATTTTATTCACTAACCATCTGTTCTGTGTAAGAATCACACTGTTTTGATTACTGTTGCTTTGGAGGAAAGCTTTGAAAATAGATAATGAGTCTTCCAACTATGTTCTTTGCAAGAGTGCTTTAGGTTAGTCTTAATTTCTTATGTCTGTCTGTCTATCTATCTATCTATCTATCTATCTATTTTAAATTAGTTTATCAATTTCTTAAAAGAAGCCAGCTCATATTCTGAAAGGGATTGAGTTGAATCTATAAATCAATTGGGAATATTGCCATCTTAACAATATTAGGTCTTTACATCAATGAATATAGATATTTTCCTATTTGTTTAAAGCTTCTTTAATTTCTTTTAACTAATGTTTTGTAAAATTCTCTCTGGGTCTTAATGCCATCACAAGCTTGAGAAAGCATTTACTTCCTGTTGATCCTCATAGGCTAATGCTCACTCTATAATTCTATCATATTTATTAGGTGCTGATTATAAATGAAATATATCCATAATTTATGAATACTTACCCTAAAATGCCACAGATATTTTACTTTTGTTTGTAAAGATTTTTTCGGGTTACCTCTCTAGCATCCTCACAATACAAAACCCTATGAAAAAGACATTGAGGTATGACTGGATTGTTGAACAAATGTTGTCCTATACAGTGTTGTTTGAATATTATTAAAGCAGTGGACTGTTCATATTTAGATTCAATTGATATTCATTTTTCAGTTAAACTTTTGGGTTTTCATTGAACTATTATTTAGTCATAATCAGGCCTATTTTGGAGAGGAAACTTGGAATGCTGCTTCTAAGCCTCCTGTGTTCTGTCCCTTTTGAAATGGGAAAAAACATACCATCTTTACCTTTGCACATGGATACCAAGTTTTGAAAGTATTTGTGTCTTTTTCCACTCAAAAATACAAAATAGGTACCACATTGGTAATTGTTGCTGAAAATTGTTCCATGAGGCATCAGCCATATGACTTCCTGAGATGGTTGTCTTTGGGGAGGGAAAATTATTTATGATTTAAAGTGTAGCACAAACGTTACCTTCAATAGGATGCCTTCTCCATATCCCAGTTAGTATTTGTTTATTTGTTCTCTGTCTCTAAGTCACTTTATAAATATCTTTATTGTGACAGTTTTCCACTGCTGTGTTTCCTTGGTTGCCTCCTCAAAAAACTACTGTGAACATTTGGAAGGAAGACTTTGCCTCATTTTTGCATGTAGCCATAAGATAAAGTTTCACATGTAAGAGGAAGTAAATAAATGCACGCATTTTAATATTTGGCTATCAACTTTGGCCATGATCATTGTGTTACCAATGGGTGTCTCAGTGTAACAAAATGATAGGCCAGTACTCCATTCCACCTGTGTGTGTGTATGTGTCTTCCACATCTAGAATTTTCTTTTTCTTTTTTTTTTTTTTTTTTTTTGAGATGGAGTATCTTTCTGTCTCCCAGTGTGGAGTGCAGTGCCACAATCTCGGCTCACTGCAAACTCTGCCTCCTGGGTTCAAGCAATCCTCCCATCTCAGCCTCCCAAGTAGCTGGAATTACAAGAGTGCACCACCATTCTTTCCCAATTGAATGCTAATTTTTGTGTGTTTGGTAGAAAAGAGTTTTACCACATTGGCCAAGCTGATCTCAAACTCTTAACCTCAGGTGATGCACCTGCCTTGGCCTCCCAAAGTGCTGGGATTACAAGCATGAGCCACTGCTCATGATCCATTCAGTGCCTTTGTTTGAAACGAAACTGTTTATTTCTGATTAGTGTGTGTCACATGATTGTCACCTAGCCTAACAAAAGCATTCATTATTGTAACTCAATTAACATTAGACTTTAGAAAAGCAACAGCAATAATTCTATATTATATACTAGTGATCCCATGGACTAATTTCCCACAAGTTTTTCTGAGAATATACTTTATAGCTGCTGTTGCTATTACTTTTAACTTTAAACCATAATCCAAATATGATTCATTTACTGTGTTTAACTATTATTCCTTTTTGTTGCACAGTTTCTAAATCTTGGCATTATTGACATGTCGGTCAATCATTCTTTGCTGTGGAGAGAGGTGAAGGCTCTCTTTGAATGATAGGATTGCTGGCAGTATCACTTGTCTGTATCTGCTAGATACCAGTAGCATTCCCCTCACCCCCAATTTGTGACCATCACAATTGTCTCCAAATGTTATAGAATGTTCCCAAAAGACAAAATAAGCTTGGATTAGGAACCACTGCTCTATTTTAATCTGGAAGAGTACTTCCATCTTCCAGAATTTTAGTTAGCTATGTCTGGATAAAAGTCTATTATTTTATACCTGAATTATATCAGCATACACCACAATCCCTCTATGAACAGTTTCGGAATTGCTAATTTCAATAAGAAACAATGAGCATTTGAGCAGTCATAAAAACCACCTGAGAAACTTGCCAAATTCCAGTTCCTGGGCTTTTTTCCTCCATATTCTGACTTAGCGCTGAACTGAAACCTGGGAGTCTGAGTTTTTGTAAATACACCAAGTGATCATTGTCCTAAGTCAAGTTTGGGAAACAAACAACTAGGTCTTATGACACCAAATCCAAGGGCCATAGCAAATGTACACACCTGATGCAACCCTCCTCTCCTTTTTCATTATTTTAAATATTATTTTCTTCCCAGACTTTGCTCAAAGGACACTCAGATTCTTTTTTATATCTTTGTTTGTTATTCTTTCTTCCTTGGTGAATTTTCTTCTTCTTTCTACCACTTCAATTTGGGGATGCCTATGTACAGGACCTGCTTTTCTGTATAAAGGAACAGCCTGAATTTAATGGTTTCAACTGTCATCAATAGTGCAGTGTATTCCACATTTATGTTTACTACAGACTTTCACTAACTTCCTCAATGTCTTGATTGCATTTCTGTGAAGTATTTTCTTTTAATCCTAACCTGTTAACCACACAACTTAGCATCTTTTTTGCCATAATTGCTCAGTTTCTTGATTTTAAATTCCAATTAATTATCATTCATTGCTGGTGGCATTGCAAGCTTGTGCAGTCACTTTAGAGGACACTTTGGCAGTTTCTTACAAAACTAAACGTACCCTTATCATGTGATCCAGCAACCACACTCCTTGGTATTTCCTCAAAGAAGCTGACACTTTTGTTACACAGAAACTGGTGCATCTTTATTCCTAGTTACCAAACTTGGTAGCAAGCTAGATATCATTCAGTAAGTGAATGAATACATTTATTTTTCGATGGATAAATAAAACCAGACAATAGTGTATTATTCAATGTGGAAAATAAATGAGTTGTGAAAAGATATGGAAGAAACTTAAATTCATATTACTGAGTGAAAGAAGCCAATCTGAGAAAGCTACATACAATATGACATTCTGAAAAAGGCAAAATGATAAAACAGTGAAAAGAACAATTTTTTTTAGGGGGTGAGAGAAGGAATGGATAAATAGGTGGAGTCCAGATGATTTTCAGGGCAGTGAAACTATTTCATATAATACTATAGTATTCGGTGCATATTATATACGTTTATTCAAACCCATAGAATGTACAATATCAAGAGTTGAATTCTAAGCCATGGACTCTAGGTTCTAATGATGTGCAAGGTAGATTCAGCTGTTGTAACAAATGTTTTACTCTGATAAGGGATGTTGATAGTGGAAGAAGCTATGCATATACTTAAAGTTGTTCTAAAACATCAAATCTATTTTAAAGATTGTATTCATTACTCTGTTATTTTTCCTGAGCCCTATATTGACTGCCATTTGATCATTGTACCCTCTTTTCCCTCTTTTACTCTAAGGTATAGTCACTATATTCTCAAATCTTCCCCTAGAGCAGAAGTTCTCAACCTTTAAGTTAAAACATATCACATAGGAAACTTTTTAAAAGGCTTATTTCTAGTCATCATACTGAAAGTATCATGTTAAAAATGTTGATATGTATTTCAGGAATATGAATTTTTAACAAGCACTCAAAGTAGGTCTGAAACTGACCATCTAGGAAGCAAGCATTAAAAACCCCTTTTCTTTACGATGTCTGACAAATTTATCACCTTCTCCCTTTTTCTATAACTTCAGGCTTATTCTATTCACGCAGAGGTTACAATAACTTCTTTGCTGGTTATCCTAATTCCAGTCTCTTCTTGCTACAATTATCCCTTTGTAGGCTGCTAAAATAATCTTCTGCAAATGCCATTTTTATCACATTGCTTTCCTGCTCAAGAATCAGCTACTCCTACCATATCAAGTCTAAACTCTTGGCCTATAATTCAAGGTCCTCTGTCAGCTAGCACTTTTGTACCTCTCTAATTTTATCTTTTCCCACTACAGACTGACTCTCCCATCCAGCTAAATCCAGCCAACTTTCCATTCTTCCCTGCTACTTCTTTCTACTGAGTTCCCTGCCTTTGCGTTTCCCTTCAATTGGAAAGCCCTTCTCTTTCATTTTCCCTTAACTTATAATAAAAATTTGTTCCTAACTCATCTGCCTCAGAAAAATTTTCTTGATTAAAATTTTTCACCTACTCATTATACTGATTGAATAAAAATGACTTACAGGACGATGATTCAGAAGTGCAGAAATCACAGAAGAAGCCTCTGCTATTAAAAAGTAGGAAGAGCATGTTATTTTCCCAATTAACTTTTGAAAACAAAGATTTACTGTACTAATTATAGTAATCTGAATATTAATGGAAAATATATGGAACAAACTACTATAAATAGATGGGCTAAATGTTTAATATAAGTATGGTAGTTGGAGTAAATATGATAATGAGACAATAGAACATAAAGAACCAGTAGGAGCCAGGCACAGTGGGTCCCACCTGAAATCCCAGCTAACTGGGAGGCTGACTTGAGAGGAATGCTTGAGGTCAGGAGTTCAAGACTATCCCAAGTAACATAGTGAGACACCTCCCACCCCACCTATAGTTTTGTTTTGTTTTATTTTTTAATAAAAATCCTGGCCAAGTGCAATGGCTCACACCTGTAATCTCAGCACTTTGGGAGGCCAAGGCAGGCAGATCACAAGATCAAGAGATTGATACCATCCTGACCAATATGATGATATGATGAAACCCCATCTCTACTAAAAGTACAAAAATTAGTCAGGCGTGGTGGCATGCACCTGTAGTCTCAGCTACATGGGAAGTGAGGCAGAAGAATCTCTTGAACCTGGAAGCAGAGGTTGCAGTGAGCTGAGATCATGCCACTGCATACCAGCCTGGCAACAGAGCCAGACTCTGTATCAAAAAAAAAAAAAAAAAAAAAAGAACCACTGGTAAATAAGTGATTGGAGAAAAGAGAGGAACTGCTAAGATGTGAGATGAATGTGATGGCAAACTACAAGATCAAATTAAAATGAGATTAGAAAGTGAAGCCTCAGTGCCTATGCAATTGAAGATTTAATCTTCTAAATCCTTCCCAGAAACAGTTTTGGTAATATATGGATATCAGTTGTTTTCATTTTATAGTCATATCTCATACATCTAAGCAATGATTGTTTTCTTCAAAGTAGGCATTTCCTGAGCCTGCGAAGCAAAAACCGTTTACCAGAAATTCCATTTGGATGACGTGCTCTAAACATACTTAGTTCATTCAGCACAATCAGATCTATTTTCAGATGGCACTGGGAATTCATGAGGGTTTCTGATTTTCTATGACCTTGTCAACACTTGGACTTACCCACCCTCCAAATTCTATTAATTCAATGGGTGCTGTGTAATATCACATTGTGATTTTGCTTGCATTTGTAGAATTACTAAAGAATTGATACATTCCACAGTGTATTAGAAGCCACTGTGGCTACCCTATGTATGAATTTCCTAATTACATCTGCTTAACTCTTTTATATTATCTAAAATTACTTCCCCATATTTAATCTACATCAGGCATGTTGAATCCAGAAATACAAGGTTTTGGCTAGCCTCCTTAGCTTTCTACATGCCAATCTTCAATATAATTCTGTGTACATTTCTATTTTAGCACTCTGCACATTTTAGGAAAATTGTTTATATCTGCTTTTTTCATAAGCTGTTTTGTGTTTTCTTTTAAACAAAGCAAAACAAGAATATTTTTATTTCTAACTCCTAAGAAATCGGAGATACATAGTAAAGGTAGTACCAAGATACATTCCATAGTGACATTTTCTTCTTACGATTCTAACAAGAAAAATTATTTGTTCTCTCTGCTAAGATGAGAAGAACCAAGACAAGCTATCATTGTGGATCTATTCATGGGGTTTGCTAGACTCTTAGAACAATCTGCAACCCCCTATCACAGTCACCCTGAACCTAGAGACCTCACACTTCCTTTTTCCTGGTAACATAAATTTTTGGAGCTCAAGAACTTTGATCAAGTTTGCCTGAGAATGAAAATGATGAAAAAGGCAGGAGCCAGGCACGCTGAAGACTTGTCCTGTCTTGTGGCATAGCAGGGGAAGATTGCAATGGTATGAAGCAGACTGGAATGAGTAAAGAAATAGAATTAGATATGTATTTTGAAATGAGGCAGTTAATATATTTTGGGTACACCCAGGTTCAAGAGAGACAAATCTATATAAGGTGATGGGAAAAAGGCCAGCAGACTGGCATACGTTGGTTTTGAGAAAGGAGCGACAAACACTGGGTGTGCTGCAGCAATCGACCCCAGGAGAGGCCAGCAGAGCAAAAAGGTTATCACACCTGCCAAGTGGGTGGGGCCAACATGCAGGGAATCTGGAAGCCAGAACAAAAAGAGTTGGAACTTAATAGGCCTATCATTAAATTGTAAGATCAAAGTCAGTGGAGTGGATGTTAAAGTCAGCCAAGAGCGAGAAATATTCCAGACCCAGGAGCGGTAAAGACACTCAACAATAATTAAGATAAATTGTTTTAAATAACTCCACAGCAGTAAACTTTTGCTTATTTATTCACTAATAACAAATGTATTTTGGATGGCTTGTAAAGGTTGGTCACTGGTGTTGATCAGTGGAAATAGTAGTACACAGACAAAATATTGGCCTTCAACAGATCACAAACCATCACATTTGGCCTTCATCAGATCACAACAGATCACTAGCCTTAACACTTAGTGGGAGAAGACGGACAAAGCAAAACTGAATAAGCATCTTATATAGTATGTTAGATGTGGATGAGTGCTAAGGAAATAAATTAGGAAAGAGAACAAAGGAAGTGTCTACAGGGAGGGTGCAATTAGGTCGTAATTCTACACAGGCTAACTAGGGATGATGACAATGGAGTGAATGCATGCAAGCACGAAAAGGGAGTGAGCCGTGTATGCTAGTCACAGAGAAGAGTAAGCGCAGAGAAGAGTAAGCGCAGAGACCTGATGATGTAAACATGTGTTCATGATGTATCGGGGAAAAGCAATGAGAAGAATGAGCAAAGGGGTGAAAAGAGCACACACAGCCAGAGAAGTAAGATGGATGAGGAAGATCAAGCAGGCCCTCTATGGTCCATTACAAAGATTCACATTTTATTTACAATAAAACTTTGAGCAGAATATTGTGAGCCTATTTACATTTAAACTTGCCCTCTCTATCTGCTACATTGAGAAGAAACAAATTGAGCAAGGAGGGAAGCAGAAGAAACGGGGCTATTACAGTGAAACCAGTGGTGAAATGGTGGCTCACATCTGGGGGCCTGGCAATAGAAATTGTGAGAACCGGCCGGGCGCAGTGACTCAAGCCTGTAATCCCAGCACTTTGGGAGGCCAAGATGGGTGGATCATGAGGTGGAGAGATCAAGACCATGGTGGTCAAAATGGTGAAACCCCATCTCTACTAAAAATACAAAAAATTAGCTGGGCATGGTGGTGCGTGCCTGTAATTCCAGCTACTAGGGAGGCTGAGGCAGGAGAATTGCCTGAACCCAGGAGGCGGAGGTTGCGGTGAGCCGAGATCACGCCATTGCACTCCAGCCTGGGTAAGAAGAGCGAAATTCTGTCTCAAAAAAAAAAAAAAAAAAAAAAAAAAAGAAAGAAAGAAAGTGTGAGAACAGTTGAGAGTATGGACATATTTTGAAGGTATTGGCAACAACATTTGCTGTTGAATTGGAGGATTGTAGATGGGGGTGAAAGTAAGAGATGAGTCACGGTGATTTCAACCATAAAGAATGGAATTGCCATTTACTGAAAAGAGAAAGGCCATAGGAGTGTAAAATCAAAGTTTGAATTTTTAGTATTCTGAGGTTGAGGTGCTTATGAGATATACAAATGGAAATAAATGAATGATAGCATATCAGAGTGACGTTGAAGTGAGACGTAGGAATGGAGATATACATTTGAGAACCATCAATAAATTCGTACTATTTAAATTGACAATAGTAGTAGAAATAGCCATGCTAGAGAGTAGAGAGATGGAAAAAAGATCCAAGGTTTTTTTTCTTTTTAGAATTTGAGAAGCTGAGAAGTTACTAGCAAATGAGAATGCAAAGGAACAGAGATGTAGAAGGAAAACTGAGGAAAAATGACTGAGCATTGAGGTGAAGAAAATAAACCAACGGGAGGGAGGGATACAAGAACCAACAATGAAACAGTGGATTCAGCAACATGGAAGTTATTGGGGACCAAGGTGCTTTTTTGATAGTGAATATTATTTTTGGCAAAGTCCAAGATATACTCAATTGTATAAATTAAAAATAAGATGAATATACAGAGGCAGGTTGCGGTGGCTCACACCAGTTATCCCAGCACCTTGGGAGGCTGAGGTGGGTGGGTCACTTGAGGCCAGGAGTTCAAGAACAGCCTGCCCAACATGGTGAAATCCCATCTTTACTAAAAATACAAAAATTAGCCAGGCATGGTGGTGGGCACCTGTAATCCCAGCTACTCGGGAATCTGGGACAGGAAAACAATTTGAACCCGGGGGATGGAGGTTGCAGTGAGCTAAGATCATGCCACTGCACTCCAGACTGGTAAACTCCAACTCAAAACAAAACAAAACAAACTAATGGATGAGTAAGCAGAATAGCCTCATTTGTTGGGAAAACAATATAAGCTTATAAAGTTAAAACTGACTTTTTTTTCATGCTTGTCTTGGTGGAGACAATTCTAAATAAAGTAACTGTTGGAATTATGTAAACAATGATGTAGTTGAAATTTGCGTATAGCTTCCTAGTACAACCAATTTAAGATTTAATTTCTTTAAATTTCATCTCATTATTTTGTAGACTCTTCTAAAATGTTTAATCTTGACCAGGATTTTTTTTTTCCATTTCTTCTGGAGATCATTAAAATGGTTCTTATTTACTGAATACCACCAAGAGCCAGGAAAATTATATTAATCTTGTCATTGTGTAGCTATACATAGTATTATTCCCATCACCTTCAGGGCAAAACTATTCTAGACTATTGTGGTTAGGAGCATTTTATATAAAGTCAATATTATATAATTAGCACAACTGAGTAGGAGAGCTGGTTTCCTTGGCACAAAAATAGACTTTGGAATTTTTTGTTTGTTTGTTTCATTTTTGTTTTTGTTTGGGTTCTGGTCTTGCTCCATCACCCAGGCTGGAATGCGTGGTGCAGTCACAGCTCACTGCAGCCGCAAACTCGGTTTAGAGGACACTGCCATCTCAGCCCCTGAGCAGGTGGGCCTGCAGGCACACCCACCATGCCTGGCTGAGTTGTTTGTTTGTTTGTTTGTTTATTCTTTTTGTAGAAAAGGGGTCTCAGTATGTCACCCAGTATGGTTTCAAATTCCTGGACTCCAGTGATCTTTTCTCCTCAGCATCCCAAACTGCTGGGATTACAGTCATGAGCCACCATGCACAGCCTACATTTTGTTTTCTTAATTTTAATTCACACAATACCTGCCTTAATGCTTCACCTGACAAAAGTCCTCAGCATTTACACTGAATTACATTAAACTAAAAACTAAGCCACAGTTATGAAGTATAAAAGTGACTCTGAATCTAGTAATCAAGTGATATAATATTCTAACAAAATAGGTTAGAAAAGGACAAGAAGATGATCATACTGAATGTGGTAGAGTGACATTCAGGAGGCAAATAGTCACTTACAAGAATAAAGGTGGCAATTTTTTGAGAACTGTTTTTGGGAGAAATGTAAACCTATTTTGAAAACACAACTAGTTCAGTTTAACAAAGGCAAAAGGAAATTGAATGCAATATTTAAAGATAATAATCTGTAAAAATTTCTGCCTGAATTTAATAAGTAAATGTGCTGATATGTTTGTATAAGATTATTTATTCAAATTCCAAAGTAAAAAATAAACAACAGCAAGCAATTACTGCATTTTTAAATTAAATACAATTAGGATACAATTTTTAAATTTTAAACATTGGAGGCAACCCAAAATAATAATTAGAATTGATTTTGACCTTTGGGTATATTGTGTACTATGAAATTATTATAGGTTTTGCTGATTTATCATAATAGCTCAATATTTTCTATTTCATAAGTTCTTTATTCAAACTAATAACTGATGAAAGATAATATTTTATTTTGCTTTTGAATCATCAGCATACTTTAGCAGACAATGACTGTAAGCCAAGAGAGAAACTGGTAATGTATTACCCTCAAATAGTTTCTTAGAGGCCACATGTTTTTCACATATTCTAGGCATCTGGAATATCTCCCTCTGTTATTTGGCATACTATTTTTTCTGCAATAATTTACAAGCTATAACTGCTCTGGGTAAAAAATTTTCTTAATCATTATTACATGCTTTCTATCAAAAGTTCTAAAATCTTTGTTACCACTGATACTAAACTGATACAGAAAATAATTCAGAATGCTGAAAGAGCATACCCATTTATTTTTTTAAAAAACTTTTTCTATTTATTAACAAAATCAGAAGTCTCTTATAAAAGGCTTACTTTTAATATTATGTTGTACTTACAGAACTATTTTAGCTTAATCGTTTTTCAGAGTAAAAGTAAAATTGAATGGGTAAAATAAATATACTTTGCCTAAAGAGTTTGGCAAATGTTTCATAAGGCTTTCTAAAAGGCAAAATAAACTTTATAGTATTTAACACCAAATTGGGTTTTTTAATGGTAAATTCAAGGGTATTTAATTTTTCATTAAATCTGGATTTACATTTTTATGATCTTAGAGGTCATAACTTATTTATGCTGAAACATTCGTTTTCCTAAATTACAGCTCTGCTCTTTCAAGCATAACACTCTGAAAATGCATTTCTTGGTATTACACTAAATGATACCAACTGTATTATCAATTGCAAAGATTTATTTTTATCATTACTATAGTTATCCCATCAAGTCTAGAAAGACTCTGAGTGATCCATGTCTGGTTCTTATAGTGGTACATATATATCACATGTATTTGTATCTGCATGGAACATTTCAGGAACATAAAATTGATGAACTTTCAAGCACAGAGGGCTCATATAATCCAATGTTATTTTGCAAATGCAGATCTGAAGAACCAGAAAGCAAAGATTATTTCCAAGTGATGTGCAGCTAGTGAGAGAAAGAAATAGAGGCCTGAGTTTCAAACTATAAGTCCAGTCCCTTTAACTACAAAGTATCTCACTTCCAATGACTGTCATTATACTTCTACTAAAAATAAGATGTCACAGGTCTATAGCAGGGGTTACAAGTTTTTATTTCCTTTTAAGTTCCGGACAGCAAAATTTTAGTCCTGGAAGACCATGCAAACTGTGTCACAAATACTCATGTCTGTAGTTATGGCATGAAAGGAACCATAGACAGGGTGCCAAAAAGAAGTAGGTCTGTGTTCCAATAAAGTTGTGTAATATGATGTTCATCTAATATAATTTTCACATATCACAAAACAGTATTCCTTTGCTTTCTGTCAACCACTTGGAAATATTAAAACCATTATGAGTTTATGGAATGTAGAAAAATATTCTATGGTTAGATTTGACCTTTGAGTCTTAGTTTGCCAAACTGTGGTACCGAACAATTGGTTCGATGTTTTGAAGCATGCTGCCTATAACACACACACACACACACACACACACACACATGCACACACATTTTTAAAGATAAAAAGATATTCCACACTGGGAAAATTTTAGAATTTCCATTTTTAGTTAGATTACCCTCTTAAATTACTAATTGTACTAATGTACATATCACAATATTAGTACATATAATTTATAAACAAAAATATATAGATTTAATGAAATTTGGCTCAATCATTTTTACTATCTGTTAATTCCAATAAAAATATTTGGAGTTTACTGGTTCAGAGAACAGTGATCAGAAACGAATAGGAGAAATTTAATAAGAATATGCATATAATCTTGGGAATTCTCTAATGGGTAAAATAGAATTAATTGTACTACCTCCACAAAGTTATGTCAATTAAATAAAATATTACAGGTAAAGTACCAATATGTTGCTTGAGATTTACTAGACAATAAAAAATTTTATTATTATATTTCGCTTAAAATAGTTCCTGAGTAAAGACTGGATATTCAACTGGATTTGACAAAGAAGACAGCTGAATTAATCTTTAAGAGAATGCTGAACAATAACACAGTATCTCCACCTCACACTTTTATGGTGCTTTATAATTTTCAAAGCACGATTGGTTGTGTTTTGTTTCTCTACCTCACACTTTTATAGTGCTTTACAATTTTCAAAGCACGATTGGTTGTATTTTGTTATTTGATACATACCACAATTCTATGGGCTAGGCAGAGCCAACATATTTTGAGGAACAAGGAGACATTATTTCTATTTTATAAGAAAACAAATTAATTCCCAACTGAAAATGATGGCATCATTCCAGAACCAGGATTTTTAACTTCACTTCTTAAGGGAAATGGTAAACTACAAATAAATATTTGGCTTGCAATGAGTCACACATGATGAGAGGAATATTAACAGCATTCATGATGCCAAATGTGAGAGTGTTTTGTTACCTAGTAACTTGAGAAATGTTTGAGGCAACTAGGAACAATTGACCTAGATAAGTAAGGCTTCAGTGTATGAAGGGTAACCCTCTAAAATTTTTTCAAGATTTGCCATGTAGAATCGAGAACAGATAGATTATTGTATTTCCCTAAGAGATAACTAGAACCAATGAGAAAATAACTTTTGACAAAATGCAAAGAAGTAGTTCTAATAATAAAATAGTACAACTGTGAAATGGTCTAGCCATAAAAGAGGTAATTCCTTTAAAATCTGTAAAATTACCTGTTAAAGAGCAGATTCTCACAAATGAAGTAAATTTGTGCTGAATTTCTTGGACGACCCCTTCTATCCTTAAAAATCCATGATTTCAAACTCCATCCAGGTTTAAAACCATTATTGTTCTAAGTTAAGTAACTTATTCTAAGTGAAGTAACTCAGGAATGGAAAATCAAAATCGAATGTTCTGTCTTAGAGCTTAACTCTGAGGACACAAAGACATAAGAATGATACAACGAGTTTTGGGGATTCAGGGAGAAGGTGGAAGGGGGTTGAGGGATAAAAGCCTACACATTGGGTACAGTGTACTCTGCTCGTGTGACATGTGCACAAAAATCTCAGAATGTACCACTAAACAACTTACCCATATAACCAAAAAACCCAAAAAGTATATCAGGTTATATTTTTTTAGAAAGTTCAATAGATTTTTGAACTTTGAACATTGAACTATTGAACTTTCTAAAAAAATATAACCTGATATACTTTTAGGATCATAGATTATAGAACTCTATTATTTATAGATTGGTGTTGTGTACATGAAATTGTATTATGGTTTTTAAGAGTTTTATTTAATATTCTGCCTCAATACAACTCCTAAGCATGACTTCGACTCAAACACTTTACCAGTGTTTTGGAAAAATTGTGGTAAATAAATTAAAAATATTTTATTTTAAATATTGAAATTGTTTCTGTATTTAAGATTGACAACTAAGAAAAACAAGGTTGATTTTTAATGGATGTTCTTACCAAAGCTTCCAGCTGTCCTCTTTGTATATTATTTTTCAAAAGATGGCAGTATACATTGGATCATTTCACAGAGGGAGTCTAAGTGCATGAACACAGGTGACACTGATGATGCATTTGCATTTGAAGTGGAACCTGTGCTGGATATAACTCCTGTCATTAAAATCGTTTAAAGTTATGTTTGTAATGTAACTTTTATATGATTGAACGAGAGATTGTCCTAATTAACTCATGTTTTTTTTGTTGCTTAAAAGCTATACATATTTAATTAATGTCATTATTTTATATGTTTTATAAAATTTGAGTAATGCACTTGGTTAAAGGCTTTTATTTGTACATAGTATCCATTTAAATGACAAAGCTTAAATTTTCTCAATATTATCTATTTAAATGACAAAGCTTGAATTTTCTCATTATGTCTATATTTATTATATAGAAAATTTAACTTCTTAGAGTATACCAAAGCCAATGACATGTGATCAGATCCTTGATACTCTGTTTCATACAGTGCTGTGCTATTTCCATTGTATTGTTGGCAAGTATTGAAAAGAAGCAGATTTTGTCTGTTGGTTTTTGGCTGTTATATGAATCATTCTCAAAGAATGAACCCTTAGTTAAGGATGGGTGAGGAACAGAGAATGGATCAGGGGGCTTCTACTTTCTTCATTACTATGAAATCTGTTGCTCGACATACACACACACAAAAAGAAGCAAATGATGATTTATTCCTGCAGCATAGAGGACATCATTACATATTTCCCTCTTCTTCAGACATATATACATATACATATATATACATATACATATATATATATTCAGCCAGTACATATTTTTCTATTCTTCAGACATATATACTACATACATATACACACACACACACACACACACACACAAAATGTGTGTGTGTGTGTGTGTGTGTGTGTGTGTGTGTGTGTGTTCGGCCAGTACATATTTTACTGAGTATTCAGTTACCAAATACCTTTTTATATCTATGTATTTTATATTCATATACATTTTATATTTAATAATGACCCTGTCTCTTGAACTTCATTTGAGCCTACTTGTACTATTTTTCTTCCAATGAAATATGGAACAATTATTTTAGAGAAAGCAAAGTTCTGAAATTCTAAACTGCTTCTTATTTTGCATAAATTTTCTTTCTTAAATCTTCCTCTTTGTTTAACTTTTGCTATAATATAAATAATAATCATTTATTTTTTATGATAAGTATTTTGCATAAATGAACTCAATTGAGCATCAGAGCACCCCTTTTTAACTGAGGAAGAAAAGGAAGCTTAGAGATGTTTGCTGACTTAACTTCTCACAAATACGGTGAATGTCAGAGCTTGGATTTGAACCCAAGAAGTTCAGCCCTAGAGTCAACACTCATCCACCTAAATCATTCGACCCACATATAATACTTGTTTAGTTGAATTCATCCTTTACACATATGATCATATATAGTTTTCTACCATCACAAAATTATGCAATAATCTTAAAAAAGACAAACGAACTTACTTTTAGTTTTCAAGAATTTCAAATAAATAATCTTTGTTTGATGTGAGGTAGAAAAATTGTCCAGTGTCCTTGACAGACAGGCCCCAATGTGTTGAGGGCAAAGCCATGATTGCTTTTTTAAAAAATTATTTATTATACTTTACATTCTGGGGTCCATGTGCAGATCATGCAGGTTTCTTACATAGGTATATATGTGCCCCGATGGTCGTTGGTTGGATCCACTGCCCTATCATCTACATTAGGAGTTTCTTCTAATGCAGTCTCTTCCTAATCCCCACCCCATACTATTCCTCCCCTAACCCCCCAACCCCCAGACCCTGGTGTGTGATGTTCCCCTCAACATGTCAGTGTGTTCTCATTGTTCAGCCCCCACTTCTGTGCCAACCTAATACCTCACAATTCAGATTGGTTTTTCTTTTTATGTTCTCTCACATACCCATTACTTCTTAATCTTCTTTTATGCCAACCGTTAAAACACTTAATACTCCTTCAAATTTCATTTCATTATGTCAATATTTGCATGATTTTTAAAAGAAGATACTCTTGACAATGAGAAAATATTGCTTTATCTGTTTTAGCAAAGATTTGATACATTTTCAGAATTTCATTTGCATGGTTCATCATACTTTTTCCAGAGTGTACTCTCTGACACTTGCCGTTTTTGAGGGGTGGAGAATGAAATAAAACAATGTGTGGGAATACCGTGTGAGGTCATTTGAGGCACTACACCAGGATATTAAAGCAGTATTTCAAGAAGTTCAGTGTAGAGACCTGTTGATCTGGAGAAATTTTAAAATATTATAATGCCCAAATTTGCACATTCAAGTAAAATTACCTTTGTATATATCAAGGTAATAATAAAAACCTTCTAACTATAATTATTTAGAGTCTTTGGAATTTACATCGATATTCTCATTTTATTCACATATGTGCTCTGAGGGGTAATCCAAGTCATCTACGAATCGGACTCAACAATTCTGTCTCTAAAATGAGTTCTCAATCTCCCCACTAGTGACTCTGCCCACACTCTGCATGTATAATCCACCTGAAAGTAACCATCAACTCTCAACTCGAAGGCTTTCCACTCTGGTCTCCTTGTATTCTTGTCTCCCTGAGAGTCATTCTCTGCATGGACACCAAACACTACCTTTCCCAAAGCATACATCAGGACATGAAACTCTTTGCTGTAAACCTTGTGGAGTCCTGTTGAACACAGGTTGACATTCTCGTGTTTTCACCTGGGCTACAATATGTTGCATGTAAATAATCCTAACTTCCATTCTGCCCTTAACGTGGTCTGCTCTCTCTTGAGCTCACTGTGTACTGGCTATGAGGCCACCAGCGTTTCTCTTTCCCACTCTTTCCAACCCTCAAGATCTAGTCCAAGCTTTTTAAAAAAAAAAAAAAAATTGTTTCTCCTGATAAGTAAGTAATTTCTTCTAGAACTCTCTCTCATCATTGAGGTTTAAAATTCAGTGTCACTTCCCAAAGACTACATCTAAAGTAGCTATCCCCTCCTCCCACTCTCATCTGGTGACATATAATTTATAGATCTTACAGTGTTAATCACTTGCTGCAGCAATTTTATTGATATATTGATTATTCCATTTCTGTACTTCAATCTTATAGGAGTGGTCTCTCTGTCTCTATGAGACCAGAAAACTTCTCTAATTTGCTGTTGACTATTCAGTGCCCCACAGAGAGTAGGTGCAAAATAGACTTTTGTTGAGCTATTGAATCTTTTCAGTTACAAAACTCTCCACATTAATCTTCCTGAGATTATAGAAGAGACATAATTAGAGTACAGACACATCAAAATTGTTCTTCACCTAAAGCGGTATAGCCAGTGTGAGGTCAATTTGAAAGGAGGATGTGGGTGTCTGGATTTTGTATTTTTAGTTAAGATTTTTCATTAAACTACTCACTGTGTTCTTTATTGATTTGATTATTTAGACAACATCTGTTAAAATTTCACAGTTAAAAAAACTTATTTTTGACCACTGCACTTGTTACACATGTGCAGTCTTTGTAGGAACTTGTCTTCTCGAAAGAATGATGAGAGTTGAGCAAATGCTTCAGGATTTACTGAAGTAATAAACAGATTAACACTCCTGGGGGGCATACTTCTGTACTACTGGGTTAAGGAAAGTGCATAATTTGGAGCTTGAACTGCCACTGCTGGGAAACACTGACTGGCTGCTGCAGTCACACCTGGGCTTTCCTACTGGAAAAAAGGCTTGGATTTCCTAAAAGTTAATTCTAAAAATGGTGATAAAGAATAAATTTATATTTGGGTATGGTATAAAAAGATACAATCAGTTTAGAAACTCATGTAAATAATAATCAGTTCTATATTGATTAAGGGTAGCATAATCTTAACCTTATGTAAGATACTATGTCATTCTACCAATGATATTTAACAATCTCCATTTGTACCTTGGCTTCAGAATTGATATAATTAGTACATGCATACATGAACACATGCCTGCATAGATAGTTTTCTGTGTAAATGAGTGCTTAATCAGCTAACGACATGTTTAATTTACCATTTTAATTGGAAATTAGTGCAGATATATCACCTCAAAAATGACATTATACTACCATTAAAGTGCTACGATTTGAAGCATGTAAGCATTCTTTTATTAATATAACATTAAAAACGGACACAATAGAATTCTAAAGTTATAACTAAAGAATATCCTAAAGCAAAGCAACCAAATTTTTCCTGTACATTTCATTTACCAGTTTGTATAGATTTAATAGATGAACAAATTGATGCAAATTGGAAATGTATACATAATTATGTGTGTTGGTTTTATTTTGTTTTTGCTTTAGGAAGTGCTATAAAACAAGAATTATCTTAAAAGATGTAGGTTTTTCTATCCCTTCTTCCAATTCTTCAATCCTGAAAGATTTGTTGAATACCTATTATATGACTACCCATCTGAAAGGATGCCAACAGAAAAAATACACAGTGCTCAGAAAAGGCTGACAGGCAAACTAACCAATATAGAACCAAATGATTACTATGACAACCCTGCTGTCCATAAATAGAAAATAAACTTTGAGTTATATTTTATAGTGAAGGGAATCCCATTTGAGGATCCCTTTTGCACTCTCTCCCCTAGTTCTCTTTCCTAGTAAGTAAGGCATTGTCAGAAACATTAGGATCTATGGGCCTTTTCCTAGTCTATGTGATGCCTCCTTATCTTACAATCTCCAAGACTCGTTTCAAGATCCTCTCAATCTTGATGCTGTTCCTGGCTTCCTAGAGTGGGCTGCTTGCCTCTCATTTATGCTCCCGTAATGCTCAGTATATATGTGGAATTTAAAACACTGACTTATACTTATGGGTTTCCAATTATGGCATGTGTTGACTCTTTATCTAAGTCTGAAAATGAGATTTTTGCTCTCCTTTAACCTGAAGGCTTTTATAGGAAGAAGACTGTGTATATACTATTTGCATTACCATAGTGCCTGATACCAAGGAGTTTGTGTGGTCTGTATAGAAACCACCTGAACACCTAGGTTAAGTCTGACTGATAGCGTAATTTGTTTAAGTAAAGCAGAGCCACAGCAGCTATTAATTCAAATTTTATGCAAATTATCTAAAACAGTGAGTCTGAGATTGTGATCTCTGGACCGATAGAATTAGTAGCATCTTAGAATCTTTTAAAAATGCAAGTGCTTGATTTCCAGAGCCAATCCTACTGAATCAGAAATTCTAAATGTAGAACTCAAAACCTGGGTGATTCTGATACCTACTAATGTTTGAAACTACTCATCTCAGCTAATAAGTATGAGCAATAATGTATATAACTAATCTACCATATTATACCCATGTTTTGTGCTTGGTTTTGGTATTTTTTTATGGACCTGGACCCACGCATTTTAAAGAGACCTGTCCCAAATATCTTGCCCTTCTTTCTCTGCTTTGATCTGCATGTGAAAAAGGAATCAGTACTGCTTGTAGAAACAAGATTGCACCTGAAGCTAGAATAGAATTGTCCTTGTCTCCAAATTTGCTTATTATGGGATTCATATCATTCTAGGCTATAACAATCATGTTTTGCTTTCAAAGAAGGAAATCTTAGACTTTATCCTCTTGCAGTTTTTGCTGAATTGCAATCTGTAACTTTGAATAAATTACTAAGAGAAAAAAGTACTAATGTGTATTGAATTTGTATTGAGTGTGTATATATATAGTATCCTATTACACATTTAAACAAATAAGTTACCTAAGCAAAAGTTGATACTCTCACAAATGAAAGCAATCAAAGCACAAAAGATAACGTTATAAAATACTTGAAACATGCCTGCTACCAAGTGTCCAAAGAATGTTAGCTATTATTGTTACAAATCACTTGGACATTTTAAAGATAATCTAAATTCATAGGAAAAGGTATGGACAAAAACTTTTCAAATGTAAATACCCCTTTAGCAAAAACATATTAGCAACACTTCACAATTTTTGACACTTCTGAACTCAAAAAAAAAAAGCTGCATTTATTCAGTGCCCGCTTAAATTAACCTTACAAATTGACCTGCAACTGAAGCAGGACAATGAGGATTATTGATTTTGCATCAGGCAGTGTCAAAGGAAAGGATTTCAAATGTCATTCCTTTGGGTGCTAGAATTTAACAGGTAGTTACATATTATATTGGGGATAATACTTAAGTTTAGCTTCATCAACTCCTTCAACTACTTTTATCCTCAGTATAGCTTTACATAGAGAATTTCAATTCTCAGCTTGAAAATTCCAAGTGTATATGAGTTGACAAATTTATCCAAATTCAACAGTGTAGCTTACACTTATATAGATTAAATATAAAGTGTGTACAGCATGAAAAATTAAATAATTTATCTCTGATTTATTTAAAATTTGTTTACATCCCCTCTGAGATAAGACAAAAATTAAGCCTTAATACTTTAATGTAGGTTTGCCTAAAGTAGAACCTTCTGTTTAAAATAATATTCTTTAAAATGCTTCTTATGGACTGAATGGTTGTGTTCTCCAAACGTGTAGGTTGAAATCCTAACCCACAATGTGATTGTATTAAAGATGTGCCGCCCAGATATTTGGAAAGCCCAGGTGAGAGTGTCACTTGAGCCATGTTGTTCAAGGCCAGCCTGGGCAACATGGCGAAACTCTATCTCTACAAAACACTACAAAAATTATCTGGGCATAATGGTACACACCCGTAGTCTCAGCTATTCAGGGAGTTGGGTGGGAGGATGACGTGAGCCCAGGATGTCAAGGCTGCAGTGAGCTGGGATTGTGCCATTGCACTTCGGCCTGGGTGACAGAGGGAGACCCTGAAACAAAAGAAGCATGGAACCTTTGGGGAGTGATGACATTATGAAGGGGGAGTCTTCATGAATAGGGTTAGCACCTTCATCATAGGGATTTCAGAGCTTTCTAGCCCACTCTCAGCCATGTAAGCAATGAGAAACTTACATTCTGCAACTCAGAACAGGCTCTTCACTAGAATCCCAATATCCTAGCACCATGACCTTGGATTTTGAGTATCTAGAACTGTGAGAAATAAACTTTCTGTTGTTTATATGTCCATGGTCTATGGAACTTTATTATAGATGCCTGAAATGATTAATGCATTACATATGCTTCTCCATGAAACTGATGGACTATTCCAAAGTTAGAAACTATATTGAGGGTCTACCCTGGTTATATAGCTTACAGCTTCTTGACTTGAAAGGGTTATTTGATATCTCTGAGGCTCATTTCTTTAATATTTAAAAAGAAAAATAGTAGTAGCTACTTTACAGCACTGTTAGAAAGATTAGAAATAGTATATGGAGAACATTTAGCATAAAGCCCATAAAACTTAATTATTCAATAAATGATAGCTTATTAAACCCTTTATTCAAATACCTATGGGTTATATTTTATGGTAGGCATTTTTAAATTATATTCTGAATTTCGTGTCTGCTGTAATTACAATAACAGAACAGGAGGAAGTCTCAAAGCTTAATATTAGGGCTTTACTATTTTAATACATTTAAGTCATTTTTAATATTTTTATATGAAAAACACCTCCACTTCTATGGCTATTTTTATCCCACCTTTAGGCATGGTTGTCATTTTAAAGAGAAATAAACATTAGGATAGTGTTTCTTTTAAGTCCTTTAGGATTTGATGCATTAATTATATCTAAATATTTCTCAACAATAACACAAGAATCTTATTAAATGGACTTAATTGATAAACAGGGAACCTGTTATTACACTCAGGTATTCTGCTAACCAAGTCTTTCCAGTTGAACAAAGAAAAATTTCAGAAGTATTTCAAGGCTACTTTAGCTCAATTTTTTTCAGCATATTGTCTTAAATATGTTTGAGCCCAGGAGTTGAAGTCTAGCCTGGGCAACATGCCAAAACTCCATCTCTACAAAAAAAAATAATAATACTAAAATTAGCTGGGCATGGTGGTACACACCTGTAGTCCCAGATATTCAGGAACTAAGGTGGGTAGATGACGTGAACCCAGGAGGTCATGGCTGCAGTGAGCTGTCTTAAATACATTGATCAATAATATCAGGAAGAGTACATTAAACCACATATTAGTTCAGACCTGTGCTGTTCAATGTGGTACCCACCAGCTACATTAGTCTATTAAACCCTGAAATGTAGCTACTCCAAATTCAAAAGTTCCAGAAGTGTAAATTACACACTGGTTTTCAAAGACTTATAAAATGTTTCAAGCCTCTGTGGAAGATTGGGAAAGGAGTGAGGATCAAGAAATGGTTCTTAATGGGTACACTGGACACTATTCAGGAGATAGATACACTAAAACCCAGAATTCACTATTACACAATTTAGTCATGTAACAAAACTGCTCTTGTACCTTTTAAATTTGTAGAAATGAGTATACTTATATGTTGAAATGGTATTTTGTAAGTTTGTATATAATTCAAATTAATTTTATGTATTTCTTTTTATTCTCTAAAACGTAGCTCTTAGAAACTTAAAAACAGATATGTGGTTCACATTTGTTGTTCTTAGACTTTCAGAAACAAAATTAATCAAAAATACTCCTTTAAGAAAGGGGCTTTATAACTATATATGTTAGTGCATATTTATCTGTGTCTAGGTGTATATGGCCCTAGATAAAACAATAAAAACCCTAGATAAAACAATGAAATGCACTACTATTGATGTTGAAAAACATTTATTTATAAATCGGAATTCTGTTTCAACATTCACTGGTGTGTCAGAAATCGACTACTAATATGAGATTTATAACTTAATTAGATATGTCAGTTCATCCAAGAATTAGCTGTTTCTGTCTCTGGAATAAATCTAAATAGTCTGGTTCCAGGGCCCAGGATGTTAATCTGAATCCTGTACTTTCTGAGGGACCTAACATCTAGATGTATAGCTAAAAAGTACTTGGCAGAAAGTTACTTAACCAGACTAGAGGATGGGAATATTTAACAAGTGACAAAGGCAATGTATGCAGTGGGAATTCCAAGAAGGAAGTTATTCTACTGTGGTGAAGGGGAAGATTATCTATGATCTGGAGGTAGGCTGGTGCTAGTGATAGCACATTTTATGCATCAACTTTGTTGATATGTGGAAAGCCCAGATACTATTCTGAATGTTTCTGTGAGAGGATTTTGGATGTTATTAATCTTTCAATCATAAGTTAATTGGTGGAGGGAGTAAAGTAAATTTCTCCTTATTATGTGAGTGGCCTTTATCCAGTAAGTTGAAGTCCTGCCTACAAAAAAAGACTGACTACCTGTTGGCCTTTGAACTGGAACATCAGCTCTTCCTGTATCTACAGCATACCTGCTGGCCTTTGGACTCAAACTAGGACATTGGCTCTGCAGATTTTGGACTTGCTAGTTTACATAATTCCATGTGAGCCTATTGCTTGTATTAAATATATTTATACACACATAAAGTTGTTTCTTTGTTTCTGTATATGTGTGTGTGTGCATGCGTGTGTCTGTGTGTGTAACAGATCTGAAAGGAGGTGAGTGTGTGTATATATGAATATAACTATATCTATCTGGAGAACCCTGACTAAAAGAGTGTTCAATAACACAGGTGTTTTTAGGCCAAGAGGGAAGAACTATTCCAAAATGAGGACACATGAACAAAATCACATGGGGTGGCGATAGAAGAGGTTTAGAAAGAATAGGATGTCGATTATGCTCTAGGTCCAGTTAACATAAGATATTATAGTCAAGGTTTATGGTAATAGGGTGTTTGTTTAGAAGATGAGTAGATTAGATTTGGTCTTACTGCCAAACAAATGAAAAATACTTTTTTCATTGATTTCAAAGAACACCTTTATTTCTGCCTTCATTTTACATTCGGGACACATTAAAAGCAGTGTCTAGAAGGAAATTTATAGCAATAAATGCCCACATGAGAAGCAAGGAAAAATCTAAACTCAACCCTCTACCATCAAAATTGAAAGAGCTAGAGGAGCAAGATCAAAAAAACTCAAAACCTAACAGAAGACAAGAAATAACTAAGATCAGAACAGCACTGAAGGAAATAGAGACACAAAAAAAAACCTTCAAAAACTCAATAAATCCAGGAAGAGGTTTTTTGAAAAGATCAACGAAATAGACAGACAGCTAGCCAGATTAATAAAGAAAAAGGAGAAGAATCAAATAGATGCAATAATGAATGATAATAGGGGTATCACCACTGATTCCACAGAAATACAAACTACAATCAGCGATTACTACAAGCAACTCTATGCACATAAACCAGTTAACATGGAAGAAATGGACGACTTCCTAGATGCTTGCACCTTCCCAAGCCCAAACCAGGAAGAAGTTGAAACCTTGAATAGACCAATAACAAGGGCTGAAGTTGAGGCAGCAATCAACAGCCTACCAACCAAAAAAAGCCCAGGTCCGGATGGGTTCACTGCTGAATTCTACCAGATGTACAAAGCGGAGCTGCTACCATTCCTTCTGAAATTATTCCAAACAATGCAAAAAGAGGGAATCTTTCCCAAATCATTTTATGAGACCAACAACATCCTGATACCAACACCCGGCAGAGACTCAACTAAAAAAGAAAACTTCGGGCCAATATCCATGATGAACATAGATGCAAAAATCTTCAATAAAATACTGGCAAACAGATTGCAACAGCCCATCACGATCAAGTAGGCTTCATCCCAGAGATGCCAGGCTGGTTCAACATATACAACTATAAACGTAATCCACCACATAAACAGAACCGAAGACAAAAACAACATGATTATCTCAAAAGATGCAGAGAAGGCCTTTAACAAAAATCAACAACCTTCATGCTAAAAACTCTCAATAAACTAGGTATCAAAGGAACATATTTCAAAACAATAAAAGCTATTTACGATAAACCTACAGCCAATATCATACTGAATGGGCAAAAACAGGAAGCATTCCCTTTGAAATCTGGCACTAGACAAAGATGCCCTCTGTCACCACTCCTATTCAATATAGGATTGGAAGTTCTATCCAGACCAATTAGGCAAGAAAAAAAAATAAAGTGTATAAAATCAGGAAAAGAGTAAGTCAAATTGTTTATTTGCAGACATCATTGTATATTTAGAAGACCCTATCATCTCAGCCCAAAATCTCCTTAAACTGATAAACAACTTGAGCAAAGTCTCAGGATACAAAATCAATGTGCAGAAATCACAAGCATTTCTATACACCAATAACAGACAAACAGAGAGGCAAATCATGAGCAAACTCCCATTCACAATTGCTACAAAGAGAACAAAATACCTAGGAATACAACTAACAAAGGAGGTAAAGGACCTCTTCAAGGAGAACTACAAACCACTGCTCAAGGAAATAAAAGAGGACACAAACATATGGAGAAACATTCCATGCTCGTGGTTAGGAAGAATCAATATTGTGAAAATGGCCATACTGCCGAAAGTAATTTATAGGTTGAATACTATCCCCATCAGGCTACCAATGACCTTCTTCACAGAACTGAAAAAAAAAACACCTTAAACTTCATATGGAACCAAAAGAGAGCCTTCATAGCCAAGACAATAAGAAGCAAAAACAACAAAGCTGGAGTCTTCATGCTACCTGATTTCAAACTATATTACAGGGCTATAGTAATCAAAACAACATGGTAGTGGTACCAAAATAGATATAGACCAATAGAACAGAACACAGGCCCTGGAGACAATGCCACACATCTACAACCTTTGGCTCTTTGACAAACCCGACAAAAATAAGCAATTATGGGAAAGGATTCCCTGTTTAATGGTGTTGGAAAAACTGGCTAGCAGTGTGCAGAAAGCAGAAACTGGACACCTTCCTGACAACTTACACTAAAATTAACTCCAGATGGATTAAGACTTAAACATAAGAATTACCATCATAAAATCCCTAGAAGAAAACATAGGCAAAACCATTCAGGACATTGGCATAGGCAAGGACTTCATGACTAAAACACCACAAGCATTGGCAACAAAAGACAAAATAGACAAATGGGATCTAATCAAACTCCACAGCTTCTGTACAGCAAAAGAAACAACCATTATAACTGGCAACCAACAGAATGGGCAAAAAATTTTTGCAATCTACCCATCTGACAAAGGGCTAATATCCAGAATTTACAAAGAACTAAAACATTTATAAGAAAAAAACAATCCCATCAAAAAGTGGGTGAAGGATATAAACAGACACCTTTCAAAAGAAGAAATATATTTGGCCAACAAACATATGAAAAAATGCTCATCACTGATTATTAGAGAAATGCAACTCAAAACCACATTGAGATACCACCTTACTCCAGTTAGAATGGCAATCACTAAAAAATCTGGAGACAACAGATGCTACAGAAGATGTGGAGAAATATGAACACTTTTACAGTGTTGGTGGAAGTATGAACTAGTTCAACCATTGTGGAAGACAGTGTGGCACTTCCTCAAGGACCTAGAAATAGAAATTCCATTTGACCCAGCAATCCCATTACTGGGTATATAGCCAAAAGATTATAAATCATTCTATTATAAAGACACATGCACATGTATGTTCATAGTGGCATTGTTTACAATAGCAAAGACCTGGAAACAACCAAATGCCCATCGATGATAGACTGGACAAGGAAAATGTGGCACATATACACCATGGAATATTATGCAGCCAAAAAAAGGATGAGTTTGTGTCCTTTGTAAGGACATGAATGAATCTGGAACCATCATTGTCAGCAAACTGACACGAGAACCAAAAATCAAACACCATACATTCTCACCCATAAGTAGGTGTTGAACAATGAGAACACATGAACACAGGGAGGGGAGCATCACACACTGGGGTCTGTTGGGGGGTCAAGGGAGCATCTGCAGAGGGGTTGGGGAGGTTGGGGAGGGATAACATGGGGAGAAATGACAGATGTAGGTGACAGGGGGATGGAGGCAGCAAACCACATTGCCATGTGTGTACCTATGCAACAATCTTGCATGATCTGCACATGTACCCCAGAACCTAGAGTACAAAAAAGAAAAATTATTTTTTCATTTTATCTTGTAGGCAATTGGAACCAGTATTAGTAGATTACTTTGATGTGATTGATGAGTTTTAGGTAATCAATTTTGTAATGTTAAGCAAAATTTAATAAAATATGAAGCTATGGAAGCTAGGGAAGTGAGCAAAGAGACTACTACAAAATCTACATACGAGATAATTACTAAAACAGGAAAATGGGGGTCAGATGGAAGAAGGCTATGAAAATAGGAAGAAAATTGATGTAATACTGCTTCAGAAAAACTAAAAAGAGAGGGAGTCAGCTGGGTGTGGTGGCTCACATCTGCAATCCCAACACTTTGGGAGGCCAAGGTGAGTGGATCACAAGGTCAGGAGATCGAGATCATCCTGGGTAACATGGTGAATCCCTGTATCTACTAAAAATACAAAAAAATTAGCCAGGCATGGTGGCACGCACCTGTAGTCTCAGCTACTTGGGAGGCTGACGGAGAAGACTGGCCTAAACCCAGAAGGCGAAGGTTGCAGTGAGCCACGAACCGCCACTGCACTCCAGCTTGGGCAAGAGAACGAGACTCTGTCACAAAAAAACAAAACACAAAAATCAAAAAAGAAAAAAAAAAAAGAGGGAGTCTAGAAATATAAATCATATTTTTTGGATTAAATTAGAGATTGGTGGCATCCTTAACAAAAATAAATGAATATAAATACACACGTGTAGAGAAGTACCTTCTGGCCATTAGGAAATGGGAATTCTTATTTGTTCAATTCTCTATGAAGAGAGGAGTTAATCTAGATGGAAAAATTTTCTGATTCAATTGTAGAGACAGAAGACATTTTTAGAAACTTGGTTCCTAAGTTGTTTTTGTGTGTGAAAAAAAAAATGTGCATGTTTAGATGCATTTGGTTTTGCAACATGCAATGACAGTATGTGACTATTTTTCCCCTTGTTTTTTCCTGAATATTCTGAAGTGATGACAATGACAGTGTTTACTATTCTGAAATAATGGCAATGTGCTATGATCTAGAGGACAGCTGATTCCTTCTTGATAATCGTTATGGCCACTTATATATTTAATTTCAGAGTGGCATAATCTTGCAAAGAATAATCAAAATACAAAAAAAATGAAATAAGTAAAAGAGTAAAATGCTTAAAAGGCCCCAGGTGGGCCCATGGTGCTGTCTGACATTTATATCATATTTTCTTAATCCATTTACTTTCTCCACCTTCCAGACAACTTCTTAAGAAATTCTCACCCCTTATGATTACAGTACTTCATGCCATCCTCAACCTTTGTATCTAAGAACATAGAAACAACCAGAAAATAACTTCCACAAGTTCCCCTCACATCAACCACATATCTGCCTACCTATCATCCATCATAATTGACTGACTCTCCTATATTAAATATGAAATATTAATGTTTCTCACTAACTCTGCCCTTTACAGCAGATCGCATTTCCTCTCTGGGAATACTCTGAAAATCATTTCCATTAAATATATGCTTCAGTCATATTTTTCCTACGTCTTAAACAAAAATCTTGCTCCAAACCCGCATCTCTCTAGCTGCTGTCACTTTTAGGAAACCTCCTTGAAAGAGTGGTACATTGTTGTTTCTAAGTTATGTATTTCCATGCTTGAGCCTACTCCACTCAGAGTTTGCCCTACTATTCTAACACATTTGCTGCATTCACGAAAACCAATCATCTTTTTGCTAGGTTGTCTCAGCTTAGAGTTTATCTAAAGACTTGTCTCTGTCATCATTTTACTTGAAATACTTAGATGAAAATTCCTTTATAGGTTGTTGCTTCTGAATGACCATGGGTCTAAGATCCCTGTCCCTGTTTGTGTGTAAAGTGCAGTTTTTCCATTGGATTTCCAGGGCAAGCTTGTTACACTCGACTCTGGTTTTCTCCATCACTCTCACAACCCTGTCTCAGACTTTACCCCAGCGTTCAAAGCTTTGAGTATTTCAGGTTCATTCCATGGATCTCTGCTCACTCTATCTTTACTCTGTTGGGTATCTAATCTAGACTCATAGTTGGAAATGTCGTCTATGTGTATGTTGGCAATTGCCAAAAGTGTATCTTTTGCCTGAATCTCTCTTTAAAACTCCAGACTCTCATATCTAACTATCTGCTTGGAATCTGTACTTGCAGTCTGATAGATACTTTGAACCTAATAAATCAAAAAAATGTTTCTTTTAATTGCCCTCCCTGTACTTTCTCATCTCAGAACTTGAAACTCCTTTCTCCTTTTCACTGAGAAAATAAAAAAAAATCAAGGGGTCACCTTAATTTCTCATTCCCAGTATTTTTGCTCTCCTTTATTTCCCATTCTCTCATACTGTACTTTCTGTCAGTATGTCTGCTTAACCTTGAAAAGCGATCCAGAGTATGAATATTTTCTCTACGACCACTTCCACTATTCTAATTTGTTTCACAAAAATCTCTTGCCTGGTTTATTTCATCAGTCTCCTAAATGGTCTTCTGCTTTCATCCTTACAGTTCAATATATCCTCAATACAGTTGTCTGGAATATCTAGTTTAACAAAATCTTTTTAATGCATTTATTTTTCTTGTAAAGATAGGATTACCCTTTGTGGCCCAGGCTAATATTGAACTCCTGGCCTCAAGGGATCCTCCCACGTCAGCCTTCTAAAGTGCTGAGATTAGAGGTGTGAACCCCTGTACTTGGCCTAAAATATCTAGTTTAAGTGTGTATCCCTACTATCATCCTTCTGTTCAAAAAAACCCACCCTGTAATTATCCATCATTCCAGATTAGAAATCAAAGTCTTACAATGACCAAAAGTGCCTATATGATAGCTTCCATTTCATTTCTGTCCTAATTTTTATTCAAAGACACTTCAGTAAGAAATTTCTTAACCGTCTACTCTTAAACTGCATTCTCCATCTCTATTATTTCCTATTCTCTTTTCCTGTTTAATTTTACCTTGCTCCTTAACATCTATCATTATCTAACACACTGCATACTTGCTTGCCTTATGACAATCGCCTCTATTGAAACATACTTTTTGAGGACAGGAACTTCATGTTTTCCGGGATGCTCTGCTACAGCACCTAGAAAAGTGTATACTGTAAAAGAAAGAATAACAACTCATGCTGCACAGTGAGTATGTGTTGAAAGAATAAACAGAATTTTCAGTCTTTGTATTATCCCATTCTCCCACTCTTAATAAAGACATGCCCAAGACTGGATAATTTATAAAGGAAACAGCCTTAATTGACTCACAGTTCAGCATGGCTGAGGGGGTCTCAGGAAACTTACAATCATGGCAGAATGAGAAGCAAACACGTCCTTCTTCACATGTGGCAGCAAAGAGAAGTGCTGAGCGAAAGCAGAAAAAGTCCATTAGAAAACCATTTGATCTCATGAAAACTCACTATCACAAGAACAACATGAGGGTAACCTCCCCCATGATTCTATTACCTCCCACTGGGTCTCTCCCATGACACATGGGGATTATGGGAACTATAGTTCAAGACATGATTTGTGTGGGGACACAGAGAAACCATATCAGTCTTATATCAGATTTTTTATTGAAAATTCATACTTTTATTTTGAAAATTAAAAATAAAATATAAAACGTATGTTTGAGGTAGGAGAAGAGCAAAATCGAAGCAAAGATGATATGGCTTCCTTTTCAATCTTTAAAGGAGGAAATCACAGAAGGACAATCTCTAGAGTGTCAGCCTAAAACCTGAACTTCAGGCTGTATCTCATTCTAATTTTTGGTCAGAAAAAGACAAACAAAAGGGATAACATCTTTATAAGTGATGCCTAAGCTGCTGAGATTAACACAACTCTATGCCCTCATGTCTACCTTCATTTATCTTTATTGTTTGCCTCAAGTGTCTAGTTTTCTGAAGCACTTTAAATTGCTACTATATGATTCATAAATGCATACTGCAGATGATATAACATAAAAACTGTTTAAAAATCATTCTTATTCATCTCTTTCAACTGTGTAGTAGCTCAGCAACAGGTGAAATGAGTTTTCTCAGGGGCCTGTTTCCCACCTATATATGAATCAAGTTGTCAGAATTTAGCAAAATAGGGCTAAAGGAGAGGATTGTTTCATTTACATAATGACCATAGGATTGTTTCTGTCTCTTTGCACATAACTCATAATTGAAAGATCAGTATATATTTATTCTGTTGATGATGAGATCAGATATTAAGAAATACTGAAATATGACCGCCTTTTCTATTTGAACAGCATAAGGAAGGGATTTCTAAAGTTTTAGAAGAGAGCTTCTAAAAGCATTGAAGGAAATAATAACAATTTTCTTGTCTCCATACAGTAAATCCCTTTCTGTAGACAATTCATCAGTCTTAATTGTGCAAGGGATTTCACACTAGAAGTAGGGATGAAAGTTTGGGTAGCAGGATGGGGCTTTTAAATCTGGGTCCTTGTTGGATTATCCATGGAGAAGGCATTAGCAGGACTGGGATATTTTTCTGCCAAATTTTTGAATCTCTCTAGAATGTTCTTAACTCTTTAAAATTATTTTTTTTCAATGACTACATTTGAAATACACTGGAATTTTTAGGATATATCATAATTTTTTTTAATTAAGCAAAATTTTTGTGGGATGTAAATGTCAACATTTAGCTAATAATTACTTATTTTTCATCTCTATTATGCATGTACATAGGTGTATGCTCATGTTTACATTCATTTTAATATCTAATATGCTGAATTAGAGACTCAAAGAGGATAAAACTTAAGGGCAAGCATCCTGTTATTTTTTTTCATCCAAGTCATCCAAGTTATAAAAACAGATTAAATATATAAATGAATGAATGAATGGATGTAATTTTACAAACCCATGTGTGGTGAACCTCAGAACTGGTTGAGTTTTCAGTGTATCAACATGAATCTAAATTACTCTGACTTCAAGTTCAAAGAGGCCCGAAGACATCTAAAGGTTACTTGAGGGGTGGGTCCAAATTCCCCTGCTATAAGTCTACTTACATGAAGAGGCTTGGGGCAAGCATAGTATGTTATCTTGGGAGGAGGGTTATACCTTTCGCTATAACATCTCTTCATATATTTATTCAACAAATCATGCTTAAGCAATTATTATCTCTCAGGAGTTGCTCTGGGCTCTGGAATTGACCTCAAAATTTGATATTCCTTTGGGAAGACTGACAATGAGCATGTATACTAGTAAATAAACAATATAATCCCTGGTGGGAATTCTTTCCTTGAAATAAGTAAAACAGACAAACAAATTGAAAAGGGTCATGATGTGCAGCTCTCCATCTAGATGTGGAGATCAGAAAACACCTCTTTCAAGAGGTCACAAATGACTGGAGAGCAGAATGTTGAGATGGGCATTGCATTAGTCCAGTAGGCAATGAAGATGTTTGAACCTTCATTGTATCAATGAAAACAGTGAGCAGTCATTGTATTTGAGAAATATTTTGTAAATAAAGTCTACAGAACACACTGGTAACATTTACATTTTCCAAATCAAGCTTGGTGGGGCTGGCGTTTTGGGGGTTGAGTGTTAGCGAAGGGCCAAGGTAACAAATATGTTTGGAATTTGATTTAATTATGTGAGGTGAGTTCAGTTATGGATAAATGGATCTGGAAGGAAGGTAAAGGGTCTCGGATGGTTATAGAGATCTGTATACATTTTGGGGTGTTTCTTTTAAACCATACGATTAAGAGAGAGTATC
The DNA here is from genome assembly GCF_049354715.1 of Callithrix jacchus. Lineage (NCBI taxonomy): Eukaryota > Metazoa > Chordata > Mammalia > Primates > Cebidae > Callithrix > Callithrix jacchus. The sequence goes on from NC_133522.1 coordinate 15,156,860, forward strand.
TATTGAGATAGTATGTAAAAAGAACAGTTGGCTAGCTGTGTATTACTGGAGTAAGCAATATTTAAATATCAAGCAGGACTATAGCTTGCAGATTGGCTATGCTGATAGAGTTAATGTATATGAAACACTTTAAATCTAGCAAATATACAATATATGTTGCTAGTATTATTACTGTCAGCCACATCTCTGGGAGAAAAAAAGCATACAGATAATAGAATATTAATGCTCTATTTTAGTTGTCTTCCTCAACCAGTTATATAGATAATATGTCTGTAGGACCTATGGCTCTATATCTGCTTATCTGCATGATTAACCTGACAGCATGCTTATAATATTACTAGTGGAGAAAATAGTTTTACAAAAAGAAAGAATTTAATTTCATTTTATGGAAATAACCAAACACATTTTATTTCTAAGTTTAAAATAATTTAAATTAAAAACTTGTAGTAATAAATATACAATGAAATTTAAAAGTCCGCATTTTGCTTTCTTTACATATACAATATATTATATACTTTTTAATATTATGATGTAAGATGTTGCTTCATACCTTATGGAATAGTTTAAGCCCTTTCTGGAATACCTCCTCACACCTCCCAGTTTGCTAGCTTAGAAGAGGGTAAAATGTGAAGACAAGTCTTTTGTTGATCCTAGTATATCAGATATCCCTCAGCTACTGCTCACAACTAAATGAAAAGTTCCATTAACTGTAGATAAAGATGTCAATGCCCAGTATTAATTCAGCCATTATCAAAATGCTGTCTAGCTACAAAGCAAAGTAAATGAGGATGTCCTGATGGCTTGTTAGCCATTAGTCATGAAGCAAGGTTGGTGTGTCAAATAAAGAATGAAGAAAATCAATACTGATATTTTTATCTGGAGGCTTCTGGACACAAATGCAAATGGCAAGAGAGAAAACCGCAATGGCTGTCACCACACACTTGGGCAAGTGTTTCAAAGTTTGTTTCTTCATGCTAATGAAATTGATAACACTTACTAGTTATATTTGAAAATAAATTTTAGAAAATTCATTACAACCATTGTTTTATATGGTCTTCTTGAAATACAGGCTTACTTTTTAATTTTTTTTCTTTTAAAATTATTTTTAATGTAAAATTATATATATTTGTGGGGTACATGTGTATTTTGATACATTCAGTGTGTAATGATCAAATCAGGGTATTTAAGGATATACCTCAACTCACACATTTATCATTTATTTGGGGAACATCTCAAATATTTTCTAGCTATTTTGAGGTATACAATAAGTTGTGAACTAAAACCACCCTACTTACAGAAAGTAAGGAATGAATAAATAATCTCTGAGAAACTTAGCCATGTAGCGTTGTGTTGGATGGCAGAATAGAAGAAGCTCACAGCACTTCAAGAAGTAGCCCTGAGCAGCTTAGGCTTCCATTCTCAGCTTTATTCCACTGCCAGTGATAAGTGAGCTGCATTATTTGGCCAATCATATGGAGCTATGGAATATCAAAAGGCCCAATATCCCAGGAGAGGAAGGTGAGGGTGCACACTTTCTTACTGCATGATAAATAAGGTTCTTGCATACTAGCAGCTGCCACACAGATGAGCAGCTTTTAACAGAGTCAGGGTACACAATATGAGCTGGGTCCAGAACTAATCAGATCTAATTAAGACAGACAGGTTATGGTCCAGTAGTGTTGACAGGGTTGGGAGTCCTGTAGCTTTAAATGAGGCATGTTATAATCAGGATCTAATTGAAAATCTGGACGTGATACAAAACCTTTACCCTTCAGGACCTAAGACAACGCCTGTTTGGGTCCTGGTGTGCATCATATTAGATTCTGGATGCTCAATTAGACAGTTATAAAAAAAATTAAGCAAGTTCAACTACAGTTAAATATGGTTCAAAGGAGCACTATTTAAATTTAAATCCATTTAGACATGATTCAGAGTTGTATCTAAATTTTAAATTTAGAATTTATCTTTATTAATACTATTATGTTGTGGTCATTATTATATATAGCCAAAATAAAAAATTTGAGTTTTCTTGGCACAATCTGTTTCTTTAAATGATTCTGCTATCTAGAATTTGAAACTGGTATGCTAATTTAAATAGTTGTCTAATAAATGTGTAAAAAGAGACATATATCTCAATATACACTTAAAAATTATCTTTGTCCCATGCAGACTTCCACAAACTTCACTATTAGACCTGCCTTATTCGTGGTGCTTAATTTGTTTTTATTTTTTAAAATTTTTTGAGGCAGGTTCTCATTCTGTAACCCAAGTTGGAGTGCAGTGGTGCCATTATGGCTCATTGCAGCTCAACCTTCTAGGCTAGAAGCAGTCCTCCCACTTCAGCCTCCCAAGTAGCTGGAACTACAGACACAAGCCACCATGCTTGGCTATTTTTATTTTCATAATTTTTGTAGAGATGGGGTTTCATGGTGTTGCCCAGACTGGTCTCAAACTCCTGAGCTCAAGCAATCTGCACACCTCAGCCTCCCAAAGTGCTTGAATTATAGCTGTGAGCCACTGCACCCAGCCTCACAGGGCTTACTTCTTAAAATTATTTAGTATGTGTACAGTCTAACTCAGATTTTAAGTCTATTATAAGCATGTAGCTCTGATATGCCCCCTTCATCCTTCCTGGCACACGTACAGACACATATCAAATAACCAAGTAGATATGAATTTTCCCCTTCACAAACCTTCGGGTGATTCTTAAACCACTGCTTACTAATTAATAACTGTAGCTTTTTTTTTTTTTTCAATTTTCCATCGACTCTACCAACTTAGATTTGGAACAATGCCCCTATGACAAGTTTTAGCTGCATATTCATCAGGAAGTATCTCCTAGATATATACCTCTTTGGATTTAAACATTGTTCTTCTCTAAAATGCAGTACAAACGGCTAACTTTAAATATTGTTCAATTATTTTCCCTGTTGAGGGTTGGGCATAGACCTGATTGCTATATAACAATTCTAGTGAAAAGTGCAGGATAGCATGGAATAGCTATGGGATTTCATTATTTTACCATCTTACCAATTTGCAATTTAATCTTGCAGAAGATAAGTCCAAGATGTTAAATATTAATAATAGATTCAGAGACAAATGTTAATAGCATGCTTACTTTTCCACCTCACTTCAGTTTCCTCTCATGCCTCAATTTATCAGAGAAGACCTCCCAGAACAATACCTTACCTGACCCCACTGTCTTCCTTTTTATGGAACTTTTCACTATATGACATATATGTTAGTAATTTATTGTCCTAATATTCATTTCTTTCCATACGTAATGTAACTTTTTTTTTGCTTACTGCTGTTTCCACACTAATTTGCCTGGTACTCAGCACATGGTAGGTATCAAGAAGAATTTGTTGTATGAATAAGTGAATGAATGAGTTAAAGACATGTAAACTGAAAGTCTTTTGGTGGCTCATTCTGAAAATTAAATTTTCATTTTATAGACTAAAATTTATGCATTTTTTCCCAAAAGTAAATGTGCACATTTTTCCTGGATGAATGATTTTATTTTGTCCTAGCAGAAGTCCCTAACTTTTTTAAAAGGTGTAGTTATTTCATTTGTTAAATTTTATTTATCCTTAGAATTATTATTTTTCCTAGTACAATGCTCTTTACATTGCCAACAAAAATTATGCCATTTCTTACCAATTAATGAGTATATACTTTTTTAATAGGCAAAAAACAACTTCTTACAAGTTTGCAATGTAATAATCTAACATGTTTAAAGGGACAAAACATTTGTTGCTCTTGTAACCTAATATAAAGATGGTTTCTTCCACATAGCTGTCAGCTTGTGGGAATTTATAGGTGTGAAATTTGCCACAGCTTCCAGAAATATTTTACCTATAAGCAGGACACTCAATGTTATTAAGAGAATAAAAGAAAACAAATTTAAATCAGGCTCACTGATTCCAAATATAAAGATTTTCCTCTGATATTTAGGAACACGTATAACATACCTTCTATTTTTTTCTGTTTTGTTGTTGTCACTGTGATGTTATTTTTTTATAACAAGTAGGCATTACTTCCAAAGTGAATCAGTTATCTAACTGGATTTCTCCTAATGAAATTAACCCAAATCCACAAACAAATCTATTTTATTTCTACTGTCTGCTACCTTCCCAGATAGCTAATTGACATATTTCCATGAGATTCCTATTCTTTCTAAATGATCATTGCAATAATTATCAAAAATTATAAGAACCATAATGTTTAGTAGATTTAATAAATTATAAATATTTCATAGAAATTTTATAATTTCATCTCACAAAACTAATTGTAACAAGCTTATTTATTAAAGACACAAATAGAAAGAAGTGTTAAGGAATTAAACCATCCATTAAAACCCTGAAATGTGCAATTTATTTCAGTTTATACTCCAGTGATCGTTTAAAAGGCATTGCACTATTTTCTGAGCAGTACACTTTAGGATTGTTTTTATAGAATGGCAGCTTAAATTTCACCAGATGTGAAATCATTTGGTTATGTAAACACATTTTTTTTTCTTTTTGAAATGCATAGGGTTTTTATTTCATTAAAAAAAAAATAAAAGCCTGTAAATGGAGTCTGTAGTTTGAGCTGAACATCTCAGAGGGGTCCAGGGCTCAGATACACTGAGATGATTTACAATCTGAGGTAAACAGATTGGCTCAGATAACACTGGCTGATCGATGCTCCCCATCTCTCCAGCAGGAAATGTCTTGAGGAGGCTGGGGAATGACTTCTGCAAACACTTCCTTGAATTCTGAGCTTCCCAGACCCCCTACCTTCTTTTCCTGAAGAACTAAGAGCTAAGAGAATAAGCATTCTCTTTCATTTGCTTTAGGAAGTTTTTCTAGTTTTTCTTTTCTATACATTTCTACATCAGAAAAAAGAACAATTGATTGAACCATTTGACAAATTTCCCTTGAATAATCCATCATCATAAATATTGAGCTATCTGTCTCCCAAAGCTAAGCAAATGTGTAAATATTTCTTTTATATTTTTATCGAGGAATTATAATTAATTCAAAATTTAAAATGCAAACAATGTTGACTCTGCTTTACTCTTGAATTAGTTGTAGTAAGTGAAAAGTGCTTTATTATTTAAGTAGCTTTCCATCCTTTCTGGAATTTCAAACTACCTTGTCATATATATAAAATATGTTGTTAAATGCTGTGATTGTCCTGGAAATAAAGAATACTATATATTGATATCTTGAGAAGGAAAGAACTCAAATAATCACTCTTGGAGATTGAAATCTGAGCTCCTGACTTCTGAGGTCAACTTTATTTATTTATTCTTTATCACCTATATTCCTCCACTTCCGGCACCACACTCTGTTAAGTATATGTAGTAGAACTTTACAACTGTTGTGAAAGACACCAAACTAACTTCATGCTCTCACTCATAAGTGGGAGTTGAAAAATGAGAACACATGAACACAGGGAGAGAAATATCACACACCAGGGCCTATCAGGGGTTAGGGGGCTGGGGAGGGATAGCATTAGAAGGAACACCTAATGTAGATGATGGGTTGATGGGTGCAGCAAACCACCATGGCACCTGTATACCTATATATCAAACCTGCATGTTCTGCAGATGTACCCCAGAACTTATAATTTAAAAATAGAAAATTATAAACTTCAAAAGGCTGCATTTATAAAATAAATTAAAAGAAGACCTTATAAATACACTCTATATTACTTCTGTATATTTTGCTATTCAAAAGATTTATGCAGTAAGTCTGAGCTTGCTTATTCCTCTGAGAAAAACTATCTTGGATTTATATCCTGTTACTAATTTTAAGCATCGGCATATCTGTTTCAGTTGCTTTTTGGGGATTAAATACTCCACAAAGTGGATTCTGATTTTAACACTGCTTTCCGTGGCTATCTTACAGTTTTTTCCATTTTTTTTCAAACTTTGCTTACATACATTTAAAATTTAATATCTATTAGATAAAGGAAACTATTTCTGTTTCTTATAATCCAATAGTGCATAATGTTCTTTTTATAACTTTGAGCGTTGTTCTTGTATGTTCACAGTAATAGTAGAACAGTTTGGTTTTTACTCTTCTGTCACTTACTACTGAAACTTTGGGCAAGTTTTTAATCCTTCTTAGTCACAACTTCCTTATTATCTTCCAATAATGATATCGCTCTTTTCAGAAATTTTTCATATCAGAATGAAATGCATTGCAAGCCTTGAATTTTAAAGAAATAATGCAGCTTATTTTTATTTGTTGAATCACACTTCTGAAAATATTTTCTGAAATGTCTTGATTTTTTCAAAAGTAAGACTCTTGTCATTTTTTCTTTTCCTTTTCTTTTTTTGAGATGGAGTTTCACTCTTGTCACCCAGGCTGGAGTACAGTGGTGTGATATATGCTTTCTGCAACCTCCGCCTCCCAGATTCAAGTGATTCTCCTGCCTCAGCCCCCAAAGTATCTGTGACTATAGGCATACACTACCATGCCTGGCTAACTTCTTTTATTTTTAGCAGAGATGGGATTTCACCATGTTGGCCATTCTGGTCTCAAACTCCTGACCTAAGTGCTAGGATTACAGGCATGAGCCACTTTTGTAATTCTTAAACACAAAGAAAGGATTAAATCTCAACCTACCTCAACGTGTGAGTTAGAATTTGTAGGTGAGTGTTATCAGTGAGACTTGTTAAAAATGTTGAAGAAAATTGAAAATGTCAGAGGAAATTTAAGTAGTGACACTCCTAATAAAATGGCTAAAACTAAAAACAGTAACCATAGCTAGTATTGGCTAAGATGAGAAAGAAATGGAACTTGCATACATTTCAGAGGAAAATGGAACCTTTTGAAAAACAGTTTGATAGTTCCACAAGTGAAATATTTGGTATTATATGACCCAGTCATTCCACATCTAAGTATTCATCCAAGAGAAATTAAAGCATATGTCCATATAAAGAATGCTTACAAATATACACAAATGCTCATAGCAGCTTTAATTATAATAATCCAAATCTAAAAACAACTCAAATGTACATCAACTTAAGAATGGAGTAAACATGGTATACATGTAGGTATATATGTGTGCACGTGTGTGTGTGTGTGTGTGTGTGTGTGTGTAATGGAGTAATAAGCATTAAACTTCTAAATACACACCTCTTTATGGTTGAAACTTCTAACGCAAATAATAAGTGTATGTTGTTTAATTTAATTTACATGACATTCTAGGAAATGCAAACTAATGTATAGAGACAGAAAGTACACTGATGTTTGCTTGGGGTAGAGAGAGTGAGAGATGGGAAATAATAAATACCAAGGGGCATAAGAAAAATTTGTGGGTGGTAGATGTATTCACTATCTTGATGATTGTGAGGATTCCAGAGATATATTAACCCATCAGCTTACATACTTTAAATATGCACAGTTAATTCCAGGTCAGTTATATGTATGTATATATATATATATAATTTTTTTACTGAAAGGTAGAATTTTTACATGAATTCCTGATATTTTTCTTTGATATGTGCATACTTTTATTACTCTTTCTAAATGTATTTCATAATTAATTGAGTCTCTAACCCAAAAAGTTACTCATTTGATAATACTCCACTGTATGGATAGAATAAAATTATACCAAAAAAGGTTAACTTGGATTACTTATTTAAGCTTCTTTTGTTTTTATTAACTAATAATCCCTTGCATCTGTTTAATGCTTGATACTGCTTAATAGTATCAAAAAATGTTCCATCTAAAATTGCATTTTGTTGTTTAAGACAAATGGGACATTTTTAAAAATTGAAAACTGCAGGGTATCAAGAAATGTTTGTTCACTATTTTTTTTTTTTTGGAAGCATTGTGTGGTTTTCATGAGAACATTTGACAGTAGTTTTCTTTTTTTTTTAACAGGTCCTATCCCTAATATTCAGAATTACATTAAACTACGTTTTGACCAATAGCTGACCAGACACAGAAATAGAAGTACTGCATGATCTCTCCCATATATGGAATCTAAAGAAGTGGAGAGTACAGAATGGTGGTTATCAGAGGCTGGCATGGTGGCCAGGGATTTGGGAGATGGTGGTCAAAGCATAGTTTAATATAATTCTTAATGCTGACATTCTCTAGGTTTATCCATGTTGTTGCAAATGATAAGGTTTTTCACTTCTTTAACGGCTGAGTAGTAATCTGCAGTGTTTATACACCACATATTCTTTATTCATTGATCAAACGCTACAAAATTTCAGTTAGAGAGCAGGAATAAGTTTGAGAATTCTACAATATGGTTGCTATAGTTAATAACACTATATTTTATTTCTGAAAAATGCTAAAATAATATATATCAAGTATTCTCACCACACAAATAATAACTAGGCTTGGCACAGTGGCTCACGTCTTTAATCCCAGCACTTTGGGAGGCCAAGGTGGGTGGATCACCTGAGGTCAGGAGTTGAAGACCATTCTGGCCAACATGACAAAACCCCATCTCTACTAAAAATACAAACATTAACCAGTCATGGTGGTGCATGCCTGTAGTTCCAGCTATTCCAGAGGCTGAGGTGGGAGAATCGCTTGAACCCAGGAGGCTAACATTGCAGTGAGCCAAAATGGCACCACTGCATTCCAGCGTGGGTGACAGAACAAGACTTCATCTCAAGAAAACAAACAAACAAACAAAACCACAACTATATAAGATAATCCATTAATTAGCCAGAGTTAGTAAGTCCACAATGTATATAAATTTTAAAACATGTTGTATATTATACAATTGTTTCTATCAATTAAAAAATAAACAAATGAATAAATATTTAAAAGTTGAGCTATGTACTTTCTTAGGTAGTTTTGTTCACACTCAGCCAAGTAAAATATTATTCTTTGTAAATATGGCTGACACAAAGGATACTCATGTTTAGGTTTAAATTTTTCTATAGTTAATATAAAAGGAGAATTTCAAATTAAACTGAACACCACACTTAATTAACCATACTAAATTTCCCAAGTTTCTCTGTCATTTTTTATATGATGTCAACTTAGGCAATAATGAATGATATACTCTCTTCTCTTTTTCTGAGAAGTTAATTTCTATTATACATAATTACATAATGTTGAAACAAATTAAAAGAACATGGAAACTCTGCCTTGCAATATTTCTAATTTGAACAATGATTTCTTAGTGTCTTATTATAATAGTTCATTTGTTTTATCAATTCAGTCAAAATGAATTTAAAGGGAAAGAATGACCAAACTGAGTCCTCTGAGCAACTGATCACAATTTGATTAAAAGGACTAGCTCTACACAGAAAGTATAAAATAGCAGCCTTCCAAGTGAGATAATTAGGGAGATATGAGATATTTCAATTTAGTAAAACAATTTCAAAAAACAAATCCACTTATGACACATCTATTCCTAAAATCATCCTGAACCAAATAGAAATAAATTCTATAGTCTGATATTTCCAAGAGTCTTGATTTATTTCAGAGTTGTGCTCGAAAGTAGAATATAAAATGAAGAGAACATCATTCTCAACTCTCACCACGTTACTTCGACTTGGTGAACTACATCAGATGGCCAGCAGTATAAATGCGGAAATACTCCTCAGAAGGCAGAGCCAGGTATTCAAAGGAGAGCAGAGGTTGATTAGATCACCCAGAGATATGGATAGCGTGTATCGTTCCTGTACTAACATTCAGTTCCTGGAATTTTGTCTGATCCCTTCATTTTATTTTAGCCAAAAATAAACCCTATGTGGTGTATCTGTTCTCATTTACCATTTGACTTATCTTCTGATTGGAGTCTTGTGGAATGTAGCTTATACAAAGACAATATTGTAGCTGGTGTGTGAGGGAGTAGAACACATACAAGAGAGATGACATATTCTATATTCTGTGTATCCATTTTGCAACACTACCCTTGTTTACTAGGAATTTATTATGTTGGTTTTATGAAGTCAGAAATATTTTATTTTCCAAAGCTGTTTCCAAGCCCAGCTCCACAGCCCAATATTGCCCAATTCCCGATGTCTTTAGGTGTACTCTTATTTGGTATGTTTAAAGAATAACTTTCAGCTTTTGAAGGGGAAAGCAAAAATGCCTTTCATTTTTATTGTTGGTGTTGAGTATTTACTATATATTTCCTCCCATTGGAATAATTCTTTGTTTTTTGTTGTTTTTCTGAAACATGTATTAGAAGTTTCCATCTACTGAAATGCATAATTGTTGTAAGTGAGCTAATGAAACATAGCAATGAGAAATATCACCTCACAGAATAAGACTCCTACAGAGGCTGAAACGCTGGAAATAGGAATTCACTTTTGGGCCTAGAACTTCAAATTGTTACAAACAAAGGGTATTTACTGGCATAGAGAAAAGTACGAGCATATGTTTCATCATATGAGGTTGTCTATAATAAACACAGTTTATAAATTGAAAATCTATATACTCAGTCACATTTCACAGTACTACATATTCTTGGTAAGGCATTTATCTCTTTTCAAAATAAATATGTATTGAATATTTCAGATGTTAAATAAATATTTTAATGGTATTACTTTGATTCTATTTCCTTTCTTATATAGTTAATATTCTGAAATTTTGAATACCCTTATGAGAATTTAATAGACTTTCTGGAGCCAATTTTTTGGTTTGTTTTTATCATGTTTCTTGAGTTGATATTTAAAACAACTTTTCATTTCATTCCTTGGTTAACTAACTACAGTGCACTATTTTTGTGTTCAATTCTAAACTCTCTCTTAAACTTTTCAATGGTTTTCATTGAATTGGCAAGAATTCATGTACAAATGCTTTAAAAAGTCTTGTTTTCTCATAAATTCTCTCAATTAAAAATTAATATTTTACCTCAAGTAGAATATTTCCTCCAAAATGAATATATTAATTGATAAATACTTTATATAGTATATTTAATTACTTTATTTTTGAATCATATGAAGCAAGCAATGGTAATAGTATTAATTTTAAAAATTTATTTGTACAACTGGAAGAGCATATATTACAGCATGCATAGCTTATTTATATAATAAATGGACATGACACTACCCACCTTCAACATGCGTCAGGAATTCAGTCAAGTTCCTGACTTGACTTTAAATATCTTCTAGTCCCCAATAAGCCACATGTTAATCCCTTTCCTGGTGAGGAATTTGGGCACCAGAGGATTTAATTTACTCAGCATTGCACTTTATTCAGTGTTGCAACCAGGATTCAAACTATGTCTGTATAACTCCAAAACTCCTGCTCCTTTCTCTAAATTTTATTTCATTTATAGAAATGATTTGAAATACAGGTCTCTGCTAATGCAACGTAAACTTCAGTATATCTGATGCTAGGCATTTCATGATAAAACAAGTATGGCTATGTTACCTCAAATGACCTTCCATGATGTCATAATGCACAGAAATAGAAGGTTCCATTGTGCCAAAAAATTATTTAGCCTTTTTGGAAGTGTATATTTATTATATCTGTTCAATTTAAATATAGAGGTATTCTCAATGCAATGATGTCAAAGAAACTTCATATCCTATGCAACCATTAAATTTTCATTATTTTAAATGTGTTTGAAACCTTCATAGTATTTAGACATTTTGGCAGTGACTGAATTTAGTCAGTAATTTTCTTTTTCAAAAAAGTTGAAAATGGAAAATTTCAAATGAAATCCTTCAGAGATTATACAATTAGTAAAATCCCTTCAGTAATATAAATGAAATTCAAATTATTTTTCCACTTATTAAAAATAATTGAGTATCTTTTCATGAAGAACTTGCACTTGTAATATCTTCATTTTAAATTATTTAGAACTTGTTTTTTTTCTACCTTTAACTCATTAAACCCCAAAACAACTTTATAGGCTGGTGCATCTACAACTGTTTTAAAAGAAGTTTAAAGATAAGCTGGCATTCTGTTTCAGAATATCCCAAAATAAGAAAAAGAAATTCTACCCCATGCTAAAGTGATATTTCATTGCTACTTGCTAAAAAGAATGGTCTTTTCAAAGCAACCATAAAATAGAGAAATAGACAGCAAGGGCTACTGAAAAAATCTGACTTCTTAAACCCTGCTTCCTGAGGGGAGGCATATTATCATCTTTAATGTATCTCATTCCTCACAAGCTCAGCAGGGTCACAGACCATTTTTTAAAAGAAAAAAGAAATGTAATAAAGAGTATAGAATGAGCTAGGTGGGGGAGGAGAGAAACGTACCTTTAAACCCAAAGGCTTTTTGTTTGTGTGTTGCCAATCAATCATGCCAGCTGGCCTGGTTATATGTTACTCCTGATAATCTGTTTTCATGAGATCCTAAGAGAATTCTAAATTAAAGAACCTGCCCCTGTTTACCCAGAGGTATATAAAATAAACTGATATTTCTTTAACAATCCATATCATGAAAATATATAGTAAATTCATTATCACTTTGAGAATAGTATTTCTCTATTTCACCAATTCCTGCTCAAATTATTTCACATATAGTAAAACATTAAAATCCCCAAATTGAACTTTCTCTTTAGAAAAGAGAAAGTCCTTTGCATGTGCTTTCAAAAGAGTATATCACTTTAATGAACTTCATTTCTAGCTGCATTCCATTACAACATGATGCTATATTACATAGATTTGAATTTCCGAAGTGAGATGGTAAAGTTGTACCTTCAGAATAGTGTTGATTAAAGGAAAATCCTAGCAGTTGGCTTATTAGAATACTGTTAGACATCTTCCCTTCTAAATATATAGTAGTAACATGATCTCATCGTATTTCAATAAAAGAAATATGTCAGAATATTTAGAACAATTTCTTTTACAGTTTGGAGAAATGGTATTTTGTTTACATGAAGCATCCATTTTTCATTTCTCTCTTCCCATGGGAGCTAACATAAATCAAAACAACGCAAATGTTTTTAATTTCAGTGTGAGATCGGCAGCTGTTCCCCAGAACTCCAGTTGCTGCAAAAGAGGGATTTTTTGTGTGAGTCACAAGTCAGATAGACATGTAGCAAGATCTAGTTACATACCATGATACTGACTGTGCATATGCCCACTAGAGATCATAATAACAAAGAATTGTGTTTACTTAAACTCACAGTTTTGCAAAAGTCAAACAGTTATGTAATTGTCCCTATAGCACTGTGAATCATGGTGGTAGAGAAATGTAATCAATTAGTGACAAGTTCTTTTGATGTACTCTATAGTGGGTTGACATAACAAATGACCCATTAAAGAGCACTGGGCTAAACTAGACTACTTAAAAGGAAATTGAGTTCAAGTGAATATCTCCAACAGTTTATTTTGAATGTTTATACTTTATGCAGTTCCTAAAAAATGTGTAATTAGGCTATCTGTTTAGCCTTCCAGAGGAAAGAGAATTCGAGAGATTCTTCTGAATACCAACTACATTTTGTATATGAAAATAAAGGAATCGAAAACAAACATTAAAACAAAAACAGAATTGAGAATTAGGCTTTGGGATTTTATGAGTCTTAAGAATTAAGTTTGGTGTCAAAAACTGTAATATAACATTTTCAATTGCCCTGATGCAAATTCATAGTTTTAAAACTTGTTTTCATAAGATTAAATATACCAAAAAGAATGTGTTGTGTTTTACATTTTGCAGTTTGAACACCTTTTGTAATAGCCAAAAAAGATGGGAAATAACAAGCAAAAAGATTATGGCACAGTTGGTTCTGAATAGAAGTCAGTAATTTTTAGCCTTTGCACTGGTTTCTGAGTTCCTTTAAAATTTAAGGTCTCTTGGCCAGGCATGATGTCTCAGGTCTGTAATCCCAGCACTTTGGGAGACCAGGGTTAGCAGACCACAAGGTCAAGAGATAGAAACCATCCTGGCCAACATGGTGAAACCCCATCTCTACTAAAAATACAAAAATTAGCTTGGCATGATGCGCCTGTAGTCCCAGCTACTCAGGAGACTGAGGTTGAGATGGAGCCACTGTATTCCCAGCCTGGCAACGGACCTTATTTATTTATTTATTTATTTGTTTATTTATTTATTTATTTTTGAGACTCCCTCTCAATAAAATAAAATAAGGCCTCTCTCAAAGGAGACTATTCTGACTCCCAAAGCCCATGGTCTGTGTCAGTATAACTGAAATTCCATGTTAAAATTTGACGTGGAACTAAACTAGTGTCCTTAAATTTCTTTAAGATAAGACAAATCCATTTCAATAGGAAATCTATATAACTTTCACTTCTTATACATCCCACAAAACCTGTCTATGATTAGGCAAGTTAGATACAACATAAAGGTTTGGGTTAGCACATGATAGCCCTCAGGTCACCTCAGTCAATGAATTTTTTAAAATTTCCTTCTAGAAATGAAATGGCATCTTGAGGTTGTCATTCTATGACAGAGTCTACAGGTAGAATATTATCATTAATTATTTAAGGTTTGCATATCTTCTGATTACTCCTCTATGAGGTTATAAATGGAAATGATGTAAAAGATGGTGAATTTGCATATTTTGTACTCTCTATGCCAAGGACAATTAAGTACTAATGCATTATTTGTTTCATTTTTAACTCAAGGTAATAAATAAATGTATCTGTGTTAGCACTTATGTGCCTTATGTAATGGTTCTCATAAGAAATTTTATGACACACTTTGATAAGAGGGACATTTCCCCATCCCCATAGATTGAATTTGAAAGTATTATAATTCCATTCTTCAACTGGATTGCCCAAAATTAGAGTTTATGTTTATTTGTAGCTTTCAAATTTGTATACATGGATTTCATACTTGCTTGTGTCTTTTTTCTATCTCCTTCTTCTATGTATATGTGACCAAAAGCATTTTAATTTTTTTTAAAACTTGATATTTATACATAGGCAATTTTAGTTTCATCTTTATCTAAATCCACCAAATCCATAATCTTCTGAGTTTAGTTATTTTGTTCTTCTTTTATTTTTTTGTTTGGGAGAATGGCATACAAATAATTCCACTTCATTAAAAAAAAATTCAACTTCATTAAAAGAGTCAAACTGGCTGTTTTTCTTTTCTCTACTGAAATAGATTGACATGTTTGTTATTTTATTGGTTATAAATAATAACTATATAACAGTGAAACAAAATAAGCACATTTTTTTTTTTTTTGTCAAGGTAGGAGCGGAGCTCCAGCTTGCAGCCCCAGTTAGGGAAAGGCCAGGAGAGCAGCACAACTGTTTTGTTTGTTTGTTTGTTAGAAAAAAAAGAAAGAGAAAGCAGAAGAGAGAACAGGAATTTTGCTCTATTGCCCAGGCTGGAATGCAATCTAAAAACAGGTATTAAAAACCTCTTTTATGGCAATAATTGTATTTATCAGCAGAGACAGGAAGGAATAAGGGAAGAAAATAACAAACAGCCAACCAATATTTAATTTAATTCTGTGAAATGCTATGCAAATGCTGAAGAATGATTTACTTTCAATTATGTGGTTACTTTCAAAATAGGTGTAATGTAATACTGAGAAAAATGTATGCTCTGTGGACCTGAGGTGAAGAATTCTATAGATATTCACTGAATTTACTTGTTTCAGGTCTGAGATCAAATCATAGATGTCCCTGTTAATTTTCTATCTCGTTGATCCATCGACTATTAACAATGTGGTATCAAAGTCTCCCGCTATTATTGTGCAGGAGTTCAAGTCTCTTTATAAGTCACTGAGAACTTGTCTTATGTATCTGGGTGTTCCTATATTGGGTGCATATATATTTATGATCATTGACTCCTATTGTTGTATTGATCCTTTTACCATTATATAATATCCTTCTTTGTTTCTTTTAGTCTTTGTTACTATTAAAATCTATTTTGTCAGAGACAAAAGTTAGAACTCCTGATTTTTTTTTCCTCTCCATTTGATTAGTAAGTCTTCCACCAAAGCTTTGTTTTGAGTATTTGTGGGTCCTTGCTTATGAGCTGGATCTGGATACAGCGTACCAATGGGTTTTGACCTTTTATTCAATTTTCCTTTCTATGTCTTTGATTGGGGCATTTAATCCATTTAAATTTAGGATTAATATTGATATTTGTGAGTTTAATATTGCCATTTAATGCTAGCTGGCTATTTTGCCCATTAGTTGATATAGATTCTTCATTATAAAGATACTCTTTACCTTTTGGTAAGTTTTGGGGATGACTGATACTGGTTGTTCCATTCTGTGTATAGCACTTCTTTCAGAAGCTCTTGTCAAGCAGGCCTGGTGGTGGTGAAATCTGAGTGCTTGCTTGTTCATGAAAAATTTTATTTTTCTTAATTTATAAAGCTCAGTTTGGCTGGATATGAGATTCTGGATTGAAAATTCTTTTCTTTGAGGATATTGAATATTGACCCCTACTCTCTTCTAGTTTGCAGGGTTTCTGCTGAGAGGTCTGCTGTAAGTCTGATAGGCTTCCCTTTATAGATAACCTTACCCTTCTCTCTAGCTGCCCTTAAAATTTTCTCCTTTATTTCAACCCTGGTGAATCTAACAATTATGTGTCTTGGAGTTGCTCTAACTTGAGGAATATCTTTGTGGTGTTCTCTGTATTACCTAGAGTTGAATATCGTCCTGCCTTACTAGGTTAGGAAGGTTTTCCTTAATAATACCCTGAAGAATATTTTCCAGCTTGGATTCATTCTCTTCATAACATTCGGGTACACCTGTCAAATGTAAATTAGGTCTTTTCACATAGTCCTATATTTCTTGGAGACTTTGCTCATTCCTTTTTACTCTTTCTTCTCTAATCTTGTCTTCTCATTTCATTTCATTAAGTTGGTCTTCAACCTCTGATATCCTTTCTTCTGCTTGATCAATTCAACTGTTAAAACCTGTGCATACTTCATGGAGTTCTCACATTGTATTCTTCAGTTCCAATAATTCACTGATATTCCTCTCTAAATTGTCTATTCTCATTAAGATTTTATCAAACCTTTTTTCAAAGTTCTTAGTTTCTTTGCATTGGGTTAGAACATGTTCTTTTAACTCACAGAAGTTTCTTATTATCCACATTCTGAAGCCTACTTCTGTTAATGGAATGCACTCATTCTCTATCAGGCCTTGTTCCCTTGCTGATGAGGAACTGTGATCCCCTGTAGAGGGAGAGGCATTCTGATTTTGGGTATTCTCAGCCTTTTTAGCTGGTTTCTTCCCATCATTATATATTTATCCATCTATCATCTTTGTAATTACTGACTTCCTAATTAGGTCTCTGAGTGGATGCCCAACTTGTTGATTCCCAGCACCAGAATCTGAGCAACCCACTGCACCGGATAAAACAGTGGTGTTAAGATTGATGGTGCTTTTCTGCCCAGGAATCTCTGATCTGGCTTCCTCCTTGAGTCCCTTTTCAATCAGCTGAATAGGTGACTCTGCCTTCCTGGAGCTCCAAATGTTGACCGAAAGGGGTCCCAGTCCCGTTTACTCTGCACCAAGAACCACTACACCGAGCACCGGCAAAACCGCCGCGCCGGCCGCAAGAGTCATGCTGGCAACCTGTGGGGCTCCTCTGCTGGGAATCTCCTGGTCCGTGAGCAACAAAAATTCATCTGAAAGTGTGGAATCCTCTTGTTCTCTGTGTTTTTACTGGGAGCTACAATCCTGAGCTGCTAGTGATCAGCCATCTTGGATCTCTCTCCAATAAGCACAAAATTTCAAGGGAGTGATTTTTTTAAAGCAAGGTATGAACTATTCATTGATTCATCTGTTTTACCTTCTTTATCAAGAATTATTTGTGAGACAATCACTTTTTTTTTCTTTTTTATTATACTTTAAGTTCTGGGGTACATGCACAGAATCCGCAGGTTTGTTACATAGGTATACATGTACCATAGTGGTTTGCTGCACCTATCAACTCATCATCTACATTAGGTATTTCTCCTAGTGCTATCCCTCCCCTAGCCCCCCACCCCCTGACACGCCCTGGTGTGTAATATTGCCCTCCTTGTGTCCATGTGTTCTCATTTTTCAACTCCCATTTATGAGTGAGAACATGTGGTGTTTGGTTTTCCGTTGCTGTGTTAGTTTGCTGAGAATGATGGTTTCCAGCTTCATCCATGTTCCTGCAAAGGACATGAAGTCATCCACTTTTATGGCTACATAGTGTTCCATTGGGCATATTGTCACATTTTTTTTACCGGTCTAACATTGATGGACATTTGGGTTAGTACCAAGTCTTTGCTATTATGAATAGTGCTGCAATAAACATACACGTGCATGTTTATAGTAGAATGATTCATAATCCTTTGAGTATATACCTAGTAATGGGATTGCTGGGTCAAATGGCATTCCTGGTTCTAAATCCTTGAGGTATCACCACACTGTCTTCCACAATGGTTGAACTAATTTACACTCCCACCCATAGTAAAAAAGCATTCCTGTTTCTCCACATCATCTCCAACATCTGTTGTTTCCCGACTTTTTGATGACTGCCAGTCTAACTGGTGTGAGTAGGTATCTCATTGTGGTTTGATTTGCATTTCTGTAATGACCAGTGATGATGAGCTTATTTTCATGTTTGTTGGACTCATAAATGTCTTCTCTTGAGAAGTTTCTCTCCATATCCTTCACCCACTTTTTGATGGCATTGTTTGCTTTTTCTTGTAAATTTGTTTAAGTTCCTTGTAGATTCTGGACATTAGCCCTTTGTCAGATAGATAGATGGCAAAAATTTTCTCCCATTCTGTAGGTTGCCTGTTCACATTGATGATAGTTTCTTTTGCTGTGCAGAAGATCTTCAGTTTAATTACACACCATTTGTCAATTTTGGCTTTTGTCACCATTGCTTTTGGTCTTTTAGTCACGACGTCTTTGCCCGTGCCTATGTCCTGAATTATATTGCCTGTTTTCTTCTAGGGTTGTATGGTTTTAGGTCCTATATTTAAGTCTTTAGTCCATCTTGAGTTAATTTTTTTTTTGTATAAGATGTAAGTAAGGGGTTCAGTTTCAGTTTTCTGCCTATTGCTAACCAGTTTTCCCAAAACTACTTTTAAATATGGAATCCTTTACCCATTGCTTGTTTTTGTCAGGTTCATCAAAGATCAGATGATTGTAGATGTGTGACATTATTTCTCAGGCCTCTGTTCTGTTCCATTGTTCTATATATCTGTTTTTGTACCAGTACCATGCTGCTTTGGTTTAGCTATAGTATAGTTTGAAGTCAGGTAGTGTGATGCCTCCAGGATGTCTTGGCTAGATGGGCTCTTTTTTGTTCCACATGAAATTCAAAGCAGATTTTTCTAATTCTGTGAAGAAATTCAATGGTAGCTTGATGGGGATAGCATTGCATCTATAAATTACTTTGGACAGATGGCCATTTTCAAGATACTGATTCTCCTATTCATGAGTGTGGATTATTTTTCCATTTGTTTGTGTTCTCTCTTATTTCCTTGTGCAGTGGTTTGTAGTTCTTCTTGAAGAACAGATACACAACATACCAGAATCTATGGGACACAGTTAAGGCAATGTTTAGAGAAAAAATTATAGCACTAAATGCCCACAGGTGAAAGCAGTAAAGATCTAACATCAACATCCTAACATAACAATTAAAAGAACTAGAGAAGCAAGGGCAAACAAATTCAAAAGCTAGCAGAAGGCAAGAAATAACTAAGATCAGAGCAGAACTGAAGGAGAAAGAGACATGAAAAAAACCCTTCAAAAATCACAAATCCAGGAATTTTTTTAAATCATTAACAAAATAGATTGCTAGCTAGACTAATAAAGAAGAAAAGAGAGAAGAATCAAAGATATATGATAAAAAATGATAAAGGGAATATCACCACTGATCACACAGAAATGCTAACTACCATCAGAGAATACTATAAACACCTCTATGCAAATAAAGTAGACAAACTAGAAGAAGTGGATAAGTTCCTGGACACATACACCCTCCCAAGACTAAACCAGAAAGAAGCTGAATCTGAATAGACTAATAACAAGTTCTGAAATTGAGGCAGTAATTAATAGCCTACTAAGAATCAAAGCCCAGGACCAGATGGATTCACAGCCGAAGTCTACCAGAGGTAGGAAGAGGAGCCATTCAGAGAACCATTCCTTCTGAAACTATTCCAAACACTAGGAAAAGAGGGACTCCTCCATAACTCATTTTATGAGGCTGGGATCATTCTGATTCCAAAACACAACAAAAAAAGAAAATTTCAGGACAATATCCCTGTTGAACATCAATGCCAAAATTCTCAATAAAATGCTAGAAAGCCAAAACTGGCAGCACATCAAAAAGCTTATCCATGACAATTAAGTTGGCTTCATCCCTGGCATGCAAGGCTGGTTCAACATATGCAAATCAATAAACATAATCCATACCATAAACAGAACCAGTGAAAAAAAATTACATAATTATCTCAATAAATACAGAAAAGGCATTTGATAAAATTCAACAATGCTTCATGCCAAAACCTCTCAATAAACTAGGTATTAATGGAACATATCTCAAAACAATAAGAGCTATTTATGACAAACCCACAGCTAATATCTTATTGAATGGGCAAAAGCTGGAAGCATTCCCTTTGAAAACCAGTACAAGACAAAGATGCCATCTCTCATCACTCCTCTTCAACATGGTATTGGATATTCTGTCCAGGGCAATCAGGCAAGATAAAGAAATAAAAGATATTCAAATAGGAAGAGAGGAAGTCAAATTGTCTCTGTTTGCAGATGACATGATTGTATATTTAGAAAACCCAGTCATCTCAGCCCAGAATCTCCTTAAGCTGATAAGCAACTTCAGCAAAATATCAGGATACAAAACCAATGTGCAAAAATCACATTCTTATACACCAGTTATAGTCAGAGAGCCAAATCATGAGTGAACTTCCCTGCACAATTGCTATAAAGAGAATGAAATACCTAGAAATGCAACTTACAAGGGATATGAGACAATTTTCAAAACACTAGGATATACAGTGGTATTCAGTCTGAAATTATCTGAACTCTTTTCTTATATTTCAATTTAAAAGATTGTGCTATTGTTTCTGCAATCTGAATAAAAAATTAAGAACTTAAAATTAACTAGTCTTAATTTCTCAAAACCAACTTTGCAAGGTAGATACATATATCCTCCTTCTAAATATTTGGCATAAGTAATTAAATTTTCTGATTCTATGTTTGAAAAACTTGGGGCCATTTATGGTGGGCTATCACAGGAATAGGTATCATTATGGAGAGTCTAGACAATTTCAAACTATGATATTTCTTAAAGCATTTGGTAGTGTGTCCAAAAGTAATCAGAATTTATAAACATTTATGTAGCAGTAATCTATTTCCAACCTGCAGTAAGGCTGATATCATGCTAGGCATTGAGGATGTAAATGTGATTGAAATAGCCCTTGTTTAAATCTCACACTCCACTGGGGGATTTTGGGAGCATGACGGAGAAGTATATAATCTGAAAAATTACCATATCTGATAAGCGTTATAACACTTTGTTGAAGAAGTATCAAATCTTTGGGAGAGCAATGAAATACATAATAAAAAGTATGGGCTTAAGGTAGATTCTGAAAGATGATTTTTGGAATTATGAGGTGAAGACGAGAAAGAGTGTTATTTTATAAATAACACAGAAGCTGGAAAATACCATTGAAAGGTGGGGAGAGGGAGGTAGAAGATGAGACTCATTCAGTTATATTGTAAAATATTAAGTTGACTATGATTAGATGCCAATTAGGGGCAAAATAATGAATGTTTCTATTAATATCATGGGAAATTCAATGGAGGAAAAATAGAACAGTTCAAAGCATTGCTAATCAGTGTTGAGTTCAGTCAAATTTTGAGTCTAAGCGATTGGGAGAATACAGATTTCAGCAGTCAGGGCCTCAATTTTCATTGTGGATAAAAATAGCGTCCAGTATGGAATAATGAACTGATATATTGAGGGCACTTAATTTAGTTAAGGTGGAGTTAAAAGCTGATGTCAAGGTTCAAATGTAGTTTTAGGCATCTGTTTTTAGTACTCTGAGGATATGTTTATAATGGCAAGAGCTAGTATATAAGAAAATATAGAATAGTTCAGTGTATTCTCATAATGTGGGGAGTAAGCTGGAGAGCATGAAATGACAACATGGAGAAAAATAGTATAACTGAATGAGATATGGCTCAGAAAAGAAAAATCACCTTGAAAAAAGGTGGCAACATAATGTTCTAGAGGTAGAGGCACAGAACAAAAAGGATGTGGACCATAGTTCTCAGTCCCAAAAACAAGGAATATAAAAAATTAAGCACTCTTTATTTACGAAGGTTGTGGGATTTGTTTTTCGAATAGAGGCAGGTTTTATAAATGATAAAATAAAGATGGTATTCTAGGGACAGTCTGAGCATATTTGTAAGGAGTGGGTTAACAGTAGGAGAGGTGTTAAGAGTACAATATGGGAGAGCTTTAAGACTGGTTAGTATGTCAGCTTCCCAAATAAGCAAGTAACCAAGAAAAGACTAGGTTCTATATTAAGAGAATACTATTGAGATTAAACAGACCTGATGTTGATGAAATAAAAGAGAGGGACTTAGGCATATTAGAGATCAGATTTGAAACATCTGTCTCCTTATAAGACCACAAACATAGAGGAGGAAAGTGGTTAGATATGAAAAGGAGAGACAAAAGAAGAAATTTGGATGATTGGGTATTCCATTAGAATTTCAGGGACAATTTTTTTTGGTCCTTCTATTAATATGTATCTTCAGAGAGACCATTTAACAATGAAACTGCATCTCTTCCTGTTGATGGACATAGATAGAAGAAACAATCTTAGCCTGTGTGACGTGGTAACCTGTTTATTACAGTATTTCTCAGTAACAGGGAGCATTTGCACCCTAACAAAGTATGTTACTGGGTTAACACATCATAAAGCAAAAGTTCAAGTTGTGGTTCTGGAAACGTTCCTCTGCAGTCACAATAGTTATTTCTTGTATTTTTGTCTTCGATAAAATGTATATTATTTAACCAAAATGTTTGAGAAAATGATAAAAGATAAATCAGGCAGCTCAGCTGTTGAGAATTATTTACGGTACTTACAGCACCCAGACCAAGCCCAAGCTTACATCTCTCTAGGTGGAAGGAGCTACAGCTGTGCCTTAATGTCAAGAGGGAGACAGTACAATTGGTAAACATTTCACCTAAAGGAAAATAAAGAGACATTTATTGGTTCAAATTTTTACTTTGCCTCCGCTGATGAAATTCTCAAAGCAAGTCTGATTTCAGACATCTCTTCCTCCTTCCCTCCCTCTCTCTCTCACATACAACCCCCACATATTCTGGCAAGTGGTATACTATTTTACTGGTTTAATGTGAATTACTATGGCCTTCATTAAATTCCAGACCAAAACATAAAATATGTAAGTTTATCTGCTTGAGGATAGAGTTTTGAAATTGAGACTAATGATACTGTCACCAAAACGTGTGATTTTTAATGTTTTTATTATTTTAATAAGGAGGAAAGTTTTGAATGTATCTTTGCACTTCTGCCATGGAGGCACTTGAACATTCTAGGGGCTTTTTATTATCTAAAAAACTGATTTTACCTGGACTTAGATTAAATATTTAGATAGTTCTACATTTTCCTTTCTTCTGAAATCTTCCTAGTCTCTTGCATTTCATTAAAAAGCACATGTCGTTTGTTACTTCCTTACAAGAACATTAAATGTCCTTGTCAAAGTTTTATATTTCCTGATGTGTAAAAAGACTACTAAAGCACTTTAGCTGTTTAATAAGATGGTTCTACTATGTAAATGAGAAGAATAACACACATTACTTTTATTTGGGTTCTACACGTTTTGAGTGCTATCTAAAATGAGTAAAAATTGGGGAAAAAAGGTCAAAATATAAAAGGACAATAACAGGTGAGCAGAAGTAAAATACTCAGTGTTAGTAATAGCAATATATAGGCACAGAAGGCTAAAGGTCATTTTACTGGGCAGCTGTAGAATACTCAAGAAAGCGGGTCCAATAACAGGTTTTGAATGTAAGGAAAGATTGATTGTTCAACTGGGTTTCTGCATCTGGCCTCCTTGATTTCAAACATTTCCAGATTTTTATCTAGCATTGCAACTGAGCAAACTCTGTACTCAAATTTGCAATTAAGAAAACACAAACACACAACAACACACATGCATACACATCAAAAGGAATTCATAAGTTTAGAGTGTTCTCAAGTAAGAATGCTGAATGTTGAGTGGCAATGCTCTGTTTTTTCTTTCATCTCAGTAACTGTGGCTTATGTTTTAACATTGGAAGTACTCCCTTTAAACTTAACATTGCCAGTTGTGATATCCCATCAAAGCTGGTAATTCAAAAAATAATAAAAACTGAGGTCATTCCAAAGGATTTCCTTAGTTTCAGAAGTGCAGTAATAATAGTAAATTACAAGTATCAGGGGCCTGTTCTTTCAGGACTTTTAAACCTTTCACTAGGAAAAGGAAATGGTGTGTTTTTTCCCCCTATTATTATCAGGTGCAAAGTTTGAAAACTGAGAAAGATTGGCTGTTTTGCTTTTGAGGGAAAATACTTAGAAATCTTAAAAATAAATTCAATTAATTTATCATACAGAGTTAACTGAATCTTTAAGAAAATTACTGTTTAAGATTAAGCTGCATTATATTACATACAAAAATACAAAAACATACAGATGGGCATTCTTTTGTTTCATTTCAAACGACCAGGATGTTCTCATTTATGTCCATCTGAATTCAATTTACATCCACAATATGTAAAAAATATGACTACATAAAAACGAAAAAAGTATATAACTGCAAAGGGATATAAGTCACTGCACTAGGAATTATAACCCAATCAACAAAATGGAAACATTTGTATCAAAATCAAGTATTAGTAATTTAAATTTTTCTCTGTCTTTTGAAATTCAGCAAGTACAATGTGGGAACAAAAAGTTGTGTAGGAGGGATCTGGGGAAAACTGAAGCAGGTAAGGAAATAAAATGAACAGGATCGTAGGTCGTAAACTTTGGAATAAGATACGTTAATATGGAAGGTTGGTGGTATCACCATCATCATATTCACAGACGAGGAACCATCTGGAAGATGGGGATAAATAGTCGTTGTGTTTCTCATTTGTCTAGCACCTATAAAACACACTTGTGAAGGGAATTGCAGATACCTACATAGTGTATACTTTCAATATATTTGGGTTAGCACTTTTATATATCTTCATCAACATGAGAATATGCAGTGATGGAAAGTAAAGGAGAATTACAGGGTTTGCATAACTTTGGAAGTGACTAGGAACTTCATCTCCTGTGCCATCTGTGACTCAAACCAGGCTTGTTACCCAGGCAATCACAAAAGCAGAGAGATTGATTGGTTATGCTATCAGATTAACTGTCAGCCCTCTAGACACAAGACAGAGGATAGTTACATCCAAAACAAAGAGCAAAACTACATGAACACAAAATATTTCCAAACTCAACATTTTTATGTATATAATTTATTTCAGATGTTGAACTAGTCTATTATGAACCCTCTTCAACAAACTGAAAATTTAATGATACCATTGCATGATGTCATAATCCTAAATTTTTTATAAGATCGAGTGACTCATTGTGCTCTGGAGATCTTCCCAAAATGGACATGCAAATGGACATGTATGAACAATGATGTCACCAGTTGCATACAAAAGATGATGCAGAAATGTTTGGAAAAGTATCTTGTGTTTTGATTTTATTGTGACTGAATATTAGATATCAGAATATAAAATGGTTTATGCCCATCTTCAAAAGTCATGTGGATTTAAAAAATAATATACCCTATAATTAATTCCTTATGTTTATATGGGATTTATAAAATGAAAATCAGTTGTAATTATTTTCTGTTGAAGTGTGAGTTGTGATATTATTATTCCAATTATATATATATTCATTCAAAATTCATTTTGAGATATCTCACTTCATCCTTGGACAGCCTTTAGGAAATGACTCTCAGGAATTTAAAATCTGTTCATTTCTCATACTGCCATTCCATTTCTCCACAATATCAGAGTGAACATGTAGGAGTTTAAATGTAGTTGAGTAATTAAGTTTGGTGAGCACAGGGGACTGGAGGAGTTTACTCTGTGTGGAAATAAGCTTCCAGTTGTCTTTTGTTGTTGGACTGGATTTCAGTTTGTTTCTCTGTGGCATTTAATACAGGGGAAACTTTGGCATCTTTTAGTCAAATTGACTATGACTGCATTTCCACAGACTGTCTCTCAAAATGTGAACAAAGTAGAGAATGATTGGACATTCAAAACACGGTGTTACTGGGACATATGAGACAAATATGCTTCTTGAACTTCGGTGTCGAATGCATACAAAGTGTAACATCAATTTTTACAAGGATTTTAGAGAAATGTTGAAATTAGCTGTTTAAATTCCCATAACGAAATAAGTGTGCAATTCTTTTAAGATACATGCCAGTTAGATTTTTCAGAAAAATATTAGTGAACATCTGATACATTCATTAGCTGTAGTTGTTTATAGCTCTTACTTTGGGGCATGTTTACTGATTCAACTCTTTCATCTTTGACAGCCTCGCTTATGTTTTGGGCCATTGGCTTTATGCTACAGTATTAATGTCTTACAAGTTTATAGATAGCTCACATTTAATTCACTTGTCAGAACAGACTTCAAATAATGCAAATAAAATTGGCATTTATTCCACCCTCTTGTCATACTTTGTTATTGTGTCTCATCTTTTCTTCACCTCATCTTTTTTTTTCATTATTTATTTCATGCAGTTATATTTTAAAATGTTAACATTTTAAGTCTAAGCCATTATGAATGTAAAACAAATGTATTCGTCTATTTCTCTCAAAAATCCAATATGTTAGGTTTACATCATCTGATTTCTTCGAATTCTAGGTCTTATATGTGTTGAGTTATTGAGAGATACAAGGGTTTAATGGTCTTTGCAAAATATTACCCAATTTCCTGTATCCACTCCCTTAGGATGAATTTCACAAAACTTCTGCAGAGTTAAGGAAAATTCCAGGGCTTTGATATGTCTCCTTGGCCCTTTCTGTTTTATTGCACAGCTTCCTTGAAGCGTTCCCTGATCGAGACTGCTTTCGTGCCTCTGGATACCGGGCAAGACGTGACCATTACGGGCCAGCTAACATTCCTTGCATTGCTAATTATAGGCACAGACTGAGTAGTGTATGGTTAAAATGAGACACTGGTATTCTGGGTTTAAAGGACTATTCTATGTTAATAACTTTATAACCTTTGACCTATTCAGTAATGCTTTGGGAAATTACAGTTATATACAGGTGCAAGCAATACGTGAAGGAAAACATTGCAGAGGTTGGTTTGCTTTTTACAATTTCACATTCTTCCATGGGGGCTATAGACTTTAAGTCAAGTGAGTGTGAGATTTAATAACACTTTCTTGCTGCTTTTCTTTATAGCCAAAACATGACCTCTGAATAGTTCTAATCAGTTAGCCATATATAAACTCTTGAACAAATGCTTTTTAAGAAGATGCTGATTTATAAATCACTGAGAATGTCAAAATACAGTTATCAATATGTTAAGTTCTTCAACAAAACCTAATATAATTATAAAAATCAACTGAACGACAGAAATTGGTTGATAGGTATGAGTACGAATGAAAAATTTTAAAAACCTGGAATAACATGAACAAACTGATGTGGTTAAAATGTTTGACTAAAGAGTTCTTTTTTCTTTTCAACGTATTTTCACCTGTTCTAAATGTTTTGAGTAATAATTCAATTAACTTGAAGTGGCATTTTATCTTTATTTCTATTACAAGTAAAGATTTATGAATTAAGATGATTCATCAATAGCTGTATTATTACATTTGCTTTAGATGCAATCTCACTTCAATCAAACATAGAAAGTCTTCTAAGTATAGCTAAGTGAGATGTTAGACTTGGCTAATTTTCCATTTAGCTTGATATTTTTATGTCAATTCCAGCTCAAGATTATACTGTTGAAATGTAATTTCTATTCTTTTCTCAATGCTCCTTTTCGTAATAACCATTTTACCACAATTACCAAAATTAAGACATAAGTTAACATTGTATACTACAAAGTATTTTTCCTATATAGTTTTCTTTAAAAAGCTATAGAGAATAATTTCTTTTTTGTTTGTTTGTTTTTTAATTTTGCTTTAAGTTCCAGGATATATGTGCAGAATGTGCCAGGTTTTTACATAGGTGTACATGTGGCATGATGGTTTGCTGCACCTATCAACCCGTCTTGAAACTGAGAATAGTTTCTTTATAATTAACCTACGTTTTCTGAAAGAAACTTAAGAAATACTTTATGTTGTCATATAACCTTTGAGCAATGATTATTTGTACCAAGAAGAAATGGGCATGTATATTGAATATTATTTAAGGTCTCCCTCTTTCACTGTTCTCAATTCTCAGACCCTGAATTCATCACAGATCAGAAAATGAAGAATATCCACTTAGTCAGGGCAGCAAATTGGATAAAGGAAAGTGAAATATTTATTCCCGATAAGACCATCATATGTATATATAGGCATATATATATACATATGGGCATATCATATGAAAGAAATCCACCAGTAATCCAGAACTTACAAAACAAAAAACATTTTTAATAACTCATGGATAAATATGGACCCTCATTGATGTCCATTGATATTCACTTTGTTTGAAAGTGAATAGAAGGCTTACACAGAGTTGGCAGATTGAGTAGGAATATGGGAGAGAGAAAATGAACAATTCTGATGATTTCTTAAACAATAAAATCTAAATTTTTCTTCATATTCAAAGGGTAATTGGGTCAGGCCTAAAACTATTTAGTATATTAACCTGTATTATTTTATTTAAGCAATAATGTCAGGACACTGAGATGAAGTTATGTGACAAATACAGTATAAATTCTTGATACCCATTGAAGGAAATATAATTTCTGTGATAATTTCAAGTTTTATTCTAGATTCAAGTGCTACATGTACAGATTTGTTATGTGGGTATATTGCATAATGCTGAGTTTGGGGGTACAAATGATCCCATCACCCAGGTAGTGAGCATAGTACCCCATAGGTAGTTTTATAGCCTTTATGTCCTCCTCCATCCCTCTCCCAGATGGTAGTACTGAGTATTCAGTGTCCCCATCTATGGCTAAAAAGAAATTATGGATGGCATGACTGACGAATGTACTTACTAATTAGATGTGAAGAATTACTTAGAATTACCCTAGAACTCATTTAAACATAACATTGAATTTACATAGATAGAAATAGACACATGTTCAAGATTTTCAATTTTCACAAGACCATTTTTATTCTTTTCTGGGTTAGATGTGTAGCACCTTCCCTTTAGAAATAATATTAAAACATTCTAATCAATCTGAACTGAATTAGACATATATAGTACATTTTTGGCATTTTACTTATTAGCTAACTCTTATCTTTTCTTCAATAATATTATCCTTTGCTCAGGAGTACAACCTCTGGTTTTATGGCTTAAAATTATATAAAGGCCACTGGCTGTTTCCAAAGGTCTGTATTTTAGACATGGTTCTCCCCATTACTAGTTGAAATATATATCCCTTTCCTGCCAGTCATATCCTCTGAGGCACAGCAAGAACTCAACATGTGTAAAATTGTTCTCCTCTTTCCTATGCTACGTCTCAGCTAATGGTAAAACATCTACCCAATTCTCCAAGCCAAAAATCTGGGACCCTTAGACTTCTTGTTCTCCCTTGTTCCACGGGTTGAATCACTCAAGAGGCCTGCAATGATTTACCTTCTCAATGTTTAACAAATTCATCCGCTATCTTCCACTTCTGTCACTTCTCTTGTTCACACCCTTGTCAAGTCTTGCCTAGACATTGCTCTCATTGTTTCCCACCATGAACCTCTTGCAACAGCAGGACCTTATCAGACTTGTTCTCTTAGATCACTCACTGGTTTGTATTAGATGCTCAAAAAATGTTACATGAATAAACAATTTGATAAAGAGGAGGGTTCTTTTTTTGGTGCTCATATACTTCTTGTTCATTCTGTGATCTATCTTGAATGTCCTTCACTCTGTTCTTCACTTTTACAGTATCTTCAAAGCTTAATTTTCATCACCTACACAAATTCCTCTGCAAATAACTACATTGGTCTAAATGTCTGTATTTACATAGCACATCTTAATTATTTTTTCCATAGCATGTATCAAATTTTATTGAAATTTTTCACTTCATGTGCCTGTCCCTACCTGTAGACACTAACTCCTTGAAAATATTCTTTCTTCTTCACCTTTATATTTCCAGCATTAATTCAGGGTCAAACACATACTCGGTGCTCAACATATCTTGAATAAATAATATGTGAACAAATGAAGGAATGGTTGCAAAGAAATACTTACTCATTTTGATACGTAGAACAGTGCCATACACAAAGAAGTCTGTCAAAAATATTAAACTCGATTTCCTTGAGCCATATTACTTTGAGCTTCTTTTTACAAATGTCTAAGCCTTGGTTGCCTCATTTGCAAAATAGAAAATTTGTTTCCTCTGATGACAGCACAAAGTTATGAATATGAATGACTGCAATAACTTTCTTCTCAACTATAGAAAGTTGCATAAATCCAGTTTTAATTAACTTAAATTGAATACACAACAATGTAAGATATTCACTAACAATATTCCTGATGTTACTGACTGAATAAATAACTCTAATTAGTGTAAATGTAAACAAATATAATGCAGAGCACATATTAAAATGTAATATTCTCATATTTCACATATGAGAATAACCTCACATACATTCTATAGAATGTTGACATTTTTCTAAGTTTAACATTTTTCACAGTCACTTCCCTTATTGTGTCTTATAAATGTCTCCTAATTTGATAAAGATAAAAAGTATTCTCATAATGTGATATGGAAGATGTGAAATGGAGAAAAACATTTTAACAAAATAAAGAAATAAAATTTTATTTTCAAATACCTGCTTTGCTTTAAGTGAATTTGCTGGAAATTTTAGTCCTAATACGGATTTCTTCTATTTTAATTCAATCAAAGATTTACTACTCTAAAGCAGGACACATTTTATCAGATAGCATTGATTTCAGCTTTTTAAACATAGAAACTTAATACTACTAATTGCCTTATTAAGAGCTATCTTAGGAAACAGCAATTAAGTACATTACTTTTGATTTGTCATTTTTGTTATTTGTAGTATTGTCTACCACAGGGGGCCTGAACTCCCTGAGTCCTGGACCCATACGAGCCCCTGACCTGGTAGGAAGCAGGCCCATGGCAGGTGGTGGGTGGCCAGCCAGCAGCATTACCAACTGAGCTCTGCCTCCTGTCAGATCTGTGGAGACATTAGCTTCTCATAGGAATGCAAACCCTACATGACATGCACATCAAGCAATGTAGGCTGCAGGCTCCTTATGAGAATCTAATGCTTGATGGTCTGAGTTGGAACAGTTTCATCCTGAAACCATTCTCCTGCCCCTTGTCAGTGGAAAATTTGTCTTCTACAAAACTGGTCCCTGGTGCCAAAAGGTTGGGGACCACTGGTCTAAGACATAGCAATCCAAAGGTCAGGTTAAAATGAAAGTAAAGAGAAGGTAATGTTAGTGTACAAGAAATTATTCACTCTCCATTTCCACATTAATCTTAGTTTAAATTATGATTCCTGTTTCCAAACAGCTGTAGTTAGTGTATTTTATCTGCTCTGTTTGTCCTGTGGGTCTAGAAAGTAGATAATAAGGTTTTTTTCTATCAAGTTGTGTATATACAACATAAACTTTCATACTTAGATTTTGGTTATTTTAATTAAAAATAATGCTTGTACATATTCTCAGATACATAGAGATATTTCAAAACATGTAATAGATAGTGATCAAATTAGGATAATTAGCATATTCATCATCTAAAATATTTATCATTTCTTTTTTGCTGGGAACATTCAATATCCTCCTTCTAGCTGTTTTAAACTACGTAATAGTGTTAACTGTAGTGATACTACAGTGCTGTAGAACACTAGAAATTATTCCTCCTGTCTAACTTTAGTTTTGTATCTTTGGACGAATCTCTCCCTGTTCCTCTCTTCTGCCTACCCTTCCCAGCCTCTGGTATTCTCTCTTCTATAATACTTCTAGGAGATTAACTTTTATTTTTAGCTTTCATACATGAGTGAGAGTTTGCAGTGTTTAAATTTCTATTTCTGTCTTACTTCACTTAAATAATGCCCTCGAGTTCCATCCATGTTGCCATGACTGACAGTACTTCATTCTTTTCATGGCTAAATAATATTCCACTGTGATGTGATCCATATATCACATTTTCATTATGTATTCATTGGTAGACATCAACAACAACATATCTGTGATGTCAATTAAGCAATTCTTGGCCATTTATATGCCTTTCACATGTGTTTTATTATTTGTATTCTGTTGTGTGGTCTTCTCTTCTTTCATTTATTTGTCTTCCTTTTTATGAAGGTGATTTTCTCTTGTGGTATTTTTTAATTCCTTGCACTTTACTTTTTGTGTATCTGTCATAGGTTTTTTTGATTTGAGGTTACCAACAGGTTTGCAAATAACATCTTACAACTCATTATTTAAAACTTATGTCAACTTAACATTTATTGCATGAACAAAGTAACAAAAAAGCAGAAAGAAAACTAATAAAAACTCTGCAGTCTAACTTCATCCCCATGTTTTTTAACTTTTTGTTATTTCTCTTTATATCTTATAATACGTCTGGAAAAGTCGTTGTAGTTATTATTTTTGATATGTTCATCCTTCAGTCTTTCCACTCAAGATATGAGTTTACACACACAGAATCACAGTTGCAATATTATGCAGTTTTCTTTTTATTTACTGCTACCAGTAAGCTTTGTACTTTCAGATGATTTCTTAGCACTCATTAATGTTCTTTTCTTTTAGGTTGAAGAGCTTCCTTTAGCATTTCTTATAGGATATATCTGGTGTTGATGAAATCACTCAGCTTTTGTTTGCCTGGGAAGGTCTTTATTTCTCCTTCATGTTTGAAGAATAGTTTCACCAGATATACTACTCAAGGGTTAAAGTTCTTTTCCTTCAGCAATGTAAATATGCATTCCACTCTTTCCTGGCCTGTAAAATTTCCACTGATAAATCCACTGCCAAGTGTATTGTGTTCTGTGGTATGTTACTTGTTTCTTTTCTCGTGTTGCTTTTAGGATCCTTTATTTTTGACATTTGGGAGTTTGGTTATTAAATGTTGAGGTAGTCTTCTTTGGGTTACGTTAGCCTGTAGGCAAAAGTGGGGGATGATTGATTCACTTCTGGCTAGGATTGATCTAAATGCTCCCTCCATGGGTACCAGCTGAGTTCTGCCTGGTGTTCCTTTCCACTGTGATAGGACAGCACTGGGTTCCACAATAACTGCACTCTCCCTCCCGCAAACACACAAATTCTCTCTGTTTGCCATGTGCCTGCTGCTGGAAGATGGGGGAAGCATAGTGCAGGCAATTCAGGACTGTCTTTTCTGCCCTCTTCTGTGCCTCTTTCCTTAATATGACATTAAAACCAGTTGCTGTGATTGCTTACCTGATTTTTGGTTCTTAGGAAAGTGTTTTTCCTGTGTGGATAGTTGTTCAATGTGATGTTTCTGCAGGGAGGATAACGAGTGAAGGCTTCTACTTGGCCATCATGTTCCATCATCCCGCAACTGTGTTAGATTTAATATGTACATGTATATTATGACTAAGTAATAATAGAACTATACTCATTACTTTCAGCGTCTTTCTCATTAACTAATTCTATATATTCCTGGTATTGTTTCTTTACCATTATACCTTATTAATTTTGTTTTTCCATGCTTTCAATATTTTTATCCTTCTTTCTCCAATATATATTAAAGTGCCTGACCCATTGCAGGTGCTCAGTGAGTGCTTATGAACGCTGAGACACTGACCTTTTAAAAATAGATTTAACTCTGTGTTTCCTCGTACATTGTTGACATCTTGATAGCAGTTAGAGGGGAATACAACCACCCCCTCACACACACTCATTTGTTTACTCTATATTTTACTCTATAATTACTCCGTATTTTACTCTGTATCCACTTTTTGTCTGTATCACAATTAGATTTCCATGTCACCAGTTTTATTCAGTAATGTATTCCAGAATCCACATTTTAAAATAATTTAGAAAATAAATTGACTGAATTTTAAAGATCAATAATGAATCGCTTAAGTTGTAGTTATTAAATCAATCATTCATTTACTTACCAAAGCTTAATTCAGTAACTCAAATATGACAGATGTTATTATAGACTCTATGGGAATCTTATATAAACCTTTCCAGGCCAAGATGAAAGTGGGAGAATAGTAAAAGATACACAAAAATATATGTATACACATATATGAATATACCATTATCTCACTGAGGAGGAAGAGATTAATTACGCTAGAGTTCAAGACTGTGTATAGAAGACAGTAACTGGAAAGATCAGTAAGTGTACCTGGCAGAAAAAGAGCAGAAATAAAGCATATTGCTAAATTTCCCTCTGCCTAGAAGGCCTTCTTTTCCTTTTTTTCAACATAGGCTTTTTTTTTTTTATATTCTCATATTTTCTAGTATAAAAGTATATGTAAACTACTTAAGGCAAAAAGATTCAGCCACTAGTGGACTATTAGTTTGGTTAATTCTGTATCAAAGGCAGCTGCTGTGTAAGGAACAAGATGAAAAAAACACGTTCCCAGTGTTACGTCACTTGAAGCAAGACCAGTGATTATAATAATAATAATTTTAAAAAAGACACTGAGGGGACTTGGAAAGTAAAAATAAATGAAGGATTCAGTCACATATTTGCCTCCTAATGAAAACTTCTGATAATGGTTTGTTTCCCCATGTTGATTTGTCTTCAGAGATGAGAAGGAAAGAATGCATGACACTCAATAGTTGAACAACTTGTTTTGAAAGTATATCTTTTACATCTTACTTTTCTACCTCTGTTAAAGATACAATTGAGCAGTTAATTGACTATGACATGATAATACTATTTCTTGTGAATCTAAAACTATTATTTCCACAGCCATTTTCAAGGCTAATGTAAAGAATCATGTTACAATGGTAGTGACAAATACTTAAAAAGTAAAAAAAATTTCAAAAACTAGCTATTTGCTATTATGAATATTATTTATTTTATAATAAAGAATGAGTATTTATATAAGATAAATATGATTACATTATACGAGAGTTTGGGAAGCACAGTTCAACTATTTGTCAAGCCAAAAGCTGGAAACACTGTGGCCAGTGCAATATATAGAAAGAGATCTAATTATACAACATCACGAATAAATCAAAGTAACCAGCTTCAACAGAAGTCATACATTGGCAACCCTGGAGCTGAATGTGGCTGGCAGATTTTTTTTTCTTTTTGCCTGAAACATTTATGAATGAAGGAAATAGCAAGAACTTAACAATTGGCAGATGTCAAGCTAAAATTCTGAGTTTGGGATTTTCTTGCAATATGAAAATGCTGGCCTCCCTTGTTTCATAGCAACAATTCAGGTGCAGCTTAGGAGAAAAAAGCTGCTTTTAGATAGTGCATGCATAAGATTTACACAGTTCTTATTGAGCCACTACGTTAGTTTATTTGGTTGTTTTTTAAGTTGGCATTTGTCTTAATGTTAACATTATAAATGTTGACAAATACGTTCTTCCCCAGGCATACCAATGGAAGATACCATAGTTATTGGTGTTCAGGCAGTAAGATAATGCCATAATTTAGTATGTTAAAATCCCCTTATAAAATACAACAAGCGAGAAAAACCTTTTTCATAACCTTCAAATTCTATGAAATCGTGTGTGTGTGTGTGTGTGTATGTGAGAGAGAGAGAGAGAGAGAGAACCTTATGTATGTAACCTATCCAAATTACCCAAAGAACATCAACCACTCTTACACGTTTCTTTTCATGTCCTAGTAGATGGCTGTTAACCTGTGAAGAAGCAAAACAGAAACTGAGCTACCATATGTTATCTATGCAGGACCAGACACTTTGTATCGTGATTAATTTGTTTCTTCAACAGTGATCTTTACTGCAAGTAATTTTCAGATTTTCCTCTTTGGGGAAATAATTTGGAAACACTTAAAGCAACACTGGAAACACTTATACAGAATGATACACTGAGATATTTGTAAAGTGATGTGAGATATGCAATATAGGATTTTAGGGTGGAAATGGATCTTTCAGTCTTTGTTGATGGGAGCTGTTTTAGACTTGAATCTTTTGCCAGAGTAAACACATCTGCAGCTCATATTCCCAAGTATTTGGGGAAAGAACAGTCTCGAATTTTGTTAAAATACAGTGCTAATTACATTTTTAGTTTCTATGTATTCCTTTGAGGATTCACAGACACATTATTAATTTTCAGTAAAATCTTGAAGCTCACTTTAAGTAAACTGGAAGGGTGCAAAAAAAAAAAAAAAAAAAACCTGTCCCAGCAAATGCATGAGGAATCAATGTTCACAATGTCATTTCACTATCGACAAGAATTTCTCATAAATAGTCATTCTAACTAAATTAGACTGCTACATATATAAATAAGTCTCTTCCCATTGTCCTCAACTAGTAAAAACTACACCAGTTATTTTGTGTGACCGTCTTGCACAAAGGAAGTGAAAAGGGAAGTGACAAATAGTTATATGACATAAGTAAAACCAACAGCATTCATTCATTCATTGAGATATTATGCTTACTCTGAGAAAGTCTCTGGGCTAAGTACTTGAAATACTAAAATGAATATGGCACTGATCCTGTCTTTTAGGGAAAACATTGTAACCTAGTTTACTTTCATATTATTTTCCCTCATATTTTCATAATATCATATTTTCCTATGAGTAAATATGAGGCCAAGAAAATGTAAATACTATAAACACACGTATTTAGAGGTTAATTCTGTATATCAGTCTCTGTACCACATTTGCACTCTCTAGTTAGAAAAAAGAAATTCATCTGCCACTGACTGTCTAGAGTGTTATTGAATAAATGCAACCCCCTTGAAAGTGATTGGTTTTCCAGTAAATTGACTGGAGATGTTGTGATTCATTTTATAATGATAAGGGTTAATGTCCTACTTATTACAAAATATTTTAAATATGTAGAATGTCCAGAAAATAATATAACAGACATTTGTGTGGACAAACCATTGTATTAACCATAATTAATCCAGATTTTTTTGTAACATAATAGCATCCATGTGATCTATATGAAAAACCCATGTCAATCCAAATCTTTCTGCAATGATGGTTAGAAGACTAGTACAGCTATGTCAGTCAACTACAATGATGCAAGATTAGGAACCAAGGGATTAGTGAGATAAGTAGGCTATGTGATCATCTAAATCCACCAAAAGGATGTGAAGTCAAGTGATCAATGCAGTCTCTTACCAGGATATACTGCAGTGAATCAAAACAAGAAGGAGTATTAACCTGGAATCAAGTACCAGCTTGAGATAAAAAAAGTACGTTTTAAACCAACATGGTGTGTAAAAGGGGAAGTAAAACAATGTACTTCAATTTTATTTAGAGGGCTGATGTGATCAAACCATATTATTAACATCTTTGTCATGTGGCACAGGAAGATGAAAGACACAGAAAGGGGCAAACTGTTTCTAAATATTTAAATGAAAATGTTTTACTTTCAAGATTGAAAAAATATTAAGGACTTTTAAATATCATTTATAGTACACTTCAAACTTATAGACTAAAGGTTTGATATTGTAGTAAAGTTTGTGTTTTGTTTAAATCTGGAATTTTGATGTGTCTGAATCTTGAAACAGCAAAAAAATAGGAGCATGGTAAGCATGATGCAATAACTTTTTTTTTTTTTTTTTTTTTTTTTTTGGTGACGGAGTTTCGCTGTTGTTACCCAGACTGGAGAGCAATGGCATGATCTCGGTACACTGCAAACTCCACCTTCTGGGTTCAAGCAATTCTCCTGTCTCAGCCTCCTGAGTAGCTGGGACTACAGGCACGCACCACCATGCCCAGCTAATTTTTGTATTTTTAGTAGGGACGGAGTTTCACCTTGTTGACCAGGATGGTCTCAATCTCTTGACCTCGTGATCCACCACCTCAGCCTCCCAAAGTGCTGGGATTATTGGCGTGAGCCACCGTTCCCAGCCGATGCAATAATTTTTAAGGCTCACCTCCAATGAAGTGAAGAAAGACATCTGTTTCAGAACTCAAAATCACTAGGAATTAGCCTTACCAAAATGTACCTGTGTGATCATTGTTTCTACACACAACCATTTGCAAGAGAAAAACTTGGCAATGAATTTTTCTGTTTTCCTTTCCAGTTTATGGTCAGAGAATGATTAGAAATATATTAGTCTCCTAATTTAGCCTGAAATACAATTTTTCTCTGGATGATGAATGAATCTTATAATTTGCTTAAATCTCTAAATGACTGGATGGCTTTCATCAAATTTCTGTGTTTGCTAATTCTGGTGTTTTTATATCATGCCAAACAAGAAACATACAAAGTTAAATGAAATTGAAAATTATATTCAAAATAATAAGCAGTTGCATAAAGATGATGAAGTTATAGGAGGAGTTGCTATAAATCAGAAACAAGACTTAAAATAACAGCAGAACTAGATCACTGACAGAAATCCTTTAAAGACATAATACTTATAGTCAGCCTGTTGTTTTGCATCAGAACTGTGGAAAGTGGGAAAAGAAAACTTTAAATAGATTTATTTTACCTGAAGTATTTCTAAATGAGATGGGTCTAAGTTTTCAAATTTTTTGTAGCTTCAACACTGAAGTGATTTTAAATAAAAAGAGATAGATTTAAAGCACAAGATTCCCACCAATATTGTCTCACTCCTCCATCAGTCTAGACTACTTTAGCTACATAGACTGATGGGAGTAGTAAAGCATCACATAACTAGGGACAATTTTAACACCTATGAAAACCTAGACAGTCACCTTGATTAGATTTAAGTCATTTTATTTTTAGAAGTCACTTCTGAAGCTGTTCTGAAATGAGTTCAACTCTGAGAACAAAGTGGCAAGATTAGTTCAGAGTACTCCCAAGAATGGAGAGTCATTCAAGCTGGACCCAGGACTATAAGTAATAGACAACACATATTTTTATTATATATTCCTCTGTTTTATATTTAGGCTTTTAGAAAAGCAGAGTCCTATAGAAGTTTTAATGAAGATGGCAGTGATCTATTGTACCCTTCATGCCCTTGAAATATATCTGGTGTTACTAATAAACTGATTTTTACATTTTATATTCATAAATTTAACTACCCACATATGGATAGTGGCTGCCACATTGAATAGCATGCCATTTGTGTATATAGAGTTCACATATTTCTCTGCCAACACCGGGAGGGACTAAATCAGCAAACAAAAAGCATATAAGTGAAAGGAGAATAATGGAAGAAACTTCAAAATATATTAAAGTTAGTTTATTCTATATAATATGAGAGAGCAAATTTCTAAATAGTTATTTCTTGTATAATTGTCTAAACGAGATTTTTAAAAGTTTAAATGTCAAGCCAAATAAGCGGGAAGTTTACTTTCACTTTGGTGTAAAATGAGTTGGGTACCTTTTCAAACAGACGGTTATAAACCAGTTATTTATAACAACTTCATGCAGCTGTAACCAGCCTTTTTCATTGGACACCAACCAAATAGGCCTACTCAGGGTTTGGCTATCAATTTATTTTCTATCAAGTAACAGTTTTTGTTAATATTTCTATTATGACCCAATATATTTATTAATAAAAATGATCCTCTAGTTAAAATGTGAAGTCTATGCTTATATACATCATCTATGTTCTTATATACCATGAAATGTTTAGGATTCTTGAAGGAGTGATAGCAACCACCACCTACAGAGAAGAAAATAGATCCACAGGTCAGTATTCTGTAGCTAAGAAGGATATTTTCATTTTTGGAAAGCATAAAACTTTGAATATTTGTAATGTTCACATTTCCAAATAGATTTTAATTGACATTCCTTTCCATTTTGCTGCCCTTTAGGTCTTGTGTAAATCAAAATTATTTAATTAAAACACCTAAATCAAAATTGCTATTTATAGAAATTACATGTATTTGAGTTCTCACTGGATTTTCTTCTGATTGACATGCAACTTAAATCATTCATCATCTTAAAGAATATCTATGAAAAAAAGCAGATGTGTATGGGAATCTTCCCAAAAAAGGTGACAAAAGATTTATTTATATGCATGTGCATATAATAGCTTATGGGTGAATGCATTGATTTACAGTGCCATTAACTTTTACAAATCCATCCTAAACTTTAGGAAGAAAAAAGTAAAACTTTAATGTACTGATTATTAATGTTTGTCACTCATTACTTTTAAATTGAATTTTTTAATATTTTGCTTTCTTGTTAACTGGTCTTGTTGCACATTTTGTTATATCATTTATAAAATAAATACTTTAAAATATTAATTTTCAATATCATTGTGTCATATAACATTTTTAATGCAGTAAAATTACACAGAAAAAAATAACCTCAAAGTATTTTTATTACGATGACCAAATGAAAATACAATGTGATCATTCCAAAAGGTAACATTTATAATAACATCTACAGCATACAAACTTTTATTATGTATTGGTTTCTTCAATTAACAAGAATATTTTATTGAAAAATAAAATAATTATTTTTTCATATTTTTATTATTAATATCACAACATAGTAACTAACTCTGAAAGCTCTTCTTACCCATTGTCACTTTTTATCTATTATTTATAATCCCTCATTATTTTGCTTTATACAACTTAAAAAATTAGCAAATAATTGTTTGGCTGTAATTTTGTCTACTTAATATCACTCTCTTCTCTGATATTAAATTCCATTAGTGAAAATTTCTGCCTGCTTTATTCACATTGTAAAATTGTGTTTTACTTAGTACTTAGCTTACAGTAAATTCCCAAATATGACTTGTTAAATGCATGAATGGGGATAGAATTTATAAATGAATAGAGAACTATCATTTGCTAAGTTCCGACCTAAAATCCTCAGCAAAAAAATCTGCTTTTCCAATTTGAAAATTAAATACTAATCCTACCACTAAAAGAAAATGGAGATAGTCATTTCTACTCTGATGAGAAACAATTATATGTTACCGTTGCATTCCATGGTTTAAAACATAACATACACACACACACAGACATATATATATATATATATATAATCTGATTATATAACCTCAAAACTCTATGAAGTAATTTTAACCAAATATTACTTTGGATTGTTTTCTAATAAGAAATAACTTTTACAGACCTAGTGGTTAAAATGTAGAAGCACCAAGATTCAAACCAAAACATTCTGATTCTATGGTTCTTTCCTCCTCCAGGCTCTGCTGCCACTATAACCTAAAATCCAGCTGTTTCAAATAAAATAATCAACCTGAAATGAAAATAAAAGTTTCTGGCAGAGACAAAAAAAATTATGATTGTGTTTTCTTAAAATAAAACAGATTATTGCTAAATACTGAATATCTCTAAAGATTGATTTTTAGTGTGGTGACATGTTTGTGCCTACTTGTCCAACCTATCAGCTAGTAGTAACGTCATCCAATGGCTTCTATGTGAAGCCTCAAAATGTTTTCAGAAAACTTTGACCAGAAATTTACATGTCTATATCTATGCTTTCTGAGTTTAGTCCAGTATCCTATTCCTGAGGTGAGGAACATAGTTTTAAAAGTAATTGTTTCAACACACATTTAGTATGTTTCATCTTACCATGCATGACAGTAGGTATGAGTATAGAATGCTAAATTAAAAGACATTTTCTATTTTTTGGAAACCTTAAAACATAATGAGAATCAGATAAAATGTTAATTTACAAATAGCTGAATGTGTGAAAAGAAAGAGAGACTAAGCAAAGATAAATTTTGATGAAGAAAATTAACATATGAAATAAGATAGACAAGTGGGAAGAAAAGGTCCTTGATATGTATATATAAAG
Source organism: Callithrix jacchus (assembly GCF_049354715.1). Classification (NCBI taxonomy): domain Eukaryota; kingdom Metazoa; phylum Chordata; class Mammalia; order Primates; family Cebidae; genus Callithrix; species Callithrix jacchus. The sequence continues at coordinate 15,198,750 of NC_133522.1, forward strand.
ATATATTATATATAAATACATATATATCTATATTGTATTATATAGATCTATATATTGTATTATATATATATAATATATATCTATATTGTATTATATAGATCTATATATTGTATTATATAGATCTATATAATACAATATAGATATATATTATATATATATACTATTACATAGTATAATATAGATATATATTATATATCTATATAATACAATATATATATTATATATCTATATTATACTATGTAATATAAAATATGTCTATATATTATATGTATCTATATAAATATATAAATAACATATACCTATATAATATATATTATATATTATATATTATATACCATATCTATATAACATATAAATATATATTTTTATATATCTATATAATTATATAGATTTTAAATTCAGAAAGACTAGCTTTGTGAGAGATTGAGGTGAAGCAAGATACTGTTTCCGTCAGGAAGAACCACATGTGCAAAAGAATTGTACTGGGAAATATTTGGCATGTTAAACCGTCTCCAATTACTGTAGGATGGCCAGAATCCAGTGAGTTGAAAAAGCAGGATGAATAGGTTCTGTATGTTCAAATAAGGCCATGGTACAAAGCTTGCACTAACGTCATCTGATGTTTGCTATTGTTCCACTTAAAGTTATTATTTCCAAGAGGGCATCTGTGAAAGCTTAGATACCAGTTAAGTGCTTAGTTTTTGTCTGGGGAAAAGCCGGTGTAAGAATGGGAAGATGCACAAGGATTTGTGATAGATTTTGGAGGTACAAATTCAATAACTTGATGATGAATAGGATAGAAGAAGTCAAATAAGTAAAAGAGCTAAATATGACTCACAGGTTTTTGTCTTTAGCAATTGCCATAACATTAGTTATTATTCCCACTATGTATTAGAGGATGTTTGTACATTATTTGTAATGTTTTAAGTGGGAGGGAAAAAGAAGAAAAAAAAAATAGAAGAAGAAGAGAAGAAACAAGGCAATCAAGAAGCAAGATGCAAAAGAGGAAGACTGGTGATGGAGGAGACAGAGTGAAAGATCAAACAGCAACGTCCTCAATTTTGTTTTTTGGTATTTTGTTCTTATTTTTGAGACAGGTTTTCACTCTGTCTCGTAGGCTGGAGTACAGTTGCATGATCATAGCTTACAAAAGTTGCAAACTCCTGGGCTCAAGCAATCCTCCTATCTCAAACTCCTGAGTAGCTATGACTATAGGTATATGCCACCATGCTTAGCTAATTTAAAAACAAAAAATTGTAGAGATAGAGTCTTGCTATGTTGACCAAACTAGTCTGAAACTCCAGTCCTCATGCTATTTTTCTGCCCTGGACTCTTAAAACACTGGGATTATAGGCATGAGCCACTACACTCAGCCCTGACCTTCAGAAAGCAAGAAGGATGTGATTCAGTAAGTGTATGGAAAGACTGGTCTTTGTTATCAGGAGATCCTGTGTTTGTTGTAACAGGAAGAAAGATGGAAAAAGTGGAGTACATAGGTTAGAGGATTTAGTTTCAAGAAATTGAAGGTGTTATTCAGTTGATAGCTTCTATTTTCTCAAAAAGTTGAAAATGATCTCCTGGGTTGAGAGTGCAGATTAAAATAGTTGCAGGAAAATTGAAGAAAGAGAAGATATAAAAAGGATGGTAATAAAGGGTGTGAAAACAATCCTTTTGGAAAAATGAAATGCAATTGCTTGACAAAGTTGAGTGCCTATGTGAAATCTTGGGTTTTAATTAAAACCAGTTGGTAAAACTCTATAATCTTTTATATCATCAGTGAACAATTGTGGTTCATGTTTGAATTTAGAGGATGGTTGACTCAATCTTATATTAGGCTTTCTCCATCTCAAACATTTCTGTAAGACTTGAGAGCTACCAGGACTCTTTAAAATAAAATCAATGAAATTTTTTTGAGTATACCATAGAATTCCCAATTTGTCAAACAACTTTACATCGTATAATCTGTCAATACTTACATTGTTTTATCATTTAAATATAAAATACATGTAATATAATATTGGTTTATATAGTAAAATTGAAATATATTTTTATGTAAGACACTTTTAAAAGCAATTTCTCTTTGTACTTTTAGTAGTGTAAGCTATGTTTATTCCATTTAAAATGTTTTCTTACTTTGTCTTATCTTTTCCTTTCCTATTGCTTCAATCCAAATTTATGCTTCCTTCATTCCTTGCCTAGAAAAATTTTTTCCAGGAAAGATAGCTTGGCTGATGCAGTAACAGATCGCATTAAAAGTCTTAAAACAACAAAAGTTTCTTTTCTTGTACTCTAAATATCAAATGCAGATCAGCAAGGTGACTCTGGACATTTCAATCTCTAAAGGATTCAAGCTGATTAGGTAAGATTCTAGCACTTAAAGTTATCTACCAAAATATGTGTATTTCAGTTTTATCCCCACACTTGACTTAGGTGGGCTTGGAGAAAGAATCAGTGAGAAAGTGAAGCCAAAGTAAAGAGTCCCATTTCCTGCAGATTTTCTAGAGGAAAATGACTTGAGTCAGTGTTTGAGAGAGATCCCTCAGAGAAAAAACTTCAAAGGCCATACTATTTGGTAAATGTCAAATGAGTTACCTGGGGAATTCCATCAAGGATTTGTGTTTTTGTTTTGTTTCACTTGCTTTGCTCAGTCCCAGGTAAGAGATGGCCTGGTCTGTTGACCAAGAGCACGTTCTTCTTGGATCTGTACAAACCTAAATAATTAGAGAATATCTTTGATTAATTTTGCCTCCCATAATCCTCTCAGATAAAGTATAAATTTTACATTTGTCCAGAAAGGTCTTTTCCAACCTTGAGTAAACCATAGCACTAATTTCTGTAGATCAATTACAATGTAGAGCAACTGTAGGCAAACCAGTTGATTTCTGATTATTCTCAAACTGGATAGAAGTATATTTCTTTTTCAGTAACATATTGATAAAATTATATAGTATTTTGACTTACATTGAATTCTCTTTTTAGATCTGAAACAGTATCCTTGGTGTCTTCTACAAAAGGGGTCATAAATATCTTTTGCAAGTAAATTAAAAATATGTATATCAGGGAAGCCTGACCAACTATATAAGCAACTGACATCAGATAGCTTACTACATTTGGTCAGGAAAGTGGAAACTACTATAAAACAGATTTAATGCAAGCTGTAAAGGAGAGAGCCTTAAAATGCATGGTGGAACAAAAACATATTTTTCATTTCTATACTCACAATTTAGTTTGCAATATGTTTGAGAATCATTATACTGAATATATACAACCCATTTTTACAGTGCCTGATACTATCCGGCTTTTACACCCACTGGCTGTTTAGTCTTTAAAATAAAAGCAAAATAGAATCAATGTTTTTACAGCTGTTCTTCTACATGATATGAAAATGGAATCTGAAAAGAGATATTCACGTTGTTTTTCCTTTAGTTTTAAATGCAGCCAAATTAGTAAGGTAATAGATACCAAAAATAAAATACTGTGTTCCTTGAAAGTCACATAATTCTTAAAATCAATTGTAAGTGAAGCAGATCAATCTGATATTTACCAGGGTCTTTTCTATAGGGAAACATGATAGCATCATTTGTATGTAATGGTTAGAAACAATAAAAATGCTAATTTTAGTGGACAAGATTTACAAGTATTGTGAATAGAGCTTGCTTTCTGTGGTTTCTTTTGTTTTCTGTAAGAGAAAATCCATACTAAATTAAATAGAGAATTGAGCAGAGTTTACTCTTAATTCAGCAGATTATAGATGAATAATTATGGGAATATTTAAATTAAGTTACATGGAAATTAGATATCATGATCTTGGGTCACAGATAATTCATTATGCTGTTTTTAAAAAAATTGTGATAACTCCCATCAGAAGTTGAAGTTCTCTATAACTTTTCATTAATACTATTTACAATTGAGCAGAAGACAGCATTGGCTTTTATCCTGCTCAAGTGGCAGACTCAGCCCATTGAACAGCTCTGTTCTTTGATTCAGTGTTATGAGACTTTCTTTAAAACTTTTTAACAGCAGCCAGGTGTGGTGGCTCATGCTTGTAATTCCAGTACTTTGGGAGGCAGCTGCAGGTGGATCAACTGAGCTCAGGAGTTCAAGACCAGTCTAGCCAACATGGTGAAACCCTGTGTCTACTAAAAATACAGAAGTAGCTGGGCGTGGTGATGCATGCCTGTAGTCCCAGCTACTCCCGAGACTGAGGCAGGAGAATTGCTTGAACCTAGGAAGCAGAGGCTGAGAGAGTCGAGATTGTGCCATTGTGCTTTAGCCTGAGCGAAAGAGCAAGACTCCGACTACTTTAAGTAAGGTCTAAGCTAAACTTAATCAAAACTTGTAGTGAGAAGAACATTCTTTATAAAGCATAGTTTATGTATTTTTATAAGGAACACTTGAATTCTGAGGTTGTGTCTCTAAAAGGTATTCAAAAATTTTATTTTCCGTAATTGTGGAGGTTCCAGATAATATACATACACATGCAGATCTACAATATAGATATATATCTATTTAGAATACATTAAAAATACAATCACTAGATTCTTTTTTTGAGACGGAGTTTCGCTCTTGTTACCCAGGCTGGAGTGCAATGGCGCGATCTCGGCTCACCGCAACCTCCGCCTCCTGGGTTCAGGCAATTCTCCTGCCTCAGCCTCCCGAGTAGCTGGGATTACAGGCACGAGCCACTATGCCCAGCTAATTTTTTATATTTTTAGTAGAGACGGGGCTTCACCATGTTGACCAGGAAGGTCTTGATCTCTTGACCTCGTGATCCACCCGCCTCGGCCTCTCAAAGTGCTGGGATTATAGGCTTGAGCCACCGCGCCCGGCTCTAGATTCTTTTATCTCTAGGACAGTGAATCTGAGCTTCACAAAGCAGAATATTCCCAAAGCACATTTTAAATAGTATAATATTTATGATAAAGAAGCTGAGGTGATTTTATACATAAGTTCTCAGGGGATTTTTGGTTGTATAATTAGGACAGGTTTAAATTAGATTTTAACTACGTTAGCTGACTTTCCATAACATTATAGGAATACAAACGTGTGTATGTGTGTGTGAGTGTGTGTTTAGGTAAGCTCAGTACATTACATTAATTTTTTGTTCCCTTTTTTCTAATTACATATTGTAACATTTCTTTAAAACTTGATAAACTGGTGAAGGGAGGAAAAGTTACATTTGCCTCTGGTCTCAGGGGCCTCAGTACCTGCTGATGAAGCAAGAATTACAAATGCATTTTAAACGGAAAAAGTTCTTTTGAACACTTTTGTCCTATTGATTGTCTTTATCAGAGACTGGGTATAGCAGATTATCATGTTTTATTGATAAAAGTGAAGGTGAGTACACACACTGTGTAATTTAAGAAATGTCTATTTAAATCTTTTGCCCATTTTTTGATGGATATACTAGATTTTTTTCCTATAAAGTTGTTTGAGCTTCTTATGTATTCTGTTTATTAATCTCATGTCAGATTAGTAGTTTACAAATATTTTCTCCCATTCTGTGGTGGATACAGAGAGTAGAAGGATGGTCACCAGAGGTTGGGAAGACTAGTGGGGGCTGCGGAGAATGGGAATGGTTAATGCACACACCCACACACACAAATAAATAGAAAGAGTAAGACCTGCTATTTGATAGCACACTAGGATAACTATAGTCAGTAATAACTTAATTGTACATAACTTAAAGAGTGTATTTGGGCCAGGCATGGTGGCTCATACCTGTAATTCCTGCACTATGGGAGGTCAAGGGGGACAGACAACTGGAGCCAAGGAGTTCAAGATCAGCCTGAACAACGTGGCAAAACCCCATATCTACAAAAGAAAAATTACAAAACTTAGCTGTGCATGGTGGTGTGTGCATGTAGTCCCAGCTACTCGGGAGGCTGAAGTTAGAGGATCCCTTGAGCTTGGGAGGAGGAAGTTATGAGCCAAGACTGGGCCACTGCCCTGCAGCCTGGATGACAGAGTGAGACCCTGTTTCCTGCCCCCGACGACGCAAAAAAAAAAAAAAAAATGTATTTTGAATGTTTGTAACTCAAAGGATAAATTATTTAAATGATTGAGGGAATGGGAAAAAAGTAGGAAATTGTAGAGCAATTTGTCCTTTGAGTATCCATGTTTAGGGTCAAGATCCAAAGTTAATAAATTATACATGTAGTGTTTTCTCCGCTCTTCAATAGAAGCATCTCTCTATGGCATCACGTCTTTAAAATGACACATAGTAGTATGAATGTTACAGCAAGTTTTTCCATGACAAATGCTGTTGTTAAAATGGATTTCTAGGCAATAGCCTAATAAGATTGCCCAATATTGTAATATCATTCCTGAACTTATATAATATTGGAAGAAGGGTTTGAGTTTTGGGATCAGTCTGGCAATTTGAAATGACAGATTCTGTGCTCCTCTGTGTTTGTGTCTCCCAGTGGAAACAGAATATTTAAGAGATTAAACATTAGCTAGAGAATTGAGTAACTGAATCCCAAATGGTACTTCAGGCCAAGGTGGTGATTAAGTTCTGGGGAAATTCACACTGAAGGTCTGTTTCTTTCTCAGTGCTGCTATGACATGACACACAAAATATTAATATTGGCATAGCATTAGATAAAAATGCTACTGTGATCTTTGCTGTTGAAAACAAACTGAAATATTTACAATATGCATAAAGAAGTTAACAGTATGAAGGAAAAAAACAGAATACAAGATAAAATTTTAAGTTTCTAAAAGGAGAAATTACCAAGTAAATCTATAAATATCACAGTCATATTTTTATCATTTGTACTAATTTTAGAATGTCAATGTGTATTTGCTTGTGTATTTATGAATTAGAACATATTTCACATGTGTACACTATTTTCTGAGAAAAAAATGTTTAATTGCTAGCATAGAAGTAAAACATTGTGTGGTTAATCTGGCAACAACAACAAAGATGAAGTACACAATGAAGTCAATTGAAGGTGTAAGAAGTGTAGCAGGGGTATAAAATTAGACGTGGAGAAAGGGGAATACCAAATTCCAAATGTTTTCCGTTTAATTGAGCATCTGGCTGAAGTCATTGTAGCTAAGTGTTTAAAGATGGGTAGCACATTTCAAGGCAGGAAAAGAAACAGCTTAATTGAAATGGGACATATCCCAAGGGCTGAGAATCATCTAGGATCACGCTGGAGTTTGGGTTATAGATTTATTACTAACCAAAATATTAATTCCTGTTGGAATTTTAAACCCCAATAAGACACAAACCTGAATCTGCTGTGGTTGCTTCTCTGTCCTAAATTCTTGTTCTAATCATTTTTGGTTTAGGAGAGTGATTCTCATTATCATCCTAAGGCGAAAAGGAACATTTCCGTATATTATGGTGCAGCAAGAAGAGCATATAAACCACTGTTCAAACATCATTTTAACTACCGCCTTGCCAGATGATCTCAGAGAAGTCAACCTGATCTTTCTGAGCTCCTTCTTTTTTTATAAAATGAAAGCAATGTTCCCCCTTTCCTGCTTACTTCAAACACTCATTACGGTATAAAATGAGCTAACGGAATGTGAACACCTCCAACTCTAAGTTGTTTAACAAATGAAATGTATTAATCTGTGCCAGGCCAGCCATACTTGGACCAAAACATGGAGATGCTTCCGTGATGAAGCGGTACACACCACAGCTTCGTTGTGGACTAATTAATGGACTGGCTAAATGAGTGGGAGTTCCAGTTTAGATGATTATTTCAAGATTTAATTTACTCCACTTCTGTCCCAGGGTGTCAACTTCAGTTTTTACTTTAGAGTTCCACTTGACATTTTTAGCAAGTGAGAAGGGCTTTTTTTTTTTTTTTTTTTGAGACGGAGTTTTACTCTTGTTACCCAGGCTGGAGTGCAATGGTGCTATCTCGGCTCACCGCGACCTCCGCCTCCTGGGTTCAGGCAATTCTCCTGCCTCAGCCTCCCGGAGAAGGGCTTTATGAAATTTTATTCTCTGAAAACATGACAAATTCCTCTTTTCTGTTATGAACTAGATTTAATAGAAATAAACCATGAATATAAAAATCGTTTATACCCTAGTTTACCAGTTGACAAGATTCTCAGTCTGACAGTTAAAAATATGCTTAAATAAACACAATTTAATTCACTTTTAGCATTTGTTTGGTAATGGGTTTTTTCCTCTAGAAACATTATACAAAGCCTACAACTTCGAAGTTATTTTCTGGAAAGTGACAGAGCTGGTTATTCCAGAAGCCTTGATATTTTTAATCTGTGAAGATGTACATGTTTATGGAAAGACCAGTTGTGTCAACACAGTAAGACTGCATTGAGGAATATAAACTGATTTAACCAAAACTACAGAATACCACACACCATACTACAAGTTAAAGTTTAGAAATTTAGAGGTAACTAAGGCACATTCAGTCAGCAAGAAGTTCACTGATGGCTGGGTATGGTGGCTCACACCTGTAATCTCAGCACTTTGGGAGGCCAAGGCAGGCAGTTCATGAGGGCAGGAGTTTGAGACCAGCCTGGACAATATGGTAAAACCGTATCTCTACTAAAAAAAAAAAAAAAAAAATAGCAGACGTGGTGGCATGAGCCTGTAGTTCCAGCTCCTTAGGAGGCTGAGGCAGAAAAATTGCTTGAACCCAGGAGGCAGAGGTTGCAGTGAGCAGATCATGCCACTCCACTCTAGTCTGGGCAACAGAGCAAGACTCTGTCTCAAAAAAAAAAAAAAAAAAAAAAAAAAAAAAAGCAGCAGCAGCTCGTTGACTAGTATAGTGCACAGCAAAAATACACCTGGAGCTCCTGTATCAAAATAACCTTAATGTTCATTAAAAATAGGACATCTCTATTTTTGCTTTTAAAAGTTAAGATATCTCTTCTTTACCTTCATTATTAAGTGGTAATATGAATTTTTTTAAATCACATAAAAGTGAGTAGGTGTAAAGTACTTCATAACTTTTAAGGCATTTTGTAAACTCAAGTCTTATGAGTTCGTCAAATATCCTGATGACAGAACTTAGCTGAGTCCCCACGTTTAGAATGTGTTCTAGAGCCCAATACTATGGTCTTAGTTTTTACTCTTTTAACAATCTTATTACTGAACGTTGTATTGTATCCCAATTATTGATAAAATGTTATTGAAATTCTTATTTTTCCTCATTCCATATTTATTGAAGATCTTCTTTCTATGACCTTGTATACAAAGTTTATTAATACTAACTTTTAACTAGTTCTACTGTTTTTAATCAACTAGATTGACATGGCCAGGCTGTTACCATGAATTATACTCTCAATGCTGTCTATTGAAAGTGCTTAGAAATGTGAGGTTGGTAATGAACATGTGTACCATGTGTCTACAGGCTTGGAAGAAAGGGGAATTCTTCCTAATTAGAACCAAAGAAGAGGAGACTTAGAAAGTATTATTTGGCTTTTATACAGAGTTCCAATAGAAAATCCAGAAAGCCATTATGTAAGTGGGTGGATGGAAGAATCCCCATTCTTAAAGGTTTGTTATCGTGAATCAGAGTCAAAGGGGAAAAAACAACCAAACAAACAAAAACTATTAGAATGAAAATTGTGTGTGTGTGAATTTTGTACTCATAAGTTTGTATTCAATGCAGATTACTAGTGTGCCAAGGATGCTTTCCTTATTACAATTTCTACCAAATTATGCATTCTAAATCCTGAAAAGGCCTCAGGCTAAACTACATGCCTCTCTTATTCCACATGAACAGCTCTTTGCTGAGGAGATGATCCAGCCTCCATCCTGACCCAGCTTTGAGGCCGATGTTACCTCACTTATGGGGAAGAAATTCTTTTAATGCACTTCTTCCTGCTGTCAGTGTGGTGGAGGGGAAGATGGGAAGTGGGAGGTTGACAAATGATTAATATTTGAAATTATGCAGTTTTGAGTCTAAGTTCTGACTCCTGAAATCTCCCTTCACATATTACCACTACAAAATATTATGTGTGTGTGTGAATGTGTGCTTACCTATACTTCCAGAGCAGTAGTTTGTTTCTACTAAGTGAGAAAACACAGTGACACTAATGATTAAAATGCAGAATAATTTTATTTTGCTTTTATGAGTACTGCTTTACTGACAGTCCAAATAGGTTTTCTCATGTAGCCATTACATGTTGATTCAGAAAATTCCTCAGCTCAGCAGTCAAATCAGCTACACATTTTGTCTTAAGACAAAACTGCATTTGGGGATATGAAAAGAATGGTGATGTAGGATAAACTGACATGTCTATTTTTGTTGTTGTTTTTGCTTTTTAGGGATAGCCTTGCTCTATTGTCTAGGCTACAGGGCAGTGGCACAATAAGAGGTAATTTCAGCTCGAAACTCCTGGGCTCAAGCTATCCTCCAGCCTCAGCCTCCCAAATAGCTGTGATTACAGGCATGCCACCATGCCCGGCTAATTTTTATTTTTATTTGTTTTATAGAGACGGGGTCTTATCATGCTGCCTAGGTCTGATTTTTCATCATGGCTTTATATGGATAGTGGACACATAAATCCAAGTAGGCTGGTTTTTTTAGTTTAATAGATGAGATAGATGACAGTATTACCCAACAAATGAGGAGGATTTTTTTTCAACTTCTATTTGAAAGAATATATTGAAATTTTATCTGTTGTACCAGTTATTGTTTCATACATTTTACTTCATGTTATTTGATGATCATTTGATCATGCACCACTGTGCGTAAACATAACGCACACTTGCAGATCAAGAGACTGAAGTATACCCATCCACTGACGCAGCAAACATTGTTAAAGTTACCAGAATATGCTAGGCACAGCTCTGAGAGTTGAGGAGTGTCGTAGAGTAAACATACTATGGTCTTGGTGACTATGAACTTTACTTTCTATTTGGAGAATTTTACATCCAATAAAGGGCATCAAAACAATGACAGAGACTTCCAGAGATTACATAATTACCAGGAGAGCTGATATTTCAGATTAAGTCTTCTTTCTTCAAGTGTATGTCTATTTTCATAAATGGTACTGTAGTTTATGTGAGAAAAATGAATGTCCCTCCTGATTTTGCAGGGTCATTGGGCAGATATTATCTTTATTAGTTCTTGCCTTGTTTCTGTCATCCATTTGTGCCACAGCAGCCATATTATAGTCTCATATTGTGTGCGTGTGTGCGTGTGTGTGTGCATGTGTGTGTGCGTTTGTGTGTGTGTGTGTGTGTGTGTGTTTCTTTCTCTGACAGAAAAGATATATTAGTCAAGAACTGGAAGAAGTAAAAAGAGATTGAGAAGTATGCAGAACACTAAAAAGCCTAAGTTACTATTATATAGTACAAATGAAAGAAAAAGTCAAAGTACTTATAAGTTCCTATTATGCAAAACAGCACATGGGGTTAAAATGGGCTGATAGCATGCGTATATATCGATAAAATTACTGTTGATATCAAACATAATGATATTTACCTCGTATCCTGTGAATATAGGTAGAGTTAAATGGTCAAATGTTTCAAGAGTAATCCATTTTATATGTATTGCAGAGATAGCATGTATTAGAATGATTTTCCAGAGACAGATGTAATAATAGAGTTAAGAAAAGCATTTCAAGAAAATAAATAACTGAAAGGAGAAGTCACTCCCGAGCCTGCTTGCCGGGTGGAGCCGGGTGGATAAGGGCTCCTAACAAAGCACACTGGAAACTGAATTACAGAGAGGATAAATCATATTGCAACCTAAACCACATAAGGAGACATGCGGCACAACTGAAATTACTATACAGTCACACTTTGTTTTAATCACTTGAGAAAAATCCATATGTTTCCCACATGTGAGTTTCTCGGTTATAGTCAGAATGCTCATAATTAGGGAATATTGGGGAAACTAAACCTTAGAGTCCAAGATATAATCACATTACTCTTTCCCTTTTCTGCCTTCTTCATTTATAAGATTTGCACTTGCAGGAATTTTGTGTTTAATGAAGATCCAGCCCTAAGGCCAACTCAATTTCATCTCTGTTTGCCCTGTGCCTGTAACTTTGAATGTTGTTTTTGTCTTTCCTTGTTCTAATTGGCATGGAAGAATTCCTGCAAGCCTTGAATGCCATCTTCAACTAAAGAATATAAGTAGGCACCCACTATTTTCTCAGGAAGCCAAATAGCCAGCAGTCTAGCAAGTAGGCCCAACAGCTCCTTCACACATCTTCAACGCCATTGTTTTTAAAGTGTTTGGTGATGAATTGGAACACACACTGAGTACTGTAAGAAGTCAAATATGTTCCAGTGAGGCAAAGAATCGCCTCCCATTCATTCCAGGCTGTTTACCTTAGCGCAGAGTCTCTCTGAATGCCCAAACTGCCGGGGCTTTCCTTGGGGTCTTCTAATGGCACATCTGGAGTCTGTTCGTGACAGTGCTACCATACACACAGCTTTCTGACTCTGGCTGTATACTTCGACACAAACATGGATTATTAAAGCTTTAGGGATTTTGTCAAGCAATTACTTTTTTGTCTACATGTATCGAATTTAATTTTTATTTTGGTGCCCTGGAGATAAAAGCAAATGCTATGTATATTTCTGAACAGTACATAAATGTGTGGATGTATTCTTAATTTTAAAAAAACACACAGGATATGCTTAATTCCAAGTGCCCTAACATAAGTTAGGTCTTGTTTTCAAAACTCTCAATTTAGGCAATAACTTTCATGGTCATCTTACTTATGACCCTGCCTTTCACTTTCTCTGGCCTGTGGAGGCTTTGCGGAATCTTCCACAATTATTTTGTGCCCAATCATAAGAAAAAGTACAAGATAATGCTAAGGAATTTAGTTCTGTTATGCTTGATTCACTGCACTAGGTTTGTATGTTGTATCTTGCTAGAACAAGGAAAACTTAAACCGAGTCTTGCTCTGTTGCCCAGGCTAGAGTGCAATGGCATGATCTTGGCTCACTGCAACCTCCACCCGCTGGATTTGAGGGATTCTCCTGCCTCAGCCTCTCAAGTACCTGGGATTATAGGTACGCACCACCACACCTGGCTAATTCTTGTATTTTTAGGAGAGATGGGGTTTCACCAGTTTGGCCAGGTGGTCTCGAACTCCTGATCTCAGGTGATTCACCTGCCTTGGCCTCCCAAAGTGCTGGGATTATAGTCGTGAGCCACCACTCCCAGCCTGGTCACCTAAATTTTTAATGCAATATGTTATTACCTGATTTGTTAAACTATAGTATTTTATAGCCATTGTCCTGAATTTCTTTTTTCATTAAAAAATAAATAACAAATAAATTACTTTTCTGAATTTAGGAGATATTTTCAAAAGTACTACTTATGCATACAAACAAACAAACAAGACAGTGAAGAAATATTTGCCTACTCGTTTGCCCTCTTTATCCCTCCCTTCTTAAGAAATTAAGCATGAACAATTTGGTGTGTTGCTTTTGCATCTTTTCTCCATGATTATTAACCACTTAAATAAATGTTATTTGCTCTTTTTAACTGGATCATTATATACATACAATTATGTCTATCATTTTTGTATATAACTAACAGATGTTCATATTGATATGAACAATTCTTATGATTCTTTTCTTCTTTCTTTCTTTCTTTTTCTTTTTTCATTTATTTATTTTGAGACAGAGTCTGGCTCTGGTTATGTCGCCCATGCTGGAGTGCAGTAGCAGGATCTCAGCTCACTGCAACCGCCACCTTCCAGCTTCAAGTGATTCTTGGGCCTAAGCCTCTAGAGTAGCTGAAACTACAGGCTTGAGCCACCACACCTGGCTAATTTTTGTATTTTTAGTGTAGACGTGGTTTCTCCATGTTGACGAGACCGGTCTCATACTCCTGTCCTCAAGTCATCCTCCCACATCGGCCTCCCAAAATGCTGGGATTACAGGTGTGAGCCACTGCACGGAGCCCTCATTTCATTTTCAATAACTAAAAAAGTATCCCATAGGGTTCATATATTATAACATATTAGCTTTTTAGTGTAATGAATTAACTAATTTATTATTTGGTTATTTTATCAATTTTTATATTATTTTCCCAATATAATCATTGTGCAAAAACTATTGCAGTATAGACTGTTTTATAAGATATTCTTTAAAACTGAGATACAACCCCCCACACACACGTTATAAATTTTCAAACATACAGCCCAAAAATATACCTTGAAACTAGACATTTCTGACTGCATTGGGCAACTTCTAAGAATCAATTTTAAATTTGGATATAAAAAAATATATATGAAAAGTCCTTTTGGTGTTTCACCAAGGTTCTCAGCCATGTTTTTGAAATACTAATGTTACCTTCAATGTGACTGCTTCATTCAGCAAAAAAAAAAAAAGCTATTTTAATGTCTAATGTCTTCATTAGAAAAATCCATTTATTTACCTGAGCAGTACAATTAGGATATCCAGAGAAGAACACATAATTATATTGTGAATTATTTAAAAATAGTGACCATTAATGTGCTCCTTAATATTTCCTCTACTTAGGATAATGAGTGTTTGCATTCAAAGCTCAAACAGTATTTGAAAATGAGATAGGCATTTCTGTTGATGTGTTCTAATATTCCTCAATTTACCTCAATCCATATCGGCCTGGCTTCTACCTGCCACAACACTGAAAGAGTTCTTTTCAAAGACTGGAATAACTCTCATAGCAAAAACTAGTGATTACTTTTCTTGTCTTCTCTTACTTGAACACTTGTTATTCCAACAACCAACCACTCGCTCCTTCTTAAAACATTCTGTTGACCAGGCACCAGGCACAGTGGCTCACACCTGTAATCTCAGCACATTGGGAGGCCGAGGTGGATGGATCCCTTGAGGTCAGGAGTTAGAGACCAGCCTGACCAACATGGTGAAACCCCAACTCTACTAAAATACAAAAATTGGCTGGGTATGGTGGTACACACCTGTAACCCCAGATACTCAGGAGGCTGGGGCAGGAGAATTGCTTGAACTTGGGAGGTGGAGGTTGTGGTAATACAGTCAGCTGAGATCATGCCACTGCACTCCAGTCTGGGTGACAGAGCAAGACTCTGTCTCAAAAACAAAAAGTCTATTTATGTGGCTTCTTTGGCACCCATCTTTCTTCATTTCTATCCAGTTTATGAGTCATTGCTTCATTGTCTTTATCAGTTACTGTTTTATATCCAAAGTCTGTATGTTCCTGAGGTTTGGGACCTCACACAGCCTAAGTACATCTATGCCCATGTAATTAAACATAGCTTTATTTATGCTGACGGGACTCACACTTACATTTTTTTTGAGACCCATCTTCTAGGTTACAAACTTGCATTCTATATTAGTTGAAAATTGCATTTAGTCACCTAAAGGAGAAAACTCAGATATATTTGCTTAAACCATATAGGAGTGTAAGTTTTCCTTGTTCTAGCAAGATACAACATACAAACCTAGTGCAGTGAATCGAACATAACAGAACTAAATTCCTTAGCATTACCTTGTACTTTGAGCACAAAATAATTGTTGAAGATCCAGCAAAGCTTCCACACTCCAGAGAAAGTGAAAAGAGGGGTCATAAGTAAGACGACCTTGAAAGTTATTGCCTAAATTGAGAGAGTTTTGAAAGCAAAAAGTAAGGTGTTCATAATTAAGTCTGGAATTAGACATATACTCTGCTTTCTCAGAAAAGTCAGGAAATATAGTCCTCTTTGTGCTAGGGAACAGGTCAAGTGCCAGCTGTCACCCACTTTCTAAAGGGCTTTCTCAAAATGCCCACCCAGCAGCTGCAAGGTACAATACTCAAAACTGTATCAGATGACTGGTTCTCACTTTGAAAGCAGTGACGGGTAGTCTGTTTGTTTTTAAATTAGATACATTTATAAAATTAGATAAATGGCAATTGCAACAAAATGAGAGTTCTGATAGAAAAAAAGACAGGATAACAGGTAGATTTCTAATAGTGTTTGATATTGATATACACGTAAACCTCCTCTCTACTGTGGTGTCTCATTAGAGTCTAAAATGCAATATTGTTTAAGATCAAACCCTTTCTCTTCCATTTCTCCCAAACCTGATCCCATTAAAATCTTGCATCCTCAGTGACTGGAACAGAATACTATATGTCTTCTTACGAAACCTGGAAATCTAGGGATGCTCTAAGATCCATCATTTCTATCAACCCCCAACACCCAATCCTTGGCAAGTCCTATTTACTCTTCAGAACACTGCTTAAATTTGAAGCACTGTATTCTGTCACCTCCATAGAGCAAACCATCCTCAATTTTTTGCCTAAAACATGAAAACAAAAGCTTAACTTGTCTCCCTGCTTCCAACGCTGCCTCCCAATCCTTACTATATGTAGCAATATCAACTTTATATTGAATTACAATATTGCTTTTTTAAAAAACCCTTTCAATAACTTCCTATAAGACTTAGAATAAAATTCGAATGCAACACCATGTATTTCCTCTACAGGAAGCATTATTCTCTTATCCTTTCTGTCAGTCTTTTATTTTTCTGCCCTAACCGAAACTTGAAATCATTTTTCTGTTTTATTTTCTTTTTTTGTCTGTCTTTCCATTTAGGACCTTACATCTATTAGGCATAAACTCTATCATCTTTACCTTGTACGCAGGTTTTCCATGATGTCTGACACACAATGAGCATCTAATAAATATTTATTAAATGAATAAATTTACTGGCCATCATAAAAGCAAACAGGGGATCACCTATCTCAAAATATAATTAAGAGTGGCTAGAAATATTTCCTTCTTACTAGAAAAATAAAGCTGGAAGCTGATGACAATATCATTTTTCCCCAAAATCTATCCAAAGTTTCCTCCCAATTGCTTCTTTAACTGCAGCAGACCACAGTTTTCCCTCTCTTCTTTAAACATCAGAGAACATCATTAATGTTTAATATTTGAGCACAAGCCAAGGTTTCTGTTTGTAAGTCTCAGGGGAAAGAATTCTGATAATTGAATGATTTCCGGCAGGGAAGCACATTCCCAAATCCACATGCACTCATGTCTGTCCCAGGCTCCACTGCCAGGATGCTTATTTATTCTGTGTCTGGGACTTTCCAGTTTAAATAAGTCTTCTGCCTCATTACTGTGTCTGCTTGTATTTGCTGGACAAATTATTTTCTCATTGATTCTATGCTGTGGCCTATGACTTGAGGAGTATGTCTTACAGCTCAGAGAAGTTCCAAGGTGCCTGTGAGCGTTGTAGCACAAAGTATTAAATAATTTTTCTTTTTATGGACTGAAGCTTGAAATAAGATTTTAGGCTATTTAAGATCAGCAGCTGAAAAGCTTCTGTTGTCAGCAAAGCTCAAAGCAACTTGGGGAGATTCTGCTATTGCTTTTCCTTCTCCTGCTGCCTTAAAGCATATTTATTTTCTGTTGCTTAAACAAGATTCTCTTAGCAAATGAACTCTCTAGATACCTTTTCAAGATGAATTACTGCCAAGTCCAAATTTCTTTGTTCCAAATAAATGGACTATTCCTTTGTTCTATTGCTTTAAACCTTTCAAACAAGCTGAACAGGATGAAGTTAATAAGCTGCCATTGGTGATTCTGGTATGGCGTCTGGCACTTAAGACAGTAGTAGTAGTTTCTGTTGTTGTTTTTAATGGTGACTGTTTTATATTATGTGCACTTTGCAACAATTTAGCTGTTCGTTCAGAGAGAGGAAGAGATATCACAGTTGCAGTAATTTAAAATTCTATCTGTGTTTACAGATTTCTCTCCATTGTCTCTATTATACTTAATAATAAAAGCAAAGAAACAAAAAAAAAAAAACAGAAGCCTAAATGCTTTTCTATGCAGTAACACATTCAACATCCACAGAGCATGAGAAGAAAAAATTATAAGATGAGCCAAACACTGTCTGACAATAATGACCGTCACTAACTGGCATTTATTTAGTGCCTACTTCATGCCAGGCACAAAGTGCTTTATATGGATTAACTCTGTCATCTTTGCCCTTGTACCCCAGGGTTTACCATGGTGTCTGGCACTCAGTGGGCATCAAATAAATATTTATATTTAGCTTTAATTTATGTAACGGCTTTCTGTGGATTAACTAGTTTAATTCTCCCTAGAATCACCTAGGTTCTCATTATATATGGAATCTTTCCACGGGTTCTAGTTATAGATGAGATAACTCCACAAGTTTCAGTTATACATGAAATATTGTTATTTATTTTACACATGAAGAAATGAGGCCAAAAGAACATGAGCAGTAGGTCAAGGGACAAAACCAGAATATGAACATAGGCAGAGTGTTCCAGACCTGCATGATACAGACCATGGTGAGTAAAAAACTTGGATATTCAACTGTTGTCTGATTAAGACTGTAGAGGTTATGAGTAGAAACACTTTTGAGCAGGTTTTCCAAGACGTGGATGATAAATCAGGAGTGGTAAGAACTGCTTCAGTATTTATCAGCATAGAAACAAACATTTGCAATAGCAAAGCCTATTTCTATTATTATTTAGACACAGGGGCAAGACTGTTCAAGTTCATTCACCAGCTAACTCTCCAGTCAGCCAAAATATCTAAGTTTGGCTTCATTTTCCCACCTGTTGATTGGGATGATATTAATACCTATCTCCTGGGTTTGTCATGAAAATTAAAAGACATGCTACACATAGGAAGGCAAAATACCAAATGGCACATTCATAAGCTATGTTTTAGTTATGTTATCACATCTAAAGTCTGTTTACCAGTTTAAAATGACAATATATCCAAAATAAAATACCATATCTATACATGTACACAAATTAGTGTCAGCAACTTTAATCATCAGTTTTAAAGGAGTATAGTGTACAGACCTTAAATATCTGGTACCAGAGAGACAGTTCAATTAAACATTTTATTTTCAGCTCATTATTGGGTCACACTTGACTTGGGACCGTTTGTTTGAGTCAGAGATACAGCTGTTCCCCCACTAAAGGGAAAAGTGTATTTAAATGTCATCCCTAGTGGGATTACAGTTTTGTGAGTCAGCCTGTGCTCTGTAGGGAGCATATTACTTAGTAATAAAATGTAAGATTTTTTCATTATTGTTTCAATCCATTTAGGATAAACCTTTCCCATTTAGATTTGACTCTGTGTAGGTTACTTGTCATTAGGCATGATAAAGCATTTCCCCCAAGGTCTCCAGTGAAAGGAACTGGCAGTTTTCCTAATGACTCTTCTTTTGTTTCATTTACCTTCCACAACGGAACTTTGTATTTTTCCCTTTGCATTTTTTTGAGGGGTGGGGGGTCTTTGCTGGAATCATGACTTATATTTTTACTGCATTATTCTGTGTAATATCTTTATCAATGTTCACATTCCCCCACCATCTCCAACCCATATCTGGAAAGACCGAAAGCTAGCCAGCTGGTGACTTAACCAAATAAGAGTTCATGATAGCGGCAAGTCTCCAGTGCTCACGTGGATGAATATATAAATGAGCACTAGGAAGGACACAAATGTTTGACTTTATAATGTCTACCCACATTCAATAACCCTAGTGCAGTTTTAAAGGATCCATTACAAATCCTATATGAAGTATAAGTTTGAAAGAATATGTAGATGTCTCTCAGTAGTTTTCCATATGAAAGTGTTTTGTTCAAAATTCAGTACTGAAGAGTATCTGGAGTTAATAAAAAGAAAAATCTTATTCTGTCCAGATGAATGAGTTTAAAACCAATGTTTCTTACTGAAGAATAAAAGGCTATCTGATCTTTTGGAAGCAATGTTAAATAGATCCAATGGTTTTAAATAAATAAATATATACACACACACACACACATATATATACATAAAACATATGTTATGACTAGATGAATTGTCTTGAATATCAAACACTTAAACAATGTACCAAATTCAGACATTTTAATCATACGTGGTAGCCAGTTTAAAAGTCACTATATAGGAAAACCTCCTTATATTCTTTCAGGCTGCTTATGTCTTGTTATAACCAGACTGTTAGAGCTGTTAATATTCTACTTTCAGAATGCCGTTATGTCTTAAAAGAAAAATAAAGTGGAAAAAATGAAATGAAATATATTCAAGCAAAGAAAACACAGAAAATAATGCATTATCTTGAACATGTTATAAAATATATATGCCTATGTATGCATATGTAATATTTTATTCAAATACATAATACAGTAAGGGATCATTTTTAAACCCAAGCTTAATATTGCTTGGATTTATATATAGAATCAGAGCATAGACACAGAACTCTTTCAGTTTGTTGATCTAAACATGCCCATCTCCTATCTGCTTTAACCACAGGTGAACCGCCTGTGGGTATAGCTACATGATGCCATCACAGAGAATATTTTTTATCAGAAACACATTTGACAACTGTTTTTCACAAAAGCAAAGCACAATAAGTTTAGAGACCAAGGGAGAATTTTGCAATAGACCTCCTGAGTGCTTGAAAGGGTTTGCTAAAGACAATATTTTAAGAACCATCCTGAGGATATTTCTGTTTAAGATGGAGATTAAAGATGGATTATATTTGCAGCAACGTCATTTCCTTTTAAGGGCTGTCAGTGTGAAATGTTCTCTGTCACATCCTTTCACTTATTCTTTCATTGCATAACATTCATTAAGTGCCCATATGGGCAATATATGGCTCCAACCATGGAGGAGCAGATAGTCTGGGAGGGAGGAGAGAGCTAACCTAAATGATGAGTTCTCATTATGCAATATGACCAATGGTGTAAAAAGGAAATGAACCAAGGAGAAAGAATATATAATAGAAGGAACATGAACAATGGAATCTGACAACCGTGCATTCAGTTGCTTACCTGAATACAACCTGCTTCATAGGATTGCTGGTAGAACCAAAAGAAATAGAGTCAAGTTAAGCCTGGGGCATCACAGGGAGTCAAAGCATAGTAGCTCTTACCTCTCTAGTATGAGAACACTGGACAGAATAGACTTTTTCTTTTAATAGGAAAGATTTATCCCCTGTTAAGTAGCTTCAGGTTATCAATCATTAAAAAATGAAATTTAGATCAAAAAGAAAATTATAGATGGCAAATGTAGTGATGCAGCTTGTGAATTTGTTGAGGTTTAAAGCATCCATTGCTCCCTGTGTAGCACCCCTACAGCACCATGTGCATGCCTTTATTGGCACCTACTCTCCTATATGTGAAAATGTCAGCACATGTTGGTAACTTTTCTTGAATTGATGTTTCCTCTGAGCAAAGAACACATGCTATTTATTTATCCTTGTGCTTTTCTGGCTTCATAACAGGTGCTCAGTAACACCTGTATTTGTTGCATTCTAAAAAGCAATGTTGTACATTTCTTAATCATAAAATCCACATTCTACCCTTCCTGATATTTCAGTCCCTTTCGAAACTGTCATTTAGACTCATGCAGTGCATCTCACTTAGAGAAGATAGCAATAAAGTATCTTTAAATTTTAATAAATCTGCAATCTTGAGAGTCTGGTCATTAAATGTTTTACCTTTTAAAACTGTTTTTCAAAATTGTGTCTATTGAGGCTATTTTAAAAACTCTATCTGTCATTAGTTTGCCTTTAAAAATTTTAGGTCAATAGTCACAAGAATGTTTTTCTTGAGGTTAAATTAATGTCATGCACAAAAATAAAGCATACATTTGAAGCTATATGTATTTAAAATAAAATGAAAATCTAATTGAAAATACATTAATTGATATAACTTTAAAACATTAAATTTGAAAACTCAATGACATTTCCTAAAATATTTATATAGCTAGGATGCAAATATTATATGTATGAGGGCCAGGACCTTCATTAATAGATTTTTTTAAAGTGGAGAATACAGACATAGGTACTGTAGCAACAACCTTATACAGTAGCGTCTTAAATAAAAGAGAAATTTAGTTTTCTTGTATATATAATCTGAGCATAAAGAGTTCAGGTCTGATGTGCCTTTATGGGGTCAGAGACACAGGCTGCTTGTATTTTATTTCTCAGCCATCTTCAGCGCAGAACTTTCACATCTTTTTTTTTTTTTTTTTTTTTTTTTTCTTTTGAGACGGAGTTTCGCTCTTGTTACCCAGGCTGGAGTGCAATGGCGCCATCTCGGCTCACCGCAGTCTCCGCCTCCTGGGTTCAGGCAATTCTCCTGCCTCAGCCTCCTGAGCAGCTGGGATTACAGGCACGTGCCACCATGCCCAGCTAATTTTTTGTATGTTTAGTAGAGACAGGGTTTCACCATGTTGACCAAGATGGTCTCGATCTGTTGACCTCGTGATCCACCCGCCTCGGCCTCCCAAAGTGCTGGGATTACAGGCTTGAGCCACCGCTCCCAGCCGAACTTTCACATCTTATTCTAAAGCAGCTGCTTCAATTCCTACCCTCATGTTTATATTCCAGTCACATAAATAGCTAAAGGGCCAGGGATTCTTCTTTTAAGGCTATGATACAAGGTTTTACTCACCTTTCATTTCACATTCTAATGCCTAAATGCATTTCTATATTAACCCTAGCTGCAAGGGAGTCTAGGAATTGTGTCTTTCATGAAAAAAAAATAAAAAAGCTTAAATTAAGAAGTAACAGGACTTACTACCAAAAGAATGAAGGAAAAATCAAATATTAGGACAGCTAGTAGTGCCTGCTATAGGAGTAAAGATTTAGAGGGTTTTTGCATGGAATTTGCATCATTATTCTAAATCTTGACGCTTAAATAACCCCATATCACTGTCATACCACATTTTCAGGGAAAATACATATAAATCATTTCTTCCTACACAAATAGTGACTATTACTATCTATTATGTAAGGTGAGTTTAATAACCCAATGTATAGGCAAAACATATATAAAATTGAAGAGTCCACAATAGCTGACAGCTCATGAGAACTGGTTATGTGTCAGGCATGTAGCTTACTTAACTTCACCACATCCCTTTGAGATAGGTCATTATTATCCTGGCTGTACAGATGAAAAAAGAACAAGTCAAAAAAGGAAAATAATTTATTTTTTCTTTTGAATATAAATGCTAAAAGTAGTTAATACATTTACTTGATAAATGAGGTGTGGATATATGAATAATAAATGGCAATCTAAACATATAGGAACGTAGATATTCAAATCATTGTCTTCCTTGGAATGTAGTATTTTCTTTATTCTGTTTCTAGTAATCACAACTTCTTAACACTCCTTTTATGCAACTATCTAGAAAATGTGTAGCATAGTCTTTTGAAAATATCTAACAATGAGAAATACAGTTCTTAGAGGGTAATTTTGATTTAATTTTATATTTAAAAACAATGAGATCATTTAGAGAAAATCTGTTGGAAGATTAAGCTAGAAGAAACCAATTTTAGTTGAAAATAAAATGTTCTTGTAAGTTAATAAAAATATTATTTTGGCAGATGAACATTATTTTTGCATAATTCTAATATATTTGGGTTACGTATAAAAATTTTAATAAATTTTCAAAGTTAAAAAAAATGGGGCTGGGCAAGGTAACATGCCTATAAACCCAGCACTTAGGGAACTTGAGGCAGGAGGTTCACTTAAACCCAGGAGTTTGAGACCATTCTGGCCAACATGAGAAAATCCCATCTCTACAACACGTTTTTTAAATAGCCAGGCATTATGGCACATGCCTGTAGTCCCAGGCTGAGGCTGAGGTTGGAGGATCACCTGAGTCCAGGAAGTCAAGGCTTCAGTGAGTCCTAATCAGGCTATCACACTCTAGACTGGGTGACAGAGTACTCTGTGAAATAAATAATTTATTAATTACAATAATTTTATATCTATGTAAGTGATAGCAATACAAATGTTTTCAGAGACAAAGACATTCTTTGACATATATGAACACACTGAAAAGTTTGGCTTCATATTTCTTTCCCCCAGTTTTTAAAATAAGACAAAATTTAAGGCCAGGAAAAACAATTAAAATTCAGTATGAATAAACTGGATGGTAAAACGGCTTAAATGTTTTAACACGTTATCCTGCTGAAAGTTCTGTGTCTGCCTTTAATAAACATGTTAATAACTGTTCATATCCATTTTCTCCTTCAAAAAAAATGTGCTACATGATGGAATACTATTTAATCTTTAAAAAGATTGGCATGATATAGAACTAGAAATACCATTTGACCCAGCAATCCCATTACTGGGTATATACCCAAAGGATTATAAATCATTCTGCTATAAAGACACATGCACACATATGTTTACTGTGCATTTACAATGCACACACACACAGTTCACAATAACAGAGACTTGGAACCAACCCAAATGTCCATCAATGATAGACTGGGTAAAGAAAATGTGGCACATATGCACCATGGCATGATACTATGCAGCCGTAAAAAAGGATTACTTCATGTCCTTTGCAGGGATATGGATGAAGCTGAAAACCATCATTCTTAGCAAACTAACACAAGAACAGAAAACCAAATACTGCATGTTCTCACAAGTTGCAGTTGAACAATGAGAACACATGGACACAGGAAGGGGAACATCACACACCAGAGCCTGTCGGGGGTTGGGGCCTAGGGGAGGGATAGACATTAGGAGAAATACCTAATGTAGATGATGGGGCGATGGATTCAGCCAACCACCATGGTACGTGTCTACCTATTTAACAATTCTATTCTAGTATAATAATAATAATAAAGAAGGAAATCCTAGTCATTTGCAACAACATGGGTAAACCTAGAGGACATTGTGCTAAGATAAAATAAGCCAAGCACAGAAAGACAAATACTGTGCAATTTCACTTATATGTGGACTCTAAAAAACACTGTATAATGACTATAGTTAATAATAGTGTATTATATATTAAATACTGTAGTGACTATAGTTAATAACAAATACTATATACTTAAAATTGCTAAAATACTTTGAATGTTCTCACAACAAAAAAAATGTTTATGTGAGGAAATGGATATGTTAATTAGCTCGATTCAGTCATTCCACAATATATGTAACATTCTACAATATACTGTATCAAAACATTATGTCACACACCACAAACACATAAAATTTTTATTTGTGAATTTTTAAAAATGTATGTGGGGAAATAAAGCCTTCTGTGGACACATACACTCATGTTTTAATTACATATTTATTAGAATATACTCTACATTAAGCCTTATACTAGATTTTATGCTAAACAATCAGATTCAGATTGGGAACATAAAAAGATCAAATAGATGTAAAAGAGATGGTGATGTATTGAGACAGAGATGCATTGATACTTATCAACATTTATACATAGAAATGCAGAGAGTGCTCACAGCATGAATGAGGTATCTTATAAGGCAATGCCAACATAAAAAGATCAAATAGATGTAAAAGAGATGGCGATGTATTGAGACAGAGATGCATTGATACTTATCAACATTTATACATAGAAATGCAGAGAGTGCTCACAGCATCAATGAGGTATCTTATAAGGCAATGCCACCTCTTCTCTCATCAGATAGATGGATAGTCCATTCATAATACTATTGACAACCCATTCACAGATGTAGGCAGTGAAGTCAGATAATCTTGGAAAGCAGAATGATGCCACATGTAGCTACGTGATCTACAATTATAGGAAAGCTGTGGAAATAAAGAAATTAGAAGCATATGTTTAGAACTAAAAGTATTCCATAAGTCTTCAACATGTGGTCATCAAAAAAACACTCAGTTAAGAAATAATAAAAGAGCAAGGTTCAGCAAATAGTGATTCTTTGGTTGTTTTTCACCAAGCCATTCATGTGACATGCAATGCCTTTGTTTTGATGTTATTTGTTTTATAACTTTTACATGATACCTGTTTAATTGTAAATGTGTTCCTAAGCATTTTAAATAGGTTTATTTCGAGTCCAATTTATAGCTCTTTTTGGATACTTTTTAATTAGCCATGAATTGTTATTACTTATCTATTCCTAAATGTCACCAATACAGCCTATTATTTGTTCATGAGATTTGATGATAATTCAGTACTATAGGTTGTATAGTGCCGAGAAAAGAGTGGCAAGAAATGAGGCTGGAGAATGTGCAGTGGCTTGATCTCAAAGGACTCTTGGGCTGTGTTAAGGATTTTACATTTTATCTTTAAGACAAGTGATACGAATTGACTTCTATGTGACTAGATCATTCTAGATGACTGATCTACAATATGGAATATGATACATTTGGAGCAGAAGCTTTGAAACTAGAGACAAAAGGACAATTGGGATTGTGCAAGTGAGAGAAAACAGTCTAAAGCAAAGCAGGAATATTGAAGAGGGAAAGAGAAATAATGCTAAGAAACACTAAGCTGTTAAAAATTAATGAGACTTGGAAGTCCATTAAATCTAATCAGGACCTAAAATGGGGAGAAATCAAGTGTGATTTCCAGGTTCTTGCCTTGGCCAGCACTATAGCATCACAGTAACTCACCTGATCAAGCACTTAAACTATGTCAGGAAGTTGGCTGATTTTTCACCTTTGTTACATTAGTTAATGCTTCAAAAACTATTACTATCTCCACTTTATAAAGGAGGAAAGGGGAACTTAAATATATGAAGCGATTTCCCAGATCACAAAGCCAGCACATGTAGAATATTGAACTCATATCAAAGTTTTGTCCACTAAAACTTTGATATAAAATATTAAGAAGCCAGGCTAGAGAAGACCTCATAAGAAGAAGACTTTAGACACATTATTTTGGCAATCGTCTGAAGAGTATTACATTTCCAGAAATTTTAGATGTGTGGATTTTTCAATTTAAAAATTCAGGATTTTAGAGGCAGGATGGGATAGAGTATACTTTCTATTATACATCTAAAATCTCATGATTAGGTAATGATTACATTGCATTATATGTAACTTGCTTATTTTGGGTATGTAAGAGCTAAGTTATGAGGACACAAAGGCATAAGAATGATACAAAGGACTTTGGGGATTTGGGAAGAGTAGGAGGGAGCGAAGGATACAAGATTACAAATATAATGCAGGGTATACTGCTCGGGTGACGGGTGCACCATCTCACAAATCACCCCTGAAGAACTTACATAACCAAGTAACACCTGTACTCCAATAACTTACAGAAATTTCTTTAAAAATAAGCTTTTAGGCTGAAACTATATGGTTTTCTAGATACAGGATCATGTCATCTGCAAACAGGATAGTTCAACTCTTTTTCTATTTGGATGCCCTTTATTTCTTTCTCTTGCCTGACTGCCCTGGACAGGACTTCTAATATTACACTGAACAGGAGTGGTGAGAGAGGGCATCTTTGTCATGTGCAAGTTTTCAAGGGAATACTTCCAGCTTTTGCCCATTTGGTATGATATTGGCTGTGGGTTTGTCATATATCGATCTTATTATTTTGAGTTGTGTTTCTAGTTTATTGAGAGTTTTTTTCTTAACTTGAAGTGATGTTGAATTTTATCAAATGTGTTTTATGCATCTATTGAGATGATCAGGTGGTTTTTGTCTTTAGTTCTATTTATATAATGAATCACATTTATTCATTTGTGTATGTTGAACCAACCTTGCATTCCAGATATAAAGCCTACTTGATAGTGACAGATAAGCTTTTTAATGTGCTTCTGGATTCAGTTTACCAGTATTTTGTTGAGGATTTTTGTATCACTCTTCATCAAGAATATTGGCCTGAAGTTTTATTTATTTGTTGTATATCTGTCAGATGCTGGCTGTATAAAATGAGTTAAGGACGAATCCCTCCTTAATATTTTGGGATGTTTCAGTAGGAATGGTACCAGTTCTTCTTTGTACATCTGGTAGAATACAGCTGTGAATCCATCTGTCCTGAGCTTTTATTTTTTTATTTATTTATTTTTTTGGTTGGTAAGCCATTCATTGAAACGAAATCTATGACTGATTGGTGTACCTAAAAGAGATGGGAAGAATGGAACAAACCTACTTGGAAAACACATTTCAGGATATCATTCATGAGAACTTGCCCAGCGTAGCTAGAGAGTTTAACTTTCAAATTCAGGAAATTCCGAGAACCCCAGTAAGATATTTCATAAGAATATTGTACCCAAGACACATAATTATCCGATTCTCCAAGGTTGAAATGAAAGAAAAACATTATAGGAGGCTAGAGAGAAAGTCTAGGTCACATATAAAGGGAAGCCCATCAAACTAACAGCAGATCTCTCAGTTGAAACCCTACAAGCCAGAAGAGATTTGGGAAAAATATTTAACATTCTCAAAGGAATGAAATTCCAACCCAGAACTTCATATTCAGCCAAACTGCACTTCAAAAGCTTAGAAGAAATAAAAATAAGATCCTTTTCAGACAAGCAAACACTGAGGAAATTTGTTAGCAGTAGACCTGCTTGTAAGAGCTACTGAAGGAAGCACTAAAGACCATCACCAACCACTATGAAAACACACTTAAGTACACAGACCAGTGAGGCTATAAAGCAACCATATAAATGAGTCTGCAAAGTAACCAGCTAACATCATGATGATGAAATCAAATCCTCTCATATCAATACTAATCTTGAATTAATGTGCTACATGTCCCAATTAAAAGGCACAGTGTGGCAGGCTGCATAAAGAACAAGAATGCATTGGTATGCTTTCTTTAGAAGACCCATCTCACATGTAGTGACACACATAGGCTGAAAATAAAGATATGGAGAAAAATCTATCAAGCAAATGGAAACATGAATAAGCACAGGTTGCAGTCCTAGTTTCTAATAAAACAGATTTTAAACCATCAAAGATTAGAAAAGACAAAGAAAGGCATAACATAATGATAAAGGGTTCAATTCCACAGGAAGATTTAACTATCCTAAATATATATGCATGCAACACAGGAGCACCCAGATTCATAAAGCAAGTACTTAGAGACCTTCAAAAACACTAATAGCAGGAGACTTTAATACCAGCTGACAATATGAGGCAGTTATTGAGATAGAAATTTAACAAAGATGTTCAAGACTGGATCAAATGGGCCTGATAGTAGATATCTACTGAACTCTCCACTCCAAAACAACACAATATACATTCTTGTCATTGCCACATGGCACATACTTAAAATCAATGACATAAGTAGAAGTAATGTACTCCTCAGCAAATGCAAAAGAAATCATAAACAGTCTCTTGGAGCACAGCACAATTCAATTAGACATCAAGACTAAGAAATTCACTCAAAACCATACAATTATATGGAAATTGAATACCCTATCCCTTAATGATTTTCCGGTAAATAATGAAATTAAGGCATGAATCAAAAAGTTCTTTGATACTAATGAGAACAAAAATACAACATATCAGAATCTCGAAGACACAGCTAAGGCAGTGTTAAGAGGGAAATTATAGTACTAAATGCCCACATTAAAAAGTTAGAAAGGGCTGGGCACGGTGGCTCATGCCTATAATCCCAGCACTTTGGGATACTGAGGTGGGTGGATCACCTGAGGTCAGGAGTTCAAGACCAGCCTGGTCAGCATGGTGAAACCCTGTCTCTACTAAAAATTAGCCAGGCATGGTGGTGTGTGCCTGTAGTCCCAGCTATTCGGGAGGCTGAGGCATAAGAATCACTTGAACCTAGGAGGCTGAGGTTGCAGTAAGCTGAGATCAAGCCACTGCATTATAGCCTGGGTGACAGAGGGAGAACCCGTCTCAAAAAAAAAAGTTAGAAAGATCTCAACTTAACAACCTAGCATCCCAACTAAAAGAACTAGAGAGCCATGAGTAAAAAAATCCCAAAGTTAGTAGAAGACAAAAATATAACCAAAATCAGAACTGAGCTGAGGGAGTCTGACACACGAAAAATTATTCAAAAGATCACCAAATCCAGGAGCTGGGTTTTTGGAAAAACATTAATAAAATAGGTAGATTGCTAGCTAGACTAATAAAGAAGAAAAGAGAGAATATTCAAATAAACACAATTAGAAATGACAAAGGGGATTTTACTACTGCCCCCAGAAAAATGCAAATAACATCAGAGACCACTACTAACACCTCTATGCACATAAACTAGAAAATCTAGAAGAAACGGATCAATTCCTGGACACATACATCCTTCCAAGACTAACCCAGGAAGAAATTGAATCCCTGAACAGACCAATAATAAGCCCAGAAATGAAGGCAATAATAAAGAATTTCCTTTTTTTTGACTAATTTTATATTTGGTAGAAGGCAGAGAAAATCACATTAGTAGTGTCTCATGCGATGTTCTCTTCTCTGATTGTCTTATTTCTATTGACAATAATGAAAAAAATGTAATTTCTACTTCACTGGAGTTTAGTTTAGAAAACATTTAGTTCGTATTATTGCTGCATCTCTAATTGCCCAAAACGTAGTGACCTAAAACAATAACCATTTATTTAGCTTATTATTTTATAAAACAAAAAAAAGTTTGAGCTGGCTAGTGTTGACAACCTAGGTGGGATTCAGTTGACATCAGCTGAGGTCTCTCAAGTATCTTCAGTTAGTTTGAGGGTTGGGGCTGGCTAGTTTCTGATGACATTGTCTGGCTTATCTGGAATGGCAGGGAAGGCAGAAGCCTCTCTCCATTTGCTGCCTCATCATTCGGCAGACTCACTTGGGCTTATTAACATGATGGGAACTGGATTCCAAAAGTGGCTTAGAAGCCAAGACCCAAAGCATAAGCATTTTTTGAGTCTTTGCTTACTTTACATTTCGTATTGTCACATTGATCAAAGCAAGTCACTTGACCAAGCCCAGAGTCAACCTGGGAGGGGACTCTGCAACGGGTGAATAAGAGTGAGTCAGGAATAAACCGAAGCTGTCATCACAGCGATCTACTAGAGACAAAATGTGAGACCAGAAAATGTGGTTTTATATAAGAACGACTGATAATCTAAAATAGTGTAAAACATGCATAATTATGGCATGTTATATGATTATATTATTATGATATATGCTATAAGAATTCAGTAAAAGAAACAGAGTCTGAAATCCTTGAAAAGCTTCATAAGGGAGACTAAGCTTTAGTGGTTTATTAAAGATATAGGATGAATTTGGATAGGCCAAAAAGTGACATGCATTCATTGGGACAGGTTGATGATGCAGAGGATTGGAGAAGAGTGGGAAAATGGACATGGACATGGTGTTTTGCTAAATTTCAGGATTAATTTCTATAAACAACTAGAAATGATGGTGGCTATTCAAATTAAGGTTAGTTTATGGAAGTCCACAGAACACTGATTGGAAGACTTCCTTGAAATTACATTTTAATACTAGGTACAATGAAGGAAAGAGTCACTTATGGCAAAGGTATAGTTTTTGAAATCAAGAAAACTCTGAATTGTTTGTGAGAAATAGCATTGATAAGAAAAATTATGATTTGAGAATTAAGGACATCATAGATATTTTGAATAAATATAATCTAAGATTTGTTGGGACTAGAAAAAGCTGAAAATTGACTATTTTTTATCTCATTTTTATCATGTTTCAAAATAACTTTCAAACATGAGCAGTGGCCAGGCACCGTGGCTCATGCGTGTAAATCCCAGCATTTGGGGAGGAGTTTGAGATCAGCCTGGGCAATGAAGCAAGACCTCACCTCTACAAAAAGAAATAAATAAATACATTCGCTGGACACTGTGGCTCAAGCCTGCAATCCTAGCTGCTTGGGAGGATCAATTCAGCCTCGGAGGTCCAGGCTGCAGTGAGCTGTGATCACACTACTGCACTCTATTCCGGGCAACAGAGCAAGATCATATCTCTAAAAAACACAAAAGATAGTTAGCTTATGATAAACATAGTTTGACACCCTAACTTATTCAGTCACTTGTGAAACCCAAGAGATTTATTTTCCTGCAAGTGGTAATTGTATCCTTTCCTGATGTCATTCATATGACTGATGCTTCTCCTACATGGTAGTCAGTTAGTTCAGTTTATTTAGAATTTTTAGCCGGAGAATTGTTCTTCATTGAAGAAAATAAAAAAGTGTTTGGAATTGTTTACCACACATTATTAAAATAAAGCAATGCATTTGGAATTGTTTAAATCGCATAACTAATTTTCTCTAGTGCAATCAATCAAGCTGTTTTTAGAAAGGAAGTTAAATATGTTAACTTTTTGCACAGAGAATATATATTTTATAGTGAATTATAAACCATTTTTCTTATGGCTATTTCAGTATTTTCATTATAAATTAGATTTTTGAAGAAACATTTTATAGAGCACTAACTAGACTATATTACTGTTAAAATACTTTAAGAAATAAAGAGATTGCATTAGCTTTGGGGTTCACTGTGATAAATTCTAAATAGATATTTTTATTAACTGATTTTTTCTGAAAATGAAATTATTTGGCATTATTGGCAGTTTCTAATCTCTGCTACAGATGATCAGTTTCTTGCAAATTTTATTATTTGTTATTTTTCAAACTTGTCTTTGAGAGAATATATGGTTTTATAGCAAATAAATTTAAGGATAACAAATCTCTCTATATTTAGCCTGAGTAGTATGTATTAGTAAACCCTATCCAGTACAGAACTATATAAATTACAGTCCATCTGCAGAGGTAAAAGTCAGCCTTCTCATTTTGGAGAAATATTTGCAACCACTTATGCCAATGGAATCGGTGGCCTTTATACATAAACAGGTTTTTAAAAAATCTCCCTGACAACTGGAAATCATACCAATTTCTTGCACTAAATTTCAGGTATCTCAAAGTCAGATCTCATAGTCTGAATCTTGCAAATGTATTGTCAGATGGCTTTTCATTTTTGATTGTCCTTATCACAAGGTGCAGGGACTTCACATTTACATTAATCACAAAACTCTCAGCAGGTGTTGATGTTTCACACAGCTTTGAATGCCCTTTAATCTTTTTCTACAATAGTAGAACCTCAGTTGACCCTTCACTAGGTTGAGTGACTATAATCACATGCAAAATTATCCAGTTTTGCAGCTGAATTGAGCCATCTCTCTCTCTCTCTCTCTCTCTTTTGTCCCTAAATCTTTTTTCTTCTTTTTATTTTTTTCTTATTATTTTCCTTCTCTGCCTTTATGGCATCACCATTCTTGAAGACTACAGTGGTACTCAAGTTTTTAGTACAAATGAATTTAGTTGAGAGGCCTGTGTTAAAACAAATAGATCTGAATGAAAACTTTAACATGAAAGAAATATCTATAAAAGTCTTACTAGATATTCTAAGAAGGTAATCAAAATAGTTGAGGCAATATTTATTTATTCTGATTAAGAAAAATAGAACAATCTGTTAAGAAAATAAAACAATTATTGAACATGACATTTCCAGTTTCCCATTAAATCTAAGTGTTCAACTCAGCATAAGAAAACTCCTGTGTCTCTGAGACTACTCTAATAAGCATGCTAAAGTATATACACAAATAGATTAATTAGTATATTATTTAAAGCTACTCACCCATAAAGCATATTGACCTGTTTGTTTCTTTGACATTACCTGAATTGAGCATATATAATTCACCCTGCGAGGTCAAATAGTTAATCAAGATAATGGTAGCTTAGACAAAGCTGTTGGTGGTGGAGATAGATTAATTTGAGTGTAATTTGGGAAGTAAAATTAACAATATTCTGAGATGAATTGAACAGGAGGGTGAGCTGGAGGTCAGAACCAGAGATGACTCTTAAGCTCCAGATTTGCTCATGTGACTCAATGATGACATGGCCTGGCCTGGCCAAGGACAGGAAAGAACCAGGTAGTGTGGAGAGAGAGTCAAGAATTTGGCTGGGACATATTCTCTTAAATATGTGAATAACAGTACTGCATTAGCTATTCAGATCTGAAGCTCAGTAGGGAAGACTGAGGTAGAAAATCAATTCAGGGAGTCTCCTAAATACAGGTGACAGAAGAAACATTGAATATGGAAGAAACTGCCTAGAAGGACCCTAGAGCAAGTGGAGAAAAGAGAACTTAGGACTGAGCTTTGAATAACTCCCACCTTAAAATGGTTGGTTGAGGATGGTTAGATTACAAAGAGGCTTGGGAAAAAACTGCTGCTAGGGAGCCGGAAAAGGTGAAGCAAACCCAGAGAGGGGATGTCAGAAAGACTAGAGAAGACAGTGCTTAAAGGAATTAGAAAATATTCACCACTGTCAAAATTGCAAAAGGGACAAAGATATTAAGTGTGAAAAATAAAATAACTTTAAAGTATGGATCAAAAATACTGGTGATTTTATCCAGTTGAATCAAGTTGAGAAGGTAGGTTCAAATGTAAGTTCTCTGAGAAGGCAAAACAGATAAAAGATTCAAAGCAGAATAGATGAGATTGGCTTTGGACATAGACTCAGCCCTTTTGTTGTAACAGGAAGGAAGACAAGGAGGGGCACCAATGTTGGAGAAGTTATGAGTAAAGGAACCGAAAGTTGGCCAGGTGCCGTGGCACGTGGCTGTAATCCCAGCACTTTGGGAGGCCAAGGTGGGAGGACTGCTCAAGCCCAGGAGTTTGAGAAAAAGCTGGACAGCAAAGGAAGATGCTATCTCAAAAAAAAAATTAGCTGGGCATGGTGGCACTCACTGGTGGCACATGCTGTGGCCACGGATACTCAGGAGGCTGAGATGGAAAGATTGCTTGAGCCCAGGAGGTGGAGGCTGCAGTGAGCTGTGATCACACCACTGCACTCCAGACTAGGTGACAGAGGGAAACTCTGCCTCAAAAAAAGAAACAAGAAAGAAAGAAAAATGAAACAAAGTTGAAGGATTCTCTGTGGAAAAATACAATTTTCTTTATGATATAGGAGCTGAAATCATCTATACAGGGTGAAGACAAATGGAAGTTGTTTACATCAGCTCAAAGAAGACTTGGTATGACGTGAAGAAGAGTCGCAGAGGTTTTCTCTGTCAAATGGAGAATGTTTAGTTCCCCTTTAAGTTAGGGATCATACATTTATAATGCGTATGTCTATCTTGTTGTGTGATATTTATTAGTCCCATGTGGCTGTTTCCGAGGAAGCTAGAGAAGGCAGGTAATTTATGGAGAATCTTTGCCATGCAGATGTGATAAAAAGACAAGAGAATTTAGGTGTCCTACTGGAATTTTTAAAATGATAGGCCAGGAAAACTATATTATTATTTAAAAATGAATGAAGATTAAGAGTGGGGGTTTGAAATAGATAAAGTGGACAGTGTTCATATGAGGTTCAAAAAATGGCTTTCTTATAAGGCAAACTGTAGGGTTGTGCTTGAATTTATGATTTCTAAAAACTTCAGATTAATCATAGGCAATGCTAATGTGACTGGGAGGGAACTTGTCTGAGGAATGAGATGGGAGAAATTCTCCCTCAATAAAGACAACAAGATACCTGAAAGATCATGTTACCCTGGATGGGGAGAGGAATTAATGGTCCCATGATATCTTGGAGCCATTGCTAGCTGTTTTAATATAAAGGGTAGCAACTGATAGGCTAGAGATGGTAGCAAGTAAGAGGAGGAGAGCATGTTATGTTAGAAGCAGGAGCAAGACTTTCTATTTGTATGGTTTTGTTTTACTTTTAGTAAGAGGGCATGGAAGTAATGATTTAGAAGTTATAAAGAGGACTGAGGAGGAACCAACTCATTAGGCAGCCCCTGAAATACACATGGTACTAAACAGTAAATGGAAAGCACTTGAGAGTGCTACAGGCTTAGTGGTGTCTCCAAAGGTGGGCCAAACTTCAGTTAAGAAAAGGAGGCAAAGAGGAAACTCCAAGAAGTTGTTAGTAAATTGGAATCTACCCATTCACGAATTCTGGTTCTAAACACACCATAAACCTGTGTGAAAGTGGGGAGAATCACAGGATTGGTTTAAGGAATAGTTTCTATGCTAGCACATTTTAAAAATCTTCCTTTAACTAGACAATCTTGGTATTTTCCATCATTTTAGAGTCATCTGTGTGATACTAACATTACATGAGAAGAGACTATAGTGATATCAAAATAGAGAAGTGCTTATTTACCTATGCCCAAGGCACAGACCTGCAAGAAGATTCCTCACCAGTTTTATATACTAGTCTATGGCTGGGGACTTTTTTAATATTATTGCCCCCCAAAGAATTACTAAATTTAGTTTCTGTTTAAGTTTATCTGAAAAAAAATACCATACAAAGCCCTAAAACACATGCTATTCCTTCTTACCGAATGTTCTTCCCTAAAATATCTTGATGGCTCACTCTTTTACCACCTTTAGATCTTTGCTCAAATGATGCACTTTCTGAGGAGCTTCTAGAGAAGTCATTCCCACCCAAGTCCTTGCCATCCTCCTCCCCAGCTTTATCTTCCTCTTCAGCAGCTTCTGTCCTCCGGCATTCCATGTGATTAATGTATTTGTTTTTGCCTCTTTCTTCTCACATTGGTATCCGAGGACCTAGAGGGCAGGCTTTTCATCCATCTTTTTTCACTGGCAGTGATATCACCACCATCTAGAGCAGCATGTGAAACATCTTAGGGTTCAACAAATAATTGCCAAATGAACGAGTTCATGCACATGCAAACTAATAGACAAAAAATGCAATGGGGTCTAAGGATAATTCCAAAAAAGAAGTTACAAAAAATATCTCGATCAATGAATACATTGTTGGAATAAATGGGGGACCCTCCAGGGTTAGAGGGCACAGCACACATGTGGGTGAATCAATGGTGCTACGAGCGTTGTAAAGTGGGCTCTTTATTTCAGAGTCACTTTTGTATTACAAGATGATTTTGATGCCATTTGAGAACTTAATTCCCTATCAAGTAACCCACTGAATTTTCTCCTTTTGGTTTAATTTTCAAAACTAAATAAAGCTCAATGCTGTTACCCTGCATGAGCCTGAGTTTGCAGCTGAGTGCCTCCGGGCATGTCAAGGCCCAGACTTAGATTAAGTGCCAGTTTCTGCAACTGCAAAAATTAAGCTGCAGGACTCCAAAAGCGTGAAAATTGTTAAAGAGAGAAAAGATTTATTTCACCATTCTTAGCTTCTCAGCATCCCACTTAGAAAGTAAAGATTTTGTTTGACAAAATTTTGAATATAATTTGGCATTCATAACCTTTTTTTTCTTTGTTAGTTTTAAAAATGGTCAAGACTTCTTTTCTGTCTAACGAGTGAAAATTTCAAACCTGACTATCATAGAGTCTAATCTTGATTTTTCTAATCAGTAAATCCACATTTTGTTTTTATTTTTCTTTTATTTTGCTTATTTTCTTTTCAAGATGACCCTAGTAAAACTTTCCTTTTATGCATGTAATATACATGTAAGATGTAAATATATACACATTTGTCCTAGAATAAAACAAGGTTCTATATATTTGTTTAAGTTTTCCCAGAAATGATTTTCTGCCAAGAATATATTTGTCTATATGAAAAGGCTTACCATTTTTAAATTGTTTCTTTAGCTAGACAATCTCAATATTTTCCATCCTTTTAGAGTAATCTATGTAAGACTGACTGACATTAAACTGAGGGAAAGTATAGTAATACCAAAATAGAGTGATGCTTGATTACCTATCTTGTGCCTTAAGCACAGACCTGCAAGTAGATCCATCACTAATTTTACATTTCCTTTTGAATTGGTTGGTACTGGATTGTAAACATGCTGTTTAATGACCTGTATGAATCAATAGGATGCCTGTCCAATCCTGGGAAGATAAATATGGATGAGTCCAGTGCCATCAGTCATTCGACTTGCTGATGTGCATGCTTTTTAGGATACATTTCAAGTCATTCAGGAGAAAGAATTGGTCCCAGAATAATCCTATTGCTGCCTTTGGGTCTCAGGTTTCAGGAGAGGGATCAGATTCTTTATATTTGCATATGGAGAGACTGATAATGCAGCTGGACAGTTTCCTCTGGCTTTTACTCGAATAAGATGTACGTTGTTGTTCATCAACAATGTCTGCAGGGTTAAA
The DNA here is from genome assembly GCF_049354715.1 of Callithrix jacchus. NCBI lineage: Eukaryota > Metazoa > Chordata > Mammalia > Primates > Cebidae > Callithrix > Callithrix jacchus. The sequence continues at coordinate 15,236,462 of NC_133522.1, forward strand.
TGAAAATAAAAAGAAGGAAAAGAGAAGGAGAGGGAGAAGGAAAAGAGAAGGAGAGGGAGAAGGAAAAGAGAAGGAGAGGGAGAAGGAAAAGAGGAGAACCTAGATTTATGAGATATAATTCCGATGTTTTAGAAATAATTTTTTCCATGGTTGAGGCAAATGCTCTCTGATCCTCTAGTATTCGCTAATCATTTTGTGTCCCATGCTTCCTGGTTTCTCAGTGTGTGTTCTATCCAAGGGAACTGATTTCAAGTTTAAAGAAACTTGGCTTTTGAGCAAAATTGAGCAGGAAATGCAGGAGGTAGATATGAAACATAATTTTGCTTCAAAATTTCTTTGTCCCTCTTCCAATTAGTACCTATAGTACTCATGCTAAGCTTATTAACCAGATAAAATGTCTCTGATTTATTTGGTTACTAATTCCAGCGTTCTAGTCTGCTGAGAGATAGCTCTGACGTATTGAGAACCAGAAAGAAAATCTGGGTAACAGCAAGAACTTAGGGCTTAGAAAATCCTATCTGGTCTAAAAACACTTCTTGTTCTTTGTTTTTGTTTTGTTTTGGACAGAATAAGTAATTATCCTGAATACGTTGAATTATTCACCAGACATATCCAAGTATTTTTGTAATTTATATTATAGTAATAACTGCATTCACACATGGAATGGAATCATATTATGTTTAGAAATATAAATTTAAATGCTCAACATAAAAAATCTAGAAATTATGTAATTATGTTGATAATAAACAAATGGCAATATGTCCTTTTGGGTTTTTTTTCAAGATATTTTATAATCCATAAATGTAATCAGTTTAAGAGACAAAGAGTGATAGACAGGAGAAAATTAAGACCCATAATAAATTATACCTGGCCCCATATTTCTAATGAAAGGTATTTTTTATTATATCATACTTCCTCAATATTTTGTTTTATATGTATGCCTCACCCAGTAGAGAAAAATACACCGACATTTTCACTCTAATGAAGAAGAATATTTACTAATTGTGGGAATCTACTAATTGACAACCATAAGAAATGTAAGAGGTAACTTCGTTTTCCCCATGAAAAAAACTGAGACTTTAAGAAGTTATTTAATTGGCCACGTTCCCATACTTGATGATAAAAACTGAGTTCTTTCCATTTACATCACATATGCAATATGTTCTTGTTTTTGCCTAGCAAAACAATGGCAAAAGCAATAACAAGTTGAAAATAAGATGATGTCTATGAGAGAAAAGAGATAAGAAGAGAAGACAGTGTCACAGGAATAAAATATGTGTGTAGTGAAAGACTACAAATCTATAAGAAAAGCAGGAAATCACAGTATGCTTAGTGAAAACTCACACTCCTCATTTAAGAAATACTTGCCACACTATGAAAAGCCCCCCAGATTTTGTCAGCTTTGATTTTATAAGCAAGATACGTTTACCATAACAGAACTGGAATTCATAAGTGAAATTCTGTATATATGAATGGTATTTGTGAACATACATAAGGACATTTTTTATCTAGTATTCTCAGATAGATAACATATTATTTCTGCAGCAAGTATATATTTAACACAATTATAATAATTATGAGATATATTAATGTTTCCTTGAGTTTTTAATGTGGCTTTTATAGTTTTTTACACCAGCTTGGCAAACGTTGCTTAAAAAAATCATCAAGTACCAAAAATGTATATTTTCACCTTTCACTTAAACTTGTATGTTTTGCCTTTGATGTAAGATGGTATAGTGGAAAATTATTTATTATTATTTGGAATTGACACAGCCATTGTTGAATTTAAATATACCATTTAAACTCACCCAGATGCTAAACTTTGAGCTGGGATCCATGAAGGTATGAAAATTCAAGAAAAATATTTCACTAATTTAAAATAGTTAAGCAAACTATGTGAGTATGTTAAGCAGATGCATGGATGTGACAGTATGTCCCCATTGCATGGGCTTATTCTGAGTTAAAATTTCAAAGTAGAATTGTGTCTGCTTCTCATCAGTGTCAAAAATATCATATAATTCTCTAGAAAAGTGTATTTTCTTGAATCACTGACCCAGGTTCTCCCTTTTGCAATATCTCAGGGGAGCCCTCATTGTGGGGATGATTTAAAACGATGATGTATATAATGTAGTTGAAGCCATATATTACTTCTTTGTTTTTTTTACTGATTATCTCCTCCTTGTCTGTAGGACGTTACTATTTGCTCTCCCTGGAAGAGGAAGCATGCCTTCCATAATTACCTATGATTGAGTGTGTTTTGGGAATGAGGGAAGTGAGCCAACGTGTATTTTGTTTCAGTGAAGCTGTGGTTCTCAACGGGAGGTGATGTTGCCCCCATTTCCCAAAAGCATTTGGTAATGTCTGGATGCATATTTGGTTGTCACTAGTGGGGCAAGGCTGGGGAAGAAAGTTGCCACTAGCATCTAGTAGACAGAGGCTAGGAATGTTGCTAAGCATCCTACAGTTTACAGCCATGCCCCTACTACAAAGAATTATCCAGCCCGAAATATCTGTAAGGTTGAGATTGAGAAATCCTGATCCTCAGTGAAGAAAACCTGAGGAAATAATTTGAAAATTTGTCAATTACTTAGTTTTACCTAGAAAGATGTCACATAAGGAGGCAAAGGAGAATCTATCTTATGTCACAATTTATTTAATAAGGCATTCGTTCTCTTTTTTCTCTAAAGATGTACAGTAGACCCATCACTTCATGAGACAAAGCTGGGCTCCTTCCTGGGGAGAAACCCTCGACCACACACACCCACACCAGTGCGATTAGAAGTCTATATTGCATTAAAGACTGCTTCCACACACTGTGGCATTGACTTCATCTCTTTATGATGGATCAGGCAATTCAGGCGATAAATAATTGAGTATCACAATGAATTGAAAATAGAAATGGACATTTCACCTGTTTAACTTACTGATTTTTTGTTTATTTATGACACTCTAGAATCTGATCTGATTTTAGAGAATGCAAAATAATCTCAAGCTGGAAAACAGACATGTAAACACTAAGAATATTAGAGAGAGAAAGAGAGGACATTCAGTAGACAAATTCCAGAGCCAAATATTTTGGGAATTTTTTTTCTTTTTCCCTGCCTGAGTTGTTGTTCCTTAATTTGTTTGTTCGTAAAATAAATTCTTCATTTAGCATCCAAAATAAATACCTGCAGTAATATATGGCAACTTGCATATCAGATTTTTTTTTTTTTTTTTTTTTTTGAGACAGAGTTTCGCTCTTGTTAACGCAGGCTGGAGTGCAATGGTGCGATCTCGGCTCACTGCAACCTCTGCCTCCTGGGTTCAGGCAATTCTCCTGCCTCAGCCTCCTGAGTAGCTGGGATTACAGGCACGTGCCACCATGCCCAGAAATTTTTTTGTATTTTTAGTAGAGACGGGGTTTCATCATGTTGACCAGGATGGTCTCGATCTCTTGATCTCGTGATCCACCCGCCTCGGCCTCCCAAAGTGCTGGGAATACAGGCATGAGCCACCGCACCCGGCCATATCAGAATAATTTAATGCCAAATTTGTATAATGTTTTCCCTCATAACAGAAAAGCATACATTCCCCTTTCCTCTTCTCTTCACATACCTATATGAAATTGAAATATTTCACCTTTATTATGGCTGAATAAATGAATATAATTATTGCATCATTTCTGTTCTTTCCGGATTAGTATTCATCATGCCATGAATATCACTAGCTTTTAAAATGCTATATACTTTGACAGTTTTAGAGATGTGGTTTACATTTGTATGTCATAAGTGGAAAGAAAATGTTTTTATATTGTGACCTTAGATGATCAAAAAACATTTTTCACAGCTGTAAGGGAACACTGTCTTTGGGACGCTTTTATTATATGCCTAAGAAGGAGTCATTCACGTCAAGATTGAACGTAGTGTTGGATGGCAATGTGGAAAGTGGCCATGAAACCAGTTAATGTGCAATTTTGGTCATTCTCATAAGAATCAACAAGGACAGATCATCATGCAATTACTAGAGAAATGAACAGCACTGTTCACAAGAGCTTGACAATTAATTAAATGATATGCTTGTTCATCTTGCAGGTCAAACAGATAATTGTGCTGAGAATTACTTTGAAATCATGCATGGTTCAACTTAGCCCTTTTGAATCCCAGGAGAGATTTACAGGTCACACTGCATGTGGATGGTGCACTAATGCTAGCTAATCCTGTTAACATCCACAATGGGATAGGAGATAGCCAAAGATTCACATTTACATGGTACGAGCTAACTTGTACATTAAAAAGCACTTGCCTACTTTTATTTATTTCCTTGGTATGCAACTGAAATGTCATAATTATGTTAGCTATCACTTGGCATATTTTTTCAATGTCTATGATGATATCAACTTCATGTGATCTTTATGTAACGTTGTATACCAATCACACAGGTAATACTTAGCACATTTTTCCCCAAAAAACAAACAATTGAAAAGTAAGAACAGATACTGATTGGTGCCTTTATGTTGAAATTTCTAGGCATCCTAAAACATAGTATCTCAAATCAGTATTAAAATTTTTAAAAAATAGCTACTTTTTTTTTTTTTTTTTTTTTTTTTTGAGACAGAGTTTTGCTCTTGTTACCCAGGCTGGAGTGCAATGGCACAATCTTGGCTCACCGCAACCTCTGCCTCCTGAGTTCAGGCAATTCTCCTGCCTCAGCCTTCTGAGTAGCTGGGATTACAGGCACACGCCACCATGCCCAGCTAATTTTTTATATTTTTAGTAGAGACGGGGTTTCACCATGTTGACCAGGATGGTCTTGATCTCTTGACCTCGTGATCCACCCACCTCGGTACTTTAAGAGCAATATAATTGTGTTCAGAAACTTAGATTAGTCAGAAGCTATTTAATAATCTAGCTGGATACACTTTGTCAATAATATATGTCATATCTTCATTATTTTGGAGCAGTTTAATATATTTTATGTATTATGGATTGGGCAAACCCTCACTAGGGAAACAATCTCAAATATCCTCTTCAATTAAACAATTCTTGATCTATAAATGAGTAATATTCTTTTACCCAGCTTGTTCCTGATATCCATAGGAAAAAGTGAAATAGATTTGGGCTTTTTCACCAGTAGAAATAAATAGAAGTGCCTGTGTAAGTTTGTACTGATCAATAATTTTCTTTCAGTAATATCAAGACAATACCATTTGGAAGTATTCCATGGAACTCAAGGGAGCCCCTTTGTCTCTTAGATTATAAAAATAAAAGATTCATTATTATTTAGAAAAGCCTTCAACTGTAACACTTAAAAGGTTTTACTGCATACTCAGTTTTATCTTGATACTCTTTTATGCAATACTTTATTTGCAATCATGTTATACCATGCATATTTAATAATGTACTATAAATTTATCATAACCCTCTTTGCAATAAAATAGGATTCAGTATAAGAGAGGCACATTTTGGACTCTATCCAAGAGAATTTATTTATTGTATTTAGTAACAGTTTCAAATACCAATGCCTACAGGGTCCAGGCAGGTACTATACATGCATGATACGGCCTGGGTATAAGAACATAGGAAGTGATGGGATGGTTTGGGGGCACATGTTCCCTAAAGCCAATTCTTTCCATGGGGGAATCCTAGCATATTGCTTCCAGAGCTTCAACTTTCTTAAATGACAATAGGATGCAAGGTTTACATTTTAAATTTCCTAATTTTTAGGTAGTGGATTATTTTTATCACTCATCATGTAGGACACAAATAAATATATTTAGGGAGGATATGCAAGATCCCAGTTCACATTCACTTGGGAAAGTTTCACAGGATGAAACTTAAATTGTCTATATAAGATTTCAGTATCTACTGAGCATTTTTCTGTTTTTATCACTTTATTATTTATATAATCTTATAAGGCTTCCTAATATTTCCTTTTTTCAGTTTTTATGTCTATCTCATGCATAATAAAAGTATTCTAAATCAGATTTTAAGAATTTGTTTTTATTACCAGAGTATGTATACTTTGCTACCAATAGAACCATGGATTTATTATCTTTATTTTAGAGTAAATTTTGCTTGGAATTCTATCAAATATAATTGTTTAATAATATATTTGTATAAGACAGTTTTCAAAAAATATAACAAAAACTTAAAATGGTAGAAATGACATTTATTTTAAGCTCCAAATTTCTCAGAAGAAACAAAAATAAGATACCCTCCTTCACCCCTCAAGACTCTCTTCTTACATTTTTTATATGCTTATGTTTTATCTATGTGGCTACTTTTACAATAGTGATCCATGGCTCAAGAAAGAATGTAGAAATGCAGAAATATTCTAAGGATAAAGCAACATAACCTACCACCCAAGATGCCAGCCTACAGGAACTTGATGGAAGTGGTGCCTGTACTGGACTAAGTGGAAGAACTGGGAGCTATTTACGAGCCATGAGTTAGTCAAGGCAGCAAAGCTTATCAGAGAATCTGTTGCAGAATAAATTCCTTAGGGAAAAATATGTTAAAATGTCAGGCTTGAGATATGACAGTCAAAGCCTTTGCTGATTTTTTTTTTCTGAAATTTATCTATCTTATAGTAAAGTCGAATCTGAAACCAAAGTCTAATCCTGTGGTTAATTTTAGTTAAATAGGAAGTTTTAAAAAAATGAAATGGAATCTTAAATAAATATGTGTTATATCAGTTTAGGGAATCCTGCAGCTGTTCGTATTTTCACTTCATAGCACGTGTCACTGTGACAAATGAAAAATATTTTCATCCACTAGGATTAGTGGATTGCTGAAAAGCAATAAACAAACTGTAACAAGAATTATGTATGTAACTGACAGTTAATCAGACTATTCAAGGAGTGGTAATGAAGAGAATAAAAAGACTGGGTAAAGCATTTTCTGCTGACAAATGGTCCACATTACATTAATAATTTATTAGCTAAAATTTGTGATTATTACTGGTTAATGTGGTTAGCATCGACTTACTTTAATGATATCTTTAAAAAAATACAAGTCGAAAACATTAGACACAATTCCCTTTGAAATTGTCTTTTTAGTAGCATTTTCATCACCAAAGTAGATTTCCATCAGTGGGCTTCTTTCAGAAAGGGATATAAGGTTGATAAACTGTCCCCTTATTTCTAGCTGAATATAGGGCAGTTGTTTTTTAATTATTATTTTATTCTTTCTAATTCATTATTAAAGTGGTGAATAATTATTTTAAATGCATCTTGAGAAGAGCTTTAGAGAGACTTGAAAAAAATGTAGCCAAATCATGTAATACAATAAATGCAAAACTTCATTTTGTAATGTAGATGATATATTAACAAATTCTATAAAATATTACTCCTCGGAGGTACTCCACAGGAAGGAAAAAGATCCCTTGGTCAAATAAGTTTGGAAACTCTATGTAACATTACCAAACATTAGAATCTATAGTAAGACAATGTGCTTAATTTCACTTTAAACCTTGGGCATCATTTCTTTAAACAAAACACATAAAGAGTTATCTATTTTTAATGAAAATCCAAGAACAAATCATGCATGCATAATTCATATTACTATGAGAATATCAAGCAAGATTCAGAAATTTAAAAAATAAGAAATTGTTCTCCTCTTCCTATCCCTGAAGCATATCTGTGACCTAAATTGTCCCTCAGATAGATATGTGTCAATTCCATTCTGATAATTAGCTTTCTAATTAGCTATCTATAAGTTGTCTAAATCTTTAAAAGTAGTTTCCTTAAAAGAGTTATTTGATGAAAACATTTTTTAAAGTTTATATATGTCAAAACCATTTTATTATTTATTATATGTCAAAAACATTCTTATTTTATTTAAAAAGAATCAAAAACTTGACCAATACCTAAAAGAGGATTTGTGATGTTTTTTGCCTGATGAGGTATATGGGAAAAGAGAAAATGAGCAAAAGTTAAAATTAATATTTATGTTAAATATTTTTTCTGAATTTCTAGTGATAGATTAGTGTATATTTTATTTTCCCTTAACATCCAAAACAGCACTTTCTCTGTAACAAGGATGAGGATTTTATTTATTTAATGTGATGTTCTTATTATGTGTATATATGTCATAAATAAAGATCTAAAAACCATCCATATATTTCCCATTTATGGCATTTAAGTTATGGAGTTAATGCAAATTGAGCTGTTTAAAAGGGGAAATATTATAGTAAGTGTTACCAAAACATGCAGAGAGAATGAAAAGTCCTCTGAACATATAGTAATCATACTTTCATTTCTACATTTGCAAATAGATGAACTGAGACTGTGTCCATTATCCAAACAACCCTTTGTCTTGTCAGGTCATTGAGGAGAAACACTATAATCCTTGATGTCCTGGACAATGTTTGCTGGTCCTCAGGGACTGACTGTCATTTAATTTAGGCAACTTAGTGTCTGCCTTAGCTCTGTGTATTTACATACAAATTGTTTGTTGGGTTGGAGTGGAGGAGTGAGAAAAAAAGATATATTACAAACTCCTTCCTCCAATTAGTTGATGATGTCTGCTTGCATGTGGGGTATGTTTTCAGCAAATATGTGGTGTAAGGGGCTAAAAAGGATACAGATGGAAGATCTCTATTTTCTCTCATGTGGGAAAGGAGAATCAGCAGGAAAGACACTGGTCACACATAATCTATTTCTACACATAAAGAGAGAGATGATTTAACACTGAAACTTACTGCTATCATGGCATAAGTATACAAGTCATCAGAGATAATATATCCTTGTTCAAGCAAGACTCATGGATTACTTGATACTGTGTTTTTACTCTGACTCATTAGCATTCAGTGACCCACCTAGAGATGGTCCAGATACCTGGCCAGGAGAGGATAAAGGAAAATACACGTGCATTTTGGCAAAGGAATCTTGGGTTTGGCAAAACTTTTTACAGATGTCATCACCATCTTTTAACAAATCTCAGTGGCTCACACCTGTAATCCTAGCACTTTGGGAGGCCGAGGCACGTAGATCACAATATCAGGAGATCTAAACCATCCTGACCAACATGGTGAAATCCTGTCTCTACTAAAAATACAAAAATTAGTGGGGCGTGGTGGCACACACTTGTAATCCCAGCAATTAGGGAGGCTGAGGTGGGAGAATCCTTTGAACCCAGCAGGCAGAGGTTGCAGTGAGCCTAGATCATGCCACTGCACTCTAGCTTGAGTGACAGACTCCCTCTAAAAAAGAAAAAAAAAAAGTGGAGAGTTGCTATTTTTCTCCACTTACTAGATATTTACTAGGCAAAAAAAGTTTACAAATATTTTACACCCAGCGAAAGCAGTTGGGGAGAAAAAAACGTTAAGATACCGATTGTTACAAAAACCACCAGTGAGAGAAAGAAGGCATCAGAAAAATGTAAACCTTTCTTGTCAGGTCTTCACCGCCAGCTGATTGACTTGATTTAGTATATTTTTATTTATTGAAAATGTATTTGTATTATTTCTACCTTCAAAGTGATTGGAGACAGCATACAAAATTAAACATAAACAACAACAGTCATTAGGGACAAAACAATAGAGGGGGAAATTACCTCATTGTGAAAACTGGATCACGAATTTGACACTGAACTTCTACAATTTTAGTGTAAAAAATAGATGTGCTAAATATTTATATTTTACAACTTAGATATAATTTAGGTTCAAGTTAATAATACATGGATTTGCTCACTAATATGCCATGATCTAACTTGGTTTGATGTTGACCTTTAGCTGTTACAGACATTTTTAAAGAAATTTTCTTTAGGGTTTAATGAGGCTGGAGGAATTAAATTGGTGTTCAGACTGAAAATAAGAAAAGAATTTACTTAAGTCTATATCCAGAGCTGGACCCAGAATGGGTCTAGGAAGTGAGACTTGGGTTTGGATTCATGTTCTCACACACAGTAGCTGCATGATTTTAGGGAAGCTGCGAAAACATTCCGTATTTCAGTTTATCCACCCACAAAGTAAATATAGCAAGAGTACCAGCCTCGAAATTTTATAGTGTGGTTGAAACTATGACATGTGAAGCAGTAAAATATTTAGCACAGAACTTAGCACATAATAAACTCTGAATAAATGGTAGCTCTTATTGTTATTTTTAGTTGGAAAGATTGAGGAAAAACATCCCTAAGAGACCATAGAATAAAATTTATTGAACCAATGAATATGATATGTAATGCATGTATTTATATGTGTGTACATATACATTATATATATATATATATATATACTGTATATATATATCCAAATGTTTATTTCCAGCATATGTGAATAAAATAAAATTAAAAGTTGAAATAAAAATACCTGGAAGGCAGACAGACATAAGGTAAAGTAATTAGCCTTGGTTTGGTACACAAACAGGTGAAAAGTAACCATACCCTACATTTGTGTTTTTATGTGTTGCAAATTTAAACTTTATATTGCAAAACAAAACTGAGTTTGTATGCATACATCTTAGTTGTCAATTTTGAGATAGGTTTAGATTTCTTAGGAAAAGTTAAACTTAGTAAACATGTTTAAACTAGGCCTGTTTAGTTCAGTTTTACTTCAATAAAACATGTTTGCAGTACTTTCCCAGCCTGACTTTTTCATTGCTTAGTTTTATTACACACATATACAAAATTTTAAAGGCCGGTGGAAGTGCTGAATCACATTTGAGGTCTGGCCTTTAAAATGCTGAAAAATGCACTGGGAAACTTCTATTTGTTTAGAATTGTTTATTTTATATTCCACTTACTTTCCAAGTACATTTGAAGTGAATCACAATAGAAAAACTAAGATATAATGGGATCGTGTGTGTGTGTGTGTACACACACACGCACTCTGATAAAGAGTTAGGTTACTTAAAAGAGAATGTGGAATAATCCAAACATAAGTCCCAAAAATGTAAGACTCGACTACTTGGAGTAGTCGAGTCATACAAGAAAGCATGGGGCCCGGTGTGGTGGCTCATGCCTGTCATCCCAGTACTTTGGGAGGCTGAGGAAGGTGGATGGCTTGATCTCAGGAGTTTGAGACCAGCCTGGGCAACAAAGCAAAACTCCATCTCAACAAAAAACAAACGAAAATTAGCTGGGTGTGGTGGCACATGCCTGCAGTCCCAGCTACCCAGGAGGCTGAGAGGCAGGAGGATCCCTTAAGCCTAGAAGATAAAAGCTACAGTGAGCTGAGATTGTGCCACTGCACTCCAACATACTGGGAATATACTGGGCAACATACTGGGACGCTGATTCATTGAAAAAAGCAAAAGCAAACAAGTAAACATCGTGCATTTTATAATTATTTACACCAGGTAAAAAGTAGCATATTTACTTATTTGTCTGCGAAGACCAACTTCTTCTTAAGCCTCCTAATGAATAAGTGCATCACCATCACCCTGATCCTTATAAAAGGGGCTTTGAACACATATAGACAATATCTTCTTCAATAACAACTCTTTAAAAGATTCGAAATATGTTAAAATATTTTTATGTAACTCAAATTTAATGAGAAATTATGGAAATTATTTTAATCTCTTGTGTAATATTTACCAAGTCAAAATACTCTGCCTTTTAAAATTCACTAATATCAATATATAGATAAAACTACTAGATTTGTATTTTTATGCACATTTTAATATACAGAGGCTCTTACTAAAAACTCTCTGTACCTACAACCATCATTTACCACATTTTAGGATACATTTTATTTTATTTTACTTTATTTTTTCTAAGACAGAGTCTTGCTCTGTCGTTCAGGTTGGAGTACAGTGGGGAGATCTTGGTTCACTGCAGGCTCTGCCTCTGGGGTTCAAGTAATTCTTGTGCCGCAGCCTCCCGAGTAGCTAGGACTGCTGGTGTCTGCCACCATGCCTGCCTATTTTTTTAATTTTATCTTTAGTAGAGATGGGCTTCACCAGATTACCCCGGCTGATCTTGAACTCCTGGTGTCAGATGATCTACCCCCTCAGGCTCCCAAAATGCTGGGATTATAGGCATGAGCCACCACACTCAACCTAGGATCCATTTTTATACTCAACAGTTTGAATACTTCATTATGATTCACCAAAAAGTCAGTCGGTTTGATTTCAGATTTTTAGAAAAATATTTTTCAAATTGCTTCTTAAGGATAGCCTGCATTGTTGTGTATCTGGTTAGATGCATACATAGAAAGCCATTTCTGCATAAATGTGAGCAAGATCTAGTCAAGAGAGGCTAAGCATTTTGTTACCAGTCAAGCAACAAAAGGAAGCAGCTGTTCTGATCCAGAACCAAGCAGTAGTTCTGGAACTCTCTGAAGCAATTCAAAATGCCTTTGGTAAAGTTATTTTTCAAACCTGTCCTCCCATCTCATTTCCTCACCTGGTACCTCCATCCCCCAGGCATTCCTCCTTTAGAGAACTGCTGATTCCTAGATTGGAAGACATCAATGTTTTCCTTCTTAGTAGAGTCGGAGAGAAAATGTCTCAAATTACCCACTCTGCTTTTCAAGTTTATACTCACCTTTCCCTGCACTGGGGGTGAGAGCTGGGTCATGCAGAAAACTCTTCTCTTACAACTCTGAGCAGGAAAGAAGTTTTGATTGGTGCTTGCCTATGTAGAACGTGAGTTTTAAAATATATTTATCTTAAATTAAAACTTACTTTCATTAAGGTATAAATAATACAATTATATTCTAGCTGGCAGAACACATAGGCAACCAATATATATTCAAGTCTGAAAACTGATTCCAAAACTTTGAAAAATAACCACCATAGAGGGTAATGACATGGGTCTCAGTACCACTTGACTTGATTGACTGTCTCATATTCTTCAGAAATAAAAGCAAAAATAACAAAAAAAAAACTTGTATAAAGAAAAACAAAAAAAATTATTTAATTACTATTTTTAGTATGAATTGCAATCTCTCTTAGCAGAACATTTTTCCCCATTTTCTATTATTAACCAAATACTCAAATGTTCTCTTATAAGGATTTTTTCATTGCATAGAGTTTGAAATGTTTTTATGTATTAATAGCATATGCATATTTTATAATTAATGAAGCACAATTTAATTCCAGATATAGTATGCTTAAGATCTTTTTCATGAAATCACAGGTACCATAAATCAAAATGAAATTAGGATGTCTGGTTTAGACCTGCTGTCTGTATGTTCTTATATACTATGTTTATAAGCTAATCATTCTATATACAGAAATAATTCCTTTCCAACAATATTCATAAATCATCTAACATAGGATTTTAAGATAATAAAACATTGATAAGAGTTAATTTTTGTTCTTCAGATACTAGGCCTTAAAAGAAAAAGAAAAAAGTCTTAGCTTACTAGTTCATACCAAGCAGCAGAAGGTTGTGTTTTGCTCCTATCCCTCATACTAACTTTATGGGTTACTTGCTGTCTGTCTGTTAGTCCCTGAGATTTCCTTTTCTCATATGTAAAGATGATCACCCCACTTAGATTGTGTCTCTGAAAACTGCAGTTCTTCAACTGTGTTACCCACAAAGACTTGGAGATGGGTAGATATGAGGTATCTTAAACAACAACAACATATATATGACTTGCCAGTTATCTAAGCACCATTAATTGAATAAGGTGTCCTTCCTCTACTTTATGTTCTTAAATGCTTTGTCAAAGATCAGTTGGCTGTAAATATTTGGCTTTACTTCTGTGTTCTCCATTCTGTTCCATTGATCTATGTGCCTATGTTTATGCCAGCACCATGCTGTTTTGGTAACTATAGCCTTGTAGTATAATTGGAAGTCAGGTAATATGATGCTTACAGATTTGTTCTTTTTGTTTAATGTTGTTTTGATTATGTGGGCTCTTTTTGTTTAATATTGCTTTGATTATTGTGGTTCCATATGAATTTTAGAATTATTTTTTTCCAGTTCTGTGAAGAATGATGACGGTGTTTTGTTGAGAATTGCACTGAATCTGTAGATTACTTTTGGCAGTATGGTCATTCTCACAATATTGATTCTACCCATTAATGAGCATGAGATGTGTTTCCATTTGTTTGTGTCATCTATGATTTCTTTTAGCAGTTTTGTAGTTTTCCTTTTAGAGATCTTTTTCCTCCTTGGTTAAGTATATTCATAAGGTTCTGTTTGTCTTTGTTTCTGTTTTGCAGCTGTTATAAAGGAGATTGAGTTCTTGATTTGATTCTCAGTTTGGTCACTGTTGGTGTATGACAGTACTACTGGTTTGTGTGCATTGATTTTGTATTCTAAAAGTTTACCGAATTCATTCATCATATCTAAGAGCTTTTCAGATGAGTATTTAGTGCTTTCTAGACATACGATCATATCATGGGCAAACAGCAACAGTTTGACTTCCTCTTTTCCAATTTGGATACCCTTATTTATTTCTCTTGTTTGATTGCTTATAATTTAAAAAAAAGCTTTACAAAAACATGTTGGCATTAATGTGATAAAAAAGGAACTCTTCTACACCACTGGTGGGAATTTAAACTAGTACAACAACTATGGAAAACAGTATGGAGTTTCCTTAAAGAACTAAACATAGAACTATCATTCGATCCAGCAGTCTTACTGCTGGGTATCTGTCCAAAGGAAAAGAAGTCATTATATAATATGGAAAAAAAAAACAACAACTTGCACCTGCATGTTTATAACAGCACAATTCACAACCGTAAAAATATGGAACCATCTTAAATGCCCATCAACCAAAGAGTGGATTAAGAAAATGTGGTTATATACACCATGGAATACTACTCAGTCATAACAAGGAACCAAGTACTGGCCTTTGCAGCAACTTGGATGAAGTTGGAGGCATTATTCTAAGTGAAGTAAATCAACAATTGAAAACAAACTATCATGTGTTCTCATTTATAAGTAGCAGCTAAGCTACGTGGATAAGAACGATATATTGGAGTTTAGGGACTTGGTGGGGAAGGGCAAGAGAGGGGTGAGGAATAAAAGACTACCTACTGAGTACAGTGTATACTTCTCAGGTGATGGGTGCACCAAAATCTCAGAAATCATCACTAAAGAACTTATTCATGGGCCAAGTGCAGTGGCTCACTCCTGTAATCCCAGCACTTTGGGGGGCTAAGGCAGGTGGAGACCATCCTGGTCAAGAGATTGAGACCATCCTGGTCAACATGGTGAAATCCCGTCTCTACTAAATATACAATAAATTAGCTGTGCATGGTGGTACGTGCCTGTAATCCCAGCTCCTCAGGAGGCTGAGGAAGGAGAATTGCCTGAACCCAGGAGGCAGAGGTTGCTGTGAGCCGAGATCACGCCATTGCACTCCATCTTTAAAAAAAAATTTATTCATGTAACCAAAATAAAACTACCTGTTCCCCAAAAAACTATTGAAATAAAATTTAAAAATAATTTTTAAAAGAACAGTATATAAAGTATTGTGTCAGTTTGAAGCCCATATCCTTCCTACATAAACAGAGAGTATAACTGACTTCCTTGTAACTCTTTTGCTAGAAATCCTTCAGTATGCCCCTTGCCCTCCGAGTATGGCAGAAATTCCTCAGAAAGCTTGTGTCATTCAAAAGCTGGTTCTGGCTTGGCTCTAACCTCTTTTCTCACATCTCTCACCTCCTCCATATCCAACGCCATGCCGCCGCCAACCACACATACACAACACACATGCAGGCAGGCACAGATAGACACACACACACATATACACACGCCACCACCAACAGCAAACACCATGCCCCCACCAACCACACATACACAACACACATGCAATGCAGACACAGATAGACACACACACACACACCCCACCACCAACAAACACCATGCCCCCGCCAACCACACATATACAACACACATGCAATGCAAACACAGATAGACACACACACACCCCACCAACAAACACCATGCCCCCACCAACCACACATACACAACACACATGCATGCAGATACAGATAGACACACACGCACACCACCAACAAACACCATGCCCCCACCAACCACACATACACAACACACATGCATGCAGATACAGAGACACACACACACACACCCCACCAACAACAAACACCATGCCCCCACCAACCACACATACACAACACACATGCATGCAGATACAGATAGACACACACGCACACCACCAACAAACACCATGCCCCCACCAACCACACATACACAACACACATGCATGCAGATACAGATAGACACACACACACACACCCCACCACCAACAAACACCATGCCCCCGCCAACCACACATACACAACACACATGCATGCAGACACAGACAGACACATACACCCCCCACACCAACAACAGTAACTATACTAACTTTCTTGCAAATCCTGCTTACACGTTCATTTCTGCTTTTGAGCCTTTGTAGATATGTACGTCTCTGCTATCCTATCCCTCTCTCACTCTACCTCTTTTAGGTCCAGGTAAATATTTACCTTCTGCAGGAAGCCTCCATATGCTCTCTCTCAAATCATGTGCTCTTTTAATGATGCCCAAATTGTCTTATCTTCAAGCTTCTCCTACCATTTTAAATACCTGTTTGTTTATCTGACTCTGCCAAATAAGCCCTTGATGGCAGTGCCCACTGCTTGTGCACCACTGTGTTCACAGATGCATTATGACATAGTAGCATTAAATGAATAATTTTTGCAAAAGTGAAAAGTACGGGAGGAACAAAAGGGGAAAAAATGTGGTCTATCAGGCACTTGGTGTCAAGTGAAACAAATAAATGAATCAATCTTACAAGTAGGGAAGACATGTAACCTAGTCATGAATGATAGTAGAGAGAAGACTGAGAGATGGCACAGGCAATTTTCAGAGGTTTGAAAAACTCTTCTAAATGTCATGGATAACCATATTCAAACTCCAGAAAGATCTACTTACATTTGAGCATGGGAAACTTGGATTTGTTATCATCAACTTTTGACATCAAGGTAATTTAAGTTTTTACAAATAAAACATTTTTTTGGAGAATTTGTTTTACTAATGTTCCTAAAAAATATGTCAGATATTTTCACCTCCTGAATAATTAAGAGATTATTTATCTAAATAAATTACTTGGTGTCTCAAGGTGTGTTCAAACCCCAGAATGCCATAAATATATCAAATTCTATCTAAGAACTAATGATTTAGGCACTCAAAATTAGGTGTGAACTGAAGTCAATGAATTCTTTTTTTTTTTTTTTTTCAGTTTTAAAGGTCACCATTTACATCTTGTATGAATCTTCATGTAAAAAAAAAAAGGGGGGGGGATTCTTTAGAAGGGTTCCTGATTGTTAGAAGCAGAAAACAATTCAAACACCTGAAATAAACAGGATTCATTAAAAAAAAAAAAAAATAGAGGGATAGCATTGGCTTTTCATGCACCTAACACCAGACCAGATTCTATCCCACCTAAAAGTCAGGCTCCTCACTATTATTTCACTAGATTAGTCTCTCATTATGGAAATTCCAAATTTTTGAAAGAATTAAATGTGAATCATCTAACTTAGTCCATGCTCTCAGCTACAGTCCAGTCAATTATCACCGGGAAGTAGATGGAGTTTAGTGACGGTAGAATATTGAGGAACATAAGACTTGCCATTTCTGCAATGGACTAACTTGAAAGAATTTATCGGTTAGCTGGCCATGAGTGACCTCCTTCAAAAAAGGTTGACAAATAAGAGGCATGGTTTTATGACATCGTAAAAGTTCTTCTACTAATGATTTTGGAAAATGGGATTTTTCTTTACAAATTTTATGCCAGACACAACTTATTTCTTCCAATTAAATCAGTTGTTTGATCAATATTTTCCCCACTTCCCACCCTCTGGCTGAAGATACTATACTTAACAACAAATTTACACTATTGTTTCTCATGGTTCGTTACTTTAAATGAGATTTAATGTAATGCAGTAATCTAAAGTTATAAGTGACTCTGATTCAATCTTACTGAATATCATCATGCAAATGCACTTCACATAAATTCACTTGAAATCTTTATATGTTTTTGCAAATTGAGCTCATGTAGGGGTGTCATTTTGAGAAATTTATCTGCCTGATAGTTTATAGCTTCAGATTATAACATATTTTATGAATCAAATATTTTTTTAATATGAAGCTAATGGAATTATCTATAAACTAGTTTTATAACATGGTTAAATTAAATTATTTCCTCTCACTAATTTATTTATTCAACATTCCTAGAAAGACTGTTTTTTATTTCAAGAATCTGAGCATTTATTTCCATTATCATTTATTCCTTAACGAATCAAAATTATTTTAACTATTTTTTAGTGGAAGGGCTATATTTCAAAATTTTCTGCTTGATAATATCTTAAGGCCTCTTTCAGCTGCAAGCAACAGGAAACACAATCTAAATGAGTACACAATGATCCCTCCTTGTCTTCCGGTGATACATTCCAAGACCCCCAGTAGATGCCTAAAACTGCAGATTGTAATGAGGATATATATACTAGGCATTCATTTATTTTTCTTTATCCATAATTTCATAGATAGATTCCTTCTTACCATAGATCTTAGCAAAATAAGGATTACATGAAAACAAGTGCTACCATCCCATGACACTCAATCTGATAACCAAAATGGCTACTAAGGGGGTAACTGGTGGATAGAATATACAATGTGGATACTCCGGACAAAGGGATGATTCACCTGTTAGCTGGGATTGAGTAGGACACTTTGAGATCTCATCATGCTACACAGAATAGCACACAGTTAATAATTTATGAATTGTTTATTTCTGGAATTTTCCATTTAATGTTTTCAGACCATAACTGAAACCCACAAAAGTGAAGCTTTGAGTACCTGGGACTACCGTAATATAAAAAAGAATTTACTCATTCAGATACCTACCTATAAAATTATCCTTTAGGTGGCTTCAGACTGCGGTCTAATTTAGATGGAAACATGTCATAAGGACTCAACTTCCTTTTTTCAACTTTCTCAAACACGTTATCATGTTCAAAGATAGGAGCTACACCCCATCCTTCCATCCAGTTCCCTGATGGCACCAGCCAATGTTCCAGAAATCCATTTTGTAGACTTCAGTGAATCTAAATTGGGTCTTGTATTCAACTTTGTATCAATTACTGTGTACAGGGGATGACTGATTTCTCCTGAGTATAATTTATAAACTCCACTTCTGAGCAGGTAGTACCCTGCCAAATACATGCCAAGAGAATGCAAGAGTGATAGTTGTTTAAACAAATTTAGGGCTATAACCAGAAAAAAGAAATAGAGTCTACTATGGGGTATCTATTCAACAATGATATAATTATTCAACAATTATAATCATTATTTTCTTAGCCCCATCTTATTCAGGCCCAATATTATGCATTTCTTATGCACGTAGAAATGTAGATAACATTATCTTCATATTATCTGGTTGATTAAATGGACACATTGAGAAGTTAATTATTTGATCCAAAGTCCTACAGTTTATAAGTAAAACTGCTGGGAATTGAGTCTCACCTTTCAATTCCCTAATCCGATCATTTATCCCCTAGAGACCAGAAACAGTGGCTCACACCTGTAGTCCTAGCACTTTGGGAAGCCAAGGAAGGCAAATCACTTGAGGACAGGAGTTCAAGACCAGCCTGGCCAACAGAAAAACCCCATCACTACTAAAAATAGGAAATATTAACTGGATATGGTGGTAAGTGTCTGTAATCCCAACTACTCAAGAGGCTGAGGCACAAAAGTAGCTTGAACCTGTGAGGGGCAAGTTGCCATGAGCCATGATCATGCCACTGCACTCCAGTCTGGGCAACAGAGTGAGACTTTCAAGAAAAAAAAAAAAAAAGGAAAGGAGGAAAAAAGAAAAAAAAAAGAAAAGTATGGGCCAAGAAAACTATGTGCAAAGTTAGAAAAAAGCAATTCGCAGTGTAGGAAACTCCAAAGACTAACAAACATGAAATATGCTCAAATCCATTAGGAATTAAAGACATGCTAATTAAAACAACAAT
The DNA here is from genome assembly GCF_049354715.1 of Callithrix jacchus. NCBI lineage: Eukaryota > Metazoa > Chordata > Mammalia > Primates > Cebidae > Callithrix > Callithrix jacchus. Next base: position 15,256,362 of record NC_133522.1, read on the forward strand.
AACATATCACGTTACACTTATGAGATTAGCAACATTTAGAAAGCTGGTCACTGCCAAATGTTGGAAGGAGTCGTACGAAATGGAAAACCTCCTGCACAGAGTAAAGGGTTGTGCGGTTGTGCAGTCACCCTGAAAAGCAATCTGTGGCAAGTCTTAATCCAATTAAGCTCACATACCTGCTGTATTACCACAAACCACTACAAAGCATGTCCCAGAAAAATGCTTGCACAGACTCTGACGGAACACATACAGGAATGTTCTTCATCATGTTATTTGTACTAGCAAGAGGTTAGATGCAATGTAGACAGCTGCCACTGGGGAATAGATAAAGAATGGAGGCTACATGCTAAGGAATACCTCATTAGAGCCAGAGGCAACACACTGGAAATTCATACAGCCATGGTTATACATGGGCATACTTTTATCTATACAATTAGATAAATAAGTTCTAGTATTTGATAGTTCAGTCAGGAAACTATAGTTAACAATAACTTGTAGGATATTTCAAAACAACTGGAAGAGAAGAATTGTGATGTTCCCAGAACAAGGAAAGATAGAGGTTTGAAGTGATGAATATCACAATTACTCGGATTTGATCAATACACATTGTATACAGGCAGCAAAATAGCATATGTATCTCAAAAATATGTACAACTATTTTATATAAATAAAATAGTTCATTAAAAAGTTTATTAAAAAATAAAATAGTTTATTAAAATGAAGCAAAATTTCAAATGTATAACAATTATTTCTGCCTATTAAAATACTTGTACTCAATATCACATTTTAAAACAACAAATGAAAATAAAAGGATACCAATCACACACATTAGGATGACATCCTGAGTAGGGGGTGGGGTTGGCAAAAGGGAATAGAAAATGGGAATAGGAAGAAAAAATAAATAAACCCAGTATAAGATGTGCTTCACACCACCAGTGATATTTCTAGGATGTGCCAGTAAATACGAAGTATAATTGACCTAACCCTCTGCACCTCTGGTGGGAAAACAAACAAAACAATGGAGATCATAAACTGTTACTTATACAGTGGTTCAAACAGAAGAAAACCAGTTTCGCTGATATTCAAATAGTTCACCATATACACTTCTATATCGGAGTTAAATTGAATTCCTTGAAACAGTAAGCCTACTCACATCTAAAATCTAAATTCCCAGACAAAAATCCATGCCAAGATTCACTTGGGAGCACTAACCTAAGTTCAGTATCCCTTTCAGAGAGACTTCTCAAATTTCAAGGAATTTGTAACCCACTTGACTCCATAAAGAGCCAGTCTACTGAAGCTGGCTATTTATAATTTTGAGTTATCTGTTCAATGGAAAGGAAAGTTCTCTTTGATTTCTAATACAGATAAACCCTATCCTGGGAATACTGTTGTTTGTGGTTATAAAGTCTTAATGACTCAGGGCTGTTGCCTTTTGTTGGACAAATTCAGGCACTTTATGCTCCCAGACAAACCGCTCTCAGCAAGGTGGCTTTGATATAAAATCACAGATATTTAAATATCAAAATGTAACTCTTTGGCCTGGCAATAACCCTCCATGTGGGAGGCTCGGATGCGATTTCCAGATCTGCTCTCTTGTCCTTATAGCTTCTGCATCTGGAAATGATACTTGTAGTTATGGTAATATTCCAGTCTGTCAGAGGATATTTTATCCAAATTTTCCAGTGTGCTTTGCAATTTATTAATCCTTACAACACCTATAGGACTTAGGTAGATATTTTTTTCCCTTGAGGAACTAAAACAATTGAGAATGGAAATGAGAATTACACAAGGCCAGGCAGCTGGATGAGAGGGTGGAAGGCAGTCCCTTGCAGTTAGGAGAAAAGCTAATCCTATTAAATGGTGAACTCATTTGACACTACCATTAAACAAGTTTTAAAGGAAATTTTATAGCTTGTGAATGAAAAACAAGGTTTTGGAAACCACAATTAATTAAGGCTTAAGGAAATAAAAAATAAGTTTTGACATTTAAACTATGTTTCTTAAACTTTCTGCTGCATATTCCAATTTATGGAGCTTAATAAATAAGACTACAAGTAAACACCAAAAATTTTGAACTAAAAGCTTGAAAGTGTATGGGCCATGCTGGTGCCTGTGGCCTGGGAGTATAACTTCTTTGAAAGTATTTTTCTCTCTCTTCCTTTTCTCAATGAATGACTTTTTGCATCTATCTGTTTCTTTTTAATTTATTTGTTGGTCTCAAGTCCATTTCCGATTTTTCATGTAGATGAATATAATGTTTCTGATTGTTCACGGGCAGTTTGTTCGTGATCTCTGATGGATGGTGGAAGTGATAATATAAAAGTCAAAGAGTGAATGCCTCTCATTTATTGATAACTCTTTTCTGTGAATATATATTCGATCCAGATCCATGTAGATTCTGTTAGTTTCCATTCAATTATTTTTAGGCTTCATGTGTAAAATCCAGGGAGGTGTATAGGTGATCTTTAAGTACCTTCTAGGTAATGCATTTATTCTTCTAATATATGTTACTGTATTTCAACCAGTGTTCAAAAACTAAAGGTACCAAAAGTGAATGAGAAACAATCCTATAAAAACAAAATTAGGCCGGGCGCAGTGGCTCACGCCTGTAATCCCAGCACTTTGGGAGGCGGAGGCGGGTGGATCATGAGGTCAAGAGATCAAGACCATCCTGGTCAACATGGTGAAACCCCGTCTCTACTAAAAATACAAAAAATTAGCTGGGCACAGTGGTGCGTGCCTGTAGACCCAGCTGCTCAGGAGGCTGAGGCAGGAGAATTGCCTGAACCCAGGAGGCGGAAGTTGCGGTGAGCCGAGATCGCGCCATTGCACTCCAGCCTGGGTAACAAGAGCGAAACGCCGTCTTAAAAAAAAAAAAAAAAAAAAAAAAAAAAAAATTAGTTATTGGTATTAGAGGATTCAAGCAAGAAAACAGCTGATTAAAGTAGGGTAAATGAAAATAATACGGCATTCTATGAATTTAGGAGGGCTGCTGCCCAGACTTGAAGGATCATGGATAGTTTCACAGAAGAGTGGACATCTACAATGAAACCTGAGGGGCAAATAAGAGTTATCAAGGTGAAGAGGGGAAATTGAGGGATGAAATACTACTAACAAGGAGAACATTTATAAAGTTTCACAATTGTTGTATAAAACAGTCAACCTGATAAATATTAATTATATATTATATAACATAATTATCAATACATATAGATATTATATAATACTTTGCTATGAATAACTACTATTGTAACAATAATACCTAATAGTTATGTATATTTATTAGGTGCTAAGTGATGTAATTTGTACTTTTATTTTTTTGAGACGGAGTTTCGCTCTTGTTACCCAGGCTGGAATGCAATGGCGCGATCTCGGCTCACTGAAACCTCCATCTCCTGGGTTCAAGCAAATCTCCTGCCTCAGCCTCCCAAGTAGCTGGGACTACAGGTGTGCGCCACCATGCTGAGCTAATTTTTGTATTTTTAGTAGAGACGGGGTTTCACTATGTTGACCAGGATGGTCTCGATCTCTTGACCTTGTGATCCAACCCATCTCGGCCTCCCAAAGTGCTGGGATTATAGACGTAAGCCACTGCACCCAGGCTTTAAAAACTTCCCAAATTTTCCTCAAAATAGTCTTCTGCAAAAGATTTTTATACTGATTTTTCAGTTGAGGAAGATGAGGACTAGATTTATTCATAATTTATCCAAAGTTATAATCCAGGGAAGAGGAAGACCTGACATTTAAGACTTGGTCTGCCAACTCCAAAACCCTAGACGTGGTTCAGAGCACAAATGTGGAGACACTGCTTAAGCAGCTTTCTCACTGTGTAAACTTGAAAATGTTTCTCGGACTTTGTTTGGGTCAGTTTCCCCATTAGTAAACAGCATTTGTGATACTGCCTCCCCTATATCATCATTGTGAGGACTAAATGAGCTAATACACATAACATGTTTAATAGAATATGTGCTACACACGAGCACTACAAAAATATTTGATATTGTTCTAGTTGTATTAAACCTTACAAACATGTTATCTCTACTGACAGAAAAATAAACTGCAAAGGTAACAATGTCAAATGATAAGACCAGGACTATCTGAAGGGTTTGCAGTTTTACTATAAGAACTATGAAAGCTCACTGAGGTTTTAAACAGTAGAATAAATATTAGTTAAGCACTTTAAAATATCAGCTTGGCTATAAAAAGAAAATTATTAGATGTTTTTTTACAGGCATACAGGCCTATGATGATAATGTCCAGAGCTAAGATATTAAGAAGGAGGATAAGAAGAGTAAGTAAAGGATATCCTCTGTGGCCATATTAACATGTAGGAATTAAACATATAATCAATGTGAAGCATTTCCTCCAGAATCCAGAGTTTGCTGTTTTCACTCACAAGAAAATTTCACCTATTTAGAACCATTAGCACATGAGCCATTTTATATAGCAAAGACATATATATATATATATTTTTTTTTTTTTCCTGAGACGGAGTTTCACTCTTGTTACCCAGGCTGGAGTACAATGGCGCAATCTCGGCTCAACGCAACCTCCTCCTCCTGGGTTCAGGCAATTCTTCTGCCTCAGCCTCCCGAGTAGCTGGGATTACAGGCACGCGCCACCATGCCCAGCTAATTTTTTGTATTTTTAGTAGAGACGGGGTTTCACCATGTTGACCAGGATGGTCTTGATCTCTTGACCTCGTGATCCACCCGTCTCAGCCTCCCAAAGTGCTGGGATTACAAGCAAAGACATAATTTAACAAAAACCAACATGTTAAAGTGCTTCATAAAATGCAAAACGCTATCACGTTCCTGAGATTTAAGCATTTAACTATAGCTACAAACATTTTTTTTAAATGTTTTTGAACTAAGCTTTTCTAAAATGTCTTTTTCCCTTTATTTTTCACACTTGAGAATATGACTAAACATGGTTTGTTTACCTAACAGTTAATGGACTTTTCATGCTACATTAGAGTACATGCTATTCTCTGGCCAAAAATTGCACAGCCACAGTTTTGTGCACTCTTGTTCCTTCTGGAAAACTCTTTGCTCACTCCTACCCATGCTCAAAGTTTCTACTTAATTGGCACCTCTTTGTAACATGTCTAGGCTGTGTTTTCCTATTACAGTTTGTAATATTTATCCTTTCTTCTTTGATGCCTACACCTACTGTCTAATACATCTAGATTGATGTTACAAGAGTTAGAAAAATTAGGGTACCAAAAATTACATATATATTTTAAACGTGAAATGAAATTCCCTAAATGTCACTGTTTTGTATCAATACTTAACAAAAACAAAATAAATAAATAATACCTCTTTTCTGCAAATACATTTTTACTTAATAAAGTATGTCAAGGGTGGTCCTTAAATGCAGAATTGCATTGTGTGAATTTAACTGACCTTTCTCATCTTCCTTAACACACACAAAAATTGCTAACCACAAGACTGCATTACATTTGAATTTAAATGGTGACTAATCCTTTTCTGTTTCCACTCATTACAATACTTTTTGCTTCTTGCCTTCACCTGCTTTGACCCTTTGCATGATTATTTCTCTGCTTTGCTTCATATAAATGGCTCTGCTTTCTGTCTCACTACAGTTACAGCTTTGATGGTCCTCCTTATTTTTTATCTCTCTCCTTTGATATTTGTTTTTACTCCATACTTCCCCTCTGTCCCATCTTTACAGTCAGAATAACCATTCAAATTTAATTTAAAAAGCTCTCAAAGTTGACAAAAATGTAGAAAACATTACATTATTCACCCTCACTTTATGCAGTACAGGGCAAGATCTCTTTACCACTGCCATAATAAAGTTTATATAAGTAAATCAAGTAGCTGAGTTTTAACTATAATTTTATAGTTACTGTGACAATAAAACACTACAATTGAATTTTCAAGCCACATAGAAAAATGTGGCATATCCTAAAAATATATCTCTCATTAGATTATAGTCACATTCTAAACATACTTATTTCATGTAAATGTTATTTTAAGTACTCTGGCATCCAGGAAGAAAGGATAGAAACAAACAAAACAAAATGGTAATTGGGTTTTAAAGTTATGTAACCCTTGATCCAAATGCACATCTAAGATTGAACCACTCCTATGAAGATAAATCATCAGGACACACTGAGGAAAGTGAATTAATACACCTACCTGCATGAGAGACGATTTGTAAGATTATACTTTGAGCCATTCCAGCATTATTAAGGAGTGAAAGACAGCTCTGCCAAACATCCCAGTAGATACAATGATTAAAAAATTACAGCTGGTTTTAGGTGGCTAGTTTGTTCATTGCTCTTCTTAGAAATGTCTTACGTCTTCTATTCATTTAAAATATTTTAAAATAATAACTATAAATTTTCGATATTTGGGTATGTTATAATATTTCAGTACTTTAACCAGTGAGAGAATTACAAAACAACTTGAATTTTGCATGGATTTTTTAGAAGCCATTTAAGGACTACTTCATTAATGTCCATTCTTTTTGATGGCCACATATCTATATAAAAGATAGGTATATATTTACTAGTTATTGTGAGCTGGGGAGAGTGAGTGGGGCATCCCAAAGACACTCCCAGTTTCCTGATTTGATGTGCCAGGTCCTTGACCTCTGTTGCCCTAGGAATGGAGAAGGGACCCCGGAGATGTGGTGAGCTTACTGTTTGGATAAATATCATGGACCCAAAGAGTTTAGCAGAGAAGCAATTTATTTGGCAGAGAGTGGAAGAGAGAAGGAAAGAGAGGTCCCACGCTGCCGCTGCCATGGGAGGGGATCCAAGGGAGGAATCCATATAGGTAATGAGCATCCAGGTTTTAACCCTGAAGTTATTCCTGCCCCATTCATGTTCTCGTCCAATGAGAGGAGTTCTTTCAAACTTCCACTGTAGTGATTGATCTTTGACTCTGATACTAGATTGGCTACTTGACCTGCAACAGAGCCCATTCCTTCCAGAGCTTTTTGAGGACTTTTTTTTTTTTTTTTTTTTTTTTTTGAAGCTGAGTTTCGCTAGTTACCCAGGCTGGAGTGCAATGGCGCGATCTCGGCTCACTACAATCTCAGCCTCCTGGGTTCAGGCAATTCTCCTGCCTCAGCCTCCTGAGTAGCTGGGATTACAGGCATGCACCACCATGCCCAGCTCATTTTTTGTATTTTTAGTAGAGATGGGTACTCGATCTCTATGAAGGTTATATCTTTTATTAGATCGGCTGTTTCCTTGTCTTATATAAGATTACTAGTAAGAAAGGGCCATCCATAAAGGATCTCATAGGGGCTGAGTCCTGTTTTCTGAGGAGAGTTTAGAGTCCTTAAGGGTACTATTAGCAATAGGGAGGTTGCTTTCCTGTGCCAGGAATGGGTAAAGTCCATTTGCCATTCCTCACCCATGTAGTGACCGGTTCACTGTTCACCAGGAGGAGCTTTGTGATGTGCCAACGGATGGTTTTTCTGGCATATTTCACATCCTTTGACTGTTTGTTGGACAGCCTTGAAGAGAATTTTTTCTGTAAATATAGATTTGGCCAGCCGATGTGTCTTATCTATATGGAAGGTGTATATGGAAGGTTTGATGTAGGGTTTTAAGTACTTTCCACTGGCTGGCAGCAGGTAGGAGCACTTTTCCCTCCTCAGTAGCTAGCCATCCTGAAGGAAAAAGATTATGTCCTTGGAAGATTGCCCACTCTACCTCTTCTGATGAGTATTGAGGTCTGGTTCCCTGGAGTTGGTTTTCCACATTAAAGGTTCTTCTATAAATTCTTGTCTAGCTGCCCTTTTTGCCTCTAGGTCAGCTCAGCGATTGCCCTCTGCCGCCTTCTCATCTCCTTTCTGGTGACCAGCAGTGTAGGGCTGCTACCACTTTGGGTTCTTGGACAGCTTGTCACAAGTCTAAAATTTCCTTATGCTATTTAATGGGAGCTCCTGCTGAGGTTAGGAACTCTCTTTCCTTCCATATGGCAGCATGGGCCTGCAGAACCAGGCCAGAATATGTGGAATCTGTGTATATGTTTATTCCCTTTCCTTTTCCTAACTTTAGAGGTCGAGTGAGGGCTACTAGTTCTGCCAGCTGAGCACTAGTTCCAGGAGGAAGGGAATTCCTTTCAAGCACTGTTTGATCACTGACTACTACATATCCTGCCTTTCAAACTCCATTTTCCGTAAATGAACTTCCGTTAGCATATAGGTTAAGGTCAGGATTGGCTAGAGGAGTTTTTAAAAGATACTCTCGAGCTGCATAGTTCTGGGCTAAAACCTGCTGACAGTCATGTTCTGTGTTTACTCCTTCCTCAGGAAGAAAAGTAGCTAGATTGAGGGCTGCACATGTGTGCAGCTGAAGTACAGGCTCTTTGAGCATTGAGGCCTGATATTTGAGAGATCGGTTGTCAGACATCCATAAGCCTCCTTTAGAGGCCAGAATTCCAGGTATATCATGTGAAGTCCATACAGTTTCTGAAACCAGTATAGCCATCGCAGCTATGACCTGCAAAAAGTGTGGCCAGCCCTTTTGCTACTGCATCAATTTCCTTACTTAGGTATGCCACCAGCTGTGGCATGGTCCCCTGAGTCTGGGTGAGAACCCCCTCTGCAACTCCCAACTTTTCCATAACATATAGGGAGAAGTTGTTCCCTGTAGAAAAGCTTAGGGCTGAAGCCTGCAGTAGCACCCTCTTTAGGGTCTGAAAGGCTGCCTCAGCTATAGGGTCCCATTGTATTAGATGGAGGTTAGCCTTTTGGCTTTCTTTATTCAGAGGGTATAGGGGTTTGGCTATTTCACCATATCTGGGAATCCACAACAGGCAGAAACCAGTTAGTCCTAAGAATCTCACAACTGTTTGAAGGTCTTTGGACAGGGAAGGCCAGTATGGGCTGGAGATGTCTCCCTCAAGGGCCCGAGTGCCCTTAGACATGACAAGGCCTAGGGATTTTGCCTCTTGCCTACAAAGTTGGGCTTTTGGTTTGGAAACCTTATATCCACAGGTGATGAGAAAGCTTAAGAGGTCCTGTGTAGCCTGCTGACACTGGGTTTCTGAGTTAGCAGTTAAAAGTAAGTCATCCATATATTGAAGAACCAGGGTACCTGGATGTAAAAAATGACTAAGGTCCTGAGGTAGAGCCTGACTAAGCAGGTGGGGGCTATCTTGAAGGCCCTTGGGTAACAGTGTCCAGATGAGCTGAGAATGCTGGTCTAAAGGGTCTGCAAAGGTGTAGAGAAACTGGGAGTCAGGATGTAATGGAACATAAAAAAAGGCATCCTTAAGGTCCAGGACTGTAAACCATTGTGCCTCTTCTCATATTTGAGAGAGCAAGGGGTGTGGGTTGGGTACAACTGGGTATAAAGGAATCTCAGCTTCACTAATAGGCCTGAGATCTTGCACTAGTCTCCATTGTCCATTAGGTTTCTGTACTCCTAAGATTGGAGTATTACAAAGGCTGTTATAGGACTTTACTAGACCCTGAGCTTTTAAGTTCCTTACAATAAACTGTAGCTCCCTTTTGGCTTCCAGTCTAATGAGGTACTGCCTTTGCTAAGGGAAAGAGATGGGATCCTTTAGGCTTATTTAAATTTGGCATGCATTCTTTGCTCGCCCAAATTGTCCCTCCATTGCCCAAACCTTGGGATTAATCCCTTCTTTAAATTATGGGTAGCAGAGAGGGATTTCCTCCCTGATGGTGTTCATATAGATAATGGCTCCTGCTCTGGGTAACAGGTCCCACCCTAGTTAGGGAGTGGGACTTTCTGGCACAATGAGGAAGTCATGGGAGAAGAGTATATCTCCCCATTACAGCTTAGGGGCTGGGAGAAATATCAGGAGACTGTTTGTCCTAGGACTCCTCGGACAGTTACAGACTTGGAGGACAGCCATCCAGGACAGGAAATTAAAACTGAGAAGGCCACGCCAGTGTCCAGGAGGAGATCAACCTCCTGGCCCTCTATGGTTGTCTTTACCCAGGGCACAGCGAGGTGATGGCTTGTGCTGACGCTTGCCCCGGGCACCCTCAGTCCTGCTGTTGGGTTATTTGGTTAGTCACCTCAAGCCTTGGGAACCTTCCTCACCTGGGACAGTGTGTCTTCCAGTGATCCCCTTTGCACCATGGGCAAAGGGCGTCCTTGCACCCTTTGCAAGGATGAGGAGGTGGTCCATTCCTCTAGGGACAATCTCTCTTAAAATATCCTGGTAGACTGCAGCAGTAGCTAGCTCTGCCAGTCTGGAGGCTAACCTAAGCCTTTCTCTCTTCTGAGCCCCTTGGGTCTGCTTGCCTGAAGGCCATGACTAGGGCTGCAGCTTTTCTCTGACTCTCCTGGTCTCTATCATAGAACACGGAGGTTGCTAGATTTAGTAATGATTCTAGATTCTGTTCTGGCCTTAAGGCCAGCTTCTTTAAAGATCATGGGTCAAATTGGTCCCAGTTATCCTGGATACACTTTGAGGGTGATTTTGCCTTGGGAAGAGTAGCACCCATCTGAAATCTAAAAGAGGGATTCCCACATCCCCAGTTTTTTCTTGCAACCGCTAGCCCTGGGGCGTCCCCAGTTATAGCACCTTGTAGTTTCCTTTTGTCCTAGATGTGTGATCATCTTCTGGGCCCCTCATATTATAGGTTTAATCATGCTTACTAGTGTCATGAGCATACCCTCACTGTCTAAATGTCCTTATGGCCACCTTAAGGACATGGGGACTGTTGGGATTAGTGGCCTTGTATTGGTGCATCCTTGAAGAACTAGGCCAATGAGGCTTGGGTGATGGGTGTCACTATTCCCTAACAAGAGTTTAGTTAACATAGGCCTGACCATAAAGCTGCCCTAGGAGGATAAACTCCTTGAGAAGACCTCTAAGCACAATGGTCGTAAAGAAGGTACCAGATGGCCACATGGCCGGAACATCGGGACTGGGCCTCATCCCCCACCCCACTTTCCATCACAGGAATGTGCCTTAGGGATATGGGACCTATAATTAGCTATTTGAGCCTCAGACCCACTCTGACTATGATATTCTAGATTGAGAAGTTCTGCCGAACAGAGAGCCAATCCTAGGCAAGACAAATTGTGCATCATTAGATTCTGGAACCACTCAGTTGGATTGGAAAATTGTGGGTGACAAAAATCACAATGTCCTATAGCCTCCAGTACCCACTGAGAGACTGGCTCTGTTAGGGCATAACCTAGCACTGGGGACTAAGGGAACTGGCCCTGTGCATTTATACTGCAGGAGGTCCGCATAGGCACAAGCCTGAGGGCGGTACAGGCCTAGGTCCCTGATTGCCACCCTAAAAGCCATACGTGTAGGAAATATCTTAGCGGAAAGAGCTGGGAAGAAGTTTGCATTACGGAAATCTGGACCCAGGAGGTGTGAGTCTGAAAGGCTGGGCCTGGCTCACACAAGGTGGCTTTTGCTCCAGCCACCCTGCCCAGCACTTTTGAGCTACCAAAGTGAGTCTGAGAGGCAGGGTGTGGCTCATGTAACCAGCTTTTTCTTTGGAGGTATTAAGAGGGGCCGTGACCTCAACCAGACCTGGAAGTTCAGGAGCTCACTCTTTCCTCCAGCCAGCCCTTAGCTTGGCCCAGAGAAAGGAAAAACCACAAGAAAGGGAAGCTGGTTTGGAAAAAGCCTGGCGTCTGCGTCTTTAAGTCCCTGCAACCGAAAGGCTGGGCGTGGCTTGCTTACGCAGCTTCACACACTGCCCAGCCAAGGCGCTACCTTGTGCAGCCCCATGCAGGCCTGGCTGCCTGCTTCCTCCTTAACAAAGTTTTAAAAAACTCAGCTTCTGCACGGCAAAAGAAACAGTCATTAGAGTGAATCGACAACCACAGAATGGAAAAAAATTTTTGCAGTCTACCCATCTGACAAAGGGCTGATATCCAGAATCTACAAAGAACTAAAACAGATTTACAAGAAAAAAATTAAACAAGCCCATTCAAAAGTGGGCAAAGGATATGAACAGACACTTTACAAAAAAAGACATACGTGAGGCCAACAAACATATGAAAAAATGCTCATCATCACTGGTCATTAGAGAAATGAAAATCAAAACTACATTGAGATACCATCTCATGCCAGTTAGAATGGAGATCATTAAAAAATCTGGAGACAACAGATGCTGGAGAGGATGTGGAGAAATAGGAACACTTTTACACTGCTGGTGGGAGTGTAAATTAGTTCAACCATTGTGGAATATAGTGTGGTGATTCCTCAAGGACCTAGAAATAGAAATTCCATTTGACCCAGCAATCCCATTACTGGGTATATATCCAAAGGACTATAAATCGTTCTACTACTATAAGGACACATGCACACGAATGTTCATTGCAGCACTGTTTACAATAGCAAAGACCTGGAACCAACCCAAATGCCCATCGATGATAAACTGGACAGGGAAAATGTGGCACATATACACCATGGAATATTATACAGCAATCAAAAACGATGAGTTTGTGTCCTTTGTAGGGACATGGATGAACCTGGAGACCATCATTCTCATCAAACTGTTACAAGAACAGAAAATGAAATACCACATGTTCTCACTAATAGGTGGGTGTTGTACAATGAGAACACATGGACACAGGGAGGGAAGCACTACATACTGGGGTCTGTTGGGGGGAATAGGAGAGGGACAGTGGGGGGTGGGGAGATGGGGAGAAATAGCATGGGGAGAAATGCCAGATATAGGTGAAGGGGAGGAAGGCAGCAAATCACACTGCCACATGTGTACCTATGCAACTATCTTGGGGTACTTCACATGTACCCCAAAACCTAAAATGCAATTAAAAAAAAAACAAGTGTAAAGGCAGATTACAAGCTAATGGGGTGTGATACCACCCACTGCTCTGAAGTCCTTTGTTTCCTCCTGGCTGGTTTGCCAAAGATAGCTAGGGGGAGGGAGCAGGGCATCCCAAAGACCTCCTAGTTTCCTTATCTGATGTGCCCAGGTCCTTGACCTCTCTTACCCCAGGAATGGGGAAGGGGCCCCAGAGTTGCAGTGAGCTTACCATTCCAATAAATATTGTGGACCCAAAGAGTTTAGCAGAGAAGTAATTTGTTAGGTGGAGAGAGGGGAGAAGGGAGAGGGGAGAGGAGGGGCAGGGGAAGGGGGGAGGGGAGAGGGGCGAGGGGAGAGGGGAGAGGGGAGATCTCCCATGCATTTGTGGGAGGGGATCCAAGAGAGGAATCCATATAGGTAAGGAGCATCGGGGTTTTAATCCTGAAGTTATTCCTGCCCCATTCATGTTCTTGTCCAATGGGAAGAATGCTTTCGTTTCCGCTGGAGTGATTGATCTTTGACGCTGATACTGGATTGGCTGCTTGATCTACAACAGCGCCCCCTCCTCTCAGAGCTTTTTGAGGGCTTTTTGAACAAAGATGTCCACCTGGATTTTTCTACCTAGCACATGCATGGGCAGCTAGCAGAAAGTCAGACAAAGAACTCTAGGTTCACAGATGGGGGCATGGATGGTGGCCTGGCTCTGGGAAACACATGTTTTTGAAACCACACCTCTTGTGGACCTGGGAAGAGACTTTTCCTTAACACAGTCCATCATTATCATATGGGAATAGGAAAAAGTAGAATAATTTAAACTATTTAGATAGTCACGCAACTGAAAAACAAAACACCAGACTAAAGATATTTAAAAACGTGGTATAAACTAACCTAATTAATGCATATTCAAAGAGAAAAAAGCATTATATGAAGCATTCAAAGATCAGGAATAGTTTGAAACATTTTTTGTATCCAGACCTCACATGTTTGAATATTCTGTATTCTAAAAATATAAAGGGTTAACTTGAAGCAACTAATATATTTCCATGGATACTTCCAGCCGATAGTCTACAATTGCTGGATTTAAAACCATGGAGAGACAAGTTACAAAGCAAGTTGGTCATTAGCAGTTACACATTCCAAACTCTTCTCCTATGAGGCTCAACTTCAGGCATTTATGTTGTTCTTTTAAAAATTCCATCCTATTTGCTCTTGACAATCAATATGACTAAAATTGGATACATGTGTGTGTGTATATATATATATATGTAGATATCAGTTATGTATATATAACTTACTAGCAAGCCTTGAGAAAACGGTACTAATTTGGATTGTGGAAATATTTTTTATTTTCAATCACTCACTCTTTTGTTTCCACACTCTTTATTTTGTGTGTGTGTATGCATGTGTGTGCATGCGTGTGTGATGGATTCATTTTCTAGGAATAGTCTTCTCCCACCTCATCTTTTTCTTCCCTTTTCTCCAGCTGAATAAAACTCTTTTCATCCTTTGAGCTCTGTGTGAGGTGATAGATGCCATGTTTTCTGAGCAAACCACCAAGTCTCTTGGACAGATAAAACTCTTTTCCACAATATGTGCTTATCCATCACTTATGTTATTGCAGGCTGGCTTATGCTACTATTGCTCGCTTCCATGTTTTGGTTTCTAATTAAACTGAAATTCTTCCAGGGAAAGACTATGACTTTTCATCTTTTTGTCCGCTATGCCTTATGCCTGGCATGAAGTAGGTGCTCAATCAGTCCTGAATAAATAATTAAATTACTGGGTCTGTTAATTAACTAATAACCTGTTCCATATTCTAGAGATTTTTTAAATGTTTTATAATATCCTTTTCCTGATACTTGGAGCTCACAATTAATGAAAAAGATATACATTAATAAACAAACTATAAGGGAAAGTAATCTGAATTTATTAAAAAAGAGACATTACCATCTAGTTTGCAGTGTAATGTTTTTGAGTTGGCCTTTGGGTTTTCTGAAAACACAAAGGAGTACATTCTAAATATAATAGTTTCAAATGTTGAAACTGAATTTTAGCAACTTTATTAAACTAAAGTTCTGTTTCTATTTTGTTACCAATACAAAATTTTCATTGATTTCAAAATATAACTTACTGAAAATATTTTTGATTATACAAGTCCTTCTTATAATACAAGAACAAACTCAACAGATATCTTTTTATATGATAACTTTCAAAAGGTAAAATTTATATAAAAAGGAAATAATAGTTTGGCAAGATAGTAATAAGTGATTCCCTGCTTTTCACATCAATCTGTATTTTTTTAAATTTATAATGTATATTTGCTAATTGCCACTTAAAGTTTCTGGTTGCTCATTCCTCATATTACTCTGCAATTTTAGGGCAATCCTATTAACAGTAACAGTAAAATCATAATAGAAGCAGCCAGCAATAACTGACTACTTACTATGTGCCCCATATTGTATTTAGAGTTTTATGTTTATTATCTTGCTTAATTCTCTGAAAAGACATTTGAGGGAGGTATTATTATTATTCCCATTTTAATTATGACATGACTGATCTTTGGAGTAGTCAAATGGACAATTAGCATTTGATAGATCCAGGAAGTTAAACCTAAAGTCACAATCACTATGTTTCTTCTCTATCAGTAGATAAAATTTACAAAACTACGTCGGTGTGTTAACAGAGACTCCACAGGCTACCTGTGTCTTTATCTCCAGCTTATCCTTTAGCATTACATTGCCCTCTAAGTCAAAATATTTATAAGTAAAAATATCAAACCTACTTCTTATTTATGACTTGGCATATTAAGCCTACTTATTATTGTGGCAGAACATTTGTTCATATCAGAAGAACGATGGTTCACTTCCAATTTTATTGGGCCACATAAAATACTGGGTATTTTTCCTCATTTACTTGAAAGGCAGCCAATTCCCTACATACCTGTAAAGAATAAGATGATCTTCTTTGTTTTCATCATTCCTCTGTAATAAAAGAGCAAATGAAAGGTCATAAAGACAGAAGGACATAATTAAATGTGAAAGCCATTTGGAATTTCAGATGAGGGCACATTCTTTAGCAAATACAGCATTTACATGTCTATATACATGCCAATGTCAAACATACAAGTCCACAGGAAATTCACCAAATTTAACAACTCTGGAAGGTTGAAAGCCAGAAACTTGAGAACTTCAGAGCTCCCTCATGTGTAAGTATTTTTTTGTGTAGATAGTGGGAATTATGTATTATAATAGCATTGAAAACTCATGTTGTATAAAGAAATTTGAATATACACTACTAATCTCAATGTAACTTCCACCACCAATAAAAATGACATTTTGTATGATACACCCATATAAGCCGACTGTCCACACTGGTAGTGTGCTGTCTGTAGCAAGTCATCTTGAGAATATGAGCAGCAACACATACAATATTTGCTAAAAGAGAGGTTGCTTTTTTCCTAGTAAAAACAAAACATATTACTATTATTGTAAAATATTAATAGGCCATAAATAAGAAAATAACTTTCAAGAGAATGACAGATCTGTGGAAACTATATTTTTCAGATTTGGAATCTGTAATCTCAACAGATTAGGGGATCTACTCCATGTTATTTATTTAGGAAATAGCAGGGCTGGAGTTAAAAGTAGATGTCTACTGCTCACAGCCATTCCAATATATTTCCTCCAAATTGGTACCAATTTATTTAAAACTTGTATTTGATAGTGACCCTAACTAGGTCTGTTAACATCAGTGTACACGGTTGAAATTTTTTTCTCTTGGTTTCTATTAATTCGACACTCTTGTGTTTTTTGCGTTTCTGGGTAAACTTTTTCATTTCTTGGCCAACTTGCCTTTTCTAGCCAACTAGTTTGATGTTCCCCAGGGCTTAGTCCTGGAGTGTCTTCTTTCCTCTCTCTGTAATTCACTGATATCAAGTCCACATTAATTATCATCATATGTAAGAATGATAATTAAAATATATCGTAAAATCAGAGGAAGGTAGAGAATAGTTTCTGCTTTGTATTGTTTACTGGCCAGTTTCTACTTTTCTGATATACGTTTGTTAAAAAAAAAAAAAACCAAAGCCACATTTTTGACATAAAATACAGGGTAAATATATCTAGGCTTTCTTGAAATACCAGAGTACAGTAGAGGGGAGCATGGACTATAAATCTAGATGGTCATTGTTCTAACTCTGGCTCTGTATTCACTAGCTAGTGATTTTTGAGCATCATCTTTCGACTAACACGAGAATAATAGTGACTATTTCATGAGGTCATTTTGTCCATTAAATACGATAATATATATAAATCATTTTAGATGGTGATTGGAAAAGTATGTTCTGGATTTGCTGTTATAATCACGTCATTCACACATTCAAAGACTCACGAAATTTGGATACAACCAAGACTCTCATCAGAACTTCACATTCCTATACCTAGATGTCTACTTGAGGAATCTACTTTTATGCCTCACAGACATTTCAAGTTTAACATGTCTCCACTTCTGCTATATCTATTCAGTTCTGAACAACTTCCTCAAACCTGAAACTCAAAGTTTTTCCTATTTCTGTAAATTTCACTTCTAGCAACCAACATCTGCAAGCCAGAACACTGTAATCATTCTTACAACTTTGTTCTTCCCACACTCCACATGTAACCATGTGTATTTTTAATCAGTCTATGTTTTTCATCTCTGCTACCACCTCTCTGGTCTAAAACTCCATCATCTTTTACCTGTAATAAGCTAATATTCTGAACTCTAGGTGAACTCTTATTTCCTATAATCCATCCCCCACTAAATAAGCAGAGTGCACATTTTTCAAACTAAGACAACCTGGTTAAAAACGCTCGGGTAGTTCTCTATTCCTCTTAAGTAAAAAATGATTATTTTTATGCATGGCTTAGATTATCTTGGGTGTTCCAAAAGATTCCTACTCCTAACTCACCTTGACATTCATTATATTCCAACCACTGACTTCTGAGAATTCCTTCAACATGAGAAGATTTGTCTTATCCATGGGTCTTTTAGACTTGCCATTCCTACTACTGTTTTCACACTCGCTGCCTGACACACATCACCCTTGTTCTCCACAGACGCTTCCTATGAAATCCTCCTGTTAAGATTTTGTATCTCAGCTCATACCTCATTTCCTTAGAGTCGACTTTTCTGATAAATTCTTCATCAGTCTAAATTACCCCCATTTTCCCTCCTATCGCTTATTATAAGTATTATTACATATTACCTACATGTTGATTTAGTATCAGTCACTTCCTGTGGAATGTAGTATCAATGAAAACAGGAACCATATATACCAATACTTAGCATAGTTTCTGACACATAGTTTGGACTCAGTTTATAACAACTAAATAAATGAGTGAACCTAATCAGTGAACAATGGAACATTTTTTAATTGGTTGATCAGAATGAGAAATACAGTCCAAAGCCATTTAGTAGCATAAAGGTTACTACCATAGAATTGAGAATGGATTTTTTTCGAATGTGGGAATATATTTCTAAGTTTAACTTGTGAACAAATAACTCTAAAAATAATGTAGTACCAATCTATTAACTTAATTTGATTTCCTTTAATAAAGAAGTCCCTCTGCACAATAAAATATTATATTATTGTTTGAAACTTCTTTTAATATAAAGTAGTTATCAACTAGTGAGCTTTACTGAATGTAAGTCCTTTTCCCAGACTACAGAAATTCTTGTAACTAGAAAATTGAGATGTTTTGGAGAATATAAACATTTTATTGTTAAATGTGCAAAAAAAAAATCCTTTATTTTTTTTAGAAAATTAAAGTGCATTAATCAAAGCATAGTACATTTTATTACTGCTCCCATTCATCAGATTCCTCCCCAGAGATGAGCCTATGTGAAGCAAAGTTGGAACAAATTGTTATTTTATACATTAATTTCCACAAGAAATTACTACATACATATCATTAGGTTTAAAGCTCACTCACACAATATGTGTGGTATATTAAAAATTTACATTTATATTAATATTTTATTGTCTGAACTCTTAATGTGTGCTTCACACAGTTAATTACCTACTGCAAATCTGTTCTCATAGGTGAA
Organism: Callithrix jacchus; assembly: GCF_049354715.1. NCBI lineage: Eukaryota > Metazoa > Chordata > Mammalia > Primates > Cebidae > Callithrix > Callithrix jacchus. The sequence continues at coordinate 15,275,214 of NC_133522.1, forward strand.
ATAGAATCTAAATAATACAAAGAGTTTTAGAAGCTTGTAAATCATGTTGCAGTGAGTGAGCACATTTCAGAACTCGCATGTATTCTCTAATCTGGATGTCATAGTGGATTGATATAAAAATAGTGAGTTCTTTATGTCTTCTTTACTTCCCAGACAATATACATATTATACAATATGACGCTGTGGCTTATGTAAAAATCAAAGCATAAATAATATTAAATTTTATTATAATTAATAATAGTAAAAGTATAGAAAAAATGAAAGGTATCACAAGGCAAACAATGTTTTTTTTCTATGTCACAGAATGTCAGTATTTATTCCTGTTTATTTTCAAATAATATTCCATTGTAGGGATATACATTTATATATATATATTTCTTTTTATTATTATTATTGCACTTAACGTTCTGGGGTACATGTGCAGAACATGCAGGATTGTTGCATAGGTACCTACATGGCGATGTGGTTTGCTGCCTTCATCCCTCCATCAGCTATATCTGGCATTTATCCCCATGTTATCCCTCCTCAACCTCCCTACCCTCTGCTGTCCCTCCCCACCCTCTGCTGTCCCACCCCTATTCCCCACCAGCAGACCCCAGTGTGTGATGCTCCCCTCCCTGTGTCCATGAGTTCTCATTGTTCAACACCCACCTATTAGTGAGAACATTCAGTGTTTGAGTTTCTGTTCTTATGTCAGTTTGCTGAGAATGATGGATTCCAGGTTCATCCAAGTCCCTACAAAGGACATGAACTCATCATTTTTTATGGCTGCATAGTATTCCATGGTGTATATGAGCCACATTTTCTTGTCCAATCTATCGTTGATAGGCATTTGGGTTGGTTCCAGGTCTTTGCTATTATAGATAGTGCTGCAATGAACATATGTGTTCATGTGTCTTTATAATGGAATGATTTGTAATCCTGTGGACATATACCCAGTAATGGGATTGCTGGATCAAATGGAATTTCTATTTCTAGGTCCTTGAGGAATTGCCACACTGTCTTCCACAATGATTGAACTAATTTACACTCCTACCAGCAATGTAACAGTGTTCCTATTTCTCCACATCCTCTCCAGCATCTGTTGTCTCCAGAATTTTTAATGATCTCCATTCTAACTGGCATAAGATGATATCTCAATGTGGTTCGATTTGCATTTCTCTAATGACCAGTGATGACGAGCAGTTTTTCATATGTTTGTTGGCCTCATATACATCTTCTTTGGAAAAGTGTCTGTTCATATCCTTCACCCACTTTTGAATGGGTTTGTTTGGTTTTTTCTTGAAAATCTGTTTTAATTCTTCTTAGATTCTAGATATTAGCCCTTTGTCAAATGGGTAAATTGAAAAAATTTTTTCCCATTCTGTTGATTGCCAGTTCACTCTAATAGTTGTTTTTTTTGCTGTACAGAAGCTCTGGAGTTTAACTAGATCTCATTTGTCTATTTTGGCTTTTGCCACAAATGCTTTTGGTGTTTTAGTCATAAAGTCCTTGCCTATGCCTATGTCCTGAATGGTTTTGCCCAGGTTTTCTTCTAGGGTTTTTATGGTGTTAGGTCTTATGTTTAAGTCTTTAATCCATCTGGAGTTAATTTTAATGTAAGGTGTCAGGAAGGGCTCCAGTTTCTACTTTCTGCACACTGCTAGCCAGTTTTCCCAACACCATTTATTAAACAGGGAATCCTTTCCCCATTGCTTGTTTTTGTCAAATTTGTCATAGATCATATGGTTGTTGATGTGTGGTGTTGCTTCCAAGGTCTCTGTTCTGTTCCATTGGTCTATATCTCTGTTTTTGTACCAGTACCATGCTGTTTTGATTACTATAGCCTTGTGGTATAGTTTGAAGACAGGTAGCTTGATGCCTTCAGCTTTGTTCTTTTTGCTTAGAATTTTCTTGGCTATGTGGGCTCTCTTTTGGTTCAATGTGAAGTTTAAGGTGGTTCTTTCCAGTTCTGTGAAGAAGGTCATCGGTAGCTTGATGGGGATAGCATTGAATCTAAGTTACTTTGGGCAGTATGGCCATTTTCCCAATAGTGATTCTTCCTAAGCATGAGCATGGAATGTTTCTCCATCTGTTTGTGTCCTCTCTTATTTCCTTGAGCAGTGGTTTGTAGTTCTCCTGTTAGCTGTATCCCTAGGTATTTTATTATTTTATTTTTGTTAGTTGTATTCCTGGGTATTTTATTCTCTTTGTAGCAATTGTGAATAGCAGTTCATTCTTGATTTGGCTATCTTTAAGTCCGTTATTGGGGCATAGGAATTCTTGTGATTTCTGCACATTGATTTTGTATGTTGAGACTTTGTTAAAGTTGCTTAACAGTTTAAGAAGATTTTGGGATGAGATGATGGGGTCTCCTAAATATATAATAATGTTGTCTGCAAATAGAGACAATTTGACTTCCTACATTTCTAATTGAATACCCTTTATTACTTTTTCTTGCCTGATTGCTCTGGCTAGAACTGCCAATACTATATTGAAGAGGATTGGTGAGAGAGGGCATCCTTGTTTAGGGCCAGATTTCAAAGGGAATGCTTCCCCATTTTGCCCATTCAGTAAGATATTGGCTGTGAGTTTGTCATAAATAGCTTTTATTATTTTGAGAAATGTCCTGTTGATACCTAGTTTATTGAGAGTTTTTAGCATAAAGGGCTGTTGAATTTTGTCGAAGGCCTTCTCTGCATCTATTGAGACAATCTTGTGTTTTTTATCTTTGTTTCTGTGTATGTGGCAGATTTCATCTATAGACTTGGGTATGTTGAACCAGCCTTGCATCCCTGGAATGCAGCCTACTTGATCATGATAGATAAGCTTTTTGATGTGTTATTGCAATCAGTTTGCCAGTATTTTATTGAAGATTTTTGCATCTATGTTCATCATGAATATTGGCCTGAAGTTTTCTTTTTTTTTTTTTTGTTGACTCTGCTGGGTTCTGGTATCAGGACGATGTTGGTCTCATAAAATGATTTGAGAAGGATTCTCTCTTTTTGTATTGTTTGGAATAGTTTCCAGAAGGAGTGGTACCAGCTCCTCTTTGTATGTCTTGTAGAATTTGGCTGTGAACCCCTCTGGATCTGGGCTTTTCTTGGTTGGTAGGCTATTAATTGCTGCCTCTACTTCAGCCCTTGTTATTGGTCTATTCAGAGTTTCCACATCTTCCTGGTTTAGGCTTGGGAGGGTGCAAGTGTCCAGAAATTTATCCATTTCTTCCAGATTTACTGGTTTATGTCAATAGGGTTGTTTGTAGTAATCTCTGATGGTTGTTTGTATTTCTGTGGAATCTGTTGTGATATCCCTTTATGATTTTTTATTGAATCTATTTGATTCTTCTCTTTTATTTTTTGTTAATCTGGCTAGCAGTCTATTTCTTGATCTTTTCAAAAACGCAGATCCCAGATTTATTGATTTTTTTGAAGGGATTTTATGTCCTTCAGTTCTGCTCTGATCTTAGTTATTTCTTGTCTTCTGCAAACGTTTGAGTTTTTTTCATCTTGCTCCTCTAGCTCTTTCAATTTTGATGACAGATTGTCAATTTTAGATCTTTCCTTGCTTCTCATGTGCACATTTATTGCTGTAAATTTTCCTCTAGATACTGCTTTAAATGTGTCCCAGAGATTCTGGTACATTGTGTCTTCATTCTTGCTTGTTTCAAAGAACATCTTTATTTCTGCCTTCATTCCATTGTTTATCTAGTCAATATTCAAGAGCCAGTTGTTTATGAAGTCGTACAGTTCTGAGTTAGTTTCTTAATCCTGAGTCCTAATTTGATTGCACTGTGGTGTGAGAGACTGTTTGTTATTTCTGTTCTTTTGCATTTGCCGAGGAGTGATTTGCTTCCAATTATGTGGTCGGTTTTAGAGTAGGTGTGATGTGGTGCTGAGAAGAATGTATATTCTGTGGATTTGGGGTGAAGAGTTCTGTAGATGTCTATCAGGTTTGCTTGGTCCAGGTCTGAGTCCGGGTCCTGGATATCCTTGCTAATTTTCTGTCTTGTTGACCCGTCTAATATTGTCAGTGGAGTGTTAAAGTCTCCCACTATTATTTATGCACCCAAATACATAAAGCAAGTTTTTAACGACCTCTTTGTAGGTTGCTAAGAACTTGTTTATGTATCTGGGTGCTCCTGTATTAGGTGCATGTATATTTACGATCATTAGCTCTTTTTGTTGCATTGATCCTTTCACCATTATGTAATGTCCTTCTTTGTCTCTTTTGATCTTTGTTGATTTAAAGTGTCTGTTTTATCAGAGACTAGGATTGCAACTCCTGCTTTTCTCTTTTTGCTTTCCATTTGTTTGGTAAATCTTCCTCCATCCCTTTATTTTGAGCCTATGTGTGTCCTTGCACATGAGATGGGTTTCCTGGATACAGCACACCCATGGGTTTTGACTTTTTAATCCAATTTGCCAGTCTGTGTCTTTTGATTGGGGCATTTAGACCATTTACATTTTAGGTTAGTATTGTTATGTGTGAATTCGATCCTGCCATTTTGATGCTAGCTGGTTGTTTTGCCCATTAGCTGATGCAGTTTCTTTATTGTGTCGATGCTCTTTACCATTTGGTATGTTTTTGGAGTGGCTGGTACTGGTTGTTCCTTTCTATGTTTAGTGCTTCTTTCAGGAGCTCTTGTGAGGCAGGCCTGGTGGTCACAAAATCTCTCAGCAATTGCTTGTTCATAAAAGATTTTATTTCTCCTTCACTTATGAAGCTCAGTTTGGGTGGATATGAAATTCTAGGTTGAAAGTTCTTTTCTTTAAGAATGTTAAATATTGGCCCCCACTCTCCTCTGGCTTGCAGGGTTTCTGCCAAGAGATCCACTGTTAATCTAATGGGCGTCCCTTTGTGAGTAACCTGACCTTTCTCTCTGGCTGCCCTTAGCATTTTTTTCCTTCATTTCAACCCTGGTGAATCTGACAATTATGTGCGTTGGAGCTGCTCTTATTGAGGAATATCTTTGTGGTGTTCTCTGTATTTCATGGATTTGAATATTGGCCTGCCTTGCTGGGTTGGGGAACTTCTCCTAGATAATCTCCTGAAGAGCATTTTCCAACTTGAATTCATTCTCTCCCTCACATTCAGGTACACCTGTCAAACATAGATTAGGTCTTTCAACATCATCCCATATTTCTTGGAGGCTTTGTTCATTTATTTTCACTCATTTTTCTCTAATCTTGCCTTCTTGTTTTATTTCATTGTGTAGATTTTCAGTCTCTGATATCCTTCTTTCTACTTGGTCGATTCAGCTATTGAAACTTTGTCTGCTTAATGAAGTTCTTGTGTTGTGTTTTTTTAGCTCCATCAGGTCATTTATATTCTTCTCTAAGCTGTTCATTATCATTAGCATTTCGTCAAACCTTTTCTCAAGGTTCTTAGTTTCTTCACATTGTGTTAGAACAGGTTCTTTTAGCTCAGAGAAGTTTATTACCCACTTTCTGAAGCCAATTAATTAGACTCATTCTCAATCCAGCTTTGTTCCCTTGCTGGTGAGGAGCTGTGATCCCTTGGAAGAGGAGAGGTGTTCTGGTTTTGGGTGTTTTCATCCTTTTTGTGCTGGTTTCTTCCCATCTTTGTGGATTTATCTACCTGTGGTTTTTGTAGTTGGTGAATTTTGAATGGGGTCTCTCAGTGGATGTCCTTTTTGTTAATGATGAAGTTATTTCTGTTTTTTAGTTTTCCTTCTAACAGTCAGGCCCCTTGCTATAGGCTTGCTGGAGGTCCACTCCAGACCCTGCTTGCCTGGGGATTATTTGGGGTAGCTGCAGAACACTAAGGGTTGCTTCCAGTTTCTTCTTGTGTTATCTTTGTCCCAGAAGGATACCCGCCATATGTCAGCCAGAGCTTTCTTTTATGAGGTGTCTCGTTGGATATATAGGGGTCGGAGAGCCACTTGTGGAGCCAGTCTGACCCTTATAGGAGCTCAAGTGCTGAGCTGTGAGCTCCGTTGTTTTGTTCAGAGCCACTGGGCAGGTATGTATAAGTCTGCTGCAGTGGAATTTGTAACTGCCTTTTTCCCCGGGTGCTCTGTTCTGGGAAAGTGGAGCCTTATTTGTAAGTTCCTAACATGCTGCTGCCTTTTTTCAGAGATGCCTTCTCCAGTGAGGAGGTAGCCTAGTCATGGTCTTCCAGCAGAGGCATTGCTGAGCTGCCATGGGCTCTGCCCAACTGTGATGGAAACCTCCTTGCAGTTTTGTTTATAGAGGTATAGTTAGAACTGCCTCTGTAATGACGGCCTCCCTCGGTAATGGTGGACTGCCTTGGTAGTGGTGGATTGCCTAGGTAACAGCAGGCACCCTTTCCCCCACAAAGCTGGACTGTCTTGGGTCCAGCTGTGCTTGCTGTAAAATTCTCAATCCAGAGCATTTCAGATTGCTGGTCTTTGTGGGGGTGGGACCTGGCAAGCCAGATCACCTGGCTCCCTGTTTCAGCTCCCCTTTTTCCAGTTGAATGGGCAGCTCTGTCTCCCAGGCATTCCAGGCACCAGTTGAAAAGGCCGTCCAGATTTGTGTGAGTTTTTCTGTGGACACCCACTGTGCCAGCTGAAATATCTGTGCTGGAATCTCATGGCACCTTTCAGCACTGGAATCTCCTGGTCTGTGGGCAATAATAACTCATTTGGAAATGTGGTGATCACTCACCTTCTGCATTGTTATGACTGGGAACTGCATTCCCGAGCTGTTCCTATTCAGCCATCTTGCGGCAAACAATTTTTTAGGAAAAGAGCAATAAATCTTCAGTAAAGATAAGTAAAATAAGATAACTCGCCCCCCACACTCAAAAACCACAAGAATTAAGCAACATTCAATTAATAGTTTCTACATATTTTAAAATTATTGTCAGCAAATGAGTTTCCTCATTTTCTTTATAGTTTTAGATAGTATAGCTCACTGTATGACCTAATGTGTCTGTCCTAAAACTATCTCAATGGATGGATCACAGAGAGATTTGGAAAATATATTTGTATGTATCCCTGTTATAAACATCTTAAAGGGAAAAAATCTAAGTTTGGGAAATTTTTTTTATTCATTCCTTCACATAGTCATTAATCCTGAAGAACATAATCTGCATAAGGTTAAATTTGTGAAACTTTTTTATAAAAAGATTAGAGATGTGAGACATTTATTTGCTAAGTTTTAATTTATATGTATGCATATAACATAGTAATTGAGTCAAGAGGGACCTTACAGAGAAAACATTCAAGTCGGATCTTAAAGACAGAGAAGGTCTTCAGGGGAGGAAAGAGAAAAATGTAAAACAGAAAGGGAAAACAGTACACCATCACTGATTTATTTGTAGGCACTGAGTTTATAAGATACCTAAAATCAAATTACACAACCCCATCATCAACAGGAACTAATAAGAGTAATCTTCCTCTCTAACCTACTCTCCAATACTAAATTTGTGACAAAGTCTTACAAGTATGAACTACCTGTGTACTATCCAATAAGAGAGCCACCATTCACATGTATTCAAAATTAAATCGGTTATATAAAATCAATAATTCAGTTCTTCTCTATACCAACCACATCCCAAGTACTCAATAGCCAAGCACACATGGGTTTATAAAATATTTTTACCAAAACAGAAAGTTCTCCTGGGCAGCATTCCATAAAAAGGTCCTCATTTCTGTAGCCTGAAGAGAGGCATATCCAGAATTTTATGTGGAATCAGAATGCATTTCTGAACAATACATAAGGCAGGGTAAATTTTAGTTAAACATTACTATATAATTATATAAACTTTATTATATAATTATTCGTGCTGTTATAGGATACATCAGCAATGTTACACATGCTTTAAAAATAGAACCATTTAAAGCATTTCTTTACAGAAAATGCATCAAGTAAAAGAATAAATATATTAAATTCTGTAACACAATTCATTTGTAAATTTGTAAAGTGGAGAAACCCATGGTTCTAACTTTGGCTTCACTATCATTAAATTAAAGAGCTACTGTACATACTTTAGTGTGTTCTCTTAACGTTCTACCATACCCGTTTAATTAATAAATTATGCCTCATGTATTTGTGCTTTTGAAATAAATAATCACATATTTGTTTCTTTAAACTGTTTCATCTTAAACTAAGATCTCATATTGAGCTTAAAACTCAGATTTCGGGCTGGGTGTGGTGGCTCACACCTGTAATCCCAGCACTTTGGAAGGCTGAGGCGGGTGGATCACGAGGTCAAGACATGGAGACCATCCTGGTCAACTTTGTGAAATCCTGTCTCTACTAAAAATACAAAAAATTAGCTGAGCATGGTGGCGCGTGCCTGTTATCCCAGCTACTCGGGAGGCTGAGGCAGGAGAATTGCCTGAACCCAGGAGGCGGAGGTTGTGGTGAGCCAAGATCACACCATTGAACTCCAGCCTGGGTAACAAGAGCGAAACTCTGTCTCAAAAAAAAAAAAAAAAACTCAGATTTCAATAGGTTACAAGTTTACTGTATTACTTTTCTTATTATTCTATTGAAGGAATATGGTGAACTGCTTAATGCATCAGAGTGCCACTTCATTTTGATTACATTTCATGTTATAATATTTTTATACCAAAAGTACAGACATATTGGCCTAATATATTTTCTTTTTTGGGAATATGGGTAAATAGTCCTTAAATCAAAGACTCAGATCTTCTCTGTTAATACTAGGGTTTTATAGCTATGCAAAAATACACAGATATACACACAGATACACACATCCCCCTCACCTTTTTGTAGGAACAGCAGCAGAAACAAACATAACATGGACTTAGTCTAACTTTCTCATTCTCTTTGTTCTGCTTATACTCACTCCTTTTTTTAATATTTACTTTTTTTTTTGGCTCAAAGAAATTTGTCATCCAGAATTGGTGTGCTGGTGGGTATCTATGCTTAATTATTTTATGTATTTAATAAATTTATATTTTATCAATGTTTTTAAAATGACTCAAGCTATCTATTAAGTGGCCTTAAACCACCTCTGTACAGCTGTATTCCTAATATTAATAGACAGGTGTTCATAAATGCATTTTTTCAATTTCATATATCTAATCAGTAAATATTTAGCAAATGACTTAGTATATTCTAGCTGCTATAACAAATACTGTAAACTGGGCAGCTTATAAAAACAGAAATGTATATGTTTAGTTCTTGAGGCTGTGAAATCCAAGATCACAGTGCCAGGAGATATACGGTGTCACACTTTCTGGTTCACAGTAGGCGTCTTCTCACATGGCAGAAGTGGCAAACAATCTCCCTTGGGCCTCTTTTATAAAGGCACTAATCTCATTCATAAGAGATCTGCCCTCATGACCTAATCATACCCTGAAGGCTTCACCTCCTAATACCATTACCTTGAATATTAGGTTATATAATATAAATTTTGAGAGGACACAAAAGCATTCAGATAGTGAGTAAACCACTGTGGGCATTGCTCAGTTTGAGGAATATACTATAGAACAAGACAGATAAGATATCTGCTCTCATAGAGGATAGTACTTGAACACATTGGCCAAAAAACATGCTCAGCTTTCATGAAATGTATCGGTTCAATGAAAGGGCATCTTAATATTAAAAAAAAATCCAAGTCTTAAAAAATGAGTGAAATAACTCCCTTTATACAAACAAACAGAAAGATGACATTTGTGTGCATGCACGCCTGCCAATGCAAAGAATATGTACAAATAATATATATATACAATTCAAAGAATATATACAAATACAGAAGTGATCAAAAGAGCACAATATATGTATATAACTTATATGTTCCAGGTTAATATATACAAAGACGTTGACAAACTGCTCTTGTTTTCTGTACTCTATTGTTTTTTCTGTCTTGATGATATATTACCATTATAGTAACAAAAAAGAAAAAAGTATCCTTTGCCCCTCAAAATATTTAATGTAACTACTGCTAGTTTTTGTGTTTATGCAGAAAATCAAAGAAGCAACAGCCTTTCTTCTCTGCATTAAGAACTCACACATATTCTCAAAGATATTTGCATGTAAAAATATTACAAATATAGTTTTAAAAAAAAGTCAAAGTCTCTCTTCAAGGCTAAACACAATTTCCTAACACTTGCTTCTGTACATATTTTGTCACTCTTTTCACGCACACCTGTTACAGAGCAGAAGGAATTTAGGACTGGCTGAATTCTACTGCAATCTGTAAGCATTCTGCACTCAGGATAAAAATAGGAAGATAAAGTTTTGTTTTTATCAGAGAAATAGCACACTCATAGAATGTTGATATTTGAATGGAACTTTTGGCTCAGCGTGGATCACATAGGGACGTAGGGGCAAAACTGCAACTACAAGCTGGGTTTCCTGCCTCCTCAGGCAGTTTTCTTTTTTTACCAACTCACTTCAATTACATAAACTAGAGTTGACTATAGTGTATTAGGATAGCTTAAAAGAAATGCAGGTTTATTTCTGTTAATATGCCAGAATAAATTTTTATTAATTGTATTGAATTGGCTATAGCTGGCCCTAAAACCAGACTTTTGTTTTATAGATCAGATTATATACTAGCCAGATTAAAATGTGTCCCAGAAATTCTGGCAGAGTGAGCTAATTCTGGGGCCGTCTGTTTTCGGGATTGCTTTTGGAACTTTTGCTCAAAAGAGTTCTGTCAACATTTTGCATTTCAATGATTCCCCCTCAAGTGATTGAATTATTCAGCATTGGACGAAATTTATTCTCAGTACCACATTTAAATTTGTACAGTAATTGAATGAGAAAAAAAAGCCATTAGAAATGATCATGCTTTAGAGGGCAATTCTCACTATCAAGCAGTATTTAAGAAATGCACCTATGATTGTGATTCATGCAGCTCCAGAGAAAATCTAGAATCATCATGGTAGAGAGAGATGATGGTGGGATCTTGGCACATGGAGGAAATTTAGAGACAATCTAGAACTATTTTGTATCTCTACCAGATAGTCATCTGGCCTTACAGGAGTGCCAGTTCCATCTGGGGACAGGTCTAATGCTCAGAAAGTTCTTCCATATATTACCGCTTCTTCTGACCTCTCTGAAATACAACATGGCATTTTTTTAAATAATAATTGATGTTTAATAGAAGTTAAAATGGATAACTGCATAATTTGGAGCTCTTCTAATCTGAAGATAGCATTCTTCTCAAACTAGCAGAATACTGAGGTGAATTCTCCATCTTCTTACTCACATTGGGAGGTTTTATGCTTTCTGTTTTCACCATTTTACACATATGTCAGAACCTAGGTCATAATGCACTTCTGCAGTAAACCTTTCCCAGAGAAATCATAGTTAACTTACAATTCCAGTCCCATATTTGGACAGTCAGAGGAAATCTCAACATTCACTATGCAATATTTCTAGTAAGAGACTACCTAGGGTAGTTTATTTTATATGTGTCCCACTTGGAATTAGAAAGGGAGATCTGCCCATTGTTGCTATCCAGAAACCCAGAATGAGGACCTCATCTTAAAATGTGTCCGTAACTGTTGTAGCAGTAGAAGGGGGATGGTAAATAATGGAGTAGCCCTTTAATCTTTTGCTCACATTTCACTGAAAGTGAGCCACATGGTCATACCCAAGAAAGGTGAAATAGTACAATCCCATAACGAGTTCAAAGGCAGCCAGCAGAATACATGGTGAATGACCCCACTGATTACCAAACTGGGCATAAAGATGCAAGTGGCAGGGCCTAGATTGAAAAACTTGTCACCTAGATAGTACAACTCTGCAATGGAGAATATGGACATATTGGGGAAGGATATGGAGAAGAGGCTTAGCCACATATGTGTGTGTGTGCGTGTATGTGTATGTGTTTATAGACATATGTACATGTATATAGAGATGTATATAGGTATATATGTGTAGATTTTAAACATATATGTGTTTATTAACACATATGTGTGTATGGATATGTGTGTTTGTGTGTGTGTGTGTGTGTAGATATACATACATCAGAGAGGAAAAACCAGATTTATTCAGTAAAGAAGGACAGTTGAACATATATACGTAATGAAAATCACGTATGTTCATACATGTAGAAGAGCAAATAAAGTTATCTTGGGTATCATTCTTTAGCCAAGATTTACATGTAGATAGAATATAGGGCTTGGGCTACAGAATAATACACAAAAACTGTCACTAAGTAACTGGGTCACTTTGAATACAGGTCACTTCGAACACTGGTCACTCAGCGTCTTTGCTGTTGGATTCCTCATCATTAAAATAAAGGGCTTGGGGTTCTTAAATGTTTCAAGAATCTATGTTGAATATATTCTTTATTCTAACTAATTTTTAATGAAACTTGGAGGTCAAATGAAAAGTATTTAGCAAATCTGGTGACATACAATTTACACACTACATATAAATACACACACAGAGATATAGACAGAGAGAGTTTTATTATGAATTCTATAATCTGAAATTCATTTTAATAAGTTTTATATAAGAAAAGGAAAGCAAGCTGTGCTCACAAGATAAAGCATTTAACACGGCTTCTCTAAGATGACCAACCAAAAAGTCCAGATGGTTTTAAATGGAACTAGAACTGAATGACAACAACCAACTAATTTCAAATTTTACAATCAAGTTGCATGGGTCTTTATTGACTTCCTATCATCACTGAGCTAACAGGATTTAAACAAGTCCCCTTGAGACAGATTAGAAATGTGACTGTTTCTAATCTCAACTGTTTAGCTCAGTTATGATCTAAGATGAAAACATAGTGGAAATCAGAATAGGATGAATAAAGTGTATGACTAGGAAGTGACCTTAATAATTAAAGATGGTAAGAGTCACCAAACAACATAAATACTATCTCCATGTATTTATACTATAGGGAAGCACTTGTAAATAAAAGAGTTAAAATGAAACTTTTTGTCCTAAGTCTTTCTACTGACTGCCTGAAATTCCATTAAAATGAACCCTTAGCTCTATCACCACCATCTCAGTATAAAAGGAAATGTTTCTAGCCAAAATAAATTATTACCACAGCATAAAATACAAAAATACCTGGAGAGATGGAGACCAGAGAAAGAGTTGAGTCCCAACAGATTTTTCCCTTCTCAGAGATTTATCTAGATCGGGATAGCAGTTACTTGTTCAAAATAAGTTGTCCAATTAGTACTATTGTTGTACGTGTGCTTCCTCTGGTAGACACTGTGATTCTCAGATTAACACTATGACATAGAAGTCATCAACCACATTCTACAGAGAAAAAAACTAAGCTTTTTGAAGTTGTGTAAATGTCCACAGCCAGAATGTGAATATGGAGGAGTCTGGCTGATTCTCAAACCTATGCTCTCTCCACTACTCAAAGAAAGAAGGAAAAGAGATGCTGACATTTGTTCTAGGTAAGTTGAGAGATGCTGCGGGTTGTGTTGATAATCAACCTGGCTCTTGGAGCTCAATGACTGTACATTGAAGGATATTGTAGAAGGAAACTCTTGAAAGGAATACATAGAATCAAAGGGCTCCAGCAATTTCCCAACTTTTCAGAGATCTCTTCCAGAGTTCCAACTGTCTGGAAACTTTACCAGATCAGAGAGATTCCTTTCCTTAAAACAAGAGCTTGAGCACAAAATCGTTTTCCCATTAATACAGCTCTTCCCCAATCTTGGTCATTTTGAAGGAAAAACCCAAGCTGACTCACCTACCGTAAGTCCTGGCCCTGACCCAACTCCATTGTCCACGCTGACCAAGAGAATAGAAGTCTTTTCACCCAGATGGAATTTCTATCATTGAGTAGTGCTTTCTTGCTTCACTAAGGCACAAGCAAACTGTAGGTTGTGTGATGACTCCCTATAAAATTCTCAGAATTTATTGTAACTGTTCACTTGACAGCATGTTTCTGTCTGCTGCACTGGAAATCTATACATAGTCTTAAATGAGAACAGAGCTCTCTTTCCAAAGCCCAGAAAGACCTACATTTCAAGTTTCTGTTGATAAGATTATTGTCTTTTTAAAAAGAGGCCCAATTGAGGGAACTAATGTGAGCCAATAGAAGAGCATTAATGATCTGTAGAATATCCTTTCAATAATGTGCAGCCTAAGCTTCCTCATTTGAGACATTTAAAAGTCATATGTTTACTCTGTTCACTGCATCGTCCCAATACTTTTATGTTTTTCCACTTGACATCACTGGTGATTGAAAAAGACCAGCAAATATTAAAAGAGCCAAATTCTGGAGGAAACAAAAAGATTACAGGATTTAAACAAAACATTTTATTTAACTTGAAGCATAATGAAGCATTAACTGCCACATTAATAATAATAATTGAATAACAAGTTTGTTTAAACTGTAATACCAAAATGCATGTATTGATTGACAACTTCCCTTGTTCTTCTTAAATCATTACATTCAGGGTTATGTTGCTGTTTTCCTTCATAAACGACAAGAATTCAGATAATTTACTGATGTTACGTCTCTAATAACAGAAATCATCTAGTGGCTACAGGGAATTCCCATTATCAGTTTAGCTATGCATCTCCTTCAGTTCCTGGATAACCCTGGGGGTGAAATTGGACCCAGAACAGGCTCTGCCACTAACCAACTGCATTACCTAAAGCAGGTCCCTTCTCATTCTATCTTTGTAAACCAATCATCCCCAAGGACCACACATTCATTCGGCTTTTCTATTTTTCTCTTCCACAGCTTCCCAGTAAACCTGGAGAATGTTTCTTAGCAAGGAGACAGATCTATTTCTTGTTTCCTTACTCATGTGGGCTTTTAGGAGAATTTATTAATTCAACTACATGTGTCCAGCCAGCTACATTTCCCATTCCTCAGGAGGCTATTCCAAACCTGGAGAGCTTCTGAAATCCACTGAGTCACTTCTAACAGTCTTGATCTCTGCTGATAAGCTTGCCCTCAACTTGTAGCTTCTCTTTCTTCACATTCATCCATCCACTTCCAGAGTTCCCTCTTTCAGATATTTCAGAGAGAGAACTGGACCTAAGTAAAAAACACTCTATTTCACCCCATTTTCATGGTGGATCCAGAATTTGATGACTCAAATCTTATAAAATTTGTGGAACCTTATTTCTAAAAAGCAAATTAAGACCATAAAATGTGCCTTAGTGGATTAAAATTAAAAAGCCATTGTATGTAAAAAATTAATTTATCTCTATGTATCTTAACTGGTACAAGTTATGTACCATTCTTGGGAGAAGTGAGAAAATAGTCACTTGAAACTTCCTCTTTTAGGACTTATATTTCTTACTTAACCCTTTTGAGAAAGTCTGCTCCTGTTCATATGTCCTCTAGTAGTTAGCCCCTTCACACACTAAACTTACATTTTCAGCTTTATCGCCTACCCATCCCCGCTCCAGTGTGCAGGCACGTGTGCGTGCACGCACACGTGCACACACACACACACACCCCTGTGCTCCAGTGCTGATGAAGTCAAACCTATTTCATTATGTGTCATAGCCCATTTTTCTCTGAACCATGAATCCCTATTTAGGGCAGTGTAGATGCTTCATTTGTATTTATAAGCTGAAATAACTGAAAAGGTGGTTTCTTGACATGGTTCTCTGAACTTAGACTCACAAAACAGATGCTAAGAGGGGAAAAGGCATTTTTAGTTTCGGAAGCTTGGCAGTCAGTCAGTGGCAATCAGCTGTGGAATCAGTGTCCACTCAAAAGGCATTTGACACTAAACAGAGAAAAATATGGGAAGAAAGTGGAGGAAAGGACACAGCTGTAGATGCTAAAGAGCAATTTATCTACAATTCTCAGTTAGCAAATTTATTATTGCTTTGTATGTTAGTAGTGAATATCAACTGTGACTTAATAATTTTAAGTCCACATGGAAGAAGGGAAAAGCAAAGATAAATACAAACAAAAAATTAATATATCCTAGCATACAGAAAGAAATTCTACAACTGGCCTTGGTTTCCAATGCTATGTTATAAATAATGTTAATAAAATCAATTTTCTTAATTTCTTTTTTTTGGAACAAGATCTCGTTCTGTCTCCCAGGTTGGAATGCATTGGCATGGTAATATCTCACTGCAGCCTTGACCTTCCAAGCACCAACGATCCTTCCATCTCAGCCTCCCAAGCAGCTAGAACTACAGGCACTACCACTATGCCTGGCTAATTTTTAAAATTATTTTTTAGAGATGTGGTCTCCCAATGTCTCTTAAATCTTTATTTAAATTTATGTTTGTCTGGGTAGGCTGAGTGATTATAGTGATGAAATATGAATCTGATGAAAATTTCTTACATTAAGGTAAAATGTTAACATTTATCATTTTCCTTACTAAAAAGAATTTACAATAGAAATGCCAACTCTGTCTTTCATTTAAAAACAAAAGAGTTAGTGTGAGAGTTTATAATGAGAATCAAGACTACACACCAGAGAAACGCTCAATTTCACAAGATAAGTATATTTCGATGCCTCCCACCTTGCATTTGTGAGCATCTAAGTTGAATATTATATGTAGACTGTACAGTCTCAAACTTTAGGGTATGTGTTCAGGGTCCCTATTTTAATTCACTGAGTTGGCGAAACTTTATACCTTAGTAAAAATTATATGCCAGGCCAGTGTCAATGTTGGATGCAAGGCCAATGCCAATTCTAAGATAAATAATGCAGAAGCTCTGTGATTAGGTAGCTCACCATCTAGTAGCCCATGGGGAAAATGCAGAGAAATAAATGCTCTGATGTGGGTTCACACAGAGTGAAAGTGCTCAGTCTCAACAGAGAGAAGAAAGGGTGTGAGGACAGTGGGATCCGTGGGGAGGTTCCCTGAAGGACATGCTAAACATATCTATATTCTGGAGAACAAGTATGGATTGGAGAAGAGTATGAGAGACAGAGGGCTTGGGGAGAGAGAAGTCTAGGAAACTGAGAAATAAGAGAAAATAACAGCATTTTCACAAATATAAATTAGAGTGGCTGTCTCATTTAACACACTTCCTTCTGTGCTACAATCTCACCAGCCTTCTTTGAGACCATTAAGACACCCCTGGATGCTGGCTCCTTCAAGATGTTCTCAGGAAAGTGCATTCTGAATGGAAAACACTGAGCCTCACCCACCTCCGCACCCTCCAGCTGAGCAACCCTCAGAAATCAACTGCATAGTCACTTCCAGGAGAAGCCCTTGTTTACTCCTCAGAGCAAGTTAGGGCCCCTCACCCAGTCAGGACCCATTATAACACTGACTTTTCTTTTATAGCATTGACTACACTAATAATAATAATGACTGTTACTACTATGTACCAGACCGTTTCAGGTAGTTAAATTGTATTTGCTTATTTATTCCTCACAACAACCATTGAGAAATGGTAGAAGGCAGGTTTGGTGGGGTAACTTGTCCAAGTTCAACAGCATTAAGCGGTGGAGCTAAGATTTGAACATGGCTTCAGAATTTATGTCCTTAGCCACTGTGCCATATCACCTCAATTTGCAGTTGGAAAGTTGGAAAAAGTACATATGTCTATACACATATGTGGGGTGCTTGGGGGGAGAAAGCAGAGAAAGTCCGATTTTTTAAAACGTACTTTTCTTCACCTAACGGTAATCTTCATTGAGGCAGGGAGTCAGATTCGTTTTGTAAGTATTTACCCCCAGTGACGATGGCAGTGCCTGAAATATAGGTCTTCGAAAACTTATATTGGGAAATAAATTAATAAATGAGAAAGGGTTAACAAGAAATGAAGCCTAAGAAGTCTTCATGTAAGATAAAATGACCTTTTATGCTGTGCTAAGGAATTTGGGCTTCATCCTAAAGATGAATCACTGAGGAAGAGAAGGTAAACACTGTGATCATATTTGTATCTTAAGTAACTCTGAAGAACAGGTTACTAGAACACAAGTCTCGGGGCAGTGGATAAATTGAAATTAGAAGAAACTATTGGATAAAATAAAGGAGGCAAGTTAAAACTGTGGTTATCAGGATTTTTTTTAATTATTAAAATGTAAGAGAAAGCACACCAAAAACATTTTCACATGTTGACCAATAAAATCAACATATGGCCAGTTTTACAATCTCTGCAAGCAACTATTGCAAACTAAACGTGCAAATGCTTTACTCTATTTCAAGATCAATTCATTTCAAAATATAAACCAAATGTTCAACGCTGATTAAAAATTAGTTCACTCTTAATGTTCTCATCATCAGCTGTAATTGTTTTAAATCCTTTATTCTGAGTATTCAGTGTCAGAAACAAGCTTCGGAAATCTTCAGTATTGTAGCAACTTTATTACTCAACTTACATAATTACAATTCTTCCCAAAGTTCACAGATTCACTAATAAACTTATTACCTGAATTTAGGCCAGGCAACGCATGGAAATAACCCTGATATTCACTGGCATAGCTTTTTACAACTGTTTTAAGAAAATCTAAAAATGAGCAAAATGTGGTCTCACTTGGTTTACTTCTGTTACCACTGACGCCTGCAACAGAAGACAGTTAAGATGTTTAGCAAGTTATTCTAGCTTCATCCTTACCAGAAACTAAGCCAACTAAATTCTAAATCATAGTTCAATCACAGAATTAAGTCAATAAAGTAAATTGAAATCCACTCAGTTTTTAACAATTCTCTTAGATAAATATTTATAATTCAGACTTTTTAAATTAAGGAATTCCTTTTATTTTTAAATGGAGCTTCTCATGTGCAGTAGGCTAAATTGACCTAAACTCGTATCTATAACATTGAACAATTCTTTCCTTCAACTCCATTTTAAACTGCTTACTATTCCTGCTTCTAAGAGGATGGAGCCTCTTTTGTTTGTTTGTTTGTTTTTAGTGGGCTTTGAAACATCATTTGAGGGAAAAGCCCATCTGATGTCAGTGCTTTCTTTGTTGAAGTTCCACTGAGTCAGCCTGAGATAAATGGAATTTTCTTCTTCAATCCAAGGCTTAATTATGGTAATTAGTCTGTGCAATTTGTAAAGTTTGGCAGCCAATTCAGGTCCTAATATGCATAAGCTTCTTTCTGTTACAAACTGAGTAGGTTTTAATCGGTTTTTAAAAGACAGTGTCTTACTATGCCTGCGTGCCATACTCTTAGATTTTGAGATGAATGTTGGTTCAAACTCTGCTACATCATTATCAGTTTTGATATTTTTAATATTCATGAAGCTTTCATCTTAGCATTAATCCCTCAGCATCTGTGATTATGATGGGCACTTCGGGGATCTGTCTATTGTGTGTCTTTGGAGAATGAAAGGCCCAGCAGCTCCTGGCAGTAAATTAACCCTCACAATGCCACTTGGTGCCAAATGCCTTTTGAAATGTTGCCTTCTGCTCTGTGCCTTTCTGTTCGAATTTCACAGTGATGCTTGATTCTCTCAGCAGGCCCATGCTTCATTTTATTCTGACAGCCATCTGTGACACTATGGGGTTTTTTCCCCCTCTTTTCCATTCAAAAGCCACATCTTTCACTAGTAGTTTTTTTTTTTCCCCCTCCTAAAGTAAGCATGTTAATCAAATGAGGAAAAAGAGCCCAGGGTACTAATTCCTATTTCATTACGTGGATGTTTATGCATATTGGGGGAATTTGTAGAAATCTGTATAATTAGTTCCTTATAAGGCTTTTTCAGAATAAATTCTTAATAATTTCTTCATTTACTGCTACTTTTCAAACATGCTTCAGATTCCCTAAAATGAATTACTATTAATTCTAGTTTTGTTCATTACATTTTCATATTCTAAATAAAGAAATAGGAACTGTTGAAAAAGGAAATATAACATGTACAGTGTTATTGAGTAAGCATCTTTTACCACCAGCCAATGTTTTTCTTTAACTATATAGATATACAGATGGACAGGCAACCGAAGTCATAACTGTCAAAAATCGAGGTAAAAACTGATGACTTCCATTGCAATTCTTAGTATTTATTAATTTTTCTATTTTAAAATGTTTCTCACCTTCGCAGGTAAAAGAGAGCTTGTTAACTAGCCACATGGTCTTGTATACAGTAAGACAAATGTATTTTACTTCAAGTATTTCTCAAAAAGAATCTTAATTCTGAAAAAGAAACTGAAGATATAATTTCTTAATTATAAGTGAGAACAGAACTAAAATAAAATATTTATATTTATATATAACCTTAAAAATAAGCATCAAGTTGTGATGATTAACAAAGGTAATTCAGGGAGGACCTTAGGTAGCAGAAGCCAGTAATCCTTTCTAGAAAATCAAGAAGGGTAAGGCTGAGGGCAGACTCTCTGAGAAAGTTCAAGAATGCTCTTACACCATGTTCAATTTATGGGAAAGAAATAGTTTCAGTAATCAAAGCCATTCTTACTTCCTCAAATGTCTTAGATTTCCTCTGAGTGTAAGATAAGATAGCTCTGTAATGTTGTCCTTTAGTCCATGAGAGAAAATCATTCTCTGTAGCCTTTTAAAGTAGGGGAGGAGTGGATTGAGACCCATGAGTGACAGAAGTGAAGGGTGGCAGGGGAAAGGTTGGGGTAGGAGGCTCCGCCCATCCTATATATCCCTAGCCCCTTGACCTTGTAGGGAGGAGAAAGTTGTTAGAAAGGGGTCTGGTCTGTGCTCAAGAGCGTTCCATATGAGCCAGTGCACTTGTTGACAAAGCACTAAGAATTCTGACTCCAGAATGATAGCAACTAATAAAGATCCATAGAGGCACCAACTCCAACAATTTCAGGAAGAGTTAAACAGGTATCTGATTGTAAGTGGTGGACACAACCCTGGATTTGCACTGTCTCTGAGACCTAAGTTTATTGTTTTACTGGTTTCCAAGAAGAATCTATTTCCCTCTCAGTTCAGTGCCCTGCCTAGAGATGCTAGGAGTGGCTAGGATAGCAATCAAGAAACAAATTTTTTATAAAATACCAAAATTTTGTAGAGCTAATTCTTTCTGAGAAAAATTAAAAATTCAATCAAGTATCTAATTCAAATTTTTTCAAATTATCCACTACATTGTCTTCAAGAATGTAGATTATTTTGCCCTTATTTTATATTGAGACAGAGATACTAACTATGTATTAACTAATTAAGTAGGTAATAAATGGCACTATGAGCTAATATAATTTGTAGAATATAAGGTTTACATTTACTAACAGGATTTTACATTCTATCCATTGAAAATATAATACCATTTTTAGGTGAATCTTAAAGCATATATTGTAGCATTCTGAATAGGAAGTATGATAATACTGGTAAAAATAATAAGCTTCAGGACAGGTGTGGTGGATCATGCCTGTAATCCCTGCACTTTGGGAAGCCAACGGGTGCAGATCACTTGAGGTCAGGAGTTCAAGACCAGCCTGGCCAATATGGTGAAACTCCATCACTACTAAAAATAGAAAAATTAGCCAGATTTGTGGTGTGTGCCTGTAGTCCCAGCTACTTGGGAGGCTGAGGCAAAAGAATTACTTGAACCCAGGAAGCAGAGGTTGCAGTGAGCTGAGATCATACCACTGTACTCCAGCTTGGGTGACAGCTTCATCTCAAATAATAATAATCCTCATCATCATCAGCCTACAAATTATTTTATATAAATAATTAAAAGGAATCACCAATTTGGATGATTTTGATAACAAAATATGATGTACTTTCTATTTCTTAATATTATTTAGAAAGCTGAACAAGATGGATAATTATTCTTTTAAGTCATGACATTAAGCAGAGAGAGAAGACATCTTCTGAAGATTTAGATATAAGCAGTGACAAATAAACATCAGGGAACATTAATGCAAAAGGCATGCGTGCCTTGTAAAAGTGTGTCCTTTGAACACACTCTTGCACTTTAGAAACTTTTTGACAACCCATAGCCTGGAAGACTTCAGGCAGCCAGATGTCCCTTGGGCTTAGAGATCTGGCTCAGTTCTGTTTTTTCAATGTTCTTTAGATATAAACCAGAATGACCCCACCCCAAGGGTAGCCAGTTGATCAGCCTAACCTCCAAGGAGTTGAGTAGGGAAGCGGAGGAAGGGAAAGTAGAAGATAACCAGAACATCCTTTGTTTATTATTTTGGAAAACTGTAATTTTTATTTTTCTCATTTGTGCAATTCATACAACATGTACATTGCATTGTAACATTTCATCTGTTGTTTGGAAAGGCAAATAAGAGTGGGGCAAATAAGAACCATGTGCCAATAATGTTTATAAAGTTAGTGAAATTAATCATTGTGGCTGAAAATTATTCTTGTCACATGGCCAAAGATGAAGAGTATGTCTTAGAGGAATATGTGTAGTCACTTAGAAGATAGAAAAAAGCCACAGTTTCTGCTGCGTTTATTGTAGGATAATTTTTTTCTATTACAGTAAGAATTATAATAAGCAAATGTTTCAGGCACTATTTAGCTCATGTTTGTGGGCAATGTGGCCTAGTTAAACTCAAGGAAAGTGTTCTAGTGTTAGGAAAAAAGGAAGAACAACAATACTGCTAAGATTAATTTGATCCAAATTGATAAACTGTATGATTTATGTAGTTTAGAGCCAGGCACAGTGGCTCATGCCCATAATCCCAGTACTTTGGGAGGCCAAGGCAGGAGGATTGCTTGAGCCCAGGAGTTCAAGGCCAGCCTGGGCAACACATCAAGACACCATTTCAATTAAAAATAAAGTAAAATAACTGAGAATTAATAAAAATAGATGTTAGCTGAATTAAAGTAAAATAAGTGCAAGTGGGTATAAAAATTATCAATAAATGCTGTACTAATTTTATTATAAGTTTGAGAAATAAAGACGTTTAGGCCCATTGGTGTTTCTACTGGTGATAAGGGAAGCCTAAAATAAAATATCCAGCTAATGATAAATTACTATTACTTGAAAAAATATTTTCCCTTTAAAATAAAAAATAAATATTAACAGCATATAGTTAAATGAAAAAAATCTAATTCACATTTAGTTTTTCCCTGACATTTTTTCTAAAAATATAACTCTTTTCTACCTTGGTTTTATCATTTGGTTGTTAATATCTAGTCCCTATTCAAAACTTTACCTCAAAATCATCAATTAAAAAATTCTGCATAAAACTTAGGATTTTTCTAAATTGGTACAATTTTTTATATCTTATTATTAGCAACTGTATTAACTGTTTGCTATCACTGTGGGGAAAATGAACCCACATGTTGCTATTTGTCTATACTATCATAGTTGACAATTATAGGCTATGAAGTAAAATTCCCAGCTCTTTTAAAGGTAG
Source organism: Callithrix jacchus (assembly GCF_049354715.1). Taxonomy (NCBI): domain Eukaryota; kingdom Metazoa; phylum Chordata; class Mammalia; order Primates; family Cebidae; genus Callithrix; species Callithrix jacchus. Next base: position 15,298,315 of record NC_133522.1, read on the forward strand.
TGATTGTCTCCATCCATCACTGTGCATTGATGTGCAACTGACACTTATTTGTGAGCACTGAACCCATGTAAAGCACTTCTGTTACTCTCAGTGCTGAGACAAAGACATAGAACTCAACTCAAAGAGCCTTCAGTGTTACATGGGCAGATATGAACACAACTGAAATACTGAGTTTAAAAAGTGCTTAAAATAGATATAAAAGAAATATCTTCTAGGAGCAGAGAAGAAACAGGTATTAACTTTCCCTGGGAGGATCAAGAGTTAACACTGAGCATTAAAGGCATACAGAAATTCCTTGATCCGAGATAAGGGTATAAAGGTATTCTAAACTAAAAGAACAAATGTCATAGCAAAATAAAATGTACTTAAATGTATAAGATATCCTAGAACTGGTGAGCATTTCAGTTTAATCAGTAATGCAGTTCTCAAGGTAGACACAGTTGAAGGGAATAGCTGGAAAGATAATTCAGGATTCAAAAAACAGAAAATAATGACATACACATTTATAATTGGGAAAAATAGTTTGTACTTTAATTTTAATACAACTTTATGTAACGTTTCTAGGATTGCTCCAAATTAACAAAAATGAAGACAATCTGTTTTAACCCATTTTCAAAGGACTTTGAAATCAACTGTCTCGCTCTTCCTTACAGGGGCAATCCAGGAAAAGCAACTTTCCAGGAATGCTGCTCCCAAGCAGACAATGAAGTACAGGAAATTGAGACAAAAATGCTTTGAGATTTAGTTAATACAATAAAAATGTTTTACTTTTAGAGATAGAAGGTAATAGTTTTCAATTTATTTGTTTGTATACTTTTACAGTCATTCATAAAAACCTGCAATGATAAGAATTTGATTCAACACGCTAAAACAAATTTAGGATCAAAAATAGTTTCTCCTAAGTAACTGAAATGCTTTCATCTGACAAATATTGTGAATGAGTACACCACTGGGTCTTCTTTATCAAAGAGATTAGAGCGAGGCTTAGAGAAAATTGAGGTACCCATAGAAATTTAGTAGGTTTTGATCATTTTCATTGTTGCTGTTATTGTTGAAAGTCTCCCCTCTGGCTTTTTATGCCTCACTTTTGTTTTACTTTATCACATACTTTTATATATTATATTTTTATATTTTATATATTCATATAATCAGTCATATGGTTGTAAATATTTTAATAATGGATTCTCCAAAGGAAACCTGTCTGTGTATGTTTAGTATAATACTGATATGAGGATGTGTACAATATAACTTACAAGTAGTAATACTACATATCATATTTTTATTATAGATTTCATACAGTCAATTCATTTTCAGAGAATAGTTTTGGTAATTTTTTCTGACTTTTGTTTCCATAATCACCCTTTGAAGGTATTAGTTTTAACACGAATGTTAGTTGATATTTTTTTATATAACAAGACAAAGGTGTAAAACTAAAGATATATCCCGAACCTCACTTGTTTGTCAGTCATGTGAATGACTTCTTTATTGAAATGGTTAATAGTTTTTTAATATTGAAAGAATATTTGATCCTTTTATGTATGTGTTTGCTGTTTACAATGTAATGTCTACTGATACAATACAATTTTAAGTTTAATCTGTTTTGTATTTTCCTCAACAGTTTCTTTTTAAAATTTTTATTTATTTTTTATAGTTTTTTTTTTTTTTTTTTTTTTTTTTTTTTGAGAGAGAGAGTCTAGCTCTGTCATGCCCAGCATGGATGAAGTTCAGTGGTACGGTCTTGGCTCACTACAACCTCTTCTTCCTGGGTTCAAGTATTTCTCTGCCTCAGCTTCCTAAGCAGCTGAGATTACAAGCTCCTGCTACCATGCCTGGCTAATGTTTTGTATTTTTAGTAGAGATGGGGTTTCACCATCTTGGCCAGGCTGGTCTTGAACTCCTGACCTCGTGATCCATTTGCCTTGGCCTCCCAAAGTGCTGGGATTACAGATGTGAGCCACCGCACCTGGCCAATCACTTTCTTAAGTCTAGAATATCAACAAAAGAAAAAAATTAAGCCAATCTTTTCTTTCTTTTCATGGCATATATACTAGTACCATGGCTACTGATGTGACATCATCAAATGTAAAATTGAGAAGAGATGCTTGGCAGCACACTCTTGCATAGTATATCTAGCACATGAATAAAATACACTAAAACAATATCAACAGCATAGATAACACTAATGATGAAGTAAAACTATTACAAAACTGTGACTTTCATAAGCTTTTTTAACATAATATATGCAATTATAAATTTATAAACTTTGTTTTTAACATGTTTAATTATACTTTATATGGTTTAAACAATAAATTTACTTAAATTCATTATGAATGAATTTAATAAATGAGTATTATGAAGTCATATAATAAATTCATTATTACAAATGAAATTATTATATAAAATCATAATTATACATAAAGTGAATATTATAAAAAGTAACTTTAAATAATGAATTTGAGAACTAACTCAAAATAAATCTGAACATGTATCGATTGGCTTTTGTGAACTAGTACATCTGAATCCAGCACACAGCTACATGATTTTCTTCATTTCTAAATGAAAGAAAGGTATATATAAAGTAAATTACTCTTTTAAAAAGAAATGAACACAAGTATGAAAAATAAATCACTTAAGACTGATGCAAGTATCAACATGCAAATAAAGTGGTTGAAGAGTCAACTCTGTCCACCTCCCCGCTGATGTATTTCTCAGCCTTCTCTGACTATTTACTGGCAAGCTTGTTTTTAAATTTAAATTCCTAAGGAGAAACAAAAACTTGTCTAATTCAGTGATAATAATAACATCCATGCCCAAATACATGTATGAGGCAATTTCCTTTTACCTCTAAAATTGATTTACAGGAAATTTACAAATCTTTGTATTGCCTTAGTTTACATAAGGAAAGGAAATTGAATTTAGATTATTGTACAAAGAGGATAATACTAGTAAATTTAGGGGCAAGGCTATATGGATATTTCATATATTTTTCTATATCAAATGCAAAATATTTTAAAATTCTTAGATGTCTAAGTAATGGAACATATTGGTGGATTATATGGATTGATGTTGGTGTGTTTGCTTTACTTTACTTGGGCTAATTTAAGAAGAGTGACCTTTGATTGTTAACTGAACTGGAAACACATTTAAATTTTCTGATAAATAGCAACCTAAATAGCACACCATGGCCTCTGACAGCATTCATGTGTTAACAGAAATGAGTGTGTGTTAACTGATGGAGGCTTTATAATGATTTCATCAGTAATTAGTAGGTAAATGAGACCCTGGGATAAAAGCCTGAAGGTTCCATTTGCCCCGTTACTCTTGATTGGCACAATGGCCCTGAACTCTAATCTAGTGAGAATGTTTCCTCAAAGAGCCCTTCTCTAGGCTATGCAGATACTAACACTCAGGCCTTGCACTTATTGTTTCCTTTGTGGTTAAAGACCAAGAGTGTGTTTTCTCTTTCTCTTTCTCTCTCTCTCTCTCTTTCACTATAACATTTACATTTTAGGATTTTTAACCTAAACATTTATTTCCATTTTTGTAAGTTAAAGCTTTGAATAATTTTAATGTTCAAATGTTTCTATAATTTACCTCTTTAAGTTCAGAATTTTGTAGTCCCTACCCTTCTTTTTATATACTTCATGTCCATAAATTGAGGACATTCCTTTTATTATGTTTTTGGCGTTAAGACTTCTAAACTTGTGAAATTTGAATTGAAATAACAAAATGGACTTAGGTTTTTTATTTCTTGCTAGTCACTTATAACAGCAGTGATTCTAAAATGGTAACACCAAAGCTGAACCATTTTCATTATGTGGTTTTATTTTATGGTTTAAGTACTTACAAAATTTAACTACCTTAACATCCCTTAAGAGGAGCCCATAAGAGTAATTTATTCCAGGTTTCAATTATTTCAAATCTTTAGTCAGGGAAGATTTTTGCCTTTTACATTGATTAAAATCAAGTAGTCTGCGTAATTACTTGGGTATCTGGATTTTATTGAAAAACTCTTCTGTTCTTGTAATATTAAGAACGTGTGTGTGTGTGTGTGTGTGTGTGTGTGTGTGTCCATTTCTACAGACAAACAAGCGAGGCTGAATAGGATTAAAGTGGAATCCTGTAGAATAATCTCAACGAGTAATTATTTCTTGCTATGATATGCCGTGGGGCAAGCAAAAGAAATAAATGACAAGATTTCTGTGTTTCCACTTTAAAGTCTTTGTATGGAATCTGCGTTAACTGTTGGAGGAATATAAAATTAATGTAGATTATAATATAATACAATGAATATGTATTACTATTATATGTCAAAATCTTAAATCCGAACATGCACTAATATGTGCTCTTGAAGTGATCCCAATCATTAATAATCCAGTTTTTCATAACCTTGCTCTTGCTTGCTTATCTACGCTGTAGCTACATTTGATTTCTTTCAATTCTCTAATAGTGCCATTCTTCTTCCCATCTTCTGGTCTTCAAAATTTGTTGCTCCTACATAAGTCATTCTTTTCATTACTTCAAACATCTTCTTTCCCTTTATCTTTAGAATTTTGCTCAATGAATTTATCTTAATTCTTCAAGTTTTCAGCTTTAAATGTCACTTTCCTATTTAGGATTTTCCTAACAAGATTCTACTAAAGTGTTCTAGTATTCTTTCATAACATCTATAATTAATTATTTGTATAAATAATAATGATGCATTTTCCTCACTTTACTACAAGCTCCTCTGAGGACCAAAACCCTTAGTGTATTATCTACTCCTGAATTTTTCAGTTCCTAAAACAGTGCCTGAAATACAGGGGGCATGGAGTCAATGTTGCCTAACTGAGTAAATGAATGGAAAGGTTGACAGTTACTAGAGACATTGAAGAGTTTGGGACAGAGGAAACATGACTTTAACCTCCAAACACCAGAGAGAGACTTCTACAAAGAAAAAGCAACATAAGCAAAATAGTAGTGGCAAAAATTAGAGTAAGACAATTTGGAAATAGTAAAATGAACTATCCAGAGTAGTGATATTAGGACTTAGTGGAAGAAAGATAAAATGGATATGCATTTTGCCGTGTTGGGTCAAAGGTCATTTTCAGAAAGCCAAAGAGTTTCTGCCAATTTTAGTTTTGAATTATGATATTCTCATCTTTTTTTTTTTAAAGAAAACCTCCTTTAAGATTTCTGAAAATAAAAACTATCTTCCCAGAGGAAACAGTATTTATTTAAATACAGCCAAAGTTCTTGACTCAGCATCAAAGTATTTCTTTTAGCAGGGTGATGACTAAAGCAGTTTCCTCTGATTAGGTAAACTGTCACTGCTGGCTCTTCTCTGAAAGTGCAATTAACCAAATCACACACAGGCCAGCACAGTTGTGCCAGCAAATCTAAAGAATACTGTTAAGTCCAGTTTCTCTCCGTTCCTGGCTGTGCAGATTGCCTGAATCTATATCCAAGTGTACGTTCCCCTAAATAGCAAATAATGCTTGCCCATCATGTGGTACAAGTTAAAAATAATTATTTTAGTACTGCTGATGCTGATAGATAAAATTTATTCTTCAGTTATCATCTCACAGTGACCATCCTAAATTCTTCCCATGTATGTATTAACTCCCTGAATCCTCCTAACCTCTCTCATGAAATGGCTATTTCTATTTTACAGATGAGGATGATTAAGTACAATGCAGTTAAATAACTTGTCTGAGTCATGTAGCTAATAAACCTCAAAACCAAAATTCAAACTCAGGCATTCTGACTTCTGAACCCACTTTCTTAAAACATCTTAATTGCTAAAGCAGAATGCTTATATTGCACTAGCAGAAAAATTAATAGTCATTGTAAGATCTGGAACAAAGATGTGAGATGAATAAAGGATTTTGTTTTTATTTCTTTTTTAATTGATAAAGCAGTGGTGTGAAGAGAAGGAGCTAGTTGGGACAGATGAAAAGGAAAGTGCCCTGTTAGAAGGCCATTGTATAGTTTATCACTGATATAAAGAGTTTCCCCAAAATGATAACAGTCACACCAGGTGTTGTGAAGATATAAGTCACAGGAATTTAGCTTGAAGGAACAGTGACATTGATTTCATGACAAAGATACAGGATGGATGTAGACAACACAGTTTTAATAGAGCAGAAGGCTAAATTTTATGTGTTCCTCTTGCTAAAGAAGAAATCGCTGCCTTGCAACTTCTGGAATTGTATTGGTACAAGCAAACCAAAATAGTAAAGAATAAACAAACAAAAAACTTTAACTGGAAGAAAATTTACTAGCATGAGTTTAGATGCTCTGGATGAATTGGGAAATGCTTTTGTGCTGTTAATTTTCAAACCTAAAACACCTTTCTTCAATTTGATAATCAATATTATCAGCAATAGCTTGACCTGGGAAAAATGAAGTGGTTTCGCACTGATTTGTGTCTTTTAGGAAACATGATTAGGACATTATTAGAAATTGAGTAGCCAGAATTCTGACAGTCTTTATTCTTAACACTAGAGACACATGAATATGTGCACAGCATCTAAGGCACAGTGAATATTAGTAGTATTAGTTCGGAGTCTAAGAAGACGTCTTTAGAATAATATTTCCTTATCCATAAAAGTGTTAAGTGATTCATTCACTCAACAAATATTATGAATCTTTTCCTGATTTAGGAACTGATAATATATTAGTGAACCAATAAAGAAACATAGAAAACATGTCTTCCATCATGCAACTTCCATTCTAGTGGGAAGACTTTATGAAAGTTGTTGATCTCATAACTGAAATATATTTATGTATATATATATATGTGTGTGTGTGTGTGTGTGTGTGTGTGTGTATATATATATATATAGTTTACTTGTCTCTAAATTATTTATGAAAAGAGGATTTCTTAAGTGTAGGAGATACAAGAATACAAAATCCAATTGAGGGCATAAGATGAGTAATGAATATATCTGCAGTACCATCATAAATAATACAGCTGTCCAAAATTTACTGAAGGGCAAGTTTATAAGGATTCTTCAGTTTCTGTTTTTTTCTAACGCAAATGAATTGGCTGTAGGCATTAGATTAAGTATGTAATTTTCTGTGCCGTTATGATCTCCGCCCAGTTTTACATTACCTTGAGGCATTAATAGCTATATTAGTCAGGGTTCAGTTAAAGAGACTGAATCAGTAGAAGACACCCATAAACAAATCTATTGCAAGGAATTGGTTTGTACTGCTGTAGCGGTTGGCTAGGCAAGTCTGTAATCTGCAGGACAGGCCAGCAGGAAGGGTAGAGTGGAACCCTTCTGCATGGGCTGAAGTTGCTCTAAACAGGTGAGAATTTATTCTTCCATCAGCGAAGCTTCAGCCCCATTTTTAAGCTCAGTCCTATCTTTCAACTGATTGAATCAGGCCTACTCAGATTATCTGGGTTAATTTCCCTTAATTGAAATCAATTGATTATGGACTTAATAGCATGGATAAAACATCTTCTCAGCAACTCCCAGATTGCTAACTAGGAGTTAGCTAACTAGGGATTGTTAGTCTATCCAAGCTGACTCATCAGAAGGACCATCATGATAGATTATGTGAAATGTGTATCTGATCTGGTGCATATTGTGCTATTATAGATACCCCAATTCCGTAGTCTGTTTCTTTAGGGTAAAACTTGAATTTTGCAATTTATAGATCCAGGGGAAATTCTCTTCTTTCATGCTTTAAAATATGTGGAAATCCTTAGGGAACCCATAGCTCCCCATTCTTGGAAAATAGTACAGACATTTTGACACGGATTCCTAGTCATTCAAATCAGCTTTTTTCCAAGAGACTTTGTATACAATCTTCTTATAATTAAGAATAGAAAAGTCTCTGAGAGGGAATATTGAGTTCACTCAACACGTTCTCAAGAACCTCAAACAGGAAAATTATTCTAATGCTGAAAGAAGTCAACTTTACAAAGTGCCTCATAGGAAAATAATTTTGAAATGCCTAAGCTAATTACTTATAATGCCACTCCTATGCCTGATAGCTGCGAGTACAGAACTATTACAAATATTATAGTAGAGTAAGGTCTTCTGATCAAAACGTGCTGACTCCAATAGAGTTACTGAGCTTCACTGTTACGTGAATAAGAAATATTTATTGAGGATCTTCCTCTGTGCCAGGCACTATTCTAGGCTCTCATGATGCATCGATGAGTAAACAAATATCAAAAGTTCCTGTTCTTACGGTACTTACATTCCAGCAATGTAGGCTGGCGATGACAAAACATAAACAATAAGTATACCAACTAGATTTTAAAGCAAGTTAAAGTGTGGTAAGTGTTAAGGAAAATAATTGATCAGGTTAGGGGGGTGGAGTGTGACAGGATCTATTGAAATTTTAGGTGCAGTAGTCAGATTTGCCAAGGTGATATTTGAGAAAAATGTGGAGGCCTCAATAAATAAGCCATGCATCTATCTGGAGGAAGTGCTTCTAGCTAAGAGCATTAGCAGTATGTTGATAAACAGTAAGAAACCACTAGGGCAGAACAGACAGAGCAAGGTGAGAGGTGCAGGGAATGAGATCAAAGAGGCAATTGGAAGCCAGATTGTGAAAGCCCTTGTAGGCTGCTATAAAATTTGTGTCTTTAATTCTGACATAATATAGGAGATTAGACAGTTTTGAACAGGACAGTACCAGGATCTGAATTCTATTTTAATGAAATAATTGAGGATGTTCTCTTAAAAAAATAGTAAGGTGCAAAAGAGTAAATGGGAAAATAATTTCAAGCTATTACAAAAAAGCAGGCAAATGAAGATGGCAGGCTGGAACAAGAAGAGAGTGGTGGTAGAGGAGGAGGGATGTACTTATATCCCAATTATGTTACAAAGGTGGTGCAATATGATTCTGTGCTTTTGTCATATGATTATTTCACAGGTTACTTGTTGTCCAATGTCATGAACCTCTGCTCTAAATGTCTTACAAATATGTGTCCTCCTGATAGATTCCTTTTTCAAGCAACTGTGCTATATACTTTTGAAACCACATATTAGAACTCTAATTTTTCATTGCCTCATATGGTCTTCAGATATTAGAGACCATGCAGAGACTCTTGTTGAGTCTGTTGAAGAAATTGGACCACATTTGTATTATTAGCTGCTGCTTTAATAATTTACACTGTGTAGTGTTGAGGATTTACTAATTCTTTTTTGTTTTATTTCCCCCACCCTTGGATCATTTAAATATCAAATTTGGCACAATAAAATGGTACCTTTGGAGGGTTTCACTGTGATCTCCCCTTATAAAACAATTCCACATAGTGTCTTCCAAGGATTTTTTTAATTGTAGGGCGAGATTTACTGGTACATTTTTTCAATATAATCTTCAATGTTATTACCAAACTAATGCCATTTTTAAATGTAGAAATCTGAAAATTGCATCTTCAATATTCCTAAGATTTAGAATCAGGGGATATAGGAAGAAAAAAATCTTATAATGACGTGTTTATCTGTCTAAAGTGTACAAATAAGTAAGGATTGTACTATTCTAAATAGGATCCCTTTCTTTGTTTCAAGATGAGTAAAAGTTTCTCAAAATAAGAGGCTCTAGAATGGCTCCTATCAAAAAAAAAAAAAAAAAAAAAAAAAAAACAAGTGTTGGCAAGGATGCAGAGACATTGGAACCCTTGTGCACTGTTCAGAATGTAAAATGGTACAACTGCTGTGAAAAACAGTATGGCAGTTCCTCAAAAAATTAAAATAGAATTACCATATGGTGCACCAATTCCACTTTTGGGTATAGACCCAAAAGAGTAGAAAGCACTATCTCAAAGAGGTATTTATACACTCATGTTCACAGTTGCATTATTCACAACAGTTGAAACATTGAAGCAATCCAAATGTCCATCAGCAGATGAATGAACAGGCAAAATGTGGCACTTGCTTTCAGTGAAATATCATTCAGCCTTAAAAAGGAAGGGGATTCTGACACATGCTGCAACATGGATGAACCTTGAAGATATTATACTATGTAAAACAAATCAGTCACACAAAGATAAATACTGTGTGATTCCACTTAAATGAGGAAGGTAGATAGAGCAGTCAACATAATTGAAACTAACAGAATGGTGGTTGCCAGGAACTGTGTGAGGCAGTAAGAGAGAATTATTGTTTAGTGGGTGCAGAATTTCAGTCTTTAAGATGAAAAGAGTTTTGTGGATGGATGATGGTGATGGTGGAACATTAAGAATGTATCTAACTCCACTGAACTGCACACTTAAAAATGGGTAAGATGGTAAATTTTATGTTATGTGTATTTTACCACAATAAAAATAATATTTAAAATATGAGGCCCCCAGATCAAGGTAACTGAGACCTAAATGTTTTGAAAGGGCTTGGAATTATCATTTTAAACCTAAGGTTTTTTAGTTCATTGATTCATGATATACACAGGTTGCAGAGCAGCACTGTTTATTTTGCAGAATCTCATGCTTGCTGCTAAGAATGTACACCTGATAACATGAAAATATGAATAGGCTTTAGAGTAAGACATTGTTTCACAGATACTAAAACTATTCTGAGTTAATCCTATTATGAATGCATAAAGCATTAGGTTTGTGCAAATGTAATTGCAGTTTTTGCCACTGAAAGTATTTCTGTGCTTTATTACGGAAATCTAAAAACCTTAACATGTTACTGTGAACGCTGAAATTTCAGATTGATAGATGATTGGCTAACGTTTGATGCATAATAGCACCCATCCAGAAGAGAAGACACATATATTTTCTTGCATTTCACATGAGATAATGTTATTTAAAGTAGACAACATCATATGTACATATAATGATTAAGGCAAAAATATCCCTCAAACCGTATTTCCTTACCCTATGTAGGTTTTATGTTAATTTACCTTTCGGTTTCATTCTAAATCACTGCTACCTCATGTTACTATCCCTTCTTTTCTCTTATTTTTAAATTCTTGGAAACTTTTTGGATGCTATTTATCCTAAGCTATTCAGAGATTTTCCCTGACCTAGTGAAACACATTTTTACCGGGATCCTGTATGGCATGGCATCTCAAGCCCCGATAGTCAAGGAACTCCTTTCCAGTTTTACTATCCAAGAAGCAGGAAATGACTCTAGTGCCTATTATCACACATTGAGAAATAAATTTTATTGGCAAGACATTGCTGAGGCATGCTACTTCTCTTCCCCATTCAAAACAGTAGTAAAAAATACGAACTTGAGAGGAAGAAGGAAAGAAATGATTCAACTAAATTTATTTTTCCTCCATTAAAGTCACCTCCATAGTGACTGATTGGAAAATATATCTAACTGCAGCTCACCAGAGGCTGAATCTATTATTGTGAAATGATGGTACTGTTGGATTCTGCCCAGGTATTTTCTACCATCTCTGGAAATCGGCAAGTGCCTATGGGTGCCAAGCTAATGATAGACAGTTCTTCTATCCAGCAATGAGGGTGTACTCAGAGGTCAAGAGAGGAGTGATGGTGTAGAGGCTAGCTCTGGCTATGGCAGTCCCAATAAAGCACCGGCACACATGATCTTTAAAGCACTTGTTTGTTTACAAATAGCATTTTAAGATGTTTTAGCATGTATCCAAGGTTATGGTGCAAATGTGAAATACAATAGTCAACTTTTTCTATAGCTTGTGTCTTCAATGGATATATTCAAAGACAACTCATATTTACTTTTTCAACATTTCTTTTTTTTCTTCAAAGATCCTTGTCTATGTGTGGAGATTATTTTTGCAAAGAACTATGCAGTAAACTTATCCTCTACACAAATGTGTAGGCTATTATTTGGTTTTCTTCTGGTGTCCTTAAACTTATGATTTTTAAAAAATTGATATGTTTAATAAAACTTTGTAAAGGGTGTTATTGGGAATTGTCCCTCAGACCAAACACATCAGTTTGACTTGTTTTAGAAAATCAATGAATTTCTTTCTTACTCAAAAATATTTTGTCTTTCTGGAAGAGATGCAGCAGTCAGGATGGTAGAGAGAGATCCTTCCTACACTTATGTCAGCTTGACTTGGCAGGCAGCGTTGGTCAAGGAATACAACTGTCCTTTGCCTTTGCTAAATATGCATAATTAAGGACCAATTATACATGGCATTGTTTTGTAGCAGGCTCCTCAGCTGGGTTTTCTTTATTATAGTTTCATGCCATTTTCCTATTTTGATTAACAAAATGCCTTGACTTTTTATCATTCTAATGAGGAGGTTTAAAGAAAGCATATCTGTAAGAATGATACATGATTATTAAACTTGGAAAATTATCTCATGAGGGAAATACATTTAATGTATATTTTCATTAATTCCTTTTACATGCATAGTAAGAAATGACTTAGTATAACATTAATATTACCTATTTAGGGTCAGGGCGGTGATGCTTAGCTCCAGTTACAAGTTAGAAACTGCTTGGAAATTTTGTTGTTATCAGGTGCTCTCAATTTCTCATTTGTTTGTAGTATGTGCTATATGATCATTCTTTTAATATTTCTCACTGTTCATCCTGTGAACCCACATTGTGATCACATGAAGTTTCTGAATAAAACCACAGTTTATCTAGACAACTAGCTGAATGACATATTAGACCAGTCAATAATGTGAAATTTCACAAGATGCTAGGGTGATAACTTTAAATTTTACAAGTTTATATCTTACTACATTGACAATTAGAGTCAGAGAGCAGCTCCCTTTACAAGCTGCTCCTGACAATGTTCCTGAAATGTTGGTAGAACCTACAATATGCCCTCAGTTAACACCCAGTTTTTGAACGGTTCTGTATGAAGATACTGCCATACTAAAGATAAATTTATGAGCTAATAATCATTGGCTTCCAATGAAAATATTTGCAAAATTTGGCATTTTTTATTTTAAAAGATTTCTAACGAAGATCCAACTATAATGTTTTCTTTGCTAAACTATAACTCAATTAAGAGATCTTACTGAAAACAAGTTTGTTTGATAATCATACTACAACATACACACACAAACATTTTTTAAAGGCAATGAACAGAATAATATTGTGAACATTAATGCTTGAGAAATCAATTATTATGGCATAATTTACAATAGATTGAATAACGTTAAATTTTTCATTAGATTCTGTAAGTTAAAATGGCCTTAAAGTGATTTCAACTCAAATGGAATATTTTGCATCACATATGTCTAGAATCTGAAGTAAAATATGTCCTCAGGAAGAAGTTACTCTCTGTTGACATCCTTCTGTGTGATTTTTTCTCAGACATATAGAGTTGCTACGTTAGATCTAGCCTTTGCATTCATTCAGATTCAAGTGCAAGAAGCAGCAGTTCCTTTTCCAGAAAACTTAGTAAAAGCCTCATCATGCTTCGTTTGTTTTGACTGGCAATGTACCCATCTGTGAACTTCTCACTGTGGACAGGGAATGCAAATCTGATGGCCAGACCCAAATCAAGTGCCCAACCCTGGGCTCAGAAACATAAGCATCATTATAGTAAATAGGATAAATGGATGTGGTACAAATTATCAGAGTAGGAGTCATTTTTCAGATCACTTGAAGGACTTGACATAGATTAAATATGAGCGCTATCAATTTGCCAATTTGCAAGTTGACAATCAGTGCAAGAGGAAATCTTATCAAGCTAGGAGACTCAGTTACACAACTGTACTCAGCACCAATCAGTAAACGGTAGCCCTCTTCAAATACTTGATTTATTAGACCAACATATTATGTAGTGGTCACCTCTACTATTGTAGGTAAATGTCAAAAGTAAAAGTGGCCTTTGATGGCTAAGTTCCTCAGGAGCACAATGAAACTTGAGTAATAAAGATTTAATGAAGATTCTGATACACACTATTGATACAAACTTTATTAGATAGATCACACAATGTAGAATTATTATTATAGGAATGACGGGTAAGATTTAGATAATAACCCTTTGGAAATAAAATTGATATTACAGTATTCCATGTTGTCCTGAGAACAATTTCATTAGGTAGACTGAGAACATTTTTCCTATTCAAAAGTAATCCAGGGTTGAAAGAGGCCAAATCACTTACTAGGATTGTGTAGATAAGATGTGTAAGATCTTGCAAACTGTCCTATGCTATATCAAGTATTTTTGCAGATATTCCACTTTGTCTTTCACAATAATACCAATTTTACTTGAATAATGTGGGGGAATTTATTTCTTCCAAAACTTTTCATTTTCAAGTACACTTTTATCATGTATTAATGTCTAATCTTCATTCCAAAGAAGTGAATGCAGTAATCTATAATTATTTTAAATATAGGAATGTATAATTTTTTTAAAATGTGGAGACTACTTTCTGTATAAGCTTTATAACCCAAAACAGCAGGATTACACAGTAGAATATGAGAAGAAATTTGTATTATAAGTAAATATAAAAGCCTATATTAAAGATGGTATGAACATAGAGTGAACCTGACTTGTGAATAAATAGAAATGCAATGAAATAGAGGTCAAGGTAAAGACAGAATTTGAAACATGGTGAAGAGGTATATGTCACATAATGTTGGGACAGGTATTTGTTGTCTTGAAAAAATAAAGCTAACCCTTGCTTCACTCCTTACAACAAAATACAAAATACCTTTCAAGTGGACCTAAACTTAAACAATCCAAGGAAACAGGTATCTACGCAAATTACAAGAGAATGGCTAACAACTCGGAGTGGGGAGTATGTACATTAAACAAATTAAAAACCCAGAAGTATTAAAGGAAATTACTAATATATGTGATAACATATGAAATAAACATTTCTACATAAAAATAGAATTAAGAAAATTAAAAGACAAATTAGAAAGATATTTGAGACATCCCTTACAGAAAATATGTGTCACATACTATTATATGTAAATATTATAAAAATATATAATGTATTTGTCACTACATATAAATAAATAAATTTTAAAACTAAAACTTTAATGGAACATTTTACCAACTACAAGAACAAATAGGTTACAGAAAAATGTTGAAAGGTAGTCTACTCATAATTAAGAAAATTACATCAATGAGATTTCATTTTTCAACTGTTATGTTGCTAAAATTTTAGTGTTTTGCAGGAGTATTGAGATATAGCCCTCAAGTCTTGGTAGAAATATAAAAGGCAAGCACCGTTTTCTTTTATGAAACTAAAACTATAAATATACTTGCCACAGTACTTAGGCATAAAAATATTCATTCTCGCATTGTCTAGTAACTGAAAACAAGGATCAGTTAAATAAACTGCTATATGCATATGATGCACCACTATAAAAATAAAGAAAATGCATGGGCTGATAAGGAGCATAATCCACATGTATTGTTAAAGGGGTAAAAATTAAACTTAGAGAATGTGTTTCCATGCACTTCCTGGCTTTCAAAAGTAAATGAATATAGAATATTTCCAAACGAGGTTATACAGTTGGCAGCAGCTAACATATCTATGGTTACCTAGATTATTTGTTCATAATATTTGATTTTTTTTAATTTTACTATATACACATGTTACTTCTTCAGCTAAGTAGTACCACTTCTAATTTTTAGAACAGATTATTGTGGGGGGAAAATGAACTCATATGCCTTTTATTGTACACTTCAAACTCTGGGCCAAGAACCTAGTTTACTCTTAGTTCCATCCTAAACATTTCTTTGAAGAATTCTGAAAATGTGATAAGAAAATGATGTTAGGTTAAACTGCTGATAGCAGAAGCTACTTAAAATATATGGGTGTGTGATTTTTTTCCTTCCAACACATCCTTAGACAGCTTTCTGGCCTGCACTGAGGCCTGCAAACAAGACCACATGGTCTCATTACTGAATGCCCAGTTGGTTTCTAAACAAGGATCTGTAACTGGTGTGCCAGCTTCCACCACTCTGCTTCAGTTCCCATTGCTCATCAATAAACCATGATGTGCTATACAGAACACTGTGCCTTGAGGCCAACCTGTCAATGATAGTAGACAATAAAAAAGTATATGTGTTCACTAGATCATTGCAGAGAAAGTCCAGGGAAAAGGCTCAAAAAAAATTTCCCCAGAGGACTATTTCTAACGTCAAGGCAGCAACAAAATAACCAAAAAGAGAGAGAAACAGGGAGAGAGAGACAGAGAGAGAACACAGAATAACAGGAGAATATACAAATATACATATAGTTTTAAATGGTGGTCATGAAAATGAATGTTTGTGGTTTCATGTGCAGTTTGCTGCACTTCCCCATCCCACGAGAGTGAACAGAACAAACCAGTCTGAGTGTGCTGCCTGAAAGTATCCAAAATCAGATGACGCTTTCTGTTTCTAAGGATATAAAGGTGGTACTATTAGAAGAACACGGTTATAGGAGGCTTACAAAGTAAAGGATTCTATAGATATCCTAACTCACCTTCTCCTTACCAACCTCAATAGTTTACTTTCCTTATTTATCAAGGAAAGTTATGTGCAACTGAACTAGATTATACTTTACTACTTAAATATAGAAATGTATCATTTTAATTTACAATTTTAGTAGCATATTTTTGTTATTTAGATGGATTTTTTTCTGTGTTTTAAATTATTTCATTATTGGACCTTTTGTCTAGACCATCCCCCTTAAAGTGGTTCTCAAAAGGCAATTAGAATTTTTTTCTGATTTGATAGATGAGGTGTCTACCTCATAACCAAATTGAATTGCTGCCAGATAGCTGAACTATACTGACTGAAGTGGAAACGTAAAAAAGTCCTTCTCCTCTATAACTATACATTTTAAATAGAATGCTATTTTATTTTTTACATTCAATAAACATTTATTCATCACTTATGTAGCAATGTGAAAAATGAAAGGGGTACCAGAGCAAAGAAATTTCTGCACTTGAAGAGTTTAACTTATAGCCAATGAATATTTACCAAAAAACTTATAATCCGGTGTGTCATATTTACTATAGAGTTTAACTTATAGCCAATGAATATTACCAAAAAAATTATGATCCCATGTGTTATTTTTACTATAGCTGTAAGTACAGGAAGCATTAGATTGACTATGAAAAGGGCAAACCATTCCAAGAGAGGTTAGGAAAGGAAGCCCCAGTTAAGCAGAGCTGGGCAGAATAAAGGGAATTCCATCAGAGACAGAAGCTGAAAGGCATTTTAAGTGAAGTATGAATAGCATGGCTAGGACTAAGGGTGTTTAGGAGTCAACAACCCTCTGGAAAGGCTGGCTATAGCTAGATAATCAAGAACCTTTCAGATTTTGCAGAGAAAGTGCAAATTAATGTTGAAGACATTCCCGATTGTAAATTGGAAAGTGAATTATTTGGTGGGCACTTCTTAATTCTTGAAAGAGTAACTGATAGATTGCAGTTAGAGAGTTGAAGTCAGTGTTGAAATGAAGATCTGACTTGATTCATGGCTTTAAATTATTTTTGTAAGTCATTTTTGCAAGACAATTTGGCTAGGACCTGGGACTCTGATTCAAGTTCTGACTCTATCACTTTCCAGTTGTGCAAACTGGACAGTTTTCTAATTGCTGAATCCTTTATCTCTTCATTCATAAAACAAGAGTAATGTCTGGACCTGCCTTGTAGGGAACTGATAGGAATAAATGAAATAATCTATGTAAATGTGAGGCACAGTTCTTGCCACATGCACTGTGGACTCTACTGAAGCAGAGAAGAGAGACCGTTTTTCTCTAGCATTACAAGTAACTGGGAAAGACAAACTATCAGTGCAGACAAGTATACTTTTGCTATATTTGAAGAAAATATGTGAGTGACAGCATAATTTTAGGCAAAGAAAAAAGGTCTTATATTTGGAAAAAGTTTTCCTTTGTAGATATTAATATGCTTGACTTTCCATGTTTCTGTGTTTGTTTACTGTTTGTTTTACTTCTCGGAAGTAAATACAATTCAGCACAACAACAATTATTTTACCTCCCAAATACCTGCATCTGCTTTTATACAGATTGCTTATCCTTCTCTCTACAGGCTACAAAATATGCCCTTTTTTCTTTGTTCATAGAATGTAATAGCAAGCAATAAAGCAATCCAAAAAAAAAAAAAAAGTAGGTCTTTTCAAATGTGCCTTATGCATTGTGCGGAGTGACCTGGTGCTACTCAGTGTCTGAGGCATAGATGTAGCCTGCTCTCTCTGTTTGTGAACCACATGCATCGTTGGCAATAGGAGTCAATGGGTCCTTTGAGAGGCACTCATGTGTATACCCAAGCAGAGCTGTAGTTAAGTCTATTTTCATCCTTGCCTTTGGAGCAGCTGTCACAGATTTCAACCACAGAAAATAGGAAACAAATTAAAAAATGGGAGGTGGTTATTATTTTATTCTTCTACTTGCTTTTGTGCTAAATAAACTGATTGCAAATATCAATTGTTGCAGGTAAAACAAATTTCCGCCCTAACATAAATGCCCAAGGAATTTACTTTCCAAAGCTTAGTTTGAAAAGGTAAAAGAAAATGTATTTTCTAAATGTTATTCAACCTACTTACAGGATGGATAAGGAGTATGCTATTTTAAAACTTGCCTTTTTTTCATATTTTACAAAATTCAATGGGAATACCAGTTGTTTAGGAAAAATAAAAGTGTCTCTGGAAAAGATGCCCATGTGGATTTATGCCAAAACCAGAAAGAAATTGATATCTGCATCAAGGAACAATATTTTAAGAATTCATGAATTTCCTTTTACTTATTCATTTGCAAAGGTTAAATGTGAGTTGTTTTATGCAATATGTTGTGCTTTGAGCGGTCTCAAGTGACTATGTTGGTTGAGCTCATCTCTCTCATGTGAATTGCAATGCAGGAAACAAAAGGGAAAAAACTTCATTGCAAAGATATAGTACTGAGGTCAATTTGAAATAAAAATGTGTCTATTTGAAATTGCTTTTGAAATGCAAAATATTATTTCAGTTATTGGTGTCCTTACATGGTCTCAAGTCACCATGTTCTGAGATAGTGGCATAGTGTGGTGGAATGAGCATTAACCAAGATGATAATGATTTTAATTGTAATATTGGGTTTGTCATTTTTTATCAATATTACATGTTTTAAAGCAGTATTTACTCAACAGATGTTTACTCTGAACCCACTACATGTGGGCAGATTAATATTAGATGCTAGATAACAAGACAAAGTCTCTATTTCATTGACTAAATTAAAATGAGGGAAGTAGAGAAAGAAATTGTCAAAGTCAAGATAATTTCATAGTAATATATACTGTGCAGAAAGTAAATTAAGGAATGACTAGTGGATAGGTATTTAGCGACAGCATCTCTAAGGAGCAGATAACTTGATTATGTCCTTGGATATATCACTTAGCTCAATGAGATCAGTTCTTAGGAGTAAAATGAACAAAACAGCAATTGTCATGCATACCGCATAGAATATTTTTAAGGATAAAATCTAATGATAGACTTTAAAACCTAGTTCACTGTATCTAAGTAATATATTATTTATATAATATATCAATAATATTTGTATTATATAAAATATATGATTATATATATATATATATATATATATATATATATATACTCAAATAAATATGTAAAGAGCTATAGAAATAAATCCCAACACTATTAAGCAGGCAACTTTATTTGTAGAGGAGGAGCTGAATTTACTTTGCCAAATTATTATTCCTTTTCCTATTTTCTGTGATAAGCCTTTAGACCACCATGTTAATTACAACATAGCAGTCTCTCTTCACTAATCTATGAGCTCTGGATTCAAAGAACCCAATTTGAACTCAAAGCTCTGCTGGTTATTATCTGTGGATCCTTAGGTACTTAACCTCTGTGTGAAGTAATCGGAAGATTCTTTTAATTTCAACTTTTAAATTGCTTGGAACATAGAGCTTGCATTCAACTTACTCTGCTACTCAGAATTAGCACTAAATAAAACTAGTTATCATTGGTTTTGTTGCTATTGGTGAATGTTTTATTAGTGGAGACCCAACTCTGCTCTCTGATAAAGATAGCATTAAGCCACTGAGCATTAGATACTTGATGCAGTGTAGTTCTGCTGTGTGGAAGTCTTCAGCCTGAATTATACTTTCTCTAAACTTTGCTTTCCAAAATTACAAATGTGCACTTCAAAATGTCCATCACTACTACCACCCACTCACCCTTAACGCACATGTACCCATCCTCCACACAACAGGCAAGCTAGTACTTTAAAGACATTTTGTGTCCACATTCAGTGGGAAACAATCCAACTCATGTTTTTAAAATACTGGCTTGCCTGTTGAAATTTAAAATACTTTAAAATTTCCTCCAGTACCTATGAGGTTCTACATCATTTGGCCTTTGCCAGACTTGGACCTCATTCACTTTTCAAAATGGGCTATTGTTTTTGTTTTAACATCTTTCAAAACGCCAAAGTCTTTTCCAACTCAGGACCTTTGAACATGCCATGTCTTCTGCTGAAATATTCAGATAGCTGTATCTTCATTCCTCAGATTTCAGCTTAAATATGACTGTCTTGGAAAAGCCTTTATTTCTTGATACTACACCTCCAAATGAATCCCTTGTTGTATGATTGTGTGAATGTCTTGTTTGTTTCTGGCACCGTTTGCAATTATTCTATTTTTCTATTCCTTCTGTTTCTTATCAGATTCCTCCCATTTGACTTTCAGCTTCAACAGGCTAAAGATCATCTTATTTGTTTTTGTTATTTGAACCTGTAGTAGAAGTACAATAAATATTCCTTACATGAGTGGATGCATGATTATTACACACTATGCATATAATAAACATGATTTTCCTAGCTTTTGGCAGATACTTAAAGCAATGTTATTTTCCTTCTTTCAAAGTTCAATTAGAAACGAGGGCATGCTTTCTTTGTCTTAAAGGAGACATGCAGTGAAGGGTCAGTGCACATATTCTTGTACCACCTTAGTTCTTTTCTCTGTCCCCACACTCTACCTCCACATTCTTTTCTTCTCTTTTTTTCTATCTCTACTTTTTTCTCACTCACTCCTTTTCCTGATATGGAGGAAATGAAGCTTATGAGAAATGTTATCTCTTAGATAATAGAAGCTTTATTATTATATGAGAAGATCACCTTAAACATAAACATCTATACTATTTCTGTTTTAAGGTGTATTTGTGCTACTTGTTTATTTATTGCACATGTAACATATTTCTATATCATTAAACACATTTATTGAACATCTATTGAATAGTATACTTAACACTGCTCTAGATAATAGAATTTTTTTAGTGATGAGATACATAAGCCTTGTTCTTATGAAGCTTATATTCCACTGAAAGGAGATAACATGTGATATGTATTCATATAAATATACGTGAGTTCAGATTTTGAAATATGCTAGATTAAAAAAGAAAATGTCAGTAATATTACTCAGGAACCAAGGCTGTCAACATTATAGATGGAATCAGATAACAATGTTAGGGACGAATTTTGTGGTATAGTGACATTTTTGTTGAGACCTAAAGATGACCAGGAACCAGTTCAGCAGAGACAGGAGTGGTGGGTTTCAGACAAAAGAGAATGCCATTTGCAGAGACAAAGATGAGCTTGGGCTGTAATTTGAAGAGAAAGACCGACATTTCAGAGTAGTGATCCAAGAGGAAACTGGCCCAAATTGTGGTGTAAGACAAAGTGTGAAGGATGCTGCAGGAAACGAGAAGGAATTTTCATTTTATTCTCAACATGATGGAAAGTCATTTAAGTTATAAGCAGAGAACTAAGTCTGATTTCTATTTTAAACCAAAATAGAAATAATTCTGGTAATTCTCCGGAGAATACAGTATAGAGAAAGAGGAGCACAGAGGCAAAGAGACTTGTTAGGAGGCTATTGGCATGGTCCAGGTGAGAGATGAGGGGTGATTAAGGAGTGATAGATGGTGGCAGGAAGAGAAGTAGTGGTAGATTTTGTTGACTGGGCCAAGAATACTTGGTGATTGAATGGATGTGTGAAATGCAGAAAGGAGGGGTTGGAACAGGGAATCAAAGATGACTCCTAAATTTTTGGCTTGCAAGGTGAGGTAGAGAAAAGTATTCTCTAGTGAGATCTGGTATATATGTATTAGTCCATTCTAATGCTGCTAATAAAGATATACCCAAGGGGTATGTTTATAAAAGAAAGAGTAATTTATAAAAGAAAGAGATTTAATTGACTCCCAGTTCCACATAGCCAGAGAGGCCTCATGATATGATGAAGGGCAAGGAGTAGCAAAGTCACATCTTACATGGCAGCAGTCAAGAGAGAGCTGGTGCAGGGTAACTCCCATTTATAAAACCATCAGATCTCATGAGACTTATTCATTACCACACCAACAGTATGAAGAAACCACCCCCATTATTCAGTTATCTCCACCTGGTCCTGCCTATGACATATGGGATTATTACAATTCCAGGTGAGATTTGGGTGGGGACAGAGCCAAACCATGTTAGAGGGGTTGGGGAAGGGAATTAAGGATGACTCCTAAACTTTTGGTTTGCAAGATAAGATAAAGGATTCTGTCCTTTAGTAAGATTTACTATGTTTGTGTATTGGTGTCAGTCAAGGAAGTCATGATATCCTTTTATGGACATGTAAGCCTGAGACACTATTTATACATCAATATGTATATAGTTAATATTTATTTGTAAACCTGTAGCTGTTTCTGAAATATAATGCAAATATTTACAATTTACTTTTTATTTTATTTAAAGATCTTAAAATGTTTTAATGTTTAAACATGAATTTGGGGGGCTGTATGCTGAATTGTCTAAATGCCCTAAGAATATATTTTTTTAGTAAAGATAAATATTTAATTTTATAACTTACAATCATTATTTATGTAATATTAAATCTCAGAATACATGTGTTTCCTACATGGCATAATATTATCTTTTAAATACCTCCATTGACATTTGTTGCATGTAGCTGAAACACAATGCAATATAATAAGCTTGCCTGCAAAATTCAAAACACACAGTTAGAAAAAATGTTACTTCATATTAACTGTGTGCCACACTGAAAAATAAAATGTTGGACTTGTGATTTCTGGTCTGGCATGTAAGGAACTTAGAAGTTGCCACTGCATCCTAATAAGGAGTAAAAAGCTGGGGGGAACAAAAAAGGAAAAATCAACAACTCTTCTTAGATTTGTCACAGAAGATAGGTCACAGGGCAAACCACCACCCCCAAAATTAGAGACATACACAGGCAGATACAAACAGGAACAACTAACCGGAGCAAAAACCTCAGCAGGGACCCAGTGGCTGGACGGAAAAATATGAACTGTAATTGACAAATTACTGGAGGCTCAGTGTGCATGTCTGAGAGAGAAACACTCCTTAGGACCCTGTGATAAGGACCATTCACCTCCTATGATTTTTACCTCCAGGAGCTCTACCAGGTCCTCACTATTGAAAATGGGCCGGGCGCGGTGGCTCACGCCTATAAGCCCAGGACTTTGGGGGACCAAGGCGGGGATCACGAGGTCAAGAGATCCAGACCATCCTGGTCAACAAGGTGAAATCCCGTCTCTACTAAAAATACAAAAATTAGCTGGGCATGGTAGCTCGCGCCTGTAGTCCCAGCCTACTCAGGAGGCTGAGGCAGGAGAATTGCTTGAACCCAGGAGGCGGAGGTTGTGGTGAGCCGGGATGGCGCCATTGCACTCCAGCCTGGGTAACAACAGCGAAACTCCATCTCAAAAAAGAAAGGAAGGAAGGAAGGAAGGGAGGGAGGGAGGGAGGGAGGGAGGGAGGAAGGAAGAGAAAATTCCCCTCAGGCTTCTGACAGGGGGAAAAGAAAAGGAACCATTGTGAAATATGCCAGAGCATTCTATTCCTCTTAACAAGGCCTGCCATCAAGAGTAACTCTTTTTATCAGGACCTAACCTATGGGGGGGGGTTCATCAGAGCCTAACTGAACTTGGGCAAAAGTCATACCCAACTCTAGCCCACTTAAGGGTCGAAAAAATTTGAAAAGAATGAGAAGCACTGGTGAAGTTCACAGTCCAAGGGCACAGACTCACCAAAACACTGAGACCTAATTACAGGAATATAGACTGCCTCCTCTCCCCACACACCTTACCACCAAAACACTGAGGCCGATTTACCTGAGGCCCTTTCACCTAATACATCATATCCAGTTTCAACAAAAAACATACTGAAAGGCAAAAAAATCACAGTTCAAAGAGACTGAACAAGCATCAGAACTAGAATCAGATATGGGTGGGATGTGGAATTATTAGACCAGGAATATAAAACAACTATGATTAATATGCTGTAGACTGTAATAGAAAAACCACACAGCATACGAAAGTAGATAGATAATATGAGCAGAGAGATAGAAATTCTAAGAAAGTATCAAAAAGAAATGTTAGAGGTAGAAAACATTGTAACAAATTTTGCTTCTGTTCCTTTCTCTCCTTCTCCAGGTATTCCCATTTCACATATGTTACACTTTTCATAGTTGTCCCATAGTTCTTAGATATTATTTTCTATTTTTTCAGTATTTTTTCTCTTTGCTTTCAGTTTTGAAAAATCCTGTTGTCATATCCACAAGCCAAGAAATTATTTCCTTATTCATGTTCATCTACTGATGAGCCCATCAAAAGCAGTCTTCATGTGAAGCATTAATGACTGAGAATCTCCCACCAGTTAATGTCAGTCATCAAACCACAGATGCAGGAAGTTCAGAGAACACCAAGCAGGATAAATAGAAATGATATGTTCAAAATTTAGAAAACCAAAGGAAAAACCTGAAAGGAAGGGAGAGAAGACGACATCTTACCTGCCAAGTTAGAATTCTGAACTCTGCAAAATTATCCTCCTGAAGTGAAGGAGAAATAAAGATATTTCCAGACAAATAGGAATTGAGAAAATTTGTTGTCAGTAGACCTGTCTTGCAAGAAATTGTTAAAAGAATTTATGTAGAGAGAAGGAAAATGATACTGGTCAGAAACTCAGATCTAGATAAAGAAAGCATAATTTCCTGTGTTCTACCGCAAGTAAATATCTAAGATAATGTATATGTAAATTAGCCTGATTTAGCCATTTCACAATATATGCATATTTAAACATCATGTTGTACATCAAAAATATACACATTTAATTTTCAATTTAAAATAAATAGATACAAAAGTATGCACATCATAGAATAAATAAGTGAAGGTAAATTTAAAAATTTATTTTGCTTAATTCTTAATTGATAAACATTTAACAGTTTGTTTAAAATAGCAAAAATTTATTTATGTTTACATATAAGTGAAACTATAGTCGATCTACACATATATGTCTATATGTTTTTATATGTAAACAAAATGAATGACAACAATGTTAGAGTGATGGGAAGGAGGAATAGGTAATATTTTATGATTATACTTGCATTACTGTACTTGTAATACTATAAAGTGGTACAGTGTTATTTGAAAGTTAACTTGGATTAGTTGCAAATGTATGTGGCAAACGCTAGCACAATCACGAAAAAAAAGTTTTAAAAAACAAAAAAAGTCAAACTGATATTAAGAAAAGACAGAAAATAAAATCATATAAAATGCTCATTTAAAACCACAAAATAACATCACTAAAAGTATGATATGTTTATCTGAAGGCAGAAGTATGCTGGTAAATAGTTAACAACTGGTTCTCGGGGCAAAAGCCCTGATTTGTAATGTTTACTGATTTTCATGTGAATACTCTCAAAATTGAGGCTATCAATGTATCAGCACAAATACGGAACTGGGAACAGATTATTGGGAGCATTTGTTGTGTTCCAAGTGTTAAGTCCCAATTGCGGGAAACAATGGCTCACTTGGGGCCGGTTTGTGAGACTCCCGAACACATTTTAGATTTTGCTATTCTGAGCACCTGCATCCTAAAGTTATGTTCATCTATGTCTAAATTTAACTTATTGATCATATCAACAAAATACAGCTAATCTAATTAACCATTCTTATTAGACAATATATTAGGAATTCAGCATTTCAGTGAATCCTTGTTAGGAATGAGTACGAATGTTAAGAACTGATTTTTGAGGTATCGTTTGAATTTTTAAGCCTTTTAAATTTAATGATGACTTCAGACAGCTTCAGAATGTAACAATTTACTTTATGATCATGTACAGGTCTAATCCTTTAGTCCTTACATAAACGTTCCCACTCAAAATAGACTATTGAGCTCAACTCAGAAATCAGCTTTGTCTATTTCTCATATGATGCCTAAATCATTTGGTTTTGGTTTGTTCTTTTCATGTTATGCTATTTTTCGATCTGCCTCCTGTTTCCAGGCTTATATCTTATTGCTAGTGTTTCTTCCATTTAAATTTTTTTAAGGGTTCTGTCCCAGGCTCAGGAGACCCATCAGTCTCGTGAGTATCAGACGCACACCACCTCTCCCAGCTCCTTTAATTTTTAAATGGTTATTTTTATAATATTCATTCTGTATGCAGTCCTTCCGTCTTTCTTCTCATTCTTACCGTGAATCTCCTTTACCATCGTGTTGCTGTTTGAACACATTTGCAGGCTTTGTGTTCCTATTGTGCTTCTATTTCTTCTTTGTCTTTTTGTAAAGACAGATAGCCTTCTAGGAATGGCCCACATGACTCTCAAGGAAGAGGGAGGAATAAGAGAATAATTATTGCGGCCTACATCAATGAACAGTGGGGATATGGCAGAGGCAGATAAGAAAAGAGAAGGGAAAAAAATGCTATTTCTGAAATGTCTGTGACCAACGTGGTTGGCAAAGTTGCAATGTTCTTTTCCCTTCCTAGTAAAAGTAACAGGAGCTCTGAAGCTAACTATAAGCCTGGCATGGAAAAATATCTAACTTTAACAACAACAACAAAATCTGAGAATTAAAATCTAGTTTTATCTAAGCTGTTTTGAAATTCCCTATTGAAATCAATACATATTAGCATAAATAAAAAAAAAATTAAGTGCATCAATAACAAATGGAAAACAAATTCCATACTCAGTTTCACGTTGGTTAAATGCTGTATATAAAACTAAGCACCAAAAGAAATCAATAGTCATTAACTATCTCACCCACTGAGTATAATAAATGATAGATTAGCTTAAATGTGATCAAACTTTTCCCCCTATTCAAAGGAAAGTACTTTTCTGTTCAAGGACCACTTAATAGAATGGTGCTGGCTGGTCTCCCTAACACCCAATTTCCTAAAGTCATTTGAAGGACGGGATTATTTAACTCAAAGTCTAAGCAACTAATTTCAGCCAGGAACAACAGCTGTGTAAGGAATATCGTTGCCTCGGGAACGACACCCAAATATTGGTTATCTCATTTTCGGCCTCTTTGATCTCTTGAAATGATTCATTTACGAAAAAGAAAATTCACCTGCTCAGTGTTTTTATGTTTTTTTTTTAATGAAAACATGGCCAGTTTTGTAGGTCACACTTCTTGGTTTTTGCCAAACAGAAAGCACCTTCTGAATTTTGTGATTGGCAAAGTATCTCTCAGTCAGGCACAACTGGAAATTCAAGATATAGTAAAATTAGCCTTGATCCAGTTTTGTCGACTCTATTCATTTTAAACTGCTACCGGACAGGTGTTATAAAATTCAAATTTAAATCAATAAATTCCATTACTATCTTTACTTGCTATTTGAAAAGAAAATTCAGAGCATTTATACTATGCAACCGTCTAGTTTTGATCAGAGATGTTTTTACACTGTTTTTCATGGATATGTTAATACTTATTTGCATTTCTTTCTAAAACCAATTTTAATACTTCTTCCTACCTTTAAGAAATATCAATTACTCTCAATATATAACTAAAGGAACTATTGGAATGGTATCTTATACCATTACCTTCAGCTTGGACAATCTGAATTTTCTCTCCCTTCAAGAAAACTGGCCACTTAATTGCTTTTTCTCCTCTTAAATAATCAGAGTCCAATAAGATCTATGTTAACTTTTCTAGATACTAGATACTGAGCATTTTCATCCAATTTTTTCCTATATTCTTCTTTCTTTCAGTACTCTTCATATTTCTTTCTATGTTTTTAATATGGATATTAGTTCAATAAGTAGCATACCTTTAATTATTTACAGCCACAAATAACAATACAAAAATAACAATAAAAAATCAATCTTAAAATCTCATTTAGCATGGATATCTGTATACTTCACACAAGTCCAGGATATATGCATATATAGGTATAAATATATGCACATATACATGCACAGACACACATGTATACATGTATATACATATACATTAGTGATATATATTACATGATTCTATGTCTGTCACACTATATTTAGCTCTACAAAAGTATAATAAACATATTTTTCTGCAGTTATGTTCACAAAAATGACCAAAAAATCAATATAGCTGATAGAATTGATGGGCTCTATTTTTACGGACCATTTGTTTTCCTAAAAGTTTTCAGTGGTATATTCTTCTACATCTTTATTCCCTGAGGACCTACCCTGTTGCCCTAAACATCCATTCACAGGCCCCCTTTGAATGGTGTCAGATGACAGGTGAACCTCAGAAGTGGGGGTGGGGTCAACTCCAAGCTCTGTGACATAATTGCCTTTGTATATTTAGGATTGCTTTTAAAGCAGACACTTTTATTGGTCTTTGAAATAAATGTTTGTTATTTTATAAACAGAAACAGCCTATGAAAAATTATCAGGCAATTTAAGTAGCCTTTTTTTTTTACTTTCTTTATCTTTCATATGAACTTATCCTCTTGAAGTATTCTCAAAGGTTTAAGAGGTTGAGCACAGCACACCATTATTTCTACCATTAATTGGTAGATTATTTAATATAATCTCTAATCACATCATCTACAGCAGAATTATCCACATATCTTTATCTCAGTCACCATCTATTTCAATCAAAGAGCACTGTAAAGGTGATAATTTTACTTTATTTAATTTCACGTTATTTTACTGTGCTTTTTTTTTTTTTAATTTTATCAAGCTGTGAAGGAAATAACACCAGGGTGACCTGAACTTTATCTCCCAAGCTGTCAGAGTTTATTGAATAAAAGGTTGTGGTGTAAATTCAGGACAATACACTGTCTGACCCGCATCAATAGTCTTTCAATCTCTTTCACAGAAATTGATCAGATCAGTTGGGCAACATTTTTTCCCTTATATCATCGTTTATAGTGGTAGCTTCATAATCCATTTTTTAGCTTATATAAGGTTTGTTATGAAGTCTTATGACAAGATTTTCAAGTATGGTAAATATATTCATTTCAAATGACCACCTTTAGTAGGATAAGTAATTCTATGTTCTTTATAGTTTTCATATTTAAAAATTAAATAATATTGTTTTTAAAATAGGATGAGTGGGTGTGTGTGTGTGTGTGTGTGTGTGTGTGAGTGAGTGTATTTCTGGCATCAGAAGTTTTCTTTCATCTCTCATTGATTCCAGATCCTATACTTCTAAAAATTTGAGATTATAAATGATGTTTATCTATTTTTGAAGACTACCTATTGCTCTGATTTTTTAGTTTATAATTAATTAACCAATTTTTTATTATTCTCCTTGTCCATGTAAATTTGCCTATATCTTTTATCAATTTACTTTTTAGAGAATATCAACCACTAGTAGTTATAGCTTCATGATGACAAACCAAATCAATCTGATCGTTTGTAGTCAAATGATATAAAAGATTTTAAGGTATATAAAAATAGGATGTAGAAAAACAATGATCTTTTTTTGTAGAACAATTGTATGTAGGCAATTCTGTCCAGGTCTTTCTCTTTATCATTATACACTAGAGTAGAACAAACATGTAGAACATACATCTTTTGCTTCCATTATATAGTTCCAAACACACTTTATTCAGTACTGCGAAATAACCTATAAAATGTCATTTTTTTCTCTCTAAGAATATAGATTGCTATTCACAGGGGCGACATAGCATATTACCGTCTGGTGGATCTTGTATACTTAGATGATTTTTATTTTTGGCTTTTAGTTTGCTAACATTAACAGAAAAGGGGACACTAAAGGCTGTTTTGCATTTCTTTGTTTGTAAAATCAACTATATATTTTTCCTTTTACTTTAAGGAGAATCAGATGACATTATTAAATATTGAAAAGCCTATAAAACTGATTTCAGTATTTCTAAAGGACATACAAAGGTTCAGTATTCCTTATTCTTCTTGATCTCAGAGAGGTTCACATAGTCTAGCCTATCAATCAAAATGTCCTGTGCACATATGAGTAAAGAAAAGAAAGATTTTTAAAAAAGAAGGAAGAAAAGAAATATTTAGAAGAAGGAAAAGAGAGGAGAAGAGGGGAGAAAAGTAGAAGGGTGTAGACAGTAGGGGCGAAAGGAAGCAAGGGAAAAAGGAAGAAAAGGAAAGAGCTCTCAGAGGTTTAACTTTAACCTAATCCTAATGCCACAGTGACATTTCTTTCAAGTGAATACATGTATGCCTTTTAAAATCTGGTTGGCTGACTGTTAGATGCTCTGGAAAACAATTTTGGCAGTTCTTTTAAAAACTAAATATCAATTACCAAATGTCATTGACATTTATCCCAGAGAAATAAAAATGTATATTTAATACTAAAATCACACATATTTATAGCAGCTTTATTCATAAGAGGCAAAACTGGAAACTACCCAAATTTCCTCAATAGATTCAATGGCTAAACAATGTCTAGTACATCTGTACCATGGAACTGTACATTGCCATAGCAATAGAAAGGAGTGAACTCTTGAAACACACAAAAACCTGGGGAAAACATTAGAGAATTAAGCTGAGTGGGAAAAAAAATCATTCTCAAAAAAGTTACATATAGTATGAATTCATTTATAGAACGTTCTAAAAAATATGGATATGGAGAATAGATTAGTAGTTGTTGGAGAATAAGAAGGGGTTGAGTTGGAGGAAAGTGTGCGGGTCTGTAAAGGGTGGCATGAATGACCCATTTAATGCTAGAAAGGCCCTTTATCTTGCTAGTACCAATGTTAATATCCCATTTGTAATATTGTACTATAGTTTTGCAAGATGCTAGCACTGGAGGAAATGAGGTAAAATATATAATAGATCTTCCCATATTATGCATATGAACCTGCTATTATCTCAAAATTTGAAAAGTTTTTACAGAAGGAATCAGGATAAATTTCATTATGATTTAATAGCTTCCGCATATGGCATATTTGCAAGTAGAATATATAGAAGAACAATTAATGGCATAGTACGTTAAATATACATGATTGATGCAGAGTTTGATAACAATATGTTTATCCTCTTTTGAAATAAAATGTGCCGTTATCATGTTTATAATGACCAGTCAACTCCCTGCATTGAGTAACCACATTGGCACATTTTTTATTTCCTGTGTTATCTCATTAACCGCCGTGTTTTATACCTCTTTGTTTTTGCCAGAATTATGTAGAGAGAGAATTTTTTACCTAGAAGCTACAGAATAATAGATAAGCAAGCATTTTTATTAGCAATGGAAGATTTATATATTTTTGGCAAACTTGGTTGCCAGATGTTAGTCTGTTGGGTTACTTTTAGAATCATATTGAAGAACTCAAATATCCATTCCAAAAATAAAGGTTTAACATTAATATCAACAAATAGTTTAGTCTTATCCCTGACAGTCTAAGAAAAGAGGAACACATCCTGAGGTGTTTGATTTATTTATACCAATTACTACTAATGCAAGTCTGACCATTGATTTGTTAAAAATACTGTCAATCTTATGGCCATTTCTGGCTCCCCCACTACAGTTTTAAGATTTATGTTGAAGATGTAAGGCATTTTCAAATGCCAAATGTTGCAGATTACAGATTACAGAGATTTGCTTTTGTTAATATTCTCCATCGACAAGAGTTACAAGTATTTATTTATGGTTTCTATAACATTTCCTTAAAATATTCATACATAGTTATCATAATTCTAGCAATACATATAACTCAACAGATTTTTATTCCCTATCTATAAATTTCAGTTTCCCATTTTGCAGGATAAAGGGAATGCTTTAAAACTTCTACCCTCTGTAAAAAAGTGGTAACAAAAGGCCAATGGAAAGAGTACTAGTTACTATAGGAAACTTTTCATTCATTTCCCACATATGTGCTTATCAATGTATTCACATAAGAGCTGCATTATTAGAATAAAAGGTCTTATATTTGCTACCCACCTAGGCTGTGTCCACTCTAAACATATGCAGAGCCTACTGAATCTACACATGAGCATATACTACATATCATACAATTAAATATATTATGAATTTTAAATCAGAGGTTGCAGAAGGAAGAAATTAGTTGGTGCAATATCTTCTAATTTCAATGTGCAATATAGTTTTTGAAACACATTTCTGCTTAGGAGGCTATATTATGTAATAAATACATCAAATCTTCCTTCTGATAATCTTACCACCTACAAAGTTACTTCTCACTTAACTCACAGAAGAAGGAAAATTTACTGAGGACTGTATTCTACTGTGTGTTATACTGTTGACCACCAGTCATGAATGGACTTCAGCCAGAAGCACTGGTGCCCAGATTATACTTTTACGTAATAACTATCCCCACTATCACTTGAATATGAATAAATACATAAATATCCTAATATCTTTTAAGGTATTTGGGGTTATTTTGTGTTTATTGTTCTTAACCTCACTCCTGCATGCACATAAATAAACACATTTCTTAAAAATAGCTATTTTATTTTCTTAAGTTTCGCAAATTTCCATTAATTTGCAATAAGAATGTCTCCTTTGGAAAAATATTTGTAAGTGAAACATATCATCTCACTATAAAAGTCCTTGAGAGAGTAAAGGCTGGCAGATACCCCCATGAAACAAAAACACAAATATCAGTCTGAGAATCAGCAGAGTAAAAAGAAATAATAGGAAACAAAAGTAAAAGCATGTTATATGTAGAACGTATGACTATAATAATAGTATATACATAATATATGTGTGTAATTTTTAATTAGACTGAATTAAGAAGAAAAGAGAATGTCATCTTAAAATTTAGCTTTAGGTTATAAAATAGAAATGTTCAATGGCTGTGATCCAAGTAAACTGAAATAATAAAGGGAAGAAGAATCAAGCACAAGCTCATTTGATCACCAGTGCTCTACCTGTGTGAATTTGGTGCAGTGAAATCCCTTGTGCCATAACCATTGCTACAAACGGCCTCCCTCCATGGAGAAGTGGGGGAGGGTGCGAGGTGCAATCAAATGAGAGAGAAAAGAAAAAAAAAAACAGCAACCACCATTGCCACTTTCACACTGAGAGGAAATCAATGGAAATGGATGAATGGGGGGTAAGCCTCGACTGCTCTCTCTGGTCCTCTATTGGACACAGCTAATCCCTGTGACCTTTAGGAAACCTGAAGGAATAAAATGACCCCAATAATCAAAAGCACAATTAGAATGAAGAGGGCAAAACCGTGACTGTGGTTAGAAAAAGCAGACAATGAAGAGACTATGGAGGAAATTTGTCCCATTAGCAGTTGAATGAATGCAGCCTTATAGGTGCCCTTAATGGTCGCAGATGGATGGCAGACACAAAACATAGGACACATGAGGGAGGGCAGGTGGGGAGAAATAGGCAGCTGTCACATGATCTGGATGCTTCAGATGTTCCTCATCACCATCCAATGCACCAGGCATAGTTTCTGTCTCTGTACAGGAGGCAGTAAAACAAGTTGGGCCGATGTTGAAATACCACTGGGCAAGGAAAAAAAATGTTTCATCCTAACTGTGAAGAAATCTGCAGGGTAATTTCAATGTCAAGTGTGTTTTTTTTTTCTTTGAAGTAAAATTCAGTGAATTCATCTTTATCAGCACAAAGCAACCCGGCAATTAGGCAAACTAAGTTCCATAGTTCAAGTAGTCTGCCATGAGGATGACATGCTGTCTATGTGGAAATATTTCCTGAATGATTCAGTGGGGCATTCCATGGAAATGAGTGCTAAGGGAATGCAATGATGAAGAAGTGAAGAAACATAGAAAAAAATGACATTTTCAAAATTCACTTTTCTCTTGAATTTTAACTGATACGTTATTCACTTTTTCTTTCTTATATAAGCTCCCTATTGACACATTAAATAGAGACAGAGAGGGGAGTACTAAACACTGGGGTCTATGGGGGGAAAAGGGGAGGGCCAGTGGGAGGGGGAGGTGGGGAGGGATAGCCTGGGGAGAAACGCCAAATGTGGGTGAAGGGGCGAAAGCAAACAGAACACACTGCCATGTGCGTACCTATGCAACTGTATTGCATGCTCTGCACATGTACCCCAAAACCTAAAATGTAATAAAAAAAAATAAGAAAAAAAATAAATAAATAAAAATAAAAATACAAAATTTTAAAAAAAATAGAGACAGAGTGTGTCTTTTCTCATTGCAGGAGGCAAATATGTAGGATTTTACTTGTTAAAAGACACTAAATGATCCATGTAAATTGGTTTGTATTTGAAGTAATTATAATAATAGCTTATATTCACTTCTTACCAGGTGTACAGGATTATCATAAGATTTTATAACTCGTTGCTTATTTAATGCTCACAACACTCCTGTGAAATATATACTATTATTTTATATTTTATAGGTGAAGAAACTGAGGCCAATCAATAAATAATATATAAATAAATAAACTTGCCCAAAGTCATAGGGTTAGCTAATGGCTCCTAAACATCACACAATATTGATTATCTAAATAAGTAATAACATATTTAGCTATAGTGATTCCAAAAATTTTAAGTAAATAATTTGATATTTTGACTGAATTTAACAAAACATGTGAATCTTATTTGAAATTATTCTACATAGTAACTAGTAGCAGTGATTATGAACATGGATTATTAACATACTGAAGAAAAGAGGTAATACATTTATATATACTACAATGATAAAAGCAGACTAGATGAAGGATAAGGAGAGCTCTGTTTTCACTTCAGATCTCAGATGTCATCACCATATCTCAAATCCAGGTTTCTACCTCTACAAAACTGATCCTATTTCTTCCTGATTCCCCATACATCGTTTTAATGCTATAAAAAGAGCACTCCATTAATTTAGGTATTACTTTTGTGCCATTTCTGTGCCTGAAAATGTAAGATGTATTTGTTCCTACTATAAGGGCAGCTGGGACACCACCTGTTAACTAACTTCAAGCACCATTTAATTAGCCTGTGTTGAAGTTACCGTCTGCTTTGACTGGAAGGGAGTGGAACAGTAGCAGATGCTAAGCACAATAAAAGAAACGCCTTTGAATACCAGGGCAAAGTGGGTGGAGAGAATAACAAAAAAAGTCAACAGAAGGGGAGAGCCAGAGTACTAGTAAAATAGACCGGAAATTAACTCTCACAGATAAAGTTCAAGGCAGCAAATCTCTGCAGATTAAATTCCAACCCAGCAAAGTATCTGTCACATCAGATGTTATTGAGGATTTGATTTGAGGATTTTGAATAAATGCAGACCTCAACCGGACAATTGGCTCAGATTTAATTATATAAAGGGGTAGTGATCACACTATTTCTGTGATAAACTCCCTGACTTTCTTTGACCAAACATTCAGACATCAAGAAAAAACATGTTGTGTCATACTGAAGCATACTTTCCCCAATTACTTTAAGAGCTCTACTTCGTCAGTGTTTCTACTAAGAGATTTCTGGAACAAATGATTTTAGAATTATGAGCATTTCTCCATCAATCGAATGATTTTTATACAGAAGGCTCTCTACCTTGTTTAGTCAAACCAAGTAGAATTGAAATGATTGAAAGTTTCTTCTGTGGCACTGATATTCTTCTAAATAGGCTTATCCATTAATGCATTTACCTTTCTAATATTGCAGTAGTGTATTTTATGTTAATAGAATGGTTTTATATATATATATGTGTAACTATATATTGTTATAAAACAATGCTTTTATATATATGTGTATATATATCTTTGTTGTTGATGTTCTTGCTTAAATATATATTAGATATATTTTATTTAGTCAGATTTCATCAGTCTGGTATAGCTAGATGTACCCCAAATTAGCTTAAACCAAATTGTACTTGACAATTTTTGTATAGTTATTTTACTACTGTTTTCAGAATTGTAACACTTTTGGAGATTCAAAAACAGAATGTAACATTGACAAATGAAATATTAATTCCAACTTGTTATCAGATCACTTTAGTTTCAAGAGCACCCTCTCAGAAAAATGTACTCTGTTCAAATCAGAATATATCTTTGTCATCTCTACATCTATATGAGAAGTTCCTCAAATCAGAGAGAATTTGTAAAACCTAAATATAATTCAGCTGCCTGGCAATATTTAAATAACTTCCTTGTTCATTCATGCTATAATTTTTTCCATTTCGAGTATTATCACAATTTATTACATGTGTTATGCAGTTTGTTAATCAAACTCTTACCAGAAAGACCCTCACTTGAATTAAGTTAATAAGATTCTATTTCCAAGTGTATACATTACATTTACAGAGGAGAGGGAGGAATAATATGTTATTCTATTAGAAATAGCAATTTACCATACTACAGTTCTGAATTCAAGTTATAGTGATTATAATATTTTAGACATATAAGTATATGGCAACATCCCAAATAAGGAAGTAATTCATATTCATTCATCGAAAAAAGTTACTTCAATCTTAAACTCTTGACTTCAGCAAAACTATGGCCCAGTGTTTCATCTAATCATTCAACAAAAACTATATTGAGTGTCAACTCTGTTCTTAAGCACTGTTAGGGCTAGGCATAGGAATATAAGTGAGACATAACCCTATCTTAATCACCCTTAAACTTATTCCAAAAGATGCATCTTCGTTGTTGAAGAATAATTTTTAGAAATAATTGTCAAAAAAAAATCTTATCTTGATTTCAGTCAGTAGTTTGATCCTCAAATCAATATATTTGAAAACACTGTGGGCAAAGCCTTATGCTTTTAAATATTTTTGTGTATTTCTTGCTTCAGCACAACTGACTCCCTTATTAAATACTTTATTTTATTCTGTCTGTAAAAGGACACATGAAGAAACCCTGATGATATGCTTAATGGAGATCAGAAATAGATTTGTGAAATTATCCAATCTTATTGTTCAAGAAAAGAATCACTAACCTGGTATCCCATTGTATGCTATTGAAATTCCATCTAGTTCCCAGAGTGAGATTGATGAGTGAAAGGAGGACATGGTGTGTAGTTGAAAGTGGAGTGCTTTGGAGTCAGAAAAAATGTGGAATTAAATTTCACATCCACTGTTTACTAGTTGCATGGCAGAAGTATGTCATATGTTTCAGTATCTCGGAAATGGAAACATTGATGAGAATCATAATGATGATGATGACGATGATGCTGGCTCGGATGACGATGGAACTTCAGTACATAAGAACACATACATGCAGATAAAATGATATGCTAAACTACAGAATTATATAAACGTTATTTGTGATTATGATCAGTGCAGATTTTACTTCCTTGTCTTCACATTGGATTCATTCAGTTCTCTAAACACCTAAACCAGATAATGAGAAAAAAGCAGCAACATATATTTTGAGATCATTGTATGAAATTTGTTCTTTTATTTACTGCAGTTCCGGCATCTCAGGCCACAGGTTACAATTAACTACTCTCCATTAAGTTTATTTCAGCTTATCCAAATAATAAACTACTCTGATTTTTTTCTTTTCTCAAAACTATTGGAAGACGAAGTTGTCAAATTTTGAAAAAACCATTCAGTCCCTAAACATTTTATTTGAAAACAGATTTTACATCAAGGTTAACGTGTTTGTTTATTTTTTCAAAACACAGTTTCTAACAAGTATTGTCCATTTGGATCATTGTAATTATGGTTCTCCCATCTTTGAAAGAAACATAAAGAAATAACTAACACATTGTTTTCTGTTCTCATCTTGCTGCTTTAAAAAATAGCTGATTCAATACTTAGTGGTACATTTTTTAAACTTCACATGTATTCTATTTAACGTTCTATAGTACATAGATTTCTTCAGCTCTTGCAAATATAATTCTTTATTTGCATCACTCACTAAATATTTTTAAGTAGGTACCACCCAAAATCACCTACTGATTTTTTCCTCTCAGTCTCTATAACATAACTTATATTCTTTCCCATAGTCCCAGTTTGAAAGTATGAGACAGATAATAAAATACATTCAACAATTGTTTCAGCCATATGATTAAACAGAAGTTTGACTTTAACTTTAATTTGATCTTGTAGAATTTTAATGTCAATTTAAAGCTTCACAAATATAGGGTTTTTTGGTATCTGATTTTATAATTCATTGCCTAGGTTTCTAATTAAATGTTCTCA
This sequence comes from Callithrix jacchus, assembly GCF_049354715.1. Taxonomy (NCBI): domain Eukaryota; kingdom Metazoa; phylum Chordata; class Mammalia; order Primates; family Cebidae; genus Callithrix; species Callithrix jacchus. The sequence goes on from NC_133522.1 coordinate 15,336,492, forward strand.
GTACTCCATTTAAACTACCCCTTTCCTGCATTCCTCTTGATTAGTAGGAAAGAATCAATGGGAATTGATCCAATTTGTAGAACACAATTCTCATATTGATAGTAGTTTATATTCATTTGCTTTTCCCTAATCTTTTATTAATGGTTATCTTTAAAATGTCAATTAAGGCCAAAGCTCTGCACCATGATCATGCAAATCTATAATGAAAGTAGCTTGACACTTTATAGTAAGGAGGGCAAAAGGAAGAAACTTTCATATTTTTTGTTTTTATTATACATAACTGAATATGACAGAAGGAAAGAAAAGGTTGAAAACCCTAATGTTTTGAGCTGTGATTGGAAACCCAATTTAAATATTAAAAATAAACAAATAAAATTCTGAATTTAAACCAACAGGCTTTTCTCTTAGACCTCTCCATTCCACAATACAACACTGGCTACCATGGCATAATGAAGGATTTAAAGAACTATGAATTGATTCGAGCGTAAATATGAGTCTTTGCACTACAAATCTAATATTACCTATTTTAACATTACTGGAGAAAGAGAAATGTCATTGCATGACTGTCTTCTGCACATTAGAGAGAAGGCTTTATATCATTCAATTTTCATCCACCATCGTTTAAACTTTTTAAATGTTTTTCAAAAAAGATTAAGTGATTGGTAATGTTACGCCATATTTGCTGTAGCTGTTTCTCTCAAGACAGTTTTTATTCATCCATTTGAATGTAAGTTAGAGATATGATACCTCATGCCTTAATTATTCCCACCTGTGTATCCTAAAAACTAAGGACGTTATTTTTTGCTGGAAACTTTAAGCTGAATCTTAAGTCTTCATTGAACAATCAACATTTGTTTTCAGAAAAGCTTCATAGCTGATATTGTATACTGTATTATAGAATGGTCTTCTCATTCATAGTTACCTGCTTTTGGTGACACTAAGTTTGATTACTGACTTACAGTAATGAATATCTGATCTATCCGTTATAAAAGTGTATTTTCTACTTCCAAGTTAGCAAATAGCCTCTGGGGTGATCCTTTGGCACTGTAAAATAGGCTGCTTTCCAACCATTTTTCACTCAATAGATGTAGGGACTTGGGGATATGCTGGTCAAAGGACATAAAATTTCAGTTAGGAGGAATCAGTTCAAAAGATCATTGTGCACATGACTGTAGTTAATAACAATGTGCTGTAGCCTTGACCATCTCTAAAACACTCAATTTTAAGTGTTCTCACTGCAAGAAATGATGGGTATGTGAGGTAATGCATATGTTAATTAGCTGTGTTAAGCCATTCTACAATGTATACATACATATTTCAAAACATCATGTTGTACCTAACTTAAATTTGTCAATTAAAATATAATTAATGTTTAAAAACCCAAACATTTAATGAATTGTTATATTTAAAAACAAAGTTTCCTTGAAGACATAATTTCTACTGTAAAGAAAGATATGAGTGTTTATTCCCTTTTATACTTGTTGCTGTAATTATATATGCAAAAGATGCTCCACTCATATATTGTTTGTGTGTATGTATATACATGTATTCATGTGTGTATGTATACACATGTATATAAGCATATATACATACATGTAATCTTATATATTGTAAGTTTAAATATGCTATACAATCCCTACACAAAAATATATGAAGCCATGTAGCAAAATATTTATAATCAATAAGCCTATAAGTCAGACTTCAGTTTTAACCCCAGAGGCTAACTTTTTAGTGAATTGTAAAATTCTAAAAATATTTTAGTATTTGTATAAAATATGTAACATAGGTGGGGTCTATAGGAAAGCAGCAGGTTGAAGACAAGTGGGTGAGTTTAGTGTTCAGTGAGAAAATGTGTGAAGTTTCTAGGAATTTACATGAAATTGAATCACCAATGGAAATAAAATTTGGTTGTCAGTAAAACATCCAATTGAGAAATGTAGAAGTTGCGTAAGTTACAAAAAATAATCAGTCTTGAGTCTGGATGAAGATATATCTACAGACAGCATGTTGAAAAGAGCAGGATGAAATCTGGAGCCATGTGAAACACAAATATTTAAGGGGTATGGGGAGGAAAACAAGCTCTCATGGATGAGGCATTAGTTCTGTACATTCCTCCAGACTTGGAGTCAATGGATAGAAAATCTAGAAAACAGATTTTTAAAAACAAATTTAAGAAAAAACAATACTTAATTATAAAATTGGAATTGATCACCCTGAAAAGCAGTGAAGGCCCGTTGGCTACTAAATTCACAGGAGTGCATATATTTCATCGAAGATTGTGAGAAGGGTCCATCTGACCCATTTCCAACCCTGAATGACTATGATGTTATGATTCAAGACTTCCTTTTTGTATTGAAAGATGCCTTGTTTGTGTGGATTTGAGGAGATAGGATGTACAATAGCATTTGAGTTTATTTAGAGCAAGCTTTTTATCCCCACTCTGAGTATGATACTGATGCAGAAAATACAATTTACGTCCTGTCCAATTGTTTCAGATTGAGCGTCTATCACTTAAGTAAGGTTTGTATTCTTAGTTACCATCTCTTTATTAAATTATTTATTATCTTTGGTTCAATATAAGGTGGGTAGGTATATAAATGAGAAGCAGGCAGAATACCTGACTCTCAGGAATTTAGATTATAGTGGGGGTGACAGACACATAAAACCCAGCAACTCTGCTGCCAGTGTGTTTCTAGGTGGGATGGCAGCTTTTACCAATTGCAACTGAACCTACTTCAATTCAGGCCTGGGTAGCCCTAAATTCAGAGTTGGAATATAAGAAGACCTCCTATAGATGTGCTAAACACAATAATAATCTCTTGCTCGCTCTCTTCTAGTCCATAGCTCGCATAATCAATACTACTTAACCAAAAATTTAAGTAAATATCTTTTGAACTGGGCATAAATTAGTCCTCCATCTCTCTTGCAGTGAGTCAAGTGGCTATTTCATGTTATTGTTATCTTTTGACAGGAAGGAGAAGAAAGAAAAAAATTAGTGAAGCAGCTAAAAATAGCACCTTTTGTTTCCTTTGGGTCTGGCATATCATTAATTAAAGGCAGAACAAGGTAGATTGAATGGACTTTAGAGATATGGTAAGATTCATTGATTAATGCAAAATCTATTCTTTCCTGAGCCTAAGAGGGGGCCAGAAAGGTGATGAGTAGGAACGGAGAAGCAAATTTATAAACGACTTAAGACAGATTACACGCAGGTGAAAATCTAATTTATATGATTTAGGTATTTCATTTCAAATGACAGTAAACTTTTTTTTCCTCATCTCTGTTGCTTTCATAATAATATCCCCATTCTCAGGAAGAATTCAATAACAGAGGTACACAAACCTCATCCCAAAAGTCTTGCAATATTGTGTAGACACGCTGATTTAATTTATATTGTGGATTTGGATGAATCTGTATTATATTTTTAACAGAGTGATTAGAAATGTGTGGTTTCACATTAAGTAACAGATTGTAAATTAAAAGTAGGACTTCCCTTAAAGTCTGCATTGTGCCACTGAAAAAAATAACTCATACAATTAAAGTGATTCAAAACACATTCTGTCATTTAAAACAAGATTATAGGTAAGCAACATGGTTCTCACAAAAGCTGTTTCATGCTTTTGACCAAGCAATTTCTGATGATCTTCCTACAACAACCTCTTATATTTGGTTAGTCTGCATGAGCAAGATGAGTTAATTGGTGACAGAACATTCTGAACACTGCCTCAAAACCTACACAAATGCCTGCTCCCCGGTCTTTCTCATTGATGTGACTTAAAAGTTTGACCTAAACAACTTGTGCATGCTGTAAGTTCACAGGCTGAAAAGGTAAAGTGGACACATTTTCTGCCTTATCACTTGCAACATCTACTTTAAGGGTAAAATGACAACAGCCATCACTAGACAGGCAAGGATGAATAAAGCAAGAATGAGTGTCTTTTCTCTTTTGTCTGCACAGATCTGAACTTTTCATTTTAGCTACATCAGGTTATTATAATTATGTGACACTTGTGGGAGGGCGGAGGGAAGGCAGGGAGATTAGAGTGAATAAATATGCTGCATACAAAAGCCAAGTGGACTCATGGTAGCCCTTTTATTCCTTTGTAAAAATTTCTAAATCATCCCTGAATAGCTGTGTCTAAGACAAAATGTGTCGACCTAGCTAGTGGAGACACAAAATGAATGACCTCTGTGATGTTTCCAGAGGAGCATTACCTGCATGTACTCACTGGCTCATTCATAAGTGACACACTGTTCCCCGAATAAACATCTGCGCTTCTTCACTGCTCAGACCAAGAAATCCCTCCTCTGTGGATATTGTTAAAGGTGATTTTTTTTAAGCCTGCAGAACATCAGAACTTGAATGACCTATGGCTCTACATTATTCAATTTAGGAGGTACACTCTTGGTTTTTATTGTGTCTGTGTCTGCTTATCAGTAGCAGAGCTATAAACACTGCTCACAGTTATCTTACATAGATATAACAGGTAGAGTGATTGTGCACCAGGGAAATTTAGTAGTGTCTTGAGCGTCTATACACACATATACTGCTACTCTGCTACTCCGAGTCTGGCTACAGAAACTGGAGTATTGTGGGTAGCCTCCACTTTGAAATTCTACATAGGAAAATTAATGTGCAATTTAAGTAAAACAAAAGAAATGCATTTTTTATTTAAGAAAAATGGGCATAGATGAATGAAAATACTGATACAGATGATTGTGACATAGAATCTCAAACAATTTAAAATGTTTTAAAATATCCAAACCTAAATATCCAAAGTTAGATGTTGTTTTAGTCATGCATTCATTGCAGTAAATTTATATTAGTCCTTTAAGACAAAAGATTGTCGCCTTCTAAAAGTCCTGACGTTGCACCCCTTTCTTCCATGCTTCTCAGAACAAGTATGACATTTTTATCATCCTCCCTCTTATTTGACAAGACCTATTTTTCCCCACATCCTCCCTGCCTCAGATGAGGTACAGTCCCTGGAGTCTGTAATTGCCAGGAGATGAAGCGATGATGGGGAGTGATCACAGTCAATAGCTTTGATTAACAATAAGGTAGAAAATTAGCAATGCTAGCATTCAGCCACCCTGCCCTCTCCCTCCTCCATATGCTCCCTCAGTCCGTGCTGGCGGCCTCACAGAGGGCAGTCGGAGTCCTTCGCCAGCTTTGAAGTGCAGCAAAGGTGCAGGCAGAGCAGAGAATTAGGGAAATTAAGGAGAAAAAGTAAAAACTGTAAACCATGACGCTGAGACCTTCGCAGGGCTTAGTGTGTCGCAGGAGGGGCGAGGATGAAGTGTGCTGTGTGTTGTCCTTGTGTGTTTTTCTGTCACATGTGGATTTACTTGTGTCTGGACATGCTGTGATCAAAATGGCAACTACTGTTACTACTGTGACCCCATCAGCAGCTCTGGTGTTGTTTCCGACAGACCCTGAAGATCTAGAGAGGGGGAACGACCACGGGACGCCGATCCCCACCTCTGATAACGATGACAATTCGCTGGGCTATACAGGTAGAGTGTCTCTTTCCCAAATACTAACTTCCTCCTAAAATACCTCCATCTCCATCAATCATCAACCACCTGTATTAAATTAATCTAATCATCCCTGCTTCCAGCTAACCACCACGACAACTTCTCATTTTTCAAAAGCTCATTCTGTAGCTGGGAGGTCATATTGCTAAAATAAACACTTTTGCGAACAGAAATGTATATGAACACTGTAATCATTCTTATTATTTTACTATGTTAAATACAAAAGGATGCTTATCAATCTGAAACTTTGATACTGCTATTTTGAGAATGATATTTCCTTAGAAATTTAATATTTGACTACATTACTAACATAAAGGCAAAAAAAGAAAAACACTACCTGCAATTTGGATTCAAAATTATCTGTACATTTTTTTTTTACTCTTACAGTCTTAAAAACAACAGAAAGCAAAACTCTTAGCAAGAGTCATGTAATTCATAAGCACCAACTTACATCTTAGGATTGTTTGCATGACTTATTGTTACCCAGCATAATAGTAACAAATTAACTAATTGAATGGGTTAGAAATAATTGAGATATAAATGTTTAAGAATGATCAGCCTGGAAATATGTGTTTCACAGAGATTTTTTTAGTTCTAAATATAATTGCATCATTTATACCTCCGACTCAGAAAATTTGACTAAAACGTTACATAAGGAGAAAGAATAAAATATATCACTTATAACCCATTGAATCAGATAATGTCCTGTAATATCAGCGATTTGCAAAGTTCTCCTCATTGGTCCTTGTTAATGCAGTTCTCCATAGACTTTGCTAAGTTGTGAGCTGTAGGTTGGGTGTGTATTAGGTGGGGTAGTTGGGGTTAGAGTTGAGAGTCCTCTTCTGTATCATAACAATCATACAGATAACTGTTAAAATAAAAAAGTAATTCAATAGGCACATTTCACTTTAGATAAAATAATAAACTAATATTTTACTTTTGAAGCATCCTCACAGTCCTCATAAATATCACTCTCCAATGTTTTCTCTGGCCTATGTAATTTCAGTTTTTAAACACTTGGAATAAGTAGTATAGTTAATATGACCTTTATAAACAACTCTATTTTTTTATATTTTTTCATTCCTGTAAATAACTCATTTTCATTTTTCCTATCTTCCAACATAAGAATGAGGATTCAAAGACCAACAAAATAAAAGTCCACTGCGGTGAGATGGTGAGGGAGTTTGTGTGATTCTTTCCCAGAAACTTACCTAGAAAAAAAAGTTGTAAATGTCGTTCCTTAGTACCATCAATACCAAAGAAGTTCATATTTGTGAAAGCAGGAATCCAAGGTAGCATTCTTTCTCAGGGGCATCCTCATTTGCCAATGCTTCTTAGTTCTATTCCCCTGTACTCACACAATCTGAACAACTGTATTGTTTTGGTACAATAATAGGATTTGCTCTTTATCTTTTAAGGATTTCTCAAAAATTATGTATAAGCAATGTATAACTCATGTTGGAATGTCAAATTAAGAGAATTTAAATAGTAATGCATTTCAGTTTAAATATTTTTTTTTTTTCATTTTTATTTTTCCTTTCAGGCTAATCAGGTGTCAAATTTCTCCACTAAACGTATCATTAGATAAATTAACATGAGGTAATAAACTTAAAAAATTATAGTCTATAAAGGAACTAACTTAAAGTATTACAATTTAATCCAAAGTGACTGGAAGACAATCTTCTGAATAATCTTGTTCCTGAGACTATAACTGTCTTTAGCAATCTAGTGCTAAAGGAAGTCTATTCTGTATATTTTGTTTTGGAAAACTCTTGATTACTCAGAAATGTTTCTTCTGCCATACAAATTAAAAATGTTATGTGTCTCCTTTGTTTGCATATTAACCATATATATACTTATTAAGAATTCCATTGCAAATGATGAGAAAAATAAAGTAGAAAAAATGATTTTGGCTGCCTCATTACAACTGTAAACAAAGATACCAATTGGCCATATCGTTGAGGAGTAATAGTTAAAAGTATTATTTGAAAGTACCTACAGATATCCTTTTCTTTTGTATGCACATGCCTGTCTGTGAATGTGTGAATGTATGAATTCCCTGTATCCTAATCACAGATAATTGAGTAGATGGAATCTTTATATTAGAGAAAATTGAGTTAAGAGTAAAATGGGATACACCTATCTGTCCAGGAACATTTTTATATATTTAATGACAATTGTCTTGAGTTAGTATATCTGGAGGTGAATAATGCTGGACACAGAGCAAGAACTTTTAAGAAATAAAATATACATATTAAACAACTTAGAGAATGTACAATGCAATTGTCAAGTAAGTAATTGATATGAGTGACTTACAAAACGTTACCATGCTGTTAACAAGCAAGTTTATCAGGTATTGTTTGTGGCATTAATATTTTTTATACAATATCTCAAAATGACTGCAGATTTTATATGTCAGAAGTTTATTTTTTTACTACATGTTGCTTCACTTCATTGAGGTAATATGTGAGACTTTTCTCTCTCACCCTAACACTTAGTATACAAAAGAAGAAAATAAAGCTGTATAATCCTGAAAAAGATTTTTGGGGGAACATGAAATAATATCAAAAAAGGATCATTATTTCACTAAAATTCACATTTACATCCCCCAATCATCCTTTAAAAGAAAAAACCTAAGGAGTGTATAATTTCCACTGCAAGCTAATTTGTTACTATAACATCTGCTCTGATACTTAAGCCATTTGGGACTATCACTATCAAACTGACCCACTTAGCTAGAATGCATGGACCACATCATATACATAACTTATCATTTATATATTTATTAATGATCTAGTGAGCAAATGATTATCTTTTATGATAGTAGTTGCTGCTTATATACCATTCTAATCTAAATTGTGTAAGCGATTTAGTTGGAATCAGATTTTTAAAATGGATATGCAGAATATCAGAGAAGAAACATATTGCTTCCTTTTCTCCTTACCATCTCCAGAAACAACACTGGAAAGCCATGTAAGGTTTTGAAATATTTCAGTTTCACTCTTACAAATCAGTGAATACAAAACAATTTCTAAGGTAGCACTGTGGTATGTTATTAAGTGCACTTGTGCATTATTCACAGTGAAGTAGCCCATTTCTTGTTTAACCAAGCATGTCATAAATATTGGGGGTTATTTAACAGTTCATGGCATAGAGCCTTTGTTGTAAGAATAAGTAAGAAGAGGTTTCAGATCAGCACTTTATGGGGTCAGACACACATCGCAAAGAGACTGAATATGTAATAATCAATAAATTTTTTAAAGAGGCTTCTGAAAAGAGCAGTGTTTATTGACTGCTGGAAGTGTATATGATGTTTTCCAAATATACAAAAAATTAAGTAATAAGTCTAAGAATATTTCAATTTCTAAAATATATGTATAATTTATGTATAGATTTCTGGCAAATACTTTTGTCAAGAACACAAAATTTAATGAAAAATTTATTGAAATATAAAAATTCAAGGAATAAATGGATGCTAATGAAATTCTAGTAACATTCTTTATCTTTTTACAAAGCAGTAATTAGGAAAGGAATTTAACAGTATTCCTTTTTCTGAGTAACAAAATGTCCTTAAATTTGACTTGAAATGTCTAAAATATGCCCTTTGTCCCTATTTTTACACACTGAAATAAGATAATGTCTTCCATCTCCACAGGTCTATTTTAAGAAATAGATGGTGCCTATATTTACAGTAGAATATTGGAAGAAAAGCAAAATAATGCAAATTTAAAATCTTAAAACTAAAAAATTATCAGAGTCATGTCACTGTCAATGTAAGTAAAATCTAGCCATGAAATGTCAGAAATTGTAGAGTAATTTCAAATGGAGATATTCGGGTCTTTTACCACTCAACACTATCTCTAAGTAAAGTTTGGTTATAATTGTTTAGAAGAAAACAAACTATATTCTCTTATTTAAAAAAGAGAAAGAGAGAAAGAAAGAAAAACCTTGACAAATTACAGTGGTTGCCCATATGAACATGATGCAATCCCAGAACCATGAATGGTCTCATGCTTAGGAATTTCAACAAGTAACTATCAGTTGATGACACTGATTCTTGTGTCTCCCTACATTCTCAATTGCATACTTTCACCATTCAAACTACCATTTTTGTATGTGAATTTTTAACATATATGTACTGATACTAAACCAGTGTTTATTATTACTACATGAATTCAAGGCAGTTTTCTGAGCACTTTACCTGCAACAACTAATTTAATCCTTACAGCCACCCTCTAAGAGAGTGGTATTATTAAGAGCAACAGGGCCTGATATCTGCTTCAGTATTCTAAATGATAAATAGTCCAAAATTAATCACATATTTCTAATTTCACATGGTCTTGAATTTAAATGAGTTGTGTCTATAAGCTACATTTGGGCATGTAGTTAGAAATGGAACAGATTAACCATGTCAGGTTTGTCAGAAATATTAAACATTATATAGTCATTTTTCCCATTATCTTACTGTCACCTTATTTGTTAAATTAATAGAGTTTACATTCGTTTAATTAAGCAAACTATCTTTCGATGAGTCTACTGCAGAGCCAAGTATAATACTGTAAGTACATTTTCTTGTTTGTACACAATTGATTCTTTTCTCGAGTTAATAGTTGCATATTGTAACCTTTTAGATGCTCGATTATGTCTAATATTCCAACAATCAGTGATTTTCTCTGACACCTCTCTAATTAAACCCTTCATATTTTTGCTCGAAACGGACTGGTTTCTCTTTAGACCTAAGACTTTCTCACATCACTCTTTTCTGTTGGATCTCCTTTTCCTTAGATCTATTGTGTTTCTCTTTCCTGGTTTCTTCACTTACTGTAAGAATCCTGTCCTCCAGAAAGCATATTCAAGGAAAGCAGGGAGAACATCAAAATCAAAAGTTTTTGTAGGACGTGCTTTGTGATGTTTTGCCCATGTTTGCCTGTTGTTTGTTTTTTGTTTTTTGGTTTTTTTTTTTTCATCATACTGGACACTAGATGGGCCCACTCCAACTGGGGAACTATTTTAGTTATGGAAAATTTTCTTGATATTTTTTATAATAATTTTTTGACGTCTAGTTTCTCTGCTATCCTTCGGAATTGCTATTAGGCAGTGGGCCTCTTGGACTGATCATTAGTCTCTTGCTTTTCTCTCCTAATTTCTAAATCTTGGTTATTTTTTTTCCAACTTTCTTGGAAGCAACCTTTATATTTATTGTCCACCATTACTTTTATCATTGTGCTAAGTACTTAAGGTTATATGAGATATACTGTTTTTTAAGATCAAAACCATGAATCATGGCCAGGTGCAGTGGCTCACACCTGTAATCCCAGCATTTTGGGAGGCCGAGGTGGATGGATCACTTGAGGTCAAGAGTTCAAGACCAGCCTGGCCAACATAGCAAAACCCTATCTCTACTAAAAATACAAAAACTTAGCCAGACATGGTGACATGCACCTGTAGTCCCAGCTATTGAGGAGGCTGAGGGAAGAGAAACACCTGAACTCAGGAGGTAGAGGTTGCAGTGAGCTGAGATCATGCTACTGCACTCCAGCCTGGGCAACAGAATAAGTCTCTTTCTCAACAAGAAAAAAAAAAAAAAAAACAGCAACAAAAAGCATGAATCACTCACTCATCTGTGGATTATCATAACTGGTGGCTCCATCATTAGCTTCTCTTTATAACCTTGTGAATTACTAATTTATGCATAACAGAAAATTAATAAACAGTTCTTAAAATGAAGATAAACCATCTCCACTTGGTATAGATCTATATTGGAAATAAAATTATTAACTCACATCAATTTAATCAATTGGTTTAGTCTTTCCATAGTTCAGGGAAATAAATATAAAGGTGTCAAATTTGTGTTTGTTTTGGGTGACCTCAATTATTAAGAAATTTTGCCAGTTCTCTGAAAATATTTAGCAAGCAAATGAGACAGAAATTAGGATCATGGATTAAATTCATGTCTCATACTCCGAAAGTCTTCTCTCTACAACTGAGAAAAGAAAAATGGTTTTATTTTTATAATAATTGACAACAGGTAGTAGACATATGTAATTCTATCATCCTGAAGTTTACAGAACACAAAACATGGAAGCTTCAAGTAAATTGAGCATTAAAAAGTAAGTTAAGCTCTAACAATAACTGGAACAGTTTAAAGCAGTTCATCTTAATTATTTCTTAAAAATTTAAGATTAATTGTATGTTTTCCTCATGTTTATTAATGCTATTTCTAACACTAAAGTTTCTCATTAGCATTTTGGAGACTTAAACCTTTCCAAGTGAACAATTATATATTACATATTTATCATTAGTAATTTGATAATATTTTTCGTGTTGAAAACTTGGGAGCTGAACATTTTGAGTTTTTATGGTGGGAAAGGAAAAGCAGTATGTGAAGTTAAAGAAAATCAATGATAGACTGGATGAAGAATATGTGGCACATATACACCATGGAATACTATAAAAAGGATGAGTTCATGTCCTCTGCAGGGACATGGATAAAGCTGGAAACCATCATTCTCAGCAGACTAACACCAGAACAGAAAACCAAACACCACGTATTCTCACTCATAAGTGGGTGGTGAACAATGAGAACACATGGACACAGGGAGGGGAACATCACACACTGGGGCCTGTCGGGGTGGGGGACTAGAGGAGGGATAGCAGAGAGTGGACATTAGGGGAGGGATAGCATTAGGAGAAATATCTAATGTAGATGATGGAGTGATGGATGCAGCAAGCCACCATGGCAAGTGTATACCTGTGTAACAAACCTGCATGTTCTGCACATGTACCCCAGAACTTAAAGTATTAAAAAAAAAAAAAGAAAAGAAAAAGAAAGACAAAATGGCTGGTCACAGAGTCTCACTCCTGTAATCCCAGCATTTTGGGAGGCCAAGACGGGCAGATCATGAGGTCAAGAGATCAAGACCATCCTGGCCATGGGGAAACTCCATCTCTACTAAAATACAAAAAATTATCTGGGTGTGGTGGTGCATGCCTGTCGTCCAGCTACTCAGGAGGCTGAGGGAGGGGAATCGCTTGAATCTGGGAGAAGGAGGTTGCAGTGAGCCAAGATCATGCCACTGCACTCCAGCCTAGAGAAAGAGCAAGACTGCATCTCATAACAAAAGAAAACAAACAACAACAACAAAAAAAATCTTAATTTTGATAGAAAATTTTTACTTAATTACTTTTGATAACGTTTTATTTGTTGAATGGTTGCTTCAGTGTTTAAAGTATAAGCCAAAGCTACAAACTTTAGGGATAGGTAAGTAAACACACTCAGACACATAAAATATACAGGTGTTCATTAGGTGTGCCGACATCCATATGGTAGAATACATGAAGAATTCAGATTTAAAGTTTTATTAAGCAATTGTAGGGAAGTTTAAAGAAACAAATAAAACTTGGGTTGTAGCAGCTACAGTAGTGACTGGCTAATTATCTGGATAATTCAATAAGGATCTTTGTTTATCCAGCAATTTATGAAAGAAATTAACATTTCTTGGGTACAAAAGTAGTCTTGCCATTAGAAATGGCAATAAATAAATAAACACAATTACTTTTGCACCAGCCTAATCTTTTTAGCTGAAATATTCTTCAGGTTGACTTCAGAGGACTGGCTTTGGAAATGACTCTACTGACCTAGTAAGATGCGTACCAGTCTCAGAAGTCTTCAAAGCAGTCCATGCCCACAGCAGGATCCTCACCTTCCAGTGAGCACACAGCGTGGGGACAGTCTCATCTCTGTGCTCTTTATATGATTGCTGTGGCCCTATTTAAATCATTGTCCTTATGTTTGTTTTAGTTTTTCAATTCACAGAAAGGAAATATTTGGCAGTCCACCAATTTTTCTTGAAAATCAAAAAACAATTGGCTAAGTCTTCCTAATCTCTAATTCTTAGAATATTGCACAATGATAACTTTTTTCCTTGTAGTTATTCCTGTAATTTTCTAATCACAATCAAAGACATCAGTCTAGCTTCAGTTTATTTTGAAAAGTTAATATTTGGAGGACTAAGTGAAAAGTACATATGTGTCTAAATAAAAGTGAAACATTTTACTGTTACTTTACATTGCTTGAAGGAAACTATTGAGTCAGCTACAGGTTGGTATTACAGTGATATAGTTGGGTATTACAGTAGGTTATGCCTTAGTCACAAGCAAAAATAAGATTTCCATGACAACACAACTTAATTGTTCTCAGGCAACAAAACAGAAATTTATTCCCCACTTAAGTCTTCACATGTCAGAGGGACTCTGTTTAACATAGTCACTCAAATTCCTGAGGCCAACAGATGTGCTATCTTGACACAGGCTTCTGTGACTGCAACAAGTACAATCATGAACTGGCTTTACAGGCTTCTGCAGAGAAGTAATTTCTGTTCTTTTATTAAAGTCTCAAGGACATACCTAATTTCCATAGCATAGAAAAGTATAATCCTACTATGGCTCTAAGAAGAGGGAAAACTTGAAAATATCTTTTAAAAACAATTTAAAATAGTAATACAACAATAACAATTACACAAACTTCACAATAGTGTGGTGTAACAACTATTTACATTGCATTTACATTGTTATAGCTATTATAAGTAAGCTGGAGGTAATTTATATTGGCCCAGCATGGTAGCTAACACCTATAATCCCAGCAATTTGGGAGGCCGGGGTGGATGGATCACTTAAGGTCAGAAGTTCAAGGCCAGCCTGGACAACATGGTGAAACGCTGCATCTACTAAAAATATAAAAATTAGGCAGGCATGGTGGTGGATGCCTCTAATCCCAGCTACTCAGGAGGCTGAGGCAGGAGAAGCACTTGAACCCAGGAGGCAGAGGTTGGAATGAGCCAAGATTGCACCAATGCTCTCCAGCCTGAATGAGGAAGTAAGATGGAAGGGAAAGGAAGAGGAGGGGAGGGGAGGGGAAGGGAGGGGTAGGTGGAAGGAAGGAAAGGAAGGAAGATTAAAGTATACAGGAGGAGGTTTGTGGGTTATATGCAAATACTAAGTCATTTTATATATGGGATTTGAGCACATATGGATTTTGGTATCTGCAGGGGCTCCTGGAACCGTCCCCCACAGATATACACAAACAACTGAAATACGTACATAGCACTGATCACTACTAGACCAACAATCTAAGAAACAAGAAATTTGTCATTAGTTCAAAACATACACTACTTCCTTAAGGAAAGAATTTTAAACTAATAAGGCAGCCATGGTGCCATAGTTGGATATACTGAATATTTTGGCTGCTCATTGTACTGTTACAGCAGGCTTCAGTTCTTTCCTTCACTTTATCACTGGAAAATAATTCTGTGTATGTCACATCTTTTAAATTGACAATGATAAATTCATTTTTTCACAGGGATATGTTCTTTCATTTGATTTTTAAAATTTAGTATAGAGTAACAATTCTAAAAACTCCTTTCTATATAAAAAGAAATCTCTCAATGGGCCTGGGAGACAATGTGTTATTTTGCCAATTGCTGATTCAATTATGGAACAAAAACTGGCATATTGTCCCAAGATGCACACAGGCAGAGGTACTAAGGATAAAACTCTATCTTTTGACTGATGGAACATTAGCGTTTTGGATCTCTAGGTATCGGCAATAATAACTGGCCTGTATTTCTCTTTCTTAAATGGGGTTTCTTCAAAGAAGTCAGAGAGAAAAGTCAAAGCATGTAAATTTTATACTATTTTGTTGTCCTTTCCACAACCACCTGGCTTCTCCCTCAGTTAAGAGTCCCCTTCAAACTTCTACATGGATAAACCATGACTTTCCAATATACGATTCAAGTTAGGTCTCTTTTTTTCTTTACATCTCATTTTTTTTCTATTTAAAACTTATCTGGACCTTGGTAAATCACAGGTATTTCAATTCTAGGAGGTCATAATCTCTAAACCACAGCAAAACATACTTAAGAGTTCATCAACTACTATGAAAACTATGTTTGCTTTGTCTCTGAGTTAAATGCTACCATTTTGGACTTGACCACGTCAGGAACCTATCATCCCTAGTGAAATTGAGGACTGATTTCAGTGGTGGTACTTTCTAAGTTATCCTTAGCCAACAAATAACAAACACTACAGTGTTTTTCAAAATGCAGGGGCACTTCTCTCGAGTGTAGTTCCAAATGTTTTGTTAAAGGAAATGCCTTCTGGAGCCTTCAGGAGGCAGAGTTGGAAGATGAGTAAGTGTGTCACATATGATAAATCGATTCAAACACGTGCATTCCTGTACATCAATGCTGCCCCATGAAAGTATAATTCACACCATAGAGGCAAGCCACAAGTGCAATTTTAAATTTTCTAGTAGCCATATTTTAAAACAAAGTAATAGTAAATGAGTAAAATTATTTTTATAACTTACATTTTGTTTCACCCAGTATAGCCAAGATATTTTTGTTTCAACATGTAATCAAGATAAAAGGTATTATTGAGGGGCCGTAAATTTTTTTGCACTAGGTTATACTTAGAAAACATCTCGCTTTGGACTAGCCACACGTCAAGTGCTTGAAAACCAAAGGAATTCCTCTCTCTCCATTCTGCCAGATAGTTTCTGATATCTAAACCTTATTTACTAAAATATCATTTGCATCTAAGTTTGATTAGTCAATACCAATCAGACGGCTAGAACCATTTCCAGCTGCTTGAACTAGTCCTTGCATCCAGTATCTCCATTAAAGGCAACCATATTAATAAATTCAGCTACTTTAAAATTATTTTCTTCTTTTCTGGCCTATCACAATTAGAATAATATCACATAGATATTGTCCAGGTTTCTGTTGATATATGTTATTAGAAGGCTAATAAGCCTTCTCTCCCTGGGTTGAATAGTTACAGCTGTGACATGTTGGGAAATGAATCTGATCTTTGCTCTAGAGGTAATCAGCAGCAATGGAACGGGATGCGAGGTGAATGAGTAAGTTTTAATGCAATAACTACCTCCAGTGCCCAAAGTAAGGCAGGTCCAGCTCCATACAACAAGAAGCAAGGGCTCTTCCTGCTGGCAAGGGAAAGTAGTGGAATTTGGGAAATCAGGTATTCAGATTTGTCTGAACCCATTCAGCCATTTCCTTTCTAGTTTTCAGAATCCTGCACTTTCCTTCAATCAGTGCTCTAAACTTTCACTCAAGAGGCCTGATTAAGCTATAAAGTCATTCTATATTGTAATCTGGTAGCCCCAATTCAGTAATGCTGAGTCAGATATTCAGCTACAATAGCCCTATGGCTATTAGACAAAAGCAATTCTGTGTTTCTTATTATGCCTGAATCAAGAAGGTAAAACATGGGTATATTGTCTCTATAAATTAGTCAGATCAATCAGAAGCAAGAGGCCCATCCAGCAGACCTTGTATTCTTTACTAATGTCATAATGGCCTATTGCAGAAACCATTGAGCTTTCTAAAGGTTTGTATTAATTGGCTCTTCATTAAAGGTGACCACAAGTGATATATTATGGCACTGTTGTGTCACTGCCAATGTCTCATTTTCTTTTTTTTTTTTTTTTTTTAGGCGGGGGGAGGAAGGCAGGAAGGGAGAGAAGAAGGACGGTAGAAAGGAAGGAAGGGATAAAGGAAGGAAGGAAGGGAGGAAGCGGGGAGGGAGGGAGGGAGGGAGGGAAGGGAAGGAAGGGAATCAAACAATGAGAGAGACATTGCCTGGAGGTTTACAAGTTGATTTCTTTTTTTTTTTTTGAGAGAAAGAAAGAAAAAAAAATAAAATAAAATAAGTAAAGGGGAGGAAGAAAGAGGAAAAGAAAGAGGGAGAGTAAATGGAAATATTGCTTTATTTTGAAAAAAATTTGGTATTAATAATGGCCCATCAATGTTTCATTTAAACTTATGGGTAGGTGTGGTGTGGTATTGACTAAAATGTATATTTTGTGTATTTGAAGTGGAGAGCTCTATAAATATTTATTAAGTTTACTTGTTCCGGATCTGAGTTTGAGTCCTTGATATCCTTATTAATTTTCTGTCTCATTGAATCTAAGTCTCGTATCTGGGTGTTAGGATCGTTAGCTCTTGTTGTTGCATTGATCCTTTTACCACTATATCTTTGTTGCTTTAAAATCTATTTTATCTGATACAAGAATTGCAACTCCTGCTTTTTATTTATTTATTATTTATTTTTGCTCTCCATTTGGTTGGTAAATCTTTCTCTATCCCTTTGTTTTGAGTCTTTGTGTATCCTTGCATGTGAAACAGGTCTGGATGTAACATGCCGTTGGGTTTTGGCTGTGTCTTTTGATTGGGGGATTTAGTCGATTTAAACTTAGGGTTACTGCCATTTGATGTTGACTGACTGTTTTATCCATTCGTTGGTGTAAATTCTTCTTTATGTTGGTGCTCTTTACTTTTTGGTGTATTTTTAGAAAGGCTAATACTGGTTGTTTCTTTCTGTGTGTAATGCTTCTTTCAGAAGCTCTTGTAAAGCAGGCCTGGTGGTAATAAAATCTCCGAGTTCTTGCTTGTTCATAAAAGATTTTATTTTTCCTTCAGTTGTGAAGTTTAGTTTGACTGGATATGAAATTCTGGGCTGAAGGTTCTGTTCTTTGAGGATGTTGAATATTGGCCCCCACTCTCTTCTGGCTTGTAGAGTTTCTGCTGAGAGATCTGCTGTAAGTCTGATAGGCTTCCCTTTGTGGGTAATCTGACCTTTCTCTCTGGCTGCCCTTAGTATTTTCTCCTTCGTTTCAACCCTGGTGAATCTAACGATTATGTGCCTTGGGGTTGCTCTTCTTGAGGAATATCTTTGTGGTGTTCTCTGTATTACCTGGGGTTGAATGTTGACCTGCTTTGCTAGTTTAGGAAAATTTTCCTGAATAATATCCTGAAGGGTATTTTCCAGCTTGGATTCATTCTCTCCGTCGCATTCAGGTACACCTATCAAACGTAAATTTGGTCTTTTCACATAGTCCCACATTTCTTGGAGACTTTGCTCATTCCTTTTTATCCTTTTTTCTCTAATCTTTTCTTCACGTTTTATTTCATTAAGTTGGACTTTGACCTCTGATATCCCTTATTCTGCTTGAACAATTCAAGTGTTTAAACCTGTGCATACTTCTTGGAGTTCCTGTATTGTATTCTTCAGTTCCATTAATTCACTCATACTCCTCTCTAAGTTGTCTATTCTCAATAGGAGTTCATCAAACCTTTTTTTAAAGTTCCTAGTTTCTTTACATTGGGCTACAACATGGTCTTTTAACTCACCGAAGTTTGTTATTATCCATTCCTTGAAGAGTGATTCTGTCATCAGGAGGCACTCGTTCTCCATCAAGCCTTGTTCCATTGTTGATGTGGAACTGTGATCATCTTTAGAGGGAGAGGCGTTCTGACTTTGAGTATTCTCAGCTTTTTTACGCTGGTTTCTTCCCATCATTGTAAATTTATCCTCCTGTCGTCTTTGAAATTACCAACTTTCAGATTAGGTCTCTTGAGTGGACGTCCAGGTTGTTAGTTCCCAGGGCCAGAGCAGCGGTGTTAAAACTGTTGGTGCTTTTCTGCCCAGGATTCTCCTGTCTGGCTTCCTTCTTGTGTCCGCAGTAGGTGACTCTGCCTTCCCAGGGCTCCAAACATTGGTCAGAAGGGGAACTGGTCCCGTTTACTCTGCGCCAAGTGCTGCCGAGCTGAGATGCCATCACAGCCGCTGCGCCGGGCTCTGGTGTCCTGCTGGGGACCTGTGCGGGTCCTTTGAACCTGTTTACTCTGCTCAGAGAGCTGCCACGCTGAGGTGCCGGCAGAACCGCTACGCCAGCCACAAGAGTCGCGCTGGCCACCCGTGTGTTTCCTCCACTGGGGGATCTTCTGCTCCGTGAGTGACCAGAATTTGTCTGAGAGTGTGGCATCCTCTAGTTCTCCAAGCCTTCCCTGAGAGCTGCAATCCCCGGATGTTAGCAATCGGCCATCTTGGATCGTTCTCCCAATGTCTCATTTTCAAATTGCATTTCGATTTCATACACTTCAAGTGTGGGAACAGTGGCTCACACATGGGATCTCAGGACTGTGGGAGGCCAAGGCAGTTGAATCACATGAAGCCAGGAGTTTAAGAGCAGCCTGAACAATATAGCAAGACTTCATCTACAAAAATTTAAAAGCCAGATGTGGTGGTGCACACCTGTAGTCCTAGCTACTTGGGAGGCTGCAGTGAGAGAATTTATTGAGTCCAGGAGTTCACAGATGCAGTGACCCATGATCTTGCTACTGAACCCCAACATGGGCACAAAGCAAGAATCTGACTCATAAATGAATGAATGAATGAATGAATGAATGGTTATTTTACTCACTTCGAATCAATAATCAAGCAGATGAGTTAACAAATACGAGATTCTCATCCTTGATATCCTGTGGCCAAAACTAGCATCTGCTGCATGGTGTAACTCCAGAAATGACACAAGATGTTCTAAGAAGATTTACTCAGTCAACTGAGTGTTTACAAAATCACTGAAAAAAATAAAAGAACTTAAGCCTCTATAATGACGTCTAGAATAAGTCAGCACAAGCAATACATCAGAGAAGCAGTCAAGAAATCAGGTAACAACAGGCCACATAGAAATGAAAATTCTTTAAGTTTGAGCTTCCAAGTTGTCAGTGAACTAGTATTGTATGATGTGTGTGTGTGTGTGTGTGTGTGTGTGTGTGTATACATATATATAGTATTATATAATGTAAATATTTCTGAAAGTTTAAAATGTGCCCAGTTCACATTCACTATAATAATCTACCCTTAGTGGGCACACAGCACTGATTACTGGCATCATCTCATATAATCCTCACAACAGCTTGGCAAAGTAGGTTCTATCGTCTCCATTTTGTACCTGAAGAGACTGAGTCAGAACGAAATTAAAGCAATTTTCTTAATTTAACACACTATCAAATCCAGGAAATCTAGCTTCTATTCTCAGTTGCTCTCATACCAGCATAGGGGTTATCTGTAGTAAGCTTCATGTATTATTAATAATTGCCAAGTCAGCATGTATAAGCATTCAAATTATCACAGTTATCCAATTAACCCATAGTTACTTATGTAGCCTTTAGTGCTTCTTTTCAGGAGCAGACAAATGAATTTCAGCATAAATGATTATAGAAGCAGGAAACAAAGACCATGAAAAAAATGAAACACCTCATAATAACTGTTAATAAAGGGCTTTTTGTTCCCCAAAAATCAGTTTAAAAGATTGAAGTCTCAGTAGCCTCCTAGTCGATTTTAATTCTAGTGCTGTTCTGTTAGTTCTAATAAAATTTTTAAATACTAATAATACAGATATATCAATTTCTTATATCAATAAGCGTAACACCTTATTTTTAGAGATGAAATAAGAGAACCATGCATAAGTAGTAAAAGTATAAAAACATGCATTGGAATGATTTATACCAACATCAAGATGCTAGCTATCATTGAGAATGTAGAAGTAGAACGTAATGAGGGAACAGCTATAGCAATATCTGGAATTATTTTAAAGAGAATTTAAAACAAATATAGAAAACATTTAATAATGCTTCACTTATATGGTATGTAAATGTCTATTATATCTGTGTCATTTTCTGCATGTGTGAAATATTTCACAACTTGAGATAAAGAGTTTTAAGACATTAATTCTTAAGAATTATTGTAGTTCTATTAGATTTCATTGTATAATACAGCATACTGTGTATGTCAAATGTTTCACGCTAGCATCTGCATTTTAAAATCTGCTATACAACAGAATTTCGAATAGGTACCCTGATTGACACAGCTAAGTTAAAATAAAACCTAAAGAAAAAAAAAACTTTTGCTCAAGGTCCAAATCTTATAAAACATGCTTTTGAAGTGTTGGGATTTTAACCATCCATTCAGATCAGATATGACCTCAGTTTTAAAGATCCAGTCCAGAAACAAATGCCCGTAACTGTTTTTTCTGTTGTAAAAAAATGAAAGAGGCACTGTGATATACCTTAACCTCAAGACTGTAAAGATCTACATGAAATTCTTATCATTTGATTTATGCTTCAAAATATATACAGCATAAAGTTTTTGTGACTAAATATGCTAGTTCATTATTTCTTTTCAAATGCAATTTAGATGTTTTTGATTTTAAAAGAACTGGTGGAGATGCACAAAATCCTCTCACAAAGAACTGTACAGAGCCAAATTACCATTTCTAGAATAGGGGTTTGCCACAGAAATCCTCATTAATAAAAATGTTCTGAAGAGAATTTGTCTATTCACTCTGAAATTTAATCAAGACATGACTCTGAGACAACCATAGAGACAGGGCACCCTTATTCACCCAGGCTTTAATATGCATATATAGTTTCTTTAAATTTTAACGTGTTGCTCTTATATTTGTTCTTACTAACAGTAGTGATAAAAAGAAATATTCAGAATTCTATTCAATAATTAGATATTGTTGCCTTTTAAAAAGGATGCTTTTAGACACAAATTGTTATTAACATATTTTAATATAATACATTTCTCTAGAACTTAATTCAAATGGAAGTACTGGCATGAACGTGCTAACTTTATAAAAGTAGTTGAACGAACGTTAGTATTTTGTTGTTGATGTTGAAAGTGACTAAATATGTGAACAAGTGAAATGTGAGAAAAAGTTAATATCGAGTCACCTTTCAATGACGGAGGCGATTTTTGTACAAATAACTGTAACTACCCTGTTGTTTCTGCTGCCTTAACATAAATGAGAAATTTATGTAGATGTATCTTGAGGTATGTTCTACTTATCAAGGAAGAAAAAGAGAAAGTTGAGTAAAATCAATAACTTGTAAATTACTCATACTACATTCACTTAAATATTTTGCAGGCAACAGTCAGAATCAACAACTTCGATTAAAGGCAAATTATTAGAGATGGTTTAAGCAGAATGTGAAATAAAAGACCTATGGTGTATTTCTGGTATTAACAGCATTCTGACATATAGTAAGAAATCATTTGATTATTTTATTAAGAATAAGTTACACTGCTTTTAAATTGAGCATCTGAATTCTACTGCAATTAACACAATTTGTTTTATCAGGTACAAGGGAAAATTGTATTTTTATATTAATATTATCTTAACTCTTTATTTCAGTATTCCAAGTGATAATTTAAATAAGCTTTAATGTTTAAGACTTCTCAATAATGTTAGAAATATGTCAATTGGTAAACTTGATTGACTTAAGCAATTCAACAATATCAACCAATCTTTATAAATTACCTTTGTTGAGAGTTTTACTGATTACATAAGTAATCGCTCTAAATACAGGTAATTTAGAAAATAAAGAAAAGCATAAATACAAAATTATTAATATCCAACATTTTAACATGTAAACAGTCCTTTTTATCCACCTATAATCAGAATGAGCGAACTCTACCTAAAAGAATTCACACACATAAAAAGGCAAGTGTAAAATTGCATTGAAACTGTAAAAGCAATTAGAATTTTATTTTTTAAATGAAACAATGTACAAAAAGTAATGTATATGATGTTCAATAAAATGTGTTTTCTGTTTGCAACTCTCCTCTACTCTTATAATGAAGTGAGCATTAATTTTAACACAATTTATCAGGTAATCCTTGTGTGATAAAATGATATGAAACCCATTACTTCACATGTAATGCCAATATTATTACAAAAGGCTCATGTCTTTACAAATTACCTGAATATTCTTTGTGTAGCACCTATTTTGTTATTATGATTTTTTTTTATTTTAATTCATCTAACGCCTATATTTCTCCTTTGCCAGTAGGGGGTGTGTGTGTGTGTGTGTGTGTGTGTGTGTGTGTGTGTGTGTGAGAGAGAGAGAGAGAGAGACAGAGAGAGAGAGACAGAGAGACAGAGAGACAGAGAGAGAGAATGAGAGATAGAAGCAGTTTTCTAACAACACTTTTATAGAAATCTCTTATTTTGTGAAATCCTCTGTCTATGTAAGCTTTGCAATTTTACCTTACAAATGATATGTTTTGTGTTGGCTTCAGATTATTGGATTAGCTGAGAAAGAGCAACAAAGACTGACGCAATGAGTGGGGATAGATTCTAGATGTAAGTAGGAAAGGATATTTGAAGGGTACATATTTAGAACTTGTGACTTTGTCAATGTATTCCTGTAATAACAACTTTCACTTTCCTGTGCAACTTCACTACTTTGGATACTCAGATAATGAATATGAGGGCAATAATTACTTGTCATTTATCAATTTTGTGATTTGACATATATACGTATTTTTAACTTGTGTTGTTTTTTTAGTCTGTGTATTGCTTGCCATCTAATTTTTCGGCTTTAAACATCACAAAAGTTTTAATAATCTACTATGTCATTCACACTGGTGTTAACTCAGAAGTAAACTTAAATTTTAGTGCAGGTCTAGGATTTAGCACTTAGTTGAAACTTTAGGTGTTTGCAAAAGTAATCCGTTCTTAATAAATGCAGTAAACACAATTGTTGATTTAAATTAGTATAATACATGAGGAAAGTGCTAATGGAAATCCAGTTATTTCTATAGTTCAGAGCCTGTTTCATATTATCCAAAGTAGAATTATTTGTCTTGTTTTCTCAGGCAATGTTATGTACCAAAAGGAAAACTATTTGAAGCAATTAAGTCTCATTAAAAATGTTAATTTAATGAACCCCTTAGAATCTGATATCAGAATAATAAAAAAATGAGCTGCACTAGTATAGTCCGATAAAAAATGTAGCTTCATGCTTCCCAGAGGGAACTCATATGGTAAATCTCTGATTTATAGGCTTTTAGAAACCTCTTAACTAGCAAAATAAAGAAAACATATTTTCATTCATATGGTAAACTCCTTTTATTTTTGGACAATTCGCTTTTTTAGAAAGAAATTATTGTTAAAAGACTGTATTGTTTCAGCTAGCCAACTTGCTTTTATTATAAGCAAGATATCCAGCTCTGTGAATAGCAATTCTGTTTCAGTACTAAATTTGTTAGATTTTCCAGAATACGCAAGGACTTGCAATAAATACATTATCCTACTTTAAATTTAACAGAGACCAAATAAGTAGGAATTAGAATCCAAGCTAAGATCTTTAGGGACCTCCAGCAACTTATGAGGACAATCCATTCTACAAAAATAAATATTTCCCAAAGCTATATACACAGCAGGAGCTTTTTAAACACCAGTCGGTGGCCATAACCAGCACTATGCTGAAATCGGTTAACACATCTTTCAGGCTGATGGCATGTAGCTTTGTGGTATACTCTTTCCCTTACATACATATGTAGACACTAGGATTTTTTTCAATGCACTTTGCTCTTTCTCCCACAATATCTTTGTTTGCAACAACGCATAACTTTAAACATTTTAACAATGTCAATATCAATATAAATTTAGATAGCATGCTTCCTTTCTCTATTACTATTCACCACAGGTGTGAAATTCATAAGATAAAATTAATATGTGAAATCCAAATTAAACCTGAGAATACTTACTGTTTTTTTTTTTTAACTATAGGTTAAGTAGACTGTCCAAATTGCTAGCTCGCTCTCCAAATTGCTACACCGCTCTATTCTCCCATAATTTCATAAGTCAGACTAACAGGTGTACAAACATATTATATCACTTAATTTTCATTTCTGCAATCTTTAGCAAGTTGCAGTCTCCCTTTGTATGCAAAGGATCTTTTGGGATTCCTGTTCTCTAAATTGCCTGATTATACACTTTGTTCTTTTTGCTCTTACACTCATTGTCCTTTTCCTGTTGATTTTCAGCAATTCTTTGTCGATTTTTACATGGTGTAAATAAATATATTTTTCCTTTAGAAGTTTAACACTCATCTTTCTCCATGTGTGTTAAACAGAAATCTTTCATTCTCATGAAAATTATACCATCATATTTTGTCTTACAGTTTTCTTTTGAATTTACGCGCAAAATTAGTCTCCTAGATTTTTTTTTATTAACTTGATAGGTGGACCTTTTACATTTTAGTTTTTAATGCATCTTAAGCTACTTTTTGTGTGTCTTTAAATTTTTATTCACATAAGTCAGTTTTTTCATACCATCACCAAAACCATCTGCCCTTTACCATTGGTAGCAAGTTTTCTTAGATTGTATCATCATATATGTATGGGTCTGTCTCTACGCTCTATTTTCTGTTACATTCATCCATAGGACTGTTTTTGTATTAATACCACACTGTCTCCATTGATATGGGTTTGTAGTCGTCCTTCAATTAAGGTAGGGCCAGAGGTCAGTTGTTTCTCTGTCTTCCTGTCAAGGAGCATGGATTGTGTTTACATTAATTAAAATAATCTAGTAATGTAGTACTGCGCTAAGTAACATTTTATGCTCAGAATGATATTAATAGTATTGAATTCTTGTGGCTGTGTGAGAACTAAAGAATGATAATATAGGCCTATCACTGAACAAGTGACTTATGCATCTTAACTATTCAATAAGCAGTAACTCAATAAGAACTAATAATAATCATGATCAGAAGGTACTAAAGCAGGTGTCTGCTCTTGTTAAAGAATAGCACTGTAATGACACATCTATTTTACTGCAGTGATATCCAGCACAACATTAGGCATATTTATCAAAGTAATGTTATGAAAAAAAATTCACATGCTTTTCTATCATGATTTATTATTTCAGGAAATAGCCTAACTTCATGTAAAGTCATTTCTACTAATTCAGCTTTCACAACTTAACCAACACTAATTGAAACACATGTTTAAATTGCCTATCACATAATCTGTGAAGTTACACGACAATGAAAGGGTTCAGAACTCCTTGAAATAATAAAAGAATTCCACAAACATACACTATGTTCACTCTGCTTTTCAAACTAGTGATTCTTTACCTGGCTTCAACATCTAGCTCCTACTTCTAGACAACAAATCAAAATCCATAGGGTGGAGATAAAACACTTGGATTTTTATCTGAAAGTCACTATCAGGTGATTCTGATGTGTTGTCAGAGTACTCAGCTGCTGCATTTAGCGGAGGCTTTGGCCCAATTCCTCCTTCCTTTCCTATCTTAGGCTTCCAATCATTGTGAATCCCTCACCAGATATAATGTTTGCTAAATTTAAATTCAATGTTATGTATTCATATGCTGCGCTGACTTTAATTGAGCCCAAATGCCTTATATAAAATCAATAAATAATTTTCTTTGATGATAGAGCAAGCTTGGGCCTCACATTTACGAAATGTAATTCTTAATTAAACAATTTACATATGTGTATATATGTTTGTGTGTATATATGCATGTGTGTTTATTTTTTTTTAGGCTTTTCTT
This sequence comes from Callithrix jacchus, assembly GCF_049354715.1. NCBI lineage: Eukaryota > Metazoa > Chordata > Mammalia > Primates > Cebidae > Callithrix > Callithrix jacchus. Next base: position 15,363,256 of record NC_133522.1, read on the forward strand.
AGGCAACGTTTTTTAAAGAGACTTTAGATGTGATAAAATTTATATTTTAATAACCTTAGATATTTCACACTATTAGGAAAAAATCAGGAAGGTGTAGTCTGAGTTAGCTATTTGCTTTTAGTTAGATGTGGACAAGAAATTTATAAAGATAGAAGAACATTAGCAAATGCGTGGCTGTTTTGTTCTTGTAAACTGCTTACTCAACAAAAAGCATCCATTTGTTTAAACTAAGGTTAGCCTTTGTTTATTACGGTAATTACTTCTGTTCAACTGGAGATAATATGCTTAATGTCTCCAGTATATGTGAAACCTATCTCCTAGGAGTCAGTACGCCTCAGTCAATAATGCAAAAATTGACCTGAAACCAGGTCTTAGTTCTATTTCTGAATGTACTAGTAGTTCATTCCTGTTTGTACTTATTAATCCATATTCACGTTTTAGCTATGTCTTATTTTGTGTTTTTGTTGTTTTTCAATTACAATACGCATACTCCCATAGGAAAGTTTAATAATGGTAAGTCTAATAAATTGCATCTAGTTCTTGTAAACAATATGCTAATATATTAGATTTAATTGGATTTGTTTAAGTTGAATTCAGTCAAACACATGTATTGGTTTCACTACATATCAAATAATGTGATTAAATCTTTTACTTTTTATCTTCTCACTTTAGAATCATAGTAGGACGAACTTTTCATTTCCTTTTCAGTTTTTCTTTTGTTTTATCATAAATACAACATTTTTATCACAGGTTACTAGGAACTTATAGCTTCCAATTCTTTACATAATCTAGTTAAGTATTCTTAATTACAAGAATCATAAAAAGTTCCTTGAAAGGAAATCTAAAAATAATACTCATCATAAATAATGAAACACTTTTAATAATTTATTAAAAGCAAAATAGCACAAATAACTTTTATGTGCTTGTCTCTTTGGACATACACATCTGCTTTAGTGACTTTTGCTCATAATGAGTCCCAAGCATAGTCAAGTTCTGTCAAAGTGAAGCAAAAATAATTTGCTAAGGACCTTGCCAACTCCTTCTTTAAATTATTTTTATCAACTAACCATGGTCACAAACATATAACGGCCACGCTTTCAATCATTTGTTTCTTAAACTTAAAAGTGATACGTATAAAAGTGATTAATGTAAATTGGCAAACAGGATGTCTTGGATATCTAGCGATTACTTCCTAGAAGTGCTAAATCATATCTTTGCCTCATCCATGTGTTTTATGACTGCAATTTATGATGTTTAATAAGCTTGATTCCTCTCTTATGATTAAAAATACTGGACCCTCAGAACCTCCTGCTGTTGGTTTGTGCTCTTGTTACATTACGTAATCTTGATGCAATGATAAGGGCCATAGCTGTGCATCTAGTCTTTCAGGTAAAATACATTCTCTTAGCCGAAATAGGTTGGGAAATAAAAAAGAGGAGTACTATCTGTAGTACAAAATTATATACCCTTTGAATCTGAAAATTGAATCTCTCTCTGTAATTGGCATCATATGTTATTATATGAAAGGTATCATTTCCTGAGAAGTAAATGTTGAAATATTATATATTTTATGTGCAGTTTTATAGACAATCGCAATAAAAATGTATCTTTGTATGTAAAAATACTGATCAACATTATTTCTAAAAAAAAAAAAGACTCAATGCTGTTGAAGTTAGTAGGTCAAAGCTCTGACTACATCCTCTAGAGTATAATGAGATCAGCTTCAATTAAATGCAAACTCTGTGAGCTGAGCAATATATTGGTTCACATGAAACTTGTTTTACAAAACTCGTTTACATTTATTGACATTTCGTCCAATTGTGCTTTAAAATGAAATCCCATCACAACTATCTGTGCTCCTCTACAATGTTTAGATTCAAACAAGTAAATCTTATAGAAAAATCCTGGTAAATTCTTTAAATATTTTTTTTCGTGTGTACAGCCTTGACAACACTGTGGAAATAATTACCATTCTTGATGTTAAACTATTTACAGCTATCCAACTTCAGAATACACACATGCGGAAGCTATTTCTCTCTTTTCAGATTTTTGTAATTCTCAGATTAGCAGAGCTCTGCCAAGAGTAAAACTCTAAAGAAAACTGTGAGGATGAGAGGCTTAAGTAGAAGCAAGTGAGATGAAATGAAGCTCCAGGGCGAAAAACAGTGAGAAACTCAGAGACGCTGGGTGGAGAAGCAACCACTAGGCAGGTGTCATTATTAATTAAGAAGCAACCACTAGGCAGGATGAATTATTAATTCATCCGAAACAAATCATGGCCTTGTTCAGTAATGTCCTCAAATTATCGTTATATGGCATTTTTTTAATGAATGTAAAATTGTGTTTACAGTGACCCATATTAACAACTGAGTTTTGAATCACAAAATTGCTAATAGAGTTTGCACTGTCCACCCATGGGATTTGGCAAAGCTCATTTGTGGCTACATTTGTTCTGAAACATGGCTTGGCCACCAAATTTGTCTTATAACTCATGAATGTCATTAGGTTTCTGTCTTCTGTGCTGTATTGATCTCAATTGTCCAAAGCGTTCTCAGGTGCCAGAGTAGCTATGTCTGTGTTTTTTAAAATGATTTCTGTCCTTCAATCATGGTGAAGCTGTTTGTCCCTTTGCCCCTGGAAGCTAGTGTATCTGCATAATACACAAGTACCTTCAATATATACCTCTGACCATCTGCCAGATTGGCATAGTGCCTGATTAAAAAAAAATACCGCCTCTCTTCTTTGCCATAGGTACTAATAACATTCAGTTTGTCCAACCAGCTTTCAAATCCGGTACATTATAGATTATCCTGGAAGAAATCTCTCTTCTGTTCAAGAACCAAACAGAAGCCTCAAGCTTCTTTTCAAAGGGACCCATCTGTTAATTAAGAGTTCAAATAGTCTTATCTTGAAATCTTCCCTTCAAACTGCCCTTCTGCTTAAATCTAGGAAATATCTTTATTATAGACCTTCCTAGAAAACATAAGGATCAGATGAGCACAAAAGCCCACAATCCCCTGAACATGCTTTCAAATGGATGTTTGAAGACTTAGTGGAAACTTATTATTTGCCACTTACCATAAATTATTTCAGCTTTCTGACCCAAAGTCAGGCTAAATTTAGATAGGATGATAGGATCATGTGAATTCATACTATGGTTCTTCTATAGGAAACTAATTCATTCTTTGCAGTTTCGTTTTTTTTTTTTAAATTGATTCCCATGCTCTTGGACTGGCTATTACGTCTTTAAATCCAGCTTCCTAAGTTGCTCACTCTTCTCTTCGTGCTGGTGAAAGCAGTATGAAAAAAGAATAATGTGGTTTAGGGGAAGAAAAAGAATAAGGTTGGAGTAAGGAAGACTTCCATCCAAATTGATTATGTTGCCAGCCAATAAATGACATTGGAAAAATTAGTTAAGTTCTCCATGAAGAGGGAAATAACTGTCTCAAAACATTGACTACAATCACATTCCAGTACAGTGCCTGGCAGTTAATAGACATTTAATAAACATTAATTTATATCCATCACTTATGATTAAAAAGAATGATGGGCCAGGCGCAGTGGCTCACACCTGAAATCCCAGCACTTTGGGAGGCCAAGGTGGGCGAATCACAAGGTCAGGAGTTCAAGACCAGCCTAGCCAACATGGTGAAGCCCTGTCTCTACTAAAAACACAGAAAATTAGCTGGGTATAGTGGCAGGCGCCAGTAAGCTCAGCTACTCAGGAGGCTGAGACAGGAGAATCGCTTGAACTCCGGGAAGCGGAGTTTGCAGTAGCCAAGATCACACCACTGCACTCCAGCCCAGGTGACAGAGGGACACTCTGTCTTAAAAAAAAAAAAAAAAGAAGATACCCAAATGGGTTTGGTATCATTATTTGATTTTTGTATTTTCCTAACTGTAAGTGGCCATTCCTCAATATTGAACAAGCAAAGCTGTGTAAAATAGAATAAGTTTTGTCTTGGCCATATTTTCATCTTCTCCTTAAGACTTTTTAAATTTTGTGGTATTTCTGTCCCCACTTACCCTGGACTTCATGCAGCTACCCAGCAGCCCAAAATAGAGAATAGGATCTTGTCCACCTACTGTCAAATTCACTGGTCTCCTTCCAATTCATTCCATGCCTCAGCAGAGAATATAATACATACAACTTAGTTATTATCTCCTCTCAAAACACATGATACCCGGTTAAAAAGATCTTTTTGGAGTTGGGGTAGTAATTGAGTTTCAGAATCATGAATGGCCAGTTGACATATATACAGACGAATAAGGCAATATACACTCCATTAAATCACAACACTTCTCTGCATAAAATATGCTTATAATCTCTAATGATAAAATAGTGAATTCTCAGGTTTAAATTATGGAAATATATCTATATCTTCAAAGATAATTATAATACAGTGACCTACACAAATCCAAAATTATGAATTTTTTCCCTTAAGCTACAAACCAAGCAAAAACTTAATCATATGTTTTCAAACTTTTATCTTTTTACTCCTCCAGTTGCTTTTGAAAATGGCCTTTATCTTCAAGTCTATCTCAGTGTCACCACTTCTCAGATTTTATCTGATCGCTCCAAATAATCTTGTTTTGCCTTCTACTGGCACTTAGGTGGTTCTTGTTGATACTATTTATCAAGTAATTATTAAGTTATCTGTCTCCTTCCCGTTTCCTAGATTGTTTGCACCTCTGGGATAGTTAAGTATTATTCATTTTATGTGTGCCCAATACATAAGCACAGCGTTTGGTGCTGTTTCAATTATTTGATGGAATTTTCTGTTAAAAAAAATAGTACAACTGTATTTTGAAAAGAGCAAACCAAACTAGAGGCAGAAAAAGTATGTTTCCTTCCCATTTTTAATAAAAATATCAAGTAATATTGTTTAAAGTTCAGTTAAGAAAAACATTACGTCTTGGAAGGAAAACAAGAGTTTTTGAATTTCTGAGTTTTCTTTTTGTCGTATAAACAGAAAAATTAGTCACATAAGGAATTTTCTTCATTCTTTCCCTCGGTTGCATAATTATCTATGGAGAGAAAATATAATACTTTCATCACCCATTATCAAGGGGAAATTTCACAGAGATTGTTAGGAAACATTTATGGAGGCAGGAAATTGTAACACCAGACCTTTTGTTTTATCCTCACCCATCTGATCTGTAGGCCATCTTCCACAGTAACAGTGTGAAAAAGTATGATACCAAAATAAATCTGAAAAATTAATTAGTTAATTCTAAAAGAAGCCAAAGAAACCTTTCCTATAGCCTTCTAAAAAGAAAAGTATTCTTTTAAATGTACTGTTTCCTGGTTTACTATACATTAACAAGTATGTGAAACACTGTGTAATCTATTTTTAAGGCCACATAAAATATTTCGTCTGTTTCTTATATGTAGTCATGCTACATAGTTTAGAAGTTTATTCCCATTGGATGTAACCTTTGTCATCTAGATTTGGTAAATGCTTAACAGGCATAGGCCAGAACCATGTGTGTTTTGCTTTAAGGGTAAATAATCTACACTGAGACAGACAGCCCCTGAGAATATTCCTCCCATATGTCAATATCATGGTTCTTTTTTTCAGCATGCCTAATACATCATGTCATCAGTGTGGTCACAGCAAGACAATGGCAATGAGAACCCAGGATTGAAAGTATTGCTCCTAAAATTCCTCCTAGAATACGATACTACTGTCTAGCTATTAAAATTCTGTATGAGAATTACTGTCTCTAGTAAAGCCACATCAGGAACCCCAGTTAAACATAAGGACAAAGAAAAGTAAGCAATTTGCATATCGATCTGTCCACAACGATAACAGCCAGTACAATTGGAAAGTGAGCAGACATACGGGTCATTCCTCAGCCTATAAATCTCATCTGTGTAGACACAAAAGAATACAAGAATGAACAGGCATTATTTTGGTTCTCAGTCATCAAACCATTTCTTTTTCTAACTTTACTGTCTTCACCTCTCTATGGTGAGTAATTCATGTAAGTACACTGAGGGAAAAAACTGGTCTCCGCTTTCTGGATAGTTTACAAATTCACAGAACATACTTGATTAACAATTCACATATAGATCAGGAAAAAATTTTACTTTTTATAATCTCTAGGAGATTAGAACTATTCTTTTTCCATAGGTTGAACAGAATTAAGAAAAATCTACATGTACATAATTTATCTCTTCTAAAATTGTGGTTACAAAATAACATATATAATAGAACATTCAGATTTAGAAGGCTATGAGAAAGAAAATTTCTTAAAATGGATTAGAAGTAGATTTAAAAATACATTCTTGATTAATGGTGTTTTTTCCCATAGGTTTCAGGCAATACATTTCTTAAAAATACTGAAAACAGTCATTGACTTCTTGATTAGGTTTAGATAATATATAGCTTAGTGGATTAATGTGCTACTCTTTTCTCTACAGTGCAGTTTTGAACTGACTGAACATAAAGCCAATTTAATTATATAATACAAAAATAGCAAGTGCAAATAGGTTTAGTTTTTCCATACACAAAGCACCACATATCACACATCATGTCACACTTGATATAAGTTCAGAACTTTCTTATTTTATTTTGTTTTTAAGGAGGACATTGATTATATTACTTAAATGCATGTTTTCACCTTTCATTGAAAAATCCAGCATTCTGGTCCTATTTTCTGAATCAGAACAACAGTTTTTTAAGTTAAAAATTAATAAAGAATTCAGATTTTTACTCAGATAATGCCTATACTTTACAAATGCAATGCTTGTCTGTAAAAGTAAATGAGTAGTTTAGAAATAATCTACTTGTAAGTTTGATTCACTTTTTGAAGTTCTTATGAAATACTTTTGTATACATTATGTGTTCACAAATGTTTCCATGTGTAGACTCTGACAGCAGATTTTTACATTATGCCATGCTTTTAGTATTCACTGTGTCTATTTTCATACTAGTGTCTATTACATCTGTATTTCAGCTATTTAGGGTAAGATTTGTTCATTAAGATTATTTTTCTGAGGCTAATAATGAGAAATTGACCTTCATTTTTCAAACTAAAATAGAGAATTTCCATATCTAACTACTGTATTTTGAAAAGAAATAAGGGAAGCAAGCCAAGTTCCATGCAGGAGGCATGGAACTTGATATCATGCTGCCTAAGTCTTTTCCATTTTACAATGTCAAACTCAATCCTCTCATTGAGTGGTTTTTTAGTCTTTTTGTTTTCTGCAAAAGATGCTTCTTTCTCATTCTGACCCTTGCTGTTTTTCAGCTTCTTTGGACATATATATATATATGTGTGTGTGTGTGTGTGTGTGTGTGTGCGTGTGCACGCACGTGTGCGTGTGTGTGTATGTGTGTGTATATATGTATGACTCCAATACATACACACACACACACATACATGATATGCCTATGGAGTCCATGTTTACCTTCCCCAAAGCCTTCAGGTTACCTGAAATGAGAGTTGCAATTCCTTTGTTAGAATACTAAGGTTATATGCTGAGTTATTCCACCTGATCACATATTTGGATAAAATCATGAATGGGAGCATAATTGAAATGCATATTCATATATGTTTTTCAGACTATATCCAATAGTTTTCAACCATGCATATAAATTTCTTACTTGTCATTTCTATTCATTTACTTTTGGTAAAACTTGTATTTTCTACATTCTAAAGAAAATCAGAGATCTTCTGAGATTACCTACTCAAATCTAAGACCATCTACCTACATAAATCAGAATCAGGTGCACAGTATAGATTTGAAAGGGGATTATGGCATCTCAACAAAAGAGGGGCAAAATACAATCTTCCACATTGCTTCTTCAGTGTAAATTAACAGAGCCTCTTTGGACAAGAACATTGCATTATTTATCCAAATATAAAATGAATACAACTTTGACCTAAAATTTCTGCTTTTAAGGATTCATACTACAGATGCATTCGCCAAGTGTGTAAATATATTTGTACATAAATTGCACTATAAGAGTCTGGAAGTAGTAAAAGAAAACCAAAACCAAAAAATATGTCTAAGATAAATGATTAACAACTACTGAATAAAATATGGTACATTCATAAATTATATTTTCAGTTTATGCCTAATGCTGTTCAGACATTAAAAAGAAGAGATACATCTACATGCATTAATTAGAGAAACCTACAAATGCACATAAAGTAAAAAATGTGGTATTTTTTGAATAATGGGGATTTAATTATACTATGTGAGTATTAATATAGTGTTTGTGCAAGACAGAAAAAGAAAGTACAAGAGAGAACTCATATTGTACAACACAAGTACATTAGTTTTCTATTGCTGTGCAAAAGTAACCCCAAATTTAGCAGGTTAAAACAACAAATATTTATTATCTTACATAGTCTCCAAAGGTAAAGAATCTAGGAGCAACTTAGCAGGATGATTCTAGCCCAGGGTTTTACTTGAGATTGCAGTAAAAATGTCACTATGGGCTTCAGTCACCTGGTAGCTTGGCTAAGGATGGAGGTTCTTCTCACATAGCTCGTCACAAGTGGCTGGTTGTCCCAATTTTTTGAAACATAGAACTCTCCATAGGACCACAAGAGTACCTTTGCAACATGACAGCCAGCTTTCCCCAGGGTGAATAATCCGAGAGAGATAGAGCAAGAAGAAGCTACAATGTCTTTTAAGCTACATAGTCTTTAAAGTCACATATCATCATTTCCTCTGTATTTTATTTGTAAGAAACATGTCACTACTTCAACTCTTACTTAAGGGGGAGAAAGTTGAGCACCATCTCTTGAATGAAGGAATATCAAAAAATTACATATTGAAATGATCATATGTAGAAAACAGAAGATATATTGAAATTTTGCATTTTGAACTTCAAAATGTTAATATGAATTTTCAGTGAAATTCACTTGCCTGTGAGCCCTATGAAGGTTGAGGGAGTGTTTATGATCATTCTCTGTTGAATACCTCAGAGTATCTCAGAATGTCTGATTCATGGTAGGTACTTCATATTTGTGAAAGGAAGGGAAGGGAAGGGGAGGGGAGGGGAGCGAAGACTACTCTATGGCTCCTCATTTCAAAAAGAGTAATTTGGGGATCCTTCAACAATGCTGATGTCTTCACATTTGCTGAGTCTGGAATCCCTCCGCCACACCCCCTCACAAAAATCAGGGCTTTCATAGTTTGTTGTTTTCATAATTTGTTTCATACTTTCACAAATTCTGAGGTAAACATTTTTAAAGAACATTACTACTTGAAACTAAATATTCTTCATAAAGTTGATAAAAATACAACCTGACTGCCTTTCCTTGAGCACTTAGAGAAATGCCTTCAGCAATCTCATTATTTTTCAATCTTCATTGGAAGATGAAGCTTGATAATTCAAATTCATAGACTTCTCATTTGACCTTGCATGTGCAGTGAACAAGATGAGACCTCGAGGTCCTTTTCTGTTTGCATATCAAAGGATGTCCATGGAGTACTGATAATTTGCAGGATAATTAATCTTTCTGACCTATACTCTCACAGCTCTGCTGAAGCTGTTCTGGTTAGTGCACCATTGACCTCATTAGGCATTCTATCTTCCTTACCTTATTTGGTCTTTATTCAACATTTTAATTTTTTTCTTACTTCATGCTTTTTTTTTTTTTTGAGACGGAGTTTCGCTCTTGTTACCCAGGCTGGAGTGCAATGGCGCGATATCGGCTCACCGCAACCTCCGCCTCCTGGGTTCAGGCAATTCTCCTGCCTCAGCCTCCCGAGTAACTGGGATTACAGGCACGGGCCACCATGCCCAGCTAATTTTTTGTATTTTTAGTAGAGACGGAGTTTCACCATGTTGACCAGGATGGTCTCGATCTCTTGACCTTGTGATCCACCTGCCTCATGCTTCTTAAAAAAATTTAGACATATCAGAAAATGTTCAGTCATACTGCTGTAATAACTCCCATATCTCTTTAGCTTAAAAAAAGTATTATTTCTTACTTACCCATTGGTTCTTCTCAACATCTTTGCACTCCAGGCTGCAGGCTAATAGAACAAGCTCATTGAGTCTTATTGCCAGTCGTTATGACAATGGGAAAAGAGAATTGGATGACCCATATGGTGCCCTTAAAGCTACTGTCTCTGATCCTTCCATCTCTGCCTTGTTATTTTCCACCCACTTCTTAAATCTGGTGGATCTCAACCCTTCACTGTGCATTGAGTTCATCTGAGTGTGTTAAACGTGCATATTTCATTAATGGGTACAACTTCTGTATTCTGTGTTTTATTTAGTAAAATATTCTGTATTCCATATTTTATGACAGTGGCACTGTCATAAAAACAACTGCCTAGAACATAATCGGGGATGAAATGTGACAATGATATATTCAGGGCATTGTTAGTGGGAGTATCTGTCCTGAGGGTAAGCAATAAGGGGGTACAATGTCTTTAACTATTTTAAAATAATGATAAAATTGATTTAAATTTAGTCTGGTTTTATTTTCATGTACTATCAATTCTAAATAATGTCAATACTAAAATATGTCCAAGTAATCTTTTGTTGGTGTAAGTTGTAGATAATTGTGCAAGTGCTAATAAAATCTTCAAATCAGCACATATTTTTAACTTACATTTTAGTAAACAATGTGTTTTATATGAAAATTAACTTAGGGAACTCCCAAGTTATACAACCAGGTAGCAGTAATACTAAGCCATGTGCACTCAGTCAAACGCATTCATTTCCAGAGTAAACTCTTAAAGTTTAGAATCACTGAAGCTCTCTTAGAAGATAATTTGTCATTCCAAACCTTTTGTTATCCCATAATTCTTGCATTTAAGCATAGATTTAGACCACTGATAGCATATTGACCAAAAAGGCAAAAAACAGATCCTCAGTAGACTCAATTCTCAGTCTATATAATCCATTAGAATTTGAATAAATGTATTAGTACCTATGTGTGTATTTAAAATTTAAAACAGCAAAAGAAAATAAACTGCAATGTGCAGTTTTCTTTGGTAAGAGCAAATGTTATTTTACACATGAAATATTTTATTGAATTTGATTAACATCTCAAACTTAAAATTAATTATTTTTCATTTTTTTTTTTGTTTTACAGCTAAAGAATGAATCAAGAAAATAATGATAATTACTGATTAGCTATGACTTAAAATAATCTGGTGAGATAGAGAAGAATGAGCCCAAAAAATGATTGACTCTTGGTTTCAAATATGCTGTGTAGTCACTGGTCATTGGTTTCTGCTTCTCCATTGCCTCCCACAGCCAAACAATCTTAACTTCCTACATATTTTTTTTTGTAATTTTCTCAACTTGTCTATCCTTGACATATGGCTAGTGCTATGTAATAGTGGCCACCATTATTATAATGAATGTAATTTATATGGAAGGAATTGAGGATAGAATGGCTTAAACGGAGTGGATAAAAATTCATAGGGTAAGATTGTTGCAAAATCCTCTGATACTTCAGAAATGAAATTTTATTTATTCAAATAATAGAAAGACTAATTCCTTAAATGACATCTCTGTCTTGCAATTCTCAATTTTGTATCCTTGTTCTAGACTTTTTCACTTAAATACAGACCAGTATAGCCTTTAGATCTCTAAGACTTCTCAAAATTAAATGTCTTATAAATAAACATTCTGAATTTCTGTTTCTCAATTAGCCTGTTCTTCTGAGTATTCTTCCATGTCAGTAAATGACAACCCAGCCTTTGTGGTCTTTGGGACAAGATCTTTGAAATTGTTGATTCAAATATCTTTCACACTCTCCACATCCCATCTGAAAGCAAATCCTGTTGGTTCTACCGTCAAATATGTGTATTAATAACCCAACTACTTTCCCATCCTGCCTCACTGATTCAAGCCATCCCTGTCATCTCTCATGTAGGTGATCACAATTCACTTTTAGCTATTCTACCTGTATTGGCATTTGCCCCCTACAGTCTAGTCCCAGCCAAGAAAACAAGCTAAATCTTTTCATATTAAATCAGATTACACCACTTTGCCCAGAATGCTCCAGTGACACCTGAGGTGTGCCTGACCCATTCTATTCCACCACTGTGATCCCTCCTATTACTGTTCTCTCCCTCCGTTTTCTTCACCGTGAGATCCCTAATGTCTGTCCAACACTCCAGACCTGCTCCCTCCTGGAGGACCCAGCACTTGCAGTTCCATTTTCCAGAATGTTCTTCCCACAAACTCACATGGTTTGTTCAGATCTTAGCTGAAATACCACCTTCTAAGTAAGGTATAATTAATATGCAAGCTGCTCTTTCCCATTTTGTCCCCTAGTCCTTATCAACGTATAGCACACTATTTTTCATTTGTTTATTTCTGTCTCCCATATCAAAACTCAAACATCATAAAAGTAGGGATTTTTGCTTGTTTTATTTTTTGGCCTATTTCCTGCACTAGAATGTTGTATGAAACACTTACTATACTTACTACATATGTATAAGAACTATATGAATGAACATAGTAAGATATGATAGAATGTATCTAGAATGTAATGCAAGACTAACCTACAGATTATGTTTTAAAGAGTAAAAGAGAATGCACTCTTTCTGAAATCTAAATAGCATAAAAATATCTATTAAACCATGATTACCTTATTATAATAGATAAATAGCAAAATAAAACCTACTAGAATCCAGAAACAAAAAGATACGTAAATCAGAACAAAGCTAACATTATGAATCAATGAGAAAAAAAGGTGTTTTGTTAGATAATAGCCCACAGTACTACCAATAATAACTAGAATCATCATTTATTGAGAACTTATATTGTGCTAGGCACTATTCTTTATTCAACAATCTCAACAACCATGTAAATTAGGTATTATACATGTTAGCCTCATTTTTCAGATAAGAAATAGAGGTAAGAGAGGTTAGGCCCAAAGTCACAGAGGTGACAAGGGATAAAACTAATATTTGAACAGACGTTTATCGCACCCAAAGCCCAAGCTTTTAACTGCAAACACATACTACAATTTGGGGAACAAAAATTATATCAAAATTTCTGCCACAATCCTTACACCAAAAGGAAGGGAAAGAAAAGAAAAATAATAATCACTGTCTAAAACAACAAAAGTAATGGAAGGATACTCACATAATGTATTCTTTCTAATTCTTTCTAATTATGATTTATGGCCAAAAACTGTGAATAGAAACACTAATTGGCTTGCCTTTCCACGTAAAAATGACCTGTTTTTGAAAAATGAATAACTAGAAGATATATATCAAATGTTTGTTTCTCTAAAATGCAAACAACTCTTGTAAATTGATTAGGAAGAGGATACATAATGACAATAGAAAAATAGGCAAATGATTGGAACTAAAAATTTATGAAAAGCAAATGCACAAACCAAACACATGCAAGCACATTCATCTTTTTCACGAACAAATAAAAGAGAATAAATAAAATCATGAATATTCTTATCTTCTAGATTGGCAAATATTTCTATGAATTATAATATGTAATCTTCCTTTCAATGAGATAACTGTTAGTAAGAGTATGCAGTGGAGACACTTTTTAGGTAAACAGGTTGATAATTATTATAAAGTTTTGAAATGCGTGTTCTCTTTGGTTCAGCAAATTTTGTTTCTAGAACTTCATCTCAACAGCATGATAATTCAGTGAACACGTTTTGTACACTATTGTTCACTAAAATGTTTGCAATAGTGACAAACTAGAAACAAACTAAATTTCTGAAAATGTAAAGTTAGTTAAGTAAATAACGGCAGAGCAGTAAAACTCACTAGTCAGCTATTAAAGAGAATAACATTTGTTTTTATTCATTGTCCTGGAAAGTGGCAATGTTTAGAGGAAAAATGAACGCAAGGTAAGAACCTGTTCATCTGATGCTGATAGTGGTCGCCACTGGGTTTAGGATTTCTAAGGGACAATGTTGTGTCTTATACTTTTCTCTAATGGTTGCCATTTTCTATATGAATAACATGAGGTCCATGATTTAATAATAATTTGTCAAATGTATAAGAAAATTCAGATAAGGGGTAGATTTCTTCATTAGGAGATACATTTTCTTTTGTTAACTGGGAATTAATACATTTTACGTTTTGTGAAAGAAACTAAGTATGTTAAAAATAAAAGCGACTACTAAAAGTGAGAAAAAATAGTTTTCTAGCATTTTATATTAGAAAACAAATAGGTCATCCTATTATTTATATCCAATTGTATATTTAATTATTTTACTCTCATTTTCCCAGTCTTGCCAAATTCACTTCTCAATTTTCTTCCTCTAAGGTGTGTTAAAATATGAGTAAAATATGTCGGTGCAAAGCACGAATACCTGCAGATACAAATTCATCTAAGGGAATTAAGAGTTTCCTACCAGAAGCATTCCCAAAATAAGCTTAAAAGATGACTAGTTTTTGTTAACATTTTATTATTAATTATAAGCCAGATAATTCTTCTCCACAGAGAAATGGTGTTAAAATTGGTCATTAAATATCACTAGCCTTACTTAGAATACTGCGTGTTCCCCTGTTGGTGAAAGAAAGATCCTTTTATCGTTAAGTACATCAAGTTAATCAGAATTAAAAACTTGCTTCTTACCTTTCCCGTTACTCTCTTTACAATGAGCTGACTGTGTTTATTTTAAAATAATTAAATCTAACAATCCAGTATATACAATTTAAACTTGCATATTTTTGCAACATTGGTAAGAATTTGTGTATTTTGAAAAACGTGAACTCAGAGAACTACAATTTAACTTCTACATGGCTTATTAAATAAAACAAGCTTCAAGTCATTTTACATTCTGTTATTTTCTCTCACCAGAGGTACAGTGAAAGTGGCCTTATATGACAGTCGCATACACTCTCCATCACTTTATGAGTAATATTAATCCCATCCAAGTTAACAAGATAGTGGATGTTTATAATGAATAAATCTAAATCAATTTAAAAGTCGTTCTGTTATACATGGATCACATAGCAGATATTACAGCGACAGAGTGCCTTCCCATATCGAATAATCAGCAGAATTAAAGCCTTGCCCCATGAGAAACAGACCAAATTTACTGTGAAATTGAACACAACAGTCATGAACAGTAGCTGAGTTTAGTATTGCGATGCTATTGTTCACCAGGACAGAGGGTGACAGACAGAACCTTTTTCCTTTCCAAAATTGTTGAGAACTCCCACCAACAATCGAAGTAAATAAGATTTAAACATGCAAATGAGGATACCCTTGGTACCAGGAAATCGCAAATAGGTCCACTTAATTAACAAGTCTTTAGCGAGACAGGTTTCTGCAGTATATCAACACTGGATAAACAGTTTTCAGTATTGTCGGGCGTATTAAAATGAGTTAGGCTACTCAAACTGTCTTTATTCTACCTTTTCTTTCTCCAACACAAGACTTTTTTTCTAAACTTTTACCTTGAATTGCTCCTTATTTTATTATCGTTAGTCTTTCAAATTTTAAAAATCATAAGCTTAGCTTAGCATCCATTTCTACTTAATAATTACAAAAAAGAAACAAGTTGGGGGGAAGGAAGAAAGAAGAAAAGGAGAGGGAGAGAGAAGGAAGAAAGGAAGGAACAAAGAAAGGATGGAAGGAAGGAGGGAAAGAAGGGAGGGAGGGAGGGGGAGGAAGGAACGAAGGAAGGAAGGAAATAAGGGAGGGAGGGGGGAGGAAGGAAGGAAGGAAGGAAGGAAGGAAGGAAGGAAGGAAGGGAAGGAAGGAAAGAAGGAAGAAAGGAAAGGAGGGAAGGAGGGGGAGGAAGGAAGGAAGGAAGAAAGTAAAGAACAAAGAAAGAATGAAAGGGAAGGAAAGGAAGGAGGGAAGGAAGGGAGGGAGGAAGGAAGAAAGAAAAGAAGGAAAGAAGGGAGGGAGGGAGGGGAGGAGGAAGGAAGGAAGGAAAGAAGGGAGGAAGGAAGGAAGCTAAGAAGGGAGGAAGGAAGGGAAGGAAGGAAAGTGAAGGAGAGAGGAAGGGAAGGAAAGAAGCAGGAAAAGAAGGATACTGAAGTAATTCATGTCACCTACATTGAGAGAAGGAATTGGTTAGGATTATGATCTTTTAATAATCACATCTTTAAAGGTTTGGAAACCTGACTCTATTTCATTAAGAAATTTTAACAATTTTGAAATAATTAACATAAAATAATCTAGAAACAATGCTATTTATATCAAATCAATGAACTTTAGGGTTATGACAAGACTTTATAATTTCTAAAATGAAATGCTTATACTTAAAATTAAGGAAAATCCTTTGGCTGTTTTTTAAATTATTTTTCAGTTTTTATAGAGTTGTGTATCTAAGTTCTGATGCAAACAGATGCCTGGAATTCCCTCTATATTTTAATATACATCATGTCTTCTGTTACTCAAAGTTACTAACTACACTTTTCAATAACAATTCTTGCATGTTAATTAAATATGTTTGTTTTATAATTTTTAATAACATCACTAGCAGCTACAGTAATTATTAAAGGTACATATCAAAATGTTCCATAATTTTAGTGAATTAGCACATTTCTTTTTAAATTCTTGCAAACCTATAGAAAGTAGTTAGTACACCAGTTCCCAAAATGCTCCTATATAAGGTAGAGAAAATTAAGATCTCACAAATGAATTTTTTAAATATCCATAATTACATAGCATTGTTCATCATTGTGTAAGAATTCATCCTTAAATTAAATATGTTACGATATCTTAGTAAAAAATAAAAGATTGCCTCTTCCCATTTTAAAACATATATCAGCAAGAAGGGCAGGGCAAGGAAGCGGGGGGCGGGGGAGAGACTGATTCTATAGAAATGAGGCATCTACATACTGTGTTTCACTGGCAGGCTGGAAAATGTCCCTGCATTTCCTAATGATCGCCCTCTTGTGGAGATCCTGTAATTTGCACCTAAAGCTGTGTAAGGAGCACATTTTGGTCAGCTGTCTGGGCAGCTTATCTTTTCTGAAGTATTCTTATAGATAATGTAATATGCCTTGTACCAATTGTCAAGCTTTTTGTGTAAGATCAGCTTAATCTACTTATTTTACTACGGTAGAAATGCAAAATATATACTATTGTAATAATCAAACAGCTGGTTTTAATGTAATTGTACATTTGTGTACATTCACAATGCCAGTGTTTTAAACTTTTTAAGAAGACTAGAGCTTTTACATATTTAATACTTCTTTCTTTTTCACATAAAAGTTATTTAAAAATGTTTAAAATCGTTAAAACTTTGAAAACGGCTATTAAAATGTCTACTTGAGAGGTCTCCCTTAATCCATTTCAAGTTTATCCATTGTGAGATGAAATAAACCATAATCACCGATCTGCTTTTTAACTTAACATGTATTCTTCCTCAATCTGTGTTCTTTCTATTTATGTAAAAATTGGTTTAATAATTTTATTCCTTGACTTTATATATATATATATATATATATATATATATATATGTATATATGAAGTGTTTTAAGTATTTGTACCTTAAATAGAAACATTAAGTATGTGACCTTGCAATAGAAACTCTTATTAGATTGATAACAGACAGCAATACTCCTCTTTAGGAAACTTAACAGCCACACTGTCCCTTCCCAGAGCAATTGGAAAATTCAGCAAATAGTGCCACAATATTTTACTATCAAGATTACGAGGACATATTAGCTTCCCCTTAGGTAATTTGGTGCTTTCTAGAGTTTAATTTCCATAGTGGCATGAACTGAAAGAAACTATTAAGTACTTAATTTAAAAAATTTAAATCGAATTTGCTGTTTACTTAATTTTAAGTAAACTTGAAAATATTAATACTAGGAGATTTTAAACTGAATACAATTTTTATCCTGCAGAACTGCAGTTTGGTCACCACCCCATCTGATTGCCCACATTAGCATTACTACCTTTAATTATTTGTGACGGGGAAGCTTTTGAGGGATTCCTTTGGGTACATATCATTATCCTCTGTACCTGGATAAAATTCCACATAGCAACTTATACAAGAGCAATTCATACAAGAGCAAATACATTTGTTAATTACCTAATTATGAGCTACTAAATGTCTACGAATGTATTCTATTCGTCCTCATACTTTCAATCTATCACATTAGCTGGCCGATAATAGGCTCTAATCAGCTATTAGAATAATGAATACATTAACAAATAGGGAAGTTATTAAGGTTTTCTTCTTCATCACTTTGGTTAAAATTCTAGACATGATTTTGGTTAAAGAGAAGATATGCTTAATTCCCTTACCATTAATTAACCAATTTGCTGAAATATATAGTAATGAAGTTACATCCTGAGGCTAACTACAAAAATCTTAAGTTTTATCTTTATATACACTTTCTTAACACCTGGGTAAGCAGAGTTTCTCTTGTCTTCTTCCATCTGATTAAAACTATCATATTTTGCTACTTCATAGCCACAAAAGCAGAATTGTCATCATCCTCTGAATGAAGAAAAAGGTGCTATCCCATGTATTGGTGCTATTAACTCAAAAGTTGTGGCGGTGACAGGCCCCCAGAAGCTCACCACTCTCTTAAGTTTTGCAGAAACTTATCAGGGAGAACTCCTCCCTGTTCTCTCAATCTGATTCCACTTGCCTGTTCGCCCTTTAAACTGAATCTTAAATCAGGTCTCTTTCATGAAGTCAAGGGAAACTAAAACTTAACTATGCCCAAACAACATAAATTAAATCAACATGACTCATCATGTTCTAATCACAGGTTAGTGTCTCTAAATTTCTGTGGATTAAGATACCTTGCAATGATCACATCAGAGCAAATACCTTAAACAGAAGTGCTCAGAATAACTAAAACTGAATAAGTAAAGAAATTGTTTAATTCTAAGCCCTCAAATTATATCAGCGATTTAAGGGCTCACTTTGTTCATATCTATAACTAATAGGATACTGAATTTGGGAGGTTTGATTAGATTACTGGTGTTTATGCTTTTGTTAGTACTATGTTATTAAACAACTTTCAAAGAGTACATTCCTCAAATAATGCCTCTTGGTTTTGTACAAAAATTATACCTTGAAATCATGTTTCTAAGTAGAGATATAAAAATATTAGTAACTGATATTATTTGCTATAAATAAATCAATATTTTTATGCTAAGTATAGTTTTATATTGTTTAAATTTATCATTTTATATTGTTCAACACTGACTTTTTCTCTTATTAGAAATTAATTTTTCTATCTTATCTCAGCAAGATTTCAGAATTTTTACACCTTTTCGATCAGAATCTCGGTAACTAAATTTTACTGAATCCTCTTGTTTGCTGGACACTGTCTTAGGACCTGAACACATTTTCTTCTACGGAATTTCTGATGTAGTGGCTAAGAGTACGGATTCTGGAATTCAGATTTTTGAGCCCCAAAATCAACTCCACAATTTAATAATCATGTAAATTTGGACAAATTATTTAATTTAGCTCAACTGTAATAATAGAACATATAAATAAATTTGCTGTGAGAATGTATCAAAAGCATTTGAGGAAATTCCTGGCAACAGAAAGCACTCAGTAAATTTTCGCTAATGTTTACACTCACAACGGTCTGATCTGCTTTATTATCCTCTTTAAACAGATGAGAAAACTTAAACAAAGAAAGATAAAATGACTTGCCTATGGCTACAGACACACAAAAAAATGATAAAGTCAGAATTCAAATCTAGCAACTGTCTAAACTATGCTTACAGGCAATAAACGAGATGACCTCATAATAATCCAGAAATGTTAAAGTCTATGTTTTTCTTCTAGAGTCAGTCAGTACAATCAAACTAATCATGGCTTAAAGCTCAAGCTTTCAGGGTGAAAAACACTGTAATTCTGCAGACTAATGTTGAGACTAGAATAAGCTAAGGAGTTAAGGCAACAAAATACTCTTTTGTAAGAGTCAAATACTCGTAGTTTGGTTCAGAACCAGAATTGAAATTACCTTCATGAAAATCTTTGTTTAGTAGATTTTCTCCAAAGATATCTGCTCTAGATAAGAACCCTGAGAGAATTTACTTTTATTATAGAATAGGGTAATACTTCTGAATTCAAAAGTCCTTCAGTTGCACAGTTGAAGTCTTTTTCATTTACAGTAGATTACTGTAACCTTGATTGGCCCATGCAGAAGATATTCAAGTGCTAGGTTTAACTTGGATAGGACTACAGTTTTCTACCATTCCCCAGTGAGAAATTTTTCAGTTAAGAATGAAATTAGCTGTTTGAAGCATACTGCTAAAATATTTTGGTTGAGTGTTTATTTCTGTTTGGCCCTGATTTATTATTCTTTCAAACATAAACTGCTTTGCAGCCAGTTTATTTGCAGTTCCCAAGTAGGAAAACATGATAGGTCATAGATAGATAAATGTAGATTGTACCATTGGAGATATAGATAAATAGATATAGATACAGCACAACAATGAATTACTTGCAAAAATTCCCATAAACCACTACATTTGAAAATAATATCAAAATATTTAATATTTTCCCCTTTAACATTTTTATTTCCTGCCAAAGAGCCAGATATCTGAAACCCTTTTGTTCTTCTTTTTTCTTTTCTGATCACTCTTTGTAAATAGCATTTTTTTTTTTTTTTTTTTTTTGAGACAGAGTCTCACTCTGTGGCTCAGGTTGAAGTGCAGTCACATGGTCTCAGCTCCTGCAGCTTCAATCTCCTCCGCCCAAGCGATTTGCTCACCTCAGCCTCCCGAGTAGCTGGGACTACAGACATACACCACGACATCTTGTTAATTTACAAATAAATATATATATTTTTAGTCATTCAAAATAAACTAGAGGCATTTCCCAATTTGTGTATAAGGCATTCCTGGAGGCCTCATTAGAAATCAACTGCGTGATGGCAGATCAATGCACTACCTGAGATAAGAACACTTTCATTCCTAAGGAGCTAAAATGAGTTCAACCTGCCTCTCCATATCATACAAGTCATTGGAGACAAGAGGCCTGGGAGTGAGAAGGTGTTAGAGATCTGAGAGTAACGTAGTAAGATACTGCTGGGACAGGCATAACAGTTAGTTATCTGGGATTTTTCCTTGGTATGAAATGGAATTTGGAGTTTTTTGTTTTGTTTTGTTTTGTTTCGAGACGGTGTTTCGCTCGTTACCCAGGCTGAAGTGCAGTGGCGCGATCTCGGCTCACCGCAACCTCCGCCTCCTGGGTTCAGGCAATTCTGCCTCAGCCTCCTGAGTAGCTGGGATTACAGGCACGCGCCACCATGCCCAGCTAAGTTTTTGTATTTTTAGTAGAGACGGGGTTTCACCATGTTGACCAGGATGGTCTTGATCTCTTGACCTCGTGATCCACCCGCCTCGGCCTCCCAAAGTGCTGGGATTACAGGCTTGAGCCACCGCGCCCGGCCGGAATTTGGAGTTTTAAACCATGCTTGAGGCTCTGGACAATTTTCCCTTATCCACTAAGAATATTTCTACATTTGGCCTCTTCTATCTCACTTCATTAATCCAAAACTCTTTTAAATATGTATTTTCTTCAATTTAAGAAAATTTATTTTCATATATGTGGTGATTATTATATATTGAACTTATCATAAGAATTATTATTATTAGGTGTTATTCTTGTAAAAATGCATTTTTTCTTCCCTTCTAAAATTTCTACTTTACACTCATACATATATGTGATTTGCCTAACATAAATGCCCAAGTGTAGATAACATATGACTTTTCTGGATGGTAAAGTTCTGGTATATAGATGGATTGATTCATGTAAATTTAGTCAGCTGGGAACAGGATTTCTGTTTATATGATTAGGACAATGAGTCCTTCTAGCTGTGGAATTTCTTTTTAGCATCTTAGATTTATTCATTCAAATGAGATACATCATTTTTCAAATGGTTAAGTAATATTTTAATTTCAATTGCTTAAAAATCCTTGAGTTTATAAGGACGTGTTAAAGTTAGCTTTCTAGGGAATATTTTCTTTTCTATATTTGGAATAGTGAATAATAGAAAAATAATATCGCCATTTCACCGGAACATCCCATTTAAGAAAATGATAGTAATAGACCCTTAAAAATAGTCTTGACTAAAAGATCGATGTAGGCAATTGGTAATATAGCATTAAATGTCATTGTTAATTATCTTATATCATTTAATCCTTTAAGTATTACAAACTTTCTTGATGTTACAACAAAATTTCTTATACTTTCCCAACTTGAAGAAGCTATCCTTTCCATACTGACACAAAAGCTAGATTCCTATGAAATGAGCCAAAGAATTAGATCCTTCATCAAGGCATGACATGAAACTTTAGCCAGGCAGTTTGCAAAAACAGCTAAAGGTCTCTTTTGTGTTTGTTAGCACCACTGTGTCAGCTTTCTTGTGCTGGCAGCTTTGGGCTTTTCCAAGGAAAGCCCCAAAGAAAGTTGTTACCAGCATATATTCTACAGTTCACAGACTCTCAAAAAGGACACATTAAAACAGTTAGAATCCCCAGGGCAAATGGGGAGATTAAGTAGCCTTCTCCCTCAACAGAAGCCCCAAACAGACAAAGCTGAGTATTGTGTATTCAGTACACTATCTTTTTCCAGAACTGAACTTTACTATTGTGCTCAAAGATTCGAGTTTACAAAGTGTTTGGGGGCTTTGCATAACGGTTCACTGGCACCACCATTGACAGCCATCTGAGTGTGGAAATTTTTTTTTAAGTCACGATGCCCACCAAATGATTGACCTATTATATTAATGCAATGACAGCATCTTAGCATGAAGGGGAGGACTGGAGAAGTCTGCATCAATATCTATAGCAGCCTTCTTTTTCACAGGAATTTAAGAAAAGAAAAAAAAATCCAAAAAACTGTGTACTTTTAACAGCTGTATTACAAAGTAGTATATGGCTATTTAGTTATTTAAAATGAATGGGTTTTCAGCAAAAGATTTTTGGGACACTGTAAGTCGATTTTCTTCTATGGAAGTTGTCAGTGCCCCTGGTTTCAGCATTTTCATGTAAGGGAGGCATAACTCTTCAACTCTGAAATTTAAATATGCACCTTCACCTCTGCTCCCTGATTTGCGTGGCTCTATCAGAAAGGCTTTTCTTTGGAGGTAGTATACTAAAATACATCCCAAGATATACTGCCAGTTCATGGTCGACACTCTAGGAAAGTTAAGAAAAAGTTGAATATTTAAATAAACAGAGACCCTTAATTACTCTAACCAACTGGGGAGATATTGGACTTATTTTGGTCAGAGAATGTTTCATTTAAACCTTTTTAATATACCTGGAAAACATGAAGGCTGCACGAATTAGCATGGCCATGACATTTCCTAAAATTTACATATTACTTACTGATTTCATTGAAGGATCAAACATGTGTTAATAGGCTTTAATAGTAATAATGCTTTATGTAGGTGTGTTTTTCATACATCTTGTCCATTTTATGCATTTTTATGCTTAAACTTTAGTTTATATTGCTATAATTTAAGACAGGATTTTAAATGTTGAGAAACTATATTAGAAACTGAAAGATAGTCTAGCTTTTATAATTGAAAAAGTGTAATTGCATTTCTATCTTTGAGATTTTATAGGGTATGCTAGTATACTTAAAATTCATATAAATTATGAACATGTAGTAAAATGCTTTATTATGTGAGTGGCTAGAAACATATTTTCATAAACAATGAGGAGACAGCTCTCAATTTCTTAGTACTATGAGTGGTGAATTACTAAATGACTAAGAAGCTTTTGGTACCAAAACAACTTAATGGAAAGTTAATATTAAGAAAGGAAAAGGAGGTTTTTGGAAGTTTTTCTTAAATATGGTGACTTATGCAATGATTTCAATAATGTCTATGTAGCATATCCATATCAAGAATTAGTAATACATTTTCATTTTTAAACATGCACTAATTATCAACCCTTTAACACTTTCATGAACATGTCACTAACATTACCGTGTTTATATTCTTATTCTAACTTTAATAATATATATAAACTTTTGAAACAAGAACATATGTCATATTTATTATAATCTGAAGCTTTGGTTCTGAATGTTTTTTAATAAAAAACTTTTGATTCTGTGACCTTTTTATGTGTTCATTTTTATTTAAAATATAGATTCTAACTTACAGTTCTGACCATCCTTTAAACAAAATACTCTGGTACTTTAAAAAATAGACTATCATATCTATCAATGTGAGTTTCTTTGCAAAATTGGATTGAGATTGTTATGTTTTCTATTTTATTTCTTTTCTCACCCTGTCTTACTGTGCAGATACATGGACATTAACAGGCACTATGGGTTTCTTTCTGTGTAATGTTGGTCACTTTGATTTAAATTTAGGTTTACTTTTACTGGTGATGTTTAATTTTATACCAGATCACAAAACATTGAAGTGGATATTGAACGTATTTTTTTAAATACTGCAGTTTCTACAGGAAATTTTCGAGTAATATTGTTCTCCATTTGCCTAACTGTAGACGAAGCAAAAATACTGCTTGTTCAATTTTGTCATTACAGTAGCCTTTCAGCCCACTTCTTTTGACTGATAACTATTTTCAATTCATTCATTAAAAGTTTTGTAATGGCCTTATGACATAGAGTTTGCAATTATCATTTCCTTAGAAAATATTCTTGACAAAATGTATTATTTAAAATTCAATAACTTTATGTCTGCATAGTCTATTCAGATAATTAATTTTATTTTTGAAACTTAAAGTTCTAGAATTTAGGTTTGAGAATTACCATGAGTTTTATATATGGATTTTTAAATTTTTTTTTTTTAAGTCTGAATGAGCTTCACATATTCCTTTTTTTTCTCATTAAACTTTTTTAATGGGTCTCAAAATTCTGTGACAAATTTTTGGTCAAGTTGTTTCCATTAAAAAGTACATATTTCTAATAAATGCTTTTACCCTATGCTTCAGTATTGTGATATTTGACAAGAGTTAAGTATCAATTATCTCCAGATCAAATGTCATTTTTCCAATTTCTCTACTAAATATTAGTTTTATGTGTACATAGTCTCCAACTTACATCATAATGTGAGTGCACGATTGTACTCAGAGTGTGTACATTTATGCCCATAACTTCTAAGATGATTTCTATTTTAGAGAGCTTGCACCTGGATAATAGTGTAAATTCAATGTAATAGAGTCTTGCAAGGAGAAAGGCAATATGAGAGGGGAAAATGTGAACTAAGGACCAAAACACCTGGATTATAGGTTTAGTTACGTTGTGTCATAAATGATTGATCTTGAATCTAACTTCATTGATTCTTTGTTTCCCTTCTATAAGCTAATGATTTTACCTCTGTCTACGATCATAGGGTTGCTCTTAGCCTTAAATGTAATGATACATGGCAAATGCTTTATAAACTGTTTCATGCATGTTCTAAAAGCGTATGGTATTATTTTTATTTGAGATGATATTTTACCATAGTGTTTTCACACCTACGTTTGAGTGATCCACCTTTCCTAACGTATTGTTTACTTGTTGACTACAGGACCTATTATGGCTTGGAAATCTAGCAGCACTAATGCATATTGGAACATCCCATCACCCTCTGTTGGTTGGAATGTGTAAAATTTTTATGCAATCCTGTATCATTTGTTCTTAACCATCTGAAATAAGAATGTTTTGATACTCAACCACTGAAGTCCACAGAATGTGCAGACTAACCAAAAAAAAATTGCCCATTGTATACTTTAACTCTATTTAAAGGACAGACATGCTGTAGCCACTAGAGGGTACCACTCACATATATTGAACAGGCGTATCTTCTCTCCAAGAATAATTATTTTAACAGTTTAGTAGCCCTTCAATTATTTAACCCCATTCACATGCATCCAGAATTCATACTTTAAGTTGAGAAATTAATGTTTGGAGTTGATATGTTTAGATAAAATATGTTGCTCTATCACAAGTGTATAATACAAGCTGATTATAACAAAGTTAGAAAATTCCCTTTTTTATTTTATTATCCTTCCTTCTTTGTGGTTTCAAAAAGCGGCAGCATATACATTAGAATCACAAAGATAAGTAGTCTTCTTTGAGTCCAGAGATGAATCACAGAAATCACAGACTAACCTATATGCATCCCATGACCCAGTATTTACAATGCAAGTTCATCACTCATGATAACAAGCATTGAACAATTACTACTTGTCATACACTGAACTATAAGAATACAGTTCTTCTTACCTACTTCTTCCAGCAATCTTATAATGTCAGTACTTAGAGAAGTCAATAGCGCAAGATAAAAATTTTAGGACTGGAGAAAAAAGATTTGGCTTTCAGCATTTGGCATGTCTTTTTAACTTCTCTTTTTGTGACTTTTTGGACTCTCCAAATTCTACCTTTAAATTATAAGCCTATTAGAAACCTCAAATAAAACATACCTTATGATATTTTTCTCCTGAAATTTAAGAAACACTTTGCATTCAAAGTGGTTGTTCAGTTAACATAGCTGAATTATTCCTTGCCTGACAATATAATAATGCATATAAGAATTTTTAATTTCCTCTACAAAATAGTAATGTGACAAAATATGTGTATTTCAGTTACTAAAATTCTATTTCCCTGATAGCAAACACTGTATTTTTTTATAATGAAATATATGCATAGATCATTCTATATATCTACATACACATGTCTGTGTATATAGATGTGTACATATATGTGTTTATATGTATATGTTTGTGTCCATGTGAGGTTGTTTTAACTTACGTGCCTCATAGGATAATGTTCCACCTTTTCAATTTTATTTTGACAATTCTTATTTCATCCTCATATAGTTCTAGGAATTCTGTCTTAGAAAGAACACTCAATATCTTGTATACACAGAAGTAGAGAATAGAACAGTGGTTGTCAGAGGCTGGAGACAGAAAGGGGAGTAAATGGGGAGATGTTGGTCAGAGAGTAAAAACTTTATATTATAAGATGAACAGGTTCTGGATATCTAATGTACAAGGTGAGTGGCAATGGATGTGTTAATTAATTTGACTGTGATAATCATTACACAATGTATACATATACCAAGTCACCACATAGTACCCCTTAAATATATTCCATCTTTATGTGTCAATTAAACATGTAACAATAAAAGAACAAGAAATAAAAAACTTCACTACATGCATTATAGTATAGTCACCATCTCCATTCACTAAGTGAAATATGACAAATTAAGTTAAATATGAAAAATTATCTATTCCAACACTCAAAACACAACTCAAATTTCCTTCTACATTATCTGTCGGTAATAAATGGCTTCCAACCTCTGCTTTTCCTCCTCAGACAAGGGAATCACTGTCTCTTATTTCAGTATGCTCTAATTCAAAGACTCATTTGAATGGTCTTTCCTGTAGTTTACAAATCTTCCTCCCTAGAAATTCTACCATTTGACCCTCAGTTTTCCACCAAGTGCGATATACACTATCAGCAAGTCACTGTAGGTGGTGTTACAATGTAGTACTTCTACTCTTACCCTGAAATAAATCTAATAAATAAATAAAATAAATCCCCTGAAAAATTATGAAATGATATGAAACTAAGCATCATACTCTACTCCAGATATCCCACCAGTGTAATAACATTTTCTATCTGCAACTTACCAAATTATATGGTTTCATCATAAAATTTAGTTTCCCCATTCTTCTTGAATTAATGAAGACAGCCAATGCACTACTGAGCTTGAGTTTATTATCTTAAAGCCTCTTTTTTGTCATGAGAAAATAGTTTGTATTTAATGGTAATTTCTCCAATTACATGTAAAATAATAGAAACAATAAAAATAAATTTAACGTATTTATAAGTAATACATATGCCTATGTATGGTCTTGTAATTATTTGTTTTATATAATTAACATTTAGATAGTCCATGCACAATTCTAAGGTCCTTATAAGTATAAACTCTTTTATTTTTATACAACCTCATAAGATGTGTTATTATAACTAAGTTTTACAAATGGAAAACTAAGCATAAAGAGATTATATGCTTGCTCACATCCACATAAACAGCAGTGGCAGCTCTGGCTTGTGGCCATTTGATTCCAAAGTCTGAGTTTCTTAATCTTTATACTGCACTGCCTCTTGTTAAATATAAATCACACAATGTTTCCAGTAATATCAATGGTCCAAATACCTTTTTTTCATTTGTATTATAATGAATTTATGTGGTTATACTAGACAATGTAAATTACACTATAATTATATATGTTATACTATAGATAGCTAGTGCCTTTTTCCCAATACTATCATGCCTAGTGAAACACAATGAAGCTAAAACTACCAATTCTTCTAATGTATTTCCAGATAACCTCAGAATTCCTTTGGATTTCACTTTGGACTCTGAAATTGAGTTCAGGTTGATGTAAACTTTTCTTTACACATAGAGACTATTTATTCTAGAACACCCCCTTCACTCCTACCCAGTGCACGACTCTGTTCCTTGGTACCACTGCAAAAGTCCATGTTAACTACGACAGGATCCAAGTTTATCAGCCTTCTCTAAACACCATTATTTGGTGTGACCCCAGAACACTGCCCACACTTGAGTGATTGCATGTACCCCAACATAAATAGAAAATATATATTTTATTACTACTTTACATGTAATCAAGTTTCTCCAAGCCATCCCTGAAATACAGTAAAATTGACTTGAAAAGGTGATTAAAGACCTATATGTATAGAATTAAGAGTGATTATTTTCTTTCAAATTCATACTTATGTAGGAAGGTGTATGTTTACATCAGTACTCTGAAGTTTAGGACACCTCAGTTAATCCTTGGCATGTTTTCAGTTCCCCTCTTCACCCTGGTAGGTTTTTGCTTTATAAATATTTGACAAGGCATGGTGGTGATATTAAGTATGATGATGTTACCAAATGTAAAGTTGATGAGACATCTTATATAATTCCCTTAAAGAAGTCATGCTAAGGAATCATGGCAACCCCGAGTAACTTCTTCCTTGGTTACTAGCAAACTTAAAATGTTATGAAAGTTTCTGTGAATAGTTATTCCATGTTAACATTCTCTATCTTGTGTGTGAAGAAGAAAATTCACAATTAAGGTTTTCTGTTTTATCATATGCTGTGATACAATATTTATTATAAAATAGAAAATGAAATGTTTGAAACTATTGATTTTTTGTATTTTTATATTAGGAAAAGTAATTTATTTGGGCTATAGGTTTCTGTGGCATTTAGTAGATAGTTACTAAACAGCAAAAGCACACATTTTTGTCAAGGTCTGCTTAAAATAAAAAAGCATATGTTCCCAAGTGTAATGGCTCATGCCTGTAATCCCAACATTTTGGGAGACCAAAGCAGGAGGATTAATTGAGCCTAGGAGGTTGAGACCAGCCAGGACAACATTCTGTCTCTACAAAAAAAAAATTAATAATGATAACAATAATTAGCTGAACATAGTGGCATGTGTCTATAGTCTCAGCTACTCGGGAGGCTGAGGTGGGAGGATCACTTAAGCCCAGGAGGTTGAGGCTACAGTGAACTATGATCACCATCAAACTCCAGGCTCATAACCTCATCTCATAAATAAATAGATGCAACAGAAACCTCATCTCATAAATAAATAAATAAATAATTCAACAGAAACCTCATCTCATAAATAAATAAATAAAATTTCAAAACAACATATGTTTGAACTTGATAAACCAAACTTATTAACCTCTCTTCTTCAAAAGACATTCGTGTATATAAAATCACCTTCTGCATTTATATGCACTTTGTCTTTAGCCGTGTCAGTGGTGAGAACCAGGATACCCTAAAACAAAGGTAAAAAATCAGATAGGTGAAACAATGGAGAGCACCTTTAACTCCCAGGTGCTTAATTTGGAAGTTATCCAAGGTTTGAGGAAAAGAAAAAGGGTAGGATTTTTTTGTTGTTTCCACATCTGAAAAGGATCTCAAGAAATATAATTCTGTGTTTATTTTTTCTAGTCTAATAGATAACAAAGAATGCAATCAATTAAAGAACAATGAGATTATATTTGAAGAATAATTGTTAAATAAGGGTATCTATAAATTACTGTGGAAGCATTTTCACAGAACTCTTTTGCATTCATTCCAGGGAAGAGAAATATTAGCATTGTCTTTCATGTTTATTGCTATTATATATCTAGTATCCTGCTGTAGGAAAAAAAAAAAAAAAAGAGCTGGATGGCAAACTAGCACTTGCAGCAGACCCTTGTTGAATATAATCAAGGCTCCAACCAGGGAGCAAACATACTGTCACATTCACTGTCTTTCTGTCATTTTCCAATGATCTACCTTTGCAAAGCATTAAAAGCACAAATGTGTTCAGACAAGGTTAGACTGCATAAAGCAAACTCCCTTTTTGAATGCTAAGAACTATATTATGTGTTCTCTCTTTCATTGAGAACTGAGGTAGCATGAACTGAGATCATGCATTTTTTTTAATCTATGTTCTGGCTGAATATTGATTATGTTCTTTCAGTACTGTCCATAATCTCATCTTCTATCAAAGACTGCATGCTAGATGAAAGGCTCCCCATGGCACTGTCCTAAGAAACAGGCACTGTCTTGGGATAATTGGGAAATATAACTACAGAGACCCTGAGACTGGCATTTTAAGATTTCATTTATTAGAATTCTTGATGGTTCTCATATCCATTGAGAGCTCTCCCACAGATCTTAGTTTTAGCAACACTTCTGTCACTCAGCCTCTACAAACAGTATGGCCTCATGCAACTAAGAAATTAAAGACTTACTGAGAAAAAATAATATATATCATTTTCTAATATCTTATCCAGTAATTTCTATAACTTTGCTTTTACTAAAATAGAAGTCACCAAAAATATAAGCACTAATATGTTTAAATTTATTTTAAAACCAGGTGACCTCTTTTCCTTTATAAGGAGCAAAACTAGTAAACACACTACTTGTTTAGAATCTAAATGTTATTTGGCTGTGCAGTTGGTTCCATGCCATTATTTAGGCAACAACTCTAACAAAATTTAAGGTTTATTATTTTGTCAGTTTTTAGTATAATGTGCAATAATCTAATCAGCTGTTGGACTTCTGTTTTCATTACAATTATCTCTCCATAGTAATTTATCATATTTGGTTATAGTACATAGATATTCACTAAGTTACCAAATAAATCTAGTAATACCCAAGGCAGATTCGCCAAATTTTGTATTATTATTGACTTAAAGGTATATGTGAAATCATATGTTGCTATAATAACTCCATGCTTTCCATAGGAGAGAAAATTAAACCAAATACAGATGAGCAATATAATTATGTTAAGATACATATGATTATATTTATAACATAATATATACTAATTATTCCACAATAAACTGATTTCAAGACTGGGCACGGGGGCTCACGCCTATCATCCCAGCACTTTGGGAGGCCGAGGCAGGTGGATCACTAGGTCAAGAGATCGAGACCATCCTGGTCAACATGGTGAAACCCCATCTCTACTGAAAATACAAAAATTAGCTGGGCATGGTGGCGCGTGCCCGTAGTCCCATCTACTCGTGAGGCGGAGGCAGGAGAGTTGCTTGAACCCAGGAGGCGGAGGTTGCTGTGAGCCGAGATTGCGCCATTGTGCTCCAGCCTGGGTAAGGAGCAAAACTCCATCTCAAAAAAATAAATAAATAAACTGATTTCAAATAGATACAGTACATAAAAATTTTATCCTGTGGCCTAAGCCAATAATAATTGGCAATACTGAGTGGTGAAGAATGTTTCAAATCCACATCCTCAAACTTTAAATATTTACAGGAGCCAGGCAGACATATGGACGAGTGAAACTGACAAAGTCTTTTTTTTTTTTTTTTTTTTAAAGAAAAAGCAGAGGGAGGTCAGAGCAAGTGGAGGAAACTTCATTTTTTTTTTTTTATGGATTGGAGGTTTCAGTGGGACGGGAGAATCACAAGGAATCAGGTGTTCAGAGGAATGTATTGAGTAGAGGTGAGGAACTAGGATGTTGAAAAGAAAAAAAGGAGAGAAGGAGAGGAAGAAAGAGAAAAAAAGAGGGAGAGAGAACAGGAATATTGCTTCATTCTAAAAATGGGTATTAATAATGGCCGATCAATATTTTGTGTATTTAAAATGGAGAACTCTATAAATATTTATTGAGTTTACTTGTTCCAGATCTAAGTTGAAGTCCTGGAAATCCTTATTAATTTTCTGTCTTGTTGAGTCTAAATCTCTTTATGGGTCTTATGTATCTGGGTATTAAGATCTCTTATTGTTGCATTGATCCTTTTACCACTGTATCTTTGTTGCTTTGAAATCTATTTTATCAAATGTGAGAATTGCAACTCCTGCTTTTTGTTTATTTATTTTTGCTCTACATTTGGTTGGTAAATTTTTCTCCAACCCTTTGTTTTGAGTCTTAGCGTATCTTTGGATATACTGTTAGGTTTTGGCTGTATCTTTTGATTGGGGGATTTAGTTGATTTAAATTTAGGGTTACTGCCATTTGATGTTAACTGGCTATTTTATCCATTCATTGATGTAAATTCTTCTTTATGTTGATGCTCTTTACTTTTTGGTATATTTTTAGAAAGGCTCATACTGGTTGTTGCTTTCTATGTATAATGCTTCTTTCAGAAGTTCTTGTAAAGCAGGCCTGGTGGTAATAAAATCTCTGAGTACTTGCTTGTTCATAAAAGATTTTATTTTTCCTTCAATTGTGAAGCTTAGTTTGGCAGGATATGAGATTCTAGGCTGAAAGTTCTGTTCTTTGAGGATGTTGAATATTGGCCCCCACTCTCTTCTGGCTTGTAGGGTTTCCGCTGAGAGATCTGCTGTAAGTATAATAGGCTTCCCTTTATGGGTAACCTGGCCTTTCTCTCTGGCTGCCCTTAATATTTTCTCCTTCATTTAAATCCTGGTGAATCTAACGATTATGTGCCTTGGGATTGCTCTTCTTGAGGAATATCTTTGTGGTGTTCTCTGTATTACCTGGGGTTGAATAGTGTCCTGCTTTGCTAGATTGGGAAAATTTTTCTGGATAATATCCTGAAGAGTATTTTCCAGCTTGGATTCATTCTCTCTATCACATTCAGGTACACCAATCAAACATATATTGGGTCTTTTCACATAGTCCCATATTTCTTGGAGACTTTGCTCATTCCTTTTCATCCTTTTTTTCCTATTCTTGTCTTGTCATTTTATTTCATTAAGTTGGTCTTCGACCTCTGATATCCTTTCTTCTGCTTGATCCATTCTGCTATTTAAACTTGTGCATATTTCACTAAGTTCTCGTGTTTTATTTTTCAACTCCTTTAGTTCATTTATATTCCTCTCTATATTGTCTATTCTTTTCAGCATTTCGTTAAACCTTTTCTCAAAGTTCTTAGTTTCTTTACATTGGGTTAGAACAAGTTCTTTTAATTCCCAGAAGTTTCTTATCATCCACCTTCTGAAGCCTACTTCAGATAATGGAACACCGTCCTTTTCCATCAGGGCTCATTCCGTTGCTGATGAGAAACTGCAATCCCCTGTAGAGGGAGAGGGCTTCTGATTTTGGGTATGCTCGGAATTCTTAGGCTGGTTTTTCCCCTTTATTATAAATTTATCCATCTGTCATCTTTACAATTACCACCTTTCTAATTAGGTTTCTGAGTCAAAGTCCAATTTATTGATTCCCAGTGTCGAGATTCAAGCACCCACTGCGCCGGCCAAAATAGCAGCAATAAGACTGATGGTGCTCTTCTGCCCAGGAATCTCTGGTCTGGCTTCCTTCTTGGGTCCGCAACAAGCGGCTCTGCCTTCCCAGAGCTCCAAACACCAGTCAGTAAGGGAACCAGTCCGGTTTACTCTGCATGAAAAGCTGCGGTGCCAAGGCACCGGCAAAACCACTGCGCCAGCCACAAGAGTCGTGCTGGTGACCCGTGGGGCTCCTCCACTGGAAATCTGCTGGTCTGTGAGCAACGAGAATTCGTCTGAAAGTGTGGCGTCCTCTCGTTCTCTGAGCTTTCACTGGGAGCTACAATCCTGAGCTGTCAGTGATCAGCCATCTGGGATCTCTCAAACATCTTTGAGACATATCTAAAACAATCATGTCATAGTTGTCAGAGTAAAGGAATTACTCTGTCTATCTCCAAAGTCCTAGGAAAATGCAGAGAGCAAGGAATGATTAAAGCTTGAGTATGTCAAAATGAAAAATCAGGCCATTTATAAATAAAATTTATATTAAACAGAAAGATTGAATTTATTTACAAAGCATACATATTTAAGGTTAGCAAAGCCTTCTTGTAGAAGATGTCTTTGGAGTGGACCCTTAAGAGATTTCAGGTTGCCAAGATTGTCCTGCACTTTCTGCAGGACAGGACTATTGCAAAACACAGAACATTTTCTAGACTAGAAGGTAGCTCTGAATTTTTCACAGTAGATTTAATTGTTTAATTATGAAATACAGAGAATAATCATGCAAATGTTCATCAAACGTAATTTACCAGAAAAACACATACTCTGCCCTAAAATCTCAGCTGCTGAGAATACAATGGTAAACAGTTATGGAGTGTGTGTGTGTGTGCACTCGTGTGTATGTGTACATGTGTGTGCGCTCGCATGTATGTGTGTGTGTGTGTGCACTCGTGTGTATGTGTGCATGTGTGTGCGCCCGCGTGTATGTGTGCATGTGTGTGTGTGCGCATGTGTGGTGGTACGAGGATTAAAAATTTACATTACATAGGGCATGAATAGCAAGTTGAGGAATCATCATAAAATCACTGAAACTTTTTAAAAAATAACCACAATAGAAAAATTCCCATAATTAAAGATATATAGGATCCCCACGGAAAAGAATTTACCATAAGAAGAGTACAAATAACACAACCAAATGAAACATATGTGAGTAACAGAAGTTTTAAAAAGCTAGAGCACCCCTAGTCCTCGAGTTATTGGAACAATCTTGGATAGGCCACAACTTTATCTATTATTAATTTAGGGATTAAAGAGAAAGAAACTACCAGAAAGATACACAAAACCTACATAGAAATACAAAAATTAAAGAAGAAAACCAAAGTGATAAATAAGGAAGGATGAAGTAGAGAGTGATAAATAACAAAAGATGAAATACAGAGTGATAATAAGAGAGGATGAAATACGTACATTTAAAAAAATCAAATAAAATGTTTACATATGATAAATATTAGAATCTGTATGATAGATTGATGAGCATATCAGAAATAAATGAAAGGGTAAAAGGAAAATAAGGAGGCCAGGAGAGCCATTGTACAGCATGGTGACCATAGCTAAAAATAACATGTTGTATGCTGAAAATTGCTGACAGAGTAGATCTTAAATATTCTTACAACAAAGGCAGATAAGTGTGTGAGGTAATGGATACAGTAATTAGCTGGATTTAACCATTTAAAAATGTATATACATATCAAAACGTCACATTGTACACTGTAAAATATACAATGTAATTTTTCAAGTATACCTTAATTTAAAATAAAAAATAAGTTTTAAAACTCAATATAAAAAGAATAATTAGCCATAGAG
The DNA here is from genome assembly GCF_049354715.1 of Callithrix jacchus. Classification (NCBI taxonomy): domain Eukaryota; kingdom Metazoa; phylum Chordata; class Mammalia; order Primates; family Cebidae; genus Callithrix; species Callithrix jacchus. The sequence continues at coordinate 15,398,669 of NC_133522.1, forward strand.
TCAAAAAATAGATAAAAGAGCAACTAAATGCATTGAAGATAGAAAGGCAGTATAAAGCATATGAGTATGTTGGCTGAAACAGATGCCTGAGAAACACTTTTTAAAAGATAATGGCTAAGAATTTTCCAAAGGGAAAGAAGTACATGACTTTTCAAATTAAAGATACTGACTGAGTCCCAGAAAGAATAAAATAAAACAAAGCCAAATAGTTACACATTACATAAGCAAGCAAAAATACAACAACTTCACAAATTACTTCCCACACACAAAAAATAAATAAATAAGATTATACACAAAGGACTGACAACTGACAGTTTACATCTTTTCGATACATATCACAATCTCATTAGCAAGAATACATATCAGAAAACATTACAATAATATCTTCAACATGCTGACAAAAAAAAGTCTATAAAACTACAATTCCATAACCAGGAAACCTATTACTCAAGAGTAAATGTGAAATAAATAGTCTTTATTTTACAAAGTGTTTCACTTACATAGATTTGCAGAAGGGACTACAATAAAAGATGGTGCTTACTTAGAAGAAAATTGAAGGGCTACAATCCGAGGAAATTACTTATAATACATTAAATGAGTAAATACTGTGTATCCAAATACCTCAAATAATAATAATAGGAACAACTTGTTCAGGGTGATAAGTCTGAGTGGGGCTATCATACTGGATGACAACAATATTTAAAATGAGTGATTATCAAGTTAAGACATTCAAAAATTCTTCTCTTTCTCAGGGGAAGGTCAGAGGTATTGGTTTTTTAAGACTTTGTTAAATCAGATATACATCTTTTAAAAATAGTCAATAAATAAACAGAAATAAGAATAACCAGTAAATGAATAAAAATAGTATGAATAACTTCAAGACCGGTTGAGAAAAAAAATGAGGAGGGAAGTTAAACCTGATGAATTAATAAAAGATTAAGAAAGAGAGAGAAAAAAAAGAAAGAAAAAATATAATGTATAGGAGATAAAATATAAGATTGCAGGAGTATGTCCAAGTTGCAATAACAATATTACAACTATTATTTTCTGGGAATTGTTCTAATATACTGATTAATTCAGTAAGTAACTACCATGGCTATCAGATTTTTGTTTATCAGAAAACTGAGGCACAGAAAGGGTAAGAAACTTGGCCAAATTAACTACTAATTTGCATAACTAGATGTGAATCCAAGCACAGACTAGAGGCAGAGTTTGTTATGTAACCACTTACTGCTTCTCTTTGCAAATGGAAAAGGAAAGAGTAGCTTTAGATGAAATTTAAGTGGTAGGCATAGGCCAAATCTTTCAGGACTTTGTTGATATGTAAAGAATGTTGGCCTTAATCTAAGAGCAAAAGGAAGTCATTGTAAATAGCAGTAAATAGCAAATACTTTGAAGAGAAGAATGTACAGAGAAGTGGAAGATCATGAAGGTGGGTACCAATGGATGTCATGAGCAGGGGGAATTCCAGGACCACGTTCTGGTAAATAAATACAAATAAAGAATGGGATGAGGTTCATCCAAGTACATCAAAAAGTTAAATGCTACACAATCTGAAATGACAGGTTCCAATAAAAGAAATGTAAATAAATACATAGGTACATACATGCATGCATACATAAAGTGATGATCTCAAGATCCAATTTGTATAAATTGAGGACTGGAAATACTATTAACTGAAATGAAAGACTCTATTTGCATCTGCTCAACACAAATATGGGCATGTTTGAAATCTATGTTGAATTTGGGATGTCAGTTATAAATTCTGAAAGAGATACTCTTTAGTAAATTAAACGTTAGAATTTTAATCTCAGAAAAGATCAAAAGGTAAGCATTGTTCTTCTATTGAGGTAATATAAAATTTTTTAGGGAAAAGGAATAGAGAAAAAAGATCTAAAAGAAAAGAGCATGAAGGTCTTAAAAATTTAGGGTAAGGAAAGAAAGAATGTGTATGATAATGGAAGAGAAAGGAATTTTTTTATTTTTTTGAGACGGAGTTTCGCTCTTGTTACCCAGGCTGGAGTGCAATGGCTCGATCTCGGCTCACCGCAACCTTTGCCTCCTGGGTTCAGGCAATTCTCCTGCCTCAGCCTCCTGAGTAGCTGGGATTACAGGCACGCGCCACCATGCCCAGCTAATTTTTTGTATTTTTTAGTAGAGACGGGGTTTCACCGTGTTGACCAGGATAGTCTTGATCTCTCGACCTCGTGATCCACCCGCCTAGGCCTCCCAAAGTGCTGGGATTACAGGCGTGAGCCACCGTGCCCGGCCATAGATAAATGAATTTTTAAGAAGAAAAGTGAAGCTGACATTTTTGGCACTGCAGAAGTTGAGGAAGATTTCCATTACCACTGGATTAGACAAGTAGGGAAATTGATTATTTCAGAATAAAAATTGAGAAAGTTAGATTGGAAAATTTTAGAGGGCTGATAGATGATGATTTTTTTAAAAGTGTAGACTATTCTTACTGTAAGTTTGGCAATGAATTTGAGACCTGTTAGGTAGACAGAAAGTCATGCAAATAACTTAAACTGAGAAAAGAGAGCAAATGGAGAATTTGAGAAAAAGAAAAGTTACTTGATGAGGAATAATCATGGAGTGGGGAGTAGATTTAAGATCGCCAAAAAAATATGCAAGATTATAGATTTGTTTCAGGAAATTCTATATAGAAAAAGAGAAAATAATGGGATGGTTAAATAACAAGGTATATAAGAAACAAATTGAAGATACCTTGGACAACCACATTTCAGTAAATTAAAGTAAAGCCAATTGCTGGTAAGGAAGATAATTGCTTTGAAAAAGAGTAACCTAACCATTTCATGGTTAGGAGGAATACAAGTGGGAGCCCTATGTTTCTGCAATGTCCATAGCAACATCCGTATCATTCATTGCATAAGAAGTTTGTTGAACTGGGTAGATGGAGAGTTTGGGGAGAGGAATCTGGGCCTTAATCTGTGTATTCAGCATAGGCACTTTGGTTAGCCAGTCTTCAAGATTACCTCCAAAAAGCCCCACATGGTGGTGAGATTTATGTCTTTCTATAATCCCCTCCCATATTGTATCAGGGATTGTTCATGTGGCCAATAACATATGGCTGAAGTTGTGGACATCACTTTCTAAATTAGCTTATAAAAGACCGTCTTTGATGTTGGGTGCTTTCTCACACACACATACTCTCTTTTTCTCTTGGATCACTCACTCTGGGGGAAGCTGGCTATAATATTGACAGTATCCCTAAGAAGAGGCCAACTAGGTAAGGAACCAAAACCTGTGGCCAACAGCCAATAAGGAGAAACCAAGGCCAGCCAGCAGCCACGCAAGTGAAGTTAGAAGGGAATCACGCAGCCACAGTCAGCCTTCAGAGGGCTGCAGCGTCAGCCAACAGCTTTAATGTAACCTTGTGAGTTACCCTGATCACAACCAGTCGACTAAACCTCTTCCAGCTTCCCAACCTTCAGAAACCATGTGCGATAAATGTTTGTTGTATTAATTTAGCTGCTATGGTTTAGTTTAATTTGTCACACAGATAGATAACTAATACAGGCATTATATTTCTTTCTCATTCAGTCTTTAGAGAATCTATTTTGCCCCGAAAAAAAAATGAAAACAAATCATTGTTGAACTTGAAAATATTGATGAAATCTAAGGATCTATGGGACATAATCCTGTCATTTTCTAGAATGTGACCTGAGAGTCAGACGAATCAGTTGCCCAAAGTCGCATTGTTTGTAATTGACAGATTCAGAATCTTCCTTCGGTTCTGTCTTCAGAATCTTCCTTCGGTTCTGTCTTCAGATTCGGTACAATTTTACTATTCTATTCAATAATTATAAAACTAATTTCATAAATAATACCTCTGTAAAAGCATCTTTAAAGTTGTAAGATTTAAATTTTTTCCTGGGGGAAATTTACCAAATAAACAAGTAACCTCATATTACTTCACTGACCTGGTTTTATTTGTCTTAAGACAGTTTCTATCATGAGTTTAACACTCATTAAAGGACCTACTTGCAAAGAAATAAACAACCTTTCTTTTTAACATAAGTATTATCTGCTCTCCTGACTCCTTAAAATCATGAAACATGTCTTTCTAATTGGAAAAACTGCAACATGTCTTTCTAATTGGAAAAACTGCAGAGTCACAGAGCATTTGAATTAAAATTAATGTAATTTTCCTGCCTTGTGTGCCCACTAAAATTTTTCCATGTATAAAAGACTTGCAATTCACAGCAAGAAAAACACATTTTTTAAATGGTATCTAGTCAGCTCTAGAAGCCTTTTATGCATTTCCTGGCAATATTAAAGAAATCATGAAGACTGTGTAGTTGTTACTGTCCCTGTACCACTTACTGTTCTTTATCATGCTTGAATCCCTACCTTCATTCATCCAACTTTGGATTAAAGCTTCTCCTTTAAACATATTCCAGCCAAATAATCATTTATCTGCTGAGAATGATAACAGGATTTCCAGGCATGCTAGGGTTCCCTCTAAAATGTCATTTCTGCCTTATATCTTCTTGAATAATATTTCTTCAAATGTGAGTGACTGTAAGTTTCAAGTGTCTTTCAGAGCTCATTATTATGGTAAAAAGAAGAACAAAGAGAGAAAGAATGGTAAGTGGGAACCTCCTGCTTGCATTTTTTACTGATGAAATCAGACCCTGTAGAATAGTTTTCCCTTAGAAGCATTTTTTTAAATATCTAAAAAATAAAAAAATACTTTGGCAGTTTTGTTACTAGTCACATTTGTATTTTTAATATCATGGCAATGACAGCGTTCTCCTTACAAAATGATTATTTATTTGTCTTTCAGTAATTTGACTAAAAGTACCAGAGTAACATTTTAAACTTTTTTTTTTTTGGTAAAATAAAATGCGGATAAAGAAAATGAAAACAAACAAATGTATAACTTAGTGAAAAATTAAGAGAACTTTCATGTAAGATCCTAGGTCAAGAAATCACGTGTTGCCAGCCATCTGAGAACCCCTCCATGTGTGTCACATCAAAGTCACAAACCTCTCCATCCACACAAAAATGACCTTAATTTTGGCTTTTTCAATAATCATTTCCCTGCTTTACTTTATGATCTTATCACCAAGTATCCATCCTTAGACATGTTAGCTTAGTTTTTTTTTTTATTTTTTAAAAACATAATGTCTTTTGAGCTCCACTGACCTACAGACTCTCATGTTGTAGTTCAGTATGTTCCTATGAACTGTGTATTTTCTGTAACTTGATTCTGAATTCAGTGGATTCATTAAGCTCACTTTATATTCATTTGGCAAGTCTATTGTCTTGCAAACAGAAGGCACATAATGTCTGGTTTCCATTCTTCATAGATGTTAGCTTCCTAAATTTATTAATTCCTTAGAGGTTGAAAAATTGTAATATTCTAATTGCATGTTTTTAAATAGACTGGCTGAAATAATTTTTAAAAGAGAGACTTACCATCACCACCATCTATAATTTTGCTATGTTATAGTTTGTGTAAGAAAAACATTATATGTTAGATCCTTGCCTTTTATCTAACTACTTTTTAAAAACATAAATTGTTTCCTAGTCATCTTCAGAGGGGAACTAACTAGACCTTTTAAATGGTAATGAATTCATGATTTATATATTTGATAAGTATCAATCATTTGTAAATCTTATCCTCATTGAAGCTTAAATTTTCTTACCTGTGACAGATAGAGTCCTTTCAAATTGGCTCCTAAAATCTTTTGACATAAAACTGATGATTTTTGGTAACTATCTTGTTATCTGGTATGTTAAGATGTTCCAGACTCATCTTGTACATTTTGTGCCATAAACTCCACCACTTTTGCAAGAAGTCCTGGTTTCCATTATTGGGAAATTATGTTTAATGATAAAACCCTGACACTATGGATGCTCACAGACTGGTCATTGTTTTTCCCTAGGCCTTTTCAGTGGGCAGAACTACAATATATTCAGGTGTTATGCTGAGTCTTTTCTACATTACAGCTGTGTCTCCTCTCTTCCTTGCTCAATATCTTGGTTCTCAAGACATAGGGAATGACAGAATTAGAATATAGCAATTAATAAATACTAATTTGCTTTGTGCCATGTTATACACACACCACTGCCTCTTCTATATCTCTTAAGGCATTGTTTGTTGTGATTACACAATTTTGTATTCTTTCCATTTTAGTTTTTGTTTCAAAAACAATTTTTAACTCTGCCTTTTAGAAGCTTTTATCCCAGCTTACTAGCTTCCCACATAACAAGTGAGTCCAAGGGATTCAGCAACTTTCCCATTGGGAAAAGCAGCTCTTAATCTGAAGTTCATAAGGTTTCCAATTTGTCATAGAACTTTCACCTGATCACAGAAAGCTTTTTCCTTCTTAATACTTAAGATCACAGAAAATGTCCCTTCTTAATCTTCTTCTACACTTACTGAAATTTTTACCCATAGTACTTTTCAGTCCCCTCACTGTCTTCATGCTTTTTACTCCTAATGTAGAGAAATGCCTTATGTATCTGAGGGAAAAACATGAAGACCAGCTGTAGTGGAGAAGTGTTTGAGTATTAGAAAGTATGAGTTTTAGGAAAGAGAAAATGAAATTTATCTGGGACCAGATGCTTTGTCAAAAATTTGGCTTATTTGGAATGAGATAATAAGCCAAAAAGGACTTTTCTTCAGAGAAATTGCATAATTTAATTTCTTTTAAAAACAGATTGCTCCGGCTCGGTGAGGTGGCTCACGTAATCCCAACACTTTGGTAGGCTGAGGTGGGAAGATTACTTGAGCCCAGGCGTTCCAGACCAACCTGGGCAATTTACTGAAATCTCATTGCCATTAAAAAAAATTAAAAAATAGATTAATTCTGGCTCTTTGTATCAAGAATAGACACTAACAGGGCGAAGTATAAGAAAAAAATTAGAGAGACTTGTTACGGTCAATTATAAGCCTTGAGGTTTATATTGATTTGCAATCAGGAAGATGAGCTGGAAAAAGTACAGGAGACTGAGAGGAAGCAGTTGGAATGGTACAAAGAAAATCAGAGTACACTTGTTACATCCAGGTATACAAGTACATAAGGAAAATCTCTGTGGAATACTGAAAAAGTTGCTATTTTTTATAGACCCAATATTTTGAAATGTATAATTGGCCATATAATAACTGTACATATTTATGGGGTACAGTGTGATGTTTCAATGCATATATACATTGTATAAGGATCAAATCAGAATAATTAGTATATCCATCACCTTAAACATTTGTAATTCCTTTATGGTGATTCAAAATCTTCTCTTCCAGCTCCCTTGAAGCATACAATATTTTGTTATTAGCTATAGCCATTCTACTGTGTAACAGAACACCAGAATTGATTCTTTCCATATAGCTGTGACTTTTTACCTGTTCTCTAACATCTCCCCATCCCAAAACCCATCTTTCCTCGCCAGTCTCTGGTAGCCTACAATGTACTCTCTACTTCTCTGAGGTCAACTTTGGCAGATTCCTCATATGGATGAGATTAAGTGGTCTTTGTCTTTTTTTGCCTTACAAATCTTTCATTTTTTCAAACATTTGCCAATTTCTAATTAACACTCCCATTGAAGCTGACTTCAGTATACAAATAGTTTCATAACTGTGTTCACAAATATCCAGAATATTTTGCAATCAGCTCTCTGGAGCTGCAGCATGCTGGCCTTGGACGCCATTGGGTGTCTTGGAATCCACATAAAAATAATATTTCAAGGAGAAAGAAATGATCAACTGTATCAAAGGCCGAGTAAAATAGGGACTGAAATTTACCACTGGATTTAACCATGTGAAACTCATTGGTAAACTGAAGTCAGTCAGGTTTTTTTTTAATAATGAAAGCTAGAGTTTATTGAAATGAGATTAAGAACAAATGAGAAGAAACTATGAAATATAGGAAAAGAGAAATGGGAAAGTCATTTGAGGGCAAGTCACAACAGCAAAGCATTATCTTTTGAAGATGAAAGAATACTAATGTTTTTGTATTCTAAGAATTATGCACTTTCTTTTGAAGAAATAGTGAGAGAGATAGAGAGAGATGGAGAGATGGAGAGATGGAGAGAGAGAGAGAGAGAGAGAGAGAGAGAGAGAGAGAGAGAGAGAGAGAGAGAGAGAGAGAGAGTATTGCTGGAGCTATCTTCTTAACCAGCAAAGAGAAGAATGGGAGCAGGGGTCTCAGTAGAAGTCAAGAGTAGGGGTCAGAAAACTACACCTCATAGGCCAAATATGGCTCACCAGTTGCTTTTGAAATAAAATGTAATGGGAACACAGCTACACTTATCTGTTTATTTATTTTCTGCGGCTGTGTTCATAGTTCTATGCCGAGTTGAGTAGTTGCAGCAGAATCTACATGGCCCACAAAGACTAAAATGTTACTATTTTGCCCTCTACAGAAACATCTAGAGGACAACTGAAGGTCATATTTTTAGCTAGGGACACAGAACTCTTCCACTATCAGGATGGAAAGCAGAGTGTATGACACTGATGGGGTTAGGTTTGTATGAGTTGGTAGCTATTGTGAAAGCTTTTTTTTTTATTTGCATCTATTTTCTTAGTAAAATGAAAATCATCATAATCATAGTGTGATAATAGAGGGAAGAGATTGTGGAGGTACACGGAGAGAGGAAAGCACACTTTATTCATTCGAAAGAGTGAATAAGCCATTTAAGTTAGTGGTGAAGAATTTGAAATAATGGCAGTCAGCACATGGTTATATACACTTCTCCAGCCACACTCAGCTGCGTGGATGCCAGTTGTGTTAGTCTGAGGTTCCATGAGAAACACATGCCAATACAGAATTAGTTGTACAAGAGAATCATTAGGGCAAACACCTGTTAGAGAGAAAGAAGGGGGTACCAGAATATGTGGTGGTCTGACCCTGATATGTAGAGGAGGAAGAGAAAAAAGGAGGACTGTGTTAAGAATCACAGACTGTAGCACAGTTCCAAAAAAAGTTTTGGTCAGCATGTAACTCACCCACTGGAGAAATTCTGCATTAGTATCACTGTGATTCTCAGTAAATGGCTGAGCATCATATCTATTTCGCAAAAACAATGATAGATTTAGAATGCAACAACCATGCCCATCAATTTTTTCCCTGCAGCAGAAAATCTAATTGGTAGATAGTAGACTGAGAATATGATTTAACCAGAGGTTGCCTCCTATCAGAGGAGTAAGCAGAAGGAGAAGGAGATAAAGGTTTTGGCACCTATGCAAGGAAATGATTATAGTGAAGACACATGAAATAGGAAGGAGTTAAAGAACAAGAGTTGTGGAAGGCATAGTGCAAATTATTTTGGGGTAGTGGAGAACAGTAGATTGCTATTACAGCTGGGGGTCAAAGAAATATTAGAATGAGGAAGGAAATTGTAAAGATGAAAAGAAGAAAACTGTAAAGGAAGAAAATTATTGAATTGAGGTTATGGGGGTGTTGCAATTACTGAGAATGACAAAACTGGCCTTAGAACTGCATTTTTAAAAATCCAAAGCATAAGGAAAAATGACCGGAGATCAGTAGATGACTGCCACAGGATGGCATGCTGAGCAGTACAATTTAAAGACCTGACCATCAAAGCCAGGGGTTTCATTGGAATGGATTGGAAGCACGAGAAAAACTTCCCAATGCTCAGGCTAAACAATACCAAGAGTGTGAAAAACAACTGTGTCTTGGGAAGGTTGCAAGGTAACCACATATGATTAAGAAAAGACCAAGACCCAGGTATCAGTTACACCAAGAAGTGAAGATAATGTTTAGAAACAAGGTTGTTTCTATTTAGCTACTAGATAGACCGAAGATTCCGGAAGTTTCTGTGGCAAGACTTCTAGTGTTGTTAAAGTATATGTGCCTATCTGCCTTTCCTTTGGCAGTGGACATAAATACGCTCTTAGTTCTGCTCATGTGACAGAACATACCTTTTGTCTCATCACCACGGTTCCCCTGCCTCTGTTGCTTCATGCTGCAGTCTCCTCGTCTTCCTTCTTGTAGGAAGCCCTCATGTGTAGGGCTTAATGTCTCCCATGTGCTCAAGGTTTCAGGAGGAATGGGAAAGTGATGCCACATATAAAATATGATAGGAGACATACTTTTTATAGTGACACAATCACTCTACTATTCATTTTCTGTGGTTTATTTCTATGCTAAGTATCTATAGCTATGTAACAAATCATATCAAAATGTAGTGGTGTAATACAATAAGCAGTTATTATCTCACACCTTCTGTGGACCAAGAATTCAGGTACAGCTTTGATCTTTCTAAGATATTCACAAAAGGATGACAGTCCTGCCCTCAGCTTCATCTCCAGACTACATTTTCCTCACAGGGCCCTGGATGTGATCTGCACTCCAAAGCCATTTCTGAATTTTAATGTTGTTTGCCGTCTGTAGAGACTGAGGATTTTGAAGTCTTGCCACTTTTTGTTTTCTACAGTCCTTCCTTCAATTTATCTCATTCCCTCACATTTTACTATAAGCATCAGGAAAAAAGCAAACAGTACCTTTCACACTTTGCTTGGAAATCTCCTTAGCTAGAGTAGCCAGTTCATTAGGCACATTTTCTACATTCCACCTTACTGCAGTAGTGTTGCCACATCCTCCCACTGCATAATAAACATATTCCCTTCCTAAAGTTTCCAATGACATGCCCTCACCTCCTCCTGAGCCTTCACCAGCAGGAGCCTCAATGTCTAGATTTCTAACAGTCTGTTCAAGGCAACTTTTGTGTCTTCCATTATACTTACCATTCTTCCAACCTCTGCCTGCTGTCTACTTCCAAGGTTATTTGCAAACTTTCAGTATTTGTCATGGAGGCCTTTACTTCTAGATAGCAAACTCTGTATTAGTTATCTACTGCCGCATAACAAAATATCTCACTAATTAAAAGCTTATAACAAACACTGTCTCACAGAGCGTATGTGATGGTTAATACTGACTGCCAACTTGATTGAATTGAAGAATACAAAGTATTAATCTTGGGTGTGTCTGTGTGGGCATTGTCAAAAGAGAATATTAACGTTTGAGTCCGTGGGATGGGGAAGTCAGACCCACCCTTAATCTGGGTGTGCACCATCTAATCCACTGCCAGGAAATATAATGCAGGCAGAAAAACGTGAAAAGGAGAGATGGGCCTAGCCTCCCAGTCTAGAACTTTCTCCTGTGCTGGATGCTTGTGATCATGTTAGTTAATACTTATATATCGTTTTTTAAATATATAGCATAAGCTTCTTTATTTTCACTGGCTTTTTAAAGAAAACTTTAATGTGTAGTTCTTTATTTTGGTGTTTGTTCTAAAAATATTCTTCACATTTTTATCACTATTCTTATGAAAATTAGAACAATGTAAAAGTTAGTTTTGTTGTTAGTCTCTTCATGGATTGCTTTATAGTAATTCTAATTTTGCTTTTAACTCAGGATTCTTATTATTTGTTATATTTTATTTTACTTTAAGGGATTTATTTTTTATTTTGGCATCATTCTTTCATTTCGAGGATCAGATCATTTATTTCATAGCACTTCATAGTCTTTCAAAGAACTATTGTTTGCTGACAGCCCAATTCATATGACATGCTCAAACAGGTGAAGATAATGGGATATAATACTTATTTATGTTTCAGCCAGGGGTGCAATAATTTGTTTCATTTATTATTTAATACAATGCTTTGAGTGTTTCTATTCTCAATTTTCAAAAAAAAAGGGGGGGATTGGAACTGAGATATAATTATTTCCTTAGTAAAGTGGCAAATAACATCTAGATCAAAAACTGGGTCTGATATATAATTCTTAGGTGTGCATTAAATTTTTTCAAAAAAGAAAATGGCAAAAAGCTGTTCCTTTATCTGTATGCTTATTTAGTCAAACTTTCTAGTTATTTAACATTTTTTGTAAAAACTGTCTTTTTAACTATAAAGTTTTACTTTCCCTTCCTCCAATTTCTATGCTAACTCCCATAAATAGATACTGAACAACAAAAACTAATAATATAAGGTCCCTTCTCTCAAAGAGCTCACTGCACTTTCGTGACACTTATATTTATTGTCACATTATTGGCTGATGAATTATCTCTGAAAGCAAATTATAAGTGTTTTTGTGGAGGAACTAGATATTATACTTTGTATCCTCTAGAATACAATCATGTAATAAATGCTATAATAAATGAAGATACTTTGTCCTTGGCTATCAAATTAAATGAGAGAAATTTTCCAAGGAACTGGATGTAAGATGGTCTTAGATATGACTTTTATTTTAACTCATTTATTTAATAAAAATAGAACAAAGGTGCAAATGGCTTCCTCCACATTACGGAGAAGAAAGTTAAGCATTTTTAAAACATCGACACCAAGCTTGTCCAACCCGCAGCCCACAAGTCATACTTCACCCAGGATGGCTTGACTGTAGCCTAACACAAATTTGTAAACTTTCTTAGAAGATTATGAAATTTTTTAGCATTTTTTTTTTTTTTAGCTCATCAACTATCATTACTGTTAGTGTGTTTTATATGTGGCCCAAGACAATTCTTCTTTTTCTAGTGTGGCCCAGGGAAGCCGAAAGATTGGACACTCCGATACATTACTACCCCAAGTACTATTTCTCAAGGTAAATTTTAATGCAGCTATACAATTATTACATTTGTAGAGCAGTTTTTTGTTTTGTTTTGTTTTGTTTTGTTTTGAGAGGGAGTTTCGCTCTTGTTATCCATGCTGGAGTGCAATGGCGTGATCTCGGCTCACCGCAACCTTCGCCTCCTGGGTTCAGGCAATTCTCCTGCCTCAGCCTCCTGAGTAGCTGGGATTACAGGCACGCGCCACCATGCCCAGCAATTTTTTTGTATTTTTATTGTGCAGAATTCTACTATGAGATGTAGTCATTCTTCTCTGTTCTACAAATACAAGGCATTTTAAAGGAATTATTCCATTAGAGATAAAAAGCAAACCTTGCCCTGAAAATATTACCTTGCATTTAACTTTGGAATTTGTAACCCTCTAACAAAAGTCCTTTGTTTGACTAGTTTAGTGGTAGGTGGTTGCTACATACATGTGTGTACTTACCATTTGTTATCAACTTAGTTTGACAGCTGAAATCTAGCATAATGATGTGGAAATATAAACAAATGTTAAATGCACTTTTGCATTCCAATATGTTCCCCCTTAAATCTTACCCTTAATACTAGTCCTTTGCAAGAAATACAGAATCCAAAAGCAGTTTTTTTCAAAAATCAATATAATGTCATTTTATATATCTAGTATTCCAGTTTGACACACCATTTACGTTACCCTAAACTTAAACCAACTTAGATACGGGTTTTGAACTTTAGTGACCTCACTGGCTTTCCAAAGGATTGTTTCAATAAACAGATGGATCATTTTCTGACAAGAATTTTTTTAATTAAAAATACTCATTAAGATCTATGTATGACTTCTATGCCTGAGAAGAGTAAGTTCTAAAAGGATAAAACTTCAGACCACTTGAGGATATGGAATTCTGTGTTAAATTGACTATTAGGGTCCTTTTATTTGATGTGATTTGTTTCTTATACCGTATTAAACTAAATATCTGCAAACCTCCAATTATAGGTTTCTTGGAAACATTTGATGAATTGCATCTAGCGATTCTTATTGAGTCTTCTTGAGCATTAGGCAATTGTGGTTTTTTTAATTTGTTATAAAATGTTAAATTAGTGTAATTTTCTGGATTTGTTTTATGATAGTCTCAAGAAAGGGCAGATGTTAACAGAGATGAATAAAAGAATTACATCTGGCAGCTTTTATGTCATGAAGTAAAAATTAACGGTGTGGTGAAAATACAGTTCATTGTCTGAATTTGTGTGTTAAGAGTATGAGGAAAGTCAGTGGAGAGAAAAATTTACATTTAGCAATAAAATCATGCTTTAAGAAGCAATTATTTTGAATTCAAATTTTGTGGTAGAATTTTATTTCAGTAGTGCCCTCCTGGTATATCAAAAATATGAGTTGATTTGCTTATTTAAAGAATCATCTGTTGTCTAAATTAGATCATAGATATAAATAATTATCTTAATGTATGCTTGCCTAGAGATTCTATGACAAACTTCTCATTTTGCACATACAGAAAGCTTCAATTTGATAAACTGATAAAGAAAATGTATGCTTGAAACGCTGCAGAATTACATTTTAGAAATTTGGTATCTGTTAGATTCAAAACATCAGTGCCCTCAACTTATAATATTTAACATTTTATTGGAAATTACAAAGCAAAATTATCCCCTTCATTTATTGATTTTAGGAAGTAGAAAGAACAAGAATTTTCATGTTATGGATAAGTTTAAAAGCAGGTTCTGATATTTGTTAGCTGTGCAACTGTCATCAAAATATTTACCTTTCTGACCCTCACCTTCTTACCTCAATTTTTCATTTTTAAAAGGACAAAGACATGTTAGAATGTTATAAATATTAAACTGATTTGTGTGAGAGGTTGCATATGTGTGTGTTTATGTAAATGTATAGAATACTACCCAGAATATTTTATTTGCTCAAAATATTGTAGAATAAATAAACAAATGAGTGAATAAATTGTGGGCTTGTTTACATATATATAGGACCTGTATGTATGTGTATAGCTGATGCTTTAAACATAGAAATGCTTAATAAATAGTAGGCTTCATCCTTTTTTATTATTCTGGAGAATGATATACAGGTGAATCCAAAACATTCCAAAGTCTCAGTGCTCTGACTGTTGCCTTCCTGGGGTGTTACCAAACAAAGCCAAGGGGACGAGGATTTGTTCATGCCATAGTCTCACTTGTCAGAGTTGTTTGCTTCTGTCACTGATATGAATAAAGAACTGAGAGCAAAGTTATGTCTATTTCCACCACCGCAGCGACTGTGAGTATGTGGCCAAATACTTGGCCGTGACAGGGCTTCACATTCCCAGTTCCAGGCCGGAGGCTGGTGGCATGTTTAACATTTGTTCAGAGACCACAGAGAGGCTGAGAGCATTCTTGCCTTCCATTTATGGAAAGTAAAATATTAAGGGATCTCTGTGGGATAAGCACATGAACGCATGCAGAGCATCTCCTTTTGGAAAAAGCAGATCTGTCCTTGCAGAATTTAGCTAAAGTGTACCAGCATCAGTGCTTTGAGAAAATGATTCAAAAATATAACCATTGATTTGATATGCATAGACAGGTAAAGGACATTCTATGGGATTGTAAAAAGAAATGTTTCTGCAACGTAGGACTAATAATTGCTTTTAGATGCCACCATTTCAACTTTCAGATAGAGGCAACACCTCACACATACTTACATCTATTAGATTCAGTTGAGGAAATGGAAGAGAAATCCATCCCCAAGTCTTAGGTGTGCAAAGATGAACAAGATGCTGCCTTAGTCATTCAAGACTTCACTTTACCAAGAAACAGACACACGAGTAAGAGCAAAAAAAAAAAAAAAAAAAAAAAAAAAAGAGAGAGAGAGAAATATGGCGAGTGCTATATAAATGAAAGTATAAGGAATTGTTAGGCTAAAAGACATGCTGACTTCCCCAAGCTTATTCCTTCTTCTTCTCAGAGGAGTGAGAATAGTGATGGAAACAGCAACATTTAATTTGGTGTTTACAACTTCATGAAAAACTGTGAGAGAAGCCACAGGAAAGACGTGTCCCCAGCATGGAATGGTGGAGTAGGGAGTGGTGTATGACAAGATTCTGGGACCCAATTGTTCAGCCAAGGCTCCTGAGGATGTTAAAGAGGGAAGTCAGGCTGGGCGCGGTGGCTCAAGCCTGTAGATCACGAGGTCAAGAGATTGAGACCATCCTGGTCAACGTGGTGAAACCCCGTCTCTACTAAAAATACAAAAAATTAGCTGGGCATGGTGGCACGTGCCTGTAATCCCAGCTACTCGGGAGGCTGAGGCAGGAGAATTGCCTGAACCCAGGAGGCGGAGGTTGCGGTGAGCCGAGATCGCACCATTGCACTCCAGCCTGGGTAACAAGAGCAAAACTGTCTCAAAAATAAATAAATAAATAAATAAATAAGAGGGAAGTCAGAGGAGTGAGTTAGGCTGTGAAGGCTTTGGGCTAAAGTGTCTGTATTGTTGGTTTGTGTGTTTGTTTTTGTAAGCAGTTATGAGATATTGAAGTTTGAAAGGAAGTATTACATAATTGAATGCTTTGTGTTAAAACTGGTTCAGGTGATCAAGAGCTAGGAATTGTAGTTACTCACTGGAATGACAAGATAAAAACTAAATTCCAGTGTCATTTTAGGGTGCTTTATGTCCACAACAAGGGGTATAGAGTAACAATGGCAGATACTTATAAAGTCTATTTAATGTCATGAGAGAGAAGAGCAGAAATATTATGTATATGAGTAATAGTCAAAACAACTGGAGTGCTTATATTAAAAAAAGCAAAAATAAATGGAGTTGTGCTTTTGGCTTGAAGATAAAGATACACCTTGACCTTTGGTGTTACTCATTACATGAATAGGCGATCTCATCCTTTTATGTTTTATTTCTTTGAGATGGAGCCTCTCTGTTGCCGACAGATACTATCTCGGCTCACTGCAAACTCTGCCTCCCAGGTTTAAGTGATTCTCCTGCCTCAGCCTCCCAAGTAGCTGGGACAACAGGCATGTGCCACCACACCTGGCTAATTTTTTTGTATTTTAGTAGAGATGGGGTTTCACTGTGTTAGTCTTGATCTCCTGATCTCATGATCCACCCACCTCAGCCTCCTAAAGTGGTGGGAATACAGGCATGAGTTACTGCATCCAGCCTTCATCCTTTTAGTAAATTATTCTTTTTTGTTTTTAAGATTATAAGCTCTTAAAGGTTATATGTTTCATTAGTTGAAATTATATGAGTCATTCATTGATGTAGAACTTTTGTGATAATAAATTCATGAAATGATATGAATAAGTCAGTGATGATTTCATATATTTTGTAATGTTAGAGCTGACAAACCACATTTTGAGTGATTATCTCATTTGATCTGCACACCATTGAGGTGAGGTATGTCTCCATTAATAGAGATACCATGCAGCAGGATACATGCTAAAAATTATGGAGAAAGATTTAGGAGAATCCTGATCTCTTGCCACAGTAATTAGTGGCCAACATTAGCACTTCCTAGGGTATTTGGAAAGTCTCTTTCTAAATGGAAGTTCTTTGAGAGCCTAGATCAGAAAGATTCTTGTATTTCTCCAACTGGTTGTAACTTGTTATAAATATCAATCTAACTTAAATTGTCTATAGGTCAGAAAGACAACCATGTCATAATGATGGTTATGTAATGAGCATTTACTGTATATCAGATAATTTATATGTATTAAGTATCTTCATTCCATCTATATACTAATCTTAAAAGGAAGCTATGGTTGTCCTCATTTTACAGATGAGAAAACTGAGGTTGAAGCTGAGAGAAATGTTGAAGATCACTTTGTCCTTAAATACAAGACAGATTTTTAAATCCAGTCCATCTTAATCTAAAGTCACCGCTATTTCTACTGCCTAGCTTTTTCTCTCTGAAAGGTAGTACAATATTCCCTAATCTCCTGACCCAGAGATGAATCAACAACTCAATTCTAAAATTATATAACACTTTAAAGCTGAATTTCATAGGGAAAACGTAAGGGCTTTCTGTAGGGAAAATACAGTCCCCAGAAAACAGTTGAGAACTGGATTCCACAGTGAAATAAAAAGAAAGCAATAAAGTATCTCCATTGTTACTCTAAGAAGGACGATTTTCTCTATTTTTTGCAATATCCATTAAAGCCAGTTCTCTTTAGAAACCTTTCCACCTTCACTTTACCAAAAGGTATAGAACATCGGACCAAACTTCTTTCTGCATATTATTTCTGGGCCATTGTCTAAAGTGAGTCTTTAATCATTGTTCTTCCTGCGGTAGGATCTTTACACACCGCAAACTCACAACTGTAAGGTTGGCTTTCTATCTCCTAACAGAGGAATGCTTCTTGTCTGCATGGAGAGAAAGGAGCAGCCCCTATGTGGAGTCTGCTGTCTGTGCTTATTCAGGTCTTAGAGAATACAGCCTTTTCTGCTCTTGATCTGGGCATGTGCTTATGAGCCTTTCTCCTTGACCATAGGAAAAGCTACGGTTTGGAACTGAGAGTTGGAAATGTAGGATTTCACTCATGGCCTCATGTCATATTGGGAAAGTCATTTTAATTTAATTTAGTACCATCTGTGATGATACCCTTTTCAGGGAGAGTTGTTTTTTTTTTTTTTTTTTTTAATTGGACTTTGCTTGTAGTTTTACTGTTTTATATATTATTTTTTATTGAATTTAAAAATCATTGTAGGCATTCTTTTTATAGTAGTGGGATGAGAAAATAAAGAATGGTGAGATGAGGGAAAAAATACAAAATCAACAAGTATACAGGAAGAAGTTTACTTCAACTTTTGAGTGGGAAATATACCGACAGGTTATGTAAGAAGTTTATTTCTGTAAATCAAGGGTGTGTCTTGCTTTCAACAGCTACTCTTCCTAATTTGTGCTGATGGTGAAACATAGAGATGGCAGTATGAGAATCAGGGGATTACCCGTCTGCAAATTTCAAAATTTGGACCAAAGCATTGAAAGAAAAAAGTTCATCATTCTGCAATAACTCTAGGGAGGTCATCACCACCACAAGTTCCCACAGTGTAAGAACCACTCATAAGCTGAAAGGCTCCTTCAGTAACTCAGTCAGTGTGAGTCTTCCTGGAGCATATGCCAAATGTGTTCTTGTTTTAATTCTGTTCCACAAATCACTATAACAGAGATGAGTCTCTCCTAAACTTGGTTTCACATGCCCCATGCTTTGGTTTAGATTCCAATGTGTAATTGATATCACCTTCAATTATTTTATTAGAAACATAACATACAATTATTAGGAGTTGTCATGTTAAAGAAAGTGCTATAATATGACACTTCCTTGGTTCAGATGAGTTTAAATCTAATTTTTAAAAAAATCTATCTTGGAGCATATGAAACGACAATAGAGAGATAATTAAGCTTATAACTGTTTTTATTTTTTCAAAGTAATGTGTTCAAAAGAACTATCTTCTTTGAGAATAAAACATCAAAGGTATAGTTAACTACCATGAGCAACATATTTGTAGACATGTTTAGTTCCCGTTCATTCATAACACACTTCTCAAGTGAAAGCTAAATTAGAACATAAAATGAAATGAAAAAAATATATGTATATTTCCAATTTACTTTTAATAACTTCACAAACTTTTATGACATATTTTAGAACAGAATAAAGATTTTACTTATGATATTTATTTGTTTGAAGTTAAACATACAAATATACTTCCTTACACACGTTCACACATTCGAGCCGACTATATCTAGCAGCAGGGTTTCTAACCAATTTCCATGGTAAACTTAAAATCCTTTAGTAATATATAGAAATTCTAGAACAAGTTGTATCACCATTTATTCCTTCTGACATCAAAAAAGAATATTTGAGTGAATAACAGGATCTCTTTCTAATATTGATCATGGGGTAACATGGTTAAATCAACAATATCTACATATCCTAACTTATCACTAATTGATGATGTTTCACTAGGTGTCAGTTGCATTTGTAAGGAGTAATGGTTTAAAGGAGAATGAAAATGAAATGGCAGCAAAATTATTTGAAATGTAGGTAATAAGGCTGAAGAAATCATGCAATATTCATACAGAGAAGAACTTGATTATTGTCATTGTTTTCTAAAGAATACCTAAAATATTTAAAAATCACAGTTGGTTAATTAAAATTAATTCTGAAAGCATTATCCTTTGAAACACTTTGTTTCAAAGGATAAGAAATGAAAAAATATGTGAAATAACCAACTGTGTCCACTCTATTTTCTGGCCTGCTAAAAAGCTAGATGTGATCAATTTCTCACCTTTGTTAGGTATTTGTTTTCATCCATGAGGTTTAATTTTCATTCCCAGGAGAACTGAAAGAGATTTTATATATACTCTTTAGAGCCGTCCTGTTAGGTTTCCTCAGAAACACTTCATCGATTTATGGACACAATTTGCTGTGAGAACTCGAGAATCTGCAACATTTCTCTTGATGTGCTGCTCTGGAATTTAAAAATTCAATCCCACAGGCCTTTTTAATCACTGAAAAGTTTTCACCCCTTTTGTGTTCAACTTTTCGTATCCAGCATAGTGAAATGTGAGCCATACCCCAGATTCTGCCCTGGATAATTCAGTAATTCTTAACAGCTGACTTCAACTTAAAATATCGAATTTGAGGCACACAGAGACGCTTTTTCCTTTGGGCCATTATAAAACTACCAGTCAATGTCTTTTTTTTTTTCCGAAAAGGAAGAATAAAGGAAACTGATAATTTTGTTATACTTGTATTCATATTAACATATTGACAACATTATTGGATGTATATTTTAGTCATAAATGTTTTAAAGTATTTAGTGTTTGAAAAATTTGTATAATACCATATGCATACAGATTCCTTTCAAAACCAAGTATTCTCTGGATATGAGACTTAAAAGATGTTTATATATGAAAAACAGTACATATTCAACTCTGCCTGGCACAATGTTAAAATTAAGGCAAGTTAATATTTAGCTCTTTCTGCCATAGGGAGCCAGAGTAGTGGTTATTAAGTGAAAGGAAAAGATGAATAAATTCACATCCATTGCTTTTTATTTAAGGCAAAATTTATCGAAATAAAAGCTAAAATATACTAATTATATAAATGATTTATTTATATACCTGTAAAGAAAAAGAAGAGAAGGTGAGACAAATGAAAAGAGAAAAAGATTACATTTTTATGTCTATAAACATTTAGAAAATGAGGTATGTTGAGATCCGCTTTGCCAGTACCTTATAATAGTTTTATAGAAAACTCTCATTAAGTTAGATTAACTTGGTAACCCAAGTTAAAATTTGTTGCAATTTCTAAATATTGCACTTATATTATAAAGAGATGAACATATTGCTTCACCAATTTTAAAGAAGGTATTTAATAAATACGTAAAAGAGATGGTTTTTCAAAGTATTTATTAGTCATAATTAACATATCTGTAGATAACCACAGATGCTTGACAACTGTGGGGACTCTTAGTTAAACACTCTTATGGTCCTGGTAGTTTCGTTTCTATAGCAAACAAGTATTCGAGTTGTTTAACAAAAGCTAAATTTCAAGTTACCGCTTTTGGAAATTGGGAAAGTTTAAATTAAAAGAATAGTATGGTAATCTTTTTCTTATTAATGCTTTTTTTTTAATATAGTCTCATTCTGTTGCTCAATTTGGAATGCAGTGTCACAGTTTTGGCTCACTACAGTTTCAACCTTTCAGGTTCAAGTGATCCTCCCATCTTAGCTTCCAGAGTAGCTGGGACTGGAAACATTCACCACCACAATGCCCCACAATTTTTTTTTATTGCATTTGAGGTTTTGGGGTACATGTGAAGAACATGCAAGATTGTTGCATCGGTATACACATGGCAGTGTGATTTGCTGCCTTTCTCCCCTTCACCTATATCTGGAATTTCTCCCCACAATTTTTTTTAATGTTTTGTAGAGATGAGGTCTCACTAGGCTGCCTAGGTTGGTCTTGAACTCCTGGCCTCAAGTGATCCTCCTGGCTGGGCTTCCCAAAGTGCTAGGATTGCAGGCCTGAGCCACCTCACCTAGCTCTCATTATTCTTTAATGAATATGGGAAATTATTCAGTCAAGCTGGCTTTCTTTTTTAACATTTTCATAGAAATTAACAAAGTAGGTTAAATCTATAAGAGTGACATACCTACCTGAAGCAGTCACTTACGAATAGAGGCTGCTAACTACTTCAAAAACAGAAAAGTGAAACAATATTTCTCATACAAATTCTCAAGATGAAAACATAGAAAACACTTGACTTAAAAGTTGAAAACAGCTTTAATTATGATTATAATACTCATTTTATATTTTTCAATAAAGATAAACATAAATGTATTGAAAACATTTTAAATTTAGGAAAATAAAAATATATAATTCCTCACACTAAATTACCAACCATTGTTATTTTGGTGCTTTCAACATAACTCTAGTAATTATGTAAATATTGTATCATTATTAATTTTATTATCCTTAAAGTAATACATGCTGTAAAATTTAAATAGCATAGAAATAGATACTTTAAAAGTTGTTTTATTGCCTGTTTCACCAACACAGTTAATATACATTACACAAAATTGTGTTCACATATTCTAGGACATATATATGATTTTTTAATGTATTATCCTGGAATTCATGATTTAAATTGCCAATTTTATCCTAAGCAACTTACAGATTTTTAGGTAGCTCCACGTTTCTATTTTTAATGACTATAATATTCAATTAAATAACATACCATGGTTAAGTTCTTTATCTGTTATTTTATTAGAAGTGTAGACCTCTTCTGGTCATCATGGATATCTTTCACTATATCTGGAATGTTTGCTTAGCTTCTTAGAGCTGGAAACACTGTATCAAAGGGCATGATCACTTTATAATTCCAATGCAAATGTTTCCCACCTTCATTCTTCACTCCCAGAGATTACAAAGTGTCATAAAAAGACCCTGCACTTGAAGTCAGGCAGACCCGGTTTCTGACTAAGAGGCCATCCTGTGTAAATTTGGAGATGTTTTTCATCTCTGTGAATCTCATTTTTCTATGTTCCTGAGTCTTAAGATACAAATGGTAAAAAAATTATTTCTAATGATTTTATGAGGATTCGATGTGACAAATTGTAAAGACAAAGGGCATCTTTTTAAATCTTACTTGTGAACTGGGAAGTAAAAAAATGTTTCCATCATTTTGTCATAATAATAATATTTTCTAGGATGAAACTTTTTCCTCTCAGTTTATGGAGAACCAAAGGTCTCAAGTGACTTCAAGATTCTACTGAAAATATCTCCCTAGAAAATTTGAGATGTGAATACAATCTAGATCAGAGGTAGTTAGAGTAAATTATAAAGCAACCAGAAATTTTTGAAAGGATTGGAAGTTGTTTTGGCAGGGAAGCCATAGGGAAAAATTATCCTCTTGATTTGTAATAGACACTAGTTCTGAGGGTAGAATAGGGAGGTCGAGCTCATGGAATAAAATTCTATTTCAAAGAACCATGGCTCAAGTTTTATAAATGTTTCAGAAAAGCACTTTCAGAAATGAAAACCAGATTATTTTAATATATATTGTAGCTGTGAGGAACTATCAAAAATATAAAATAAATCACAAATTCAAAACACCAGTCAACATTAAAAAAAAAAAAAAAATGACAGCTTCGCTTTAAACTTTTAACCCAAAGGCGTTTTAGAAAAACCAGAAAGGCCACCCTAAGGATAAAGTCTGTGCCTTCTACTATGGATGCTAAGGACACACTTTAGAAATGTTTTTGAAATAAATGTAATCAAGCATTAAAACAGCCTGTAGAGCTAAAATGAAACCAGGTGGATTAACTGCTCTATGCATTGTTATATTCCTTGTGGCATTATCTCTGTTGTTTCATTAAGGAATTTACACACCGTTATATGACAACCTTGGTTTTCCTCAGTGATATGTGAATCACATATAAAGAATGCTTCCAAAGAGAATAGAATATGAGAAATAAATCACAGTAATTGGTAAAGGACTCTTTAAATTTTACTTAAAAATGCTAACAATGTTCTTTCAACTAGGTAGAAATATTACTTTAAAGAAACACACTGGAAACATCATAATATTATAAAAGTATTCCACAAATGTGCCAACAATTGGATCATACATATCTTGTTGGAAAATCCCCAGAATTCCTAGACAGTTGTGAGACTTGCAATTATCAATTTAAAATTATGAAATTGTGTTATCTTGAATTAATGACACTAAGGCTTATATAAAATAACCAGATTTTTCAGCTAATACGAAAACTACTTAAAATCTTAGGAGTTTTGAAGTATGTGAGATTACTTTTTAAAATTCATGTTTTAATGTCCTACCACTCTAACATACTGTTTTGAACTGTGTCATCTTCCATATTTCATTTTCTGAGATCCCATCTAGTTAATGAAAAGGAAGTCTTTATTTATCATTGTCCAGCCAGCAGAGGGCAATAGAGCATTGTGTTCTAAACACGCTCAACCAATTAAAACTTATTTCGTAGGGGAGGGATTTTCTGTTATGAACAGATAAAAATATAAATTAAAGAGACCTGCTATCAACTTCTGTTTCAGTAGGATGTGTATGTGTCTACGCACCCCTTGAGTTTTTTATTTATGTTTTTGATAATTTATTGTGATTATAGTGAACTCATTATCTGAAATTAGTCCAAGGGTACATGAATAAAAACTAAGAAACAGCATAATGGTAAATGTCATCCGATCTTTAGAGAACATTTCAAAAACTACAAAGTTTTGTATTTTTAAAGACGTTACCATAGAGAGAGATTCTATTGCCCACTTCATAGTGGCAGGAACAGTAAGTGAATTATCTGAGCTAAAAAAAAAACATGCCTCTCATCTCATTTAAGTTTTTGCAAATAAATGGTTTACTGGCACTTTCTTTAAGCATCTATTCGTATATCCATTCTGAACTTAATTTATTAAGCTAAATTTATTATATTATTTATCATTTAAAAATCATTTTATGATGGACTAATAAAATCTGTTTCTCAAAATGTATGTAGGAATTAGTATAATGTACAATGGAAGGAAAATCTTGATAAAAATATGATTTAAACAATGTAATATTTTCTCTCATTGTTAAATTAGTTCTGAAGATATACTCTATATTGTGTATTAAAAATAATTTACTAAATACATGTTATTGTTATAAGGTCATGGCATTTCTGGACCTTCTAGCTTTAAACTATGATTCTTTCATTCTAGAAGTTATTGCTTCCCTCCCTGAATTTCTACACACAGAAATTAAGCATTTAAAAAGCTCATTTCGTGACACTTAAGTCTACACTGAGCAATTTCCTTTTCATCCTTTTGGCTTTGTACCTTATATAAGCCTGTGTGTCTCTCTCACTATTGTTTAAGAGCATTGCGTTTTAAAATACTATATTAATTGCAAACTCCCTAAATAAAATCAAATTTGTATTATTTCAAAGAATATTATATGTAGACATGTTTTAAATTACATTTATTGTTTTCTGAACATTCTTTTAAACAACAATCTTTATATGCTTCCCTTATTAAATTTAAAAAGTGTTCCATTTTCTCCTGCTAACTATAAACTTAATTTTGAGATTTTCTTCACAATGAAATCACAATAATAATAATAATTGATTAACAGTTGATGATTGCTTACTCCACTACAAGTATTTTATGTGTATTACCTGTTTTAATCCTTGCAAAACCCCTAGAAGAAAAGAACTATTATGCTCTTAATATAAAAAGAATAGCTGTTAGTGATATTAAGAAACTTATCCACCATCACTCAGCTAGTCAGTGACAGAGATGGACATTTGTATTCTTACCCACTTACACATTTTAGAAGCAAATATTGTGCTTCATCATTATTCTACATATGCACCTAAACATTTTATTTTCTCTGCTTCAAAGAGCAAGTTTAAGTAAACTAGCTTTTAAGTTGTCTGAGATATTCCTTTATCTTGTAAATCCCTGGCAGAGGAATAATACATGTTACACATGTGGATTTTTTCCTGGAGAAATATAAAAGTACACATATATATTCAGTAATGACTAACGAGACACTAAAACATATCAATAGACAATATTTACTATACTCATTCAAACTACACCACACAAAAGAAAAATTTTGTTAGTTCTCATTTCATCATGTAAATGGGTAGCATTTAGAAATTATTTGTGATCAGCGCTATGGAGAAATAGCGTTGTTCTAGGAACATCACACAGAAACCTGATATATAAGGAAAGGCTGGAAATGGCCGGTCTAGGTGGCTTTTCTGAGGAAGAGACTTTGATCTGAAACTTAAAAGATAAATTGAAGTCACCCAGGGGAAGTCTGGGCTGGATGGCAAATTCTTCAAACTGTGTCCTCCTACTTTAATCACATAGCTTCCACCTGGAAAGCATATTTAATGATATTCTAGGAAATATGCATATGTCTGAAGAAACATCTCTGTATGCATTACTACCTTTTAAGGTATTACTATTGGGAAATATTAAGGGGAGCAAGATCGGAGAAATGTAGGGTAGTAGACAATCTGGTTTATTAATAAGACTTGGGCAGGTGTTCTGTACATTTCAGTATAAGTTAAAATAAACTGACAAATATTCACCATTATTTAAGACAGATGGACTTTCCAGATAAATATCTGATTTTTAAAAGTGACAAAATTACTAACCTCAAAAAATAATGATATTACTTCTTTAATCAGTAAAGCATAAGAGATGATACTCTTTTTAACAAGTATTTTAATTTTAGGTTCACTTTTCTCCATGTAAAAGAGGATAACTAAGTCTTTCAAACTCCTATTGTGTAATAAGCCACCTATAAAATTTAAAGAAAAAAATCAAGAAATAGAGATGTTAGCCAAATAATGTGATTTGGATAAACTATGATGCTCATCATACAAATAGGTTGATCCCTATTTAGACTAGAACATTTATGTATGATGATGTCATAATCACTGACAATAATTGCGATAGCCAAATGTTAAACAGTACGTTCTCCCAGCTTAAAGGAACACTTGGTGAAATAATAAACTGTGCTTAAGTTTATACTTTTTCCCAAAGGTAACTGTTTAGGAAAAGCACTTACGTCTTAATTTATTGTCCTTACTAAAAGAAAAGAATTTACTTTCTGGTGTGAAATACAAGACCTGTGAAATTCAAGCATAGTTGTGAAGAACAGACATTTTCATTTATTAATCACTTGTAATAAAAACAAAAGGCGTCCCTCGAACAAATATATAATAATTCTATTAAGTACGAAGAAGAAATATAGGTGTGAATATATGTCTCATGGTTTTTCATAGTTAACTGTGATCTTTTTAACTCTTATATATGTTGGTTCTAAGATCATTGGAATAAGTAATCTATATAGCAATGTCAATCAGGTAATTTAATAAACTGTGGGAAGTATGAATTGCTTCAATAGAATATTTGTAATTAAAATGAAATTTACCAACACTTTAGCTAGAAAACATTCTAATATGACTTAGAAAATCAGATGCACAGCTTCACAGCAATAGAAATAACGTAAACCTCTAACAATTGGAGACTAGTTACATGTATTTTAATACATTCATCTGATGGAATTCTGTTTTTCTCTCTCAATGATAGTGTTAAAGAATATTTTATGACCTGGAAAAAAGTTATTATGACTATTTTTGAATGAAAATGTAGGTTTCATTAACAGTTTTTAGACCACTATACCATGTTGTTAGATAAAAAGTCTCTACATGCAAAGTGAAATAGGAAAAGATATGCAGCAAAATGTTGATAGCACATGTGATCATATCTGAGTGAATTATTGTAATATTGTTTGTTTCTTTTAGGTTTTCCAAATGCTCTAAA
Organism: Callithrix jacchus; assembly: GCF_049354715.1. NCBI lineage: Eukaryota > Metazoa > Chordata > Mammalia > Primates > Cebidae > Callithrix > Callithrix jacchus. Next base: position 15,426,113 of record NC_133522.1, read on the forward strand.
AATATGTTACTTGTATATTGTGAAAAAAATTAAAATCTTATTAGAACCAATCATGATCTGAACATAAGGCTATCAAGCATACTACTTTAGTATGTACTCTTAGTATTTTTAGCAAAGAATTAATGTGCTAAACTATTAAAAAATTTTACTTTGCAATTAAAACATTGTAAGTAAAAAGTAATATTTAGAAATCTTCATATAAATAGAATAATTTTGGTATGATGTTTTTGGTGATAAGATTGTTTTACTGGCTTCAGCAAATGTCTGTTTTGTTTCACAAATACACATAGGACACATAACTGCAATAAGATATATAACAAGATGTGGTGTTCGAAGTGAAATTCTACCTTCTAGGTGTAATAAACAACTCTAAAGAAGTATATAGTGATAGGAAATTGAGAAGATGAGATTAGATCAAATCCACAAAGACTTTTAGTTCCAATAATGAAATTGGATGAATTCTTTTGGAATGTGGCCAGGATGTCAGAGAGGGGTGATTAAACTCTTGGGAAAATATATAATTATCCTTGTTGTTAAGGGAGTAGGTTTATATTCCATGTCAGTTTTCAAGAGCAGTTTGTTTCTCAGTAACAATTACAGGATTTGGATTCAGTATTTACCCACAAGAATGAGCGCTTCCACAGTCCTCAGTCACACCAAGGAGCTATTAAATCCCAAAGCCCCAATTTGGCTTCTCAAGTGTGAAGTCTTCCCATAAGCCAAATAAAAGAGGAATAGATTAATAGGTTATAAAATAAATAATTTCCAAATAATTATGATACTACAATTTAATGAATTCTTTAGTATATTTATTATTGCTTATGATAAACTTGGATACCCTTTTTCAAAAGGTAATGTAACAATGAATATTTAGGACTACTTCTATTTAATATAAACACAAAATAGGAAACTCTAATACAATTTCAAGATGGTTTTTAAATGAACATAGTACTTCTTTATAGAACTGTTTAAAATAAATTGAACCCTAGGTAAAATATTGTTCCGAATAAACAAAGCAGCAGGTGGAACTAAACATCATGAATGCACTAAATAAGACATAAATCCCAACATATGCACCTCGGTCCTATAAACACTTATGGAAGGATTTTTTTTAAAAAAAGCAATGAAAAACAAAAACACTAAACAGTTTTGTAAAACACATCTGCAGAATTAAACATAATGTAAATTGCTTAAAAAATAGTTTGTGTTCAAATTGTAAGCCTACAGAGGTTGTCATTCCTCTGCGCAGCTGTTAACTAAGATCCCAATTTAACCGAATTTTAAATCATGATTAGAATAGTATATGTTTGGTCTCAGATGTATCTGGAAGTAAGAAACCAAAAGACAGCAAATCCCATGGTGAGATATAAATTTATATGCATCTTTATGTTTTCCAATCTCCTTCAAATGCCTTAACAAACTTGTACAATATATTTTTTTTTCGTATCATCTCATTAGAGTTAAAAGAAACATAAAACCACTTTGAACATTTTGGGCATAAAATAAAAAAGCTTTGAACTCCTTACTTCATATAGAAGTAGATCTAAAAATGCATAACTTCAGAGTCACTTTCTTGTACTGGTCGCAAAGTACAAGAAACTAGATCTTTCCACACAAAACCCAAAACATATTCACTGATAGCTTTATTCAGCTAGAACAGAATCTGTAAAAGTTATATTACTTTTATCAAAAACTTTTATTTGCACCTCACAGTCTGGAGCAAGGGTAAAAGCCAATTCCCTGAATACAGATCACCGCGGTTCAAATTTATGCTTGCCCTTCATGTATAAAATGAGATAATAGGGCCGAGAGCGGTGGCTCACGCCTGTAATCCCAGCACTTTGGGAGGCCGAGGCGGGTGGATCACGAGGTCAACAGATCGAGACCATCCTGGTCAACATGGTGAAACCCCGTCTCTACTAAAAATACAAGAAAAGTAGCTGGGAACGATGGTGCGTGCCTGTAATCCCAGCTACTCAGGAGGCTGAGGCAGGAGAATTGCCTGAACCCAGGAGGCGGAGGTTGCGGTGAGCCAAGATTGCACCATTGCACTCCAGCCTGGGTAACAAGAGCGAAACTCCGCCTCAAAAAAAAAAAAAAAAAAAAAAAAAAAGAAGCGATAACAATGGTTCCCTGAGGATTAAATGTGTTAGAATACATAAAATACTTCGAATAGTACCTATTGCACATAATGTTACATAAATATTGGTTATTATTTTTATTCTATTAGAAACTGGAGCTACAACAAAAAAACATCATTCCCGATTCCCAGTGAGTCAGTAACACGTAAAACATACTTGTAAAACGTATATGTAAAACATAATATTTAATACAATAACAATATAATATCTATTATACTATGCCATATCTAATGATGTAAGGATGTTAAAGGTAGAGAATTTTGATCAAGAACTGCTGATTATTCTGGTAGAAAGAAGTGTTCTCTAGCAATTTAGAGAATTGTGTTCCTGTCACAAGTAAATTACTAGCTAGAGTCTTCTGGGATTTTTTTTTCTTTTTTTTCTTTTTTTCTTTTTCTTTTTCTTTTTTTTTTTTTTAGACAATCTTGCTCTGTCGCCAGGCGCAGGCTGGAGTGCAGTGGCACAATCTCGGCTCACTGCAACCTCCGCCTCCCAGATTCAGGCAACTCTCCTGCCTCAGCCCCCTAAGTAGCTGGGACTACAGGCGTTCACCGCCACGCCCCACCAATTTTTGTATTTTTTGTAGAGACGGGATTTCACCATGTGGGCCAGGATGGTCTTGCTCTCTTGACCTCGTGATCCGACCGCCTCGGCCTCCCAAAGTGCTGGGATTATAGGCTTGAGCCCCCGCGCCCGGCCAAAGCTGGTTTCTTTAAGTTTCAGTTTTCTCATCTATGAAAAGTTAATCTTGAGGTTTGCTTCTTGTGAATGTTATATACTTTAACTCTGTCGATGCTCCCAATTTCTCTGGTCCCAAATAACCCTACCTAAATAAGTGCATGCTTATTTAGTCAGAACGTTGATTCTGAAGGTACTAAAGTCCACTGAAACATGAGTGATATTCACGTTAGTTCTCTGTTGATGTAGATAAGTGGTTGAACTATGTATTAGACAAAATGAATTCTAGAATTATAGAAATAGTTAATAGGAAGCATTTTTCAAAAATAAATATTAACAATGAGATAAAACTTATTCATCCATTCAACAAACATCTGAGTGCCCACTCAGTGCCACGTGCTGTTTTGGATGCTGGGACTACACAAGTAAACTAAATAGTCAAGAATCCCTGGCCTTATTCTAAAAGGAGGGTTGCAGCAACAAAATTAAAAACTGCAGTAGTATCCTAGATGTGAAAAAGTGCTTCATAGGAAAAACAAAAACGAAACTAAACAAATCGAAGGGATATGGGAAGCATGGTGTGAGAATGTAGTTTTACGGTACCCACACAGAAAAAGCCTCTCTGAAGTTTGATGATATAAAAACCTGAGAAGGGATAGTGCAAGTTGTCAGGTTTATGGAGGTGAGTACTTCTCATAGAGCACGTGTAGCATCCTTGAGGCAGGAGGCTGGCTGATTCATTCTAGGAACAGCATAGACGTCATTGGGAAAGAACAAAATGAGAAAAAAGCAGGTAATGTGGGGGGACACGATGTCAGGAAAGGATGCGGGACTAGCTCAGGTTAGGCCTTGTAGACTTCTGGAAAGATATGGGCTCTCACTTAAAGTGAGGCAGGAAAACCACTGGAGTGTTTTGAGCAGAGGAGAGGCATAATTTGTCTCAGATTTAACAAGATCCCTCTGGCTGCTCTATGAAGAAAGCCTTAGAAGTGCAGTTACTTAAATGTATGGTCTTTTCCAGTAAGGAATACTGCATTGCTCATTTTAACACAAACAAGTTTACTGCCAAGTAACGATCATGTGCAATTTAGTCAGGGAAGCCGAAGATCTTACTTTTCAGGTGTAGGGTATTGGATTAGAGAGATGTTACCACAATAGCTAAATGCCATAAACTGAACGATGTTTATTAAAGAGACAAGATTTCTCATAACTATCCTCCTTTAGGGACTCGCAATTCTTATCTGCATATTAAAGGCTTTGGAGAATCCTTAAATGTATTGAATCCTAAGTCTCCCAAGCCTATCCTACCATGGAACTCATTTTTGTTCCTTTAAGTGCTTCAGTTCAAAACAAACTGTGTTCAAACGTAAATTCCCTGGCTACTGAACCTCTTAACTTTGAGTTAATTATGTAATCTCAACATCATCTCTAAAGTGGGATAATAACATCACCTCACTTGCCTGTGGTGAGAGATTAATGTTTGTAAGGGACCCCAAACAGTGCCCATAATTAGTGCCACTTTTCTGCATCCTCTCCTTTATCTTCAAAAGCTTACCCCCTCTTAACATAAAAGTAGTAAATTCTAGCCAGATCCAGTGTTGCTAATATATAAGGTCCCAGGCTCTATCAAAAGTACTTAGTATGATAGCACCTTGTTTTAGAACATCTACAATGTGCCTGAGATGCTGAGATGCTAAAAGACAAATGCAGCACAGTAATTCCACAACAAAGTTGAATATCTCATAATTTATATTTTTTAAGCGAGCCTTATAGACCAATAGCGAGGCTGGAGTACATCATCTGGTGGGACCAAGGGGATGATGGTCCTTTACAATGTCTTCACAATGCTGTGTTAAAAATATTGGCCCCGGCTGGGCAGTGGCTCAGGCCTGTAATCCCAGCACTTTGGAAGGCTGAGGCAGGCGGATCACGAGGTCAGGAGTTTGAGACCAGCCTGACCAACATGGTGAAACACTGTCTTTACTAAAAATACAGAAAAAAAATAAATAGCTGGGCCTTGTGGCGGTGCCTGTAATCTCAGCTACCTAGGAAGCTGAGGCAAGGGGAATCGCTTGGACCTGGGAAGTAGAGGTTGCAGTGAGCCGAGATCACACCACTGCGCTCCAGCCCCGGCAACACTGCAAGACTCCATCTAATATGTGTGTGTACATATATATATATATATATATGAGTGTGTGTGTGTGTGTGTGTGTCCCATTGACAAGGCCTGAAGTCTTTAAGTAAGTGAAGATGAATAACCCTGGGAATCTCTTCGCCCTATGATTTTTGGTTTGAAACACATAATTACCTGTTTTAAGTAGCAGAAACAAACAAACAAAAGTAATACTGTTAAAATGCACCTTATGTACATTTGAAAGTACCATATGCAGCTTCATCAAGAAAGTTAAAACTAAATAGGCCTGGTTTCTTGAAACACAGTAGATGTTCCACAAATCTCAGTTCACTCTCCTTGTATTAGGATTACTTTAGCTTGCTTTCTGAGATGAGACTTTTCTTATGAATCCAAACATAGGAAAGTATTCAATTATTCAAACATTCATCTTAGTTCATCAACTTAAATACCAAAGATGGCACAGACTATTCAGCAATTCCATGGAAGAGTTGCTAAACTAACTGCTGTACTCCGAGGGATGGGATCTGGGAGTATTCACTGCGTGGGTCACACCGCTCTTAATTAGATTTGCTGGAACTTAGGGCTTGCATCTCAGCCTCAGTCTGAATCTAAGGTTCTTTGCTAAGAAGGCAAGAGAGATGTTCCGGTTTGTATTCCACTCACCTTGGAAACTCTATTTCGCTCCTACTCATCTGAATAAGTGGCACCTGCAATCCCTGAAGAGACCCTGGGTGTGCTGTTATTTCCTGAGTTCCTGTGGCTACCTCCGTGAAAGGTGTAACCAGACTGGAGCAACACAAGAGATCATGGCTGCCATGGAATTTTGACTGTCTAAAAGCCCTCCTTCACGGGACTACTGGAATACTGGAATGTATTATTTTCAGGCTTCTTCAAAATTCTCAGGGGAGATCCTAGATTTTGGGGATCCTGAATTTCATAGGCTCCAAATGAGATGAGAATTCTCTAAATGGAAATTTAGAAACCACCCTTCATTCAGATCATAGTGATCAGAATAGGGTTACTGAGTACAAGTTAGACTACTTTCTCTGTACCTTGTGCTGTGTCTCCCACCCAAACCAAAATGAGTCAAGGTTCTCTTGTACGTGTCAGAGTTGCCTGAAAATCTGATGTGAGTCCATTCCCTATCTACATGTATATGCTCACACTTGCACAGGCAGTCACAGAGAGACATTGAGCATTTCATGCATTCTTCTAGGTAATTGAAAGTTCAGGAACAAAAGTGAAAAGGTGACAAGTTGCTATGATCCATCCATCTCTAGGAATGTACTGGGATGTCATTTAACCCCAGTGGCACTTTGTTTTTATTTTTTCAGACGGATTCCACTCTGGAGCCTGTTCTGTTTTGTGTAGGTCCCCACAGTAGGAGCTCTAAAAGCCTGATGAAAGGGATAATATTTGCATCTTGTCCCTACAGCACATTTTACTGTTTATTGCACATAGATAAAGTTCAGTAAGTGTTTGTTTGCATGGGTAATAGTGAGAAAAAGGAAGTAGATACAAAAGTTTTCAGGTACATTGAGTTTCACTTCTTATAGATCCGTAATGCCTTCTGAATACAAGTTCTTGTCCTTATGTGCCATCTTTACTGATATATAATGGACAGAAAGGACTAACACATATGAGTTGGTGATGATGGTCTTCATCAGGGGCTGGCCAAAAGTTAGTTCCTTGAGGAAACTTACTGCTGACTCTCCTAGGTAATATCATCTCTAGGAGTGGAAGAGAGGGGACAGGTGGGTGAGAAATATAAGGTGGTATTAACATGGTTTGCATTCAATGAGATAAATGGCAAAAGAGATCTTGAGAGATATGAGCAAACTTCTAGAGACCAGGAGATCCACTTTGGGAAACAATGCAATAGGGATCATTATACATATTCATTATATTTAAAAGTATACCCCCATCACTAAGTGAAAGTTTGACGTCTTTATTTAACATGCACTCAAGTGATAGGTGGGTTTGAATTTTCTCTCCCTCCTGCTCTCTTTCTAAGTAGCACACTTAGTATTTATTTATTTGCCATTCCTAGCTACGCTTATCTTAAAAGTACGTTTTTATTCCAAGAAAAGGAGATATATTCTATGTTTCTCACTAAATATCCTTTCACAAGACCAAATTGATGTTTGCTTTTCAGCTTTGACTGCCCATTCATAGTTTCACTGCTGAAAAGATTTTGGTTGGAGTCTTTGAATGCTTATCTTCAGCCTGTTTACTGAATTTGTAGTCAGTTTTCTCAGTATTAAACTATCTTACACTTTGAAAGATATGTGCTGTTAACCAGAGTTTTCACAAAATGTTGCTCTAAAGTCATTGGTTGTGCCAGCAGCAACAAAATTTGCTTTTAAATTTTTATCTTCCATTAAGTAATAAATGTGCTCACCTGAAAATAAATGGAAAAGCACAAGATTACCTAGAAAAGAGCAAATCCTCCTTCTCTGCCCTAGCCACTGTGCAGTTCTCTCCTCCAGAGGTAGCCACTGAAAGCAGCTTCTTATATATGCTGCTAGATATGAAATAATTTTTTTAAGCTATGGTACACAACTCTGTAGATAATAATTCTGCTATTTATTCAGCATTCAGCATGTTAGGTATTTTACATACTGTGTCTTTTTTTTTTTTTTAGATGGAGTCTCGCTTTGTTGTTCAGGCTGGAGTGCAGTGGCAGTGATCTTGGCTCACTGCAACCTCCGCCTCAAGCAATTCTCCTGTCTCAGCCTCCCGAGTAGCTGGGGCTACAGGGGAACGCCGCCACCCGCGGCTATTTTTTGTATTTTTAGTAGAGAAGGGGTTTCACCATATTTGTCAGGCTGGTCTTGAACTCCTGATCTTAGGTTGATCCGCCCGCCTCAGCCTCCCAAAGTGCTGGGATTACAAGTGTTAGCCATAGAAAGAAAAATGACAGTCAATGGATGAATGCGACACTTGTGTCAGGTTTGTTTTACTTGGCGTATTTTTTTTTTTTTTTTTTTTTTAATTAATGGAGTAAAGTATCTCAAGAATAGAAACAGAGAAGAGTAAACAGGCCTGGGCACAGAGGTAATAACTGGTAGGTTGGGATTTCAGGGCTGGTCTACTGGGTGAGAAAGCCTATGCCTGTTGGTTTTGAAATGCTGACGAGATTCTCATAACTGCAAACGCTTTTGCATTTTTTCTCTCTCTATCTCTTTAAAATTACCTCCCATTGTTAGCTTTCTAATGTATGGAGTGTAAGCAGTTGAAAGAGAGGGTCTCAAATGAAATATGACGAAATAATCCCAAGGCCCGACACTGTGCCTTATGATTTGGGTATCAATCCTACAAGAGCTTCAACAACTTCAACTTAAAAGAAAAGGATGGTTGTAACAGAATGCCCCATATGTTCTCTGTTTACCTCCTGTATACTAAAGGCATGTTACGCAAAATTTATTTATTTATTCTTTAATGGGAACGGGGAGAGGTGAGAGCGGAGTTATTTAGGAGTTTATTCCAATCCCTGGAAGCGGCAAGGAAGAGGTTAAGTTGGACCAGGAGGATTTTTGAAGTCTTTGGCTGGGAGGTTCCATTTGGAGAAAGGTGCAGGGGAGCTAGGGGTGGCGACAGAAACAAGACTGGTTCTCATTCGCCTGGATTTCCGATTCTGAGCAATTGGATTCTCACCTGAAGGCGCAGTTGGGCACCCCTGGCTTACGGGTGGAAAGATTGAGGAGCAGAACTTGCCTGAACAGCGCCTGTAGAGTGTTGGGAAGCGCGGAAAGGACCACGCGGCCCCTTTAAGTATTCTCGGGCCGGGGAGGAGAGGGAGGAAACTGGGAGCCGCGGGGACCGTGGGGGAAACCCACAAGCAGTCGAGCCGGAGAGGAGGCAGCGTGAGAGCAGAAACTTCAGACGCCGCTGCTCCCGGAGGAGCTCGGGTGAGCCGCGGCAGCCGTCCCTCCCACCCGCAGCAGCATCCTCCCTGCCCTTCTCTGCCACCCCGGGGAGAGCCGGCAGCTGCCTCTTTACAGCTTCCACGAGCCAGGGGTGCAAGCAGCTACCCCCTGGAACTTTGGGCTTCAGCGTAGTTTGGGGGTGCCTGCGCGCGCCCCAGAGGGCGAGGGGCCGGGGGCGATGTTGGGCGCCGCGCGGGGCTGGGGGTGCCCGGAAGGCGTGCGAGTGTCCGCAGTCCTGCTGCTGTCCCGAGTATCCTCCGTATCACCCAAGTGATGGGAACAAGGGCCCGCCCAGGCAGCCGCTGTCGCCGCACCACCCCCTCGCTCGCCCCCCGCGCGCGGAGTCACCCAGCCACACTCCCGGCACCCCGAGCCCGTCCTCCGGAGCTGCTGCTGCTACTTTGGCTGCTCTCGCCGCCGCCGCGGGTGGCCCGCTGCTGACTGGGCTTGCCTGGAGGCAGAGAAGCACTTTTTGGCCCTCCCTGATCGGCTCTCACACCCCAACTTTGCCGCCGCCGCGCCTGCCCTCGCAGCGGCGCTCGGGCGCACATTGTGGGGCGCACGCCGGAGCCTCAGCTAGACTGTGGAGGCAGGAAACGGCACTACTGCGCTTCTGCTTCGGCTCTTTGTTGTTCGCTTTGGATGGTTCTTCAAAGTGTCTGAACCTCCTTGGAAATCCTGGGGCCAGAGAAGACGAACCTTAAAATTCTTCCTCTGCAAAAGGCTCTGAGATATTGACAAGCGCGCGGAAAGGTCGACGAGTAATTGTCCTGAAAACTCCTGGCTAATTGACCCACGTTGCTTATATTAAGCCTTTGTGTGTTGTGTGTGTGCTGTGTGGCTTCATACATTTGGGGACCTATTTCTACTCACTCCTCTTGGCATGAGACTGTATGCAGGATCCACCCGAGGACAATGATTGCGGAGCCTGCTCACTTTTACCTGTTTGGATTAATATGTCTCTGTTCAGGTAACCCCGCATCTTCTTTCTTCACCCTTGATCCTCTCTGCTCTCCCCCTCTCCACTTTTCAAAATCAAACCCAGAATTGCATTTTGGCTACCTCTCCCTCCTAAGGCCGGAGCAGCTCGATTCCTGCAACACTTTTAGGCGAAAATGTTCCTAGTTCACATTTGGGGTTGTCTCTTTTTCCCCATTTCTCAAAACCTCCCCTCCACCCCCGAACCTCCTCAAGAATCTTTGCAGACCTCGGCCTTTTGCCAAGTTCAGGGCACGCCCAGATTACCCTGGGCAAACGCCGGTCTAAGCACCAGGGTGGGAGGAGGCACCGGTTGGCAGTGAGCTAGGGCCCCCAGGATGCGCTGAAGTATTGCTTTCTTGGGGAGGGAAATGTGCACCCTGGGAGCTTGTGGCCCACAGGCTTGCCAGAATTCCAGAAACTGGTCCTCCAATTTGCCCCTCCTCTTCCGAGCACAAGGGGTTGTTAGTAGTTGTTTTATGTAACCAAAGTCTGTAATTAAATTTGATTCTGAAGAAGCTTCATGAAATAACTCCTTCCTAACGTAGGATATAAAATAGCCACTGCCTCGCTGGGTTTGGAAGGAAAACAGGCGGTTGCTAGCATCAGAAAGGGGACAGTTTGCCTGGGAATTCTCATTGGCGAAAGAAAACAGCTGAATTTGGGATGTTTAGGATTAATGAAATAACACTGAAACTCCATATGAAGTGTTGGAAGGATACTGAAACGGGACCCTTCTGACGTAAGAGTACACTGGATCTACACTTGCAAATAGTTTTCTTACACTCCCTAAGAAACTTTTTACTATGGGTAAACTGAGCTACGATTCCACTTTTGTTTCTTTCCTTTTGGTAGATTCTGGTTTCAATCACAGACCCAATTTCAGGCTTTAACACACACACACACACACACACACACACACACACACACGGCACCTCAGGGAATTTTTATAGAAACGTTTGTATACTGAGCTTCAAGTTGCATCAGGGCTTATCGGTAAGAGTCGCTCAGTTTGCACAATTATGAAACGTTTTTAGGGGTTTGTTTGAGCTTTTGTGGTTTCTGATTATCATTTATGTTTTGACCAGGGATTTTGCTTAAGGCAGATGGTTAAGAGAATAAGAAAAGGAGGGAAAAACACCACATACACACACGTCAGCTAAATGATAGCGAGGAAACCCCTGAAAGAATTTTAGCCTATGAATTATGCTTGCTGACTGGAGGTTAAGAGGAAGATTTGCAATTAAAGTAAATTTAAAAAATAAATTGTTACTCCTTTAAAGAAAACAGAAACTGAAGTTTCAACCTGGGCTATCTCATCTGTGTCACAGTGGACGGATGAGCAGGCTAACTCCTTGGGGCTGTCATTCGCCACTTGCAGCTTCTCCTTCTGTAATGCCTTATTTTTCCTTAGTTTGCATATCTGAGTGATTGAATAGTCCTTCCAATACCCCACCCCTAGCCATGGATGCAAATCAAAAACATTAAAATCGAATCTCTCTATTTGCCTCTCTTGGCTGTGTCTCTCCCTAGTTTAATTTACAACTTCAGATACCTTTGAGATTTTTGTTGATTCACCTTTCTAGGTTAAAGTTTATTCACATGTGTAAAGTGAAGTGTCATTGTGATAAATGACTGCAGGAGCAGATTACTGAAGATAGGGGGATTAATGGTCATTAGTCACTGTTTGAGTTGAGTTTGTATATGTTGGAACATTTTATCATGGCTGTAGATTAAAGATAGGGTCACACTAATAGGATATCACTAAAAGCTGGTCGTGTCAACTTGCAAATTCTGTCTTCACTTGAATAATTATCTGGGAATGTACTGTCCTATTAGATTTATAATTTGATCAGTAATTAGTATCTGAGGGTTGTAATTTGAATAGATATGAGACAATTATAATGTTAGAGCTACACTGATTTCTGGCTTCATGTTTCTAATTTAATTTTCCATTTAAGTCGTTGATGATTTTTATAAACCTAAGTTTTTCCTATTGGTGAGCCTATCTACTTTGCCACTTTTCAGGACAAAAGCTTCTTTCTGAAGTGTTCCCTCAGACATAACCTGAAGCTTTTTATTCCTCATAACTCTCTCATGCTGTGAATCTGAACTTGGGAGGCCCAACTATTGAGTGGCTAGGGTGATTTCATGACAGTGTTCTGTTATAAAGCAACACTGTTCATTTGAATAAAACTTCACAAAACTCAAGTAACTAGTAACCTGGGTGTGTTCAAGACACCTGGTCAGAAGAATGAATGAAGTTCTTGAAAGATTGTGTTTCATGTCTTGCCTTGAGCCTAAGATCACAGTCTATCACGTGTTAATGGAGTGTATTTAAGAGAAATGTGGTGGGCTTAAATAAATCTAAGAGTACTGAGGGGGTAACTTACCTTCAACAAGATTTAACCTGTAAAAGCATCTATTGGTTGTCAGTTCTTTTTTTCTTTTTTCTTTCCTTCCTTTTTTAATTGGCTGCCAACTTAAAAAAGTCTAACAGTTTTCTTCAAACAGATTATAAACTCCATTTTGGTATGTGGATGGCATAGTTAGTACTAAGTACTGTGCTTAAGTGCGTTCACTTCTTATATATAGCCTTTCATCTATTAACTTGATGCAACAACAATAACTTTTCATTCAATGAAACTGAGATTTTTGAAAAAGTGGTTATTCCTTCAGAAATTCATTTTTCAGGTATATTCCTTTAATTTGTTGGTCTATCTGCCTTTTCTATGGACAGATAGACTTCTGTTGAGTTTTGGGGCGGGAGGGTGCATAAGAGTTAGCCCTGAAAAAAATCCATGTGATCTCTCAGGATCTGATTCTAAACATTTTTTCCTTCATAGACTTACTCTTCCCAAAGCCATTTGCTAAAACCTGCTTTTAAGTGACAAAGTATTTGAGTTTCAGTTTGAACTTAGGATGAGATTTGAATTTCAAATAAATGGAAGTTTACAGGTGCTGTCTTTCTTTTTCTCATCTTTTTTTTTTTTTTTTTTTTTTCCGGAGGGGGTGCCTTCTCTTGGGAAGAAGAATATTTTTAGATAAGTTTCACTATTTGAGCCAATTATCTGATCTCTGGTTTCTCTTCCTCTTTCCCTCCCTCCATCTTTCTTTCTGGTAAAAGTGTTGTGTAGTTCCAGTGCGTTCTGCTACTTTCTTTGTAACTTTTCTGGCTGTTAAACATACATACCTGCATACTGTAATATCTCTTAAAATATCTTTGTTTCTTGATAACGGGCATTCTAATGCATAAGACATTTATGGTTAAACGGTCTTAGAACAGAAAGTTTACCTGCACTTTTTTTCTTAGTCTTTGCTACAACAATTGAAATATTCTTATGTAATTTAAAGTGACACAAAATACTAAATTGCAGACTAACAATGACCATTTATTTTTCAATTTTACATTGACTCAATATCTATAATTTAAAACAACTGGGCAACAGGAATGCAATGGGAAGGAAACAGGATAACAGCTTCTCAGTGAAGACTATTAAGTGGTTGAATATTTATTTATTATCATCTGAGTTGATAAAATATGTTAAGGTGATACTTAGGATAATTTCTGCCTTTTAAAAAAATGTTTAATTTTTAAAACAAAAATATAAACTGCTCTGCGAACTCGATTTCATGTAGGAAAACAGAAGGAAAGCAACGTTATCATTCAATTTAAAATTAGGCCTAAGGTAATCTATAGACTACATGAAAGAAAGGCATCAAAAAGAAAAAGAAAGAAAGAAACTGAAAGCAGAAGTCTGAAGATGTGTGGCAGAAATGGGGGCCTCGAACTAAGCTTGTTTTAAAACATAGGCAGAGATAGAGTGGAAGTCGAGCAGCGAAGCAAATCCAAAAAGTGGATTTATTTTTCTTTTCTTGAAACTGTCTTGCTCTGTCGCCCAGGCTGGAATGCAGTAGTGTGGTCTTGGACCACTGCAAACTCTGCCTCCCAGGTTCAAGCGATTCTTCTGCCTCAGCCTCCTGAGTAGCTGAGATTACAGGTGCCCACCACCATGCCAGGCTAATTTTTGTAGGTTTAGTAGTACAGAGGGGGTTTTGCTATGTTGGCCAGGCTGGTCTCAAACTCCTGACCTCAGGAGTTCTGCCTGCTTTGGCCTCCCAAAGTGCTGAGATTACAGGTATGAGCCAGCATGTCCAGGCCAAAAAGTTGATTTCTGAAAATATGATGTAAGTGTATATACTCTTAAATTCAACAACTATATAAAGAACTAGATACTTTGCATTTTTAAAACAGAAAAAAAATTTTTTTTGAAGCATCTTTAACTCTCGGGTGAATCAATAGAATAATTTTTTTAAGCTACTCGTGTTACGACTTTAGAATATTGACTGCCTCAATGCATACTGAGTCTTATCAATGTATATTGAAGACTGATACCCCAAGTAGTTACCTTCTGTATCATTATACTTTTGTTTAAAAAAGACCAGTAAAGTGAAAGAAGAAAATAATTAAATGTTGAGATGGAATTCAAACTCTAGGTACAGTGAGAAACTTTGTGACAATGACTACTTTTCCTATGAAGCTAGGACTATCACTTACTGAAACTCACCATTATCTTATTTAATGCTCATAAAAATTCTATGACATATATGCTGTTATTTCTAAGACATTACTGTACCCTGATTTTATAGTTGTGGAAACTATATCATGGAGAAGTTAGGGGATGTGGTTCAGCAGGGATTTGAACCAAGCAGCCTCTAAAACTCTTACTACTGTGCACTTTCGTAGTTGAAAGAGAGAAATGAAGAATTTAAATAAGACAGATTATGGTTCAATCATTTTTAAAATTTTAAAACTTGTATCCAAAAAATCCGCTTAAATAAGACTGTGGTTTGAACACTTGAGAATTTGGAAGGAAGACATTATTCTTCCTGTCATTAAGAAAATGGCTCTCATTTTTAGATCACCAGGCAAGACAGCCAATTCTTTACATCTAACCAATTCACATTCAGCCTTGATTATGTCTGCATTTTTTGGCATGCTCAAAAGAGGAGGCTGAATGTAATTCAAAACATTGCTGGTGATGCAGATGCACATGGGTTCCAAGTTGTATTTTGGAAAATGAATGGCATTGTCCTTCTTGCACACTTGAGGGAAAATTTTGCTTTGCTCTGAATCCCAAGGCAAATAATTGGTACTCCTCAGAGAAGAGCCTGTGGAGAGACAATCATTTCCCCTGTGGTCGCTCTTAGGTTCTGGTTGAGTATGGGCTGGTGATTATTTAGTAGATGAGCCTTCTGCTTGACTGCTGCTCACAGATAACTCACTTCATGGTTAGTGATCATGGAAGGGTTGAGCCTTAATACCTGGTTGATCAGCTGGTTGGAAACTGCTTATGCATAGCCAATAAA
The DNA here is from genome assembly GCF_049354715.1 of Callithrix jacchus. Taxonomy (NCBI): domain Eukaryota; kingdom Metazoa; phylum Chordata; class Mammalia; order Primates; family Cebidae; genus Callithrix; species Callithrix jacchus. Next base: position 15,441,343 of record NC_133522.1, read on the forward strand.
GTTGCCATCCTGTGGAGATCAAAAGGCTACCTCCATTCTTTACAATTCTGGATTAGCATGATTTCCTTTCCCCTTCTCCCTCCACTTTCAGCCCCTTCCTTCAATCTTGCTGTTGAAGAAGAAGAAGAAGAAAAAAAAAGATGATCTGTAGTGTACAGGGAGATAGCTTTGATCTCCACTTCTTTGCTTTTTCCAGTCTCTTTTTTAACTATCCGAAAGGCTATTTCTAACACCGAAAGGTGTCATGTTGCTTGCTTCATGAAGCAATGAAGCTCAGCCTCTTTTCCCTTCAGCCAAAACAGGCTGCTACAAATCCTCTTACTTCTGTGATTTTACTTGGCTTCCAAACATCTTATGATAGTGTTGTTCCACACAAAATAATATTTTTGAACAGCATGACTGTGCATATCTTTCTGACTTTATTCAAGGAGAGAAGTACCTCTGTGGCATTCACAGCTGTCCATGGCTTGGGGCTGGAAAAGAATATTCTGTTTATTTTATTGAATTAATGCATTTTATTTTTTTGAGGAAAGTGGATAGAAGGTAAGCAATTGTAGAAAATGTTCTAAGGTCACAAGTTTGAGACTAAATAGTCTATCTGGGCTTAGTGCTTGTCACCTAGTTTGACACTTAAATGAAGCGTTAAAAGCACCATCAAAGGGTACAAGCTAATGTCAACAGAGCAGTGTGGTTCTGTGTTAAGTGGGAACCTAGTCTTTTTGTGTCAAGTGATTGCTTTGTATGCAGTTTATAGGAAATAGTCCGTTTTCGTTCCTGATCATACAGTATTTTGGGGAGCTATTTTTAAAATCATGTTAGTCTTTTAGTTAAGTAGAGCAGGGTTTACAAGAAAACATATTTTTAAGGTTGTCTGGCAATAGCAGCTCACAGTTACACTTTCCCAAGATGCCGTTGGTTAGATTTCAGAAAGTATCAAGTTCAAAGTATGTCTAAATTCAACTCATCTGTACAGGACCAAGAGCTGAGGACAGCTTGTCCACAGTTAGTCATGAAAGGAGTGTGGAGTCCTCAAAGCTCTTCTCTAAGATTATTTGCAGCGTTCTGCTTGAAACACAGTTTGTATGCCCAGTTTGTATAGAAAGTTAGAGTAAAAAAATGTGTTACATGTGACTCAAGTACTTGAAAAGCCGTTTCAGGTATATGTTATATCTTGATTTAACTTAAAATTTCAATGAGCATAACAAGATAGTGTTCATATGACCTAAAAGTCTTTGGGGCATGTTAGGTTTCATCATAATTTATGCACCATTAGGAAAAAAATATAACACCAACTTGCTAAGTTCATTCCTGGGTTTTGGTAGAAGAGGAAACCAAGGCCAGATTTTAGCTTCTCTGCACTAATGTGACTGGGGCCCTTTTTTGTTATTAGCAATTTCAGGTAAAGTAGGAAAAGAAAATGAAGCCAAAAATGAATGAATCAGGTCACAAATGTCTGTTTCAATACCATTTGGCAGCATAGTGCTAATAAGACACACTAAGTCTCATCATTTTATCTGCAACTTATCTTGCCTACTGTTATATTTTCTTGTTTACTATGTGATTTTCTTTATTCACGGATGGACTTCTAATTTGGCTAAAGAAATGTATCTATCTGCAATCCCTTTCCTCTAAAAGAAAACGAATGCTTTTTAGTTGCATAGCTCTAAAGCTGATTTTGTGTACTTAGGATTTATTGAGAAGGAAGTCTTTATCACCCTGAAACTTCACTAAAATGGTCCTGGCTCATATAACAAAGTGAGTTAAAGTAGCTTCGTATATATTAACTACACACCTCTGGGTAGCTTTCAACTTCTTTAGTTGCTTGGTTTGGGAAGTAATTTCAGTATCTCCAGACCATTCCATTAGCAAGTTGTCTGAATAAAGTAAACGGCTTGTACACGCTGTGGAAAATAAAACTCATCAGTTTATTTCCCTTGTATCTGAAGAGAAGTGAAAATTTCCTAGCAATCTGCGAGAACTACTACTTGCCTAAATTAATGAATTTAGTAATATATTTCCAAAATCTAAATCTGTAGAAGGAAAATAGGAGAGACATAAAGCTTTTATTTGGATATCTATGCAAATAGAAGGGGTATTCACTGTCAAGATCATTGCTATTAATCTCCATAAATTCAGACTGAACACAATCATCATAAAGACAGCTTTGATTTAAATTCAGTGTGATGAGAAAGAAAAAGAAACTCATTGTGTCATTTGATCTTTTCTCCTGTCATGGATCATTGAATCTTTAGAGCTCATTGCTTTTTAGTAGTCTATATATAGATATAGATAAATAGATATATATATTTACATGATGAGAAACTCAAGTGACTTATTAAATGATGATCGATGCAATTGTAGAGGCCTAGTTGTATACACTGAACCTGAAACACTAGGAATCAATAATATCTTTAATAATAATGGTAATACTGATAATGCCTAAAAGTTATAGAGTGTTTTTATCTGCCTGGCAAAGTGCTAACATGCCTTATCTTATTTAATACTTAAAACAATCACATTAGAAATGAATGTGTTATTAGCCGTGTCAATATGAAAAATGAGGTTCAAAAAGTTAAGCTCCTTAACTATGGCCAGTCAATGTAGTAGAGTGAGGATTTGAAACTAACCTGTCTCATCCCCAAATCCTTGCTTTTCACAATTCTACAAGCACACTGTACTATTCCCTTAAAGATAATGGATGTAGATGAAACAGTGTGAAATGTTTAGAACGTATTTAGATGTTTTTTTTGGGAGGGAACTACATCGTGCTGCCAACCTGTTTTAATTCCTTTTTAGATTTTAGATTATTATTATTTTTTGAGATGGAGTCTTCTTCTGTTGCCCGGGCTGGAGTGCAGTGGCACAATCTTGGTTCACTGCAACCTTTGCCTCCTAGGTTCAAGTGGTTCTCCTGCCTCAGCCTCCCCGAGTAGCTGGGACTACAGGTGTGCGCCACCACACCCGGCTAATTTTTTTTTTTTCTATTTTTAGTAGAGAGATGAGGTTTCACCATGTTGGCCAGGCTGGTCTTCAACTCTTGACCTCAGGTTCCCACCTCAGCCTCCCAAAGTGCTGGGATTATAGGCATGAGCCCCTGTGCCTGGCCTAGATGTTAGATTTTTATGTTACCTTTTGCTTTCTGTTGCGTTCTTTGTCACATGAGAACCCACAGAAAGGAGTATACTCTGGTATTACACACCCTAGAACAAAGAAACATAAGTCCAGCCTCATAACATGGTTTTTTCAGTCCTATTCAGTTTGTGAAATAAATCTGAAATAATAAGTACTGACTGTTTTTTATGATAACTCAGTTGTGTGAGTAGGATTGTCCTTATAGAGAAAACAGAATCACTGTTATCTAACTTCTATTAGAAAATGATTGTTTAATTTTCATTTTTTTACTTTCAATAATAAATGGTGATATTATTGATAATAAAACATATTAAGCGAAAGCTTAGCTAGAACCTGTGATCAGTATTATTTTAAATGTGTATTTGTCTCCAATGACAAGTTTTACAGAAAACAAAGAAATAATTCAGCATTGGTTCACGTAATTCCTGCCAATGAAACCTGTATGAGTCTGTAATAGCTATCAAAAACAGCACTGTAATCAATACTCCTTCAAAGTAATGCAGTTGGTTTTAGGAATACTATTCTTTTCTTTTCTTACTGTTTTAAATATGTGTTTCTGACTATGGCTGATGTATAATTTCTTAGGTAGTTTTTTTTCAGTTGAATTCAGTGGTCTTCCAAAGTTATTTCCAAATATGTGGATGGGATTGTATATTTATTTTCATCTATTTCCATAGGTTTGGGATTTTACATAAGACTTAAATGAAGATTGAAGCTTTCCCCAGTTTTTTACTCTATGCCACTAATCAAAACAGTTTCATATCTAAAACCTTCCCTTATTTGAGACTTCGTTTTTATTAAGATTTTTACACGGTCTTAAAATATACTTCAGGCCAGGCTGGTGTGTTGTCTCACGCCTGTAATCCCAGCACTTTGGGAGCCCAAGGCAGGTGGATCACCTGAGATCAGGAGTTCAAGACCAGCCTGACCAACATGGTGAAACCCTGTTTTTACTTAAAAAACAAACAAACAACAACAACAACAAACAAAAGTCCACCAGGCATGGTGGAGGGCACCTGTAATCTCAACTTCTTGGGAGGCTAAGGCAGGAGATTGCTGGAACCTGGGAAGTGGAGGTTGCAGTGAGCACAATGGTGAGATCTCTGTGTCAAAAAAAAAAAAAAATATATATATATATATATAGGCATAGGTATATATATTTATATATATATATAATCTATACACACACACACACACACACACACATGAAAGTTCAGGGCTGAGTGCAGTGGCTCGTGCGTATAATCCTAGCACTTTGGGAGGTGAGGTGGGAGAATTGCTTAAGCCCAGAAGTTTGAGACCAGCCTGGGCAATATAATGAGATGCTACAGAAAACAAAACAAAATAAAACAACAGTGTGGCTTGGTGGCACATCTTGTAGTCTCAGCTACTTGGGAAAGCTGAGCTGGGAGGATGAGCCAGGAGGTTGAGGATGCAGTGAGCTGTGTTTGTGCCTTTGCATTCCAGCCAGGGTGCAAAAGTAAGATCCTGTATCTCTTAAAAAAAAAAAAAAAAAAAATATATATATATATATATATATATATATATGTATACACATGTATACACTGAACCTGTAAATGTATATATATATGTATACACACACACAAATACATGCTTCATTACTTGTTTATTAATGAAGCATAATAGCATTATTTTATTCCTTAATAAACTACTTAATATCAATCATGATAATATTTATTAAGCAGCTGCCAACTTTTGTTGCTATTAGACACTTTAAGGAATGTTTCAGGCATTCCTGTTAATTTACAACAGCTTTTAATACAAGATTCAGGTTGTGTACATATAGACCACAAAATGAAATGTCGATTTGCATTAGTGAATTGTTCATACTATATGAATAAAAGATGTTTGTCGTATGATGAAAGAAAGGGGAATTGCATTTTGGAAACTGGTGGGTCAGGGGATTAACTGAGTCAGGAAACTCTTCCTGGAGTAAGTAGGATCCCAAAGAGTGCTTAGGGAGATAATGGAGATAACCTGTTGGACCAGGGAAGGTATTTGAGACTTGCATTGAGGAGTCGTGATCTGAAAATCTGCTTTAAGAGGTAGACTTTACAGCTATTGGTTATTACAGAATTTCACTTATGACACTGTTGTATTGTAAAGAGCATTATTTAATAATCTCTTTCATTCTTTCAGTCACTTAACCAGGCAACAAAGTAGAAAAAAATGCTCATTCACTGTGCTTAAGGAATTTACAGTAAATGGTTGATTGCGGTATAGGTGATTTAATAGAAGTATGCATGATGATGTCGGAGCAAGCCTATATTTGGACCATAAAAAATAATGCATATGTTAATTAGCTTGATGTAACCATTCTACAATGTGTGCATATTTAAAAGCATGTTGTAAACCATAAATATAAACAACTTTTATTTGTCAGTTTAAAAAATATTTTTAAATGCTTCAACCAAATGGAGAAAAGGGGATGTAAAATAAGTGTAGATTTGATGACCTGATTCTTAGATATTAAGGCATTTGTTTTCTGGAATTTTCTTTGAGGTTATGGATAGCAGTGTACAGATAAATATACTGATAAAACATTATGTGTATTTTTATTCTCAATCTAGGAGGGAATCCTTTGGACTGTACTTGGAATATTACTCTCTGTCCTTCCGCCTTCTCTGCAGTACCCTGGATACATTCTTTGTTCTTTCCTCCTTACTTTCTGTATCAGGAAATAGCTCTTCATAGCATAAATGTTTACAATTATAAAACTTGTCTGCATATTAAGCTAAAACCTAACTCTAATTCCTGACCTTCTGGCCTTGATTTTATCCTCCAAAGCTACCCAGGGTAAATCTAATCTAGTTTCAGTGTTTGAAGAGAGTTATTACGTTCTTTTTTTTTTTTTCTTTTTTTCTTTTTTTTTTTTTTTGAGATGGAGTTTCGCTCTTGTTACCCAGGCTGGAGTGCAATGGCGCGATCTCTGCTCACTGCCACCTCCGCCTCCTGGGTTCAGGCAATTCTCATGCCTCAGCCTCCCGAGTAGCTGGGATTACAGGCACGCGCCACCATGCCCAGCTAATTTTTTGTATTTTTAGTAGAGACGGGGTTTCACTATGTTGACTAGGATGATCTCAATCTCTTGACCTTGTGATCCACCCGCCTTTGCCTCCCAAAGTGTTGGGATTACAGGCTTGAGCCACCGCGCTCGGCCCTACGTTATTTTTAAACTTGTTATTCTTCAGGCATAAGATGTCAAATTTTTTCCAATTTTTCTCATTTGATTCATTTCCCTTGGTTATGTTGTTTTTGTCGTATTGTTTTAAATATCTAATTAGCCAGTGTCTTTCTAAGGTGTAACCTCAAGTTTGAGGAGTCTACCTACATTTTTATTTAAAAATGTAAACAACTTTTAACTTCCTCTTAAGCTTCCAACAAATCTTGCATTTTATAAATGTTTCCTTGGTGCCCTGGGATGTAATGCTTTTCTGGATCAGGAGATTTAAAATGTATTAAGAAGCTAGATACGGATATTTTCACCTTTATTTCGCATTGAACCATCTAAGAACTGTCCTTTCTAATCTGAAGTCACAATCTCACTAATAAAGCTTATGAGATTCTGTATTTTTTCTGATAATATTTTATAAGGGTTTAAAACTGAAATGCCTATGCAGGGTCTGTGTAAGAAAGGCAGTGCTTGTATAAGGGACAAGAGGTGGTGACTGAATCTTGCTTCAGGGAAATACATTCTCAATGTAGACAAACTTCCAGATGGACTTTTCAAGAGAAAGCATAACTCTGTATTTTTCAATGCAATTTCCTAATCAACAAATGTTGGTAGTTGAGTGTAAATTATTAATAATATTAATGGCCGGGTGCAGTGGCTCAAGCCTGTAATCCAGCACTTCGGGAGGCCGAGGCGGGTGGATCACGAGGTCAAGAGATCGAGACCATCCTGGTCAACATGGTGAAACCCGGTTTCTACTAAAAATACAAAAAATTAGCGGGGCATGGTGGCGCATGCCTGTAATCCCAGCTACTCAGGAGGCTGAGGCAGGAGAATTGCCTGAACCCAGGAGGCGGAGGTTACAGTGAGCCGAGATCGCGCCATTGCACTCCAGCCTGGGTAACAAGAGCGAAACTCCGTCTCAAAATAAATAAATAAATAAAAATAATATTAATAAGTACTAGCCCCAAATATGGCCCACAGGTCATCATTTTGTGGCTGCAGCATTACACCATTCATCCTATGGCCAACTGACCTATCTCCAGCTGCCTGTTTCTGCTCGACATACGTGGGTATCTCCTTATTCTTCGTTATCTTCTGTGTTTTACCTTCTTATTTTCCTGGTGTTTGCCCTTCTTCATTGTAGTTACTAGTCAAATGTTTACATAACGGCTTATTTAACCAAAAGCTTCTCCTTTTTCGTAGCTATTTACATTCAGGCAAAGTGCTCAGCTTTACTGTTTATGCTTACTCTTCTGTCTTAAAGCTAACAAACAAAGAAAACAAAACCACAAGCCCTTTGATGAGCTAAGAGTCCCTGTTGAACTGAATAAATAAATATTTTCTTGAATAAGAAGAGAAATTATCAACATGGTTTAAAGGCTTACTGATTGCTATTAAGAGATGCACCACTGTGTTGCATGGGAATGACATGTTAAGAAAATGCATTAAGGAAATTTGAAGAAGTAAAAATAAAGATAATCGAGGCTGTGGCTGGATTGCAAAGAAGTCTCTACCTTCTGCAAGTGTTTATTGCAGGATTCTTTTTAAAATCTAGTGTTTCTTATTTGTTTTATTATTTGCTAATAGAGTATTAGTTATATGACAGAAGTATTTTCAGGAGAGAAGCTTAGTCTAAAGGGTCAGTAATCATTAACAATTGAATATTAACCAGAAATGAAAAGAAAGCATCTCTGAAATAATTTCAGTCAAAAATGTTATTTAGCTTCCTAAATATTGATTTGTGCACAGTTTTCAAGAACATATCTAGCCTTTCTGTGAGGAATCTTGTGCATAATTCATAAATGTTTCTAAAATAACATGTGGAGGATTTCCTTAGGCAACATAGAAATGGTATAATATGCTCAGGTGTTTGAGATATACTACAAAACTATATATATAAAGAAACTTTTGTTAACTTTTTTTTTCCTTGGAAAACCTGGTCATTTTTTGCAAAACTTAGGAAAACTATTTCTAAATATTGAAATTTTGATATTTCATTATGTTTCATGGTAAAATGCATAGAATTTCTTTTTGTGTTTGAGTGATTCATCCTGCTGGAATAATATGGTAGTCCCATTGGGGATCATTAAGAGCATTACTCATGTAAGACATCTATCAGGGGCAGCCCTCCTCATGCTAAATTCTAGAGCTACAGCTCAGGAATAATATGAGACGCTCACAGGCATGAGGAACGGAATAACGTCTGAGTGGGAGAAGGTCAAGGCACGGGCGGGGAAGAGGTCAGGAGCAGCAATGTGCCCTGAGCAAGGAGAGCTGATTCATTTGAAGCTGGAAACTGTCACCAGCATTTTATTGTCCACAGAAGGCATGTTTAAAGGCAAGCATTATCTGATGCCTTGACAAAATAACTTGCCCATAAAGGATTCTTCATTACTTGAAAAGGCAGCCATGATTCCCACATTTCTTTGGAAATTATTTCTATAGATGATAACTGCAGCCTTTAGAAGAATGTAATGAGAGTCCATTAGCTAATTTGTCTAAGCTTTGATGACTTTTGTTGTCCCTGGGACCATAACTTTTTCCTCTCTTTATTTCCTTACATAGAAAGGCATTTTCTTCTTTATGAACTATAGAAATAGAATGTTTAATTGATTTTCTTATGAGATGACACCTTGTATTTGGATATATTGGAATTACTGTTTTGCTTGTGTTGCACACATGCCTAATTAGGGCACCAATTTTAACCGCGTGAATACACGCTTACTCCTCTGGCTTTTCTAACATCTGCTTCCTCTATTTAGGGATACTCTGTCTAGATCCTTTCCTGTCTGTCCTTTTCCCTCCCTTGTTTTCATTCCAATTCCTGTTTGCCCTAATGAATCAATACAGGTGTCTCATCATCCAGTAAACCTTAGCTGTCTCATTCACCTACCCAGAATAGATTTGATGTACTTCTTATGTTTCTCTAGCACCCTCTACATACTGTCTTTGCCCACATTCATGCCATATTGCATATACGTATCTATCTCCTTTCAGACCATGAGAGTCTGTGTCTAATTAATTACTTACAACATGCACATATGTCATTCTGTGAATTGATAAGGGATTAGGGAATAAAATTGGAGAATGAATTTCTTGGCTTTGCTTTGACAGGAGTTATAGAAGGGATTAATATTCCTTCTGATTTTTGAGTAAATTTTTATTTTATAAACAGAAAAGTGAACGCATGAAAGAAGAAATACCAAAATTGCCAAGTATCACAAATTTACATCCCCATGTTAAAAATAAATCAAAAATCTTGGTACAACATGTGTTAGAAATGTTGTATATCACCAAATTTGGAAGTAATTTATTAATGGGAGCACTCAACAGTTATATTTGTACTGGATCCCACAAAATAGATTGCAAAGGACTTTGGATGTCTACCTTGGCTTGGAGTTTATAGATTTTTCTATGGGTTTTCTTTAGACTGATTATGGTATAGTACAGGAGAGAAACACCTCTTGGATATAGAGTAGGTTGTTGCTGGCTTTGAATCTGCCATTAAGTAGTTTTTCACCGTGCCATGGGTATGTCATTTTTCATATGTAATATGCATGAATTAACCAGTGAATATTTCAGTCTATTCCAGAATTGAAGTGCTGTAGTTTCTAAACTAGAAATAACACAGTGAGCTGGATTATTTGACAATGAGTTTTTCCTCCTCAGTGTGCTTTTCAGTAGAGCATAGGTTTCAAGGCTTCAGGGTTAAAATACCTAGTTTTGAAATCTCACTTCATTACCAACTAGTCATGTCAACTTGAATAGATTATGTCTCTTTTCTGCTTTCCATTCATTAAGATTGAGATGATGTGAGTATCTACTTGATGGGGTTACTGTGAAAACCCAAGTCGACATATGTAAAGTGCTGGAAACCCTGTTTGGCATGTTTTGACCTCTATTTAGTATGAATTGTTGCATTGTTTCTATTATTATTTTGCTAATTATGTAGTCTTTATCAAGTTTTATTTGTTTGTTTTGTTTTGGTTTATTTTTTTAGAAGAAACTAGTTTATGTTAGTTCTCTGTGTAGACCCTCATCTACAAATTTCAAGTTAAAAAGTAACTTAATCTCCCCTCCGAGAGATTTCAAAACAGCAAACAAACAAACAAAAAAAGAGAAGGCATGAACATTGTCAAGAGAAAATTCAGTGCTAATTTGACAGTTTGGAGACAGATTTCTGGGCAGATTGCCATGTCAACGTGATAGCCATTTCTATCCCAGCAAAGGAAAATATAATAATGTTTATTCTGTACAAAAATGCCTACAATTAGAGGCTGTATCAGCTTGCCTCCCCACCCCCACATTAAAAAATGTTAATGCTTCTAATCGGATTAAGAGATTTACAATTACTGTGATTATTTTAATCAGATTATAGATCCTTCTTTACTTGCAGCTCAGCTCTTAAGCATTGGGGAATCCAGGTTTTCATGTTGAGTGTGGGGTGAGCAAAGGGACTGAGGAGTGTGGAAGGTGGAGAAAAACGAGGCTCTTTTGAATCCTGTAGCAATACAGTGGGCCACTTTGAGAGAGTGGAGCTCTAAAGAGGGGTGCTGAGAAGTGCTGGTTGCAAACGTCACTTGTTAAAAATGTATTTGCATCTCGAGACACTGTTTCCAGCGTCCTTCTCTACCACTTAAGTTAGGCCCTCAAGAAAGCAAAGATGAAATTAAAAGTATTAATATTGTGGCACAAGAACATGATTTTCAGGTTAGCAATTGACATAAGCATGGGAAATTCAGTGATATTTATGGAGTACTATGGTGGCTAGCAGCTTGGCCTCTAGAGTAATTCATTCATTTAATAAATGATTATCACATTTTTGTGTGTCTGGCAGTGTGTACTCTAATTTTGACACCATCACTGCTGAATAGTGAAATTGATTATATTTAGCTTTTCTAAATCTTCCTTATCTGTAAATTACGGTTAGATGCAATGCAAAACACATCTATTTCTTATAGGTATTATTTAATTTTATCTCTTCATATGAATATATATTTCCAGGAAAGCAGCAAAATATTGGAGTATTGATACTTAATGCTAATTAAGTACTAATTAAAAAAAGTAATACTGGAAGAAATTTGAAGAAGGTAGGGAGAGGTGTAGGTTCCATGGCCAAACGAGCACCCTGTTTTGCAATGCTGCCAGCTTGAGTGTGACATATCCACCTTCATATTGTCCATTTCATTCTTGGCCAGCGTTTCATGTCTGCATGTCATTGCCACTTGCTTCACTGTGCTCATGGTCAGTTTCTCAGGGAAGCCTTCCTTGCATTCCTTACTTACAGTTTCTCCTTTAGAATTCTATAGTCTCTTGTCACTGTGAGGGATGACCCATGGCTGTTTTACAGAACTAAAGTATCCAAATAGTTACCACAGAAATAGCACATAGTGGAAGCTCCATAACTGTTTCTTAAATGAATCAAATTCTAAACTGATCATTTTAATATTCTAAAAAAAAGGTATAAGAAAAAATAATAAATTCTCCTCCAAACTGAAAATTAAGTAAGCTTATGTTATCTAATATTTTGCTTATCTTTAATGTTATCTTTTCCATAAATGTAACAGTAACGAGCTCACAGTGAAAATGCCTTCAGTATTATTGAGGAGACATATTTAAATATTTAATTGCCTCTTTTAGGAATTTATAGTGAAAGCTCTATATTTGAGATTGCAGAGAAACATCTAGAGAATTTGAGAACCTCAAGTTATTTTTTAAAAAATTGCCTGTATCTTACAGACACTCACTCATATATAGATGGGCAGAAAATGTACAGTGAAACTCTCTACTGTTCTTTATTAAAATTCATGTAACTTTTACTGGGTATCTGCTGTAGGTCAAAGATTTCTCGGCAGTGATGATATGAAAACAAAATTAGTTATAGTCATTACACACAAAGTACATGATATGATTTGTCTGTGTCTCTACCCAAATCTTATCTTGAATTGTAGTTCCCATAATCCCTATGTGTCATGGGAGGGTCCTGGTGGGAGGTGGTTGAATCATGAGGGCAGTTACCTCCATGTTGTTCTTGTGATAGTGAGTGAGCTCTCATGAGATCTGATTGTTTTATTATTTATTTTATTTTACTTTAAGTTCTGATATACATGTGCTGAATGTGCAGGTTTGTTACATAGGTATACATGTGCCATGGTGGATTGCTGCACCTATCAAGCCGTCATCTAGGTTTTAAGTCCCACATGCATTAGGAATTTGTCCTAATGTTCTCCCTCCCCTTTTCCCCCAACCCCTGACAGTCCCTGGTGTATGATATTCCCCTCCCTGTGTCCATGTGTTCTCATTGTTCAACACCCACTTATGAGTGAGAACATGAGGTGTTTAGGTTTCAGTTACTGTGTTAGTGTGCTGAAGATAATGGTTTCCAGCTTCATCCATGTCCCTACAAAGGACATGAACTCATTCTTTTTTATGGCTGCATAGTATTCCATGGTGTAAATGTACCACATTTTCTTGATCCAGTCTAGCTTTGATGAGCATTTGGGTTGGTTCCAAGTCTTTGCTGTTTTAAATAGTGCTGCAGTAAACATATATGTGCATGTGTCTTTATAGTAGAATGATTTATACTTCTTTGAGTATACACCCAGTTATGGAATTGCTGGGTCAAATGGTATTTCTGGTCCTAGATCCTTGAGGAATCCCCACAGTGTCTTCCACAATGGTTGAACCAATTTACACCCCCACCAACAGTGGAAAAGCATTCCTATTTCTCTACATCCTCTCCAGCATCTGTGGTTTCCAGACTTTAATGATCGTCATTCTAACTGGCCTGAGATGGTATTTCATTGTGGTTTTGATTCTCATTCGTCTCATGACCAGTAATGATGAACTTTTTTTCATGTTTGTTTGCCACATAAATGTCATCTTTTAAAAAGCATCTGTTCATATCCTTTGCCCATTTTTTGATGGAGTTGTTTGATAAATGGGATCTAATTAAACCAAAGAGCTTCTGCTCAGCAAAATAAACTATCATAAGAGTGAACAGGCAGCCTACAAAATGAGAAAATATTTTTGCAATCTATCTATCTGACAAAAGTCTAATATCCAGAATCTACAAGGAACCTTAACAAATTTACAAGAAAGAAAACAACCCCATCAAAAATATCTAATGGTTTTATAGGAGCGTTTCCCCTTCTGCTCTGCACTTCTCCTCGTTGCTTCCACGTGAAGAAGGACATGTTTGTGTCTCCTTCCACCGTGTTTGGAAGTTTCCAGAGGCCACCTCAGCCATGCTGAACTATGAGTCTATTAAACCTCTTTCCTTTATAAATTACCCAGTCTCATATGGCTTCAAAACAGCATGTGAACAGACTAATACAGTTCACATTGTCTAATAATTGAGGAAGGCATATGAATAACTAGAATATGGTGAACACACACATAGGATAATAGAAGTGCAAGAAGGGAGAATGTACTTCATACAAGGGTCAAGGAGTATTTAAAGAAAATTTGAACTAAATGTTAACGAATATTCTATCTGTTTTGCTTGATTGCCCATCAGACTAAGGAGAAGTAAAACATATAGGCAAAGTGAAGAAAAATTATGTTGTATCTATACTGACTAAACCAGCAATAATTTAGAATTATTTTCATATCAGGTGCCTGTAAAGATAAACCTATGGTCAGAATATGAAGATTTTCTTCTTTTTTTTCAACTATTATTTTAGATTCAGGGGTACATCTGCAAGTTTTTTACAAAGGTATATTGCATGAGGCAGAGGCTTGGAGTAAGAATGATCTAGTCAGCGAGGTACTTGGCATAGTACCCAAAAGTTAGTCTTTCTACCCTTGCTCCTTTCCCTTCCACTCCCCTCTGATAGTCACCAATGTCTATTGTTCCCACATATATGTCCATAAATTGGACATAATTTAACTCCTACTTATCACTGAGAACATGTGATATTTGGTTTTCTGTTCCTGTGTAAATTTGCTTAGGATAATGGCTTTCAGCTGTATCCATGTTACTGCAAAGAACATGACTTCATGCTTTTTTATGGCTGCATAGTATTCCATGGTGCATTTTATTAATCTGTTCTACTGTTGATGGGCACCTAGGTTGATTCCATGTCTTTGCTATTGTGAATAGCTTTGTGATGAACATGTAAATGCATTTGTCTTTTTGTAGGTCGATTTGTTTTATTTTCATTAACGGGATTTGGGGATTGAATAGTAGTTCTGTTCTACGTTCTTTAAAACATGTCCACTTTTTTTATTTTTACAGTGTCTGAACTAATTTACATTCCCACCAATGGTGTAAAATAAGCGTTCCCTTGTCTCCACAGCCTTGCCGACATCTGTTATTTTTGACTTTTTAGTGTAGCCATTCTGAGTGGTGTGAGATGGCATGGACTGTGGTTTTGCTTTGCATTTCTCTGAAGATTAGTGAAGCGAAGCATTTTTCATCTTTTTCCTGGCCTCTTGTATGTCTCAGAATAGGAAGATATTTTTATTCTGGGTTAAGTAGACTGCCTTTAACTGTGGCAAAGGAAACCATTAAATGTGTTTTAGGTAGGTAAGTGCCTATGGAAAATACGGTAGGATAGAAAGATCTCCCAACCAGTGGCATGGAAGCTGGATTAGGAAATTAAACTAATAAAGGAGAGAGATGATGAGTAAAGGCATTGTCAGTGAAAATGAAGCAAAGAAGAAAGATAAACAGTTTTTGGATAGTAGAATAAAGAGATAGAATTGATGGAATATATGCAGCAGGAAGGGATTCAGGTGACTGTCAGGAAAATAGACTAATGGGCAACAAGGACTTAAGTAGTAAATGAAGAATGGCGTGTGTAGAAGAAACACTGTGAATTGTACTTGGATTGACTTGGTGATGCCAGCGGGTTGTCCACCTAAGCATTTACAATACGTGAAATGCAATGTCTAAAATGCGACAAAATATTTATAGAATAATCTAATTTAGAGATAGAGCTTTAGGAGAAATCTGAGTCTAAGTGGTAAGGCAAGTTTCTCTCCTGAGAGGCTTGAGAGCAAGCAGGTAGAGACAGAACAGGGCCTAAAATAAAACTAAGTTTTCATTTTAAAAGTAAAAGCAGGAAGGAAAGCGGTAGTTCTTCCTGCCTGCTTTGCCATTGTTGTTATTATTATTATTATTTAGACTAAAATAATGTAAGCTTGTACTTAAGATTAGAGGTATATATTATTAAAGAAGAGAAAATTAAAGGAAATGGTTATTTCTGAGTCGTTGTAGCTGCATTCACTTCAATTTTGAACAAGTTTACTCTGATAAATACATTGCAATTACAATATACGCTATTAATTTAGAAAAATCATGGGGTATGGAGTAGGTACAAGTTACAATTTAATTCCACAAATATTTACTGAGTAATCACTATGTAACATTATCTGGAATAAAATTAGAGATTCACTGAATCTCAGAGTGGGAAGAAAATAATGAAGTCTGATCCAACATATACTAAGACAGAAATTCATTGAGGTTTATACATTAAAGTCTTCGTGTGTTACTCTTCTCATTTCCAAAGAGAAACCTTCTCTTTCCCCAAATGCTAAACTGCTTGCACTATGCCACTTGTCAGATTTCTTTTTCTATTTTTTTTTAAATGGAGTCTTGCTCTGTCACCAGCCTGGAGTACAGTGTCTCAATCTCAGCTCACTGCAACCTCTGCCTCCCAGGTTCAAGCTATTCTGCCTCAGCCTCCTGAGTAGCTGAGACTACAGGCACGTGCCACCATGCTCAGCTAATTTTTGTCTTTTTAGTAGAGATGGAGTTTCACTGTGTTGGCCAGGATGGTCTTGATCTCTTGATCTCAGATCTCATCTTTTGACATGCTATTTCTTCCTCTTACCCCTCTGTCTAATTAGCACTCAGCACACATAAGGCAGGTCAAGCATCACTTCAGGAGGATGTTTTTACTTTTATCCCCCCTCCCCAATTCCCAATTCTTCAAATGTAGGTGAGTTGGTGTTCTGTACATACCCTTACTGTAAGAATGTATCAATTACATTGTGTTGTATTTTATGTTTGTTTGCTTCCACTCCACATTTTAAATAATTTGAGGGTATGGTGGATTTCTTCCTGATATATGTGTGCCTACAACCCAATACAGTGTCTCCTACTTCAATCTGAGTGCTTCATTCATTGCACAAACATTTAATGACATGGACAATGTGAAGCATAAAATAGTGAATTACTGATACTAGAATGATTTGTTCATTTCTTGAAGACTTAGAATGGATCACCACTCGACTAGGTGAATACCAAACCAAACAGCCCACATTTTCCTGGTCTCTCATGGAACCTATATGCTACTGGTCAGAAAAACAATCAATACTTCATGTATATGTGTATATGTATATGTATATGTATATGTATATGTATATGTATATGTATATGTATATGTGTGTGTGTATATATATATATATATATATATATATATACATGTACATATATATATAAACATCTATTTCACAGTGGTGTTGAGGAACATTTGAAATTATTCCATACCACCTAAAAACCAAAAATGTGGGATGCTTATTACTGCTTTTGGCAAAGTTGGAGTGAAAGAAGGAGAAAACTGTATCTGGGTTGGTCAAGCCTGGCATTATGACATTTTGGGCTAGATAATTCTTTGTTGTAAAGGCTGTCCTATGCGTTGTAGGATGTTTAGCAGCCTTCCTTGGCCTGTCTCAATAGATACCGGTAGATAGTGTCCCCCATTTGTGACTGGCAGAAATATCCAGATGTTGCCAGGTCTTCTGTGGAACAAAAGTTGAGAACCACTGTCTTATATCCACATGAAGATACTCCTCAAAAAGAATCCATCTGGCAGAACGACACTGATGTAGGTTAATACCTACTTATATATTAACCCACTTCCACATAAATCATACACATATAAACATGTATACTTATGTGCATACACCCATGTGTATGTATCTGTGTACATACAACCTATATTTGTAACAATTTCTTGTGGATGTTTAACAAATTAGCCTGTTAGCCTGAAGCTCAAAAGTTTTGTGTATGTGTGTGTTTGTATGCTTGTATCTATCTTGTTCAGTAGGTTAAATATATTCTGCATTGATTTTTATTGAAAGTGGGTTTTGTTAATATATCAGGTAAACCATTCCTTGAAGACTAAATTTACCAGTGTGAACTGGTCAAATCTTCCATGAGGATGAGACACTAGAAGAAAATCAATAGGAAACAGGGTGATGTTGCAGTGACTTGCAGAGAGAGGCCACCATTAGATGGAATAAGTGCAAACATTCGTGGGTAAAATAAGCACAAAGATTCTAAAGTAGGAAAAGTTCGAGAAATTAGAGAAAGAGAAGAGGTAGATTGTCCAAGGATAGAGGTAAAGGGGGAGTTTTTGTTTTCTTTTTTTTTTTTTTTTTTTTTTTTTTTAATAGAGATGGGGTTTCACTGTGTTGGCCAGGATTGTCTTGGACTCCTGGTCTGAAGCAGCTCTGTCTCCGCCTCCCAAAGTGCTGGGATTACAGGCGTGAGCCACCATGCCTGGCCTGGGAGATTGTTTTGAGAAGTCACCACCCAACAGTCTTATATACAGTTGGCAGAGATATTTGGTTTATTTCACATTGTTTTTTTTTAAATGGAGTAACATATAAAAATTGAGATTTTTCATAAAAATCCAGATTTCCAGCTTCTCTGAAAAATCTAGATGGTCTGATAACATCAGATTCTCCCTCCCATGTGGAATCTTTCATTTGGAGCTGGATTGGAGCTACCAATCCAGCTCCTCTGTTCGCTGGCTTGCTAGTACCCTTCACTTATATTGTGTATGCCCATATCTGAATGTCTGACCTGTGTGGCTCTTACTTAACTACCTGATCCTGTAGGTATGCACTTTTTATCCTCTAATTTAGGGGATTGAAGGGACTAGTAAGGACTTTTTATTACTTTTTCATTTAATTTAATTTTTCTTTTTTGGAGATAAATTCTCGCTCTGTTGCCCTGGTTGGAGTATAGTGGCACCATCATAGTTCACTGTAGCCTCGATGTCCTGGGCTCAGGTGGTCCTCTGGACTCTGGCTCCCAAAGCATTGGGATTACAATCATGAGCTGTTGTCTCCAGACCTGGACTTTTAAAAGAACTTAAAAGTGAATTAAGATGGTGTTTAGCAGAAGAGTCACATGATTTACTTTTTTTTTTCTTGAGATGGAGTTTCACTCTGTTGCCAGGCTGGAGTGCAGTGGTGGCGTGATCTCTTCTCACTGCAACCTCCACCTCCCAGGTTCAAGCAATTCTCCTGCCTCAGCCTCACAAGTAGCTGGGATTACCGGTGAGTGCCACCATGCCCAGCTAATTTTTGTATTTTTAGTAGAGACAGGGTTTCACCATGTTGGCCAGGATGGTCTCGATCTCCTGACCTTGTGATCCACTCTCCTTGGCCTCCCAAAGTGCTGGGATTATTGGCGTAAGCCACGATTTACTTTAAAAATGGAAAAGATTACCCAATATGCTCCCGATTGGCAGGCTATAGAGACCAGAGAGGAGACGGAGAAAAATTTTAAGAAATCACTTTAGAAGGGTTTGATAATCTCTGTCTGAGGTGGTACCAGGAGGGTGGAATAGAGGCAGTGCAGGCCTCTATGTTGCTTAGTTTCAGGTTCATCATGCTTGCTGGTGTCATTAACCACCCCCTGGAGCAAGCCTAGGCAGCAGGAGTGATAAGATACCACCCTTTGGCTTTGTGCAATGTAGCAGTTCTGAGGGCAGGATTTGGGACATACTTTGCACGTAGAAATCAAGGCTCTTGGTGATGAATGTGCTCTGTGTGGTAGGAAGCAATGGTAGTTAGGGAAAGAAAACAATATCATTAATTACCCAACTTTGATTTGGATGATTCTTTGTTCAGTTACAGATGGAATTGGTTAGAATTAATTTATGTCAGTGTTAAAAGTATAAGGGTACACTACAGAAGACAGCAGAATAGACACTTCTGGCTTCGAGTGTACAGTAGCCATTAATTTCCATCTGGTTCTCTAAGCAAGTGCCATATGAAAACTGTCCTGGTAGGCTGAATGTATGGATTCATGTCTGTGAAGTATGTATAAACACACGATGTGAATTCTTGCCCCTTCTAGCGTTTTAATGGCCTCCCATTAAATGGTAGGTCATTATACTTTTCACTGAGACAGTGAAGGGTGATTAACTCCGTCTGGGTTCAACCAGTGTAATTTTAGAGGCTACAAATATTGTTACAAGTCGGGTTAAGGTTTAAAGGTGAAAGTATAGTGAAGCTTGGCTGCATGACTTTTACGGCATTGAGTTAATGTACACAAACAAAGAAACTCTTGTTTTCTTTCCATTATAAGTACAGAGAACAAATGACTCACTTGTTTTAGAGAGGAAAATGTGAAAATTAGGTTGGTCTACAATAAAATTCATGCTGTGTGAACCCATTTACTCGGTATTTCCAATTGAAAGTTCTTTTAAAAGTCCTGTTTCACATTGCTGAGGTTTAGAAACTTTAGACTCTGAATGTGATGTGCTTTGTTAAGATAAAGCTATCCTAACAAATGGCATCAACAGATTTACTATCTTTTACATAAAGAAGGCGGTTTACCTCTATAAAATATGCTAGCACACATTTAGAGGGGAAAATTGCCCTTTTCTCTCTATTGTTTTTAGTAGATCCAGCTTCCCTCCAAATGCTTCCATCCTCACCATTTATCTGAGTAAATACTTGGGGTAATCTGATACAGCCCTTTCCTTTTCACTGGTTGAATTCAAATCTTGGAGCCCGGATATCAGTCAAGGAATGGAGTTTAAGGGCATAAGTTTACTGGTGACCTTCCAGGAATGGAATTAAAAGGCGAAAGCTTCCTTTTAAAACTCTGTTCAGTATCTACATTGATCGTAAAGGCAGATGAGAAGTAAGGTCTGATGCCTATACAGATCAATTTTGCTGAAATGACTAGATTTGTTGGGGCCTCTCATGAGAAACTTCTTGTGAGTGCTGGAAACTATGACATTCTAGTCATTAAAACGAAAGCTGGTATGTAGTAAAATAACCATTCCCTTTCTTCTCTTTTAATATTTAACACCCTTTTTGCACACAACTTTTGCTTTGATTTGAATTTCTGTCAAAATATGACAGGATTTTGTGGGAAAAAAGCATTTTGGCTTAACAGAGTTTCATGCAAACTTTAAAGAATTTAGGGAACATCTTGTTTTTACAGAAGTAGAATGGATTTCACTTTGAAGGCCCTGGAAAACAAAATAGCAAAACAAAACAAAAGCCTCATAGGAATTAACAATTATGAGCAAAGCAAATAGTTTTCATTTGGGATAGTGAATCCTTCAAAAAACACAGCCGCCTGATCTGTTGTGATTCACATTGTAAAGGTTGGGGTGAGATGACAAGCTCTAGTCCCTGAGGTCATGGTGGAAATGCAAAGGTCAAGGCTTTTCACTTAGCCTTGTGTCAACAGCGTCATGCCCTGATAAGTCTAAGAACTGATTTGACCGGGTTCAACTACATATATAAGTGCATTGCACCCTTGCCTCCACATAAATAAAGAAGTGAGTAAATGCAGGGTTTTAGGCCTTGGTATTGCTGCCTACGTTTGACTCAAATTCAAGGAATTTACAACTGTGAGGGGGAAAATAAGGTCTCCTTACAATGCAATTGACTTAGGATTTGGGTATGCTTGTTAAGTAGGATTTTTAAAGAAACATTTTGAAAGTATGTGTGTATGTGTGTGTGCGTGTGTGTGTGCTTGTGCATGCACCCTTGAGCATCTTGTTGTTAAAATTAATCTTTTTATCATATAAATTTACCCACACATGTCTGATTCAAGAACATGTCTGATTGAAGAATGCGAACTAATTTCACAATATTTGGCTTGAATGCAGTCGTCTTGTGTTCAGAGTTGATTTCCTTTGATGATTTAAAATTGAGTTGGGTTCTGTCATGGTGGGATTATGAGAGGAGAATTGAGAAAGTCTTGGCTCAGTGTTGTGAAATACTTAGATAAAATATTGTCTAGCTTTTCTTCCATTCCATGGCCGACTAGATGTATGTACTCTTATCTCCACTGAAAATCTTGGTGTGTTCTTTTGTTCTTACTGCTGCTTCAGCTTCTGGTAAGTAGAAGAATCTGATCTATTTAAGAGCTTTCCTTGAACAAGGGTTTTGTTGCTCTAGGAAACACTAGATATACATAGACATGCTTGAATTTATTGGTTGTCTTCTAGTGTGAAACAATTCATGATAATATTGTGTTTCTAGACTTTTTTTTTTTTTTAACTTGTCCTGTTCTTGACATTAAATGCCTTGGACAAAGTTGACCCAAGCCACAACTCCAAGGGTATTTGTATTCTGTTTAAACAGTGGTTTTGGGGTTGTGTAGCTTTTACTAGCAAGCTACAGCATACCTTGACTCACACTGCCTTAAACAGTAGGTAAATGTGTATATTATACAAGCATTAATTCATGTGACACACACTGCTCATAAATGTCATCAAGCTCTGTGCATTTCCTGCCATTTACAGGGTCTACTTCTATTTAGGACTACTTTGCATTGTTTAGGCAAGATTGTAGCTAGTGGTGACTCTGGATGAGTCCTTTTTCACTTTCAGTAATAGAGGAAACCTCTCCTCCAGCTTAACGATGTAAGCCCTTCCCATCCATCTGCTTGAGCCACCTTCAGATAAATACTACCTTTGGACCAATAAATGTACCAAGGAAATGACATGTGGAGATTAGCTTAGCCAGATGATATCTACGCCAGAGTTGGGATCACCTTAACCTGAAACGCATTGGGTAGCTGTGAATACCTGAGCAATAGGAGATCCATTAGGAAGGCATATGCCTACCGCATTCTTTGTAAAATAATTTTATTTAGTCTTACACTTATTAATAGTAGAAATTACTGTCCTGGAGCACTCTATCATTGCATTATTATCTGGACTGTTTTGTTTGTAGGCCTGTGGCAGTTTTCATTTTAGCCATAATTTAAAATTTAGTCATACTTTTAATTTCTACAAGTATGTGCTAGTTCTCTGATTATTCATTTTTCATAGCATTTTGTTTTTGTTTTGTAGATAGAATATCTTCCTTAGTATTTCTGAGTTTATGATGCCTGAGTTAGCTCCATTTCCTCTGGTGTCAATGTTTAGTTTCTTAATGTTGGCCCTTCCTTCTCATCCTGCTGCTTTTTCTCATATGTCTGATAATCCTTCCTATGGAATAAGCAACTGTATAGTTAATAAAAGTCCTCTGTTTTTGTGTTACAACTAATTCCCATGTGGAATTATCACTTAGACTTTTGTATGAGGTAAGAAAATGTGAGACTTTTGCTCTATTGGGATCAGCGAGGAGGCCGGGATCAAATCAAATAGTGAGCCATGTGCCAGGTTTCACCTGGCAGTTTGTTCAGTTTTACTGAGAAGGGGTCACCTGTTTTTGCTATAGGTGAATGCCAGCTGCCTGAATTTTGCCTGCATTTGGGAGGGGATGACAAGGCAAAGATTTGTCCTTATGCAGACCTTCAATTAATCTCTTTCTCTTCAGTTCCCTTTTCACATCCATCTTCCAAAGTTCCTGCTGACTTTGGATCTTGGTTCCAGAGCTACTTCAGCACACTTCCACATTTTCCAGAGCTTTTTTACAGCAGACTCTGAGCTGCAGCTCTATTTAATTCCTAAACATGTTCCCACTCTTTCTCCTTCTACCAAAAATGTATTAATATCTCTTGTACGGTGGTGGTACCCATCTTCCTACCTCAATTGTTTTCCATCTCAGGACTTACCTTTAGTACCTCTGCACATTTATTTCAGTGTGTTCTTCAGAAACAGAGGAGGCATTGTGTGTGCCTGATCTGCCTTCTTAATCAATTGCTAATTCTATCCATAATATAATTTATATTTGGATTTTTTAATGTAGGTTGTTATTACATATACTAATTAACACAGTTGGTTGGAATACAGTGCTAATATTTTCACAGTGATTTATTAGACCCTTAAATGGAACAAACAAAGATGGATTCCTATTACAAAGACAATTTATACATATTTTAACTGTATGTGTAATAGCTTATATTTGCCGTTTTATTTTATCAATTTTGCTTGCTAAGCTTCATTTATAAATACCTAAATCCAGAATTAATTTATTTTGCTGTTCTTTTCACTCATTCAACAACTATTGATGGGACCTCCATGAGTACTAGTTACTGAAAACAGCCCAGTATGTGGTTTTTTTTTTTAGTTTTATGTATAAAATATGTGCTTTAATTTTTAATGAAGCCTAACTAAATATGAAGAACTGATTTGGAGATTTGAGAAACAGTATAAATACCTTTCTCTCTTTCGAGAGAACTAAAGGTAGATTTGGAAGAGGATGGAAGATGCTTAAATTTTTTGTTTATAATTTCTCCTGTGCCAAGTACAATACTTGTAAATAATAACCATTTAATAAGTATATGATGAAAATATAAATACAATCTTACTACTTTGTTATTAGTTATATATTATGGTAACATAACCAGCTTGTCTTCACTTTTGCTTATTTATAATTAGCTAACAAGGAAAACTGACTTGATTGCCAGAAACCTGTCTTGGATTCATTGAAATATGTGCTTGCAGGGGGTGGCAAATTTTGGCAGGGACTTTCTACTGCTCTCCTGTTTAAATGCTGGAGGAAATTTGTAATTTAAAATTGTGGAATATTAGCCAAAAAATGGTTTATTCATTTATTCTTAAACATTCAGTGTAACCAAAATGGCATATTACCAATCAACAATCACTGAAAGAGCACCAAGGGGGAGAAAATCTAGTACATTAGAAAAAATATTCTAGTGTATTAAATATTTTCTTAGGAAAAAATTTAAAATTCTAGTTAGTTTAAAAGAGAAATCTAATGTTGGCAGATAATTTCTCCTTTCTTTTATCCTGCAGTGGCTCTTGCTATCATTAAACACCTCTAAGGTGTACAATTATTTAATCAAAAGGCAAATACTTTATTTTTATACCCACTATGGACTTTATTTTGGCTTCTATGAACTTTTTAAGGCTTCCACTCGATTATTTATTATATCAGTTATATTTAAACCATCCCCAGGAGCAATAACTTAATTTATATATTAAATCTAAAAATGTTTCTGTCAAATGAAAGTATCTTTTTTCAATGGTATATAGGTTTTTTTTAAGTAAATTAGTGAATAATCAACAATGCCAACTTATAGAACTAGGAAAATTTTAGGTAGCTGTGTTTTGCTTTCATTCCCCCGAGAAAACTCAATGTTATATCCTAAGCAAAGAAAGCTGTATTCCTCCATTAAAATAGTTAATTTCTTACTTTAATTTATTATTATTATTATTGTTTTCAGACAGAGTCTCACTCTGCCACCCAGGCTGGAGTGCAGTAGTGCAATCTCTGCTCACTGCAACCTCCACCTCCTGGCTCCAGGTGATCCTCCCACGTCAGCCTCCTGAGTAGCTAGGACTATAGGCTTGCACCACCATGCCTAGTGAATTTTTGTGTTTTTAGTAGAGACCAGGGCCAGGCTGGTCTCAAACTCTTAACCTGAAATGTTCCACTGGCTTTGGCCTCCCAAAGTGCTAGGATTACCGGCATGAGCCTTTGCGTCTGGTCTTAATTTTTTTTTTATCTTTAAAGTATATTTTTTAAATGAATAGAACAATTGTATATATTCATCTGGTACATAGTGATGCTTTAATACATATAATGGTTGGTGATCCTATCCATCATCTCAAACATTTATTTATTTGTTTTGGGAAGCTTCAATATCCTCCTTCTAGCCATTGAAACTGTATCTTATGATTATACTCATTTCCCAGTGTTATAGAACACTAGAACTTACGTTGCAGTGATATAGAATGCCTTATTCCTCCTATCTAGCTGTAATTTTATGTCCTTCCACAAATCTCTCCCTATTCCTGTATTCTCCCTACATCTTCTAGTTTTTACTTCTGTAGGATCAACTGATATCTTACTTTCGAAGCTCTTATCCTAGCATCTTTTTTTGGTATACGATAGACAATATATATCACATTCCTCATGAGTCAAGGTGTGTGATAAATGATCTTTCCACACCAGTCTTTCCTAAGGATCATAATTTGGCTAGTATCCAATTATTATATATTTCCCTTATTTTGTTTACAAAATAATTCCTGGGCGATTTCAATGCAATGTAACAGCCCATTTTAAATTTTTAAAAGAAAAGAGAAAAAACCTTGTAACAGATATGAAACAGAGTTTTAGAGTTGTGAATTACTTCAGTGGCAGAAATAATGCACCAAAGGATATAGCTTAAAACAGTTGATTTTAAAATCTAACTTGTGTAAATATTTTTTCTTCCTGAAATGTGTCAATGATTATCTTGGACCCAGTTATGTTTCATGCTTCCAGCAGGTGGGGATAAAAGGTCTCTGGAGATAAAAGTAATGTAGTGTGCCTTATAAGGGAAATGTTAGACCACAAAAATAATAGAGATTTGAGAATTATGCTGTGTAAGTTAGGGAAGGTGTTATTCTTTTTCCATCTTCATGGCTCTTTAAATTTCTATTTTTGCTAATTGAAACCCTCCCTAAAATTGTGCCAGATAGAGAAGTCTGGTAATTTTGTGAGATAAACATATTTCTCTGTAAAAAGTTGCGTTTTAGTTCTTAGCTCTGTTTAATTGTGATGAAAACACTGACATAAAGGGAACTCAGAATTAAATTGTAAAAGAATGAGAAAAATAGACAGCAAGATGTAAAAGTCCACTCTCAAGTGAAAATGACATTTGGATAGTTAGGTTGTTTACATGATCACAGCTTTTCCCCAAGATTTATTTCAAAACCCATGATGCTAAAGAAGACACTGCAATATCTATTTACTCACCAAAAGTTATTAGGAGGATATACAGCATGTGTAGAAAACAAGTGTGGTTTCACTTTTTATCTTGTTCATCAATTATTATTTATATTTGGGTACAGTTCTAATTATTTAACAACTTTAAATAATATCATTTTTTTTTTTTTGGTGGGTACATAGTAGGTGTGTGTATTGATGGGGTACATGAGATATTTTGATGCCGGCATGCAATGTGTAATAATCACATCAGGGTAAATGGGGATATCCAGCACCTCATGCATTTCTCCTTTGTATTACAGATAACCCAGTTATGCTCTTTTAGTTCTTTTAAAATGCACAATTAAATTATTATTGACTATAGTAACCCTGTTGTGCTATGAAATACTAGGTCTTATTCATTCTCCCTATGTTTTTAGTACCCACTCACCATCTGCACCTCCCCCACACCACATGGCTTTTGCCTCAAGGACCTTTATGAAGGCAAGGACTAGAGATAATTAAAATGTTTTAAAACTATAAACGTTTTCACAGTATCCCACTTCACTTCTTAGCTAATAAACATCTGCCTAAAGGAAGGATGGCTAGTCTCCCTTAGAAAGCACAGGGTTTATTCCTTGGCTGCATTCTTCTTCATTTTTACGCCCTGTATTTTATTGCCAATATAATTACTTGAGGCTTAAGAGTCTCCCTGCCCCACACCCCATCTGTTGTGTGTTGTGATACTTTAAGTTGTTTTTTATTTGCTTTATTGTGGCTTTGTAAAGGCAATGTATAGTTTCTTAATTTTATAGGTTAGGTAGCTCAAAAAAATAAAACTATTTCTAAATATCTTACTCTTCTTTTCTTTCTTTCTTTCTTTTTAATGTGTTTCTCTTTCCTTTCCATCGCCTCACCCTGTGTTTGTGGCACAAAAAAGCAGTTTTTTTTTCCTCCCAGAAACTTAGAGTACTTCGTCATGTTTTGGGGGGAGAGGTTAACATTCAGAAACACTGCTGTGTTTTATTGCCAGTAAATGTTTTTACTCACTAGTGAAAAGTTTGTAAATAGGCACTGTTTAAGAAAACAAAGAGATAATAAGTACTCAGACTTTTCCCTTCAAATTCTCTATACCTAGTAAAATGCATTGGTGATCTCAGCTCTACTGAACAATAGTCGGGATCACAAAACCACTACTCATCATTCAGCCTGCCTGGCATAATTAGCGGCTTTGAGTCAAAGGAGACTAAGGGGTGTTTAGAATAGCAGTAAAAGCTTTTTTCCCCCCTCATACCCCATTATTCAGAACCAAGACTTCACATATCCCAAAAGGCCAGGGTTGCTGCTGAACAAGTAGCTGCCTTCTATACATGTTCTTCAGATCAAAATGTTTTTCTCTGATGTGCCATTTAGAGGACACTCCATTAAAAGTCTAAAAGAAGCAGCAGAGTTTGTGCACCAGATGGAGAAGGAACATTTTCTGTTCGTTCAATAAGGGCAAGTAGTGCTGAACCATCACTATGGTCTGCATTTGATCAGCTGGGGACACATGAATAGCTGTCATTGAAGACTCCAGGCTGGGTGAATAGTATATATTACAAAGCGATTTGAGAGTTGGGATTTGGCCAGTATGGTTGACTGGTTAGCATCCACAACTCAGAAAAAAAGGGGTTTTATTCTTTTTTTCCTTATTGAATGCTGCCATGGAATTATAACCTATGCTGATAGTAATTGCTAGTGACCAAAGCATGTGAGAATATACATTAACTCTTTTATTCCATGATTTGTAATTAAGGACTGATTCAGGGCACCAAATGGTGAGGTGGTGGCTTGACATGCTTTTCTAGAGCCCTTTCGTTAAGATAGCCTATCATTCCCTTTTGGCTCAAAGCAGATGTGTCATCTGGGTTCTCATTTTCTTGGACCTTTCTGTGAACTCTGTCTCTGATTACACCCTTCTTCAAGGTCCTGATGGCTCTGGAGAAGATGGGATGCCATAAGCTTGTTCTTTTCTTTCAGCAACTTTTTTGTCATGTCTTGTCTTGTGCATGATCAATTACTTCATGTTATCCATTTAAGGCTTAGTCTTGGGCTCTGCTGCTCCTCCATCTTTTCATTGTTGGGGTTTTCATCACTTGCATAACTTGAATCTTAACTCTATATAGCTGATATGTGACTAGGCAGAATTTCCATACTGTTTTAGCAGCATGTATGTCCGAGGCTTTGTTTGAACTTCCAGCTCTGTTTCTGTCTACAAATCTTATCTTGACTGCTCTGTACAAATAAAAATTAATGATACCAAGCAAACTAAGTAAAAACACATTATGTCTAAAACAGTTGTCTGGGGATATTTGGTAACTTTGGCAGTTACAACTCTGCCACTAGCATCTTGTGAGTAGAGGCCAAGGATGCCACTAAATATTCTACAATGTACATTACAGCCATTCAGAAGAATGATGTGGACTGAAATGTCAGTAGTGTCAAGTCTGAGAAATGCAGCTATAAAATACAATTACAGTTGATCATAGAACAACCCTGGGGCCAGAGGTGCTGACCCCTCGTGCAGTCTGAAATCCTGGTATAACTTTGGACTGCTTGAAAATGTAATTACTAATAGACTATTGTTGACTGGAAGCCTTACCAATAACATAAACAGGGGTTAACATATATATTTTATGTTATATGTATTATAAACTGTATTCTTACATAAGATAACTGAGAAAAAGAAAACATTATTATTTTTTGAGACAGTGTCGCTGTCTCACAGCTCATTGCAGCCTCAACTTTTTGGGCTCAAGTGATCCTCCTACCTCAGCTAGGAATACAGGTACACACCACCATGCCATTTTTCATAGAGATAAGGTTTTGTCGTGTTACCCAGTCTGCCCTCAAATCCTGGGCTAAAGTGATTCACCTGCTTGGCCTCCCAAAGTGCTATGATTACATGTGTGAGCCACTGCACCTGGCCTATAAAATATTATTAAGAAAATCATGAAGAAGATAAAATATATTTACTATTCATTAAGTTGAAGTGGATTATCATAAAGATCTTCAACCCCATCTTCACAATGAGTAGGCTAGGAGGCGGTGAAAGAGGAAGGGTTGGTCTTGCTGTCTCAGAAGTAGCAAAGGCTGAAAAAATTCACGTGTAAGTGGACTCATGCAGTTTAAACCCATGTTGTTCAAGGGTCAACTGTATTTCTCTTCCCCATTCCTTTTACATATTACCTTTATACTAATGCCACCCCCTTGTTGTACTTTCCTGGAACAAGTTTGGGGTAGTTACCGACATAGTCTCATATGTGAGCCGGCTGTCTGAATGATCCATTTCTCCACGTCATCAACTCAACTAAGAACAAGCAAAACCTTTCTAGGGTAGAGGAGGAAGAGGGAAGCCTGCAACATGCTCACTCGTCATAGAGCTCCAAGAGCTAAAAGAGCAGAAAAACACACTGAAAGCATGAACTGGAAAGGCACTATATACTTTTAAGACATTTTTTGCTTTATTTTTAGTTATCTTCCCAATGTAAGTATTGCTGATTATTTGCTTGTATACTCTCACATCATTCCGTTGTGAACCTGATGTTCATTGAAACAGATTCTTTCCTGGCTTCTCTCCCTTCATCTACCTTCTGAATCATCTCAGCTGTGCTTTGGGGAAGGCAAGCTTGGCAATAACTGCTAATTTTCTTTATCTCATGAAATAATACTGGGTCTGGAGTCAGACTACCTCAGCTTACTTCCCTGATAGCTATAAGCCTCAGTTTCCCTCTCTTTAAAGTTGAGATAGAGAATTATGGTCATTTTCATCATCATCATCCTCATCATCACCACAACCACAGTCCTTTCATCAGGTTATTGAAGGAATGAAGTATATTAATATATCATAGAGCAGTACCTGGGACAAAGCTTTGATAATGTGGGTTTTTTATGTTATTCTTTGTTATTGATATTTTTATTTGTAATGCATGAAGAGCATGGATTCATGGGTAATACACATGAAGAGCATGGATTCTCCCAACCCTGTTTATACTTCACCTCATTGGACTTTGCCACTTGTACTAACTGAACTGAGCCATTCGCCCTTATATTTTGATTCTTAAAACTTGCCTTCCTCATTTTCACTAAACTTCTCAGTGTCACCCTTCACCCCCTGCCTCATCAAACACCCTCCCACTGAAACCAAGATGGTGGTAGTTTCTCAAGAACTTAAGTACTCAAATATTTGTATTTATAGGTGAGAGTGGCCACATCCTTACCTTTTTATTTATTTATTATTTTAAAATCAGACCTGTCTATTATTTGATGTTAAAGATTTTTGGTTTTGGTTGCTTAACTTTTTGTAATTTTCTGTATTATTCTCTACATTGTCAGGTGTGATTCAGCCTCTGAAATAGACACTACAATATTAG
Organism: Callithrix jacchus; assembly: GCF_049354715.1. Taxonomy (NCBI): domain Eukaryota; kingdom Metazoa; phylum Chordata; class Mammalia; order Primates; family Cebidae; genus Callithrix; species Callithrix jacchus. Next base: position 15,471,898 of record NC_133522.1, read on the forward strand.
TTTTGATAGACCGTTCTACCTTCTTATTATGCAAAGTTTGAGTAGTTGGATTTTGTGGCCATTTAAATATAAAATGCTTCTTTGATCAGCATTATAGCAAATGTCTTGACCTCTGGGAATTGAGAAGCAGATTCTGTAAATGTCTTCCAGGGTTCTTTGCAATTTGCATTTCAGCAATGGAGGGAAAAATATGTGGATGTGGTAATTTAATTTTAAAATTATTTTTGTGTTCCCTGTAGGAAATTGGCCTGTAGATGTGTTAATAGGGGAGAAGCTGAAAAGAAGGAAGTGTATAAATGTGTTCCTTAGTTGTAACAGTTTCAAATTTCCCTTTATCAGACAGTTAGCTCTGTTAGATAGCTCTGATTAGCACATTAAAACCTTTCACAGTGATTCAGCTGTTTTTCTTGTTTCAAAATGTAAAAACTCACTTGAACACAGGAGTTTCAAGACCAGCTTGGTCAACATGGTGAAACCCCATCTCTCTAAAAAAATGCAAAAATTAGCTGGATGTGGTGGCATACACCTGTGGTCCCAGCTACTTGGGACTGAGGTGGGAGGCTCCCTTGAGCCCAGGTGGCAGAGCTTACAGTGAGCCATGATTGTGCCACTGCACTCCAATATGGGCAACAGAGTGAGACTTTGTCCCCCAAAAATAAAATATGGTGACTCACTCATGCCTGTAATCCTGAAATTTCGGGAGGCCTTGGCCAATGGATCACTTGAGGTCAAGTGATCTAGACCAGCCTGGCCAACATGGTGAAACCCTATCTCTACTACAGATAGAAAATTAGCCAGGACCGGGCGCGGTGGCTCACGCCTATAATCCCAGCACTTTGGGAGGCCGAGGCGGGTGGATCATGAGGTCAAGAGATCGAGACCATCCTAGTCAACGAGGTGAAACCCCGTCTCTACTAAAAATACAAAAATTATGTGGACATGGTGGTGCGTGCCTGCAGTCCTAACTACTGGCGAGGCTGAGGCAGGAGAATTGCTTGAACCCAGAAGGCGGAGGTTATGGTGAGCTGAGATCGCACCATTGCACTCCAGTCTGGGTAACAACAGCAAAACTCCGTCTCAAAAAAAAGAAAAGAAAATTAGCCAGGTGCGGTGGCCCACGTCAGTAATCCCAGCTGCTCAGGAAGCTGAAGCAAGAGAATCTCCCAAACCTCGGGGGTGGTTGTTGCAGTGAGCCGAGATGGTGCCACTGCACTCCAGCTTGGGCAACAAAGTGAGACTTAGTCTGGGAAAAAAAAAAAAGTGAAAATTACAAAAAGGCAGCTATGGGACTTATTTTTACAATGTAAATGCCTTTAAGTCAGTATCTCTCATATCCTATAAGTTTAAGATAATATTTTCTTAAAAATGCAGTTTTAAATCCAGTACTACCACTCCGGGGAGTGTATATTTGTTTATTTATAGATATATATAATGATACAAAAAATGCTCAGTAATTTGACTACTGTAGGAGTGAAGGGAACACTTCCCCTGTACTCTGAAGGTTCGCTGAAATGAATTGACAATAGATGGATTAACGGAAGAAAAGGTTTACAAAGGTATTAATTGCAAGTGGGAAAATCATAGGAGAGTGATTACCCAATACACCAATGAGATTTAGATACTTACATAGCCCTTTTCATAAAAGAGAAGAAATCTGATTGTCGGCAATTCAGAGGGGTAGTAAATGATTATTAAGAGAAATCAATGAGTTGAAAGAACACAGGATTGCCTGTGACAGATGTCCTCAGAGCTCTTGGGGGAGGTGATGACAAATTTTGGGAAGGTGAGAGGTAGAACTTCTCTGTGAAGGAAGGTTGTCTTACTCTGCAGGTAATGTCTCTCAGATAATCTCTGGGAGTTGCCTTCAGTACAACAGATGACAAGTCTGTCTGGATGTGGCAACAGCTTTCAGTCTTTTTCTTCTTTGATAGTTTATCTTTCCCATTTGTTTGATGAGATTCCTGCAGTGGGGGTTGTAAGACAGTTGAATATCATTGAGAAGAAGTTTTTCTCAGAGAGAGTAAGGAATTTCTAGGGAAAGTCCTCAGTATGGTTGTGTGTGTGTGTGTGTGTGTGTGTGTGTGTGTGTGTGTGTGTTGGCAGGGACCAATGGAGGGGATTGGAGAAATGAGAGAAGTCCTTGGTTCTGAGGCAGCATCCAAGCCCTTCCAGTTTCCTTTTCCTTTTCTTTTCTTTTTTTTTTTTTTTTTTTGAGACAGAATTTCGCTCTTGTTATCCAGGCTGGAGTGCAATGGCGCGATCTTGGCTCACCGCAACTTCCGCCTCCTGGGTTCAGGCAGTTCTCCTGCCTCCTGAGTAGCTGGGATTACAGGCATGCACCACCGTGCCCAGCTAATTTTTTTGTATTTTTATTAGAGATGGGGTTTCACCATGTTGACCAGGATGTTCTCGATCTCTTGACCTCGTCATCCACCTGCCTGGGCCTCCCAAAGTGCTGGGATTACCTGCGTGAGCCACCGCGCCCGGCCTCCAGTTTCTTTTAATCCAAAAGTCCTCAGTGTGATAAAGCACTATAATTTTGGTACTGTTTTCTGAGCCCTGGTACTACTTTAAGCATAGAGGAAAAGGGAGAGTTATTGTTTAATGAGTATAGAATTTCAGTTTTGCAAGATTAAGAGACTTTTTGGAGATCTATTTCCCAGTAATGTGAATATACTTAACACTACTGGATTGCCTATTGATGAAGATGGTAAATTTCATATTATGTTTTTTTACCACAATTAAAAGAAATTAAGTATTTATCCTAGGCATAAGTGCCATTGCTCGTTGAGTTTTGTGTAGCAAATGTGGGGCATCTCTTTCCTATTTGAGATGCTGGTTGAGATGCTGGTCATGTAGGGGGTGATGGTAATAGGCTTTTGAAAGATTTAGATTTAGAGAATTTGCGTAAGATCTTAGCATTCATTGTCTATGATCCTTTATAAATGTGAACGATTACTATTATATAGAGTACTATAAAATAAACTGTAATATACTGTAATTTATTTAATTATATAGAATGGCATAATGATTAAGTATGCAGACTCAATGCCTAATTACCTGTTATGTGAGCTTGGGAAAGTCGAATTTTTTAAACACTCTGTGCTCCAGCTTTCTCATTTCTATAATGGATGAAACAGTAATACTTATTTCATACCATGCTGAACCTATTAAGTTAGCACATATAACACATATACCATGTTTTATATGAATGACTCTCATCATTATCTTACTTTCATTACTTAGAATATAATAACAGTTTGGATGTTGGTAGTGGTTTATAGTTTAAATTAATATATTTTTTTAAACTCACAAATTATTTCCAATTATTATTTCCACATATTTAATATTATCTCTCTTTATGAGTCATTTTAGCTATATTTACCAGGAGTGTAAATTTTATTTATTTCCATGGACTGAAGTGTTTTGAGGTGGTTTATAGAATTACATATTTCAAAGAAAGGGGGAAAAAGACCTAGGAAACGAAGTTCCACCTAAAAAGGAAAGTTTGTTGTTGTTGTTATTTTTAACTGAAGATCTTTCACCCAGTTTCCTGTACTACAAACACTAGTATTTATTGTGACAGTGTTTGTGTTAATTGAATATCAGACTTCAGAGAAGCAGTGATTTTACATGCAGAAACCTGTGATGAAGATATTCAGGAGAGATGTAAGCTTTTGATATAAACAGGATTCTCCTATTGGAAAAGAATGCTTTATCAAAATAGTAACTTTATGAATTAATATTTTAAAAATATTTAGAGTTTTTGTGTAGGTTCATGAAAATAGTTGATTCCTCTTGAAGTTCTCACAACATTGTGGCATAGTGACATTGTGCCAAGCACAGATGAAAGTTTGTATGTTTCTGTATTGATGTTTCTGAGATATGTGTGGACAGGAGGCAGGGAGTGGCCGTTGTAAGCCTCACCGTCTGTCCAGACAGCTAACATCCTGCTCAGTCTTAGAAAGGTAGGTCAGTTTCTTATAATTACAGTTTTGGGCTAATGTGCCTCTTTGAACATGCTGAATTCTGACAATGTATTGATTTTTAAATGTAATTATAGCATGAATTTAATTCAATATATGTGTTTGAAACATATGGTGTTCCTTGGCAAATGTTTTCTTAAATTATATGCTTGTACATGTATTAAAGTGTAGGAAATTATTGTTTTACTTGTAACATGCTCAAGGTGCATTTTAATAAATATAAAGGAACACCCTGAGGCAGGGAACAGGAAGATCAAAAGCTCTCTCTGTTTTAGAAAGCAGTTTTATTACAGTTGATTATTAATTTAAGGATTTATTTTTGGCTGGTAAAATGACTAGGAAGAGTGTGAGCCCAAGTAGATCACGTGTGTGTGTGTGTGTGTGTGTGTGTGTGTGTATTCCTTTTCTTTCTTGCTGCCCACATCCTGACGTCTCCCACTTCCCCCTCCCACCTTTTTGTTTGTTATGCCAGTGGGCTTTCATAGACTCCCTTAAAACAGCAAAGCTCCCTCTGCACTCTGAGGACAGATTTCAATGAACATAGCGTTGTTTAACTCTTTGGTACAGTGCGTTGAAAGCTGAAGAAGTAAAACAGCATCAGGAAAACTACAGTCATCAATTTATTGTATCCTAAGCTTCCCCACATTTCTGAGATTCTTAGTATTAATGTGAGAGGAGATCGTACTTAGTGATACGTTGTCTGAATTTTATCTACTTTGCTGAGGAGACAGAAATCTTTTAACAGTTGCCTTAAAGGAACTGTAAATTTCAACAATTATTCAGTCCATTGCTTTCAGCACCTTTTGTTGCCTTATTAGTGTATAGAACAGCAGGGTTGTAACGGCAGGAAGAGCCTGTGCATTTTAATTAGCTCCAAAGACAGTGTGAGATAAAAGCCTGGATTTTTTCCTCATTTTTATTTCACGTTGGCTGATTAAGGATGCTATTGTAGGCTGAGCTGGCTTGACCTAATCTCAGTGACCACCCATTTATGGAAGGGGAATGGCACAAACTTGCTCCAGTTTTCTGAATGGGATTAGGAAAGCACTAATTAGCAAACCCTGAAAGCCATGAGGCATGGACAGGAACACAGCACCCGTCCATAAGAAACAAATGCAGTCTGGGGAAACATTCACCAATTCAACCAATTAATACTTGCATATATTAGGCACTTGGTGATGTGTTTTCCGTTTTTAATTACTTAACCATGAATAAGAGCCTGATGTTTCTCAGGCTGTACTTGTTGATTAAATATATATTCCTGGCCTGAAGAGAGATGTCAGAACTTGAAGAGTACTAATGTTGATAAAGAGATTTGTAAATAGTTGGAGAATAGATTCTAGCCACATCTGACCTCAGCTGGGAGAGAAATGGTGGGAATACAGTCTACAGAACTTTAAAATTAACTCATTCAGTTTAGGTAAAGTGAGTTCATTATTGAGGGGAAAGATCTATTTTAGGATCATCTGGCCATTTACTTCTTTTTTATGTACTGCACTGTCTTTTAATCATGCAGAATATTGTGGAAAAAGTACAAGGCTCTGCACCAGTGGAGCTAGTCCTGGATGTGAATCCCTGTGCTGCTAACTAGTATGGAACATTAGGGAAAGTCCTTCACCTCTGTAAGTTTCCGTTTCTCTACCTTCGAAATGAGGATAGTATTACCTGCTTTAATATGTCACTGGGAAGCTTAGGGATGATATGTGCGATACTTTGTGTGATACCTGGCATTCAATAAGGACTCCCAAAGTGCCTGTAGCCATTACTGTTATTAATACTGGTGCTGTCATTTCAAATGTAAGGCAGCAGTATGTGGAAGAAGTGAAAACTGAAGACATCCAGTCTAGAAACTTCGTTCCAAGGAAGACAAGGCTATTTGGTTGAAAGGAGATTGCAGGTTACACATGGATTTCCCTTCTTCATTCCCCACTACCTTGGTTAATTGAATTGGCCACTAGATGGAAGCATGTATGCTTATTGGCTTTTTAATCTGTGAACAAATAGGTCATTTATAAATAGGTCTATAAATCTGAAATCACAATATCTGCAGTCAGTTTAATTTGATATTTTTTGAAATCTTCAGAACTGGACTGAGACTCCTCTGTATGTGAGAAAAGAGCAAAAATAAGATTCTAGAGATGCGTGTTGCAGATTTGGATAGATGCAGTTTATGTTTAATGTATTGGTACTGTTTAAAAGTAATTAGCAAGACATTTTGTCTTCCCAGTTTAGATGCACTATTATAATTATTTTAAAATTCATTTATATACATTAAATCAGCTTCCTGTATAGATGTTAAAGACATTCATAGGCTGTTAAGTACTTTTCCTCAGCCTACAGAGACTGGCTAGAATTTCAGTAAGATCCTAAGTGATCCTAATTACTTACTAGCCTAAGCAGTCGTGCATACACCAGTGAGTAGGAGTAAGGAGCCTCCGAATGCGTGACACTCACATTCTGAAACATGTTTCTAAGTTAGTTTCCTTTATATTTCCCATTATTTCTTTTCAATGTAGCTTATGGAATAATCTTTTTAAAAATATATATAAACTAACTGCTTGAATCAAGATCCTCTGCTAATTGCCACAGTTAGAACATGAAAGTGTAAAAATTTCTGTTCCAGTTCTTAAGAAGGTTACATTGCCGTTTGAGAGAAGAAAATAAATATTATATTCCATTTAAGTTATTATTCCAGAGAACAAAGGAAAATGACTTAAAACACTTCAGGGAGAAATCATTTCAAGCCAGAAAAAGCACTTTCAATTAATCATACATCCTGAAGAAGAGACTAAGAATGAGGGTAATGGGAAAGAAAAGGAAATTTTAGGAAGAGGGAAGTGTATGACTAAAAAACAGAGCATGTGGGAATCTCGGTGAGTATTCTGATTTTTCTAAATTAAAGAAAAACTGGGAATTGATGTTTAAAAAGATAGAAAAGTTGTGGATGATTTTACCTGACACAATAAATGGTTTGGGACTTATTCCGTAGAAAATTGGTAATATTCTGCTTAAATAGCCATCGTTCTTTTACAAGAGAAAGAAGTGTCTTCTTTTTAACCAATTTTTGGTTTTGTTTTAAAGCTCTGGTTGAATAATCTCCTTTCTGAACAGCATGAAGAAATTTAAAGAAAACAGCACTTGATGTTAATCAAAGTTCTGATTTTATCCTTGAACTATAAGGAGGTATATGTAGATTTGCTGTAATTTGTGTAATTTAAATAGCAACCACATATAGTGTTTTTTAAAGTTTTGGAGAAAATTAATATATTGTTTTTGCCCTCTTATGCATAGGGTTGCTTCATGTGCTTTGATTGCTGGGCTCATTAGTCTTCTCACCATGAAGGAATAGACTTTTGGTTATATTAAGTGAAGAAGAACTTCTCAGAGGCATAGCTATATATATAGTATATAGCTTCTCTTAGTTGCTGATAAAAATATGGAATCAGCACAGAATTTAGATAGAACTAAAATTGGGCAAATGCTGCTGTAAGAGACAGAAAAGGGCCAAGAGTTTGTTGTCAATTAGTGAGGGATTTGTGGGGCAGCAGCAAGGTAAGAACTGAATTGTCATGTGCCTTAAGTCAGAAGCTCTGTCCAAAACCGTAGGCTGCATGTAAATCAGGGTACACAGAAGACTGAAATCCTGAGGGACCTTTCAGTCTCATGGGTTCCTGATCAGATAAGCATAGAGACTCATTGACACAATGGAGGTAACCTCACGTCAGGCTCCAGAAGAGGGTGGGCACTCAGTACTAATGCAACTACATGATTTAGGGCTTCTTTACCTCCTTTTCCTCTGTTCTTCAGGTAGCTCTTACTGTCTTAACGTTGGGATGCGGGACAGCGCTGAGTCTCAGTTGCACAGTATAGGACGGAGATCCCTTTCTTTCCTGCCACTGTGATTTCTCAGTACTCTGCCTTAATTCTTTGCTCTTGCTGTCGAAACCCTGCACTTTCTGGAGCAGTTCTAATGTGTGTATTGCATTGAGTCTGTTTTGATTAGCACTTATTCCATGCCGTATCCTATTAATAGTATGATGAACCAATTCTGTTTAAACTTAGGATTTAGAAAACACAAAAACAGCCGGGCGCGGTGGTTCACGCCTGTATTGGGAGGCCGAGGTGGGCGGATCACCTGAAATCAGGAGTTTGAGACCAGCCTGACCAATGTGGAAAAACCCACTCTCTACTAAAAATATAAAAATTAGCTGAGGGTGGTGGTATATGCCTGTAATCCCAGCTACTTGGGAGGCCGAGGCAGGAGAATCACTTGAATCTGGGAGGTGGAGGTTGTGGTGAGCCGAGATCACACCATTGCACTCCAGCCTGGGCGACAAGAGCAAAACTCTGTCTCCAAAAAAAAAAAAAAAAAAAACACCAAGAAAACAATAAGCAAAAGAGCCAAATTAGGCTGATTTTTACAGTATGCTGTATATTGTAACTATATGTTCAGTAGAGGTCTTTACATTGCCTTACAGGTGAAGAATTTTCAGGATCAAAGTTGAATGTTAGGGAATAATGGTCTGCAATATCATGAATATAGAAACTTAATTATGTTCACAGCGTAAGAACTGGGACTTTTTCCTTCCTTTTTATATTTGTTGCTGAATACCTTGGGCTATGGAAGAGGTGGACAAATTAGTTTCAGTGCTTATATAATCACACATTCAACAATTCTGTTTTCTCCTTGAACTCAACATCTTTCATTTGCTGGCTAGAAATATGTGATCTAAAAACCTTAGCCTTTGAAACAAACTTATTAAAAGCTTTGTTTAATGCCAGACTATACTAAGTCTTTCTCAGCTTATCTTTCATTTCCTCTCAATGGTTATCCCCTCTCCCTTTTTTTAAAATCAGAAAACTAAGGTTAGGAAACTGGTCACCCAGATTTGAGAGTCTCTTCGAAATCCACATCTCAATGTCCTTATCAATGTGCCCTCAATATTCTCTCTGAAGCAGACAGGAAGGCATACCCGTTTTATTTTTATGAAATCACTGATACAATTGTTACCAAAGTTATTTTATCTGATCAAGTTTTCCTAATATATAAGCAAAGACATGAACATAGGAGATAGTCTTTCAAATGTTAAGATATATCCAGAGCTAATTAGCATGTACATTTAACTGGCTTTTACTATCAAAAGTGGTGTAGAAAATAATTTACTTAAGTATAAATTGAAAATATAAGGGTGAGTTCAGCCTAACAGACTTTCTAGAAGCAAGACCGTTTCCTTAATGAACTGTTTTCTCTGTAGGGCTCAGTATCCTGTTTTCATTCCCATGTTAATAAAAATTCTAATTTACATTAGAAGGGCCCCAAACTCACCAGTAAAATTACTAATCAAATTAAACTTTCTGGCTCTGATTTAATTTGGTGGTATTAGTAGACATGGTTTTAGGCTCTTGGGAAAAAAATTATTGAACACTTGTTTTAACTTGACTAAATATAATCTAATATAGAATTTTACCTTGAGCAACCAAAAATTAAATTATTTAATTTGATTTTATAAATAGAGACTTTTAAATTTGGATATAATATTTGCTTATTTTCATTTATCCATTCTCAAATGATAATATCTTTGAAAAATAGGAATAGATATTGTTAGTTTATATTAGGTATAAAAACAAGAAAGAAAATAAGCAAAGGGACTTGGATAGAAAAACCATTAGATGTGATCTCTTCACCTGTTAAACCCAGCTGTCCCTTCTGGGATTTGGCTTTTGTCTTCTGAGAACCATTTCTATGAAAATCTAACGAGGAAACTCTAAACTGCTGGTGACAAGAGTAGCCTATTTTACAAACCATGCAGTAACCAGGATCAAGTATCAGAGTACAAATTCACGCTTCTCTCTTTTCTTCATATACTGAGTTTGGTGGCATTTTGTAAAACTATCTATCCTTCTTCCATTGCCAAGCTGACTAATGGACTGGTCTGTTGACACCATCTGTCTGAAGAATCCACAGCCGCTACCATGAGTTTTCATTCGGTTTTCAATTGAAACACATTCCAGCAAGAAAAGTGTCCCCCCTTTTTTTCCTAATTTCCTAAGTCTAATGTTCTGAATCACACTGGAATTTCCCTTTCAGTCTCTCTTTCCCTCTTTGCCATTGTTGAAACAAACTTATTTAATGTTGTGTTTCAAGCGAAATGAGTACTGTGGACTTTATCCACTAATAGCCATTGTTATATTGGCTTATGATGTAAGTATAATATAGGATGCCTGTAATATTTGAAAAGTAATTTACGTATAACTTGGTTTTAAAAATTATTCTCTGATGATGCATTTTTTTAAATTAAAACAGGAATAATATTTTGCTTTAGGAAAAATGCTTTTGAGTTGGTGAATACTTAACCGTTTCATTTTGGTTGCTCATCTATTCAGCTGTATAACTATCTGCTAGACCAAAGTTGTACAATGCTGATTACATATTTTATAAGGAAAATATGATACACACTAGAGAGTTTTGAAAATATTTCTTTAAGAAACTTAATGTAACTGTACTACATGTCCACCTAGGACATTATTGTTTATAAAAAAAATTCGAACAATTCAGAGAACCAATATATGATAAATATGTGATGTTTATATAACCTCTTTCATCTGAATGAATCGAATTTTTAGCTAGCATTACTTCCTCAGTTCTCACTGTAAAATATAGAAAGTATGCCAGAGCTTATTTAATTGACTTTATTATACTTTATATGTATGCTTGGAAGTGTATAATAACCTGTGATGATTGCACACAAGTTTACCTTTGAGCTGTTATTAACCTAGGAAGCTGTATACATACATACGTGTGTGTGTGTATGTGTGTGTGTGTGTGTGTGTGTGTGTGTGTAAGGTATATAATTGAATATTGGTCATAGATAAGAAAGGGATCTATGACCAATATTCAATTATATACCTTGAATATAATTTTTTTGAATACAAAGAGGACATGAATTATATTGGTCTAACAAGGCTTCATGGAAGACAAGGAGATAAAGAGAACCATGAAGGCACTGGGGAAGTAGAGAGGTGATAACATAAAATTCCTAGCAAGTTTTCCATAATAACCCAGTCCAAGGGAAGAAAAGCTAGAATTAATAGGGAAATTAGTATATTATGACTGTTTCATTGCAAGCAAAAAAACTCATGGAGTAACAAGAAGACAACAAAAACTCAGTGACTCATTTGCTCAAGCCACAGAAAATGCACTGGCAGGATCAGACTTAAAAGCCAAATGAAACTAATGACTGAGCGCCATCAGTGTGTTTTGGTTTTCTTCCCTCTGCTTCTTTTTCTGTGGTTGTTTCATTTTTCTCCTTTACAAACAATTTCTTTTCTTTTTTCTTTTTTTTTTTTCTGTGCAAGAGCAAACATGATGCTTGGCCTCTCACAATCTAATAGCTTTTCTTTTCCAACTCCACTTAGGAAAATCCCAGGAAGGATCGTAATTTCCCCAACATTAGTCATATGTGTATTCTAGTACCAGTAATTGGTGTCACCAGCCTGAGGCCTTTGCTTACCACTGTGTGCTAGGAATGGAACCTGTTATCTGAAAAATGGAGGAAGGATATACAGACCAAGGACTTTCCCACTATCACCGAAAAATTGCCACCATGGGAAGTTAATATGTAGCTGAAGAAAATTTCTTTTTGTCACTTAACAATGAGGGGGAATGAATGATTTTTAATAATCTTTTAAATAAATCCATGAAAGAAAGTCAATCATGAATGAAGTGAGGAATGCCACCCACTGTCACATTCCTTTATATGTTGGTGAGCTTGTAATGCATACACGTCTAGTTAGGAATGCCCTGGCTAGAGTTGGGTATGTTTTTTGTTTTTAATAATATCATTACCATAATATTACATTATACAATTCTCAAAATGAAAGTTTCTTGAGCTATTTTAAGGTAAATCCATGGATCCATTTTTCATGTTTGTGAAAGGGATGATGTTATGATTATACTACACAGCATTGACCTGCTTTTCAAAGCACAGATGTTGAAAGAACTGTCTTGTTTGTTTAATCGACCTTCAAAGGTTTGCTTTTGACACTTTTTGGAAAATACTCAAACTAAGCCTTTGTTGATGCAAGAAGTAAAAGGAATTTATAAAATTACACTGTGGACTATAGTCATCTGTGTAAGAATTAACTCATATGACCAATGGCTATGTTCCTTGTTTTGACTATTTATAAGGAATGCATTTAATTACTTTTGAGATACTTTAAAAGATTTAAGGCTGGGCATGGTGGCTCAGGCCTGTAATCCTAGCACTTTGGGAGGCCAAGGCGGGTGGATCACAAGGTCAGGAGTTCCATATCAGCCCGGCCAACATAGTGAAACCCTCTCTACTAAAAATACAAAAGAAAAAAAAAATAGCCAGGCATGGTGGCAGGTACCTGTAATCCCAGCTACTTGGGAGGCTGCGGAAGGAATGTTTCTTGAACCTGGGAAGCAGAGGTTGCAGTGAGCCGAGATGATGCCGCTGCACTCCAGACCTGGCAACAGTGCAAGAGTCTGTCAAAAATACAAAAAACAAAAACCAAACATTTAAAAGATGTCACGAAGTATTTGATCTTTATCTCATACTATTGTCATAGAAGCTCTTCTGTTTGCCCATTAGATCTCTAAGCATGCTGGTTTGTTTTGTGTTAGGCAGGTTAAAGTTCTGTCAGGATTCCTGGGTTGAGCAGTACAGTTGGCGTGGCCTCTACCCAGTTTATTCTTTGGAGGGTAACTCATTTGCCTGTAGCAAGACCTGGTTTTCTGTGTATTACCAGTTCTTAGTCATTTTTTGTGTGATAGCCTGGTGAATGAATATAGTTGGAGCCACACTTTACACCTACCAAATCAGATTCTCTGGGCCGAGACCTGACACTTCCATTTTTGAGACAGGGTCTCACTCCATCACCCAGGCTGGAGTGTAGTGCAGTGGCGCAGTCTCGGCTCACTGCAGCCTCTACCTCCCGGGCTTCAGTGATCGTCCTGCCTCAGCCTCCCAAGAGTAATTGGGACTACAGGTGCCATTACCATGCCAGCCTCATTTTTGTGTTTTTTGTAGAGATAGGGTTTTGCCATGTTGGCCAGGTTGGTCTTAAACTCCTGACCACAAGGGTTCCACCAGCCTTGGCCTCCCAAAGTGCTGGGATTATGGGTGTGAGCCACCCACAGTCAGTCCCTGGACATTTTTAATAGCAATTTCCCTGGCGATTCTACTCTGAACTAAATCTAAGAAACCGCTCTTGTGTATTCTAGTACACTGTCATGTGTGTGTTCCGGTATTGTGTGTACGTATTCTTTGCACTCTTAATTCCATTGTTGCCACAACCGAGAATACAGGGAATTTTTTTTTTTTTTTTTTTGCAATTTATACTCATAATAAACACTCAGAGATATCAACTATAGTGAGAAGAGCTTTGCTGTCCAATGACCTAGATTGAAATCCTAGCCCTATTACTAGCTAAACTTGGGTGAGTCACTTGACTATATCATTACCCATATCCTTACGGTAAATGGGATGATAAAAGCATCCATTTCTTGTGAATTAAGTGGGATACATTGTTCTGGAAGATGATTTCCTTATTACATCTGCAAAGATTTTTTTGGTAATATTTTGGTGATAATTAAGTAATAGTTAATTATTCTACTATTATGGTTAGTTTATGTTGTAGATTGTTTTAAATTAAAATCCCTGGATGAGTCGTTTGAGTTCGGAACTTCTTAACCTATTTAGTTTTCAGATTTAGGGAAGTAATAGTGAAACAACAATCACGATTTTAGTTTCTAAAACATGTAAAGAAATCTCACTTTAAAGTACCTTGAAAAATGGTAGGGGTGGATACAGTTCAATATTTGGAGGTTGGACCTCTAGGATAAAAGAGCTGTTTGTATCATCCTGCACTGTATTATTCTAAGTTAGAAATTATTTTGGTCTGTTTAGCCTGCATCCAAGAAGGAACTTAGAAGGGAGACATCTTTATGGGAACATATATTACTGAGTTGAATAGGTTTTTTCTAAATTAATCTGTGAAGTAAATATTATTACCATTTCTACAAAATTATTAGTGCCTGGAAGTCATTCATTCAAAAAGTATTTAATATATTCTAAATTGATATAATGAAAAACATATTCTTTTGATGTAGTTATTAAAAGTTTACTTTTTCTCTTTTTCGTCACCTTCAGTGAGCCGTTGGCTCCTCTCAACTCTCATTTTGAGAAATAAAATGTGATCTAAAATATAAACTGTCACAATAACCATTTATAGGTCATTCTGTTTCCCCTATGTATCCCAAAAGATTATATTTTAAAACTGCAAAAGTTTCAAATGAGAATAATTTTTATCTTTTTGTACTTGTGAGAAATTATATTTCAGTCATAACGCAATGAGGATTTAGCAACATTTAATAAAGTAATCTAACTCTGTCTGCAAAAACCAGATTCTTCAATTATTGTTTATTTTTAGTTTGATGTGCAATGGAAAATTAAGTTTGTGTCCATATGATTTTTGTATAAAATAATCATTTTCATATGTTTGGCTTCTGGGTTTTCTGAAAGACAAACTTCAGAAAATGTGAGGGATTAAAATCTCCACATGTGGCTCTGCCAGACACGTCACAATAGGCTGCTGTTTCAGGGCAACACATGCACCATTGAGAAGGCATACTCAAATGATACTGTACTTCCCAAGTGGATTGACTAAGAATGTCCAGGAAGTGGAGTGCACCGTAGATTTATTGGATTCTACCGAGGTTATAGGCATTTTCAAATACCCTGATCTAGGGTCAGGATAAAATATGTCATGGTCAACCTTACTCTGCTATCATGTTTCCAACATTCTGTGCCAAGTCATTAGCAATATAGCTAATATGTGATTCAGAATAGTTACTAGGAAAAGGAAATGGAAGTTAGGTATTGTTTGTGTGTGTAGACTTGCAGTGCTGTGTCCTACCACGTTCACCTCCATCTTTTATGAATGTAGGGACCTGATTTTATTATCTGAGCCTCCATGATGAGAGTAGTTATAATTTTAGCAGCCATTTGACTTGGAGAAACAAAGCTTTTAGGAATTTAGTAATTATTAAAATAAACCTTATATTTTATTAATTAAAACTAGCTTCTTATATTTAAGGGAAAAAGCACTGTGTGCCAAAGAGTACTTTATTAGTTTATAGAGCAATGTTTGATGCAATAACGTTTTGAGATCCACTCTTGTACACTTTGGCTTCGCAAAAAATCAGATGATTTCAACTTACTGGAATAGGATGAGACAGGCTTAAGTATTTACTAAATATTAGACCTCTGACAAAGTGCTCAATTATTTTGAGCCTTCCTTTCTAGCCATCTGTACGTATTTAAAAATAGGAATGTCAGGGAGATTCATTAAGATAAAATACTTAAAATATTGGCACCTATTTGTGTTTTTTATAAAATTCACCTTTAACCTTACCAGTAATGAAATGTAATATAAAATTCACTCATATATGATTTGAATGAAACCTATTTGTCAGTCAAGAAGGATGCATTGCACCTTGTGGAATGCAAAAGACTCATACTTTCTTATTGTTATTGTTATTGAATTGACCTAGAAAAAGCTCCTAAAAACGAAAGAAAGAAAGAAGACTTAGTGAAGTTTGGCCAAACTTGTTTCTTTAGTTTTTTCTTGCTCACTTGTCTGTTTTTGAGGACCAAAGAGTTGATTATTTTAAAGTCTATATTTTATTTAAGAATTTCTAATCCTAGCACTTTGGGAGGCAGAGGTGAATGGATCAGTTGAGGTTGGGAGTTTGAGACCAGTCTGGCAAAAAGGTGAAACCCCATCCCCCTCATGTAAAATTAGCTGGGCTTGCTAATTTCACCATGTGAGTGGCACGTGCCTGTGTAATCCTAGCTACTTGGGAGGCTGAGGCAGGAGAATTGCTTGAACCCAGGAAACAGAGGTTGCAGTGAGCCAAGATTGCACCACTGCACTCCAGCCTGGGTGACAGAGTGAGACTCTGTCTCAAAAAAAAAAAAAAAAAAAATCTATTTATACGGTTCCTATAAAGTGACATGTTTCCATTTCATGAGTCCTGTGTCTTCCATCTGAGTGTTTTGTTAGTATTCACTGTCCTTATAAAGTTGATGTATAAAAGTGGTTTATCTTTAAGATGAAATTGCATGCTCTCTCCAATGAGTTAACAAATAAAACTTGCAGATTTTTTGCTATTTCTGTAATATAACTTTAAAACTAAACTGGGCTTAATATGAAATATTGATTTCCTCTACTCATAGTTTCTTAAACTCAAATGAGAAAATTCATTTGTTTGCCATTCCGATCTAAAAATGACTTGCAAGTTTATGATGTATTCACCTTCCGAAGATTGGAGCAAGTAAACCTCAGGAGAATTATGAATTTAACTGTAGCCAGATTGAAAATATTTCTCTCTGCCTTTCTTTTTTTTAAAAGATACCATTCAATTTTACCCTAATTTGAGACTAGTTATCCATCTTTTCTTATAAATTAATCATTTTGCTGTATATAATGTTGAAATAAATTTTATTAAGTTTATGGATTTTTTATATTGTTAGTATCGATACACAAGATTAACTTTTTAAAATTAAAAAAATACTAAAAACATATGGAGCAGCTCTATGATTGCTTGTTAGAAACAAAGAGATCTCTAACAAGATACATCAAATGCTGTATATCCACATCGAAGATACACCCACTCCCAAGCTCCGCAAATTCGGGAAGACTTTAGTACCTAGCTCTTTCTTTTGGAGAAAGTGAAACAGGGAGTGTTAGATGTAAGGTAAAACCTGAAAATAAAGCCATAACAAGGGAAGTCAGGTTTTGGTTACAGGAACTAGGCTTGGTTTGGAATTAGAGGAATAGAGGTTGGCTTGGAGTGATAAAACAATAGCTGAGCTTCAAGGATGGCGTGGGGGTAGGAGGTGGGGAAGGGTGGCCAGGTCATAGCAGAACAGCCTTACAGGACTGACTTGTTGAGAAGCCAGTGAGTCACATGTCCTTATATTTCCCTTGCCGAGGGAGGCAGTGCTCTAGGGCTCCTCTGGCCCTGAACTTGCAAGTAGGAGTTAAGTGATTTCAGGCAACCATCAACAGTATTGACAGATGGAGTATATTAAAAGGGAAATAAATAGAAAAACAGTCACTAGGAAAAGGAAGGGAACTGGATACCTAACATTTATTACATATGTGCCAGACACTCTGCTAGGTACGTTACATTTGGCCATTGTAACAATCTTGTGAGGTAGGAGTTTTCATTCCAGTTTTATTTCATTTACAGATGAGGAAATTGAGAATCAGAATAATGTCACATAGATATATGTAACCAATATTAGGATATGGGTTTAAAGCTGTAGGACTGAAGAAAGAGTTGTGTGTTATAATTAAAGCAGATAATTCATTTACTGTGGGATCTATAGAGAGACCAGATCTGATGAAGTATAGCATTTGTCCAGGGAAATGAATTGATACTTAGTGGTATTTAAAATGTGAAATAATTTATTTTCCAGTCATTTCTAAGGAGATGGAACTTTATCAGAAATGTTGATTAAGAGGGGCCAATTGCATTTAAATTAAAGCAATATGTTTTAATATTAGAATTTAATAGTTAAACAGTACAAATTCCTGTTTCCTGTTAGAGAAAAACAGTGACTCAACTTTGGCTTGTAAGCAGAAAGAGATCAGGTGTTCTCAGACTTTAATGTGCCTTAGAATTACCTCTTGTACTTGTCAAATTAAATTCCCATGAGATTTAGTTTAGTAGATCAGAAGTGGGCTTCTCTGACATCTGCAGTATTAGCAAACCCCACTTCTCTCATTGACTGTGATGTACCCAGCAGTTAAATATCAGTAGATACAAATTAAGGTTTTCATTGTGATGTATACCCGTGTTGAAAAGTTGTTGCTGTAGACTGGGATTTCTCCCATTGCATTTATTTTCACTTAACCATAGATTAGAAAATGTTGTCTAACACAGAGGTCCCCAGCATTTTTGGCACCAGGGTCTGGTTTCTAAGAAGACTATTTTTCCACAGACAGAGTGGGGCAGGGAAGGGTTTTGGAATGAAACTGTTCCATCTCCAATCTCAGATCATCAGGCATTAAATTCTCATAAGAAGGACACAACCTAGATTCCTTGCTTGCTTAGTTCACAATGGGGTTTGTGCTGTGGGAATCTAATGGCACCACTGCCTGACAGCTCAGGTGGTAACGTCAGCTGCTGCAGCCTGGGGATTGGGGACACCTGGTCTAACACAATAAGCAGTTGCTTGTTGCTATTTAAATATAATTGATTAAAATGAAATAACAGTTCAGTTTCAAAAAGCCTCCCGTGACTAGTGGCTACTGTTTGAGACAGAGCATATATAGAACATTTTCATCATCATTGCAGAGTTATCGTTGACAATGCTGGATTAGAGTATAAAAACTAGGAATTTTTACTCCAGCATAATTTTCATGGAAATAAATTATATTTTGAAGTTATTCTTGTTTTTTATTTTTTATTTTTTCACTAAATATTTAGTGTTTATTTTTCCTTTATTTCATGTTTGAAGTAAACTAAAAGTTATTCTTATTAAATACTACTTTTTATGTAGGAGCAGACATTTTCTTTGTAAAAGTGAGTTTCACATTAACAATGCTTCTGATTAAATAACAGATATGACATGCGTTATTATTGTGTTCTTTTTTTTGAAATGAATAAACATACCTAAGGAAGATAAATTACTTAGGTGGCTCAAACTTGTCCTCAGAATGATAATCATCTGAAGACTCTTTTGATGTCGCAGGGATTTTCCCACTAAAGAACTTTCCCAAAGAACATTTCCTACTCTGCTCAAAGAAGTAGGAAAGGTCTAAATATTTTGTCATTTTATAAAACAGGCTTAAAGATGATATGAAAAAAGAAAACTAAGTGGTTTAAGCATCCTCCAGAATTTGTCCTAAAATTGCTGCATTCCATTGGATTCTGTGTATCGTCAAAAAAGCTTCTGGTTAAAATGTGCATGGAATTCAGCATTAAATCTTGAATGTAACTATGCTAGTTTGGTAGCATTTTCCTCAAAACATTGAATATAATTTATAAATCATCAAGGGAAATTGTTTTAGGAGAGTTTTGGAAAGTATGTAGTATATTTTATAATTATTGACTATAATGTGAAACATATAGTTCTTGAAATACTAAATTTTGTGTTTATGAGAAATTTATCTCAACATTGTTTATATTATCTATTGAACCTCCAGTTGGTTTATAAAACTTTTTAGAGTTATCAGTCACATATAATCTATGAAAAAGAATTTAAATTCACAGTATTTTTTGTGTTCTCACAGAGAAACATAGGGCGGGCACAGTGCCTCGTGCCCGTAATACCAGTACGGGGGATCACTTGAGCCCAGGAGTTTGAGACCAGCCTGGGCAACATAGAGAGCATGTGCCTCTACAAAAAAAAAAAAAAAAAAAAAAGGAAAAAAGTTTTCAGTGAAACACAAGTTTAAAATAAAAACAGCTGTAAGCTTGCTTTTTTCTTATCTTTTAGACCCCCTAAAATTCTGAGCCATTGGACTGAGTTGTATGAGTTCTTCCTTCATAAAGCTTCTCAAAATTTTTCATTTCTTATCCATTCTTCTGAGCTTTGTTCTTTCATTTCTGTATTATGGGGATGGTTATCTTCTGGTTTGGAGCCCCCTCTCACTGCTCTCCATCCTGCCTAGCCCTGTGATGGAATGAATGCTCCTGCATTTCTCAAAGTCTCTTAACAACTTCCGTGTGGCTAATAGGCTAAGAACAAAAAACCTTTTTTTGAACTTATTTAGATCTCTACAGTTTGGTCAAAGTTTGCCTTTTAACTCCTATTTTTCACTGGTCTTTAACTGAACCCTTCAAACAAACAATGCTGGGCTGCTTCTTCCTTTTCTGCCCATCTACACTCAGTTTGAGACATGCTTTCAATGCATCTCTGCTTATCCAACAGTTACGAGTTGAATTGTGTCCCCCAGAAGGATGCTGAATTCCCAACCTCCAATACCTGTGAATGTGACATTATCTGAATATAAGGTCTTTGCAAATGATAGAGATAAGGTGAGGTCATTAGGGTGGGCCCTAATCCAATGTGACTGCGTCCTTATAAAAAGGGGCAATTTGGACACAAAGGTAGAGATGTAAAGAGAACACCATGTACAAATGAATACAGGGATCAGAATAGGGGTGCAGCTGCTGCCAGGGAACGGCCTGGAAACCACTAGAAACTAGGACAGAAGTGCAGAACAAATCCTTCCTCATTGTCCTGAAAAATAACCAGCCCTACTGATACCTTGATCTCGGAATTCTAACCTCCAGAGCTATGAGGCGATTCAGTACATTTCTGTTGTATGAGTCACCCATTTGGGGGTACTTTGTTATTGCAGCCCAAAGAAACTAATACACCCACTATTTTGTTTTTTATTTTAAAATTTATTTTATATTAGTGTCCTTCTTAAAGAATCTGAAGGCCTTTTCTCTGACTGTATCTTCTCTCTAGAAAAATGCAGACATGATTATAAACACAAAACTCCAAATAATTGCAGCGGTAAAGAAACTATGATCCACTGAAATCATTTCCAGCCTACCATGTTCATCCAAGACATTATCTTCCCTGTGAAGAGGATCTGCCCATTTTACTTAACTTCTGACTGTCTTTTTCCTTTGGAAATGAACTGTATATATTTTGCTTTTAGTACTTCATTCCATATTTCTTGGACTCTGAACTGTCTCAACTTGAAAACTCTAATCTTTCTAAATACTGAACTCCTAGATTATATGATTTTTATCAGATTTTGAAGGATAGGATTGGTTCTTCATACCCACCCTCCTATCATCAGCATTGCAAGGTAATATATTTGAAGTATGAGATCACATGTGTCCAATGCCCAGTACATGCCTGGAAGATACAAAGATACTCCATGCTCCACACTGAGTGCCTGCTATTGCTGTTATCTTTCTTTTTTTTTTTTCCTGTTATCTTTCTTTCTTTTCTTTTTCTTTTTTGAGAAGAAGTCTCGCTCTGTCACCTACACTAGAGTGCAGTGGCACAATCTTGACTCACTACAACCCGCGCCACCCGGGTTCAAGTGATTCTCCAGCCTCAGCCTCCCAATTAGCTGGGATTATGGGTGCCCACCACCACACCCAGCTAATTTTTGTATTGTTAGTAGAGACAGGGTTTTACCATGTTGGCCAGGCTGATCTCGAACTCCTGACTTTGTGATCCGTCTGCCTTGGCTTCCCAAAGTGCTTGTCTAACAGGCATGAGCCGCTGCTCCTGGCCACTGCTATCTTTCCTAAGAATATTAATGTCTGCTAAACTACTTCCCAACAGAAGATATTTCCCCTGCTTGGTCAAGGGGAAATAATAAGAGGTGTTACTTCACTGGTCTTGTATTGTGTCCAGCATCAGGAGAACAGTAGATGTGAAAAGAAGTTTTAAAATGAGAAGACAGAGAAGCAGTGTTCTCCGACAACACCAAGGAAGGATGGTAGACTTTAAAGTTTATAGCTTTAAATCTATTCTCAGCTCACTGCAAATTATTTGGAAATATTGTGCAAGTAATTTATCACACTGAGCTTTTTAAAACTTCACCTAAAAAAGTAAAGAAAATTATTCTTGAATTTTTTTGTTTTTTTGAGACGGAGTTTCTCTCTTGTTACCCAGGCTGGAGTGCAATGGCGCGATCTCGGCTCACCGCAACCTCCGCCCCCTGGGTTCAGGCAATTCTCCTGCCTCAGCCTCCTGAGTAGCTGGGATTACAGGCACGCGCCACCGTGCCCAGCTAATTTTTGTGTGTTTTTTTAGTAGAGACGGGGTTTCACCATGTTGACCAGGATGGTCTCGATTTCTTGACCTCGTGATCCACCCGCCTTGGTCTCCCAAAGTGCTGGGATTACAGTATTCTTGAATTTTTAAAGAAGATACTCTTTAAAGATCCTCTTCTAAGACTGTTGTGTTTATATCTCTGTTCACACCCAGAGAAATTTGCATTCCACTTTCAAAAATTCATAGGCACTTTCAAGTACAACCTGAACATCTCTTCTCTTAGTCTCTGACAAAAAGTTTTGCTCCTAACTTTGTGTTCATGGGAATTAGAAGAAGAGGATTCTGGTTCTAGCGAGAGGGGATTATTTGTTGTCAACTTCGATCAACTATTTTCACTCTAGTGATTAGTTTTCCTTTGTTTGGAAAATGTGAGGGTTGACAAATTTATCTGTTCTTATTCCAGCTTTAACATGCTCTATTAACCTCATTTTATGGATGAAGAAACTGACCCAGTAATTGAGGGTAGAGAGGTTAAAAAATATATATATATGAGCCTAGAAGAAAAACTCAAGTATTGTGACTGTGAATCTACTGCTTTCTATCCTTTCAGCTGCAACACTGAACAAAAGTAGGTTTTGTAGTTTTCTTCAATTTAAGGTAACTTTGAGGACCTAAAAAATTCTGGGTCTATGCAGTACGTCCCTGTACAAGATGAATTCTTACACCATTGCACTATTTTACATTATAGCTTAGTGATTCGGTGCCCAAATTCTGGAACAGACTGTAGGGGTTTGAAAATTAGTTCCACTGGTTAGTATCTGTGAAATTTGGGATGAGTTATTTAATTTCTGTGCCTCAGTTTTCTCATCTACAAATTTTGGATAATAACAGTTCCCACTTCAGAGTGTTGTGGGTACTATGAGAATTAATACAACTAATAAAATTAGCTATTATTTTAAGCTGGCATTCAAGATAAATGAGATAATTATTTTTTTAAAAATCTAACGTGTGCTTTTGGGCTGTTCTGAGAAAGCTCCATTTGTTCTTACTGTTCTTTTTCTTTTTCTTTTTTCTTTTTTTTTGAGACGGAGTTTCGCTCTTGTTACCCAGGCCAGAGTGCAATGGCGCGATCTCAGCTCATTGCAACCTCCGCCTCCTGGGTTCAGGCAATTCTCCTGCCTCAGCTTCCTGAGTAGCTGGAATTACAGGCACACGCCACCATGCCCAGCTAATTTTTAAAATATTTTTAGTAGAGACGAGGTTTCACCTTGTTGACCAGGATGGTCTCGATCTCTTGACCTCGTGATCCACCTGCCTCGGTTCTTACTGTTCTTAAACACATCAGTACAGCTAACTGTGCCGAATCAAATCAGACCAAGTATTCTGTGGATTATACAAGGTAGCAGTGTCATCTTGACCACATCTCATGCATCTTATATTCCGTAAAAATTTTGATTGATCTCTCCTGGTATTTTCAAATTAGTTTCTTTCTATGCAAAATCTACAACTGTTGTAATTTGGTAGGACTTTTGCATGCTTCGGGGTGTCAGATTTGCAAAGAGGGATACAGATCTCTAAGTCTGAAGATCATAGAAGGATTGCCTGTATTTGTAGAGTGGTAATAATTCAGAGAGAGGGAATTTGCTGTAAATGGCAGTTAAAATAGAATTTTGTATAGTATGGTTCAAAAGTATTATAAAGGAAAACGGGAACTCTGGAAACTGGCATAAGATTCCATTTGGCTGTATATGTGAACATACAGTGTATGGCAATGATTAGGGTGACACGAGACGAAGAAAACAATGAAAGAATAGAACTGCTTATAGCTTGCCAAGTAAAAAGTTTGTGAAGGGAAAAGCCGGTAAAAATACTGAATTCCTTAAGTGTTTTCTCTACCCTTATGTATTCTTTTTACTTTTCTTCTTCCGTAGTGTTATTTAGTCAGGTAAATATAAAATAATTGTTTTAAGTTTATGTATAATACATAAACATATAATAGATATTATAATTATATATTGCTATAGTGTATTAATATATTATAAAATACATATTGCTATATATTACCATATTATAAAAGTATATTGCTCTATGATATATATTAACATTACTTACATTTGCATTGATAGATATTTGCAGATATGCATTTTTAAGATCACTGTATTTCTGATAAGTTTTTTAAAAAAATTAAGTTTAAATTTAATTTTCTATTTTTTTAGAGATTGGATTTTGCTGTGTCACCCAGGCTGGAGTGTAGTGGCTGCTCACAGGTGTGATCATAGTGTAATACAGCCTTGAATTCCTGGCCTCAAGCCATCCTCCCACCTCAGCCTCTTGAGTAGCAGGGACTACAGGCACCAATATTGCCCACCTTGATTAGACAATTTTTGCCGAAGTAACTGGCTGGTTTTCTGATCTTACAATTTAATCCTGCCACCCTTCCCAGGTCCCCCAAAGCATATATTTTTACTAATAATTCTTGGTACCTTTTCAAGTTCAAGGCTACCTCCAATTGTGAATCAAGTGAAAATAATCAAGGAATTACCATTGCTGAACTGTTGTGCTGTCAGTGTATGAAACACAAGATGCTGTATTGTCACAGATCTTGCTGTATTCCTTTTCATAGTATCCTTGTGAAGTTTTTAGATGGCATATGTCTCTTGTTGATCACATCGTAGGTGAATTCACAAAATTTTTAGCAAATAAGTGGTATAGCTCTGCATTGAACTTTTGTGGTTCTGTTCTTTCTTCCCTTTTCTACTACACTATATCACAGGCCTATAAATGCTATATGTTTTGGGCTACTATCTACAATCTATAGGGCTCTATTCAGAATAATTACTCAGTTAATACTTGTTGAGTTGAAACAATTTTACTTCCAAGTGTTTTAGATTGTTTTCTTCTTGGGTCTCTGCCATTTAACAATTATTGTTCCTCTGCATTCCGAACTAACATAAAAAACAAGTAGAGAGTTTATTATAGTTTTCTCTTTGCATTGGATTACTATCTGTATTTTCACAGTGAGTAGACTATTCTACTC
Source organism: Callithrix jacchus (assembly GCF_049354715.1). Classification (NCBI taxonomy): domain Eukaryota; kingdom Metazoa; phylum Chordata; class Mammalia; order Primates; family Cebidae; genus Callithrix; species Callithrix jacchus. Next base: position 15,496,710 of record NC_133522.1, read on the forward strand.
TTGTAATAAAACTACAATTTATCAAATTGTAATGTGATAGTAAGGTGACAATTCCTTTCTTTCACACATATTGCCTTTCAGTAAACTTTTTTTTTTTTGGGGGGGGGAGGAAGGCAGGAAGGGAGGGAAGAAGGATGGTAGGGAGGAAGGAAGGAAGGGAGGAAGCGGGGAGGGAGGGGGGCAGGGAAGGGAAGAAAGGAAATCAAGCAATGAGAGAGACATTGCGGACCTGGATCTAGAGGTTTACAAGTTGATTTCTTTTTTTTTGAGAGAAGGAAAGAAAGAAGAAAAAAAAAAGTAACGGAGAGGAAGAAAGAGGAAGAAAAAGAGGGAGAGTAAATGGAAATATTGTTTTATTTTGAAAAAAATTGGGTATTAATAATGGCCAATCAATGTTTCATTTAAACTTATGGGTAGGTGTGATGTGGTATTGACAAGAATGTATATTTTGTGTATTTGAAGTGGAGAGCTCTATAAATATTTATTAAGTTTACTTGTTCCGGATCTGAGTTCGAGTCCTTGATATCCTTATTAATTTTCTGTCTCATTGAATCTAAGTCTCGTATCTGGGTGTTAGGATCGTTAGTTCTTGTTGTTGCATTGACCCTTTTACCACTGTATCTTTGTTGCTTTAAAATCTATTTTATCCGATACGAGAATTGCAACTCCTTCTTTTTATTTATTTATTATTTATTTTTGCTCTCTATTTGGTTGGTAAATCTTTCTCCATCCCTTTTGTTTTGAGTCTTTGTGTATCCTTGCATGTGAAATAGGTCTGGATGTAACATGCCATTGGGTTTTGGCTGTGTCTTTTGATTGGGGGATTTAGTCGATTTATATTTAGGGTTACTGCCATTTGATGTTGACTGGCTGTTTTATCCATTCGTTGGTATAAATTCTTCTTTATGTTGGTGCTCTTTACTTTTTGGTGTATTTTTAGAAAGGCTAATACTGGTTGTTTCTTTCTGTGTGTAATGCTTCTTTCAGAAGCTCTTGTAAAGCAGGCCTGGTGGTAATAAAATCTCTGAGTTCTTGCTTGTTCATAAAAGATTTTATTTTTCCTTCAGTTGTGAAGCTTAGTTTGGCTGGATATGAAATTCTGGGCTGAAGGTTCTGTTCTTTGAGAATGTTGAATATTGGCCCCCACTCTCTTCTGGCTTGTAGAGTTTCTGCTGAGAGATCTGCTGTAAGTCTGATAGGCTTCCCTTTGTGGGTAACATGACCTTTCTCTCTGGCTGCCCTTATTATTTTCTCCTTCGTTTCAACCCTGGTGAATCTAACGATTATGTGCCTTGGGGTTGCTCTTCTTGAGGAATATCTTTGTGGTGTTCTCTGTATTACCTGGGGTTGAATGTTGACCTGCTTTGCTAGTTTAGGAAAATTTTCCTGAATAAAATCCTGAAGGGTATTTTCCAGCTTGGATTCATTCTCTCCGTCGCATTCAGGTACACCTATCAAACGTAAATTTGGTCTTTTCACATAGTCCCACATTTCTTGGAGACTTTGCTCATTCCTTTTTATCCTTTTTTCTCTAATCTTTTCTTCACGTTTTATTTCATTAAGTTGGACTTTGACCTCTGCTATCCCTTCTTCTGCTTGAACAATTCGAGTGTTTAAACCTGTGCATACTTCTCGGAGTTCCTGTATTGTATTCTTCAGTTCCATTAATTCACTCATACTCCTTTCTAAGTTGTCTGTTCTCAATAGGAGTTCATCAAACCTTTTTTCAAAGTTCCTAGTTTCTTTACATTGGGCTACAACATGTTCTTTTAACTCACCGAAGTTTCTTATTATCCATTCCTTGAAGAGTGATTCTGTCATCAGGAGGCGCTCATTCTCCATCAAGTCTTGTTCCATTGTTGATGTGGAACTGTGATCATCTTTAGAGGGAGAGGCGTTCTGACTTTGAGTATTCTCAGCTTTTTTACGCTGGTTTCTTCCCGTCATTGTAAGTTTATCCTCCTGTCTCTTTGAATTTACCAACTTTCAGATTAGGTCTCTTGAGTGGGCGTCCAGGTTGTTAGTTCCCAGGGCCAGAGCAGCGGCGTTAAAACTGATGGTGCTTTTCTGCCCAGGATTCTCCTGTCTGGCTTCCTTCTTGTGTCCGTAGTAGGCGACTCTGCCTTCCCAGGGCTCCAAACCTCAGTCAGAAGGGGAACCCGTCCCGTTTACTCTGTGCAGAGCGCTGCCGCGCCGAGGTGCCGTCACTGCCGCTGCACCAGGCTCTGGTGTTGTGCTGGGGGCCCGTGTGGGTCCTCCAAATGTGTTTACTTTGCTCCGAGAGCTGCTGCGCGAGGTGCGGGTGGAACCGCTGCGCCGGCCACGAGAGTCACGCTGGCCACCCGTGTGTTTCCTCCACTGGGGGATCTTCTGCTCTGTGAGCAGCCAGACTTTGTCTGAAAGTGTGGCGTCCTCTAGTTCTCCGCGCCTTCCCTGAGAGCTGCAATCTCGGGATGTTAGCAATCGGCCATCTTGGATTGTTCTCCTAAACTTTTTAAAAATTTGGTTAACAAGTCAATCAAGAAATTCCGATACTTTGCTTTTCTGCCCCCCACCCTGTGATGCATATTTGCTGTAGTTTAGGATGTAATGCATTCTTTGTTTTAAAACAGTTTACATCATAGGACAATTTGACTATGCGTTTTGGTACTAGTTATTATGATTCATTTTTCTGGTTGCGATATTTGCTCTTTCAGTGTGTTCCACTTGACTTATTAGAAAGAAAAGGTGGGCCAGTGTGATGCTCATGCCTACAATCCCAGCACTTTGGGAAACTAAGGCAGGAGGATGGCTTGAGTTCAGGAGTTCAGAACCTACCTGTCAACATAGTAAGACCTCTACTAAAAATAAACTCTACTAAAAGTAAACAAAATTAGCTGGGTGTGGTGGTGCATGCCTGTGGTCCCAGCTACTAAGGAGGCTGAGGTGGGAGGATCACTTGAGCCTGGGGGGTTGAGGCTGCAGTAAGCCAAGATCACACCACTGCAGTCCAACCTGGGTGATTCAGTGAAACCTGATCTCAAGAAAAAAAAAAAAAAAAAAGTTGACAAAGCATCCTGATTTACATGGGGCTGATTTAGGTAAGCTTTAATTGTTAAAACTGTGATGATCCTGGCTAAACTGGGATAAATTGGTCAACCTAGGAGAAGATTCCTGTATTTAAAAGAATTAGTTAATTGTAGCTTACTAAGTCCATCAATAAACTTGAAATACATGGATTTTTTAAATGTGTAGTTTTATTTGAAAGTTGTGTTCAGAGAAAGAGATATTCCTGTTTTCAAACTCAGGGTAAGGCATTTCTCAGAACTTGGTCCTAAAATTATGAGATTTGACTAATTCTCTAACACATCAAACTTTGGAATTATTTGTGTTTCCAAATTATGTTTAAACCATTGAAATGTTAGCCTAGTGGATGAATAAGAATTAAAACTTGAATATTTCTCAGACTAGTATTTAAAGTTATTTTGAGAATTAACGAATGTTTAAATGTTTTAGTTCAAAGTCCTTTAAGGAATATAATCCAAAATAAAAATTGAGATTTGACTAGGCATCAGTATTTCAAGAGTAGGTTTTGATCAGAATGAACCAAATTGAAAGCACAGATGAGCATATTTTAAAAGGCAGTATTAATAAGAAATGTGACATTGAAGAAAATCAGATATTCAACAATATGTTCATTCCTAAATTGGATTCCGTATATTAAAAGATTATAGATAATTTTAAAATAGTCTTTTAGAAGGATAATTGTGTAATTGAAGTACAAAGAACTATAAGTTACTGATGAAAAAGTTTGAATTTAGCATAGTCAACAAAGTGTTAAAGTATTTTTAGAATTATTGGAATTTTTAAAGGAAACCTTTGAAATAATTTATTTTTGAAGATATGGACAACTCTTAAAATTTTCAAACACATTGGTACCCCAATTCCATAACTAAGGTTATTATATTAAGGGAATCATTTAGTCCATGGATAAAGGTGCGTACACAATGATATGAAATTTTAGATATTGATAATTCTAAAAATTTGGAAATAAGCTGGTGAAGAAGTTCAGCTAGTTGTAACACATCAAGAATATATTATTTATACATTTTAAAATGTTCTGATACATTAGAAAGGGGAAAAATGTAAAAATCAATATAACAATATTGGAAGGAAGGAAAATATTAAAATAAAAGCTTTGGTTTTCTATGAATGTACATGTCATTATATTTAAGTATTACTTTTTTTTATTCTGTACTTTCTTCATTTCCGTTGTGCATTTTCATTTGTGTTGATTTTTGTTTATATATATATAAACATGGGTCCATAGGCCCATGCCACCACGCCCGGCTAATTTTTTTATTTTTGAGACGGAGTTTCGCTCTTGTTACCCAGGCTGGAGTGCAATGGCGCGATCTCGGCTCACCACAACCTCCGCCTCCTGGGTTCAGGCAATTTTCCTGCCTCAGCCTCCTGAGTAGCTGGGATTACAGGCACGCGCTACCATGCCCAGTTAATTTTTTTTGTATTTTTAGTAGAGACGGGGTTTCACCATGTTGACCAGGATGGTCTCAATCTGTTGACCTCGTGATCCACCCGCCTTGGCCTCCCAAAGTGCTGGGATTACAGGCGTGAGCCACCGCACCCAGCCAATTTTTGTTTATTTATTAAAAAATGCATATCTTTTTTCCTGTTGGTTTTGAGGTGCTTGTTTACAGCTTCAGTTAATTTTTCAGTTGAGTGAAGTTAGGATATCAGTTCAAATTATTATGTTAAGTTATACTTTCTACCTCTAAAATAAAACTTGGAATTTTCTTTCCATTTCTTGACTCAGTAGTTTTATAATGGAAAATATATGAACAACGTGTTACTTTCTGTTTTCTTTGAGGAGCATATTATTGCAAGTGTAAGTTAACCATGTATATTTTTTCTTTTAAAGACATGGTCACACTTAATACAGTCATATTTCTGTTAATAGTCAAATAGGAAAGCAACCTAGAATAGTTATTATGCACATAAACTCTGGAACCAGATTACCTGAGACCCTGACTCAGATCTGTCACCTACTGTATGATCTCAGGTGAATCACTTAACTTTGCTGTGCCTCAATTTTTTATCTATAATGTGGAGCTAATAATAACAGTGCAGTTATTTTTGTGAGAATTAGATCAGCCAACTTATTTAAAGCAGTTAGAAAAGTGCCCAATGCATAGTAAGCCTTGTGAAACGTTTTGCTAGTATTGACCTTAATAATAGTAGCGGTAGTTGATATATTAAAAAATAGTACAATTTGAGAACACTCCGTAATATAAGAAGTGTATACCCCAGTAAGTTCAACCTCTATTTCAGTGGTTCCCACACTTTACCGTACGTTAGACACCACCTTGCATGCTTGTAAAGACCAGTTGCTAGTCTTTGTACCCAGAGACTATGATTGAGCAATTAGTTATCTGTATTTTAAACCTCACCCTAGGTTTTTCCAAAGCGTATATTTTATGCATATATGTAGTAAACAAAATACTTATTTCAAAAGAAAAATCCTCTTATTTTTTCAAAAGACTGTATTATGTTTTATCCTAAGATTCATGACAAAGTAAATTTATATAAAAAACCCTCAAGAGCCTTATGCTGCATCTCTCTCTATTTCAGTTGTAGTTTCTGTGCTAGCAGAAAGCTAGAGCAAAACCCATTATATTGAGATATTTCAGTTATTACAGGCTGAGTAGGAAGAAAGTATATTTTGATAATGTAATTGAGTTTAATTTACTATTATTGAAGGATTTCACACATGCTTAAAAATAATCAAATGTGAAGTGAAAAATAATTTAAGGTTTAAATAAATAATTTTCCCTGGGCAGCATAGACCAGGAATTAGCTTGTAATGGCATGGAAGATAAGTAAGATAATTAGGTCTATTTGCCTCCTAAAGAGAGGAGGCAATTGATACCTGTTAATCGGTTTAAATCCATATCCAGTCTTTTAACTCTAGGGCTCACACAGGGCATGACTGAGCAGCTATGCGCCTCCGGGTTTGTGGTCTCTATTCATGTAATCTCACTCAGGCTTTTCACATTTCCAGGAAAGCTTATTTTTGTCAAAGGCATTTGCTCCCATTCATTCTAACTGTGTTGCATGCAGTTCTGCATATACAACTTTCAAATTTGCTTACTGGTTGTTTATGGGCCCCCATGTTAAAAAGTTGGCTAAGATGGATATAAGTGCATACGCATTGTTTAAGTGCATACAGTGTCACTTGTCATTTGTATTAACTTTATGTCTTTAATAGCTAGAAGAAGAGAGAGAGAGAGAGAGAGAGAGAGAGAGAGAGAGAGAGAGAGAGTTACTGCTTACTGTTTCTGTTTTGTTTTGTTTTGAGCATTTTTTTGTGTTCTTGTAGCACCAGCATCTAGCATAGATGTGGTGCAGCATGGACATTTGGTACATGGATTTTGAGTGAATAAATGATTGCAAGAGCTAACAAAGGTTCAATTTTATTTTCTCCGTATTTTCCCAAAAGATGTTTGTTGGTTTTTAGAACCTCTAAAATAAAATATTTTATTATGAAAATAACACCAGAACTTCATGGATTATTTAGAAAAGACACACATTTATAGACAAGGAAACAAAAACTATACATTTTTCAACAGCCTCTAAGAAATAACGTTAAGATTCTTTTCAGACCTTTCTTCTACGTCTCTTTCTTTTTCTGTCTCTGTCACTTTTTCTCAGTCTGTCTTTTCAGCTAGAATTGTACAACTTATACCTCTGCTAATTCTTGTATTTATACCATGTATAATACTGTATTCAGGTTTCAGGTTTCAGGTTTCCATGTCCTTAGAATTAATTTTAAGAAGTGCTTCCAGCCAGGAATGGGCCAAAAGCCTTGTATTGACAAAGGCTTGGAGGAAGGCTGTCTTCAGGGCTCCCTTGCCTTGTGGATTTCTGCTTCCTAGAAGCAGAATTGAGGCTATTTGTTATTTTCTCTTCAGCTCAGAGGTACACTTGACTGCCTCCGAGAATGATGCTTGTCTATACCGCTAGGTATAAATACCTATGGGATCACTTTAACATTTTCTTCTGCCATTATTATTGATTATTCATTCAAAAAGTGTTTACTGAATACTGGCTGAATGCTAGGTGCTGTTCCAGGTAATGGAGATGTAGAAATATCTCAGTTATGGTTAATTATTTATTAATTAAACACAAATATTTCAAGGAGAGTGGTTTTTATGGCTTTTTTCCTTCAAAATTAGGAAATAAACCGCTCTCAAGATAGTTATGAAAATAACAGATTTCCCTCTCAAAGTTACATTAAAATACAAAATAATAAATGTATATAGACATATTATCAATAATAAAATGCTCTTAGAATTAAGAAAATTCGGGGGATTCTAATTTTTTTGCATTAAAAGTTGTGTATGTTAATATTTTATTTATGGCATTTTTTCTATTAGGTAAGTTGCACATTTGTTTTGGAATGATGAATTATTTACTTACTCCTTTAGAAAATGAAGCGTCCTAATTATGCATTTAAATATTTACTAGAGTATGTACTAGAGGACACCATTTACGTATTTACGATTTCTTAAAACTTAGATTTTAAGTTAACATTTGGAATACCTTTCAAATTTCAATGTCTTGTATGCTAAATGATTAGAAACTGTCTCTCAGTATCTTATTAGGGTGCCCTTGGAATCTGCAAGAGCTAAAGCCGAGATGTAATGAGAGAGACACGAAGAAGGTATCAGGAGAGAGAGAATACAATTAGTTTGCTAATGTGTAAAAGATTTTCTTCGGAAATTCTTCCTCATGTCAAAAGTACTGACTGAGTTTTTTAAATGAGTGAAGTTGACAGCATTCCTTTAGGGATTTCTCAGTAATCCTTTAAAAGGTTATTTTAAGTATTTTGTTTTCTAAAAGTGTAATTGTTTTTAGACAGTTATCCTTAAAATTGCAATCCCATATGCTATCCTGCAGACATTAGTAACTCACCTAAAATCAAGGGTTACTGAAGTATAACACAAGTATGATTGCCTAATTCAAAAACTGAAAGCTTTATTTTTAGTACTTTAATTGATTTTAGGTTATTGACTTTTGATGAATTAGATCTAATATACAGATTCTATGAAAATGTGATGTAACTCTTTAGACAAAGAACTCATAAATATTACTTTAATTATGATTTTAAAAACCCTCCTATGGTTAAGGAATTGTATTATATTCATACTTGTTTTCACATACTTTAAATTGACATTGTAAAAACATGTTTTTACAATGAGATCACATGCATACGAAAAGGGGAACAACAGACACTGGGGTTAACTGGATGGTGGAGGTTGGGAGGAGAGAGAGGATCAGAAAAAAATGCCTATCAGGTACTATGCTTACTACCTTGGTGATGAAATAATCTGTCTACCAAACCCCCATGACATGCAGTTTACCTATATTACAAATCTGCAAATGTACCTCTGAACCGGAAAGTAAAAAACACGAAAGTAAGATTAACTTCAGAAAAAACATTCGCTCCTTAGAAATTTAAATTGAGAACAAAGTAGTTTTGGTAAGCAAGGTTGATTTTATACAGTTATAAGAGTGTTTTCAAGTTGCCACTTCAATAGATTAATCTGCTCATGTTCTGTGTATTGAGGTTATAGTTGGCTCAAATATACAGCCATCTGCTTTTCCCATATTATAAAGAAAGAAATGAAGTGCAGATTTACATTGATTGCAGTACCATATAATTCGTTCTAATATAAAGAAAACTCAAGATTATGATTAACTGTATTTCCATAATAATGAAAAAACATAGGACCACCCGTATACTCTTTTTCATGATTGGAAATATTGCCCAAACTTCTCTGTCGGTGAAAATTTAAAAGGTCTGATTTGTCCTAACGCTGAAATAAGCTACTATATTTTATCATGTTATATCTGTTGTATTGTATTCTGTTTTTAGACCTAAAGGTTTTGGTCCATTAGAACGGTTATTAAGGATGCACAATTACAGTCTACACTCCCGCTACCTGTAGTATTTTTGAATTTTTAAAGAAATGGGAATGAGAAACAATATGACTGTATACTCAGTGATATTTTAAAAGCATTAGTGTGCCCTTAAAATTTGGAAAGCAATACGTTTACTCAGTGGATGTATTTGGAATATATTCCACAAGGAGCAGAGATACTTTATTATAGGTGGCTTTAGTTAGTCAGTCTCTGATGCTTCTCAGTAAAACAGTAAGTCGGCTATGCTAAATGCTCTAGTTTTTTTTTTTTTCTCTGTTTTGAAAGATGCTTTGCTGGAGTTGTGCCAAAACTTGCCAAGACCTGTGTAAGTGGAAAATTATTTTGAGTTGAATGCTCAAATAAAACTAGAGATTTAGCTTTATTTTCAGTGTTTCTTAAAAATCTAGGGAAAATAATTCATTTCTCTACAAATTACCAAGAGTCCTAATATAATTCCAGAAGTGAGTTAGGAGGAGAATTAAAATCAAATAATGGTACTTATGACAACTTCCAAAATAACTGATTAATGGTTCCAACTCATGGATCAATGTAATATTATTTTGCGCATTAGCACTTACGTTGACTTATAAAGTGTAGGTATTATTATAGCATCATTTTACAGGTGGAGAAACTAATATTCAGAGAGCTTAAGCAATTTATTCAAGTTCAAACAACTAACGAGTACCAGAGCCTAGATTTGAACCCAGATCATCTGAATGTAGTCTCTAGTATTAATTACTTCCCCCATAGATGTGACAGTAGTTTGTGTCCCTCCACCCTCATCTATTCCTTCCTTTGATGTCAGTTTCTTCTATTATTGTACGACTATTATTTTTCAATATTATTCCTGTTAATATTTCTGCCTCCCTTGATAGACTTCTGGCTGTTAAGATCAGGGATTATATTTCATATTTCTTTATGCTGCTTAGCACAATTCATACTACAATATGGGAATGATATACAGTAAACAACTGATGGATAGATTGGTGGATTGGAGATTGAGAGAATTTGAATTGTGACACATGAAAATATATTTGTTTAGTATTTTACAGAAAGTAAAATTATTTGGTTTGCATGTTATTTGGGCATTTTATTAAGGGGCGTATAGGAAGAATGCACTTGGCTAGCCAGCTTCAACCCTCCAATTCCCTTACAGCTCAGGATGAAATCCTGCCTGAATTGATTCAATGCCAATTCCTGCAGTTATTGCCCTTCTGGCTTCTATGGTATTTGGGTTCCATGATAGAAAAGCCTCTTCTACTTAGGGGTCTGTGTATTATTAACGATGGGAGAGGGGAGGCAAAATTGTTTCTAAAATTTAACTTATGCTTCTGCCAGTCTCTTCTATATCTCTGGAGACATAGCCATACAATATTAGATTCTTTAGGAATATTACAGAAAAGCCAGGCATTCACTCCTAGAATTTCATTTTGCTCTATTTTGGTAATCATTTTAGATGATAAATTCTACCAGTGGCACTCAGTTAATTATTAGGGTTATTCTAAACTTTGGCTGGAGAAGTTTTTCTCTAAATAGTCTTTTCTTAGGTAGAAGTTTACAATCAAGAGACATTAACACAAAACAAAGTAGCTGAGGAAGATGGCATGATATAGTAATCAAGTAGTTATAAAATATTCTGTTTTCCTCGTATTTATGTGCTATATATAATTTCAGGTGAAGGTACTTAGATTTTTTTGTAGAGTGTGGACTGTTTTTATACTTCTTATTTCAATAGTAAGCATGAGTATTTGAAAATGTGTATAACTGAATAGAGGATATTTGAATCTACTCTGCACAGTGAGTAATTAATGGGCGCTGCCTTCTTATTTTTAACAAATATCTCCTTGTAGGATGAAATTCTGACAGGAAAATTACAGGATTGGTGCCCATGATAGGATTCATGTTAATAATTGGAGGCAATTCTACTCCTGAAAATGTAAATTGAGCTTCAATACAAGTGCTAAGCAGCAAGGCTCTTTTAAGAATATAGGTGTGTATACACACACACACACACACACACACACAGGCTTATATATATTATATATGTAATTGCTTAGAGGCAATTGTATACATGTCTGTCTCCACCTTGGACAGATGTCACCAAATTGTCTATTAATATTCATGGTGTATCTGTCAGCTACTCACTGGAATTGTTCCTTTTGTGCTTTTAGCAGTTTTATAAGAATTTTTGTGCTGCAATGTTCATTAATATGATATTTGATGCATACAGATATTTTAATCATTTTAAGTTTTCTAATTTTATACAGTAGAGTATGAGAAAAGTTGGATCAGAACAAAACTACTAATAAAATACGTTTTTCTCAATCTATTAAGAAACAGACCTGAAACACAAATAAACAAAACCATGAGACAAATAGTACTGTCATCCTAGAAAAAAGAATAAAATCATATACATGCATAAATAATAAAATTATATGCATATAATCTATGTGCTTACCTCCACAGAATAGTAACAAGGGCAGTGTCTTAAATGGTTACTTTCTGTGTTTCTGTAAAAGTCACATCTCAGAAGGGGAAGCAGTTTACATCCAACTAGGAGTTTGGTTTCCTCATCACAAATCTCACGTGACTTTGATATATTTCCTTGAAATACTTAGCACTTACGTGTATATCTTTTTCCAGCTGCGGTTGTATAAATATTTAGATATTTCAGTCACTCATGTTTATATTTTATCTTCCAACTGGGCAGTTGTTGAAGGAATCCTGCCCTGCCCTTTCCCTGATGCTGGTCTTGCTATCGAGTGCTGGGTTGCTATCGAGTGAAGTAACTGAAATCTTTTACAGATAGATATTCTGTGCATAGGAAAGGCACAACAGATGTCGTCAGGTTTGACTGTTTCTTGATGTTTTTCTCATCTGTATTTTCAAAGTAAGCAATGAAAGTGAACACCTCCGGTGTTGGAAGCAAGCATGGACAAAGCATGTTTCTCTCTGGATTTTAACTAATTAACCATAGCAGTATTTATGGAGTAGTTGGAAAGAGCAAGGGCTTTGAATCTGACTAGGACTGAATTCCAGCACTGCCACTTCTCAGCTGAGTGACAGCTGAGTCTCGGTTCCCCCATATGGACCCGGATGTAACAACACCCACTTCATAAAGATGTTGTTGTGATAAAAAAGATGATGGTGGATAATGAATAGTAGTTTTCTTTTCCATTCCTTTACTTCCTGCTTAGACTTGATAACAAATAATAATTTATTATGCTTTTTTAATAAAGATGATTACCATTCATGGTTTTTATTATTGAGGTTAACCAATCACTCATAGATATCACTCAGAAATTGAAAGATATTTTTCCTGAAGGTTATACGATATGAGAAATGTGGGATTTCTATATTTTGTTATAATCTCCAAAGGTACTGGCTTAATAGTCAAATAACAGGTTTTTTTGCTGACCCTATTCATTCTTCTCAAATTATTATATGCTTGATAGTATATATTTTCTCTTCAAACCTGTTTCTTGGAAGCAAAGTTCCATGAGATACTTTGCAAAAAAATAAAAATTAAAAAAGAGTTGATTGGCCAAATAAGTTGGGAAATGCTGCATAGTATACCCCGCTTCTTGTACATCATCATATGCATTAGCAGATCAAACACCCTGAGACTGCAACTCTTCCTTGAAGTAATACCTAGTAACAACCTGAAGAAAGAGTATTCCATAGAGCCTTTTGGGAAATTTAGGCTTTAATAACATGGAAAACATTTTTATTGCTGAGACTTTTATTGAATTGTTCTGTACAAACATCAGGGTAAAAACTTGGTCCTGAGTTCTCCATTCCCAAAGCCGTATTGGTTGTGGTTTCACTGTAGTGGACTGCAAATTAGGGCCAAAAATCCTCAGCAACACTGCACTTTAATGGAGCCTGAGTGACATCCAGATTCTGTAATTGGTTATTACTTTCTCTGAATCCTCTAGAATTAGAAAAAAAAAATAGAGATGGGGTCTCACTGTGTTGGCCAGGCTAAAGTGCAGTGGCTATTCACAGGTGTGATCATAGCACACTGCAGCCTTGAACTCAGGGGCTCGAGGGATCCTTCCACCTCAGCCTCCCGAGTAGCTGGGACTACAGACATGTGCCTCTGGGCCTGGCTTGCCCAGACGGCTTTGATCTTTCCTATGGATTTCATCAGTGACTCTGTTCTAATTGACATGCTAGCTGAGATTTCTTCTTTGAGATTAAACTTAGGGATATACAATTGACAGCTTATCATCATTTGGGTATTCTAGAAATATCCCAATTTCTTCATGTCTCATACTAAATAAAATTATCTCCTCTGCCCTTTTTCCTCTTACTAAATTGCACTCTCCTATTCCCTACCTTCAGTGAAACTGTTCTTCACCTATTACAGAGACCGGAATCTTGGCATCTCCCTACCCTCTGCTTCTCCTCCATCCTGTGCATTTACATTTCCTTTTACTCCATATTGTCAGTGGCTAGATTTTGTTGGTTTTATGAATTAATATCTTGAGATTCTTCCTTCTGTTTTCCCTTCTGTCTGTTAGTGTCTAAGTTCTGGCTCTCAGATTTCTTTCTTTCTTTACTTTTGATACATTTGATTTTTTTTTTCCTCCGTCCCTGGGCTGGAGTGCAGTGGTGTGATCTCAGCTCACTACAGCCTCAACTTCCCAGGCTTAAGTGATCATTGCACGTGAGCTCCTGAGTTGCTGGAATCACAGGCATGTATCACCATGCCTGGCTAATTTTTTAAATTTTTTATAGAGACAGGGTTTTCCTGTGTTGCCTTGAACTCCTGAGCTCAATTATCCTCCTGCCTTGACCTCCCAAAGTGCTAGGATTACAGGCATGAATCACCATGCTTGACCCTGCTTCTCTTACTGCTTGAAATGGGTCCCCACTAATTCCTTTTAGCTCATCCTGTTAAGTCTGGTTTCATGCTGCCAATAGTGTGCTCTTTAAAACCAATCTTGATGATACTCATTCCTTGCTTAAAAGTTTTTAATGGTTTCTGGCTGCCTTCTACTGGGTTCCAAAATTCCGGTCAGTGTACAAAGCCCATGACATTATTTCCTTTAGCTATTTCTTCAGAAATATACTTCGCCATCTCTGAAGTGCACCATCTACTGAGGCCATTCTAAGAAACCTGGAGGTCCCACAAGTGTACCACATACTCCCGTAGCTGTGCTTCTGGGTGAAATCGTCTCCTGTCTTTTCTTTCTTACTCATTCTTCAAGGCTTATCTCAAATATCGTGTCTTTGAGTTTCTTCTCTGACTTGCTCGGGCAATCTTAGGTGCCCCTTCTTTGTATTCTCATAACAGCTTATATATCCCAATTTTCTATCTGACATGGACTTTCAGAGTTTAAAATAAAAATTGCTTTAATCAAATAAGTATCTCCTCAGCAGTCAATCCTCTTTAGCATCCAACTTTCAGAATTCCAGCCAAGGTGAAGGCCAAGAACATATTATAATACTTAATCCTCTGAAATTTGTTTATTTATTTATTTATTATTATTTAAATTGTACTTTAGGTTCTGGAGTACATGTGCAGATTATGCAGGGTTGTTGCATAGGCCCATACCTGGCAAGGGGATTTGCTGCCTTCATCCACCCATCATCTATATCTGGTATTTCTCCCCATGTTATCCCTCCCCACTCTTCCCACCCCGCACTGTCCCTTTTCTAGCCCCCCACAACTGACTGCAGTATGTGATGCTCCCCTCCCTGTGTCCATGTGTTCTCATTGTTCACCACTCACCTATGAGTGAGAACATGTGGTATTTGCTTTTCTGTTCTTGTGTCACTTTGCTGAGAATGATGGTTTCCAGATTCATCCATGTCCCTACAAAGGATACAAACTCATCATTTTTTATGGCTGCAGAGTATTCCATGGTGTATATGTGCCACATTTTCCTTGTCCAGTCTATCATTGATGGGCATTTGGGTTGGTTCCAGGTCTTTGCTATTGTAAACAATGCCACATTGAAGATGTGCATGTGGCTTTACAATAGAACAATTTATAATCATTTGTATATATACCCAATAATGGGATGGCTGGGTCAAATGGTATATCTATTTCTAGGTCCTTGAGGAATCACCACACTGTCTTCCACAGTGGTTGAACTTATTTACACTCCCACTAGCAGTGTAAAAGTGTTCCTATTTCTCCGCATCCTCTTCAGCATCTGTTGTCTCCAGATTTTTTAATGATTGCCATTCTAACTGGCATGAGAGGGTATCTCAATGTGGTTTTGATTTGCCTTTCTCTAATAACCAGTGATGATGAGCATTTTTTCATATGTTTGTTGGTTGCATAAATATCTTCCTTTAAAAAGTGTCTGTTCATATCCTTTACCGACTTTTTGATGGGGTTGTTTTTTCCTTGTAAATCTGCTTTAGTTCTTTGTAGATTCTGGATATTAGCCCTTTGTCAGATGGATAGCTTGTGAAACTTTTTTCCCATTCTGTTGGTTGCCAGTTCACTCTAATGATTGTTTCTTTTGCTGTGCAGAAGCACTTAAGTTTAATTAGATCTCATTTGTCTATTTTGGCTTTTCTTGCCAAAGCTTTTGGTGTTTTAGTCATGAAGTCTTTGCCTATGCCTATGTCCTGAATGGTGTTGCCTAGGTTTTCTTCTAGGGTTTTTATGGTGTTAGGTTATATGTTTAAATCTTTAATCCATCTGGAGTTAATTTTTGTATAAGGTGTAAGGAAGGGGTCCAGTTTCAGCTTTCTGCACCTGGCTAGCCAGTTTTCCCAACACCATTTATTGAATAGGGAATCCTTTCCTCATTGCTTGTTTTTGTCAAGTTTGTCAAAGATCAGATGGTTGTAAATGTGTGGTGTTACTTCCAAGGCCTCTGTTCTGTTCCATTGGTCTATGTCTGTGTTTCAATACCAGTACCATGGGGTTTTGATTACTGTATCCTTGTAATATAGTTTGAAGTCAGGTAACGTTATGCTTCTAGCTTTGTTCTTTTTGCTTAGGATTTTCTTGGCTATGCAGGCTTTTTTTTTTTTTTTTTTTTTGGTTCCATATGAAGTTTAAGGTGGTTTTTTCTAGTTCTGTGAAGAAGGTAAATGGTAGCTTGATGCGGATAGCATTGAATCTGTAAATTACTTTGGGTAGTATGGCCATTTTCACAATGTTGATTCTTGCTAACCATGAGCATGGAATGTTTTTGCATCTGTGTCCTCTCTTATTTCCTTGATTAGTAGTTTGTAGTTCTCCTTGAAAAGGTTCTTCCCATCCTTTGTTAATTGTATTCCTAGGTATTCTATTCTCATTGTAGCAATTGTGAATAGGAGTTCACTCATGATTTGGCTCTCTGTTTGTTATTGGTATATAGGAATGCTCATGATTTTTGCACATTGATTTTGTATCCTGAGCATTTGCTGAAGTTGCTTGTCATCTTAAGGAGATTTTGGGCTGAGATGATGGGGTCTTCTAAATATACAATCATGTAGTCTGCAAATAGGGGCAATTTGACTTCCTCTTTTCCTAATGGAATGTGTTTTATTTCTTTTTCTTGCCTGATTGCTCTGGCTAGAACTTCCAATACTATGTTGAATAGGAATGGTGAGAGAGGGCACCCTTGTATGCTGCCAGTTTTCAAAGGGAATGATACCCATTTTTGCCCATTCAGTATGATATTGGCTGTTGGTTTGTCATAGATAGCTTTTATTATTTTGAGATACGTTTGGTGGATACCTAGTTTATTGAGAGTTTTTAGCATAAAGGGCTGTGTGCATGATTTTTGTACCCAATCTCATTCTGCTTAGTTAGGTCTTTCTTGTCAGCATTCATTGATTTTTGCCACTTTTTCTACACGTTTAATGAGTACTGTAAATGTGCACAGCACTCTGCCAGCCATAAGGGAACACCATGAGCAAAACCAGACCACAGACCTTACAGAAGGGTGGGAAAAATAGACAAACAGCATCAGACAAATAGATTTATATATTGTAATTCTGATCATCCTTACCAAGGGTAGCTATATAGTGCTCTTTAGGTTTGTAAAACCAACATTTAACTTTGTTGTAAAGATTAGGGAGAGCAGAGATTTGATATAAGAGTAGGTGTGTTCTATCATAAGATTATGTCAAGTCCAGGCCCTGTGGCAGGCATAAGCCATGTAGCAGGAGGATATGCAAGGTATTTGTGGAGCTAACGGAAGTCAGGCTGAAGAGAGCAGAGAAAGGCATGGAATAGTAAGTGTCTAGAGAGCCGGATCAGGGAATGAATCCAGCTAGCTTTTGTAGGTCTTGTTAAGGATGGATGTTAAGAGCATTAAGTTTATTTTAAGGGCCAATGAAATAGAGGACAACTCACATTATATTTGCATTTCAGAGCCTTCATCTGGCTATACTGAAGTGAAACTGTTTCAGAGGCTTTCCTTGTAGAAAGGGATATGAGTTGGACTTGTGATGATAGCTGGCTATAGAGATGAGGCTAAGCAGAATAATTTAAGAACTTGGGAGGAATTTGGGAAGAACTAGGGGAATGAAAGGGAAGACTGGTTTCTACTTTTCCTTATTCATTGAACTTGAAACACTAGATGAGGGCAAGTCTTGGGACTCTATCAGTAAGGCCTTTGGCTGTTGAATTTGATAAATATTTGATAAATTTACATATTTACTCTATATAATTAGCAATAAAATAGGAATGTTATAAACTGTGAAACATCATTCCTGCTTTTGAGATTATAATCACATTGGAAAAAAATAAGGTACAGACACAGAAAATATTTAAATGACATAGACACACGGAGCTTCATTTATTACATAATATGTAAGGTCTAGAATAAAGACCCTCACTTGATATCCATTTCCATTTAGTAGTATATTTAATTATTTAAACTCAGGTACTTAGCATTTCATCTTTGAGGTCTATTAAAATATAAATTATTATCAATAAATTAATTTATTAATAAAAACTCGGGGGAAGTGTATCAGGAACATATAAAAGTCTATATAAAGGACAGTCTTATTATATATTTGAATATGAATGTTCATTAGTACATAACATATGTCTTGTCAAATTGTTGACTGAGGTTTGTTAGAAGTAGATTCCAAGGAGCCATGCCATTATTTCTAATACTTGGTAAGCCAATCAATACTTATCTAACACATTCCTCTGTAGAAATAGGCACATGCATGATATAAACAGACAATGTAAGGGGTTCTGAAAGGATTCGTGGATAAGGGATTTGAGGAACAGACAGGATTTGCACAGGCAAGAGAATTTTGTGAGTGGAGACTTACAAGGATTCAGGAATTGGAAAGTGTAGTCAAGGCAGACACCAGAAAGATTGTTAGTACATAGGGTAGAAAGGATAAGCTAATGTTGCACAGTGTTTAAGTAGCAATGGTTAAGCTGATACTTTTGAAATAAGCAATTAACTGTTTTCAAGTGATATATGAAGATATTTTGTCAATTCTTCTGCAGGCTCCCGTCTTCGTCAGGAAGATTTTCCACCTCGCATTGTTGAACACCCTTCAGACCTGATTGTCTCAAAAGGAGAACCTGCAACTTTGAACTGCAAAGCTGAAGGCCGCCCCACACCCACTATTGAATGGTACAAAGGGGGAGAGAGAGTAGAGACAGACAAAGATGAGCCTCGCTCACACCGAATGTTGCTGCCAAGTGGATCTTTATTTTTCTTACGTATAGTACATGGAAGAAAAAGTAGACCTGATGAGGGAGTCTATGTCTGCGTAGCAAGGAATTACCTTGGAGAGGCTGTGAGCCACAATGCATCACTGGAAGTAGCCAGTAAGTAAACTGGGCTCTTTATATTTGGCAGGGGGAGTGGCAGAGTGGCATCGTTTGTCTCGATCATGGCAATGAAAAGTCAAATCTCTAGCTTTCTATATGAATACAATCTACTATTTGAGTTTTCTATATTTCACATTCTAGCTTGTTTTTCAAGCTAAATTGGGATTTACACAGAGTTGATTAACTATTTGACTTTTGATTGGGAGCTAATTTTTGTTGGAAAATTTCATTAAAATTGTTTTATCCCCTCCTTTATTGCTTTTAAATATATTGAATAGGGACGCATGTGCTGCCTGTGGTCTCAGCTACTTGAGATGCTGAGGCAAGTGAATTGCTTGAGCCTGGGAGTTCTAGGCTGTAGTGCTTTATGCCCATTGGGTGTCTACACTGTTTAGCATCAGTATGGTGACCTCCTGGGAATGGGGAACCAGGTTGCCTAAGGAGGGGTGAACAGGCTCAGGTCAGAAATGTAAGATCAAAACTCCCCTGCTGATTAGTAGTGGGACCATGCCTGTGAATAGCCAACACACACACACACACACACACACACACACACATTTATACATATCTACATATGAGAGTTTGCCTATAACTAGGATGCTGTGGGATTTAAAAATTTTTCTTCATTAAGAAAAATACGTTCAACTAGCAGTATAAGTTACGGTTTTAAACCATTTCTAATTCTTAGAAATATATTTCTATTAAAGTGATAATGAGAAAAGTATGTGTATATACCTTTGGAAGAAGATAGGTAATTGAGGGTTCCATTTATCTACTCTAGCACCAAATGCAGCTCATTTGAAATTACCCCAAGAAGGATTCATTGACTAATCATTAAACAATTTTATCTATAGGCTATATTTGTATTGCATTTGAATAAGAGTTGGGCTTCTTTTATTTTCTGCGTACATTGCAGGGGTAGCCAAAATGATTCATTGCTTTGAAAGGATCCTGCCGTATATACTATGCCAAAAACTGAGAATTTCATAGGGATTGGAGAGACAAATGAAATTTAAATAAAATTCACTTTATATATAATTTTCTATAAAACTATATACATAACTATATATATAGCTATATTTGATGTTTTTCTAAGATAATTGATATGTTAATATAATTTAATGTTCAAAATTTTAATTATATAATTAGTTTTCATAGTCTCCAAAATTGTCTTCAACATTCAACTATAACTTTAAAAAGTATAAAAGTGTACATTTATATAATTATAAAATTTAAATGTGGAAAGGAATTTAGAGACAGATTATTCCAACTCGATCATTTTATTAATGTGAAATCAGCCCTCGAGAATGTAAATCATTTGATCACCCTCACAGAGCCTCATATTACTTGAGACAGAATGCCAAAAATGTTTGATATGAGCATAAAATATAATTAGATACAATGAAAATGTAAGTAACCATTTTAAATTCTGTTAAAACTAGCTGTTCATATTTTAAAAATATTTCCTTGAAATTCTACAATCCAGTTTATATTTGCGTATTCACGGTTAAGTAACAATGTACTTAACTGCCTGTCTCTTATTGTCTTGATTCTCAGTAAAGGTCTCAGAACTAAATCAGTGAGGTGAATGTCAGCTATCATCATACCAGAAGGCTAGTTTGCTTTTTTTTTCTTTTAAGGCCAACTTGAAATGTAGCCCAAGCAAAATAAGTTTTAATGTTTGACCTATTTATAAAAGAATGTATAGTCCTTCCTCAGTATTCTTGGGTGATTGGTTCCAGGACCGCTGTATATACAAATATCCTTAGATGCTCAAGTTCCTTATATATGACATAGTATTTACACATAACCTATGCGTACCCACCCCCATATACTTACAAACGTGCCTGGATTACTTACAATAGCTCATGTAATAATTGTTGCTATACCGTATTGTTTAGGGAATAATCACAAGGGAAAAGAAGCCCATACATATTCTGTATAAATGCACCATTTATTTTCCCCTAATATTCTCCATCTGTGATTGATTGATTCCACAGTTGCAGAGCTCATGGATACAGAGGACCAATTGTATATTTTGATAAAGTCATATTTCAAAATTATGATATTAGCATCTTTGTAACTTTTGACACATTTATGTTTAAGAATAATTGTTCTATGTAGACATGAAACTAAGTTATCTGAAAACAAATTTAGAGAATTAAAAAGATGATATAGATGACCTAAGGCAGCTCTTATTTTGGTAGATAAGAATCTGAAGACCAGAGGGTAAAATAGTGATTGTTTGTTCTCAGGAATTATAATAGCTTATAAGTGAAGTATTTACCAACACTAATGTTTTAAAATATTGAAAATCACCTTTCTTTCTGTATTATTTCCTACTCTACCTGCATTTTTATCATTGTCAGAATCATTTTAAAGTTACAGACTTGAATAAAAGGACTAAATGCTTACTTTCTAGATCTTCCTTTTCAAACACCTTTAGTTTTACCCCCACATGCTCAAGATAACTTCAATGCACTGGGATGTAGAGGGTTGTCTTTTCTAATCTGGCTTTTGTATAGGTATTTTAAAGATATTGTTAGCTGCCAGTTAAGTTCCCTTTCTTAGCTAGACATTCCATTACCTTGAGAGGCCATTATGGGAAAAGCCTTCTAGTCTTAGTCAACAAATATGCACTCATGGAATTGAAACCAGTCTTAAGATCATTATATCACTTTTACCAGAAAAATGATCAAATGCAGAACCCCTTAATGTGTGGTTCATAAATTTTAGGATGATGTTCATCATTATGCCTCCAAAATGTTTTCAAGCTCCAGAGAAAAAAGAACACTATAGTTTACTGAATAAAATTTAATATATGTAACTTAAAATACTTTAAGATAATATTCACCAACAATTAACGTACTTTTAAATAGGGAAATATAGAGATAATAAATATTTATAAAATGCAGTTTGATATTAATATAGTTTTATAACAAGGATTCTTATTAGTGGTAATAAATACTTGAAACGCTGGGCCCGGTGAGATAGCTCATGCCTATAATTCCAGCACTTTGGGAGACCGAGGTGGGCAGGTCACCTGAGGTCAAGAGTTTGAGACTAGTCTGGCCAACGTGGTGAAACACTGTCTCTACTAAAAATGCAAAAATTAGCTGGGTGTGGTGGCACATGCCTGTAACCTCAGCTACTGGGGAGGCTGAGTCAGGAGAACTGCTTGAACCCAGGAGGTGCAGTTTGCAGTGAGCCGAGATCGCGCCACTGCACTCCGGCCTGAGTGACAGAGCAAGACTCTGTCTCAACAAAAACAAAGAACAACAACAACAACAACAACAACAAAACCCTGGGAAACTTTCGCTATTGTTTGCTTTGAATAATTTTTATATTAGTTTAATTGCTGTTATTAAAAGCATGTTTTCAGCTGGATGTGGTGGCTCATGCCCGTAACACTCAGGAGCCCGAGGCAGGAAACCACTTGAGGCCAGGACTTTGAGATCAGCCTGGGAAACATAGCAAGACCCCATTTCTGCAGTAAAATAAAATTAAAAAAAATTAGCTGGTCATGGTGGTGCACACCTGTAGCCGCAGCTATTCTGGAGGCTGATTCAGGAGGATTTCTTGGGTGCAGGAGACTGAGGAGCAGTGAGCCATGATTGCATTCCTACACTCCAGCCTAAGTGACAGAGTGAAAACCTGTCTCAAAATAAAAATAAAAATAAAAACAAAAAAGCATATTTTCACTTGGATACACTGTATGATTTAGACACATTAAGTTCATCGGAAAAATTAAATACTCTGCAGTTAAAAAGGTTTGGTATGTTTACAAAGTTTAGAAACCACTATTTAGGAAAATCATGGTGTAACGCACTACAAATAGATACGTAGTAATTTCATTCACCGTATGTCAGTTATTTATTTTAGGCAGCGGGTACTGCTGATTCACCATATTTAAAACGTTTGAGTCCTAAAGCCAAAACTAGCTTTTTGCATGTTACAGAAACAGGTTAAAGGTGAGGGGGAAGCATGGGCTTTATTTGCTGTAAGTTAATCTTGTAAAGTATTGTTACAGTTTGGGTTTTAATTTTTCCTGGAAAATATTACTACTTAAAAAAAATGTTTGCTCAGTTTAGGTTCCAGAAGTTCAGTAAGAACTATTCTGACTTTCCCCAAGGCTCAGACACAGGAAGACAAAGATTGCATATAATTGCTTAGTGAAACTATCGCCCCAAGTAAAAACATTAACGAAAAGTATCTTGAGGCAACACAGGCTTCATAGCGCAGTTGTTGGTAATGCTTTTTAAAAAACATTTATATGTGTTTTATTTGCCTTTAAACCAAGTTTTACAGCTGTAACAACAAATGCATTTCTCCATTCCTAACAATTGTCAATCTCTCAAACACTGAAAAAAATTATTATAGAATGCCATTGAAAACCTTTATTTCTGTATAGAAATAATATTTTTGTCTATTGTGCCTTTAATATTTATTTAAGTTGAAATAATGCACCAAAGTTATTCTATTGATCAGTTATTTGGGGGATTATTTTTATTTTCATTTACATCCCAGTTATAACAGTGGTAGGCCTTAGTGCAGATATTGGTTAATGTTTTGGTGCTGTTCTTTGCTGTGTAGTAAAAACTGTAAACTGTTTTCTCAAAAACAGTTTTGAGGCAGGCTAAAGTTATCTCACACAATTATAAAATCAAAAAATTGAAATGCTAAGAAATTTATGGTAGTTTTTATTTCTAACACTTTCACTTGTAATTATTTGAAGTTTGATTTTATAAAAGTAAACAATGTTTATGCACAAATGTGGTTTTTAAATTTATTTTTCATTGATTATTTTTCTTTGCAAACCAATGATCACGTCTCGATGAAAATATGAAATTATTTAATTTAGAATACTTTGTTGTTTTTAGACATAAAAACTCACTATTTGTCTAATTCATTTTCAAACCCAACTTACTATGAAGGTCTTACGAGCAGTATTTTCTTGCTTATTTTGGATTAGCTATATTAAAAGTTCGTTAGGAAAATATTTTATGGGTCTATTCTCCTATACCCAATATTACCAATGATTAAACTCAGAACTCCATGTTATGCCTGTCACAAATTGATAGCACAGTTCTTTGACACAACTTATATTTAAAAAGTAATTTGATCTTGGTTAATTACACTGAAGCTTAAAGAAAGTTAATTTGAACCTTGACCCTCATGTTTCGCATTGTAGAACATGGCTCTCCACCTCATCTGCTAAGCAGTAGGAAGTCAGCATATGGCTGTTTGTTTCTATTTAAGCTGTTTTCTCCTAGGAAGAGAAATTCCCTCCAGACTAGTCAGACATCTGCTGGCTATCTTAGCAGCAAAACCATAGACACGTTTTTCCTAAAAATGTGTATGTATTTTGTTAATTAATTAAAGATTAAGTCTTTTTTAAATTTTAATAACTGGGGTGCTTTTTAATAGTCATTGCTTTGAAGTAAAATGTATGCATTTTGAAGGAATATTTTCTCACTGCTTTCAATATATTATTCTTTCATTGTTATTAAATTATGCTTCTTAAAGTGACTTAGAATTTGAATTTTACAGTTTTCCTCATGTGGGTGAAATGGGAAAGGGAACTGGCCATGTATGCTGAGTAGTCACGTGTTTACCTGGATACAGTAGAATGGATTTCCAAAATCTAGTCCATGGAGGATGGAAGGATTACTCCTGTGGGTAAAATGGGTCAGATGAGATAAAGTGGAAATAGGATATGATGTGATATTATAAAATATTGTTTGATTGATTGATGTGTGTGTTGTGTCTATGTGTGTATCATCAGGAAGATTCAGAGAAGGAAATATTTGTTCAATATCAAAGAGCAGATAAGTGATAGAATGAAGACTGGAAATTGGTTCCCCTACTTCTGAACTTAGAATAGATGAGAATCCCTGATTTCTGTGATATCAGCACCACAGCTTAGAACTAACTCCTTAGTAAGGCTAGATGGCCTTTGAGAAGGCAGAAAAGCCATATATAAATATATGTATATAAAAACACACACCTATATGTATATGTCCTTCCTTGACAGACTTTTTATATTTGAAATTGAACTGGCTTCATATTGCATCTTTTAAAATATTCCTTGTTTCCTCTACTTTTATCTTTTACAAAAACCATTTTAAAATGCTTTGATCAGATTTTAAAACATTTTTATGTATCTTATTTTTATATTCAGTATTCAAAGAAAGAGTGTTAGCCAGGCTTGGTGACTCACGCCTGTAATCCAAGCACTTTGGGAGGCCAAGGCAGGAGGATCATGAGGTCAGGAGTTCAAGGCCAGCCTGGCCAATATGGTGAAGCCATGTCTCCACAAAAAAATACAAAAATTAGCTGGGCGCAGTGGCAGGCACCTGTAATCCCAGGTATTCAGGAGGCTGAGGCAGAAGAACTGCTTAAACCTGGGAGGTGGAGGTTCCAGTGAGCCCAGATTTCACCACTGCTACACTCCAGGATGGGTGACAGAGGGAGACTCAGTCTCAGAAAAAAAAAAAAAAAAAAAAGAATGTTTAAGCTTGGTTTAGTTTAATAATTTTTAAATACCTTTTTACTTTCTTGTACACTTATATTCTAAAAAGTGCTGGCTCTTTATTCCAAAAAATGATTCATGACTAAATGAAATAATGCATGTAAAATATATAACACAGTTACTAGCACACAGTTATAATTCATAAGTCTCAATTATTGTTGCTATTGTTTTCACTACTTTTTTTCTCTTTAATTCCACATGGTTAGACACTAGAGAATTGAAAGTTTATTTAAACAAAAACTCTTATCTGAAGTGTACTTGGACAGTTCTAATTTCAAAAATGGGATCAGTTCTTACCTTATTTTGAATTTGGAGATATATTTGCTAAGATACTAAAATTTAAATAAGAATGCTTTAGTAACTGAGTTTCTTTACATTAATTTCTGATTAAGTAAATAATATGCTGAACATATTAAATTCCATCTTGAATTGAAATTGATTGCATGGGAAATTGACCCTTTGGATCCTCATTGGTAATACAGGACATGCAGTCTTGAGTCAAGACAGTTTTCTTTCAGGAACAAATTTATTTTTATAACTTTTATATTCAGATTTTCTTTTGCAATTTATATTTGTCCACTTAAGTAAAGAAGCAATATTGCTAAGTTCCATGGCATGATTACATTTATTAAAGACTTTGTTTGCTGTCACTAAGAATATATTCTTCTGTCATTGCCTTGTATAACAATATATTTGAATTTTTGTTAGTAGTTCTTTTGTCACCTTGAATGACTAAAAATTAAAAAGCAGAAAAATCAGGAAAAATTCAATAAATCTCAATGATGTCAGTAAGTAGTGAGTCCTTCAGCCCACCTGTTACATCCAAATACCGGGTTTAAACTGTGTCATAAGTGAGGTATAGGCACATTACCTCTTGTAAATATAGCATGAATTCTGCATTTGATGGGAAAAAAGCAGAAGTGTTTGGATATACATTAAGAGAAAAGACACTTGCCATTTTCTTTTGAAAGCACATAAAATTATCTTTATGTTTTTGTCTTTCGCCTTCCGAAGGGTAGTGAATATGAAATCTCAAAATAGAAACTTACATTTTATAATCCATGTGGGAGATTTCAGTGATAATGGGAAGAAAGAAGACTCGAGTTTCCTTGGGCATTTCAGCAGAAAAGGACAGTCTACTGATCATTTCAGTATGAAATGGTCCATTTCAGTGTGAGTGTTAGAGAAGACGGCTGTGTCAGAGAATGTGATATTCATTCTAGCAATAAATAACCTCAGGTTATATTTTATCTTAAAACTACTCTTAAACAGTTAGATTATAGGCTCACATATGTGTTTAGTTAACTTCTTACACGAACTGTATTTTTCTTTCTGTTTAATCTCACAGAAGTTTGTATTAATCTTTAGCAAATTTCTAGAAATATCTGAGAGTGAGGGCACTTTACACAATTTTCTTTATTCCCCATCACAGGTCAATGAAGATGATTTATAAGCTTACAAAATCATTTTTATAAAAAACTTCCAAAATTATATTTTACGTTCTGATTGCAGAAGTCATAAATGCCAATTATGGAACACTTTTAAAATGCATACATGCATTTGCAATCCCACTATCCAGAGACAACTGTTTTTGAACTTTGGATGTATATCCTTCTAGTCTCTTTTTCCTGCCCATTATGTATGGATGGATGCTATAAGCAGGTATTTCATATGTATTTTCTGTGGAAAGCTATTTACGCTTCAATAATATTCAATCTTTTTTTTAGATGGCCACAAAAAGGCATTAGGTATGTTGGAATACACAGTAAACAATGTCATAAAGACTAAATGGAAAAGTTTGACTCTCTAGATTGAATGCTACGAAACAGCAGCTGTCATTGTTACTGTGATAATATTACTACATAGTCTATCTTGGAACAGATTCAGTCTGGTAATCTCGGGTAAATTGTGATGTATTTCATTACCAGTCTCATGAGCTACTCCATTTATTTTCTTGAAAAGTAGCTGATGTTCATACATGCTGAAAAGTGCTAAGATAAGTATTACAACACTAGTGGATACTTAGATATGAAGCCCCTTGGGACATCCAGAATATGAATTCAGTATTTTGTTATTGATGGGAAATTCTTGGCAGTTTCTCCTTGTATCAACAGTACTGTCTTTAAAAACCAATAAAATGAAAAGGTGCGTCTGGTTATCTCTTAAACCTTATTAGATTACTCTTTATAATTCTTTTTATTTACTTATTATTTAAATGCTAGTAATTTTTCTCATATTCATAGACTAACTTAACAATCATTTGTATTTAAAGCTTTTGCTTCACAAGTTTAATTTAAACCTTAGTACAGTTAATTTTAAATAATGCCATATAATTTAACTATATCTGTCACTACTTATCATCAGTTTGGACTTTTTTATTTATTTTTGTTTTTGAGGCAGGGGCTCCCTCTGTCACCCAGGATGGTGTACAGTGGCACAGTCACTGCTCAATGCAGACTGAACTTACCGGGCTCAAGCAGTCTTCCTAGCTCAGACTTCCAAATAGCTGGGACTGCAGGTGTGTGCCACCACACCAAGCTATTTTGTTCTGTTTGTTTTTATTTTTTGTAGAGACAGGATTTCTCTATATTGCCCAGACTGGTCTCAAATCCTGGTCTCAAGTGATCTCCCTTCCTCGGCCTCCCAAAGTGCTGTGATTGCAGGCATAAGCCACTGTACCTGGACAATTTAATCCTTTTTAAATGTATACTTGCAGTACCATAGATTTGTCAGGTTAGAACAACATGGTTGAATGTCTTTGGTGAATAAAAATTCTTCTATTATGCAACATGGACATTAAAAATGTTGGTTTTTAAGGCTGGGCGCGGTGGCTCACGCCTATAATCCCAGCACTTTGGGAGGCCGAGGCGGGTGGATCACAAGGTGAAGAGATCGAGACCATCCTGGTCAACAAGGTGAGACATCATCTCTACTAAAAATACAAAACTTAGCAGGGCATGGTGGTGCGCGCCTGTAGTCCCAGCTATTCGGGAAGCTGGAGAATTGCTTGAACCCAGAAGGCGGAGGTTGCGGTGAGCTGAGATCGGGCCATTGCACTCCATTCTGGGTAACAACAGTTACCAGAAACTCCGTCTCAAAAAAAAAAAAAAAAAAAGTTGTTTTTAAAAGTCAGAAATAGAATAAAAATTTAAGAATACTAAAATAGAGCTTGTCTAAAACAAAGTGATTTTTTTTTCCTAAGTAACTTCTTACAGGCATTTTGTTTATATTTAGCTAGTCAGTGGTGACCAAAAAAGATGAGATTCTTGTCTTCATGAAAGTTCCAGGACAATGGGAGGAGGGAGGGATGAGGGGGCAGGGACAGGAAATAAGCAACTAGCCAAATAGTAACTGTATGCTTAATTGTGACAAGTACCAGGAAGGAATCTGGTCAGAGCTGAGAGTTGAATTACATATGGATATTCTGAGGCAATATGCAATGGTGGGGTGCCAGGATCTGATTTACATTTTCAAACATCACCCATGTTGAACCCGGGTATTACGTGTGTAGAGAATGAGTTGCATGGTAATTACAGGACATCAATTAGGAGGCTATTCTAGTATTCCAGGCAAGAAATGTTGATAGTTTGAAGCTGGTGGTAGTAATAGAGGTGAAAAGCAACGAGAGGATTAGGTTTGCGGACCAAATTTGGCTTCGTTTTGGAGGGTTAAATAGTAGAAGTTGGAATTTTGCAAAAGATGCAATTGATGACAAGTTCAAGGTCAAGCTTAGGACTATGCAAATGGAACTGGGAGTTTGCATTAGGATTTGTTAGCTCAAAATAGCTTATAGTGGTTGGATATGCTTCATCCCATCATGGTCCCAAGCAATTACACTTTCTGTTGTTCCCTTACCTGGAATGTGCTTTTCTTCCAAGTGCATCTGTCACTCTCTTATTGTAGGTGTACAGGCTCTCTTTCCCCAAACCATGTTGTGGCCAGTGTACTGGGTTTAGCCTCTTCCTGTCTGTGCTCACATGGCCCCCAGCACACTGCCTTAAAATGTAGCATTTGTCTTTGCATCCCAAGTGCCAAGCACCATGCTTGGCCTATTGGAAGTGAAATTATCTAACATGGAACTCAGAAATATTTTGCTTCCTGTGTGATGAACATCGTAAGCCTCAGAATGCTGCATCAAGGAGCAGTCTAATCTTCCTTTTTCTCACTTTGCAACAACTTTATACAGTTAGGGAGTTCTCATGATCTCAAACACTACTTTGAGAGCACAGGATTTAGAAAACAGTCATCAGATACTATTTCCTTAGGAAGTTTTGTTTGTTTGTTTGTTTTAGTTTTCTTTCATTTGAGGTTCTGGAATATTTAAGTATCTCTTCTGGGGATAACATTACTTGGGGAATTTAGCTGACTTCCATTCATACAAGAAGCCAAGTGAATTGTTTTTATGCTCTGTTAAAGGTAAAGCTCTCTTTCTAAGTGTAGTGACCCCCTCTGTGCAGCCTCAATCTGTGTTTATTACCCTAATGATTGATTGGTTAATAGAAAATGAAGAGGATTCAGCTTTTCCTAACTGATAAGGAAATAAATTCTCAGTCAAGTTGGTGGCTCCCGCCTGTAACCCTGTCACTTTGGGAGGCTAAAGTAGGCAGTTTGCTTGTGGCCCAGGAGTTTGAGACCAGCCTGGGCAACATGGTGAAACCCTGTCTCTACACAAAATACAAAAATTAGCTGGGTGTGGTGGTGCATGTCTGTAATCCCAGTTACATGGGAGGCTGAGGTGGGAGGATCAGTAGAGCCCGGGATGTGGAGGTTGCAGTAAGCTGAGATCGCACCACTGCACTTCAGCCTGGGCAACAGTTAGACTCCATCTCAAAAATAGGTAAATAAAAACTGGAAAAGAGGCCGGGCGCGGTGGCTCAAGCCTGTAATCCCAGCACTTTGGGAGGCCGAGGCAGGTGGATCACGAGGTCAAGTGATCGAGACCATCCTGGTCAACATGGTGAAACCCCGTCTCTACTAAAAATACAAAAAAAATTAGCTGGGCGTTGTGGTGCACGCCTGTAATCCCAGCTACTCGGGAGGCTGAGGCAGGAGAATTGCCTGAACCCAGGTGGCGGAGGTAGCGGTGAGCCGAGATCGCGCCATTGAACTCCAGCCTGGGTAACTAGAGTGAAACTCCGCCTCAAAAAAAAAAAAAAAAAAAAAAAAACTGGAAAAGAAATAATTTGTGTGTTGACAGTGCCTGAAAGGATTTCCTGAGGTTGCTTAGAGACACTTTACCTGTGCAAAACAGGACCTAGCAACCTTTACTTTTTCTTTTTCTGTCTGATATGGGATAAAATACACACAACGGCAGGACTGTCTTTAAAAACTAATCAAGTGGAAAGGTGCACTTGGTTATCTGGGGCCTAATTTTCAATATAGTATATGTTTAAGTCTAATCTCAGTCTCTTAGACTCTAACATGAAAATTGTAGCTTTAGTCCCATTTTAAATTGTGTTATATTTAACCCAAGGTTTAAATTGAAGTCTTAATAGCATGAATGACATTTTACACTTGTCAAGAGAAATAAAAGTTTATGAGCAATTTATTCAGTATGCCTGAATGAGAACATTCTAAATCTTATCCAGTAAATTATGGAGCAAATTCAGAATAAAAGCTAAAAAGTTAAAAAGAAAATGGGAAAAGGCACCACCTCCACAAAAAGATTTATATTATCTTAATCTCTCCCCCTCCCCGACTCTGTATAAATTTACCAGGAAATACTGTACTGTATGTAGATTTAGTCACATAACTTACCCCTTTGTTAGATTCTCATCTTAATCAGGCAACAGGAAAATGGATTAAAAGTCAGCATTTGGCGGGGCAGGGTGGCTCAAGCCTGTAATCCCAGCACTTTGCGAGACTGAGGCGGGTGGATCACGAGGTCAAAATATCACCTGGTCAAATGGTGAAACCCCATCTCTACTAAAAATACAAAAAATTAGCTGGGCATGGTGGCGCGTGCCTGTAATCCCAGCTACTCAGGAGGCTGAGGCAGGAGAATTGCCTGAACCCAGGAGGCGGAGGTTGCGGTGAGCCGAGATCGCGCCATTGCACTCCAGCCCGGGTAACAAGAGCGAAACTCCGTCTCAAAAAAAAAAAAAAAAAAAAAAAAAAGAGTCAGCATTTAATGTAGAAGGCCTTTAGGGCATTTTGATCATGTAACTCAGCTCTTGTCATAGCTTATGCACGTGTTCTCAAATAGAAGCACAGTGCAGGTTGCAATCTTGTTGACCCTTGCTTAAAGGAATTCTTGGAAAATATGATTTAGAATATTTTCCTTTGGGACCACCCCTGGGAAGAAACCAGCGAATCAACAACTGATGGAAAGGAGAAATATTACATGGCCAGTGGATCAAGAACCTGTGGATACTTGCCTTTCTCTCTGCTTGTCACTTTTGCTTAAATCACCCAAAGGAGCCCTGAAATTCTGTGTTTGGACACTAACACTGGTAGGCTATAAGACCAATTCCTTAACGTTTTTCTTTTTCTTCTTGAAAAAGTAATTACCACTTAGGTCTCTGTATTGTCTCCCATAAAATGAGTCTTTCTGGACCATAATTCTTTTCATATATATGTATATACGTATATACATATATATTCATATATATATAATATATATATATGAATATATATAAACATATATGTTTTCATATTATATATATGAATATATATTAACATATATTTTTTCATATTATATATATGTATTAACATATATATATTCATATATATATATATGAAAAGAATTATTGTTGCCTATATGTATATGGTCCCAATTTATGTATTATTGCTCTTTAGGTTTTGGAGTACATGTAAAGAAAATGCAGGATTGTTGCATAGGTACATACATGGCAATGTGGTTTGCTGCCTTCATCCCCATCACCTATATCTGGCATTTCTCCCCATGCTATCCCTCCCCAACTCCCTACCTCCCACTGGCCCTCCCCTAGACCCCCCCCCCACAGAACTCAGTGTGTGATGCTCCCCTCCCTGTGTCCATGTGTTCTCATTGTTCAACACCCATCTATGAGTGAGAACATGCAGTATTTGATTTTCTGTTCTTATGTCAGTTTGGTGAGAATGATGGTTTCCAGATTCATCCATGTCCCTATGAAGGACACAAACTCATTGTTTTTTATGGCTGCATGGTATTCCATGATGTATATGGACCATAATTCTTAAAGCCTCTCAGAGTTTAATCAAGCCCGAGTGAATAACAATACATTTCTTAGGAACTGTTCTAGGAGAAGTTTTGTTCTATTTTAGTTCAATGGATTTTCTTAACCCTATCCAATGACTCCCATCGGTAGTGGACATTGTGGATACTCTTTTTAATTAGAGACAATTAATTCTGTCATTAAGTCAAAACAAATTTTGTTTTCAACAAAACTCAATAAATGTTGATTTAGGACAGCTCTATGATCTTGCTGCAATTATTTAGCCTCTGTGTGTTTCAGTTCTCTCACCCATAAAATGGGGATATTAATTCACTTACCTAATAGAGGTTTGGAAAGATTAATATAATATAGTTGATGTATATGTAGTCTTCAGAAGTGTACCTGGCTAGCAGCAGGTACTATATGTGAGGTGTAGCTGTTGTAACATTTGCCATTTACTGTGCTGGGCTCATTATTAGGTTGATTCAATTTATGTATATGGTCCCAAAGAATGTGTCTCTTCATTTCAGAAAGACCAGTGCTGAAAAACTAATTCCATATATGCTTACATTTAGAATAATCTTTCTCCTGGGTCATCTTCTCATACACAAGTCCACATAAATATTGTGAAAAGATATGTATTCTTCAATATCAGTACATAGTCTGTGTTTTATGACAAATAGATATTTGAAGGTTTATAAAGCTATTATTACTGGAATATTTAACATTTAGATATTTCATTGTGGCATTTCTCAAAATATGTACCAAACAATTATTTTTGGACAGTTAAAAATAATTTGGAAAATACATCTTTAAACAGACTTTTAAATATACCTCTTTTCTGTAAGACCTCAGTCTTTAAAATATTCACAAATGGCATGACACACGAGCAAGGGATCTCAATTAGTGTGATTTCCACACTTACATGAACTGCAAAAACATTCTGTATGGAAAATCTGT
Source organism: Callithrix jacchus (assembly GCF_049354715.1). NCBI lineage: Eukaryota > Metazoa > Chordata > Mammalia > Primates > Cebidae > Callithrix > Callithrix jacchus. The sequence goes on from NC_133522.1 coordinate 15,530,101, forward strand.
CTTGTTTTTCCCAGAAAATATTTTGGGTAAGCATTTTGTGTAATATTTTATACTTTTTGGAAGAAAATACCATTTTAAAATTGCCCACGTGTCTCAGGTCTGGATGTGTTGTTACCTTCATGATTCCTTTATCTGTAGAATTTAACAGTAAGAATAGAATACACTGTCCTGTTTCCATTTTGTCCTAGGAGTGTTTTCTTCTATCCCATCAGCATATTGAAGAATATAACAGGAGCCCATTCAAGATTTTAAACATAGGCAATTCAAATATGAAGCTTTACTGACATTTTCCAAAGAGGTGCTTAGTACCCTGTGTGGCCTTATCCCGCTCTCTCACTGATATCCTGTTACTCTTAATGGCCTTGATCTCAGCTTTCTAAACTTTGCCTTTTATAGTGGATATAATTTACCTCTTGTTGGCAATTGACATAGTTGACCTTCTCTTCTGAAATATTTTATTTCCTAGAATTTCACGGCACCCAGCTTTATCAGTATTGCATCCAACTTGCTTGTAATCAAAGTCAGGACATTCAACCAAATTATTTTAAATTTAATTCCTGAGACAGGCCGTACAGAAAATGTATAGTGGCTTTATATGATTTTTCTCTTATTCATCTGGCTGAGTCTTTCTTGGTCTATAGCTAAAATATTAAATTTCTCGAGGATTTGTTGCAGGCTTTTTTTTTTTTTTTTGCTTTATGGCTTACCCTAAATGACCTACCCACCGCCTTGCCGCCTTGCATTCACTTTGTCCTGATTCACTCTCTGTTCTTTCATCTCTACACTCAGCTCCATTTGGAGGTTCTGCTGGTACCGCCAGCTCCAATATCCAAAATGTGATTTTTTTATCTTCCTTCTCATTCCTGACTTTCCTCTATTACTTCCTAACTATAAAAATGGTACCATCTTCCATCTAGCCCTCCAGACCAGGAACCTGAGATTGATTCTTCTCTCCTTTCTTGCCACAGCAGTTGAGCATCAGGTCTTGCTGCTGTTTTCTCCTGAATAGCTTCAGTATTTTCCCACTTATCTCCATTCCCTGTGCAATTCTAATTAGAATCATCATTATTTCTCATCGTAATAACTGCAATACTCCTTTGCAAGTACAAATCCCATCAGTCCATCAAGATCCTCACTCAGAGATTCTCAATTGCTTCTAAAGTCTTAATTCTTTAAAATGACTTCCAAGGATCTGCATGACCCTGGCTTGTGGCCTATAACTCAACTCCATCCCTTTAATGTAGTAAAATGCATGTAGCAGCCATGTCCGGCAACTCAAGCCTGTAATCCTTGCACTCTGGGAGACTGAGGAGGGTGGATCAGGAGGCCAGGAGTTTGAGATTAGCTTGGCCAACATGGTGAAACCCTGTCTCTACTAAAAATACAAGAATAAGCTGGGCATGGTGGTGTGTGCCTGTAGTCCCACCTACTCGAGATGGTGAGTCAGGAGAGTTGCTTGAACCCAGGAGGCGAAGGTTGCAGTGAGCTGAGATGGCACCACTGCACTGCAGCCTGGGTGACAGAGAGATACTTCATCTCAAAAAAAAAAAAAAAAAAAAAAAAAAAAAAAAAAAATATATATATATATATATATATATATATATATATATATATATTGCTTCAGAGTTCAACAGAGCCATCTTTCCTCCTGGGCTCTTCTTCTGTATCTCCACTCCTCTCACACCCACTACAAGTTGAAGTTAACCATAAATGTACCACCCTCTGTTTCTTTATCATGATATGTCACTTGAGTATTGTGAGGAAATCTTCATTCTTCTGTATTTCACACTTATTTCTCATCACTGTGTATACCTGGAACTATCTGGCACAAGTTACAAAGAATGTATTATTAATTTTTCATCAATAAGAGATTGTAGACAAAGATTTTCTTCAATGAACAACAAATAAAAAAGGCATTTTTCTTTATATTTGAAGGGGGTAAGGCACACTTCACATTTTGTTCCCATAGTAGAAATGAGAGAATGCACACAAATTATCCATATTTTTATACCTGCTCTGCCTTATGCCTCATTTTTTTCCTATTTGGAAACAAATAAAGTTTTTAGAATAAAATAATTAGAACCACATTTGTGAGTGTCCAATTCAGCTCAAATTTTTCAAAAGAGCTTAAGTACCACATTATTTAATACATATACTGATCACTAGCTCAGATTATAAAATGTGAATATAAAATTCAATGAACCTTAAGTAGAATGAAATTGTGTTTCTGAATATATACTAAAGAGCAGATATTATACATGGGTAGTTAATGGGAAATATGTATCGATGGACATCAATAGGAATAAGCACAATTTTCTGTAAATTGTTATATAATATAAGCAGAAAATACTATTCATTAACATTATAGCTAAATGTATAGTGTAAAAGTTTACCTCAATGTTTACTTTAATAATCTAACATGTACTGCTTGAAAACCAATTAAAAGGCATGACAATGTAGAACCTTGAAAATAATTTGGAATTCAGATTTTTAAAATATTAAATTAAAAAATATATACTTAAAATTGCTACTTTATTTTTAAATTATCAATTATTAAGTACTTTAAAATATAAAAATTTTCATGTAAGTATAAAACAATTTACAGAGATTAAATATTTAAGACCATAAATATTTAATAATTTTTGGAATGCTCTTTCTGCTTTTGTTTAAAGTAAGACACAATATTCAGAAACTAGGATGTCACAGGCTTACCATTGTGGCCTACTTCCTTTAACTGACTCAGATGTGCTGACAATAATACCATTTTCTAAGCTATAATGATTAGTGCTACTTAGGGGAGGTAGGAAAAAAAGTTAATTTAACTGAAGTGGTTCTGTTTTAAAGGGATTTTATTGAACCCACAAAGTACACACACACACACACACACACACACACACACACGCACACACACGAATTGAGGAAATATTTTAATATGGCTGTTACAGATGCAGTTACGGCTCTTTTTGTTTTTCAGTGTTTTAAGAATGTCAGATCCAAATGTCCTTTATTTTTATAAATATAAAATTGAAACGTGATTTATTCATGAAATTTCAGAGGGGGGAAATATGAACAAAGGAATCCCTCTCCCTCTAACCTTGCCCTGAAATGCTACAGTGACTGTGATAATTAGCTCAATGTTATTATAGATTATTTTTTCTTATAAATAATTTATATTTCAGTTTGCTTTAGTCCTTTAAGATGGCAAAGCATGAAATTGATTAGATATAATTGTACATTTGATTAATATTTAATTTAAAATTATTTTGCTGCTTGAAGTTTAGATGTAACTGTCACATTTTAGAATACTAAATATATATTAGAAAGCTTGATATAAATGTCTTATTCACTTTTTTGCTGTTGAAAAGTACCATTTTTCAGAGCTATACATCATATTTTATAATATATGTATGTGCATATATACATACTTATACTTTTATATGTGCATATGTATTTGTATATGTGTATTTTTTTTTTTTTTTTGCTGGATAACAGAATTAACTAAATTTAGAAATCATCTTTTTTTTCTTCCCTAAGGAGTTCAGTTCATAACCCAATAATATTACATATATAACAAGTACTGTTATAAATGCAAGTATTAACCAACTTGAAAACATCGGTCATTAATTCCACATAAAACACAAGTTCCTAGTTTGAGGGACTGCTTGCTTCCCCTCCCTCACCTTCTCAGATGAATTCAAGTAATCAGTTCACCATGAGAGCTATTGCTGCACTGAAATTCCTGGAATGGTAGAAGCCAGAGGACCTCCTATGGGGAGGTTCCTCAAGCCAACTCCCCAGCTCGTCACCTCAAGCTGCCAGATTTCTCAGGCAGCTTGAGGTGACGAGCTGGGGAGTTGGCTTGAGGAAGGAGTATCTTCCTCTGGAATGAGAAGTTTCTCACTTCTTCCTCTTCCTTCCAATCACATCATTTTTTCTTCCCTTAGAGGCATTTTGATTTTCTAGAAAAGCAGAGACTGCTTTAGAGTAGCATTACACACACACACCATTTAAAACTTGTTCTCTGATTCAGCTTAAGTCTCTGGAATCTGTCCAGTGGCAATATACAATCCTGTGGACAGTCATTGTGGTACTGGGGAAAGGAAAGATATTCATCAGTCCTTTTCCACTTTAGAACATGACTTGCAAAAAATAAATTAAATGAAACAAACCAGGAATGGGATTAGGTGAATATGATGTATTTGTTTACCATTGTGTTTCCTTCCTGGAAGGTCAGTTCCATGAGGATAAGGACCTTGTAACTCCTGATAACTGCTGATCTACAACAGTACCTGGCACAGAAAAAGTCTCAAAAATGTTTAGTGAATGAATGTACTATGAGCTTAACTCTTGAAGTTGATTTTCTGGGGCTGATAGATAAGGACCTGATAATGTATCTGTACCTCTGTGACTTCATTTTCTTATCTGTAGGAGGGCAATGCTATTTGCTATCGTACCTAATGATTGCATAATTGGATAACTATTGGAAAATAATTTGCACTGGTCAGATAGGCATTATCCAGATAAGAGATAGTTATCTTTATTAAATAATCAATGATGTTCTTAGAACTTTTGATATTTTTAATAGTTTTGCAAAACTGCACAGCCTAGTAGAGCCTGAAAGAAAATCAGACAGTGAGGCCGGATGTGGTGGGCTCATGCCTTTAATGCCAGCACTTTGGAATGCAAAGGTGGGTGGATGATGTGAGGTCAGAAGTGTGAGACCAGCCTGGCCAACACGGTGAAACCCCATCTCTACTGAAAGTACAAAAGTTAGTTGGACATTGTGGTGCATGCCTGTAACCCAGCTACTTGGGAAGCTGAGGCAGGAGAATCACTGGAACCCAGGAGGTGGAGGATGCAGTGAACTGAGATTGCACCACTGTACCCGAGTCTGGGTGACAGAACGAGAATGGGAATCTGTCTAAAAGAAAAAAAAAATGAGGGAGAAGGAGAAAGAGAGAAGACTTTAAATTAATTAGCTCTGTCATGCTATGCCTATGATCTTTTTCTCGAAGCTGTGCTTTTCTGTGATAATCCGTGTATTTTTTATTGATGTTTTTAGCCTTTTGGCCTGACAACAGGACTTTGTGTGTCTGTCCAGGGTACATTGGTAGGTAAGGGGAGGCCATGATCATTTTTGGTAGAAATGAAGCCTATTTCTAGAAGGCACATTCCTCCATGACTTTCCTAACCATTTTCAGTTGATGACATGGGGGTCGGGGAATCCATTCAGGTAAGAGATTAGTTTTTTGGTCTTCACATTTGGAAGAACAACTTTAGCCTTTGGTATGAATTACCATCTCACAGCAGTCATTATGTTGACTGCCTGTATGTGCTCTGCCTTTAATACCATGTAAACCTAGTTTATCTTTTCTATATTTGATTTCTTAGCCAGTTAGAGCTCTTTTCTGTTCTTTTATATGTTGTGTTTTCCTTGTACATAATAGTTTAAAAATTGTAACTGTTCATGCCAGATTTTGTTCCCTGTTTAAAAGTGTGTTTCTGCGTCAGTGAACTTTTACGTGTTTTATATACAAACATATCCATTTGTATTGTCACTCAAGAACTTTTGAAAAATGCTTGTTACTTTCCTAAAATAAGGTGGGCTTATATTGAGAACAAAATCGTATTATTTCAGAGGCATTCCATTTGGGACATTTATTGGACTACAGGGAATCTCTCATTTCAAAATGACCTGTGTTGCACTTACTGTTTACAAAACTGGTCATTTAACTGACCTAAGGGGCTAATCAAACTGCTTAAGGACATTCCTGAATGTTTGGAAGATTTTTAAGCACCATAGAGAGGGTACTTATGCTATGCAAATTGTGTTTATATATGTGCATAATTGCCACTGAAATTCTGAACAGACCCAAAGGAAGAAAAATATTGAGATTTAAATAGTCAAGCTAGCATAATTAATTTTTATCTATTTTATATCTGATTGAATGGGATAAATTATTTTGTAGAAAACCATATTATCAGAAGTCTATGATTTTTAAGTTGAGGAGGAATTTAGAAAGATCCTGTTAATCGTAGCAACTACCAGTACTTTCGAATGTTTACTGTGTGCCAGTCACTGGTTTACATTTATTAATTTACTACCTCCTCAGAACAATTCAGTGAAGTAGAAACTACTAATATTCTTACTTTCAGATTATGAAATTGAGGCTTAGGTAGTTTAAATAAATTTGCCATGCTATACATAGTGTCTCATGCCTGTTAAAACGAACACTTTAGAATGCTGAGGCATGAGAATTGCTTGAGCCCAGGAGTTCCAGACCATTAAACATGCTGACATCTTGTCTCTGCAAAAATAAAGTAAAATAAAATAAAATAAAAGAGTAAAAAATAAATTAGCTGAGCATGGTGACATGCACCTGTGGTACCAGCTTATTTGGAGGCTGAGGTGGGAGGCTGATCATTTGAGGGCCCAGAGGTTGAGGCTTCAGTGAGCTATGTTCATGTCATTGCACTCCAGCCTGGGCAACAGAGTAAAGAGCCTGTGTCAAAACAAAATAAAACAAAACAAAAATTGCCCATTCCCATGAGCTCTATGTTATTTTCCCAGTAACACTTAAAGCCTTTCATGAATCATGAAGACTTCTTAATCATGAAAGTGAAATGTAGGACAAATTTATTTTGTACATCAGACAATTACCTTCTCACTAAATAATGCTAAGGCATGATATATTTAATTTCCTTTGGAAATATAATTGTTACTGTAGCAGTCAGTATGTTGCAGAATATGCAATTTTTAATTGACATTTCCCTATTTGTTTTCCAATCCACACTCAATCATAGATAAGAATCAGTAAAATGTTAGGATTGTTTTACATCTAATTCCTTCTTATACATGAAACTGTTCCATTTTCACCCTGTCACTGGAAATTGGTTCCAGACCTGTATGTTTTGCATTTAGTTAAAGCTGTGGCTTTGATATCTGTGCGTTATTGATAAATCAACTATCACAAGATTAGTATACTAAAAAATGAGTTCTTCCAATAACACTTGACATGGGCTAAAAGGAGGAGGTAAACTGATAGTTGGTTGCTTCTTCGTTTGCCTTTATTGTCCTTTATGAAGGCCTATAATTTTAGCCTCTATCGACTTAGCTTCCTCAACTTTTTCTATGATGTAAAGGCAGAGTAGCTTTGGGTAAAAAAACCATTACTTAATCTGGCCCCTTAAAATATCAACAGGGAGATCATGTCCACGTGAGAGCAATACTGAGATCTTCTGACATGCAATAGGTAATCTTTTAAAGCCTAGATATTGACAGGACAATCCACTAAGTAAATAGGTGGGAAGCAGTAAAGCTTCAATTGGCTTACCTTGTTAGCACATACCATTTCCATGTTCTTGCACTGATAAGGCTGTTCTTGTGCCATGCTCAGCTTTTTTTTTTGGGCCCATCTACTTTGACACAACTTAACTGATGCTCAGCCTTGCTGTTATATATTGTCAGATTCACCATTTAGTTTTTTAATATAAAACAACGAAAGCATCTCTGGCCAGTAAGTTTCATGGATGTGAAAGTGCCAGTATTTCAGTCTGGCCTTGTGCGGTCTAAGCTAGACCATGTGTAAATTCCCCTGTTCAGAGGATCCACTGGGTAGCTTTGTGAGGATACACTTGAACATGTTTGAAGCTCAGGTAACCATTAGTTCCTGATGGTCTGATGTAATAACCACTGAGAAAATCAAGCACAAACTGATGTATGTCTGAGGATTGCAGGCATAATTATCTTTAATATGACACTTCACAAATAACATTTTGTTGATATATCATTGACATTTTCTCCAAAATGGGTAAAGTCTTTGTAAGTGTGGATAAAAGTATGTCTGTGTGGTACTTTCCTTTGCTCCAGAACCACAAGAAAGAATCGTTTAATTGGTTGCAGAAACATGTGTTGAAGAATTAGTGTTACGCAGATTAGGACAATTGCCAGAATGCATCCTTTTTAGTATCAGAGTATTTTATGGTTGTGAACTATGAGTATCTGTGAGTATTGTATTCTACACGAGGTTTCCTAAAAGTATGTAGAACATGTGGATATTTGTACTCCATAAGTGCCTTAGAAGGTAGCTGAAAAGACCTAAGAGAAGCTCAAGTTGACAGTCTAAACTTGGAAAGTTCAAGAAAGAAAGCCAGAATCTAATTGAGCCAGTCTTTTATTATTTTTGGCTATGCTCTAACAGACTACCTAGAGATTGTTTTATACCCTAAAGTGTATAAAACACAGAACAAGCACTAAGTTAGGAAAGATTGCTGTAAACTAGCTGAAACAAAATCCCAAAATTGCCAAATAGGGGATAATGATTCATATAACTAATTTCAGTTCTCTGAATTGAACAAAAGTTACTATACCATGTTAGAATCTTTCCTGGGTTAATAACTTTTCCATGCCACTCTGCAATGGTTGGTTTTCATACATTTTTCTCATCCTATGAGTACTCTAGGTCTTTTATAGACCATAGGCATTCCAAAATGTTATATATTTATCTTTGCAAAGTGGGCTTTTCACTCTGATTTCATTTACATTTATAGATGTAAATGTCATCAACACAATTTAACCTATGTCATGGGAGAAGAAATAAATTAGAATTATTTTATAATTTTCCATAAATGGTTTGGCATATATATGTGTTCTTTAAATAGTTGATTACAAATCTACTACTCACAGACTTGGATGTTCACAATATAATATTTTCATGTTTAACTTATCAATTTTTATTCAACATCAATTAATATGTACTGGAAGCCATTGCACGGCATTTCCATGTGGGTTTCTGGGCTATGCACTTAAAGAAACACAACAATCACATAACAGTGTAGGTTCTGTCTCCTAGCTTCGGCCCTTAAATGGCTATAAGAACTCACAGAGGAAAGTGTATAAAGAAGGAAGATATTTTCTGAATGGAAGCAGAGAGTTGTGGTTGGAAAAAACCACTCATTTCCTTCTTGCTTGTTTTTTTTTTTTTTTTTTTCAGGTTCTTTGGATTAGAATTGTTAATAAGCCAGACGAATCTGTCTAAAATAAATCCTTCAAAGCTGAGTAAGCAATATGTCCCCAGAGAAATTATCTTACTGGGACATGATCTGAGTTTATGCCAAGCCCTGCTTAAAGGTTCAGGATGTTTAAGAACTTCTTGACACTGCAGTTTTAGTTCTTTCTTAAATATGCCTTCTTTTTCTTTATCAAAACTGATGACTCACGATGGAAATTCAGATTTTACAAAATTATTTCCAGGTGCAAAACAAGTGAGTTTACTGCGTTCAACAAATTACATTTATATTTAAGATGGCATCACAGGCAAAATAACCTAAATTTGTATAATTTAATTTTTCCTAATTATTTTGAAAATATTTATTTTTCTAAAAGATGATGTCCCTGTTAATAAAATACTTTAAATATATTTTAAAAATAAGTAAATAGTCATTAAAAAAAAAAAACTTCGACTACACTGACATTAACTATTATTAGATGGGAATAAGAATTTAATAATATAGCTTGAGAACTCATAACAAAAAATTTCTATTTCAGACTTACCTGACTTGCTAATGCCTAAGTCGTTTCTGTCCTCAAGGTGCACTTGTATAATACAGTTGTCAGTGAAAGTGTTCCTGGTCTGACTATTTTAAAGAAGATGGTTATGTCATTTTTTAGCCACCTTGTAGGCTTTTTTTTTCCTTCAAAAATAGAATACCTGAATTAATGCAGTTATGTCTATCCAGGCTCTTACCCACATGCACTAAGCTAGATAATAATTTCCAGAAACTACACTATTTAACCAGACTGAAAAACATAATTATTATGTCATACTTAGAGTCAAAATCACAACTATAATTTTGCAACAAGCCTCCGATTTTAATTAGGTATTGTCATTATCACTAAATGTGATAATTTAAGGTAAGAAATAATTATAAAGAGATTATATAAATAAAAAACAGTATTGCTTACTAATTTCAATTTTTTTGAAATAGATTTGCTCTGTGGCCCATGCTGTATTGCAGTGGTGCGATCTTGGCTCATTGCCACCTCTACCTTCCAGGTTCAAGCAATTCTCCTGCCTCAGGCTCCTGGTAGCTCTGATTGGAGGCATCTGCCCCGACACCTGGCTAATTCCTGTGTTTTTAGTGGAGATGGGTTTCATCATGTTGGCCAGGCTGGTCTCGAACTTTGACCTCAAGTGATCTGCCCACCTCAGCCTCCTCAAGTGCTGAGACTACAGGTGTGAACCACCGCTCCAGGGCCCAAAGTTTTATATTTAGAAAAGATCACTTTAGAAAAAGAATAAAGAGTTTTTTGGGCTGGACACAGTGGTTCAGGCACTCACACTTTGGGAGGCCAAGGCAAGAGGATGACCTGAACTCAGGAGTTCTAGACTAGCCTGGGCAGCATAGTGAGACCTCATCTCTGTAATTTTTTACAAAATCAGCCAGGCATGATGTACACCCAGTCCTAGGTACTTGGGTAGCTGACAAGGAAGATTGCTGGAGGCTAGGAGGTGAAAGCTGCAGTGAGCTGTGATTGTGTCACTGCAATCTAGCCTGGGTGACAAAGGAAAACCCTGTCTGAAAAAAAAAAACTCAAGAAGAAAGGGAGGAAGGGAGGGAGGGAGGGAGGGAAGAAAACAGAGAGAGGGAAAGAGGAAGGATTTTTAAATGCATATCTTTAATAAATTTTATTAAATTTTATGTTAATAGTTAAACTTCTTGTCTCAATAAGTATGACACAAGATATTTATAAAAATTGTTATAAATACAATACATCAAGTGGTAAAAAACATCATTCTTAAAATGCATGGAAATACTGGAAATATGTTATATCAGATAAAAATATACATTAATCTGATCTATATTATTTTATGATTTCATTTGGACGTAAAAATGAAGGATTATAAACTTAATTTTAAAGTAGAAATTAAATATAAATGTCTTTAAACTTTTGTTAGAAGCAGGTTAAAATTTAATTAGAAACACCTGGTGCTAATTTTTCTTTTTATCTCTTCAAATTTTGAAATATTTTCAGAATTAAAAAACTATTTTTGAACGTTCTAGGTGTTTCTTACTATTTGGTGCCTTCATAATCTTAAGTAAGTCTGAATTTAAACCACTGTCAATTTCATATCTTTGAGCATTTTGTTTCTAGGAGCCCAGAGTACAAAGGCTAATTTTGACTTTGTCATAATAGATGATAGTGTTTCATTACTTTATCATGCCACATCTGATGAAGAAATAAGGGTGCCCTGGTAGGACCTGTATTTTCTATATCCTTTGTTCCCTTCTCAGTTCGCCACTGTTTTTTTTTTTTTTTTAATTTGTATCTTAATTTTAATGAAACACCTTATAATACAAAAAGGGAACGGGCACATTTGCAAGTTTTCTGTGCTGATCCTTGAGGAAGTACATTCACATATTATTTAATAGATAATTGATATGGCATTTATCTTACCTTAAAAATGTTTTTTCTTCATGTATGCATTTATTTTCATTTTACTTAAGGTTTTGGTTAAGTTTAAATGGGTAAAATTAAAAGTATATATATAAAATATGTTACATATAAAATTTATAAAATATATAATATATAAAATGATCAGTAAAATAAAATATATACATAATATAAGATTATAAATAAAACTTTATATAAAAATAAAAGCAATTATTTTCAAGGTTCTTGTTCAGAAACTAAGCAAGTTACATCTAATAAAGACATTGATTTATATTTTTGATTCTTGTAGTCATTCATTGAAATTTGGAGTAGTATCAGGGAAATACTTAAAACTGGGGCAAGTAGATCTCAGGCAGGATGTTGATTAGACACGGGTCATGTATACTAAATATACATCGATTTTTCATCTAGTTCTTAAGGGCATTCTTACCTTAAACCTTTTCAACAAAGTTTCTTATGCCCACTGAATAAACTAGGGTTTGAAAAATAATATAACTGTTAACCTTTGAATTTGCATAAGTTTTCTTTTATTATGGTTTGTTGATATCAAACATTTGGTAATTTCTTATACTGTCTATTTCTTTGCATATTTTATGCAATATAGTTTATATCCTTTGTGATTTTTGAAGAGATTTGAAGAATACAATATAAAATGATTGTTGCTAATTGTCAAATACAACATGTTTCTGGCAGATTATATAGTCAGTGATATACAAAATAAAATTTAAAAGTGAAGAAATAAGAGACCATACATTAAAAGTTTTAGCCATATGGGAGATTCCATTTCCTTACTGCCATTTGTCTCTTTTGAATTGGTTTTCCCTTGTCCTGAGATAAGATGAAAATCACACTCTTGTCCTCATACTTTGATTATTGAATCTTAGTGCTCAATGAATGAATTGTTCTCACCACAGAACTCAAGGCTTGGGGCCGTTAGGTTTTCTTGGTCTTTAGCCTAGGGAAATACGACCCTCTCTAGAAGTAACTTCTCATCTGCACACATAAAAGGGCTCTGTCTTTAACCATTACAATAGCTTTCTGCTTTACTTTAAGAAAAGTTTTGTAAATCAAGAAGGCTTTTGTAATGTGTTTCTTTAATCTCTACTTGCTTCTCTTTATTCTTTCTATTTCAAAGTTTAATCAGAAACTCTTTCACAAGTTGAAAAAAAATGAAATGTTTCAGTAATATACATCAAAACTAAATACCGTAAGACAGTATGTTAATACATCTGCAAATATCAGTCTATTATTTTCCTCTGTGAAAACTGGAATTTATTACTATTTACAAAGGAGAGATTATATTTGAAATTATTGTCTCTATCTAGTTAACCCAAATGAATCAATGGAATTTTAAATATACTTTTTACTCTTTTTAAAATAAATTCTTTCTCACTGCTCTAGATTACTAATCTTTTGGATAATTTATATTGGCTTGATATTTTAAAAACTGAAAACTAAGCAAAAGAGCCACTGGTAAATCTGTTATTAGGTCCCCTGCTCAACTGACTATAATACATAATGTAAATATAAAAGGGCCCACGATTCTGGGTTTGATTTCTGTATAGTTGGACTAGCCCTGAACTCACCAAAACAGAATTCACTATCTCATCATCCATATCTCACATACTATTGGTGACATATTAGGCTGGCCAAGTACATAAATGGATTTGAATATGATGCACATTATTTTTAGTCCATTTAGTCCGTTGTAGAAATGCACATGTATTTAACCATCCCCATTTGTTGGCTGGAAAGTTAATCAAAGAATTGATATAATGGTAAATATACATTTTATTTTTCAAATAAAGGTAACAGTCTTCAGCTATCATATTTAAAAATCTGTGCTTCTTTGCATATACTATTTCTGTTGAGTGCTTTCAACAATATAATCATTTTGTTTAAATAAGGATGAGAAAATTGGATGTTCAAGAGGGCAGTAACCAGCAGAAACCCATCCTGTGACTCATAAATATTTCTAAATGTTTATTCTTTAAGCTAAAGAAAACATTTTTTGCATTAAACAGCTGATATTTAATCACAGATTATGTATGTGATCATTTGAAAAATTAATGTTTTTTAAAAATGGTAACCTAGGTTTTAATTTATTGTGACTTACAGCCTGAACTTTCCATGTCTTTGAAAATAAACCCAGTTTTCTGTTTGCACATGGATGCATCACTATTTAACTAAAATTGATGATATTATAATAAATAGTATAACTTGTACCAGGTTTCAAGAACAAGGAAGGAACTTTAATACAACAGAGGATGAGACTTGGCTTAAAAACCCTGCCTTCCATGCTAATCTCCTGTTTACAATGATCCATTAGGAATATTTAATGGTAGGCAGCAAGCAGACCAGAATTAAAGAACATATGGGTACAGTTATCCTGGTTAAAATGGCCAACGTGCCTTGTATTGTGTATTTAAGATAACAGGACAGGTGGTAATCTGTCTTCACAGAGTGGAGACAGCTGGTATTTTCTGTAAGCTGAAGCAGTCTTTTTCAATGTAGTCTCACCTCGCAGCTGATATGTTGCTTATTAGTATAATTTAAAACATACATTGATGTTAAAGCACCATACTCTCTGTCCAGTATAAAAATGCAACTCCTGGCACAGCATAAACAGGTGAAAATATGTATGTATATTTCAGTATTTGTAATTAAAATCATTCAGCTTAATTTAATTGCTTTTCAACTGTAAAGATTATCTTTAGGCTTATCTATATTTTTCCTCTAAGCTGTATAAGAGAACATTCTTCCCTGTGGTCCATATTCTCCAAACTTACAAAGCTATTAGGGGAAATTATTAGTTCATATCATCAAAATATTTTTATTAAATTTGATTTTTAAAATTATTCTCTTCCGTTTAAACTACAGTATGTTGTGTTTCTTATACTAAAGAAAGACTAAGTGGACATGTATTGGAATCAAAATAGCAAACTATCTCAGCATCCACTTGGGAAGTGGTGTTTAATCTTTTTGCCTGCTTTGTGTTATAGATTATAAAGAAGAAATGTATTAGATTCTCTGTATGTTGAAAACTCTAGTTCTGTGTAGTTTGCAGGCCATTTTAGATTCCAATTACCCCCTTTGAAAACTGTAAAAATTTTGACAAGTCCTTCAATTGCAATGACCATGTCAATTGATTTAGTCCTTCTCAAAATTCCCCAAGGCAAGTTCAGGTTAAAGGTCAGGTTACTAGTGCATGACACCCTTACTTAGTAAAATCAAGATCAGCAGTTTCCAACAGCACATGGGACATTATTTCCATTTTTCCTCTCCAAGTATTGTACAGACAATTTCACAAATACAGTTCACATCTATAAAAGAGGTAGGACTAGTCGCAAAGTTAATTCTGAGTGAAATAGTTTGGGGTTCAGCACATGCATGAAATCCTTGTTCACCAAGAAGTAGATGCTCTGCTTTTTAAAGCCTAACCACTCAAATTCATTTTAGTAAATTTCATGGCTTGGATTCTCCATACATCAATTTCATAAAAACATTTATGTAACTATGCTCTGCAAAAGTGAATTTTAAAACTAGATTTGAATACCATAATCATATTTCATAGATTGGATTTCAGAGCTTCTCAAAGTATGGATTTAATTGTCTATTATTTCCTTTAAGTTCTTTCATGTCTGTGGTTCCATGTTTCTCATTGTAATCTTTTTGTTGTTATTGTTGAGATGGAGTCTCACTCTGTCTCCAGGCTGTCTGGGTTCACTGCAACCTCCACCTCCTGGATTCAAGCGATTCTCTTGCCTCAGCCCCCTGAGTGGCTGGAACTACAGGCACACACCAACACACCCAGCTTATTTTTGTATTTTTAGTAGACACAGGGTTTCACCATGTTCACCAGGATGGTCTTGATCTCCTGACCTTGTGATCTGCCTATCTATGGCCTCCCAAAGTGCTGGGATTAGTGACATGAGCCACAGTGCCCAGCCGTACACTTCTTTTTCTTACATGTTGTTGGAATAGTTGGCATTATGTAGTGCTGTGACAAACTGAATGCGATCTTTAACTTAATTTTCTCCCCAAGGTGTAATTACTACCAAGCCCTGTTTTCTTGAAGTCTAGAATAGCAGTCCTGACACTTCAGCGTGTTTCCGAATCACCTGGATGTTTGTTAAAAGCTAGATTGCTGGGCCTCACTCCCAGATCTTCTGATTTAGCAGGTGTTGGATGGGTCCCGATAATTTGTATACCTAACAAGTTCCCAAGTACTGCTTGTGTAGCTGGTTCAGAGAACACACATTGAGAACCTCTACTCTAGAAAATACACTTCAGGCCGGGCGCGGCGGCTCACGCCTGTAATCGCAGCACTTTGGGAGGCCGAGGCGGGTGAATCACGAGGTCAACAGATCGAGACCATCCTGGTCAACATGGGGAAACCCCGTCTCTACTAAAAATACAAAAAATTAGCTGGGCACAGTGGCACGTGCCTGTAATCCCAGCTACTCAGGAGGCTGAGGCAGGAGAATTGCCTGAACCCAGGAGGCGGAGGTTGCGGTGAGCCGAGATCGCGCCATTGCACTCCAGCCTGGGTAACAAGAGCGAAACTCCGTCTCAAAAAAATACACTTCAACATTGCTTTTTGGGATTTCATTACATAACACCTTTCAAAACTATGATCTTTAATGCAGTGGAGAGAATGTTGTACCCAAAGTAATATGTAAAATATTTGTCAAGCATATGAGAAAACCATTGTAAAAACATTTGCTTAGTTGACTTGAGAGGATTATTTATGTAAACCACGGTCATAGCCCTTCATTTGCCATTTCTCTCTTTTTCTCATTTCTCTCTGTCCTAATCCTTTTTATCCACTCTGGATTTTTCTACACCATTGCCTTAATATTTGATTCTGCTCAACTCTTACAAATTACCTGATGACATTTCATATTATCACTGATCCCTTCTAGGAGTTGAATCAGTTTTGGTGTTAGTGGGATTAGAAATAGTAAAACATTCCCACGTTTTCTCGTGCTTCCATAAATTTTCAATCCTGGGTTGAGCTTAAGTATGATTTGGAGTAATTTTATATAGAGCAGTAAAAAATGTTACAGAAATGAAATAACAAACACAAAACTTTCTTGACATTTGCATCTGTTATGTATATAAAAGATAGATATGTAAAGTGGCTTGAAATTTGAATTTAACAGCAGCTTTATTTTATAGGAACACACAGGATCCTTAACAAACATATACACACTGCTAATTGTTTTATATATTGAAGATTATTCATTTTGAGCTGCAAATTTATTATCCATCATTTGTTCTTGCATTCAAAATAAAGAAGTCCTTTATCCTTAGGTAATATAAGGTTGAGGTTCAGGAATATTTTAATACCCATATTTATATTCTTAATGTCTTTATGAAATGTGTCAATGGAAGTCTGACTTTACATTAAGTTTGAAGAATTTCAGGGTCAAATAATTTCATTCTTCTATTGCAGCATCATTGATTTTT
This sequence comes from Callithrix jacchus, assembly GCF_049354715.1. Taxonomy (NCBI): domain Eukaryota; kingdom Metazoa; phylum Chordata; class Mammalia; order Primates; family Cebidae; genus Callithrix; species Callithrix jacchus. Next base: position 15,547,028 of record NC_133522.1, read on the forward strand.
GTAGCCGGAGATATTAGAATCAATTTAGGGTACCAAGCGGTTAATCAGCAACAAATATTCATAGTTATTAAAGTTATCCTTTATATCATTTTAGTTGCATAATTCATGATCATAAAATTAAATAACTGCTTTACTAAAATACACTGGTGATCTAAAAAAAGGCTTTTTCCCCTAGATTTTTCTCTTGGAATTGCTCTTTTATCCTTGATGTATCATCATGTACATAAATATCAATGATTCTCTTTTTTCAAAAGAGAAAAGAACACAGCAGTTGATTGGTTTTCAGTTTCATGATTTACTTGTTAGGAAATAGGAATATTCACCGCTGCAAGTAAATTATTTTGTTGCCAGGGAATCAAATTCCAGGCAGAAGCTTTCTTGAGAAAAGGTAGTTAGATAAAAGGTGTTTGTTATGCTTGAAACAGTTCTTTGAGTTTACCCCCAGAGAAATAACCTTTGTGTTTGCAACTCTTGGGCAAGACTCTCATCCTTTTCACAGTAGAAGACTCACATTGGCTACGTATTCCTTTCTGACCTAACTAAACACATACTTCTAAACAATAAGAAGATTATGACATAATATTGCGGTGAACCTAAAAATGATTGTTCATGTATGCCATTTCTGTTTTGATTTTCTAACAATTCTAAATTTAAGGTGAAATGTTTTCTGTTTAAAGAAGAATGTATTTAATATTTCTAATATATGTAGGCCAACTGGAGCTTGACTCTCACAGGGTGTTAGTGAACTTTAGATAAATAGAAATATTCATGCTAAACACCCTTTTACTGTCCTGCAGTGCAGAGCTGTGTAAGTCACCATTATTAAAAGAGACCTGAATCATAATCATAATCATATTTTCATTCGGCCTTACCATCTGTATGCCTGTAATTTAAATCCTTTTCATAATTAAAAGGAATCTTTAAGTTGGTTCAAGCTTAATGTTCATATTTTTTATTCCTTCTAGTTGTTTTTAATGCTTTTTAAAATTATAACTTTAAAATAGAACTTTTACCAGTAGAGTATGGCATGCCTTTTATTTATTTATTTATTTGATTTTTTGAGACGGAGTTTAGCTCTTGTTACCCAGGCTGGAGTGCAATGGCAGGATCTCGGCTCATCAAACCTCCGCCTCCTGTGTTCAGGCAATTCTCCTGCCTCAGACTCCTGAGTAGCTGGGATTACAGGCACGTGCTACCGTGCCCAGCTAATTTTTGTATTTTTAGTAGAGACGGGGTTTCACCATGTTGACCAGGATGGTCTCGATCTGTTGACCTCGTGATTCATCCGCCTCGGCCTCCCAAAGTGCTGGGATTACAGGTTTGAGCCACCGGGCCCGGCCTTGGCATGCATTTTAATTTTCATTGTATCTATATTGAAAGGCAGACAAAGTGTCAGAAAGACTATGGGGTGGTTGACGCCTGTAATCCTAGCACTTTGGGAGGCCGAGGCGGGTGGATCATGAGGTCAACAGATCGAGACCATTCTGGTCAACATGGTGAAACCCCATCTCTACTAAAAATACAAAAAACCAGCTGGGCATGGTGGCGCGTGCCTGTAATCCCAGCTACTCGGGAGGCTGAGGCAGGAGAATTGCCTGAACCCAGGAGGCGGAGGTTGCGGTGAGCCGAGATCGCGCCATTGCACTCCAGCCTGGGTAACAAGAGCAAAACTCCGTCTAAAAAAAAAAAAAAAAAAATTAGGAAGACTAAAGACTAAACTATTAGAAAGATTTCTAGCAAGCTCCAGAGTACAGATTAATGTTGGATACAGCACTTGCATGCTTTTCATCCGTGCAGTAAAAACTCTGCTTACCACTGCTACAGCGTTATTATACTTTTCAGTGCCTGCAGCAGTTTGGATAAAAGAAAGCTAAGGTAAACTAAGGCTATAAGGAATGCAATAGTGTTTACTTCTCCCAAAGGGAGGAATTCACACAGCATATGATTCTAATGAGCTAAGAACGTGGTAAAGGAAAAAGAACCACAATTAGCACCAAATGCAGTAAGTTTTCTCTAACTAGCATTTAATATATTCATTTTAAATGGCTACTCAGACTGCTTGGTAGTCTCCAGTACATATGAGTCACCATGTATTAACCTTATGTTTTACCAATTGCATATTTACCACAAAGCACAAGTCTCTCAAAGACACTGATGATTAGCAATTCCTTAGTTTTGGAATTGTGTCCTCTGGTCACCAGATAGAGTAGGAAATAGCTAGTTTTCTTGATGGTAGATTATGTTGGTAAAAATTAGATTTGTATCATAACTAACTACAAATAAATTGAATAAGGGAGTATTGTGAATCTGGGACTCGTTGCAGGATAGTGGATAATTAAAAGAGCAATGAGATAGGATGTTTTGTTGAATGTTAATTCAGTTATATTTCTTCACTTATGCGCTCTTTAGTTGATGCAAGCCAGTGAAAATTAGTGACTTCAAATTTTAGGGAAATGTATAACAATGCTAGTTTGTAATTATTTTGGTTTTTATGCACTTTTCTATTTTAGAATCTCCTATTTCATTGTATTTCCATGAATGGTACTTTGGGTGGTATGCAGTTTCCTTCCATTAGGAAATAAAGTCAAAATACTTAGAAATTATATTGTTATTCTGTTTAACTGAAGGGAGTTATTTACTTTAAAAATTTTTCTTCATATTAAGAATTAAAAATAGATTTTCTTCTCTTTCAGTGTTTTTTAAATGTACCTCCTTTATATTCATATAATCCAGGTATTATGAAATGAAAGCACTCAGCTGAGACCTGATATTACTTTCTATTGACCATGACTTTTACTGTCAAACTTGTCATGGATATACTCTGAAGTGAAGGAATGAAAATGAGAAGATAACATAAATTGTATCAGGCTGTTATGACTCACAAGTGCAATATTTCTCTTCTATTTTTTTTCTTTATATGAATTGCCATCCCTTGTTTGTCAAATGTAACTAGGACTACCGCATACAGTTTGTAGTTTGTTCACTGCCAAAGGTCATCTGGTCAAGGGAGTAAATGAAGGTTATAGTTCAACTTACTGTACATCCCTAAGTTAAGTTTTCAAGGCTGAACCTCAAGGAGGGGCTCTATTCTAATTTGCATTGTGCTAGTATGAACTAGCCAAAACCTCAAACCTTTCTGTAAATTACCTGCATGGTTTCTACATCTTTTCTTGTTGCCATGCTAGATTCATTCATACTCTTTGCAGAGGAGGTGTTTTTCTGTTTGTTTTTGTTTTTTTCATGAGTGGTTATCAGTGTTTTTCAAAGACCTTTTCAGGGGGCCAACAAGGTCAAAATCATGCATGGGTAAAGGATCCATTCGAAGTTCAAGGTAGAACAGTGGGTTTTAATATAATATTGTAAAATGTTCAGTGACATAGTTTTAGATTTTATTTTGACACTAACCTTTAATAAACTACCACATGTTGAGTGTTGGTGTAGTATGAAAGGACAATATCCAAATTATATGGAAAGGCTACTCAAATTCTTCTCCCTTTCCAACTCGAGGTCTTTATGAAGCTGAATAGTCCTCCTACATTTAAACAAAACAACAAGTTGTAATAGATGGAATAAGGAAATAGAAGAAACGGTCTACTCATTAAACAAGACATTGAAATAAATTTGCAAAAATGTAAAACAATGTCATTTTTTCACAAAATTTAAGTCTTGGAAAATATAGTTATTTTTCATGAAACTGTTACTTATGTTAACATGTAATGGAGTTGTTTTTATTTTAAAGTAAATCGATAAATACATGATTCTGCATTTTAATTTCTAACATGCTAAATATCAATAGACATAATTAGCTAAGTAAAAGCACTTTGGGGTCCTCATAATTTTCAGGAGTGCAAAACTCTCTTGACACCAAACCCTCTGAGAACAACTGCTTATAAGGTGTCAGAATGTTTACTGTTCCTTTGTTAGAATAATGATGTATTACATGTACTCATGCACATTTGGTCCAGCAGAGTTGCTAATCTTAAGAAAAATAAGTCTAAACCTCCTGTTTTTTAAGGATCACTTCAGTTTTCACATTTGATTCATCAGAAGCCAGCCTACAGGTGCAGATATGTTGACTCAACTGGGCAAACATGGAGGGAAGCTGCATCATAAAGGCCAAGTCAGTGGCTGTCAGGATGGTTTTAATTAACATTAAGGCACCACTGGTCCCATTTTGTGTGCACTTCAAAATGTTAGTTGTCCATTGAGATGGCTCACAGATGAGGCACTACTTGAACCTAGTTGAAATGCAGCTGTGACATATGCTTTTAAAGAAGACAGGAGAGAGGAGTTTGGGCACATGATTCCTTGTGAATTAGGAGCTGTTTTATGAGAGATGGTGGACAGCTGCTCTGATCCTAATGAATGTCAGAGAAAGTCTAATATGGCAGGAAGGATCATACAATTCTGAAATAAGAATGTTGTTGTTAGCGATAGCAATATATATAAAACAAAAACGAAAAAGTATTCACATTGATAAAATTCTTAGACTTTGATTAGATTTACGTTGCTTTGTATGGTCAACCCTCACACCTAGGCTTGACATCATGCTCTCAGCTGTAGAAGACATCTCTCATAGTGCTTTAGACTGGCTTTAAAGTCAGACATACTTAGATCCAAATCCTGCCCCCACCACTTACTGACTGTTTTAATGTTGGTAAGTTACTTTACTTCACTGAGGCCTGGTCCCTTCATCAAAAAATGAGTAATCCTACTTCCTTTAAAGACTTACTGTGAATATTAAAACACATTTAAGCATGAAATACAGCACCTTGTTTATAGTGAGTGCATAATTATTATTTGTGAATATGTGTATACACATATTTTTCTCAGGTATTGTCATCTATCAGTTTGTTTAATGTTTGATAGTGGCAGTAGAGTGTGTGTGTGTGTGTGTGTGTGTGTGTTGAGACAGGGTCTTCCTCTGTCATCCAAACTGTAACTCAGTGGCACTATCACAGCTCACTGTAGCCTCCGTCTCCCTAGCCAAAGCCCTCCTCCCACCTTAGCCTCCTGAGTAACTTAGACTATAGGCATGTACTACCATGTCTGGCTAATTTTTTTTTTTTTTCCTCCTTTTGTAGAGACAGGGTCTCTCTATGTCACACAGGCTAATCTTGAACTTCTGAGCTCAAGTGATCCTCCCTCATTGGTCTCCCAGAGTGCTGGGATTACAGGCATGAGCCACTACACCCAACCTCATCAGCAGAGTTGTAATGTTGGAGATAATCTCTCTTTCTCTCTCCTTTTGTCCTCATCCCTACCAACCCCTTCAGCCTCTGAATATCCCAGTGTTGTCTTAGATTTTAGAAGTACACTGTGAAAGCAGAAACCAACTGGTTCATGTAATGGTTACCTATTCATTTTCAGGTGAAATAATAATAATCTTTTAGGAGAGCTCCTTAGGAAGAAGTGTGCCAGCCAGTTCAATTCATAATTAATGATAAAGGTATAATCTCACATAACTTGATATTTCTAGTGTTTCTGTGTTCCTGCAGCATCCTTATGCTTTCATTATTTTCAAATACGGTAGAAGCAACTTAGGAAATTATTTAGAAATAAGACCTTAAGTAAATATGACTTTCTTATAGTGAGTTATCCATCAATAGAAAAGAATGGAATTGGGTTTATTAGAAAAGAAATGTAATTCCCTGATACTGGCATAGTAAGGAATCATTTTATTAGTTTAATGATTAAGAAAATGAACTGTTGAATAAATAAAGATAATCAGACTTAGGTAAAGTAGATTTTTTTCTATTAATTTCTGTGTTCCATTATTTTACTGAATTCTAGTATCAGGAAAGCAACAAGATGTGTGTGTTTGTGTGTGTGAGTATGTGTGTGTGTGTGTGTGAGTGTACATACATATACCTACATACAGACAAACCCAGAGGGCATGAGTTCTCTTGGAATGATTCTTATCATTTTTTTAGTTCACTCTAACCTTTCCTGGGAGAATGGAATTCTAAGATACTTTTGCAGCTTATTTATCCAGCCCCAATTACTAATTACAGATGCAATTGGAGTACAGAATGACATATTAATGTTTGGGAATTTTTCTCCACCCTAGTTACATCTTTGCCAGGGATAGAGTCTTAGTAGCCAGAAGAAAAGATTGAAATTTGGTCCCATTGTAAGAAACTCTCTGATGTACTAGCTGTCATGAATAATTACAGTTGATTCATGCCATAGTGTACAAAAGTTTGTAAAATGGATTATATGTTCATTTCACTATTGCTGTTCAATCAGTCATATGAGCACCTATGAATTTCTAGTAAGTAAACTTCAACCTACTGAATGGATTCACATGCTTTGGGTGTGATACACACAGACACACACATATGTGTATGCATATGATTGAGAATGAATTGTTGAATAAATGAATATATGTGTATATAGGTATATATATGTTGTATACATACATACGTTGATAATAATAGTCGGAGTTGTCTAACAAATGCACTTATATCATCTAATGTTTATTGAATACTCAGTGTCGGGTGCTGTTATAAATGCCTTATAAGGAATCACTCTGTTATTTCATACAACGTTGTTCTGAGATAAGAAAAAATGGTTTCTTCCATTTTGTAGATCAGGAGAATATCCTCAAATGATTAGTTAACTTACAGCAGTCACTTAATTGTTAAACGCCAGAGCCTGAATTTGAACCAAGACAGTGTGGTCTATTCTATCTTACTCAACTATTTTATTATGCAGCCTAAGAGAGTTAAGATTCTAAACATCTCTTGGCAGACATGCTTCTAAACTACTTCTTTTATTTTCCCAGTTTTCTTTCCAAGTAAATCTAAATATGTTTTTTAATATATTTTTTTATTAAAGTGGAGATTAAAACAAATATGGTGTCACTGTTTTTTCCATCTTTTCATGCTTTTATGTGAAATAGCTCTTTGAAGTTAACTTGGAAGGCAGGTGTTGGGTATGGGTGTGTTGCAGGAGAAAACTTCAAAAGTAAAATAAATGAATTATGGAGAAAGTATTTAATTGTTTAATAGCTAAACTTTCTGTTTACCAAATTGAAAGACCATAATATTTATGGTATAGGATGTGTGTGGCACTTGAAGTTGCAAAAAAGGATTAAAAAATACACCTCTTTGATTATTATAGTAATAAAAACTTGCAAACATTACTTATATTTATATTTTTTACAGATATATTTGTAAATATTTGAAGATAATTATGTTTCTGTTTGCCCTATTAAATTGTGGCTGTCTCTTTCTATGAGAATAGTCTTCTATAGTCTATATAATAAACAAGCAAGTTTTCAAAATCTTTTTCTTTTTGACTATAATGACATCTTTCTGTGGCTTAGGTGTGAAAAAAAATTAAAGGAAAAATGAAACTCTGTAGCTTGGAATTTTTGACAATACATGTTTCAATATCAATTAATATGTTTATTTTATTTTTTTGAGACGGAGTTTCGCTCTTGTTGCCCAGGCTGGAGTGCAATGGTGCGAACTTGACTCATTGCAACATTTGCCTCCTAGGATTCAGGAGATTCTCCTGCCTCAGCCTCCTGAGTAGCTGAGATTACAAGAGCTCGCCACCATGCTGGGCTAATTCTTGTATTTTTGGTAGAGACGGGGTTTCATCGTGTTGGCTAGGCTAGTCACAAACTCCTGACCTCAAGTGATCTGCCCACCCAGGCCGCCCAATGTGCTGGGATTCCAGGTGTAAGCCACGGTGCCCAGCCTATTTTTTTAAATCAAAATTTTTTAAATTAGTATACCTTCTTAAGAAAACACAAAATGAACATTTTATTACAGAAGTAAATAAAAATTTGCAGTTGAAGCATACTTAAAAGTTATTCTTTGTGTATCAATCCAACAAAGTGTAAGGTAAAATAAATCAGTTTTGAATTTAAAAAATTCTATCACCTAATCTTTGCAAGTCAAGAAAGAAATTTAATCCCTATGGAGATAGTAATATGATAAGAGAATCCTTTGACCTGAAATGGGGTTTTATTTTATTCTTTAATTTCAAGCATGATTTGCATATTAAAAACACCTCTGCTTTACCACATACTAAAAATATAAGCATACATTTTCTTACATTTATTTAGAGCTTTCTATAAAATTCTATATTTATTTCATACATAATAGAAAATGTTTTACCCCTACAATAGCTTTAAAAGTAATCAAAGATGCCATGGTGTCAAGTAGCCATGGGTTTGTGACACCAAGTGGTGGCCTGCATTCCATCGCTTTGTAGGCTGGTGTTTATCAAGGACTCTAGAGTTGAGATGGATGTGGTCTGTAAGAGAATAAAATGTAATGTTCTGGAAAGAAAATAAAACTTTGAAATAAATGTAATTTCCTGGAAAGAACTATAAAGGATACTTATATTTCATCAGACCAATCTTCCCTTCCCTACCCCAGGACTAAATGACAGAAAGAAAACAATGGAAAAAGTGGCCGCTCTAATGGAAAGATGGGCAATCACAAAAGTTATTAGTGTAGACATTTGATGGGGTCTAATCTACCTATGGAATACTGTGTTCTGTCAAAAAGAGAGCTAATGCATCTTCTAAATATCAAAAGACAGGAGCCAATTTATGCCTGTCAGGCCTCACTTTTCACAGATTTCAATCGCTCCTGTTAGGGAGAGACACATTACTCCCTTTGCAGTCAAATTTCCCTCTTGATTTTAGTCAAAAATAATTTTAAAAGCTTTCTGACAATTTAAAAGAGCATTTTAAAATAAATGGCATTATTTTAGAAATCCCTACTGGATATCAGAAATTATCTATAATTAGTGATAAGTTTTAATATTGTACATTGCTCCTCTTTTATATTTACTATATTTTAAAGTAAAATGTCTTTAAGGCATACTTCCATCCATTATTAAATAGTTTTCTTCAAACATGTTTAAGAGTTACATAAAAGTTTTGCTGTCTCTCATCTAAGTGAACTTTATTATTTTTGTTGCCTGAATGAAAATTCCTGATGATATTTCACTGGTCAATTAACTTCCTAATTTTTGCAGGTGTGGCATCTGCTGTGTTCTTGATTGTCATGACATAATAAAATTGTGGGCTGGAAGACATGAATGTGAGATTTCCCTACCCATTGTATTTTTTACACAAGCAATATATCCTAGTTACTTCAGGTCAGCATGGCATTGTGTGCAAAATTACATACTGCATTGGGCCAGATGAGACATTGCCATACATTGCTCATGTGGATGCAAATTGCCACTTATCTGGAAAAGATTCTCTCAATAAATGAACAAGCAGTTTCTCTCTCTGTACTGAGGCTGTTAATGTCTTGGTGGATGGGTAATGGGAAAGAGACAGATGAGACGAATAAAGGTATTACATTTCATTTTCTATTTTATCTTCTTTTTTTGTAACTTCTGTCATATTAATACTATAAAATTATCTGTTTCCAATTTCCATTCTTTCCATACTAGAACATGACATTTATTTTGCAGAAAAAAGTAACATTTTAATTTATATTGGAAATCGGTTAGCATATTCTGGGACTCAAAATGTATATATTTTTGTTTTAAAGATAATATTAAAAGTAAATTTGGAAGCATATTATTTTCAGTATTCAAAAATCATAGCTGAACATCTGTACACTTAAGAATTAGCACATATATACTCATCTATTCAGCAAATATGTAGGCAAAGATTAAAGGAATTGAATGTTTTTCATCGTTAAAACTGCCCTGTTTGTGTAGCTAAATCTATGACCAATTTTAAAATATTTCAGAGTATTTAATTCTAAAACATCAGTGTATTTGTTAATATAAATATTTTTTGTTAATTCGGCAGCCAGCATTTTTATTAAGAATGTCATGCAAGTTCCATTAGAGCTGCAGTGTAAGAACTGAAAAAGGTTATATTCTTAGGTCTGCCAAAATATTCTGAAATGTTCAATGTAATACTTTTAAGACTCATGAATCTATTCTCCTATTCTTTGGGGAATTAAATATTTAGAAACAATTTTCTATTTTACATTATATGCATATAAAGACATTGAGGAATATAGACATTATGAAATAGAATTCAGAATTCCCTTGGCAAACCAAATTAAATATTAATTTAACAACTATTTGTTAATATGTTACTATTGACTCTATCTTAGAAAGGCACAATTATGTGTAACTAAATTTTTGGTTTTCTTGTGGTTGAACCCTGATTACCATGTCTTCTGGTTTCAGCGTTTTTTTCTGGGTAACAGATCATATTTCTTACTCCCAAAGCCCGGGAATAATAGCCTCACACATCCATCCATAGTCTCAAAGGCTTTTCTGCCTAGCAGAGAGCCCCTGCAGTTCTTCAAACTATTTGTGGGCAAGAAGTCCTAAAACATCAGAGACACTGTGGAAAGCAATTTCATTTCATTAATACTATTCATAATTATCTGCATTTATTTTATTGTCTAAATTCCAACAGCTAACTTACCATATTGATGAATTCTTCGAAGGTGCCTTTATTCTACAGGATGTGTTCTTTTTTAGATAATATTATTTCTAAGGAAACGATTACTTTTTTGTAGTAAATAGGCAGAAAATAAGAGAAATAGTGATTAAAAATCTGTAAACATATCCTATCACTTGCATTTCTTCTTCCTACCATCTTAATGAAAGTACAGTGTTTAATGTTAATTTTTGAATATAGGATCTTAGTTCATTTTTGAACCATGATTTTTCTGTTTCTTTTTTTTAATTTTAATTTTTATTTCTTTAATGCATTTTATATTTTCTATTTCTTTATAGCAATGCCATATTTACAGTTGTTTAAAACTTTTGTTTGAAGAGTAAACGTTCCCAATTTTCCCAGTTTCTAGATATTGTCTTACATGAAGATAGGATCGTATAAGTTAGAACATTTGAACTACCTCAAGTGTGGCATAATGATGCATCCTTTAATTTGAATATTGAATTGCATAGAAATAACTATTTACCATGATTTAAAAATATATAACCATTTAATGGGAGTCACTTCTATTAATTGCCTAATCAGGTTATAATAGTTTGTTTTCTTTGCAGTGAAAGGTCCCCACAATTTTAATAGCTGTGAGGTACATGAAGTCACACAGCATGACATTTTTATAGGAGCTGAGGTTTCCACTTTCACAAAATGCGCTTACTTATTTAAGTTGTCCCTCAGCCTCTAAATTGCTTTATCTTTCAAAAAACGTGGAATGTTTTTATTCTGTAATCAACGTAGATCCAAAAATACCATTTTAACATGGAGCCAGTCAATGACTCCAAAATTTGGTGAACACTGGGGTACCAGTCCTAGCAAAGCACATTGGAAATAAATCAACTTGTAGGTGAGAAGAAAGAAAAAAATGCACTGCCTCAGGGGGATGCTTGGCGTTTGGGGACGTGCTGCATACACTGTTAGTACCTCTGGGCTTGCTGCTCTCTCTTTGTCGACACCTGGATCATACCTACTTCACCCTTTGGTTTCTTCATTTTGTTTACAAAGTAACTGAAAACAGACATGACATGTTCTAAGAAGGTAGAAAAATCACTTTATATATATACACACCAAATTTATATATGGACTTCCATATATACCAAATTTAAACATATATGAGCTTCCATATATATTTTCCATATATACCAAACTTAAATATATATAAACTTCCATAGATATATAAAAATATATATGTTTTAGGACTTAAAATATGTTTTAAATTAAATATATATATTTAAATATGGAAGTCCTAAAACATCAGTGATACTATTGAAAGCAATTTCATTTCATACTACAATTCTTAATTATCTGGATTTATATATTTAAATATATATATACATTTAAATTTGGAAATGAAGTGTAAAATAAACACTCTGGCTCTTTTTTTTTTTTGAACGTTGGTTTACTACCTATATCACATGAGTTCCACCTTTCACTATGTAAGTTGTAGATTAACAAGCATTTGGTAATTCCAAATACAAAATCTGAACATCTCTTTGTTATATCATCTTTTTGGTACCACTCAAGAAAGAACGATCTATCAGTAATATACACTTTTTAGATTTCAACAATGGCTATGATTTGTTTTTTCTTGTTTAGTTCTATGGGAATTATGAGTTATCAAATGTACTGAAAAATAATGATATAAATGTTGATTCCCTTTACAATTTTCTTTTAAAAATAATTAGCTTTAAATAAATATTATGGTGTACTATAATAAATACAAATAACAGTATACTGATAGCCCTTTAGAAATGTGTTTTTTTTTTTTGCAATCCTTTATGCTCTCAAAATAACAAAAGTGCAACACACAAATCCTCTCACAATGTAGCTCATTGATTTAAGATTGTAATTAAACATTTTTTAAAGTTCTGTAAACTCAACTGATGAACACATCAACCGAATGCTCACTACTGACATAGATGGGGATATATAAGAGCTATTCCAAGTCCTGACTTCTAAACCTGCTTCCTGCCTGGAAATTGCTTTTGATATGTTTATGGTTCCCAGACTTGTCTGCACACTGGAATCATCTGTGGGGTAGGGGTGAGGGTGGTGCTTCAAAAAATACTGATGCGTGTGTTCCTTCCCCAGAGTCTGTGAATTAATTGAGTGGAGGTGTGGCCTGAGCTTTGAAATTCTTAAAAGGTCCCAGGTGATTCTATTGCTGAGCCAAGTTTTTTAATCACTAGTCTAGACTGTCAAGGTACAGAATAAAAAGGGTGAGATGCTGTTCTCTGTGATGACACCAAATTGTTTCCTTACAGAAACATGGCTATGGATAGATGGCAGAACCTAATGTGTGTATGGAATTGTGTATGCGTGCACACACATTCGCACACAGTTGATATGAGTAAATCATACATTTTTGTTGCCTTTTCTCACCTCTTGATATTCTGGCTCCATTGATTGAGCAAAGAATTATTTCTGTGTAGGCAGATGTGTTCATTGTTAGGATTAGTGGTATATGTAGCAGATACTTTAGAGCCCAAGAAATCGATCTTTCTGGTCCCACCCTACTCCTACCGTTTTTTTCCTATATGAACACAAGATGAATAAACACGAGAAGTTGACTAGAAGAGCATTTTCAAAGCCCTGATGAAATTTTTACATCTATCAGTATTTTAAAATTTAGACATAAGGCAACATTTATTGCGCATGTACCAAAATGACTCTAATATTGAGTGCTGTTACTGTCTCCATTTTACAGCTGAGTAAACTAAGGCAAGAAAGGGGAATATAATTATCTGTGAGTGCATTCTCTTATTTTAAATCCAGTTACAATTCCTGGTACAGTCGTCATACCTATATGAATAATTTTTCCTGTTTTAATGGGGAGAAAAAATTGTTTGAGTATTATGAATCTTGACAGTACAGAACATAATTGGCCAAAAGCAGCTGTTTCTTATAGTCTTAAGTCTCTGAAGGTTTGAAGGTCTTGCGTAGTTGAAGATATATGAATGGCAATGAATAATTACTTTTATCTAAAAGGATTAATTAAACATCCGTTTTCCAATCTTTGAAATTTCGAGGATTGCTTCTAAGTGTACAACAAAAGTACGATCCTTATTTTCTAGGAGAGTCGCAACTCAGTGAAATGTACTCTATTACCAAATAGGTTGTCAGAAATACATCAAATGTTGAATTCAAACTTTTGTTTTAAAATATGTGATTGTTATTTCTAAAAATAGCTTTTGGTCCAAAAGAAGTTATGTTGAGAATTAAAATGACAACCGCAACACAATCACTGTTTCCTAGTCAATGATTTCACCTGATCAGCTTTTGTGACAGCAGTGCCAAACCTTGCCAAAGCACAAATCATTTTTCTTCCAAGGAAAATGTTGCTTTTCAAAGAAGCTGCTATGTTTATGTTTGGTCATCCAGTTACATAAGAGGATATTTAATTGGTGGAATGGAGTGATTTTAAAATTTATGCTGAATTTTACATCGGATTTATAATTTCTGTCACTTGACAAGGCAATGGGCAGACATAATTTTCTTTCCAATGATAGCATTTCAAAATATATTCTATAAACAAGGGGTTAGTTTAAAAGCTTATATAATTTTGAAAAACAATGAGGACTTTTAAAATTGATCACAACCTTCTCCCCCTTGAATTTTACTTTTCTTCTCTTTCTCTTTTCTTTTCTGTTCATGTTTAAAGTCTCTGCATTTATTCTGTTTATCAAAATAATACATTTGATCTTCAAGGACGCCTGGATATTTGTAACCCTAATTAGCAACAGCAGTATCTTTCTGACCGCTGAAGGGAGCGCATTTGTTTCTGCATTAGCACCCTTCCCACTCCAAATTATACTTCCCCTTCCCCCTCCAGTGGCAGTTTCCAAACTCTCAACTTGTTTCCTGTCAAATCCATGTTGGGCTCTGTAATAAATCACTGATGAACAGCCAACTCTCTGTTTTGGAGGTGCAGCCTCTGAACATTGATTAATGTGATTTTTCAAGAATGGAACAATGGCCTGTGTGCATATGCACAAGAAAAGCTCCCCCACTGCAATAGATAGCTTTGCTTTATGTGCTCCAGCCTCTTCGCTTACAGTGTTCTCTTTCTGGGCTTAGCAGGGACCTCAGCTAATTGATTAACAGAATCTAGGCTGCCTGAGATGGGCCTAAACCGGGGATATGATCAGAGGTTTAGAAAGACTCTGTTCGTGTCTTCAGGGATTCCAGCAGCCACATATGGCAGCCACGATGGGCAGAACAGTGAGGATTCTTATTTAGGGAAGTTTTGGTGGATATCAATGATAATTCATTTCTGCTGTATTATTTCTTCTTTCTCTTTAACACAATTGGTTTTTTGATAGTTGATAGGTATTTTTAAGACAAAACATTTATACAAGAGTTTTCCTTCTCTATTTCATCATTATTGGTATTCTTTTCATTAGATGTGCTAGGAAACACATTTTCTATTTTAAAAGTTGTTCATAACTACATTAAAAATATAAATATGATTTCAAAAAGCAAATTAGTTTATCTTTTATCTAATATCTGTATATGTTTTTATAATTTGTTAAAAAGGTAAACAAATATTAGCTATTTGAAAAGTATTCAGTACTATTTATTTTAAAAACATAAATTACTTACTG
The DNA here is from genome assembly GCF_049354715.1 of Callithrix jacchus. Lineage (NCBI taxonomy): Eukaryota > Metazoa > Chordata > Mammalia > Primates > Cebidae > Callithrix > Callithrix jacchus. The sequence continues at coordinate 15,562,088 of NC_133522.1, forward strand.
TTTTTCATTTACCTAGATTTTAAAATTTAGTAGAAATACATGTAAAATAGTGATAAATATGACACATTAATTGCTGTTGTACTTACTTTTTATAACTTTGAATTTTTGTAATTCTCAGATGATCTCTGAAAGTGAATGATGTTTTGGCTTAGAGAGATATTAATGTATGCTCCTTCATAATCTATTTTTCCCACAGTTAGAACCATATATTCTTTGAATTTGACTTTTGGCTTTTTAAGTAAAACTAACTGTTCTCATTTCCAGCCAAGGAAGTTGAGATTCAGCTAAGTGTTGAAACGATGAAACATTTCTGGCAAAACCTTATCTCTGAGTGTTTCAGAAATCTTACAAGAAGTTTTATAGATTCATTCTTCCCATTTTATGAATAAAAAAGCTAAGGAAAGCAAATATGCCAAAATTCAGAATGAAAAAAGGAGGAGCAGCCTTTTGTGGTCTTTCATATACTAATTCATGATGGCTTTTCAAAAGAGAGAAGTATCTAGTACCAAATCCTAGAGGAAAAGCTACCATAAAAATAATGTTTTTATAGAAATAATTTTTTTTACTGTAGAAAAGCATCTGCTTGTATGAAATTAGAAAAAAAAATGACATGCATTTTATATTTATAAAGTAGAGGTTTATTCGCAAAGTATAATACAAGTACATTGTTTTAACTTTGAAATTATTTCCTCATTAAAATCTATGGTGGTTAATTCTTAAACCTGCTTAGAAAAATTATTGAACTAATATTTATGCCTAAGGTATAGGATTAATATTAATAAACAGCCCACATATTTTAGTCTGTGTTGCTACAATAAAATATCTAAGGTTGGGTAATTCATAAGGAATGGAAATTTATTTCTCACAGTTGAGGAGCCTGGGAAGTTCAGGGTCAAGCCACTAGCCAATTTGGTTTCTTGGTGAGGGCTGCTCTGGGTTTCTAAGAGGGCACCTTATTGCTGCATCTTCCAGAGAGGAGGAATGCTGTTTTTCCACATGGCAGAAGGCAGAAAGGCAAGCCAACTGAACAATGTGTGAAGTCTCTTTTACAAGAGCCTTAACTCTTTCATAGAGAGGAGCACTCATGGCCTAATCACCTAAAAAGGCTTTGCCTCTTAATGCTATCACATTGGATGTTAAATTTCAGCACCTGTATTTTGGAGAAGATATATTCAAACCATAGGACAATACATGAAACCTAGCAGAGAATCTATGACAAAAGCATTCAGAATTATATCTTGAGATGTCAAGAACACATCTCCTAACATGCTGTGCTTACCACAGTGTGATGGCAATGGGATGGGAGAAGGGAGAGGTCTTTGCTCCCGCCAGTACGAGGTTGCACTTTCCTGAAATCCCGGGGACTAAAGTGGGAGAAAGAATGAAGGGTAGCAGTGGTTATCTGCTGGAGGAGAGGACTGGGAATCCTGAAATCTAAAGCGGTAGGGGATATTTATCTTTTGAGAGTGGAATGGGAAAAGGAATTCCTGTGATTATGGAGTTGATTTTAAATAAATACATCAGGCAAAGCAATGGTATCAAGCCAACTAGAAATGGCTTGATATATCTAGATGGTCCATTTACGCATAAAAATTAAGAGAACTAAACTGTTCAAAAACATGAACTAGGTACTTCCTTCACTGATTCACCTACCAAAAATATGCAACCACTAATCCCAACTGATTTAAAGTGAGACTCTTTATTTAGTCTTCCATTTGGAACTCTAAATAATGGCGATGATGAGGATGATAAACATTTCTCGAGCTATTACTTTTACACTCACTATGCTAAACCCTGTATAAAGATCCTTACAATTACTCTGTACATCACAATGCAACATATATTATTTCCATTTTAGATGCTGCTTAGAGAGATTATATCACTTGTCCAAGGTGAAAGCTGGCTGGTGAGGGCTGGGCTTTTCACACCAGGTCTTTCTTCTAGAGCCCATGCTCTAACCCAGTGGTCCCCAACCTTTTTTGTCCTCAGAGAACAGTTTCATGGCAGACACCTTTTCCACACAAAGGTTGGGAAAATTAGATTCTGTGAAGGAGCACGCAACCTAGATCCCTCACGTGTGCACTTCACAATAGGGTTTGCACTTCTATGAGAATCTAATGCTATTTTTTTTTTTAATTTTTTGTAGAGACAGGGTTTTGCCATGTTGCCCAAGTGATCTGCCTGCCTCAGCCTCTCAAAGTGCTGGGATTACTGGTGGGCTCAACCCACATTTTTTTATTGAGGTACAATTTGCATACAATGGAGTATCTAATCCAGTATTGGTGAATATACTCACCGACCCATGTAACCACAAGTCAAGAAATAGAACACACTTGTCATTCCAAAACTTTTCTGATTGCCTTTCTCCAGTCAATCCCTGTCTTGAGAGGCAACCCCTGTTTAGACATCTATCACAGTAAATTAGTTTTCCCTGTTCTCTAGCCTCATATGAATGTGATCACTAGTGTGTATGCTCTTCTGGTGTGACCTCTTTCACTTAACATGCGTGTGAAATTGGTCTATGAGTTTACACTCATCAGTAGTTCATTCATATTTTATTGCTGAGTGGAATTCTATGTGTATGAATATATCACAGTTTGTTTACTCATTCTTGTATAACCAGGGACACTTGGATTGTTTCCAGTTTGGGGTATTATGAATATGCTGCTAACACATTGTTGTACAAGCATTTTTATGGACATATATTTTTATTTATTTTGGGTAGTTTGGAGTGGAATTGCTAACTTGTGTCTTAAGTATATGTTTAGCTTTATAAAAGACCAGCCAGACAGTCTTCCAAAGTGATTATACCATTTCTCCAGCAGTGGAAAAGGGCTGTTTCCATCCTTGCCTTCTGTGGTGTCATCATTCTTTTTACTTTAGGCAGTTTAGTGGAGATGAGGTATCTCTCACTGGGGTTTAATTTGTCTTTCCATGATGCTTCCTGATGTTGAATTTTTTTTTAATGTGCATATTGGCCATTCTCATATCTTTTGTGAAATGTCTGTCCAAGTCCTTCTCTGAAGGTTGCATTCTCTCCATTTTTTTCCTGCTGCTGTTAGTTACTCTCCAAGCCTTCAGAGAGTTTTTGTATTTATTCCATTGTTTATAATCATTATTTGCAGGTGGGTTGAGCTAATTTAAGCTATTCAGACCTTACTGAAACTGGAATTGTAATCACGTATCTTTGACTCATTCTTTAAAGTTGTATCAACCTGTCCCTGTCTTGTTTTCTCCTAACATTCTTGTATAATAAAACTTTATTTCTCTACTGTTTAACATAAAAAAAGGAATGATTGGAAGGCTGAGATGGAAGATTCGCTGAGGCCAGGAGCTTGAGGCCAGCATGGGCAACCTAGCAAGACCCCATGTCTAAAAAAAACATTAGTTGGGCATCATGACACACACCTGTAATCTAGCTACTCTGGAAGCTCGGGTGGGGGTCACTTGATCCCAGGAAGTCAAGACTACAGTTGAGTTATGATTGTGCTACAGCACTCCAGTCTGGGTGATAGAGTGAGACCTTATCTCTAAATAAATAAATTGAAATAAGTAAATAAAATGTGAAATGAAACCATTTATTTAGATTGCATAGAAAAATAGCCATATTTAATACAAATGCATTCAACATGTAAAGTATTCTGATAATTAAAAATACAACTGAAAGACCAAGTTCAAGCTATGTCTTAATGGACAACACAATATACTTCTATTTACCCATTTACCATTTTCACCAATGAGAATTTGTGTTGATCAGTTTGGGCTGCTGTAACAAAGTGTCATAGACTGGCAGCTTACACAGCCGACATTTACTTCTCAAGGTTCTGAAGTCTAGAAGTTGGGTTCCAGCATGATCAGAATCTCGAAGATGGCCCTCTTCGTGGTTATGTCCTCATGAAGGATCTCCCTTTGGTGCATACAAGCAGAGAGATAAATGACTTCTCCTCATTTTCTTATAAAGGGATTAATCCTATCCCCAGTGACCTCTCAAAGGCCTCACTTCCGCATACCATCACATTGAGGATTAGGGCTTTATCATATGTATTTTGGAGGGACACAAACATTCAGTCTGCAGCAGAATTCTTATTTATGCATGGTTATTAAACACCCAGTCTGGCCATGAAATTCCCGAATCCTGAGTATATAGCAGTGAACAAACCTGAAAACATTGCTGTCCTTACAAATCTTATATTGTAATGGGAAAAGATGTATATTAAGAGCTTTAGCAACATATATGTCATGTTCGATGGTAATGTACTCTGTGGAGAAAAGTCAAGGAGTAAGAGGGCATAGGGGGTGCAGTGGGATAGAGACAGAGAGGCCCCAGTTTAGAGGAGTTAGGGCAGGCCTTGCTGATAGAGTGATATTTGAGTAAAATTTGACAGTATTGAGGGAGCCAGGAAGACTGAAAAAAGAGCCAGGGCAAGTGATGTCTTAGGATAATTGATTTGGAAAGTTTTATTTTTATCAAAAATCTATTTCTTCCAGTCTAGTGTCTTTTAGATCCTGTATTATAGTTGTTAATTTTTAAGCTTTGTGTACTTCTAAATATAACCTTTTTTACTGACTGACTTTCCCCACTCATTTTTTCTTCTTGGAGTTATTTTCTATGTTCCTTCCGTCCAAATGAGGCTTATGCTGTTATGAACACATAGTTCCCAAGCAGGAATCAAAACCCCATATTGTCAAGCTGCCCAACTGGCAATATACATGGCAGTCTCTGTTCCCACCAAATTGCTGACTTCTAACATTTCTGCCTAACCAGGAAGAAACATCATGTGTGCATCAATCACTGTAAGACTGTGTCTATGCTAATGAAAATCGTTTCTATGAGCATACCCTTATGCACATGTGTGCTTACTTCCTACTTATGGCCTTCTAAAGAAATTAAGTTGGTGGATTTAGTTTAATTTTAGGGTTCTGTGTACAGTAAACTTGAAAATATAATTTAATTTTAAAAGAATGAACGTTTGTAGCCTCTACTGTTGCCCTAATACAGTGCTCTGGCATATGTGAAAAACTGTGCTATCCTTGCTCATTTTAAAATATGTATGAATATATATTGGGAGAAAGCAATATAACCATAGAACAAGGATATTTTACCAACAACAATATTTTACCAAGGCATCATCACATTTCATTTTCATATTGAATTAATTTATGATCACTGCTAAATGTGTTCTAATGGTTTAACTCTTGAAATTGTAGCATCTACAAGGTCAGATCATGTTCTTTGAAACCTGCTCTCTGTATTGCCTTTTAGAGACTGTATCTTTGTACAGAATGCATCATCTTGTCTAAGAGAACTGTAGTATTGTACTTTTTAGAGGACCCATTGTTTACATTCTGGTTATATTCAGTATGACATACAAAAACATCCAACCAAGGGTGAACAGTTAGTTTTTCAAATGACTCATGGGTCTTAAATCAATCTTAATGTAGTAGCTAGCTATTTTATAGCTACTAGAGGGAATTTTTATAAGACTTACACAGTTTTTAGTAGTTTTGGAGGTTGGATCACCATGACCTGAAACAGAGCCTGGGCTGGTTTCTCATCATGCAGTATGCCACTGCAAAATTGATCTAAGCTTATGTATCTCTTTGAAGTCAAGACAAAAAAGCAACCCAGAGGGCTTTATAAAATGTAAAGAACTACTGTTTTAAGGTGGAGAAAGGACTTCTGTAATCATGTTTGTTCACTGATAATATTCATTTTAAAGTTGAAATCGTTACTTAATTTTAACTAGACTAACTTTCTACAAATAGTGTGTGTATTTGTTTGAGTATGTATGCCTGTGTGTGTTTTGAGTAAGAAAAGGAATTTTTGAAGTCAGACTCGTTCAAAAATATTAACATTAGATATTTCAAGTCTATAACCATGCAAGACTAGCAATTGTAGCTTTCTTGTAGTAGCTCAATAATCTAAACTCCACCTTCCCGTGATCAGATTAAATATTGAAAACCCTCATACCTATAAAAATTCCAATTTTGTAAATCAATGGCTAACTAGTAATAAATTGTTTATATCAGAATTCATTCATTTTACTTTAATAACAGGATTGGGACATTGTGATTAATCAAATACGAGGTTATCTAGAGAAATACTTTTCAGTAGTTGATTTTGTTGAAAACTTTTAATTGACCAAAACTGCATTCTCAAAAGGGTGAACATGTAACAGGAAGGAATTCCTCTGTCCTCAGATTCCCTTGGGTGTGAGGCAGTATTCTATTGTTGAATTGGAAGGTATATGCATTTGTGCAATGCAGTTTCTTTATGATCTTCTCACTCTTGAAACAAGAGGATTAAGAGGATTAAAGTCACAAATGCTTTCTGAAAAAGATTTTTTTTTTTTTTTTGAGGCAGTGTTCCTCTGAAAACCTGGGGAGAAGCTGAGTCTCATACTTGGTGATGCAATATGAAACACAAACCACAACTGCAAGAGCAGCGTTCAGTGATATGCTTTAAACTTTATTTAGGATTTGACTTGGAAGGAAGGTTTGAGCTGATTTTATTCAGATCTCAAGCAACCAGATGCGCCTAACATATCTATGTTATACCACTTACATGTGAGAGAGAAGCAAGCCAAGTAAAACACGTCTTTGTTAGTATGTGAGGCTGGTCACCATCTGGATTAAACATACCTGTCAGGCTTCCCCTTTTGCCACTCTTCACTCCTCTCCTCCACAGATACCTACAAATGCTACTAAGTATACTTGGACTTAAATGTGTCTATAACTCTGTCTGTGATCTTTTGTTTTTCTGAAATACATGATGCCCCTGAAGTCATCTTGATCAAATATAACTTGTGCTTTAAGTATCAGCTCAGCTGTCATTTCTGGGAAATCTTCTTAAATTTCCTAACTTTTACATTTTTATAGCTTAAGTTAAGCATTCATTTACATTTATAGGCAACTTTAGAGAGCATTGGAGGGACAAGAGAATTACTGTAGACTGAAAGCCAGTGATGAATTTCATTCAGTCCTCTCAACAGCCCTTTCTAACAGATGAGTCCCAGACTAAGAAGTGATGGTGCAGGTTTTTCAGCCAAGGCCCATTTGACTCACAGCATTCCGAAGCCGACCTGCTGCCGTCTTGCCACATTGTATGTTTCTCATGTCTTTCCTCTCTCCCTTACCCTCCGAGTTCTGATTTTAATATTATCATGTTCCTATTAATTTCTTCAAAACTAAGAACAGTATTCTTGACATAATAAGGTGGTCAAAATACTTGCTAAATTAATTATTAATGGATGTCTTATACAATAGAAATTTAACTGAAATATGCATACAGAAAATTACCCGAGTTAAAGGTGTTTGACGATGATCAACAGTTAAGCGCATTTATGTAACTACTATGCAGAATGATAAATGGATATTACCAGCAACTCAGAGTCTCCTTGGAGCTCTGTTTAATCATTATCCTTTCCTGTCTCTCCCAAAGTCCTACTACCTGGAATTCTAACACCATATATTAGTTATATTAGTTTTGATTTTTTAAATCTTTGTGTAAGTATAATCATATAATACATATTATTTCATATGTGGCTCCATATATTCTACATTATTTTTTAGAGATTCATGTATATGGTATATGTAGTCATAGTAATTTATTGAATGAATGCTTTTTAAAGGCATTTTCTTTCTTTACTCTGGTAACATAATTAACAAGTGTCACAGTACAATTTTTTTAATGAATCAAACTGATAAAATGTGTTGGCAATATGTGAAATTGAGTTAAGAATCCTCAAAGTATAAGTATTATTATTTTAATCAGCTTATTGTCTTATTGTTTTTTTTCTCAAGAGATCTATATTCTAAACTACTATAATTTTGATTACTCATGTTTAATTCTTTATTGTAAGAAAAGCGTAACTGATTAAATATTTGACATAACTATGTTGTTATTTTATAAACAAATGTAAAAGATAAACTCTTGTATTTCAAATGTTAGAAGACATTTTACAAAAATATAAATTTGTTCATACATAGGTAATATTCTTCAAATGAATCTTTAATTATTTATATGTATGTATATATAAAAATTTGTTATCAGTAATAGGGCCTTGAACGTGCCGTTTTACTTCATTGATTCACCTGTGAAATGGGCAGGATTGTACGGACATAATTTCTCTAAAAGTCCATGTAGGAGTTACAGTCAGGCTGATGAAATTCAAATCTGGTCTTTGAGTCTTTGTAGATGTCTGCTTTAGACAAGTGAGGAAACTCCTTGGTGCCACAAGTTGCTAATATATAAAATCAGGGTAATAATATCTACCTTATAAAGTTGTTGTGAGGATTAAATGAGTAATATATGAAAATAATGTAGAATATTGCCTGGAATATATCTAAATGTATTCCTAGGTCGTGTTGTTATTACTGTCCTTACTTTACCACTATAACTATTTTGGTTTGCATAGATGGAATTTCTTATTTGGCAAATGGAATTTGGAGAATGTTTATTTCAAGAGAAATATTTAGACAATGCTCAGAATTTTATTTTAAAGTCCAGGGTTACAAGTGCAGGTTTGTTACATAGGTAAACTTATGTCACGTGGGTTTGTTGTACGGATTATTTCATCACCCAGGTATTAAGCCTAATGTCCATTAGTTATTCTTCCTGATCCTCTTCCTCCTTCCAGCCTCCACCCCCTGAAAGACCCAGTGTGTGTTTTTCACCTCTACGTGTCCATGTGTTCTCATCATTGAGTTCCCACCTATAAGTGAGAACATGCGGTATTTGGTTTTCTGTTCCTGTGTTAGTTTGCTAAGGGTAATGGCCTCTAGGTCTCTATCCACGTCCCTGCAAAGGACATGACCTTTTTTATGGCTGAATACTAAGAATGCTCTGAATTCTTCATGATATTATTTGACTTTTATGAAAATTATTTCATAAGACATCTTATAGATTAGGTCAGATTAGAGTGATATAAGGGAGGAACGTAAACATGCAGGCTTTGTAAAAAACAATGTACTTGAGCTTCATGATGAGAACCCAGAGAAGAGAAATACACACATACAGAGTGAGAAGGGGAGAGAGAGAGAATAATTTATCACATTTTATCTGGACTATTGCATTTGCTTTTTTCTTTTCTTTCTTTTTTTTTTTTTTTTTTTGAGGGGCTATCCTCCCACCTCAGCCCCTGAGTATCTGGAATAACGGATTTATGCCACCATGAGTGGCTGATTTTTAAAGAATTTTTTTTTTTTTTGGCCGGGTGCGGTGGCTCAAGCCTGTAATCCCAGCACTTTGGGAGGCCGAGGCAGGCAGATCACGAGGTCAAGAGATTGGGACCATCCTGGCCAACCTGATGAAACCCGGTCTCTACTAAAAATACAAAAAATTAGCTGGGCGTGGTGGCGCGTGCCTGTAGTCCCAGCTACTCTGGAGACTGAGGTAGGAGAATTGCTTGAACCCGGGAGGCAGAGGTTGCAGTAAGCCGAGGTAGCACCACTGCACTCCAGCCTGGCGGCACCTGGTGATGGAGTGATACTGTCTCAAACCATCTTTTTTTCAGAGACAAGGTCTCACTATGTTGCTCAGGCTGGTCTTGAACTCTTGGACTCAAACAGTTCTCCCACTTTGGCCTCCCAAATTGCTGGGATTGCAGATGTGAGCCCCCACATCCAGCCTGGACTACTGCAATTTCTTAACTGGCTTTCTTTTAGTAACATCTCACAGAAATCCATTTTCCGCTGCATTGTTCTATAACTAATTTCTAAGATGCAGGTCTGTTATTGTCATTTTCTTCATTATAATCCTATAGTGATTCTTCATTAGCTGTATAATAAAATCCGTGCTCCTTTGCTTGCCATTTAAGTGTTCATTTTTCAAAAACTGTATTGAGTGGCTACTGTGTGTCAGCAATATACAGGAAAAGTCCCTGCTGAGCTCACCTTTGCCTTTCCTTTTATCTTCATTCTCCCCACTGTTCACTTGCAGTCCAGAACTACCCAGCACAATCCGGCCATAGATCAGGGCTGCACAGGGCTCTCTGATTTTGCACATGCAGCCTAATCTCCCATCCTAGCTTTGCTGTGAAACACTGAGCTGGCCCTTTTGTTCTCTGGGTTTCAGGCCTCTCATTCTCAAAATAAAAGGGTCATACTCTGAAATCTCTTCTGGATCTAAACTCTATGAATCTCAAAAACTTTAAATGTCAGATGAAAGAGAAAGTAGGTCTTTAGATGGTGATTGGACTCTTGAGTAAGCCCTCAAAAACCTATGATTTATTTAAAATATACTATACAGTAAATCAGTAACAATATAGTAGAATAGTACAGAATTTAAATATCATGTTTATCAGTTCACTGTAGCTCATGCCTTTAATCTTGGTACTTTAGGAGGCTAACCTTGGAGGATCACTTAAGGCCAGGGGTTTGAGACCCTGTCACCACAAAATAATTAAAAAATTAGCCAGACATGGTGGTGTGCACCTGTAGTCCCAACTACTCAGGAGGCTGAGGTGGGAGGATTGCTTGAGGCCAGGAGTTCAAGGCTGCAGTGAGTTTTGATGATGCCACTGCACTCCAGCCTGGGGAACGGAGTGAGATCCTGTTTATAACACACATCTATATCTCATACGGATGAGGATAAACAAGTGCAGTCAGGGCAGTGATTATTGATGTAAAGAAGCATTTGGAAGTCATGGGGAAATGGCATTTTACGAGTATACTAAATTCTGCTGTGCCATCTATATAACTCTTTATTTTACCATCAGAAATTAGAAAATTAAAACCTTGAGCACCAATGCCCAATAAACAAAAATCTGTTGGAAGTAAACACAATGACTTGTTTCAGCACTTCTACCATAGAGAAGGAGAAGATGAGAGAAAAGGTTGGGAAAGCCCAGGCGTGGTGGCTCACGCCTGTAATCGCAGCACTTTGGGAAGCTGAGACAGGCGGATCATTCGGGGTCAGGGACTCAACACCACCCTGGCCAACATGGTGAAACCCCATCTCTACTAAAAATACAAAAATTAGCCAAGCGTGGTAGCGTGCGCCTGTAATCTCAGCTACTTGGGAGGCTGAGGCATAATTGCTTGAACCCGGGAAGTGGAGATTGCGGTGAGCCAAGATCGCGTCACTGCAGTCTAGCCTGGGCAATAGAGTGAGACTCAGTTTAAAAAAAATAAAATAAAATAAAAGATTGGGAAGAACAGAGGAGTTACCCCAAGGGTAAAGGACTAAGAAGTATTTTCCCCAAGTCTTTGGTAAAAATGCGTAAATGAATTAAACACATAACTGATAGGGACAAAGAGAGGGATACGTTGAGGCAGAAGAAAAAGGTGGAGAGATAGGAATTGAGGATGGATACATTGACATTGAGTGGTAGAAATTGGAAAACATGGAAAGAGGATAACATGTACATTCCCTGAGGTGACAGAAAGATGCAGTGGAGAAGAAACACTTGGCAGATATTTCATTCAGCATGATGGCCGTATGCTCAAAATGTCAGCTCAAAACAGCTTGTTGTATTTGAAGTAGGAAAGGGTGTGATCTCGAAGACGAGAACGGAAGCATAAGGGACGGCAGCACGCAGTGGCGTTTTGAATGTGCAGGAGGTTCACATGGTCTTTGTAAAGCAGTTGAATACATAATCCAAGTTCTGTTGTTTTAGAAACAATTTACTGCTTTTTAACTTTGTAGTGACCTCATTTCACTATCAGTTTCTTGATACCTTTTGCAATTATGATCCAAAAATTTGATCAGAAAATCTAGCACTCACCCTGGGCTCAGCTGGCCACTCTTGTTGCACCTGCTTCTCCAGATATAGTACTATATTTGTACTATTTTAAATTATATAAAACTTTTCCTAAATTTATAATGTTTAGAATTTTGGAACTTTAAAACCAAGAATAAGAAAACATATCCAAAATCTACTGTTTTACATACAATTTTTGAAAAAGATGGAGAAACGCCTGTAATCCCAGCACTTTGGGAGGCCGAGGCCGGTGGATCACGAGGTCAGGAGATCCAGACCATCCTGGTCAACATGGTGAAACCCCGTCTCTACTAAAAATACAAAAAATTAGCTGGGCACGGTGGTGCGTGCCTGTATTCCCAGTTACTTGGGAGGCTGAGGCAGGAGAATTGCCTGAACCCAGGAGGCGGAGGTTGCGGTGAGCTGAGATCGCGCCATTGCACTCCAGCCTGGGTAACAAGAGAGAAACTTCCTCTCAAAAAAAAAAAAAAAGATGAAGAAACAAGGTTCCAAGATACATGAATATCACATCTAATGACATAAAATTTACCCTCAAATCCATGTTACTTATTATTCATCTAACAGTAATTGCGGAGTTAAAATTCATAACCTCTATGTGTTTATTTCCATTTGGTCTATTAAGATTATGTCCATTAGATGTGTAATATTAAATTAGTAATTTTTATAAAAAACTGATTAACTGATCTTATTGGATGCCCATAAGCTAGTTTAGAAGGAATTTCCAGTGACACAACTGGAAAGTATTTCTCTTTCCATCCTTGCCTCTCCCTTTATTTTGAGTGTTTGCTGTACCAGGCCATGGGCCTGTTGCAGTCAGTAATAAAATCTACCAGTTTTTATTTCTGTGGAGGAAGAATTTTCAATAGTAAGAGAAGAATATGAAAAATAGTGGCTCTAGTTGGGAAATTAGCTCATCATAGTTAAATTCAATAAAACAAAGTACTTATATAAGATGCCGAATGTCTAAAAATAACCATACTCTTCCAAATTAGCCAATGAAAGAAGAATGCTTTTAGTTGTTGCTGTTTGCAATTTTTAGTGGCATTTTTATTGTTTTCTTCAAATGTTTCAGTGACAGATATAAATATCTCCATACATGAGACTAACCCTTTCACTGTAAATAGAGAACAAAGAACTGTATGTTTGTTGTGAAAAGCAAAGTCTACGGGGTGAATGCCCTAAGGGAAATGCAGACTTAAGAGGGGCTCCCTAACATACATTCCCACCAACTTGGAGATGCTAAAATGAGTTGGTGAAATTTCCAGGAGTATCTATTCCTTTGTACAGCTCAGAATCCTCTCATCAATATTTCTTCCCACTATTAGAGAAACAAATAAAACTCATCTCTGCTGGGATTAATTTGCTGCAGCCTGAAGCACTGAGCCTCCACTGGCAACCACCACTGAGCTGAATAAGCAGCATCCCAGCATCTGTTGACAATATGAAATTGTTGCAGCAGCCAATATTCATAAGAAATGGCCTCCAGAATCCAAAGAGAATACACTAGTCCATAACTATCAGGGTCTGACCACTGAAGAATAGCATGTAATTCCAGATTTGCTAAGCTATATTTAAATGAGGGCTTCTTTTCTCTTTGGATCAGAATGTGGAGAAATTGTGTAGAACCAATTTTACTTGAACAGTCCTGGATACATACTGGTTTGGGCTGAAAATGCCTAAAGTTCTTTCCAACTGGACATAGACCTGTCTAATGAAACTATGACATAAATTGCTGCTCTTTAGCAGACTGGTCACTCCAATTATGGAGCACTATTGGAAATGAAACAGAAAAAGTAAAACAGATAAAGGGTTAGATCTCCAATTGCCTGATCATTCAAAGAGCAGCAGCCTGTTAGTGGCGCCATTTAAATTTGCAATTTTCTTGACAGTTTGCATTTTATTTAAATGTAAAACAGTTTTCTTTTTGTATGTTTCTAACAGTCTGGGTGGCTTAACTGATTTACTCCTTTCTTTCAATTAGTGACTCTGTGATTATTATTATTATTACCATGTTAAATTTTTTTTTTACCTTGTGTAATGTGGAGAGGACAAAAAGGTACCCTATTCAGTAAGTGATGATGGGTTTGTGCTTATTCATTAGCCTCATTTTCTAAATTGAAAACATTTTAATCTACAAAGTATATATTTCTTTCCAGTTATGAAATACAACATTTCACTGCTCTTCTTTTGTGGACATATTTAATTGTTGACATCTTACATAACTGTGTAGGAGCCAATCTTCTGATTCTAACTGGTAGGACTGGTAGGATTCACCTGTTAAAAAATTACATGGTCTTTATAGTTTAAAGTTATTTTAGCATGCTAACCTACTAGAATTTAAGCTAAGAAAAACATTCCGAGCTCATAATGAATAAGATAGTTTTGACTTTTCTATATGAACTCAGTTTCATTAATTGAACTTCAATAATTAGTAGACCCCAAATTAACATACTTTAATAGGCATTACACGTTATATTTTACGTATTATGTAGGGACATGTATACATTGTGTATCACTGTTGAGTAATGATTATAACTCATTTATTTCCCTTCAGAAAAATTTAGAATTGTTAATTTGTCTATTATGGGAACCAAATCTAGAAAACAATGGTCCCTACAGTGTGCGGCAGACTTTAGATACAAGTCTTCTGTAAAATGCTGTTTGAACTTCTTTAAACCGAATTCATGTGATGCCAAGTTTATCCTAAGGCTTGTGCTGGGGCAGGCGTGCACATCAAGGAAAAAGAAGAGCCAATTCCCAAAGGGAATGCATACAGCTAAATGCTGTGGGGTTAGTTAACTCTAGGAGTCAATGCTGAATCCAAAGTGATGCTTCTGACTACGTTTGTATTGTTCTTTTTTTTTTTCTGAAATGGTCAAGGGGGCATGTGCTTGAACATGTGAGCCAGCAAAGCGTCTGTGGTTTTAATCCCCTAATTAGACTATCATGCACAGATGGTATTTAGTTCTTTTTTTTTTTTAATGAATGAAAGTATGTGGTAATGATGTTCATGAATTTTTATAAGATAAAAAAAATGCTACTTCAGTTTTGCTTATATTTGCTTAACCTCATATATAGGTCAAGCCATGAGTCGAAATGTATGTGAAATTTAATAAAAATAGATGATGTCATTATATCTAGTCAGCTTGTAGGCATGATATATGTATACAGACATACAAATACTCCCTGTCATACATGTATCAACTCAGATCTAGTATACACCATTTAAAATTTGTGGTATTCTGGTAGAGAAATGAGACTTTTTCATGTCTTCAATCCTGGCCTGTAATATTATTATGTTATAAATATCTGCATCAAATTATTTAGTTATACGCTTTATTTTTATTTATTTATTTATTAAGTCTAATTTAGCATAAATAAAAAATATGTTACACATGCCATTTAGTTTAGTTTAAAATATTTTAGGTAGAAGTAGAGTAAAGCACAGTGAATTAAGAAAAAAGCAAACAACCACAGGAGCAAGACAGTGAGCAAGTTCAAAGAGCAGTGACAACACATACAGTGACTCATTTTCAACCAAGTTCAAAGGAGACTATTGACTACAAAATATTCAAGTATGCACTTTAAAATTCTGGTGCCTGTAATTGCACTATTTTTTATTTTTGTCATCTGCTAACTATGTAGGGAAGAAGGTATTTTTTACCTAGATTGTAAAAGGTAATATTCAACTTTTGCTCTACAGAATCTCATATGAGTTTTCTAATGCATTGTGGTTTTGAAAACAAATGAGAGTTTTAGATAGATAAGTAGATTAAATTTTGCTTCACATATTCTATTTAGCTTAAGTATAATACTGTAGTTATTTTATGATTGAGACAGTAACTTGTCCATTTTATTTTGGCTGGTTATTTCCAAGGTAGTTAAAAATACAGATGCCTATTATGCAATTTGTTTGTTTGTTTTTGTTTTATGCTTTTTGTTTTTTGTTTTGAGATGGAGTTTCCCTCTTTCGCCCAGGCTGGAGTGAAGTGGTGCGATCTCAGCTCACTGCAACATCTGCTCCCCAGTTCAAGCAGTTCTTCTGCCTCAACCTCACAAGTAGCTGGTATTACGGGTGCTCCCCACTATGCCTAATTTTTGTATTTTTAGTAGAGCTGGGGTTTTGCCATGTTGGCCAGGCTGAGTTTGAACTCCTGGCCTCCGGTGATCCACCTGCCTCAGCTTCCCAAAGTGCTAGGACTACAGGCATGAGCTACTGCACCTGGCTGCAGTATTTTAAAGTTTCATATCTCACAGCTTTTTAATATCTTGCAAGGCCTATGGCATTTAGACATTTGAGTTTTGCTGAGCGCTGGGTTTGAACCGGAAGATGGGTTTGGGAGTAAATTGTTTTGATTGTGACAGCCTGGGTTACTCAGCATTAGAGCATTCTTGGCTTCTTGGTAGTTTAAACAAGAACATTCCTAAAGTATTATCATTTTTAATTGAGAAAAATGACCCTCAAGCAAAATAAATCTTTAGTGAAAAGTGATAAGATGGGGGGAGCATATGCATAGAAAGCATATCATTAAGCAGGTTCAATAGGCCGTCAGAACCCCAAAGCCTGCACAAATATATGCTATGTTTCCAATTTGGAGATCCTCAATTAAATGCATTTTTAGTTGAAGAAGATGTAAAATTTTCAGTGGGACACAAAATTCAAGAAGTATGAGAGAATTTTGTACAAATTTTACTTTCTCATTCGCCTGTTCTCAGCTCTTGTTTATTTGACAGAGCACATATTCAGGCTCCTCCATGAATGTGTTACTTTTAATCTTTGAATAACATTTCATTGCATGAATGAAAAGTAGGAAGTCTTACCTTGTATTCAAAGACAGTTTTTGACTCTGTTTAGATGTGCTTTAGGAATGATCTGAGAGATACTAAAATTAAAAAATCTAGTTAGAAGTGTGCAAGAATGCTCACATTACCTTAAACTATTTAAAAAGTCAGACCTAAGTTATTTTTCAAAATATACCAGACTTACTTTTCTTAAGTATTTCATAAAATATCTAAATATCTGTTTGATTTTTTTATTTCCTTTTTCAACTTTGGCCTAAGCCAATGTACTATATTTTTTAATTTCATTTAATTTGACTTATTTTAGGGTTGTTTTTATTCTTGTTAGTATTTTATATCAGAGAATTCTTCTAATGAATAAAGAGTGTTCATTGACTTTTTTTTTGTTATTCCGTTGTTTTTCCATTCTCTTTCACATGGAAATTTTAGTTTTATATCAGTATTTCTTATTCTCAATTAGATGTATTCTTGGAGCTCTTAAAATACTCCACAATAATTTCTTTTCTATATTCTTTTTTTATTTATTATACTTTAATATATGGATATTGTATGTGCATCCCAAATTATCAAGTCTAGTATTACAAAATGTCAATAACATTGATTGATTTTGTGTTTATAATTTTCATTTATTTAATAGATTGTACTACTGGCTACTATGTATCAGGCCCTGCTGTAGGAAGCTGGATCCAGCAGTCATAGTAATTCTTGCTTATGTCCTATTGAATGTGCAGAGATTGTCATAGACACCAGGTTGTATAATAAGTGGCATTAAATAAAGTCACGCAGTCACACTAGTTAATCCGAAATCATATTATTACACCGTGAATAAAAGTTCTTAGTAGTTCAAATAGAAAAAGCAAAATGTAGTGGAATTTTAAAAATACGCCCTTGGTTCAGAGTCTTCATGTCTCTATTCTTGTATGTATCTGGTTTGGCCAAATGTATTTTAAATGTAACACAGCAGAGTTTTCTCAGGATGTATTCCTATAGACTATTCCACAGTAGGTTATTTACCATATTTCCTATATTGATGTTGAGTGGACTTCATCAGAAAGCTGTATTAGGGACTGGCTTATTTAAGAGTATCCTATTTGGTTTAAATGTGTAATTTTCATGTATTTTTAGGTGATTTTACCTTTTCTTACATTGGATCAAATGAGCTTATTATTCTATCAATCATCAGTTGTATCAATTGCAATGCATCATGTGTGTAACAAAATATTTGAAAGCCAAATGCTAATTTCCATTTTTTTTTTTTTTTTTTTTTTGAAACGGAGTTTCGCTCTTGTTACCCGGGCTGGAGTGCAATGGCGGGATCTCGGCTCACCGCAACCTCCACCTCCTGGGTTCAGGCAATTCTCCTGCCTCAGCCTACTGAGTAGTTGGGATTACAGGCACACGCCACCGTGCCCAGCTAATTTTTTGTATTTTTAGTAGAGACGGGGTTTCACCATGTTGACCAGGATGGTCTCGATCTGTTGACCTCGTGATCCACCCGCCTCGGCCTCCCAAAGTGCTGGGATTACAGGCGTGAGCCACCGCGCCCTGCCGCTAATTTCCTTACTACCTTATGCCTATTAACACATACTCATCTGAGCTTATTAATAGATTATACAACAATCTCAATAAGCACAGCAAATAATCAAGTTAACTGGTCTTAATAAAAACAAGATACAATTATGACTAAGTTGGTACAGTTTTTAACATTTTATTTCTTCCAATATAGTTGTCTCTAAACCCATGGACTAGTTTATGTTTGGTTACACTCTGTAGATCTATTTTGATTGCTATGAAATATATCTTTCTTTTGAAAATTTTGCATATGTTACTATGCAACTTACTTGATACTTTTCAAAATATGGAAATATTGAGTTTTGAATTCTCAAAATACAATATCATTCATCCTTGAAAATTCTTATTATTTTTATTGACTATGTAATTTTGAGTAACCTTTCCTTTTTACTCCTGGCACTTTGTGTTCTCTAGTTATTTGACTGTTCTTATAATGTGAATAAGTCTTGCATGCCAATACTGAATTTTTTATTGGTGAATCTTCATTAAATATGCCCTGGTTTATATTTAGTATGCTGATATAGTTCTTTTGGCAAATGATGATTGATTTCAGGTAACAAAACCTGACACTAAAGTAGATTTTTTCTTTTTTCTGTTTTTTTTTTTTTTTTTTTTTTTTTTTTTTTTTTTTTTTTTTTTAGACAGAGTCTCGCCCTGTCCTGTTGCCCTGCTAGATTAGTACAGTGTATGATCTTGGCTCACTGCAAACTCTCCCTCCCAGGTTCAAGGGATTCTCCTCAATACCAAGCAGCTGGGACTACAGGTGCATGCCACCACACCCAGCTAATTTTTGTATTTTTAGTAGAGACGGGCTTTCACCATGTTGGACAGGATGGTCACCATCTCTTGACCTCGTGATTCACTGGCCTTGGCCTCCCAAAGTGCTGGGATTACAGGTGTGAGCCACCAGGCCTGGCCTTAAGTAGATTTTAAATTGTAAAAATTATGTATGTAAAGGACTTACTAATAACTCTACTTTTCTGTTTTTAGTTGTTAGTTCCTAACATTTGTCAGGTAAGGGCTTGATATTTTTTACTTTGATTCCTCTTTTAATCTCCAGGTGGAACAGACTTTCATGCTTCTCTTTCTATAATGCTTTGCCTTCCTAAAACCAAACTGAATGCATGTTCTGATGTTTGGAGACTGCCAGAATACGTGGCCAAAATTATGATAGTTTTTCTTTATTTTTTCTTTTATTTAACTGCATTTTAGGTTTTCGGGTACATGTGAAGAACATGCAGGATAGTTGCATAGGTACACACGTGGCAGTGTGATTTGCTGTCTTCCTCCCCTTCATCAATATCTGGCATTTCTCCCCATTCTATCTCTCCCCAACTCCCCACCCCCCACTGTCCCTCCCCTGTTCCCCCCAACAGACCCCAGTGTGTAGTGCTCCCCTCCCTGTGTCCATGTGTTCTCATTGTTCAACACCCGCCTATGAGTGAGAACATGCGGTATTTCATTTTCTGTTCTTGTGTCAGTTTGCTGAAAATGGTGGTCTCCAGGTTCATGCATGTCCCTGCAAAGGACATGAACTAATCATTTTTGATTGCTGCATAATATTCCATGGTGTATATGTGCCACATTTTCCCTGTCCAGTCTATCATCGATGGGCATTTGGGTTGATTCCAGGTCTTTGCTATTGTAAACAGTGCTGCAATGAACATTTGTGTTTTTCAATCGGCAGCATACCTTTCTCTTTGGTCTTTTTTGGACTGGTGGACATTTTGCAAATATTTCCGTAAGCTATTCTGAGTGCATGCATTTAATTTTATTTCTTTTCTAGCTTTATAGTTTAGTAATCAGTGAAACCAAGTTACCTTAACTATAAGGTTTCATTGTCGTTCAATTTACATGTTATCTGTATCATTTATGTAACGTCACAATCCCAGACTTTATGGTTTATTTCTTCATTTTACTTTAATTGTGTTGAGTTTGCTTTTGCTCTCACGCTTACTAATTATCTCTTTCAGTCTTTCTCCATGCTGTTTGATTTCTATCACATTTTGCTGATCTATTATCCAAAAAACCTAACAGGTGTCATGATTTTCATTTATTATCCCTTTCCTTTTCTAAACATTTACAATCTATTTTACAAATGAATCACTTCATAATAAGTCTGAAATTGGTGCCAAGATTAATGTGTACAGACTGAACACTCATCTGATATTGTTTACAGAACTTTAAAATAAGAAATTGCATTTCCAAATTTTGGAACTCTCTAATTTTCCCATGACTTTTCAGACGGCTTTGGTTTAACACTGCAGTGCATTTCTACACACCTCATCTGCGTTCAGATTTCTAGCTTTAAATATATGTTGAAGCTCTCATTTGTTCTTGGATTCATTTATTTGTGCATTCTGAAAGTGAAACAGATGAATGCTGAATTTGAATGCAAAATTATTTATTTAAATCTAAGGTAAATAGAATAGAGGTATTTATTTTGAGTTAACTGTTACTGAGTAACAGTAGTCTTAAATTATTGCTATTTTGACCACATAAGTAATATGAGGCAACTATTGTAGCACATGAATTTTGACTGATATTTTGATTGGTTATATAAGAGAATTGCTTACAATGTTCGATGCTGATAGTAAAGCTAATTTGTTAGTTTAATTTTTTATATTTTAAAATTCTAGTTCAATTTTTTAAAGAAATGTTTTTGAGCTAAAAATTAGTATAAAGCAAAAAATAAACCATAATATATTAAATACTTGAAAATATATGACATAAAGTTTTCAAAGATTTATTTGCCCCTTTATTTTTAGTCTCTCTACTACTAGTTGTTAATACCTCATTTTGTAGCTATAATATATATCTTATAGTATATTAGTATTATATACATTAATATTTCCATTACAGTAAGTTATAATGCAGATTATGGGGTAACATTTTATATAATAAAATTAGTTTTAAGTTGGCTTTTAAAAGTTATTAAAGGGTTATAAATTTTGAGAAAAAATATTCTAACTGCCTCACCATTTTTCACAATGCAGACTTTTATGGGTATAAAATAATACAGTGTGTTTAGGAAATAACAGTGTATTTTAATAAACAGTTGCCTAGTAAACATTTATTTAGTACCTACTATGTGCTAGGTACTTGCTAAGTATATCTGCAGTAGCTACAATTAGTTTTCTCAAAAGCACTGCAATTTGATACAGGGATTGAGTATATTTTAGTATCTAATCTGATTTAATACATTGTTTCGAAAATGCAAGTTGGAAAACTCTTCGCTTAAGCCTGTTGCTTTTACTTTAAGGTTAGTAACTGAAGCCATATATCATAAAAAGAAAAAAAAATCCTCTCTCTAAATTTCCAAGGAAGTATATGAAAAATGGAGTATAGGTACAGAGACAAATTGAATTCAAATCCAAGCTATGGTACCTTGGACAAGTTGCTGATTTCCAAAGTCCCAGTTTCCTCAACTGGACAACTGAAATGAAAGTAACTGTATTATTCATAGTATTGCTATATATATTCAGTGAGACAATTGAAGCATAAACTATCCAGCATAAAGGTATGGCTCAAATAGAAGTCGCATGAAAAGAAACAGATGAACACAGAAAATGAATATTCATTAACTCTTCAAATTTTCTTCCCTGGAAAGCATTTAAAAAAAATTTTTTCTCACCTCTTTCAGGAATATACAGGATAATAAGAATTGGTTTTTGGAGAAGCATTCCTTTATTGTTTAATTTTATATTGAACCCTTTATATGATTCAAATATTGGAAATTTTTTGTAAGAATATTTTCCAAATTGGTTTCATATTTTTTATTTACTCATAGGTAAGAAGAAGTTTCCTTGGTCACAAGCACGTGACAAGTAATAAAACACTTTCATAGACAATCACTCTAGAAAAAAAAATTGGAATTCATGTCTTTGATGTTGTTTCAGCTGGGGATTCAATTCATGGACAAAATTCTGTGGAGAATCCGGAAGTGAGATCTAATAGTTTAGCCAGCTCATCTATTTTCTTTTCGAAGGAAGAGATAGGACAAAATTGGATATCTCCAGAGGGAGATCCAAGTACAGTGGCACAATAAATCCCCTTTTGACTGACAGAACTACCTGAGTTCCCTTGGAGAGAAAAAGGAGGAAAGAAAAGAAGGAAGTAGACAGAGTCTGACTGATTTAGAGACTTCATAACCCTTTAATACGTAGAGGTGAGTTTTCAGTATTCCTCCTTAGGCTGTTTAGGGGAGGGGAAAGAATTTAAAGTAAATAAAACAGAATATAAGGATTCTTAGTATTTATTCCACAAAGGGAAAGAAAGAAAAGAACATTATCGGGTAAGTCTCGTTCGACCCAGGACATTTTTCATTTTCTTCAGCTATAAAGGATCTATCTTTTCCTGAGTTAAGAAATATAAACAGATTACCAATGTTAGTCTAATAAAGACCTATTCTTTTGAAACATTCCTTACTACTTCATGTTCTAAGTATTTCTTCACTTAAGATTTTGAAGCAAAAAACAATGTTTTGGGAATTACCAGTATCATGAGAATTTCTGAAACTATTATACTCAGGCTATTGAATTAAGTAAGACCTTCGAAGGACAAATGCCTTGATTTGTCTAGGGAGCTTACTGGTAATGCGAGTGTTACAACCTGAAAACTCACCTGTTTTTAAATACCCGGGCACTCCCCCACCTCCTCTCTGACACTCTGTATTTAATTTTGAATTTTAAACTAAACAGAATTTCTTCCTCATTGTGTTTGTTTGATACGATGTTAGGATTGCAAAGGCAGTTAATGATTGTTAGGAAACAAACTAATCCTTCTCATTGTCAAACATCAAACAGAAGGTCATAAACCTTATAAGAATAAAAAAAATTCTTTTGTTCTTTCCCAATCCTTTAGGATTCCAGAATAGATTCAGATTGCAGCAGGGGAAGCTGAAACAAGAGGAGAGTTGAAGTCCAGACAAGATGATCAAACCAGACATTGTGCCTTCCCCCAAACTCAGTGTAGTTGGGAGTCACTTCCTTATCAAAGCACACAGGCAGTTCTGGGAAGGTTGTCTGTGTTTCCCCAGAAGTGGCTCTACTTACTGTAACATCAGTCAGGTTTGGTGGAGGACAGGCTGAGGAGAAATGGAGGGGGATGGTCAGAACAAGTAGTCATAGAAAAGAGTATTTGTTGGAAGTCAGAAAATTCCCCAGGCTAGGGTACATGTAATCACAAGTCTCAGAAAACAGTGAGATGTTAGGCAACATATGCTCACATCTTATAAAATAGTTGCAATAAAATAAGGCCCAGAGAGACCTAGACTCAACCTAAAGTCTCATATTGTCGATAACACAGCAAGTGACAAAAAAGCTCTTGTGTTTAAAATGGATGGGTCATGAATTTAAAGCAAAGACAGATTTTTTTTCATTTTTAATATGTTTTTAATACAGTTGAGCATTGGCAGCATGATATTACAGCAATAGCTAGAGTAATTCCACTTTCAGGTAATGGATATAGAACTTCTTAAATTGGTCTGTGTCTGACTACAATTTTTCATTAACTGGTTACTTTTTAAAAAAATAAAAACCAGTAATCTAGCTTTACAAATTCCTCTTTTTTATTTTATTTTATTTTATTTTTTGCTGTATAAGTTTATAAATACAGATAATGTCTTTTTCTGGTACTGAGCTCTATGAAAGAACAGTAGATTCCCATATTTGACTTGCTTTTCTTTCACACATTGTAAAAACAGAATTAGAAAAAATAAGTCCAATACAACGAAAATAGTGCAAAAATAGCAACTTATTTTTTATTCACTTCCGTAGTAAAATTTATGTCACCTTGTTTAAGCAGCACTGTGAATGAAAATACACAAACACAACATCATCTTGTAGTGAAATCAACTGATGCCATAGAAAATTAGAACTAAGATCAGAAAACTCCTTTTTTCCTCTCTTAAAAGCAATTTAAAAAGAAAGGATGAAAACCTAAAGCTTGGTGTATTCTAAATTACAGAATAAAAATGAAACTGACACACATGAAAAACAACAAACCTTCCTAATCATTACCTTGAGAAATGTGGGCTCATATCTAGGGTTACAAAGGCAGACCAGGCTTTATGCCACTTACATGTGCTGCCCTCCATCCCTCTCCAAACATTCACACTCATGGGCATCAGCATCTTCACATGGTTTTGGCTTGTTTTCTTTCAGAAGGTTACTCTTAGAATAAAATAAGCAAATGCAGGTTCTCTAAACAGAGGGGATTCAGCATCTCATATTTTTGATAGCAGCCTAACAGCTAACAAGAAATGTAACTTTATGGGTGCTTTCTATATTCCAGGAATAGACCTAGTACTTTACACATATTATATTACTTACCCTTTGAAATAATTTTATGAGGCATGTATTGTTATTTTTTTATTCCTATTTTGCATATATGGAAACAGGTTAACAAAGGAAAGAAAATTTCATTGAAGTTATGTAGCTAAGTGAAGTAGAGAGCCAGGTCCAAAGATTCAGGTATTGTTGGCCTGTGACAATTCACCGTCTCTGCTCAGTGGTTTTTGCTAGCAGTATTTTGATATTACCTGAAAAGCCTTGTGTTCACCCCCAGAGGATAAGTCCTGATTGGCTCAGCAATTTTCACAATATGTTTAAAACACTTGCCATTGATGATGGGCTCAGTCCTGATTCCTGTTTATAAAGGAAATTTGTTCTAGTGCTTCTGGGAAACATTTCCTTGTGGTAAGGCAGTACAAGGGAAAGCCTTTTATTCCTACTCATTTCTGTCCTGTTGAGGATGTTCTTGTAGAATCATTTCTTCCCTGTAAGGCAATGCAAGAGAATGCCTTTTTACTCTTAACCTCTTCTGTCCTTCTGAGAACACTGTGAGAGAATGAGATGCCTAGATCTGCAGGATTAATCTTTTGCTTACAAGAGGAAACATGGAAAACTATGCTTATATGTAGAAGTCATAAGTGAGAGTCTGGGAGCTTGAAGATGCTATTTATCGAGTATCAGAACAAACCCTAATATCAGCAAACTCTGGAATTATTACTAACTTACTTCATTATGGTTTTCTGCCACTTTTAGGCAAAAGGACTGGGTTGAGCCAGGACCTCTAAAGCAAAGCAAGTGAACAAACAATGAGAGAGGCAAAGGTGGTGCAGATGAAAAATAACTGTGAATAAAAAAGAAAGACAAAAATACTCCTTAAAAATAACATTGTTCTTTGCTTTAAGTTTGTGACCTATATTTTCCATGAGATTTTGTTTTCTGTTGCCATGGTATCAACTTATTTCAAAAACCTATAGAAAGGCCAGGTGTGATGGTTCTTTGAAAACCATATTATGAAATGCCACCCAAGTTTTTTAAAGTTAAGGAAGAATTTGAGGTGAAAGTTAATTGTAACAATCACCAATAATTTCTAGTGTTTACTATGTGTCAGGAACTGTTTTACATTTATTAATTTACTAAAACACAGAACAATTCAGTGATGAAGGTATTACTAATATTCTTTCTTTCAGATTATGAAACTGAGGCTCTTACAGTTTAAATAAATATGCCAGGCAAGGTGTGGCTCATGCATGTAATCCCAGCACTTAAGGAGGCTGAGGCAGGAGTATCACTTGAGCCCAGGAGTTTGACACCAGCCCTGACAACATAGTGAGACCCTGTCTCTACCAAAAATAAACAGAAATATCATTGACCCAGCAATCCCATTGCTGGGTATATACCCAAAGAATTATAAATTGTTCTATTATAAAGACATATGCATATGTATGTTCGTTGTGGCACTATTTACAATGGCAAAGACCTGGAACCAACCCAAAGATCCATCAACAATAGACTGGATAAAGAAAATGTGGCAAATATACACCATGGAATACTATGCAGCCATAAAAGACGATGAGTTCGTGTCCTTTGTAGGGACATGGATGAATCTGGAAACCATCATTCTCAGCAAACTGACACAAGAACAGAAAATCAAACACCACATGGTATCACTCATAGTGGGGTGTTGAACAATTAGAACATGTGGACACAGGGAGGGAAGCATCACACACTGCTGTCAGTTGGGGGGGCTGGGGGAGGGACAGCAGGAGGTGAGGAGGGTGGGGAGGGATAACGTGGGGAGAAATACTGGATATAGGTGATGGAGGGAGGAAGGCAGCAAACCACCTTTCCGTGTATGTGCCTATGCAACAATCCTGCATGATCTGCACATGTACCCCAGCACCTAAAGTACAATAAAAAATATAAAAATAAAAAATTAGCCAGGTTTGGAGGCAGAAAGGAGGTTAAGGCAGAAAGGTTGTTTGACACCAAAGAGGGTGAAGCTGCAGTGAGCCATGACACTGCAGCCCCAGCCTTGGCAGCAGAGTAAAATAAGCCATAGAAAGCATTTTAATCTTTGAAAGAGTGACCAAATTTTGGTGATCTATACATTAAAGTTACTCATTAAATAATTTCACTGTAGCATGCATGAAGAAAGATCAACTTTTGTTTAAGACGTATTTGTGAGTAGAAAGCAAATATAAAATTTTAAAACCTTTATCACAAAAGTTGGTTTCAACGGAGTAAACCCATATGATATTACACATAAGTTTAATTACTGGGTAAAATGATCGATTAAATAGGCAAACAAATTAAAATATGTTACCTGTAAAAATATAGGGATTATATCTTTGATAAAAATTTGAATAAGGTAAATAAACTTCAATTTCATTGAATTGTTTGTAGCAATAAAAAAGTTTCTTAAAAAAACTATGATGCTATTTGTTCCAACTTAAAATTTTATTTAACTTTTTTATTCTTATACTAAAGCAGAAAGAACTTTATAATTTATTGTCTGATGGCCAAAATTCATTCTTGATCAATATGTTTAACATCACTTTATGCAACCTTGAAAAAACAAAAAGTTTGTAATACAGAAATAGGTTGTTCTTGTTCTCCCTATACCTCTTTAAAAAATAACAGGTTACATATTTAAAGGGGAGTGTTGGCTTTTTGACATCTACATACCCATTGTTCTTTCTAATCTTTTGTTCCCTAGCTCAGGCTGAGAATGGATAATTATATGTAATGGAAGACAGCTGTGATGTACCAAGTGTGTTTTTTCCCTTTTTATCTTGTGCTTGAGTGCATAATTCCCTTCCTGCTTCAGTGTTACATAAGGCTCAATTTTCCTCTGTTTATGTTATCCTGAAATTTTAGTGTGAGGGTTTTAACAATCAAAATCAATTATAGTTTTGTTTTTACATTTGGCTAGTGCCTTAAGTTATGGATTAAAGTGTGCGATCTCTGATACCAGACTATGTTGTTAAGGAAGGTGGTAATTGTTCTTTGTATCTTAAAAATGATGCCACTATTTAAAGAAAAGATAATAAAATTTTAAACACATGTTAAATTAATTCCTATTATTATTTAAGTAGGGTATTGGGTAATGTCCACTTTTTTGGTAGTCTTTTTTTTTTTTCCTTTTTCAATTCGAACTTAGACCTTGAATATTTTTTTGTCATCAAGACCTCCAAAGTTTCCATTCATATCATTCATAGTATTTAAAATAATCTTATTACAATGTTTCAATGTTTACCACATTCATTTTCTTCTGTGCTCTGATCTTTCCGGTACATTACCGAAATAGGAATATGGTCTTATCACATCTTGGTGGCTCCATGTGTTCCCTTTCCTCATGCCTTTAATTCTCTCCACATACCTTATATCAGAAGTAATTGGGTAATTAGCCAGAAACGCTGTCGCCTGAGTTGGAGTGTAAGAAATGTCTCATTGAAGAAAATAGTCTTTCTTTGTACTCATGATTCATTTTTGATATGCTACAACTATCAGCAGGGAAACTTTCCTCCCTATCGAGACTGTAACAAGCCTTTAAGACAAGAATAGACAGAGAGGTTCTGTTATTAGTCTCAATTCTAAGGCAAATTGTGTTACTCTTCTATATTCACATTTTCTGCCTGCACAGTATGAGATTTTAGGAGATGGCAGGAAAATATTCTGTGGAGGGTTTTATGAATCACAAGATAAGGGTTCTATTGTGGGCCACTTGATGAAAATTTGTAACTGATTTGGCTTTTTTAAAAAGCTGGAAGGCATTTCTGGAAGTCTGAAGAGCCCACTGCGTTATTTGGTTTCAACTCCATTTTGATGCAGTGTGTAGATACCAGAGCAAAATGCCCTTCCGTGAAGAAAATTCTGTTTCTGGCGATCAGTTGCATCATGATTCCCAAGCAAATAGCTGAGTAAAAGAAAACATCCCTTAAAGACTCTACTGCATTCTTGTAATAAATCACAAAAAACATTGGTATCAGCTTTCTTAGTCATCCTGCAGGACTATCGTTAAGAATATTTCCAGATGTGTCTTACTGAAGGGAAGGTAATTTTCTTTCATGCACAAGAGATCCTTTCTTAACATAGAAGGGGAAAAAAATCAAACACGTTTTAGTCCTCTGCAGGTGACAAAATTTCAATTTCCTGTATTCTTAGACTGCTAGCATTTTGCTCTTATCCCATGGGAATGAAGGGAGATATAATCGTAAGAGTACAAATACTTCCAAGGTAATATAAATGAAGGAGGCAATTTTCCAGTTTCCTGACAAGGTAGCTTCATGGAACAATCATCTGAAGTAAAGAAGGCACAGGAATGGAACCAATTGCTTAGGCTTGTGGTAAAGAAACAATCCCTTCAAATATTCAAGTTAAGAGAAAAGGAATTTCCTTAATGAGGTACTGAGTTGTTCACCAGGATAAACAGAAACTTCAATGGAAATAGTGTCCCAGTTTGTCAAAATTAATGATAGACCAAGCCTTTCAAATACAAATGGCAAATGTAGTGGAAATTTTTGTCTTCTTGTAATCACATTCTTGCTTAGTGGTAACTGAAGCACAGACCGATCTATTACATCTAAAACTCTCCTGCATAAATTGATGCTCCGTGTAGTATCACAGTGTGACACCAGTAGATATCTTTCATGGTCTAGAATTACAGACCAAATTTCTTTTTCTCTCCCATTACCCTACTCCTGTCCCTCTATTCTCAAGAGATACATGCAATATAGACAGAGCCTTATATGAACTTTCACTATATTTCTGCATTTTAAAACCACGTAAGTTAAGGTGTGTCTGTATTCACCAAGGATTACGTGGATGAATACTTACTAAACAATATTAAGAGTTCAAAGATTCCCAAATGTATTTTATGTAAGTTGCCTGGGCTACTATGCAAATTTACCCTATAACAATGCATTATTACAAAATACATTTCTGGTTCTAGCTCTATAAATATTAGCTTCGTTTTATGATTTTTTTAAAACGATGTACATTCAAGGAAATGGCATGGGAGAGTGCGGATGGAAAGAAGGTTTCTACCGTCCGTAAATTTGGCGAAAGTGTCAAAACAGGTTCCTTCATTGTGACATTTAGCAGTCTTACCTTCCCTATCTCATTTTAGACAATGCATCCCTTTTTAGGCACTGGTGATCCAAGGGACACCCATGGGAAATGCTGTCCTCTATGAATTTTGTTTTTCACACACACAAATATTAGTATTAATGGACAATGAAATCATTTTCTAAATATTCTATTGCTTTTGGTTGACAAATGATTATATTAATCTATAGTAATTTTGTAATATTGTTTTCTTTTATTCCATTTTTCTGTTTCTAAATTTAATTATAAACAGAGTGATAATTACAAGTATACAAATATTCATATAAAATACAAAGAAGATAAGTCTGTTTGTTTTCCATAACGTGCAATATTTTGAGTTTGCTTGGTGAACATGAGACAGATTTTGCAAGAAATATTTTTATTACTTGAATTTGGCTGAATCCATCTGTTATAAACATTGATATAGATTTTGGGGGCTCTGTATCTATATCCTCTATTTGATAACTATGTCCAATATTTGAATTTAAGGCTAAATATAATTTTTATTAGAATGTTGGCTTGCCAACTAAGGAGTCTTGTCCTTTTGAGTTAGCACAGTGTAACTCTAATGAGCTGTAAATGTATAACTGTATTATACAAGACAATATGTGATATGTATAGTAAAAAAAGAGTTTATCAAGCAATTAAGTTTTGTGGGACATTCTTAGATTAAAACTAGAACAACAGATTAATGTAATCCCAACCGAGTAAAGCATATGGTGCTGAGAAAATATTTCGCCATTTTAGTATTAAAGTATGCTCACTGGTTGTTATAAAAATCAAAACAATGTGGCATTTTCACCACAGAAGTGTTGTTGTGACATTGATGGCAATTTTCACAGAAATTTGTTGTTATTTATTTGGCATCGGTTATACATTTTGTTCCGGTTATTTGTTTTTTTCTTCTATGTACTGCACAAAGCGATCTGTGGTTGAATAATCCAGTTCAAATTAATAAGTCCAATATGAAGACGCACAGCCTGATCCAAACAGTTTTCCACAACCCAGGCAAATGGTTGTGTAGTATCACCAGTCCAGTTTAGATAATGTGCCACATTTGAAAATGGTGAATGTGATGCAAAAATAGAAATCTGCTCTAGCAAAGAGATTGTCATTCATTAAAAAAGTCTTCAAATGTGAAAATTTATCAGATGAAAGAAAGTCATAGCCAGTCAATTTTTCAAACCATGTATAATCACAAAGACCTTATAATTAAACAACTTGTGTGGTAGTAACCTTTTTCTTTATACGTCTTTTTTTTCTTGCTCTCTTCTGGAAAAAAAATTTTTTTTCTTGTTTACTCATGGGGTTAAATTAGCGGAGTATTAAAACAAAACAAAAGATCTACAAAGAAACAATATGTAGGTATATGTACACACATATGTATATATGTATATATACATGCATTATTACAGTTGAGAGGTATAAATTCCCATATTACCATTAGAGACTACAGTGGTTACATTTAATGCAAAATACGTCTGTTTACTTCATCCAATTTAGAAAATGAATTTCAAGGTTATCTTCAATTTAGTAATTAGGAAACTAATCAATGTTCAAATATTATGCATTACTTTGTAAAAAGTAATGCCTTCTTTATTCCTTTTTTTGTGTCTCAAAAATATATTTGCATGTGTGCCATCTTATAAATTAAATGTTATTAAAATTACTAAGGTATAGGATCCTCATGCATAAGCTTCCCGGGGGATATGCTATATCAATTTATATTGAAATTCCTTCAGATTATATTGTTTCCACTAGGCAATTAATTTGTCTTCGCTTTAATAAACATCGTGGATGCCAGAATTATTTCTTTTGGCTAAGAGCTACCATCATTCAAGGCAAAGAAAAGAGTTCAGGAAAAGGTAAATGGCATTCACTTATAAGCCATGAAACCAACTGTTTAATTGTTTCATTTGCTTGTTTTTAGGAGAAGTGTGAGTAGTGTGGAAGGTAATAAGTGAACATACTCCTCCTGATGAAGAAGGAGGAAATCTAATTGTGATCTACTAGGTAGCACAGAAGGCAGCAAGCAAGCTATCCTGAGGCCCTTATGTTGCTATGATGGCAGTAATGCCTTAACACTTTACAGGCAACAGGTTGCTGTAACAATCAATTTTAATTGCAGAACATAAAAAGTTACGTTATTCTCAGCTGAATCAGTGTGCCATGAATTCTTCCATACTATCGCGGATGAGATATATGTCAACCTAGCACTTGCCAAAAGTGATCTTGACAGTGGAGGGACCCTCCCATCCCTAACTCTTTCAACTCCTGGTAGCTGGACCAGAAATAGCTTGCACTGCAATGCTGACTGCATTCGTTGGGTATATTTTGGCATATTTCCCTAGCCTACTAACTAAAAGCAGCTGAAATTTAACTGAAAGAACATGGTGGACTGAAACCAAGTATATGAAATTTCAGATTCAAAGAATCCCCTGAAATGAAGCAACTATAAAACAAGTGTAATTTTTGGCTTTAGTCCTGCAGTTACTGAGAGGAGCTGTTGGCTCAGTGGTAGGGAGATTACCTTCCCCAACCCCAGGCATGCAATCGACAGTCCCTCTGCAGAACCTCCCTTGCTGGCTTACCCCTGGCTAGGTTTCTGCATTCACACGGTTTCTTCACACATAGTTTGCACATTTCCCCACTGGCTGCTCCTTCTTGCACTTAGTCATAAAAATCTGAAAGTTGGTAGGGAAAAATGCAAGTATGCGCTATGTAAAATA
Organism: Callithrix jacchus; assembly: GCF_049354715.1. Lineage (NCBI taxonomy): Eukaryota > Metazoa > Chordata > Mammalia > Primates > Cebidae > Callithrix > Callithrix jacchus. The sequence goes on from NC_133522.1 coordinate 15,594,311, forward strand.
TGAGAGTTTCGGTGTGTGTCAGAGGCTCTTAGAGTTCTGTATGGATCAGATATTGACAATATTTGTCTCTAAATTGCCTATGGCCTGTACCACTTACTAGACGTGAGACACGGGGCACATTGGTTAACTCATTTTCCCTGTGTCCTTGTCTGAACAATAGAGACTTAGAGAGACCATTCTGTGGGTTGATTGAAAGGACTGAATGAGATGTGCCATACAGAAATTGCCCAGTTCAGAGTAAGTGCTCAGTCAGGACTTGCCATCATCACTGCTGCTGTTTTTCTTTATATTAAACATTTCTTTATAAATGTGGTCAGTTGTTTCTTCTGAAAACTGGGTATTATTAGGGCAGCCTTAGCTTAAGCTGCATTAAATAATGTCTTCAGAATTTAGAGCTGGTCCTTGATATTTCTAAGCTGATATTTCTCAACTAATTAGAATAGAGAAAGTATGGAGGGGAACTTAGGGAAAGGGTGTATCAGAGTTACCAAAAGGACATGGTGCTCTGCAAACGCTGACGGAAACATTCTTCACCCAAGTACTACCCTCTGCTAATTTCTGAGAGGTTTATATCATGTCTCTAAAGTATATTCAGGATAGAAAATAAACTGAGGACCATATTTATAAACCGTTAATATTTTTTAACTTATTTAAATTTACCTGAGGTTCTCCTTGTTGTAAAGGTGAGTTTTCATGGATGAATCCTATGGTATTCTAACACGCTGAGATCCTCTACCCTCGACAATACTTCTGTCTGTAACTTGTTGTAGTATTTTTCTATTGCTGCCTTCACAAATTGCCACAAATTTAGCAGTTTGAAACAATGTAGACTTAATATCTTAGCATTCATATAGGTCAGAAGTCTGAGTGGGCTCAGCGTGGTGTTTTAGTTAGGTTCTCATAAGACTGAAAGAAAAGAAGGTGTTGATATAAGGCTGTGTTCCTTGGTCAAAGCTATTGAAAAGAATTAACTTCCAAATTCTTTCAGCTTGCTGGCAGTTCAATTCCTAGTGGCTGTTGTAATGAGGTTCTATTTTTTTGCCGTCTGTCATTCAGAGACTGGTCTTTTATCCCTAGAGGTTGCCTTTATGCCTTCTCTGGCTTCCAGGTGGCTTCACTGCAGCCAAGGTGGTTGAGTCTCTGTCACACATAGAGCCTTTCTCACTTCTCCGTTAACTCCATCTCTGAGTCTAGTGCAAGCTGAGAAAAATCTCTGCTTTTAAGAACTCCCGTGATTAGATAAGGTCCATCTAGATAATCCAGGCTACTCTTCCTAGTTTAAGTTCAGTGACCTTAACTACATCTACTACCTTTTTTTAATGCAAGGTAACATATCTACATGTTCTAGGGATTAAGGCATAGACATTTTTGGAGGGCTGGTCTGTCTATTACACTTAGGTTTTTGTAAATCAAAATATTCTGAATATAAGCCATAGGCTGGCAGCCTTTTCCTGTTCCTCTTTTTTTTTCACTTGTTTGAGCAGCTTGTATTAAATATCCTAGGCTGTTTAAGAAACTTGCAGTCTAGTTGGGAAATAAAATCAATATACTCCTAGATATAAGAGATTTCAGAACTATAAACAAGATATCTGAGGACACAAAGGAAATTGCAGTTATTTCTAATGGGAGGAAAAGAAGATCAAAGAAAGAAGACTCTCTTGCATAGGTTGCTTTTAAAGTATGTCCTGCAGGATGACTAAGGGAAAGGTATTTTTTTGTCTTATGAGCAACATAACTTGAGAGCAAGGACATATAATGTGTTCAGGAAGTGGCATTTGCCTAAGATTCATGGCAATACGTAACGAAAATGGGACTTTGTATAACCTTGCTAAGAGGTTAGAATTTTATAATAGGAGGCAGTGAAGCTTTTAAACCCCAGGAGGTAATGACTAAAAGTCATGTATTAGAACATTAAAGTCTAGTGTCAATGTGGGGGGATGCCTTGCAGCAGGACTGGTGGGAAGGCTCTTGTGCAGAAGGTGAATTAGAAGCGAGGGCTGTGATGGTAGACGTGGAAAGAGGCAGTGATGTTATGAAACACGTTCAGGATGTTGAATGAATGTGCTGAAAGGTAAATGTAGAGTCAAGATGTGATACTTTTTAGCCTCAGCAACTGGGAAAGGTGATGCCATTTTTCCAAGATAATGGAGATGTGATGAATAGATTTCCTGAGTGAGTAGATAAGGAGTTTGGATCTGTGCATTTAATACAGATGTTCGTGGTATGTCCAAAAGTAAAAATTTTAGAAGGAAATTGAGAGTTTCAGGCCAGATATATCTATAGGAAATTCATCAGCATAAATATCACTGAGACGAAAGAATGAGTAAGGTCATTTAATGAAAAAGTGAAGAAAAAGAAATCTGCAAACTCTTTTTGAGTCTAAGGCTAATCCACATATGAAAAGTACGTAGGAGAAATGTAATCGGTAAAGGCAGTTCAGATAAATCATCTGGGATACCTGAGAAAGTCTTCCACAGAGGGGCTTCATAACTGAAGGTGGAATTTGTGGTCAAAGTGGGAAAGTTTTCCCTCCAGGAAAGGTAGCATTTGCTGGAGTGAGTGCAGCTGCAAGTAGTAGTGGACAGCCAAAGATTACCTCAAGGGTTCTGGAAGGTTCTGGCATGGGCTGAAAATGTACCTCTGGTTGAGTCAAAGGCCCTCCATTTGGCATGCATGCCACATGGGATCTGGGCAAGGAAAATGGATGAAGGCTGACTTCCCAGTACTGGTTTCAGCTATGTCAATCTGTGGTTAGACTAGTTCCTTACACTGAGGAATCTTTCTTCTCATTTCCTTCTTTCCTTTTATGATGATGATGATTTTGTTTTGGTTATCTCCCTTAGTTTCCTGGTGAAGATCCTTTGAGGAAAAAAATCCATGTTTCCTCTGAACCAAGGAGAAAGTCTTTACTCATAGTTAAACTAGAATAACCAGGGACATCATTCAATTCTTAAAGCAATAGTTCTCCACCATTTTTGACTAGAAACACCTTATGAGTAAAAAAAAAAAGTATATTAATATATATATATTTCTATTTTTCTCTCAAATTTTTACTTTTAGACATTCCTTGAACACCTGTATTAAATGCACAAATCCAAACTCCTTATCTTCTCACTCAGAAAACCTACCAATCTGTCTATCTCTCTCTCTTTCCTTCTTTTCCAAAACCTTCTTTCTTTGAAACACACTTAAGCTGACTTTATCTCCCAGTGCCCCTTCTTATTGCTATCATATACTGATGCCTTCCTCCTAGTTCCTCTGCCGCATGCAGTATTAACTTTAATAGCTTATTTATTGTTTTTATTTCTAATTCAATGTCTGTCACCATCTTGGAGATTTTTGTTTTGTTTTGTTTTGTTTTAGATGGAGTCTCACTGTCTCCCAGGCTGGAGTGCAGTGGTGCAATCTTGGCTCACTGCAACCTTCGCCTCCCAGGTTCAAGCAGTTCTCTTGCCTCAGCCTCTCAAGTAGCTGGGATTACAGGCACATGCCACCATGCCTGGCTAAGTTTTTGTATTTTTTAGTAGAGATGGGGTTTTGCCATGTTGGCCAAGCTGGTCTCGAACTCCTGACCTTGTGAACTGCCTGCCTTGGCATTTCAAAGAGCTGGGATTACAGATGAGAGCCACCGTGCCTGGACCATCTTGGAAATTTAATCATCATATAATACCTTCAACACGTCGGCCTTTTATTAGCCTGACCCCCTTAGCTGCAAAAATCTCTTCCTCTGCATTCCCTTGGTCCTATTCTAGATAATATCACTACAGGCTGAATGACCAACATTAAAAAATCTGAACTTCAAAATATGAAAGTTCATATTTTGAACTTCAGTCTCCAAAATATGAAACTCTTTGAGTGCTTACATGCAGCCAAAATCATATGGGATTTTTCAGATTTGGGATGCTCAGCCAGTAAGTTTAATGCAAATATTCCATAATATAAAAAAAATTCAAAATCTGAACACTTCTGGTCCCAAGTGTTTTGAATAAGGGATACTTGATCTGTACCAACAACTATACTTTCTTCAAAAGCCTAAGCTTCAAACTGTCTTTTCTTACATTTACTCTATTGGAAGAACTCCACTTCTAAACACACTCCAACTCAGTCAGTAACATGTCTCACCACCTCCCCTACTGTCACCCTGGCAAGACTTACTTCCTCCTGTAGTACTTCAGTGACCCTTTCCAGTCTCCCTGCTGTAGTCCACTTAGAAATCCTGCATGGCATAGAGCAAGAGTTCAACAGAGAGTTGTGGAATTAATGAGTGATGTATGCATGTTGAGAAAAAAGGGAGTTTGTGATCAAAGCAGTTCACAGAATATGTGCTAAGGTAATAGTCACTCTTTGACACTGCCTTCATTGCTTTTTAAGTCCTAGAAAACCTGGCATCTAGATTTGGCCATTCATATTTATTTCTTCAGATGAAGTGCTTTGGAGACTCACCTACTCTCACTTTGGGTTACCACTTTCTGTTTTTCTTTCCTTTTTTTTTTTTTTTTTTTGAGATGGAGTCTTGCTCTGCCAGCTGGAGTGCAGTGGTGCTATCTTGGCTCACCACGACGTCCACCTCCTGGGTTCAAGCGATTCTCCTGCCTCAGCATCCTGAGTAGCTGGGATTACAGGCGCATGCCACCACACACCCAGCTATTTTTGTATTTTTAGTAGAGACAGGGTTTCACCATGGTGACCAGGCTGGCCTTGAACTCCTGACCTCATGATCCACCCGCCTTGGCCTCCCAAAGTGCTGGAATTACAGGTATGTGCCAGTGTACCTGGCTTTCGTTCTTTTCCCTCCCTCCCTTCCCTCCTCCATTCCTTCCTTCCCTCCTTCCTTCCTTCCTTCCTTCCTTCCTTCCTTCCTTCCTTCCTTCCTTCCTTCCTTCCTTCTTTCCTTCCTTCCTTCCATCTTTCTGTCTTTCTTTTATCTTTCTTTCTTCCTGTCTTTCACAGGATCTCATTCTCTGCAATGTCCACCTCCCGGGTTCAAGCAATCCTCCCACCTCAGCCTCCTGAGTAGCTAGGATTATAAGCATGTGCTACCATGACCAGCTAATTTTTGGTTTTGTTTGTTTTGATAGACATGGGGTTTTACTGTGTTGTCCAGGCTGGCCTCAATCTCTTGGGCTCAAGTGATACACCCAACTCAGCTTCCCAAAGTCCTGAGATTACAGGCATGAGCCACTGCACCTGGCCCAATTTCCCACTTCCTAAGAATCTGCAGCTGCTGAGACTGGCCAGCACTGATTCATTACATTGTTAGGGCAGTGACAACAGTTTAGGTGACAGCATAGTTCATCATCAACAGTCTGCCTTTGGTCCTGGTGAAGGAGGGGTCCGAGATGACTGAAGAGACGAATGAGAGCTGTTTTAGGGGTTTGGAGATTGATATATTGCTCCTGATTTCCTCTGGTGTGTCCTGTAAGGGAACGACTATCCCGCGTTGTTCTTGCTTTCCAAATTTAGGTAAGTCTCCTTATCAACTAGCCAAATTTAAAACCCTGTTCCCCCAACTCCTCGCTGTTTAATGATGAAGACCTGTTTGTGGGCTGACAAAGGTGGGGTGGAGAGTTAGCTGGGAGCTGGAGTCATCTGATATTTCAGTCTCAAATCTTGACAATATATCAGGAGCGTTTCCTGTGTTCTACATGACAGTTGGACATTTGTCAGAGTGATGACCTTGAGGCATTGTAAGATTTGGTAACATCAAAGTTTCCATTATGTTCAGCACACTCTCTCTACTAAAAGTCATCTTGTTTAGAAGGTAATACTGACATCAGAGAAAAAGGGTCGCCGTTAACCAAAGGCCATATGAGTTACTGGGTTAACGCCTGGGCTTCAAAAGAGGGAGGCCAACCTGGGTTCCCATCTAGTTTCACCAATTACTTGATCTGTATCCTTAGGCAAATTGCCTTGATGTCGTGATTATAAATTTTACTGTGCATTAGCATCACCTGGAGGGCTTGATAAAAGGCAGATTGCTTGCCACATCCACAGTTTCTGATGCAGCAGGTCTGCGGTGCGGTCTGAGAGTTTGCGTTTCTAAAATGTTCCCATATGATGCTGATGCTGCTGGTCTAGGAACAACACTTTGAGAACCACTGCCTTAACCTCTTTAAGTCTGTTTTCTCATATCTAAGTAGGAATATTTAGAACTGACATGTTTGGGGCTGTAGAGAAGAGGGCACACTTCAAAATAGCACACTCATGCTCAGGACTCAGTGGATGCTATCTCTTAAATTAATCCTCACAGTTAATTGCCTAAAGCATACAAAATTTATAATTTAAAAATGTTAAGTTTTCTAGGCAGCAGATGAACCTACTATGATTGCAAGATACATTTTTCATATAATGTGCACCCATGTCTAACAGATAAAAATGAAACTTGCCTATGAGGCTACAGCCTTTTTTATGGAGCCTTTTTCAGTACTTTTCACATTTATTTGTTTCCACAAATTTGTTGCCTAATGATTATGCCACCTATTTGGGTCCTTACAAAACTATTTTTAAAAGGATATTGTGTGAATAACTGTCATAAATAATATTTATCATCAGAGCTCTAATTGGTGATTTTTTGAATGAGTACAAGTATGAATACAATTGTTTTGAAAACGTACTTGTCCAATATAATTAGCCTTTATTAATGCTGTAAACATTAGCGGAAAAAGCCAAATACCTAATTTGAAATGAGGTTTTAAAAAATATTAAAAATAGGCTTAGGAGGTGCTTTTTAATATTAGATAAAATAATGGTGAGACTTTTCAAATGCCTCTCTTTCATAGAATATTTTGACTATCCAGAATGTAGAAGTACATTTTAATAAAATGCAGATTATTCATCAAACTCTCTCTATAAAATATGTAAAACATCAAACTGTATTATATAAAATAGAATTTTTTAAAAGAAAAAGTTTTTTCTTTCATTATGCACTAAACATAAAATATATCAGAGATTGGATAATTTTATTTATTTTTATTAAGTTGGACTCTACCTAAAGGTCAGGGCACATAAGTAGATATAGACTTCATCTGATATAGCTTGGACTAGTGCCATTATTGGTTATACCCTAACTGTTGAGAGAATTAATTGTATGTCCTTACAATGTTTGGGTTACCTTGAAAAATTCATGACCTTTAAATTTATGATACTATATTTTATCTCTCAGTATGACATCCTCGTAATAAGCATAGGAAAGTTATCTGGCTTCAGATAGCGTCTGTATTCTTCTGCTGACATGTTTATTCACTTTGTTTATGTGGTTGCTCTTGGCCTTTTCCCCTGGATTTTCTCATGTTCTTTCTTTGCTAGGGTATGATGTTTGCTGAAGGTTAAATGTACTTCTCAAGTTTAGCTCCAGTTTTTGTGTTCCATATAAAAATGTATAATGAGGCCTAGAAATAGTAATACAGATTTTCTGTTCAAAACTGATTTTTTATGCTCAAAACCGTAGAGGAATTACAGCTATTATGTAGATTACTTAGGAAATAGATCTTCCTTTTAGAATGTAATTTGTTACTCTGAAGCTTAAAAAAAAGCTCTGGTAGTGTATCATTTCTGAATATTCTCTTGGAATTAATTATATTTTGAGTTTTAAATTTTTCTCTTCTTAGTATAATAAAAACAACATATAAAAGTAATTTTTGATCCTGATGAAGTTTCCTAGTTTCATTTCTGTTAGTATTTAAAAAGGAAAAAAAATGCTCTCCAAAGTTTTCATAACTTTATGTTGAGTGAGGGAGGTGTTTGTGGTTCTTTTTCTTTTGCAATTCTTTGTTCATATTAGAATTTTTTAAAGCAGTTTTTTTCTGCTTAATGATCTTTAAAACAGACTTTTCTTCCTCGTTGTTCTTGTCTGTGACCTAATCTTGAACTTAAACTTAAAGTAATGCTGTTCCTATCTGCTGTAACAGCATACAGCACGAAGTCTGAGCAGAAAAGTTTAGAGATACATAATAACAAGTAAAGCATAGCTTAGTGAGGTTATCTAATACTTTTTAGGATCATCTAATTTGAATACTTATGATATAAAATGTTAATGAAAAATCCACATATCCTGGTAATGCAGAGGTGTTCCACTTTTAAAACAAATAATCTATCCAGGCATTTCTCACAGGCTGGCACTGGTGAATATGCCTTGGTGAATTTACAGTTGCCCAGGTTCTGCCTGACTTTGCAGGTTTGGAAAACTGGTTTGTTAGCACTTGAAGAGCAGATCTAATTCTCAGAGTAGACTTGCATTCATCAAGCTCAGAGAGGTATTCGTATGTAAACCAGAATGCTAACCTGGGCACTTAGGTTCTCCAAACACCAAATCTTTTTTTGACTAGTCAAACTACAAATGCAAACTCCATTGGGATACTGCTGGGTGAACAAGAAATCAGTATAAGTGATCCGGGTACCATTCAAGTGTTGAGTGGCTTCAGGCAGATGATCCTTATGGCATTTTTTTCCAAATCAGACACTCTGTGTGTCCCCAGGAAGGGATACATCATGTGGTTATGGAGTGGCGGAGTCTCAATGGACAGCGGTTGGATGGTTATTCCCAGTAAACCTTCTCTTTTATGTCCTTCCTTTTGTTTGTTCTTTTGCTGACCAACTCACATCCTTTCAAGATAAAACCATCTTTTTAAAAGATAGGTTACATTATTCTATCAAAGTACAAATAAATTTTGGTTCCCTGGAAAACTCCCGTTTTTTCCTATGCCTTTTAAAATCGGTAATATTTTGGCAAACTATAGAAGTTAGTTGAAATACGTGAAAGGAACCTACAATCTTCATTGCATTTTTTAGACCAACTTCTGAATTAAAGTTGTATACAATTGCCAATGTGTATCACCTTGGAAAAATTTCAGTATTCAGTATAAAATGATTTTTTGTGAGTTGTACAGTGAATTTCTAAGTCATATTTAGTATAAACAGTTTGTTGCTCGTTTCTGATTATGAAATAAAACGAATACATGCTTTTCCAAGAAAAAATCATAGAATACAGACATAAAGAAGGTAAAATGTATTAATAGTCCAGCCACACAGAGAAAGCCTTTTTAAATATTTTGGCACATATATTTTTGATACATTAAAATATTACTGAACTATTAACTGATTATATTAGTCAGGGTTCTCCAGACAAACTGAACCAACAAGATATATGTCTCTCTCTTTGTGAGTACGTATACACAGACACATATATATACCTGGGAACTTTATTTTAGAGAAATGGCTCACATAATTGTGTGATTGTGGGAGCAGGCAAACTGAAATTTACAGGACACGCTCACAGATTAAGGACCCAGGGAAGAGTGGATATTGCAGTCTTTAGTCCAAAGGAAGTCTGCAGGAATAATTATTTCTTCTTTAGAGGACCTCAACCTTTTTTCTTAAGGCGTTTGATATGATTTGGCTGTGTCCTCACCCAAATCTCATCTTGAATTGTAGCTCCCATAATTCCGTGTTTTGGGAGGAACCTAGTTGGAGATAATTTAATCATGGGAGTGGTTTCTGCCATACTGTCTCATGTTAGTGAATAAGTCTCATGAGATCTGATGGTTTTATATAGGGAAACCCTTTTTACTTGGTTCTCATTCTCTTTTGCCTGCCACCATGTAAGATGTGGCTTTTGCCCTCCACCATGATTGTAAGGCCTCCCCAGCCATGTGGAACAGTCAGTCCATTAAACTTCTTTTTCTTTATCAACTACCCAGTCTCAGGTATGTCTTTATCAGCAGGGTGAAAACGGACTAATACAGCATTCAACTAGTTGGATGAGGCTCAGCCCCATTATGGAGGGTAATTTGCCTTACTCAGAGTCTACTGATTTAAATGTTAATTGCATCTAAAAGTACCTTTATCGTAATGTCTAGACTGCCCTTTAACAAATGACTGGGTACAATAGCCCAGCCAAGATGACACAAAATTAGCCATCACAGTATATAAATAAATGCATACACACACACACACACACACACACACACACACACACACACCACATACGTACTGTGTTTATGTGTAATAAAATATGCATTATGTATGTAATGTATGTATATATATAATATATATGCATATATTCTATATTTAGTGTTCGTGTGTATATGTGTGTGTGTATATATATATAAAATATATTCTCTCTCTCCATATATATATATATATATATATATATATATATATATATAGTGTATATGTATATGTGCTGCTCTCCAGTTTCCTGTCTCCTTTCTATGCTAGTTTTGCTTAACTTACCTCCTCTCCTCTTCTTCCTTCCCATCACCTACCCTCTACTCCTTTCCCTCCATTCTCCTTCCTTCTTCTTGCCTGCTCTTCAAACCACTTATGTAACTCATGAGTCCCTGAACTCTTTTCTAAACTACAGACTCATAAGTGCCAAATGTTTACTGTCATTTCCACTTGAACGTCCTACAGTCACCTCAAAAAGCAAATGCCTGTAACTGAATTTATAATCTCTTCCAATCTGTTCCTTTATTTTTCTTGTCTCCATGAATGCAATTGGCCCAGACTGTTTTTAGTGCCACTTTCGCTTTTGTATGTATCAACCTATTAACCGTTCTATTCCCATTCAATGGCCACCATGAACAGAATGTATTGGCCAAATAGCCCACAATCCATCACCACCATTTGTATTTTCTTAACTGGTGCCTCTGCCTATATTCTTCATCCCTTTGAAGCTGTTTGTCACACAGTTATTATGAAAACCTGTTTTATATGTGAATCCAAACTTATCGTTTCCTTCCTCAAGATCTCTCAAAGGGTCCTATTGCCTTCATGGTAAAATCCAAATTCCTTAGCCTGTTACCCAAAGTCTTTCATGATTTGATCCCTGCCTAAATCCTTTGTCTCATTCATAGGAACCTTCCTTTTCATTCCTAAAATAACAGGGCGTAAACTATGGATGACAAAGGATTAAACACTGGGCAAGCATTAAATAATTCTAATGAAAAACTACATAAAACGAATTGGATCATGATGCTCACCACAGGGTTTTTTGTAATTTTTGGCTGGTGATTTCTTAATAAGATCAGAATTGCTAGTCTCCTGTTAAAGAGTCTCTGGAAGTATATTTAATAAGAGTTGTTATAACATACTACGGGAAACAGAATGGACATTCTCTTAAATACGGAAGAGAGAAATCTCTTATGATGATAAAGATTCTCACTTAATCGGAGTCAGATACGTTACAGAGGTTTAAAGTACATCTTCCCACAAATCATCTTTTCGCTTCTACTTAACATGTATTAAATCGCTTTGCTTAATTATAAATATCCTATAATTCTAAATGAGATCCTTAAATGGCTTTAGGGATTGATAGAAACCATTAAAAATGAACAGATAATAGAAGTTATGTTTCATTTCCTAGGAACTTATTCTAAATTAAAACATGGATTAAATTTCTGGGAATAACTATACACATTATTTAATATGTTCCTTAAATTTAAATTATATGAAGAAATTATTCATAACCTTATTGATAACTGGCATAAATGCCCCATAAGTGTTTGCTTATATGTTTTATATGTTATCCTAAGAAAAATCACTAAATTTTTTATAGTTTTTTAAGTTGTGTAGGCTGACAGTCTATGCATTATTTTGGATTAAATGAAGAGAATTTAATAAATCAACATCTGAACAGCAAAGGGTGATTTACCTATTAAAAAGTTATTCATGCTTTTGTTCTTTTATTCTTAAATATTCTATTAACTTGCTCATCATATTGTTTGTACCTTATATTGATGAGGATCACTATTAGTTGACAGTGTTGATGTACAATTTTATAAAATTGATTTATATGTTCTCAAGTGGTTTCAGATGCCCTTTCTGAATAAATTTTTATAACCATATTTAATAGATAACCATATAGTTTAAAAAAAACCAGCTAACAATTATCAACTATATTCTGCTTGCCAGAAAATGTGCTAAGTGCTCTCCATAGAGTATACTATCCTCATCTATTCTGTGATGAGGAAAGTGAGACCTGGTTAGTTAGATTCCCGACTTACCCAAATGCCATAAAGACTGGTAACTATCATCATTGCCTTTTTAATAAATCAGACAATTAGATTTTCTTGACAATATTCATACATAAACTAAGGAATATGTATTTTTAAAATGTAATCTTATATGTTTAGAATGATTTAAAAGAGACCTACTTAAGAGCAAAAGGCATAACGCATATTATCCTTTCAGTTGAGGTATCTTCCAGACCAGAAAGGAACTTTCCAGAGACAGAAGCATCCTGTTTACCTTCTAGAATCTTCTGCAATTGTGTTTTCTATCTAATAGTTTAAACAGACCAATAAGAAGGACTGAAAAAAAAAAGGAATTACACAAAGAAAATGTTAGGTCTGGCTGGGTACGGTGGCTCACACCTATAATCCCAGAACTTTGGGAGGCAGAGGTGGCAAGGTGATCACCTGAGGTCAGGAGTTTGAGACCAGCCTGGCCAACGGCCAACACGATGAAACCCTGTCTCTACTAAAAATACAAAAAATTAGCCAGGCATAGTGGTGAGTGCCTATAATCCCAACTAATCGGGTGGCTGAGGCAGGAGAATCCCTTGAACCTGGAAGATGGAGGTTGCAGTGAGCCAAGATAGCCTCATTGTACTCCAGCCTGGGCAACAAGAGTGAAACTCCATCTCAAAAAAAAATAAATAAATAAAATAAATAAGTAAAGAAGAAAATGACAGGTGTAATTTACTGCATTGAATAGTACCCCAGTCCCAGAAGTAGCATTTCTTTTTGAAGTTCTCGTGTCCGCTACCCTCAGTGCTCGTGCCTTCCTATCTCGAGGTTGTCTCATCATGTGGCCCATTGTCATTCTCATAACCCTTCTCCATGTAAGAGTTCCTATGGCATTTTTGTTCCCTAAAACCCACAAATACCTTTGTTACTATCTGTTTCCATATTTTCTCCAATATTCTACCTATGACCTTTATGACTGAGCAGCAGAAGGGGATGACATAAACTGTTTTGTTATTTTTTCCTCTTTACAACCTTTATTTTCAGTGTGAATACGTTTTTCTTCTTTTGTTATTACACTTGTTATCTGGTTTTAAAGTTAACAATAAAAATTGCTGAGAAATTTTAAAATATAGATTGCTATCTCTTCATTTCTTTTATTCAAGAAAGCTATTGTTCTTATTTAGCTACTCTGAAATAAAGCTTATTAACCCACATTTGAAATTTTGCAGCCGAAAACAATGCTTATTGCCATCCCAGAAGGGAAATTTATACAGTCATGTGTCACTTAATAACAGGGATACATTCTGAGAAATGTGTAATAAGGTGATTTTGTGGTTTTGTAAATATTCTAGAGTGTGATTATATAAATCTAACTGGCATAGCCTAGAATATGTTAAAGCTTTGTGATATAACCTGTTGCTTCGAGGCCACAGACCTGTACGGCATGTTACTGTACTGTAGGAAATTGTAACCCAATGGTAGGTCATTGTGTATCTGAACATATCTAAACATAGAAAAGGTATAATAAAATATGATATTATAATATTTTAAGACCGCAGTTGTGTATGTGGTCTGTCATTGACTAAAACATTGTTACGTAGTGCATGACTAAGTGTGTGTGAGAGCGTGTGTGTATGTGTGTAACGTGACAGACTGACTGTAAACAAACATGAAGGGCCTATTCTAGCTTTGTCTGTCTGAAAGACCCTTGAAAATCATGATTAAACAGTAAAGGTTGATGTTACTCCTAGAACGTGCTTTGAACCTCCTGTCAGATCTCCTTACTCTTACATCTTACGTTCCATAGCTACAAAAGGAAAATGATATGATGAGCTTTTATATATCTGTAACTTATTTTAAAATGACACAGAGACAACATTCTGGGATATTTATTTTCAACTTTTCTTAATTGGTATTCTTGTAATAACTCCAAACTATAAAAAAGAGACTCACTGTTGCTTTGTGCACTCCCGAAGGGGTGATAAGTAAAATCATTTTCAGTTAGTCAGAAATGTGAAAGTGCAGTCCTTAAGGGTGCTATAAAAATGTGACCATTTTTTCATATGTAGTTATAACATGGTATAATGAAATGAGAGATAAACAGGGGTCTGAAATGCCCTGCTTCCTGCCAAAAGCTCTCTAATAAACATGTGTTTATGAGAGCATTTTCTATGTTGCCTTAAAAGTCAATGAAGGGAGTTGGTTAAGATCCCTTAAACTTTTATAATTTCGAAGCATTGCTCCACAGAATTGCCCACCCAAAATATCCACTAGAAGGTCTAAAACACACCTCAAGCTTACTGTGTCCAAAATAAATATTTAAAACTACTTCACTCCAGAATTCCCGAGATCAATAAATAGAAATTGCGTCTTGTATTTGCTCAACTTAAGTGCCATGATGTCACTCTTGACTCTTCTGTTTCCTTTCATGGCCCTCATACAACCTATGGGAAAATTCTGCCATCTCTGCTTTCAACATATATATGTCCAGTCTGTCATCGTTTTTATCCACCACTGTTACTATGATAGACCAAGGCACCATCATCTTTACCTTAAAATTAATGCAGTGACCACTTAAGTGAGCTTCTGGCTGGCTTTCTGTGCTGCCCAGCCCCCACACCCTCTTTTCTTCTCAAGCTAGAGTGATGCTTCTACAGGGTAGGTCAGTTCATGTTCTACTCTAAACTCTTGGAGATTAGGCAGACATTCACATAAAATCCCACTTTATGTCAAAGCCAGGATCTCTAGGATTACAAAACTGATAATGATCGCTGTCCTTCTTCCCCCACCCTAATCCTCTCAGACCTCATTTTTCCCACACTGCCTCACTTTTCTCTAGACTTGCAGGACACTTTCTGCATGGACGGTTCCATCACCAGATGCCCATTTGGCCCTTCCCTTCCCTAAGGTCCGTGCTGTACAAGAGTCGCTGAAACAATTCCCTGGCCTCCTATTTAACAGCCACCTGCACGTCACATACTTTCTCACTCCTTTACCCTGCTTTAATTTTTCTACTTAGTTCTCATCACAGTGACAGCAGAGGCTCCATTGTTCACTACCTTATCCTCAGGACCTAGAACAAATTTAGACAAATGAATGATTGATTGAATGAAAATATTAGGTTGGTGCAAAAGTAATTGTGGTTTTGCCATTAAAAACAATGCAATTACTGTTGTAAAATCTAATATTTCTTAGTGAAGTTGTGATATAATAACTTCAGAAATTTCTACTTTTATAGGTAGATAAATAATTAAATAAGCATCTATTTTGCCCTTTAAAATAGCTAATAGGCCAGTTTTGACCAACATATTTCCTTGCTTGTTGAGAAACTATAAAAAACAGAATATTTCTTGTGTCTTCGGTGTTACTGCAGTTTATTTTCTGAATAGTAACAGTGTTCATGGCACCAGTACAGTTTGGTTTTATGTTACCTTTTCACAGGAAAAAAAACTGAAAAAAAGTCGGGATTATTAGTTACCTGGCAACTTGTATAGCTTATTGTCATGTTTCTCTTATTCTAAATGCGCTATTGCTATGCAAACTAAAACCACTGTATGTATATAGAGTGTCACACATTTTGTTATATTAACTTTTCACTTTACCCAAAAGACCGACTCATTGCAAATGAATGAAGCATTCTAGACCAAGATAAGCTGCCCTGGTTTATTTCCACCTTAACTTGCTGTGTGGCCTTGAAGAAGGTATATGGCTTTAGCAAATAAGGGCCCTTATCTTTAAAATAATCGTAACACTAGGTATAATAATACCACTCTTTTACCTACCTGACTGGGTTGTTAAGGTTAATAAGATAATGGCTGTTTTCGAACTTTGAAGTCCTTCGAAGGAAGGTGTTATTACTTGAAGAGAAGTCCTACGTTTTTCTGGTATTTATAATTATTTTGGAGAAGCGTTCCGTTCAGATATTTTGGCATAGCTTCTCGGACAGGTTCCAGGAGGCATGTTTGCCTTCCTTAGACAACTGTTTTGAGGTACAGCTTCAGGTATTCTACAAGCTGGCAGAACTAATCTCTACAATCTACCAGCTTTGCACATGAGTTCTGCAGTGTAACTATCAAAAGGAAACGGTGGCCTGAGACATTTCTGGCACCTATTTTGCAAGATGCACATTTGCCAAACTTCCATTTTCTATTACAGTAAGTTGAAACTTTAGCAGTACCTGTCCAAGGTAAACTTGGTTTCTTAAGAAGTTATATTCCATCCTCCATATGATTTCATTTAGTCAAGATAATGTCTCAGGAGTGGATATCTTTAAAAATCTAAGAGGATTTCCCCTTCCCTTGCCTTTAAAAAAATCATTTCATTCTGCAGCCTGGAGGCTAGATTTGATTAATTGATTTCCCTGTTCTATTTAAGGATTGTTTTTATTAATGCACTTTTCAAGCTGAGACACAGCATTATCGCCTTCTCCATCATTGTACTAAGTGTTGAGATCTGAGTAGGCCAGCTGTAGCAGCTGTGTTTCCCCTTGGATCTGAAAGCTAAAAACTTTCATCTCCTTTGCTGTCTCAGCTGCTGGTCTGAGGCTATGGCCTTCCCATAACTCAAACCAGTTTCAAAGCAACGTAAGTAACCTCTTTGGAATGCTTTTGGAAAACCACAGAAAGGTTCTTTAAAAGTACACCACTTATACACTTTAAATGAATGTTTCCATTTTAAGGTAATAACAGCATAATGTCAGGAGTCAACAGATGATATTTAACTACATTTGAACATAGTGTAGACATGTCTATATAGAACAATTAAAAACAGAAAAGAAACACTAAAATCTTGTGTTGGTATTTTGAAAATGATCTGATAGTGGTGGAATGTCTGAATCAAAGATTATATTTTCAAATATTGTATTTATAAAGTGACATTCAATAGGCTTAAAGGCTTTTTTCCTATATAAAATATAATTTGAAAAGATGTCATCATCAAAACTAAAAATGTATTGATTATCTTAATAGTGAGAAGACTTGGACTCACAGGGAAATGTCTAAGAGTAGACTTTGGCTTTCTGGGGGTCTGGGGAAGATTTGCATCCCTTTAAATTGCAATTAAATTATCAGTTAAAAAAAAAACATGAATGGTGATTTATAAGACTATAGGTCATTTGAGTAAAATTTGACATTTACTTCCAAGAATACCTCTGGACAAAAATAACAGCCTTTGTTTTTTATATTTGTCTTGGCTTCATGAAGGAAATTGCCACTGCAACTTCACTTGTTCTGACTACATGGTGACTTCACTAAAACTCCATGTTGCAGTTTTGTTTGTAATTACAAAAAAGATTACACATTAGATTTTACATTTATATCTTTCTTACCATCTCCCTAGTATTTAGTGGTGAGAAGCCTCATTTTAGGGCAATTGGCAGAGGAAAAATATATCTTTGGGGCTAATTTATGTGTGTAGTTGAAATGTTAAATAAAAATAAACCAGGTTTCAATATTTCAGAGTCTCCAAGGCCACCTCTAGAAACAAACAAAGTAGGGAAAACTACCGGAGTACAGGAAAAATAATTTATTAGTCTCTAGAATTTTGAACACATTGTTTTTAAAAATGATTTACTGCGTGGATTTCAAAGCTTTTCTTCATAATCACTTGTATTACCTTATCTGGAAAGGCAGATTATTGCACTTCTCCAGAGCAACTGCTTGTGCTACTGAGGGATTAAAACAGGTAGACATGCTATCACTTTCCCCTCTGGGGGCTCCCCAGACATTATGGGCATTAGGCTTAGCTTCTAGTGACCTATTCTTGAACCTGTGTCATTCAGAGGCAGCATTTGCTTGTATAGTATTGAGAGTGGCCTTTTAAAAGAATATTGTATACTTGATGAAAATATTTTTTATAATTTATTTAATTGCTTTCCAAGAAACATTTTTTCTTTCCATTAGAAACACGTATATATCACACACTAAAGTGCATACATATAAAATACAGGAGAAATATAATGTAAGCTACAAATATGAGCCACATGTGTAATTTTAAATCACAGCAGCAGTACAAGGAAAAGGAAAAAGGTAAAATCATTTTAAAGAATATTTATCATTTAGCTCAATGTCTATTATGTGAGCACTTTAAGGTATAATCAAGTTAAAATTCTTAATGAGATCTACACTCTTTTCATATTAAATCTCTAAAATCTGTGCACATTTTGTACTTACAGCACCTCTGAATTCATGATATTCGCAGTAGGTAGTGGCTACTTGTTAGGCAGCAAAAAAATAGGATATGTGTACACTCAAAAGACTTACCTTGAAATAAAAGTTAAGGTAGAACTTTAGGAATTCTAACCAAATCAGTTTTGAACATTTTTTCTTCAATCCACTGGACTAAAATTCATATTAGCGTGATCTTTAGCAGAATTACCTTAGTTATAGTCATAACTCTTCAAATTCACTAGTGGTAGGCACAAGCTTATTTGGTGGTGCACTTAATCCTAACCCTCATTTTCAGAGATTGCTTTGGAGGAATTTCAAGGTGTTATCTATACCCAAATGGAAGCTGCATTCACTAATTATTGAACCACAAGGCCATTCTAACATCAATATTATTTATATAATATATACTTTCTTGATTTAATTAAAAATATATGGAAATGCTTGCATTAAAATATTTTAAGTGTTAGAATTTGACTTTAAACTTGTATTTTTGTTATATTTATGCTGAGGAACAATTGGATTTTCAGGTGAGGTAGAAGAGCAGGAAGAGCAGTGTTAGGCAAGCACAGGGTATCCCTGAACCCTCTAAATGATTTGCCCTTTGCTCATAAATCCTTTGCCATGGTCAACACGAATCCTAGTATTGATTTACCAGTGAACCATCTTGTCATCTCTGGACTCAGGTTCTTTGACCTTTTGTTTGTTCCTGTAAAATTATGGCCTATCACAAACTTCTTTTCTAATAGGTCTTTTAAACTTTGAAAGGCCAAGAGACTCTGTGGGAATATATTAAACAGTTGAATAATCCAGAAAAAGGAGGTTAAAAAAATAATTGCAGACAGCTAAAGGTCACATAAACCTTTATTGAGTCCCAAAACACAAACAATTCTCTTAGAAGCAAAGGATAGAGAAGGAGAAGGCCGCAGTTTAGTTTAGTTCTAACTAAATTCACTTTGAGTTTCTTAGAAAGGCAGATATGCATTTCCTTTGTAGTAGCTTAGTAGGGTGCAAAGCAAATTTTAAAATCTGACTGCTTCTAAGCAACGTAAAGGGAACACAAAAATAGCAATTTAAACAAATGTAATCCACATAAAGAGAATAATTACAATTTATTTCTCTAAATAACTGTGTTGGTATAAAGTGATTTAGTGGAGTTAATATAGTCTTCTTGGGCTATTTTTCACACACATGTAGGTAGGTAAACCCTACAACTGCTGATTTACAGCTAAAGTAAAGGTAAGTTCAATAGCCTGAACCTTCATGAAATAAATGTAGGGAATTAGGATTTCCGCTTTTGGTCAGCTTATTTAATAATGTTTCATTTAATTTATTGAGAGCTTAATTTATTATGCAGCTCCACCACCTGATCTTTCCTCTGCTGCATAAATATTTTATTGCCTGCAAAGAGATTCTTCTTGAACTCTAATTTCCAGGATCATCTTTGCTACAGTCTGTCTATGAAAAGAATGAAAGTTATCTTTGCATTATATGATATATCACTTGTTTTCAGATCATTACATATCTCTTGTTAAAACTTTTGGAGAAATATAGTATTACTGAAGGAGACTTTCTCCAAGACGTACTCCAATACCTTCACCTGAGACACACAGGTTCACCCAGTCCCTATTGGTCTCAGGTGATGCTAAAATGCCTTTTTCTATGCAAGTATAACCAAGTGATGGGCCATCAGAGGCCTTTTGGAGAATTGAAGTATATTCTAAAAAGAATGTTTGGCCAAATATATATCTAAAAAATGTTTTACTTCTCCTTAGCAGTCTTTTGCTAAGATATGTAACACTGTTAGAAAAGGGAATTGTGACTTTAAATTCTGTCTTATGAAAGGCGAGTCTCAGTCCCCAATCAGTGAATGAAGGAGATATTGATTTGGGGTCTGAAAACCACATTATTGTTAATTAAATTTTTAAATAGTTAATCATGTAGTTTAATATTCAGAAATTTTAAAAACGATATTCAGTAAAAGTCCTTCTGCTTCCTAGCTTGCCTCCACAGGAAAGCCCCAAATTACTAGTTAAAAAAAATTATTCCAGACATAATTTTAAGCACATGAAGGCAAATACATGCTTATCCTATGAATAGCAGCGTATTATGCGTTCTGGTATCAATACATAATAAACTTCCTCATTCTTTATTGTAGCTACATAGTATGGAATTTGTGAATTGAGTATACTTTATCCATTTCCTTCTTAATAAACATTTATATGGTTTTCAATCCCTCTAATGTAACAGATAGTTCTGTAGTGAATAATTGGGTATAAATGTCCTTTTGAAAGTATACAAAATTATCAGTAAAATAAATTTCTAGATTTAACTCACTGCAGCAGAAAGTATATGCACCTATAATTTTTTTAGATATTGCCGAAGTTTTCATTGTAGGAGTTAAAGAAATTAGAAATTATTGTCCAAATAGCAAGAAAAAGTAGTTCTCATTAACAACAAAAAATGTAACCAACCAACACTGTAATAATTTTTTTAAATTACTGTTTTTTTGCCTATGTGATATATCATTATAATTTTAATGTACATTTCCCTTATAGGTAATGTAGAGTATTATTTAATGTGCTTAGGAGCCATAAATAAAAATATAAATATATATTATTTACATATATATATATTATTTACATATATATATATATGAATGTTTTAACTATTTAAAAATTGTGTGTGTGTGTGTGTGTGTGTGTGCGTGTGCAAAAAACCCAACTTCGCCATATACTTTTCCTTGTCTCTCTTTTTAATCTTTTTCTTATTGATTGGTATGAGTTCTTTATATATTAAGAAATTTGGCTATGTCATAGGAATTACAAATATTTTCTGTTTCTTATTTATCTTTTAATTTTGTTTATGGTGTTTTATGCCATACAGAAAATTGAGGTTTAAGTAATTAGGTCTATTGATTACTTCTTTGTTTTTTATGGGTCTGGCTTTTGTTAGAAAGGCCTTTCCTATGCCAAGGGCTTAAATTATTTCTCCCATTATCATTCCACTCCACTTATGGTCAAAATCAGGTAATTGGGTCAAGTCAATTGTCAATAATTCTGGGCACTGTGACTGCTCTGCTGATTAATCATGGCCAGCACACTGCAGAGACCTTGTACTTGTTCTGATTGAGGAAGGGAGGAGTTCTTTATGTTTCTCGAGGGACTCAGCCCCAACACTTGACTGAACCTCTTTTAAGCCCAAATGGTCCAGCAGTAAGAAGCTGTTTAATTTTAAGGGCTGCTGGGGAAACAAGTGAACACCAGATTTCCCCTCAGTCTTATTCATAATTTATGTATGGTCTGATAATTGAGAGTTGACAGTAATTTAGTTTTACCTGGATTTGGGCTTATACATGATTCTTATTCCTCATTGTTTTAGATAATTTGAAGTTGACTGTGTGTTACTAGTGTATATTATTTTATTAACATAACATCATTGCCTTATTGGCATTAAAGTAAGGAATTACTCTATAAACTTACTTTTGATGATTTAATTAGTAGAATTAAAAAGCGTGCTCTTGTTCTGCTTGCAACAACACAAATAGAAATTGCCTTCATATGTTAATTTGTAGTTTCATATTCACTTCAACTAAGCATTTTAATCTTATGACTGAAAGGATTGAGGTTTGACAGTAGAGTCAATTATTAGCTATGTAACCTTACACAATTATTAGGTACATGGCTTGCAAATGTGAACTCGTGCCTTGGTTTTCTCATCTTTGAAAAGTGAGAAATATTAATACTCTTTTCAGAAGATTATTGTGAGAAGTGAATGAATTAAAAACCTATAGAGACCTTATGCATGGCCCTTACTGCGGGTTCAGTAAATCTGAGTGATTTTTTAAAAAATATATCATTACCGTTGTTCCAATTATGAGATGCAGATTCAGATAATTTGATAGAGAGTGAGTATAAGTGGCAGACTGGCCGTAATCTATGGGCTGTTTGTTCCATATGAAGGTACAATTTTATTCTCTTTTAGTAGATATCTCCAGATTACAGCATTTTGTGTTTAAATCTTTGAGACCGTATCTATTTCCTTTGGATGATCAGGACAGCTGAACATCTAATCCATTCATTTTGGCCCTCATTGTGATTGAAACAGCTGAATTCATCATACAATGATGTCCTTTGATCATTAAGACAGCCAAAATGAAAGCATTGGCCATGCTGCCTAAGGTCCATTTATTTTGGAAATAACTTTTGACAGGTAAGACATAGTCCCGTATTGCCTTCCTGACATTTCCTTGATATCTTGTGCAGCTTCTGGTAGCATATTCATCATTTAGTTAATACACTTTCTGTTATCATTTGTTCACTGTTATCTTAATAAATGTAAACAGATGATTCATGAAGTCATGAGGCTGATTCATTCAGAACCATTTTATTTGCAGATGGCTTGAAAGGCAGCAGAGGAGATGGCATTTTGTGCTTTTGTTGCTGATTTTTGTGATCTAAGGCAGGAAGATAGTTCAAAGGAGAGCAAACTGAAGTGGCTCAGGAAAAAAACGGTGTTTGTATGCTTACACAGTGACAAGGCTGGGATTTTCAGTCTATAAAGATTTAGCTTGAATTGGATATGATTAAAGCTGTTAAATCCTGCTGTTGTTAGGATGAACATGAATTTGTTACCAAAGAAAGGGCTTTATTAAAATTTTAAAAGAGTTTGTTTTAGAACATTATTTAACGAAGATTACTATTTGTCTTTTATTCTAATAAATATTTGTTGAATTAATTTATGATGCTCCATCAATGTTACCAACAAGCGTTACTAAAAAAAGAATATCCAGTACAAACCAAAAAAAGTTTCTGGACTAGGGAAGGCCACCTGTCATCATTATACATCATTACATCACATCATTATACATCATTACATTATACATCATACATCATCACACCTGTATGTCGTTATATGCAATGATACATATAATGAAAGTAATAATAATTTTTAAAAAATTAACAGTATCGGGTGATCAAAAATGCTGGCAGTCAAACTTTTGTCTTGAATGTTGGACAACTGTGATGCAATGCAACGAATCTTAGCTATTTACTCTTTGCTATCATCTGGAGAATTCACCAATTCAGCTCAGTAGGCCTTGGGCAAGAATTCTCAACTAAGTGTGAGAAGATTGAACATCCGGAATGAAGCTTTATTGTTTGCTTATCAAACAAGGTAATAGTTAAAAATAGTTGAAAAACATGACACTAGCCCAGAGTAAACAATGTTTACAATCTGGATTTAGTCAAGAGTGCCAGAAATTTCCATGTTGGGGAGTGAGGTATGAGGAATAAGGTTGAGAGTCACCTTCTCTTTCTGGCCATATCTTTTTGAGCAAAGACATGTCTGAGTAGAAGAACTGAGCTAGTGACAGGCTGCAAAAGTTTGAATGATTGTCCCCCAAGGCTAATGTTGGACTTTGATCCCATTGTTGGAGGTGGGCCTGATAGGAGATGTTCGGGTCATGGAAGTGCATCCCTCATGAGTGAATTAATGACCTTTCTCCTGGGTGAGTTCTCACTCAGCTGCGTCCCTTGAGAACTGGTTATTAAAAAGAACCTGGCACCTCGTCAATCTCTCCCTTGCTTCCCCTTTTACCATGTGATCTCTTGTGCACAACACTCCCCTTTGCTTTTCACCAGGAGTGGAAGCAACCTGAGGCTCTCACCAGATGCCCAGTCTGGAACTTTTCCAGACGTTAGTATTGTGAACCAAATAAACCTTCTTTTTCCTTTATAAGTTATTACCCAGTCTTAGATATTCATTTACAGCAACCCAAACAAACACAGGCTTTGCAAGTTGTTGAATCAAATAATCCACAGGACAAGAGCCAGACGAGATTGTTCGTCCTGTATTGATTCTTAAGTACACATAGATTGTGGTCAGTGCTAACCTAACCTTTAAGTATGATGGACAATGCGCATGCGCAAGCGGTGCGTCACAAGCGCGAGCTCCCACCCGAGGCTCGCGTCACAGTGACAGCCCCCGTGGCCCAGGGAACCGGCGTCTCAGCGGCTTGGCAAACCACCGGCCCTCCGTGGCAGTTCCTGGGCGTTGGACGACCGCCCCCCTCTCCCCCAGATCCTCGCCAGGGTCCTGCGATTTCAGGAGTCAGGCAGGGCGGGACCAGGCTGAGAAAAGGTGCAGCCGAGCTTCAGGGATGCCCAGGGCGATCCCCAAGAATCCCCACGATGCTTCAGGCCTGCTCAGACGCTGTTAGGGGTGCGTCTTCTTGAAAGGACAAGTTGACAGCGGGTCTCCGTGTACAGGCTGTCAAAGTAATCTGAGGGAAACACTTTGTAGCAAGATGATGATGTTTTCCGTGAAAACAATAAAGTGACTAAATTCGTTAAAAGAAACATGGTGGACAGCTTTTTTCATTTCCGCAGTTTCTTTCATAACGACCACTTATGGAATCACTGAAAAGGAGGCATGGGAAAGTTAACTTGTAAATTCTTATCCGTCTGAATTAAACTTTAAAAAATAGGCACTAAACCCAAGATGTTAGTGTATTAGCTGAATTTATGATCAGCTTCCTTCTATATGTATATATTCAGTACTATTATTAATATGGAAGTCACCTGAAATTTTAATGTAGTTTTTAAAGATAAAAGTGAAATGCTGAAAATGTTAAGATGTATTTACAAATTTTGGCATTTAATTGGATATTAATATCAGGTTACTGGGTTGAGGAGATGTGTCATACTTATAATCGGAATGATGCATTATGTAACATGGCATATATTTTCCCATGTATTCACCTTGCATTTGATATTTCTGTTTAGTCATGTGTAAATGTATGTGTGTGTTGCTTCATATTGGCCCTGCAGATATTTTGTTAATTCGATTTTGGTATACTTTATATTTTTCATGGCTGCAATGAGTGGATTTTTTGGTGAAACCTAACTGGTGCATATAGGAAAGGAAAACATTTTCATTATTTAGTATGAATGCCTTCTTATATATTCCCATGGATTTTCAGCTGATATGTTAAGCTGTCACATAAGTGCTCATATCATTAAAAATTGATAGTTTTGCCATTTATTCTTTTCCTACTTAATTGCATAGGTATCTCAGAATAACAAAAAATAATTCCGACAGCGTTTTTTTATCTTAGAATTTCATAATTCTACCCTACTGTCAAACATTGTTAGCTATTGATTTACTAGATATAAAATACCTTTAAAAATCATTTCAAGCAAATTAATTTTGCTTCTATCAGTAATGCTATACTAAGTAGAATATATATTAAACAAAAACCCCCATTGTTTGGTAGTATCATAGAAGACATTTCTTAGGCAGATTCTTGATAGTTGAGAAATTTTAAATCGTTGATTTGTCTGTTAATTCAGTAAAACTACCAATACATTTTCTTTGTTGAAATTTTGTACTTAAGTTAGGAGCTGGTTATAGCCAACACTGTAAACAGTATGTAGCAAATTATAATGATTAAATGACTTTTAATTGTGAAGAAATTTGATGAACCAACATTTAGTGTTTTAATTTTTCTATGTCGTTTATTAATATTTAAGTCAATCATCTGTAATTATAATTTGATATCTATTTTATATTTTTATTTCATACTTTTTACAATATAAATACAATGTGTTTAGCTTAGGTCTGAAGATGTGATGAATATATTCTTTAATAAACGGACAGAAAGTTGTATGGAGGTTATAGTGACCTTTTTGTGTTGCTCTGTGGCTTACAACAGATGTTTTCTGTGTTTCCCCTGATTTTTGGTATGAAAAATGATTTTAAAAGTTACAAGATTTAAGCACTGTAACTTAAAATTGTTTAGCATTTCTGTTTTCATTCTTACACCAAAAAGATACATTGTTTACAGCTCAATTTTAAGAAAGTAGGACTGAAAATTTTAGAAGAATGTGATGTTTTTCTTTATTATCATGCAGGTCATGTGACCACGTTATAAAAATTAATCATTTTAACCAGCAAATGCTTGTTGTTCTGTGTCTTTTTGGTTTAGCCCTAGCAAAAGAAGTTATTCTTCTGATTATTGTCATCAATGAATTGTCTGCCTTGTAGTTTTTAATGGAAACTGTTCAATGGGAGGGTTTTTATGTTTTTGAAGGAATTTTTAAATGTTAAGATTCATGAAAAGATTTGTCAAAAGCTTTGAAAAAAAAAACCCTAAACTTCTTTCTTATAACTGGAATACAAAAATGAAGACATTTTCTAAGTACTGGTTTACAAATATTTACCACAAAGCATATTCTAGCATCTTCTGTCAATCTTTGACAGAGTAAGACACATCACTGAATTTAGGCAACATTGTTCAATAATTTATTTTATCTTTTGTTTTTCCTGAAATCCCACATCACTAATTTCTGTGAAAATTCGGTGTAACCCAGTTGGAATAATTCAATTCCATGACAAAATAGGTGGAATCATTTAAATTTTTCATTTAAGTGCTTAAGAAAATGTGTTAAGATGGTATGGTGAGTGTCAGCCCTAAGAGTATCATTAATGAGACTTTAGGTTTTCTAAGATAGGAATAATTTTAGTTGAAACCCTAAATATATGACTGTGGCTGTAAAAATGTTTAATTTGGCTGTCTTACTACATTGAGACGTAGAAGATTAATATGCAGTTAGAAAATACAGCGAGACATGCATTTCTCAGTTGATTAAATGTGAGAATTTATAATTCATAGGTGGATACAATTTTTTAGATGTAGTGTCTGCTTAAAATTATGGGTGTATCCTTTCCCGGTAGGATTTCTACCTAGAAATTACCATTTTGTAATACAATCTTAAGCACCCCCTGTAGGAAATTGAGCAGACACCACTGTAATGTGAAGGATATACGCTACTGTGTCATAGCAGTGCCTTACTTATTTTCATTTGGAGGCATTAGTAATGTTGCTTACAAACCTGTGCACTGAATCATGTCTTTTAAAAATGTCACGTTCAGGTGTCTTGTCTGCCAAGTTATAAATTTCATCTCTGAGTGCTTTTCTGTGTCTTTACTAGCAAATGCTTATCTTGGTGTTTTCTTGGGATAATTTACTTTTCTATTGATTTCCCTTTGTTCCATCTAGAAAGCAAAATGAGACAACATTTGAAGAATATTACTAAATACATAATTTGTGATGACATTACTCACAGAAGAAAAAATATTTTAGTTTCTTGACATGTGGGGTTTGAGGGAGTGATTCTAATGGAGACTTCTGTTCTATGAGTAATGAAAAAACTAGATGACAAAAACATCTGTTTAATATAGAATAGGCATTGATTCATCTTTTGGCTTCCCTCTGTTATAAAAGTCCATCAAAAGCGGAAAAATCCCACTAGTAAAACAATTTAATGTATTGTTTTTAAAGGTGTAGTTGTGGACAAAAGTTGTACTCTAGACTTTTTGATTTCACGTCATTATATAAATGTTTACATTTTAGAAAAAAATACTTATTTCTATAATCAATATGGAAGAAAGAAGAAATTTCTGTAACAACTGTTCAGTGCAACACAATTGTAATATTCTGGAAATATAATCCTTTAAGTAAAAATTTTTAGAGCCTGCTTTTAAAAAAATCAAGAATTTGGCTACTTCAGTTCAAAACCAGGTCAACCCCTTAGGTCATCTTGGTAGACAATGCATAGTCATTCAAGGCCAGATGAAGATTGTGAATAAATTTGGCAATATTTATCTTTTAAAACTTAGTTTATATTTTTCAAAAATTTAGCTTGTCTCCATATTAATAATAGTTCTGCTCATTGTATAGTGTATGCATCTTGATGTTGAAATGAATGCATATTGGTGGTTATGACGTTGGTGAGGAAGTGTAAGAGATGTATTTCTAATCATCAAATTTAAAAAACTCACTTTATTGCTGGTGTCTTTTCCTGCATCTAGCTGCTGGTTCCAATGTTTTTATTTACTTCCTCTGATTCTCACTCCAAGGTATTCTTTCCTTCTGCCCAAAGTCTCAGTTCGTGTTAACTTTCTTCTAGTAAATATACCTAAGCCTTTCGCACCAAAATAACTTCCTCAAGAACAAAATTTATTCCTGGATTCTCTTTCTCCCTGTCCCACTTCTTTCTCTCCTCTTGATTAGGACTTTCTGAAAGTTGGGTGGATCCTGATTGTTTTAGATATTACCCTTCCATTATCTGTAAAAGCTGCTGCAGTTTGGTTTCAGCCGCCACCACTTCATTGTATTTCTTCCTAGTTAATTCACTGTTGACCTTCTATTTGTAGTACGTGAGCCATAATAAAACCTTACTGGATGTCGGTACTTTTTTTTTTTTTTTTTTTGAGAAGGAGTTTCACTCTTGTTGCCCAGGCTGGAGTACAGTGGTGCGATCTCGCTCACCGCAACCTCTGCCTCCAGGGTTCAAGCAATTCTCCTGCCTCAGCCTCCTGAGTAGCTGGGATTACAGGCACGCGCGACCACAGCTGGCTATTTTGTATTTTTAGTAGAGACTGGGTTTTTCCATGTTGATCAGGCTGATCTTGAACCCCCCGAACTCACGTGATCCAACCATCGTGGCCTCCCGAAGTGCTGGGAGTACAGGTGTGAGCCACCAGGCCCAGCCTGGATCTCTGTACTTTATTTTGAACTTTCATATTATTTCTTCAGATTCTGTGAGATTTTATTTTCTTAATTAAGCTTCCCATCCCTTTCTCTTTGCTCATCCCAGAACTGGTGTGTGCCAAAGGTCTGAATGTTCGTTGTTTTGTTACTGTTGTATCTTTGGTTGGTGCTTTTACTCTGAACACTCTTACTGGTTTGATTTGTTCAGGATCACAATGGCAAATATCATGCTGAGTTCTCTTCTTCTTTTCCCCCTGAGTTCTTTCTGTGTAGTCTCAGAATTTTTGTACTCAACTGCCAACTGCCTTTTGGTCATTTCCACATTTATTTACCATAAGCACCTGAATCCTAGGTAAATGTATGGAACATTAACTGAAGGCCAGGCTCAGTACTAAGTACTTAGTACTTAATTCATTACTTCGTTGATTCCACATAGCAATCCTAAGAAAATATCCCAAACTGAACTAATATATTACTGGATTCTGTTTTCTCTTGTCCTGCTTCTTTCTCTCTGTCCCCATTTCTTTCCTCTTTATAAGGAATTTTTGAAAGTTTGATTTATCCTAATTACTTTAGTACAATTAAATATCTTTTCATTGTTTTGTACAATTAAATATCTTTCATTGTTGTTTTATACAATTAAGATTTGTTTCGTACAATTAATTTTTTAAAAATTAAACGTATTTTTCTTCATTATTCTATATATCTCTTGTTAGTACAACCACCTCTTTGGCCAACTAAGCTAAAAACTGGGAACAATCACTGACTTTTTCCTTACTACACTTCTGTCCCATTCTCTGCCTCTAATTAACTATGAAACATGGCTTAATTTATGAAGTAATTTTATGAATGATTTCTAACCTTTCTTTCATCCATATTTTTCATTGCCCTGCATTGAGTTCTTATGATCTCTCATGTGGACTATTCTAACAGTGCCTACACTGATATCACTTTGAAATCAACCCTGCAGAGAGTGGCCACCGTGATCTATCTAGACTGGAAATCTGACCACATCATTTACTTGTTTAAACATTTGGCTTCTAATTACCTACAGGGTAAGTCCAAGATCCTTAACATGGGATGTGAGGCCCTCTGTTATCTTACCCCTGCAGATCAGTGGCTTCCTCTCTAGTCATCCTACACTTTCTACTTTATGCTGTATTAAAACTGAACTGTTAATGGTTTGCCGAATACAGCACCTTATTTCTCTGCTCTGTGCTTCTACTTGGTTTGTGCTTTGTATCTAGAGTGCTTCCTCCCACTGTTATATTCCCCTTTTTTTTAAATTTTCACTGCTATCCTCAAGAAGTACTTCTAATGTGTTTTCCTACCTAACCTAGTTTTGCCTACCTAACCTAGTTCACCTAGTTTCCTATCTAATCTAATCACTCTTCGCTGCTTCAAGTATACTAAAGAAACACTCCTAATACTAACCTACTACCCAGATTTGTGTGGTAAAACAGCGATAGCATCCTATTTTTCCTTGTGTCTCTGGCTGTTAGCACAAAGTTAGCATTTAATTCATGCTCCACAATGTTTGTTGAATAAGTGAAGGACAGAGTGTGTTATCCTCAAGCATCACTATTTACTAGCAAGAGGCAGAGGTCAAGTAGCTCATGAGATTAATTTATATTCCGAGTAAAGGAAAAGGAGTAAGATACACCAAGGTTTCTGTGGCCCAGTAATTTAGGCTGAGATCTGCTTTAAAGGTGGAACATATGCACTTGCATAAATATCTGTGTTTACACATAGAACAAAGGATGAATAAAGAAAAAAATTTTTTTTTTTTTTTGAGACGGAGTTTCACTCTTGTTACCCAGGCTGGAGTACAATGGCATGATCTCGGCTCACCGCAACCTCTGCCTCTTGGGTTCAGGCAATTCTCCTGCCTCAGCCTCCTGAGTAGCTGGGATTACAGACACATGCTACTATGTCCAGCTAATTTTTTGTATTTTTAGTAGAGACGGGGTTTCACCATGTTGACCACGATGGTCTCGATCTCTTGACCTCGTGATCCACCTGCCTCGGCCTCTCAAAGTGCTGGGATTACAGGCTTGAGCCACTGCGCCCGGCGAGAATTAATTTTTAATCCTGCTGCCTCTACTAATTCACAGACTAACATAATGAGTTATTTAAACCTATTTCTAGATTTATGTGCTGGAAATTTTCTGCTAGAAATTCTTAAGAACTAATTTCTAATCCTGCTGCCTCTACTAATTCACAAACTAACATAACGAGTCATTCAGTTTGGGATTCCTTCTTTATTTAATCTGTAATCGTGGATGATATGGTTGGCTGTGGCCCCACCCAAATCTCATCTTGAATTGTAGTTCCATAATCTCCACATGTGGTGGGAGGAACCCAGTGGAGAGTAATTTAATTATGGAGGCTATTTCCCCTATTCTGTTCTCATGTTAGTGAGTTCGTTCTCATGAGATCTGATGGTTTTATAAGGGGCTTCCCCTTCACTGGGATTTTATTCTTCTCGTTCCTGCCGCCATGTGAAGAAGGAAGAATTTGCTTCTTCTGCCATGATTGTAAGTTTCCTGAGGCCTCCCCAGCCATGCTGAATTCTGAGTCAATTAAACATCTTTTCCTTATAAATTACCCAGTCTTGGGTATGTCCCTATTAGCAGCGTGAGAAAGGACTAATACAGTGGATTGCAAACTCCAGTGATTCTTCCAGTACATGAGCGTGCAACATACATCTGTATTCAAGTCATGAAATAATATGCTTAGTGATGAAAGAAAAATCAGAAGAGAGTATTCTGGTTATGCTAGTGGGCCTTTGTTCTGTTATAATTTGATGGTGAAAAATGTAAGCGTAAAGATTTTAACAATTTAACAAAGACCAAGAGGCAGATGAGACACATAGAAAGAAAAACAAGACTGAATGCATGACTGAGCTTTTGTCTCTAGCCATCACAGGTGGATTTGTTTTTCTGACTTTCAGCAGAAACTGGGTGATGATTGTGCAAGTCCATACTTGGATTTATGTCACCTTTATATTTACAGCAGCGCCACTCTTATTACGCCTATGTAAACTGTATAGTAAAACCCTGTACAATTCACCCATAACTTTGTGTTTACTTATCCTTCCCAATTCCTCTTTTTTGTTTGTTTGTTTTTAAAGCCCTAAGGAAAGGACAGTCTTTAAACATTCCAATAATGATAACAAATATACCTAGATTTCCATCATGAAATATGTTCATACAGCCTGGACCTTATTTACCCATAGAAACAAGTCACACAACCAACTTCTAACCAGTATTTCTCTTTGTAAGGAGGAATTAGAATTCTCATCTTCAATGCTTTTCTTACCTCAAGAGGGAGCGTTATAGTCTTCTTCAGGGGAGAAAACAGGCACAAATCTAAGGGCCCACTCAGGGAAAAACAGTAGAGGGGAAAGTCATTAGTTCTTGTCAACATAGCCATATTCACGCTATCACAGATCTCTCCTCATCTTGCATGGTGGAGGGAGATGTAAACACTGACTTGTGTTTATTAGCTGCTACACAGATGTTTTAAGGGCAGAAAAAATGGACTAGAAGCAAAAAGGTACAAGACCAATGCTACAGAGCTAATCTTGAGCTATCCCGTTAGATTGTGAATGAGGCCACTAGTAAAGATAGAAAAAGATCAATGAATTTTAGCAAATATATCTGTAATATATTTGGTTTTCAGGTACATTAAAATTACATTTGCTTTATTAAAATGACAGTGTTATTGTAAATGTAATTCTTCTGAAATAAAAGAGGCAAAAGTCCTTTTCACTTCGTCAGATATTTATTGATGACTCACTCTGTTTCAGACACTGCTAGTTTTTTAAAGGCAATTAAATCGGAGAATAGAATTACAAATGTATTATCCTACATACTTGAGATGGAAGTTTAATATTATATTTATATTACATAACTGAAAACATCAGAATATTCAGATATTTCTCAGGGTCTTTCCCTATATTTCACCCTCCTCTTATGTCACTGAACTTTGCCTCATGGTGCTCTGTAATCTACTGAATGACTCCCTGAAAAACATTCCACACTGCTTCTAACATAAAATAGCTTATTGTGAGAATATATGAAAATTGCTTATATAGTCATGTAGTTGGTAAACTGCCAGATTGCATGATTTTTACTAGGTAATACTTATATACTTGATTTGATGTACTCTTAGGTCAGGAGCTTTCCCAACTGGGGAGCAACCTAGTATAGTGAAAAGAACTGGAGGCACCAAAACTTCTGACGTCCTTCTATGCCTGACAGCTGTTTGGCCTTTGTCAAGGGCAACCGTTTGCTTATCTTGAAAGTGAGGAAAAGAGATCAGAAATAGTCTTAGATCCATATATGCTTAGAGTATTCCATGATTCTAACATGCCCAACTTATCAAAATTATGAGATAGTGTGCTTTGAGATTAAAAAGAAAAATTTTATTTCTTTGTAATTAAATTCATACACGTTTCATATTTCTCATTTGTGTGATGGAACCATCTGCTTTAGGGTTAGCACGGTTGCATGAAACTTGCCTACCAGTAAATTATTGTTCGTATGCTTGGATACATGCAACAGCTTCCTAGGTCATTAAGCACACATTTTCAAATGAAGACTACAGCAATAAATTAATGTATTCTAGCAGTGTAATCTGTTCCACTGACCACCTTTTGCCCTACTGGAAATTCTCTGGAGCTTGTTAGAAAATTGGCCTTTAGACAAGATAAAACTACATTCTGGACGACTAAGTATGTGTAACACGGAACTAAAAAATGCAACATCAGTGAAAATAAATTTGCAGAAAATGAACTTTATGCTGAGAAGAAGAGTAAGTAAAATTAATATTGCAGTTAGATTTTTTAGATACTGGATAAGCTCATCTACCTTCCCACTTTCCACACTGAACCTTCTTTGATTATACAAAGCAAAAGAATCTAGAAACAGAGTTTGGATTTAATAAGCATTTGGTTGGTTTACATCAAAATGTTAATATATATATTATATTTATATATTATATTATATATATATATAAAATGTTTTTATTTTTTCCTAAATTGAGTCTTTTAGCATCATTTGATGGTTAATATTATGTGTCCACTAGGCTGTGCCATGGGACCTAAATATTTGATCAAACACCAATGTAGATGTTAAAATGAAAGTATTTTTGAGACTAGATTAACATTTAAATTAGTAGACTTTGGTAAAGAAGATCAATCTCCAAATTGTGGGTGGGCCTCATCTAATCAGTTGAAGGCCATAAAAGAAAAAGACTGAAGGTCCCTTAGGAAGAGAGTATTTTGCCTCCAAACTGTCTTCAGATATGAGCTGCAACACTGGCTCCTCTCTGGGTCTCCAGTACAGTGGCCTACCCTGCAGATTTCAGAGCTGCCAGTCCCCATAACAGCCTGATCCAGTTGTTTAAAATGAATCTTTCTATGGAGAGACAGACAGATAGATAGATGCACACATGCAAACACAAGCATATACACACAACACATTCTTTTTCTCTGGAGACCCTTGAGTAGTATACACTAGAAAGACATGATTCCACATATAAAGATTGTGTAATATTAAAAAGACCACGGAGCGGGTGGGAAGTTGGGGAGGGATAACATGGGGAGAAATGTCAGATATAGGTGATAGGGAGGAAGGCAGCAAACCACATTGCCATGCATGTACCTATGCAACAATCCTGCATGTTCTTCACAGGTACCGCAGAACCTAAAACTCAATAAAATATAAAAACAAACAAAAAAAGAACACTGGCATGCACGTGCTACATGAACTCGGATTATCCTCTTTAAAGGCTCAGATTTATTATTGATTAACTTCAAAGATTGAACTACATTTGTAAATTTTAGCCTTTTTTATTCTTAGAAACAAAATATTATGGTGTAGTGCGGGAGACAATCCCTTATATTTTCAAGCAAACAACAGATTTATACATAACAAGACAAGAACTTCCATTCCAAGAAGGCTAAAACATAGAGTTTAACCATACTTTACAGTTTAAACACAGTATTTGGTAGTATTTTCCCACATTTTCACGTTTTCTTATTTTTTTCCTACCCAATTGAAACACATGGATTGAATATTCAATACTCAGTTGAAATTAAAATTAACTTTCTACATGCCTATTTTTGGTTTATCATTATATTTGAGGACTACATTTATTACTACTAGTCAGTATTTAGTTCCCTATTTCCTCTTCATTTTGTACAATATGAATAAAATTTAAGTATATATGTATATATATGTAAAATCATATATTAAAACAACTACAGAAAGATTGTTGTCCAGTAAAGATGGCAGCTACCAAATTTGAAACATCAACTGTCAGGCTGTGTGACCACAAAGTTACGGCTGAGATCTGAAAGTTTGAATTCACAGCACTTTGGGAGGCTGAGGTGGGTGAATCATGACGAGGTCAAGAGATCGAGACCATCCTGGTCAACATAGTGAAACCCCGTCTCTACTAAAAATGCAAAAAATTAGCTGGGCATGGTGATGCGCACCTGTAGTCCCAGCTACTTGGGAGGCTGAGGCAGGAGAATTGTTTGAACCCAGAAGGTGGAGGTTGTGGTGAGCTGAAATCGCGCCATTGCACTCTAGTCTGGATAACAAGAGCGAAACTCCATCTCAAAAAAAAAAAAAGAAAAAAGAAAAAAACCCAAACAAACAAACAAACAAAAAACCACAATACAAAAACAATGAGAGGGTGTCAGTGCCTAATGGATAAATTTGTAGGTTCTATAAGAAACGAATATATTGACTTTGGGAGGCCGAGGCAGGTGGATCATGAGATCGGAAGATCGAGACCATCCTGGTCAACATGGTGAAACCCCGTCTCTACTAAAAATTACAAAAAATTAGCTGGGCACGGTGGCGTGTGCCTGTAATCCCAGCTACTCGGGAGGCTGAGGCAGGAGAATTGTCTGAACCCAGGAGGCAGAGGTTGTGGTGAGCCGAGATCACGCCATTGCACTCCAGCCTGGGTAACAAGAACGAAACTCCGTCTCAAAAAAAAAAAAAAAAAAAAGAAACGAATATATTGAAAGAAATAACTATAACAAACTGCTATGGCTGAAGCCAGGACTGGAGAACTAGATCTTGCCCTATGCATATCTATCCCTTTACCTTCTTCTCCATGGCAACACTTGAAACAATTCAATGGAACATTTTGCTGTCCAAGAAGCAAAGATCGTAGATAGCCTCCATGGTCAGTTTCAGCTCTTATACTGATTTCAATAGGGTCGTTGGTGAAGGAAGTATTTTATACAACCCTCTTTCACCTCGTGTACTACGCACATGCTATGACTCTCTGTCTGATCTCTAACATCAGGTTTTTCCACAGATGTTGAAATGTCATTAAAAAAAAAAACTCCTTTCCTCGAGAACTATTAATTTTAGTCCCAAATCATGGCATATTATGGCCTCAAAATGAAGCAAATTACAGAGCTAAAACCATTTTTGAGAAAGATGATTCTGTAATGGTCCAATAAACAAAAAGTTCATTTAAGCAATAATGTGCCAGTACACACTAATTATTCTGCACAATATAATGTGTGTTCTCTATTTATTTCAGGATTACATGAGATTACAGGAGAAGTGCTTACAAACTAGTCTTTTCTGAACCTATTACCAAAGCAGAGTTTCTTTATGTCAGATGATGTGTTTCTGGAAAATTTAATTTGGCTCAAACAACTTTCTTTATGAATTACAGCTGACTTAGGATCTATCAGGGAAAATAACACATGTTACAGCTCTGCAGCCATACTACAAACAGGGATATGAGTATGCTGGTTCAGAGACTTGGATATCTGAGATGGTAAGCAGTATGTTTTCAATGTGGAATGTTTTCTTCCAGGAAAAAACCACAGCAAAGTAATCTTTGTGAAAACTTCAAGTCTTTCTTAGCAGAAGTCATCATTCCTTTTATTTTATGAAAATCCTTGGGATATGACACATTTAATTAAGGCACTGAGATTGAACAGTATCAGCACATTTTATATGAGATGATTGTCCCATAGAGAATATCACTTTAGCACTTGATATCCAAATCAGATTTACATGAAGCTGCAGTTTCTTGAATTTAAAACAGAGCTGACATATAAGTAATGTATGCTGTCAGGCAGGGATTCTGTTAAACATGTTACTCCAAGAGTGACACCTACTATGGGTGCATGTGCCCGCCCAGTCTTTGTGTTCATGATGATACAATTTAAGGGACAGATCAAACAACAGTAGAAAATGTATTTTGCTACCATCTCGCTTTCTAGAGAACTGATGGCTCAAGTCTTTATGAACAGCATCTCTTTGAAGACACATTTGGCTGTCTTAGAATGGATTTGTTTGGACTGGGACATTTCTAAATCCTCTCCTTAGAAAGACTGGTCAAGGTCATCAGCTACCTTTTTTGCATGTTTTACTTCAGGACTCTTTCCTTTTCGGGTTTTCCTGTTTGAGATCCAGGCTCACGTGATCAGTAATATCATCTGGTGAGAGACCATTTTGCTACAAGACATACTTCCTGATGACACCAAACTGATTTGGCTTCCTTTGCACGTTATTTTCC
Organism: Callithrix jacchus; assembly: GCF_049354715.1. Lineage (NCBI taxonomy): Eukaryota > Metazoa > Chordata > Mammalia > Primates > Cebidae > Callithrix > Callithrix jacchus. Next base: position 15,631,561 of record NC_133522.1, read on the forward strand.
TTACTGTCAGGCTAACGTTTTTAACTCTTAGAAATCCCTGTGTACGTGTGAATGGGAGATACATGGATCTGGTAGTTTTAAACTATAGTGTTTACCTGCATTCAAAGACAAATTATTTGTATCTAATTCAACCTGCATGTATTTGAAGGAACTCATGTCTTGTGAGATAGTGTTAAAAGGGATTTAAATTGAGTTTTATAGAAAAGGAAGTGATTTAGAAAAGAAATTTTAACAGAGGATGAAAAAAAGTGAAATGTAGAATTTAGGTGAAAGGAATGCCTTTGTAAAAAAGGCTTATTTCCAACATGGAAAGAAAGTAACAGACAGTAGGCGCAGGAGCAGAACAAAAAGTAGAGAAATGGCAGGTTAGGGAATTCAAACACTGCCTAATAAAATAATTAATAAGAACCAGGATTACTATAGCTGTCCTTTATTACTACATGCATGCAACCATTATGATATTTGCCTCATTTAGGATCTTCCAATTCTTACAAAAATATGAGGGTTATTATTATCCCTATCAAGTGGATAAAGAAGAGTAATCTTCTTTTATAGACTCTAAATAATTTGTCCAAAGTTATTGTTTACACAGTTAAATCAGGACTTGATTCTAAGTTTATTTCATCTCAAAACTGATTTTCTTAAGTTTCATAACTTCTATCGTGACTTCTATTGTATCCTGATGTACGTCATTATAAACTGCGGCTCCTCACAGTGTTTAAACCAGTATTTGCCATTAAGCATTACAAATATATTTTGTTTGGAAAGAGGGAAAGTTTTACAAACAGCCTTGAATAATGCAAAAATCACAAACAATGCATCTTTTCTAAGTAGATTGTTTAATGATTATTTACCAAATAGGGTAAAAGGCATCTCAAGGACAAAAATATATGTTTTTAGAGAGTAGATGAAGAATATTTATAATATTAGGTTGTTGCAAAAGTAGTTGTGATTTTTGCCATTACCTTCAATTGCAAAATCCTCAATTACTTCTGCTCTAACCTAATATATCTCTTGTCACATACTAAAGTTCTCCTTGCCACTGACTAATGTAAGAATTGGAAACTCTCATGTCATACTTACAGATTTACTTAATTCAAAAAACTTCTTTTTGGTTTTCCTACAATATGGCAGACACTGTTGTAAGAATAAGGAAATAAAAACAAATAATTCCTAGTTCAAGCTCTTGGGAAACTAGTGTAATGCAACTTCAAGGAAATCAGCAAATCATGTCTCTCATTAATTTCAGTGAATAGTAAGTGTATGGATCTCTATTCCAAAGTTCTAAATGAAAATTAAGTGCCATTCATTTATTCATAAGACACACACTCATGCATGCTCATGTGCCAAACGCACACATGCACACACAAATTGTGACAAAATTTGAGAAAAAAAGAAATGAGTACTCTGATAGCTAGTGTTCACAGGGATCTCCTTTAAATTCTGTATTCAGGGAAAAGAAATCTCTAACAAGATGACAGGTATCTGAAACAGAAAGCGTAAGTATGGATTAGGCAAGTGAATAGCTAGAGATAGGAGTATGCTAGGTAAATATTTAAAAGCTTAGAGGCAGAAAAGGGAAAGGTATGTTGAAAGACCACAAGGTAAAAGTGATGTGAGCTGAGGGTGGAAATGAAGGCAGGGTCAGACCTCAGAGGTCATGTCCTATTTCAGGTTTGCATTGCCTGGACACATGCTTTCCGCCACACGTATATATGTCCGATCCTTAAAATTTGCTAACAGATTACTGGAGTGAGCCTGTTTGCTTTGAGTTACTTGATGAGCATGTTTAGTATTTCTCCTTGTCTTCCTTATTTCCCTCTTAGATCTTAGGCTTGTTATTAGAGAAATAGTACAGTCAATTAACTAAAATTTTAAGATACTCTGTTATGTTACAGATATTTGCTTGTCCAATGAGAAATCCTTAAAATATGACCATTTCTGTATTTATAGATTGTTTGTCATTAACCATAAGGAGCAAAAGTATTGCAAAAATGATGGGAAAATGTAGTGAAGAGCATCCCAAGAGCTGAAAATGCATTGGTTGAAAAAAATCATTTTAAATCATTATAATTATTTTTAAAAAGTTTTCTTTTAACACAAAAGGCTGAATCTTCCCTATTGAAGACATGTCAAAAGTAGCTTGATTAAAGACAGCAGTATTTCAGTTTTGCCATTAGAATAAAAAGACTGAATTGTTACTGAAAAGCCATGAAGTGCAGAACTCTGGAATTTGTGGTGAAAGGAAATTGAAAAAGAACAGAACATTTGGATTCATGTTTCATGAAATAATTTGTGTGACAGAATAGGAAGGCAGTCTGAGGGAAAATTGACATAATTTTTTCCTAGGACTGGAAAAGGCCAGATAAATATGTCACTGTTAACAAATGCACTATTGTGCATGAACAAAGTATATTCTGCTCAATTTGTAAATGTTAATTTTCAATCATTGGAAAATATTTGCATGCTATCCAAAGTATAAACAAAACTCTCCTCCTTTTGTTCTGTTTTCCATTCTCTGTGGCTAGACATTAAGATGTACCAGAATGAGGAAGGCACACATTTTTAACTCATAGAAATGTCAATTTTTCAGCGGAAAACATGTATTCGGATATGTACTGAGAAATATATAATATTTGGTATACATGTGGTACTTTCAAAGTCTCTATAATCTAGCTTTTTTTCAGTTTAGAGAGTGTGTAGAACTCATTCACCAGATTGCAGAATCAGAAAAGGTCATTTTCCAGTCCCTTTGATGTGCAGGGACTGTGTCTTTGTATCTTCAATATTTGTCTTTCCCACAGTATCTAGTATAGATTTTGTGTTCAGCAGGTGCTTGTAGAATATTGGCTTTATTTAAGGTAGCCGGCATAAGCAACAAGGCCAGACCTAGAGAATCTCTAGATATTTGCCTTGTGCAGTTGAAGGATGTTGTGGTGGATGATACTGGTGCGCCCACACATCCCCTTTGTTTTCACTGCTTCTCTACATTCCGAGAGCTTCATTTTACAAATATCTTTGACTATTTTTGTGTCCCCCATCCTTAGGCTGTGCATATAGATAGCTGTGAATTAGCATTTCTAGAACTAGCCCTCAACCAACACCGTACGTGTGTGTGTGTGTGCGCGCGTGTGTTCCGGAGGCTGATGTATACTTATACATTAGCTTTTGCTCCTTTCAGGTGGGACAACACTGAAGGATCTTCCAAACAGTGTCCTTGAGGGCTTGGGTGGCACTGACCCATTGTCTATAATGATAATCTATCTGCTCATGACCACCACCTCTACTGCCTCCTCTCTGTCTGAATTTTCCACTTCCCTACAGGTGATGGCACTCAAAGCCTGTCTCAGGATCTGCTTGTGGAGCAAAGAATAAGGACCCAGGTTTGGGGAGTATGAGATTAGGCACAGATGTCTGTAAAAGTTTGTTGAAAGGAACTGAATTATGTGAAATTTAATTGAACTAAATTAAATTATTCTGCAACCTCATCTCTTTGGGCCAAATCCAAATACTCATTATGTGCTGTTATGAGAGCTGGGGAAGAAGGGGTGGGGCATGTTATTATTATTAATCTGTTGACAATTTATAAACAATCTTAACTAGTTTGTAAGCTGGTATCTAAAATCTTTATGTGTGAAAAGCTACCAATTTAGAGGGAAAAAATGAATTGCTAAGAATAAGCACATCTGAACAGGTAGTGACTACACAGATGATAAAACATCAGTATCAGACGGGCACAGTGGCCCACATCTGTAATCCCAGCACCTTGGTAGGCTGAGGTTGGAGGATCAGGAGGCCAGGAGTTTGAGACCAGTCTGACCAACATGGCAAAACCCTGTCTCTATCAAAAATACAAAAATTAGGCAGGTGTGGTGGTGTGCACCTGTAATTCCAGCTACTTGGAAGTCTGAGGCAGGAGAATTACTTGAGCCCAGGAGGTGGACGCTGCAGTGAGCCGAGATTGCGCCATTTTGCTTTGTATGATTTATACACAAAAGGGGAAGTGAACTAACTGGCTTAAATTGTTTTCTTACTGGGCCAGGTAGATGAAGTTTCACTGTAATTAGAATCATATTTTAAACCAAGAAAGATCACAAAGAAGTTTATATATTTGTGTGTATATGTCAGAGAGGGATTTTTTTTATTTTCACATTCTCGAAAGGATGCCAGAGCAAATTTCATAGCTTTCAAATCAGAAAGAAATTGTGATGGCACATTGCCACTTAACTTCTGGTGTGAATGATATAAGAGTCAGTCTGCCCAGCAGTTATTTGCAGCAGTTTTAATATAGTTACAGACTAGTATGTGAGGCTTATCGGACTAGCTGAGGTTCTTGGCAAGAGAAACAAAGCATAGATGTAGCCACAGCACAATGGAATAATTCCAGAGCGGAGAACACAAAGTCTGGTGTAGACTAGAGCTATCAACAATGAATGATTTGACTAAATAAAATCTCAATTAATACCATACATCTTTAATAACTTAACAGTAGCTGCTTTGGTCTCTTCCTAATCTGAGTTTGATTACCATTTTTTATACATTTGGCTAAGATTTATTCTACCTACATTAAAGTTAGTAAAAATTTGGGTTGAATCCAAGCCTTGGCATTTCCTAGCTGTCTTTGGGTAAGCTGCTTAATGCCTCCAAGAGTCAGTTTCTGCAGCTGTAAATGTAGATAATAGTATCCATCTGATAGGATTATTTTTAAGCATAAAATGACTCAACATAAAATACTTAATCTATTGCTAGTCATGTCCTACATAGATACACAAAAATTTAAAAGCATCGAAAACAGAGTTTTCTTGGAGTGAGCAAACTGTTCTATCTTAAAGAAATTTGCCTCTAATCAAACAGATAATACCTTTATAGACCCAACCTGACAGAAGCAGAGAAATTGGATCACTGTCTATTTCGATGCTTTCAAATTGCATCACTGTATATTTCGTTTGATTGTACTCTTTTAAGTTACAGCAATGTGGGTGCATTATAAGGACCTGTTTATAGACATGGAAAAGCGAATCAAAAAGTTTTAAAAGTTCTATCCCGTTGGGCATAATGGATCATAGCTTAGGAAAAATAGGGAGTCATTTTTCCCTTATTTATTGAAAATAAGGATTTTATTTCTTTTTCTCCAATTCTAATAAAATTCTCGACAGGTTTGTGTGTGTGTGTGTGTGTGTATCAGGTTGGTTGTGGAACTGATAAACTGACATAAAATTTTTATATAAGGACAAGAAAACAAAGTAATCAAAACAGGCCTAAAAATAAGAATTTGATAGAAGGCCTCTTGCCTTATCAAATATCAAAACTTACTGTAAGGCTGTAGTAATGAAGATAGTTGATGTAGGAGCAGGGATAGACAGACAGATCATGGGAGAGAATTACGAGCCCAGAGTCAGACACACAGACATAAAACTTGATTTCAGAGACATAGACATGAAACTTGACTAATCTGAGAGCTGATAATACAAGTGTAGAGAAAAAGATGATCTTTTCAATGAAAAGTATTAGGAGAAAAATTTTAAAAAGTTTTTCTTTTTTTGTAGAATATGGATACCTATTCCATATTTTATATTTTGCAAAGAAATTAGTTACAAATAAACCTCTATATGTGAAAAGAAAAACTATAAATCATTTGAGACACAAGTTAGAAATGAAGTTTTATGACTTTGGAGTAATTAAAGATAGACAAGATTCAGTAAGCACTAATCATAAAGACAAAGAGAACTAAAGTTGACATTAAAATTAGAATCACACGTGCATCAAATAAACTACGGAGTGAAAATACAAGATAAGAGGTGTTCACAACACCTGTGACAAAGGATTAGCATCCGGAATATGTTACAACGCCCTACCAGGACAAACAAAACAAAACAAACGCTGTAGTCCCCCTTGTCCGTGGGGGATATGTTCCAAGACCCCCAGTGGATGCCAGAAATGGCAGATTGTATTGAACCCTGTATACATTATGTTTCTTCCTGTATATACATCTTTATGATAAAGTTTAATTTATAAATTAGGCACAGTTAAGATGAGATTAACAATGACTAATAATAAGGTAGAACAATTATAACAACATACTGTAGTAATAGTTATGCAAATGTAGTGTCTCTCACCTATTTCAGACTGGGGTTGACAGCAAGTAACTGAAACCTCCCAAAACGAAACTATGATCGAGGGGGACTGCTGTCACGTTCAATAGAAAAGTGAAAAAGAGGGGCGGCGCGGTGGCTTCCAGCACTTTGGGAGGCCGAGAAGGGCGGATCACAAGGTCAGGATTTAGAGACCAGCCTGGCCAACATGGCGAAACCCCGTCTCTACTAAAAATATGAAAATTAGCTGCGTGGGGTGGTGCGTGCCCGTAGTCCCAGCTACTTGGGAGGCTGAGGCAGGAGAATCGCTTGAACCTGGGAGGCGGAGATTGCAGTGAGCCACAAAGTAACACTTCGTCTCAAAGACCAAAAAAAAAAAAAAAAAAAAAGGAGAGAGAGAGAAAAAGTTGAACAGGCTCTTCCTGGAAGTCAAGGCCCCAAGTGTTCAAGGAACTTGCAAACAAAACCCTAAGCGCATTCACCCTCAATGGCGGCTGCCATATTTCCAGAAGCACTTTTGGTCTTGAGGCAGGAATGCTTCAAGATGGCTCCTGGCACCCAGGGCCTTGTGCAACCAATTCGGCCTCCAAGACACTGATTGCTACTACTTCTACTGGCCTGAAGACATAATCATGGCCTCCTGCTGCTCAGAGCATCAGGTACCCGACAGACCCAGGCCCAGGTGTGCATCCTGCCATAGTGGCAGCAGGATCCCAGCTTCCACAAATCATCCTGGGCAGTTCTGGCCTAGTAGAAGATTGAAGGAGGTCACTGCTGGCAACAACCTCCCAGAGGCACAGGGGATGAATAATGCTACTCCAGTGCATCTGGCATGGGACTTAAGAAACCTTGGTCAGCCCAGCTATACATGCTGCAGAGCACTGGCCTCCCAATCCCCACAGTGCTGGCTGCAACCTAATACCAGCTGAGACGCTGGACAGGCTGGGCCAGGGTTCATTCAAGGAACTAGATCTTCCCTCTAACCACAGACGGCCATCCCAGCCTAACACCCTCTACTGCTGGCTCACTTGACCCTTCCTTATAAAAGATTGAGGGAGTAGAGATGGAGAAAATACTGCGACTGATGCAGTTGAACTCCATCTTTTACTCAGTCACCTCTTCTGGCTGCAAACTGTAGCTGCTAAAGTGGTCTTGTCTGGAAGATTCCTGAACAGGTTTTAACTATATTTTGAGATAACCAGTGGGGACTCATGTCCTCCAGTGATGAAATAGTCTCAACTCTGGGGTATAATCTGGAACAATAAAAGCTTCAGTAAAGGACACCTCCACCTAAGTCTGAGATATTCACCCTGGATTCCCAGCTTTGTACTTCACCAGATTTTAGTTAGGAACCACAGTAGTTGAAACTATGACCATTAAAACTATACCTAGTGGTTGAAATTCTTGGCAACTTTTACTAGCTCTATTTTTGGGACCTCCAGAACAATGTGATGCTGAGCTTCTCTGTCTTATTTGTGATTCAAAAAGGACTTCATGGAATATTTCCATATAAATATTCTTGCTTTAAATTTCCTCTTCTTAATTTTCTGATTTTTTTTTTCTTCTCATAAGTGAGTTTTGAATGATATAAAACAACCTTTCTGGATCTATTGAGCATGCCATCTGTGTTTTTCCCACCTCATCTTTTGATGTAGTGAATTCATATACAAGTGTACTTCAGAGATACTCTGAGTTCATTTCCAGACCATCACAGTAAAGCTAGTACTACAAGAAAATGAGTCACATGAATTTTGTTGTATTCTGTACATGTAAAATTTATGATTATACTATACTGTCATCACGTGTTCCATACTGTTATCTTTAAAAAAGTATATAACTTAATTTTTAACTGTTGCTAAAAATGCAAACAATCATCTGAATCTTCAATGAATTATAAATCTTTTTGCTGAAAGAAGGTCTTGGCTTGATGTTGATGGCTGCTGACTGATCGGGATGGTGATTGCAGAAGGCTGGGGTGGCTGTGATGACTTTTAAAAATAAGAGAGCAATGAAGTTTGCCATACTGATTGACTCTTCCTTCCACTAGAGATTTTTCTGTAGTATGTGCTGCTGTTTGATAGCATTTTACTCACAGTAGAACTTCTTTCAGAATGGTAGTTAACTCTCTCAAATGTTGCCACTGCTTTATAACTAAGCGTATGTAATAGCTTAATAAATCATTTGTGGCCACTTAAACAATGTTCACAGTATCTTCACTAGGAGCAGATTTCATGTCAAGGAACCACTTTCTTTGCTTATCCATAAGAAGCAACTCTTCATCTGTTCAAATTTTCTTATGAGAGTGCAGCAATTCAGTCACATCATCTGGCTCCACTTGTAATTCTACTTATCTTGCTGTTTCCATCACATCTGCAGTTACTTTCTCCACTGAGGTCTTAAACCCCTTGGTGTCATTCATGAGGATTGAAATAAACTTCTTTTAAACTCCTCATAATGTTAATATATTGGCCTCCTCCCATGAGTCACAAATGATCTTAATGGGACCTAAAATGGGAAATCCTTTCCAGAAAGTTTTCTGTTTACTTTGCCCAGCTCCATTAGCCTTAGAAAGTATTAATATATTTATTAAATAATAAGGCTTGAAATCCAAAATTACTCCTTGATCCAAGGATTAAAGAATGGGTGTTGTGTTAGCAAGCATGGAAACAACTTCTCCATCAGAGTTGTTGGGTGACTGAGTGCACTGTCAATAAGCAATAATATTTTGAAAGGACTCCTTTTTTGCATAGTAGGTCTCAACAATGGGCTCATAATAGTAAACCATGCTGCAAACAGGTGTGCTGTCATTCATGCTTTGTTCCATTTATGGAACACAGACAGAATAGTTTTATCATAATTCTTAATGACCCCAGGATTTTTGTTAATGGTAAATGAACGTTGGCTTCAACTTAAAGTCACCAGCTGTATTATCCCCTGCCAAGAAAATCAGCTTGTCCTTTGAAGCTTGTAAGCCAGGCATTGACATCACTATAACAGTGAAAGTCTTGGATGGCAACTTCTTTAAATAGAATGCTGTTTTGTCTACACTGAAAATTTTTGCTTAATGTAGCCACCATCAATTATCTTAGCTAGGTCTTCTAGATAACTGGAAATATATTTATAGAAACTGCATATTTTTATATGCATTATCAGTGTTACCAGGAGTTTGGAAGAAATTTATTTCAACCCTCATGAATGACACTGAGGGGTTTAAGATTTCACTGGAAGAAGTAACTGCAGATGTGGAAATAACAAGAGGAGTAGAATTACAAATGGAGGCTGATGACGTGACTGAATTGCTGCAATCTCATTAGAAAAGTTAAACAGATGAGGAGTTGCTTCTTATGGATGAGCAAAGAAAGTGGTTCCTTGAGGTGAAATCTACTCCTAGTGAAAGTGCTGTGAATGTGGAAATAACAAGAGGAGTAGAATTACAAATGGAGGCTGATGACGTGACTGAATTGCTGCAATCTCATTAGAAAAGTTAAACAGATGAGGAGTTGCTTCTTATGGATGAGCAAAGAAAGTGGTTCCTTGAGGTGAAATCTACTCCTAGTGAAAGTGCTGTGAACGTGCTGCTTCACCTTGTCCTCTCCTGTTCTTGAGACTGCTTATTTTCTTAAATTCCATGAACCAAGCTCTGCTAGCTTCCAATTTCTCTTCTGTGGCTTTCTTCATCTCCCTCAACCTTCATAGACTAGGAGAGAATTGGGCCTTTGCCTTAGATTAGGTTTTGGCTTAAGGGCATATTGCCGCTGGTTTGACCTTTTATGTAGATCATTAGAACTCTTTCCATATCAGTAATCCAGCTGTTTTCCTTTCTTATCGTTTGTGTGTTTACTGGAATAGCGTTCCTAATCTCTTTCAAGTACTTTTCCTTTGTATCCGTAATTTGGCTCAATGTTTAGCGTAGGAAGCCTAGATTTTGTCTAGTTCAGCTTTGAACATGTCTTCCTCAGTAACTAATCACTTCTGCTTTTGATTTAAAGTCAGAGACTTGCCACTCTTCCTTTCACTCCAACCATTAGAGGCCATTATAGGGTTATTAGTTGGCTGAATTTCAATATTGTTGTGTCTCAGGAAATAGGAAGGTCCAAGGAAAGGAGAGAGATTTGGGTAAACAGTCAGTTCGTGGAACAGTCTGAACCTGCACAAACATTCATTGATTAAGTTTGCCATCTTGCATAGGGGTGATTCATGGCATCCCCCCCAAATTACAAGCCTTACATCAAAGAACACTGATCACAGATCACCATAACAAAACAATACTAATGAAAATGCAGAAATATTGCAAACATTACCAAACTGTGGCACAGAGACATGAAGTGGAGATGTGAAGTAAAGGCATGCTCTTGGGAAAAGAGCCTGATAGACTTGCTGCCATATGGTTGCCATAAATGTTCAATTAGTGAAAAATGCAGTATCTGCAAAGTACAATACAGTGAAGCAGTATAAAATGAAGTATGCCTGTATGTATATATTTCTAATGTTAAGCCAACCTTGAATTGCTAGAATATAACAATTTGGCATGATTCCTTATATTTTTATGTATACTGCTTGAATTCAATTTGCCAGAATTTGGCTTAGAATTTTTTACATCATTGTTCATGAGTGGGCTGGCCTGCAATTTACTTTTGTCTCACTGGTCTTGTCTAGCTTTGATTTCAAAGCTATATATTTTTTAACATAAGATGAGGCAGAAATTATTTCAGCCTTTTTTATTGTCTAGAACTATATCATCATTAACATAGCCTTTGAGCACATGAGGCTCTTGGGCCCTTGAACTGGAGCTCGTGTGTATTGACATGTGCTAAAATATGCACCAGATTTCAAAGACATCATTTTTTTGAAATATAGAGTATCTTATTAACATTTTTTATACTGATTGCATGTTGGATATACTGATACACTGAGTGGAATAAAATGTATAAAATTAGTTTCAACTTGTTATTTTTATGTGGTTACTAGAAAAATTTTAAATTGAATAGTGGCTCACCTTATGTCACTATTGGGCAATGTGGACATAATCAATAATTTCCTTAGAATCAAAGAAAAAACATTGTTATTAAAGGTGCCCTTTGTTCAAGCTGATAAAGAGTAAAAAACATCAATCACTAGTCAAATAGGTATACCAAAAACATCTGGGACTCTATTTTAAATATTAGCCTCAGAAACCCACACTTGCAATTAACTAAGAAAACTGGCATATATCTTAGTGAACGGCATGGGAAGCTAATGAGTGTAGGATTTGGGAATATTAGAATATTTGCCTGAATGAATGAATGAATGAAGAAATATTATTACTTTAGATTCACCCTCATAGGACAATATCCATGTAATTACTACATTGTTAAGGTTACCTCTAAGCCTTAACAACGTATTAACTAACTGATCAAGCAAGTTTTGCCTGCAGTGGACTTCAATAAATGACAGCTATTATGATGAAGAGATTTGAGAGCTAAAATTAATGTCACTAGCCTTAGGCCAGTACTATAGGGAGGTGTAGTATAAAGTGGTTATATATATCCCTTGTAATATCCAACAAAATCAAGAAATGATTTTCAAATCCACTGATATTTTATAAAGATGAGCTTTCAGCTCAATTTGTGAATTTCAAGCTTTATAACTTTGACAACCTTCTGTATCCCTTTCATTATCAAACTGGGTGTGTGTGTGTGTGTGTGTGTGCATGAATGTAAAACTTCTAAAATAAATGAGTAATATCTGGAATATAAATTATTTTCTTCCTTATTATTTGAATCTTGGCTAAATTGTGGTTTTCTTTTTCCGAAGATTAGATCATATAGCCATGGACAAATCTGTATGTGTGTTTTAGTTTTGCTAATGAATCACTTAAAATATTTATATTTGGAGTAGTTCATTGTTTATATTTTTCTAAGATCTAAAGAAAATTTTATATGGAAACTCCTCTATAAATTATTATAAAACTACCAAAATAGGTAAAAATACTTTTATAAGTTCAGGTTACTATTTAGTTAATAATAGTTAATATTTCATTCTTGTCAGTTTTTAAATTCTACCATGTAAATAATTGCAACAATGTGATTAAATAATAGTTAAGTTCTGGATTTTAGCTTATTTTAGCATAGTTAGATATCATGCTTAGAACTAAAATTATAGTTAAATTTCATTATATTTATCATATGCTAGTCAATTAAATATTAATTTAGTGTCCTTTTAGTGGCAGTCACTATTCTAGGTGCTGGAGTGACAAAAGAACAAAGCAGATTCAAATCCCTGCTCTTGGGGTTTACAATAAAGAGGAGCATACAGTAAATAATATAAATAAGTAAAATGGATGGCAGGTTAGATGCTGAAAAAGCAAAATAGAGCAAGAAGAGGGGTAAGGAATTCCAAGTACCAGGATGTTTATTCAGGTTTAAATAAGAGGATGAGGATAATCATCATTGATATGTGACATTTGAGTAAAGATCTAAAGGAGTTAAAGTAGGGAGCTTTGTGGGTATCCATTATCCAAGCAGAAGAAATTGTAACTACAAAAGCCCTGAGGGTAGAAACACGTGCCTGAGGCATTAAAGTGAACGCCAAGACTCCAGCATGGCTGGGACTGAGTGAATTAGGTAGAAGTATATTAAAAGAAGTGAGAGAGGAAATGGGGTGAACAAATGATATACACAGAGTCTTGAAGGCCACAATTTGTCTTTGACTCTGCAGTGGGAGATTTAGAAGGTTATTGAGTCAAGGAAGAGTGTGAGAGAAACATGATTTGGTAGGAGGCTTCAGAGTGGGGACAGTTTAGGATGAGTTAACTTTAGAAAACTCACTGTTGATTTAGATGCTGCGTGGCCTCCACATAACAAAACGTGTGCTGGTATCGTACAAAAGAATGTTCACTGCCAAGCGTATTATCAAAGGACTCCTAAAATTCAGGCACCTTGCTAGGAAATGATTCCGTGGTAACATTAAATAGTTCCTACTGTGAATGAGCTTGGGTGAGACTGACAGGTGCAATATATCATGCTTTAGCAGAAGTTAGGACTATAATGTGAACACATAGAAATGAGCTTTGCCTCACCTTGTATTGAGCAGGCAATGATAAGGAAGTAAATGCAATGGGAAGAAAGGAGTTAGAGAAAACTTATAGATGAGAAATGGATTGAATTTGAGACACATATGACAGGAGTTAGCTAGTTAAGACTCTAGGATGTAGGACATAATATACTAGTTCCTGATTAACGGTTAGAGGGATAGTGCCTAGTTTGGGAAACTGAGATTGACTCAGTCTGCCTGGAATATAGAGTGTCATGGGAGGTCAAGAGATGGAGAGGAGAGGTGAGCAGGAGAGGAGCCAGATCATAAAAGTGTTCATCAAATGAAAACATGGATTCTATTTTCAGGGCAAGTGAGAGATATTATAGGATTTAGATGTTTCCACAGGCCTGGGAGAGCAGTTAGAATGTCAAAAGATCAGAAAGACTCTTACAAGGTTACTACGCTTTGTTAGTTGGCTCTTATATCATGGAAATACTTCCAAGTAGCAAACGTTTTCCAATTAAAGAGTGAATTACAGAAAATTCCATTAGGGCTTTAAAACTTTCTTGCCTCTAATTACACTAGAATGTGCAGACTTTTTGAACTTGAACCAACTTTAGTTGAATTTGTTAATGAGACTTTATTACATTTGTTTTAGAAACAAAATTAAAATCCAAATCATTCTGGCAATTTAGCCAGCAGCTTCACAGAGTAATAGGCTTACAGGTTTCCATTTGAATCCCATGAAAGATATCTGGGTAATCTTGAAAGATATTAATAAGCTGTATAGACTGAGAGCAGTCCTTAAAAATAATACTTAGTTTTTCCAGCCAGAGAGCTTAATTTCATATAAAGAAAACTGCCCAGGTACAGAGGATAACCAGCCTCATTGGAAGCAATCAACTGGCACTTTGATTTCTTCCCAGTTTTGCCTTTTTCTTCAGAAGGTTGATTGAAAGTAGGAAAATTACGAAGGTAAGGAAAGGCTTTCTTTTAGTTTTTTTACATCTTTTTTTGTTTTCTTTCCGAAGGTAAAAATTCAGTGTTTTAACAAAAATCAACAAGAGGTGTTTATCTCCAGTCAACGGTGATCTTTTATAGGGCAGCAAAAATGGATTGAAAGAGTTGGGTAAGAGTAATGGAAGTGAATTGACTAGGATAGTGTGAAAATTTTACAGGGTGATTATCTGTTTTTTTCTATGTAAATCAGAACCAGAATAGATTTACCAACAATGTACATCAATATAAGCAGGGTTAGACATCAAATAAATAAAGGTTTTGTTAAATTATTAATCCTTAAAATAAAATCCATACTGTGTTACTCAATATATGTTTACCTACCACTAATCAATAGTATTCTTTATTTTTTGCTTCAGCAATTTGAATGGGTGATTTTTTTTTTCCTTCAATAGTGAAAAACACCCTCCATCAGTTTCTAAGGGAATTAAAAAAAAATACACAAGTGCTGGCATTCACTTACCCATGCATACAACAAATTGGTGCGATATCTATTCCAAAGGAAAGGCTTCCCTTCTCTATTTCTCCCTGTGTAAAAAAGGAATGAATGCTGCAGTTGTTGGACAAGGGATAACAGTTGATTTGGAGGGAACCAGCCAAAAATTTCCCAAACAAATTAATCGCATAGAAACATCTGCTGCTGTTTTATTAGAGTTTCACATAAAAACCTAGTTTGCAAGCTGGCGTTTGGAATGCTTTTCTTTACACTGAACTCTTAACGTAGCTGCGAAAGGCAATCAAGACCATATGTCTTACATTTTTAGGTCCAAATTTTCCTGCATCTCACTCCAACCTGGGACAGTTGCTTGTAACCTGAGCACTGAATTATGAAACCCATTTTATAAATCAGGATTTTTTTAATTATACTTTAAGTTCTAGGATACGTGTACAGAAATGTGCAGGTTTGTTACATAGGTGTACATGTGCCATGGTGGTCTGCTGCACCCATTAACCCATCATCTACGTTAGGTATTTCTCCTAGTGCTATTCTTCCCCTAGCCCCCCATCCCCTGACAGGCTCCAGTGTGTGATGTTCCCCTCCTTGTGTTCTCATTGTCCAGCTCCCACTTAGGGATTTCAGCTCTCACTTATGAGCAAGAACATGCTGTATTTAGTTTTCTGTTCTTGTGTCAGTCTGCTGAGAATGATGGTTTCCAGCTTCTTCCATGTTCCTGCAAAGGACATGAACTCATCCTTTTTTATGGCTGCATAGTATTCCATGGTGTGTATATGCCATATTTTCTTGATCCATTCTATCACTGACAGGCATTTGGGTTGGTTCCAAGTCTTTGTTTTTTGTGAACAGTGCTGCAATAAACATATGTGTGCATATATCTTTATAGTAGAATGATTTATTATCCTTCGGGTATATACCCAATAATGGGATTCCTGGGTCAAGTGGTATTTCTGGTTCTAGGTCATTGAGGAATTCCACACTGTCTTCCACAATAGTTGAACTCATTTGCACTCCCACCAACAGTGTAAAGGCATTCCTATTCTAGCATCTGTTGTTTCCTGACTCTTAAATAATCACCATTCTAATTGGCATAAAATGGTATCTCATTGTGGTATTGATTTTCATTTCTTTAATGACCAGTAATGATAAGCTTTTTTTTCATATGTATGTTGGCTGCATAAATGTCTTCTTTTGAGATATGTCTGTTCATATCCTTTGCCCACTTTTTGATGGGGTTTTTTTTTTCTTGTAAATTTGTTTAAGTTCTTTGTAGATTCTGGATATTAGCCCTTTGTCAGATGAATATGTTGCAGAAATTTTCTTCCATTCTGTAGGTTGCCTGTTCACTCTGATGGTAGTTTCTTTTGCTGTGCAGAAGCTCTTTAGTTTTTTAGATCCCATTTGTCTATTTTGGCTTTTGTTGCCATTGCTTTTGGTATTTTAGTCATGAAGTCCTTGCCTATGCCTATGTCCTGAATGGTGTTGCCTAGGTTTTCTTCTAGGATTTTTATGGTTTTAGGTCTTATGTTTAAGTCTTTTATCCATCTTAAGTTTTGTATAAGGTGTAAGGAAGGGGTCCTGTTTCAGTTTCATGCATATGGCTAGCTTGTTTTCCCAACAACCATTTATTAAATAGGGAATCCTTTCCCCATTGCTTGTTTTTGTCAGGTTTGTCAAAGATCAGATGGTTGTAGATGAGTGGTGTTATTTTTGAGGCCTCTGAGGATTGTTTTTAACAGTAGGTTTTAAATCCTGAAGCTATCGCGTTTGCATTTCTTTGCTTTGGTTATTACAATTTAATTTGAAAATCTTTGTGCTTTATTTTTATTCAGCATTATTTCAGTGATTTGGACTTCAACTAGGCATGACATTTAAAATTCACATTACAGCATTAATTTTGGATGCATTGAACCCAACTGTTGGTTAGGAAAAGGAGTTCTGATTTTTGTGGAGGCAGTAGCCTATGAAATAAGTTATTTTATACAACAAATTCTTTTGTTATATTTTAACCTAATTTTGCTTAACTCTCATAAAAGTCTCATATGAAAATCATGGACAAGTTTTAGTTTTTACAGCATGAGGGCTTCATTATTTACTGCTGTTCTATCGCTGTTATGTGGCATAGAACTCTAATGACAAACCTTGTGAATGTGTTTAACAGTGTGAGCAAATGTTTAATATTAATGCCAATAAGAATGCTGCTGCACATTTTCATTTTGTAGTATTACATTCCAGCTCAGTCCTCTACACGTTTTCCCTCTTCATTCCTTCATTTATCTTCCCTGGAGAGCTTCAGTCTTTATACATACATACACAAACACACACATGCATCCACTGTTTGTATGCATACAGATATTTAAATTAAAGTTAAAAAGATGCAACCATATGTTCTCATAAACTGTTTCTTCTATACAACACTCTTCACTGTTGCTTTGGTTCTGACAGAAACGTAAGAAAGTTGCCTAATAACTTCACCTTTTCTGTAGTTTTAGTATTTTTATTACTTGGAATACTGTTCATTTTATTCACATTTAACCACTCTGAAATCAAGGTAAGTTTCCAGTTGATGGCATTTTAGAGTCAATGAAACATGTCAACATTTTTCACCAAAAGGAGAAAAGAAAAACAAGGACTCATTTTGCCTATGGATTTTTTTTGGAGGGGGCTCTGAAATTCAGTTTCCTGTGTTATTCATAATCATCTATACCTTTTTAGTTTTTTTGAGAACTGCCTTAAGTTATAAAAATGATCAAAAGTTCAAACATAGGGAAAATGTTGCTTGGCTTCTCTATGACATTGTTTAAACTTCAAAATATGTTAAAGAGAAAAATATTAACAAAAATGAGTGAATACAATTTCCTTTTGTTCTTTTGTATTACAGAATTCTTGATCCTACCAATCCTTGTACATTCCTCCTTTATAGATTGCTCTGATAGTAACTTAGAAAAGAAATGCAATATCCTTGATTGAAAGATGATTTTTAGGCTGGGCACGGTGGCTCATGCCTGTAATCCCAGCACCTTTGGAGGCCAAGGTGGGTGGATCACTTGAGGTTGGGGGTTCGAGACCAGCCTGGACAAAATGGTAAAACCCCATCTCTACTAAAAATATAAAAATTAGCAGGGCATGGTGATGTACCCCTGTCATCCTAGCTACTCAGGAGTCTGAGGCAGGAGAATCACCTGAACCCAGGAGGTGGAGGTTGCAGTGAGCCTAGATGACGCCACTGTACTCCAGCTTGGACAACAGAGTGAGACTCTGTGTCAAAAAAAAAAAGTAAAAAAGCAAGGTCTTTATATATGGACTAAGATGCAGTAGAATATTACATTTTCCTACTTTAGAAGATCTAAAACATTAAATGATTTTGTTTTTGCATCCCTCTGTTTTGGTTATTACAGTTTGAAGGTTTTAGTAATTATAAAACACTATATAAATGAGTAATTAATATTATTTCAGTCTACAAAATTACCATATATAGTAATTAATATTATTTGAGTCTACAAAATTACCATATATTGGAACTCCATCTTAGGTGACCCATACACGTCAATGGCTAGTTAAAAGGTAATATCATAAGACAGTTATAAAATGAAGTCCATGATTTTTAGTGTAAAAGCATCTGTTTAAACTCATCCTTCCATGTTGGGGGCTGGTGTAAGTTTTTCATTGTACAGGAATATCATTGTCATTGGAATAGAATTCTACATATCCTCTGCTAAAATAACCTTACTATAATGCAAATATGGTCACGTAACTTACCTGCTTAAAATGCAACATAATAGAATACTTCAGAGCTTCTTAATTCCCAAAATGTAGAGTTCCAACTTATTGATATAATATATAAGTCTTACTTCATCTGGCTCTGTGCATATCTACGGTCTCTTCTCTTGAAACCTGCTGCCCAAGTCCACACTCATTACTTTTCCAAACTTACTTATTACTAAGTAGGCTCTGTCTTCTTTTTTACCTGTTGCTTTCCCATCATGAAACAATTTTACTACTTTTTATACCAACTCTTTACCTTCACTCTCAGTTCTCCATTTAGACACCACTTCTTCCAAAGAACCTTCACTGACATTGATACCTCAAATCTGAATCAGATGCTGTGTTGGGTAGCATTAGGGTCAGCTCTGAATAATTCCAGAATCTGAGATAGCAGGCCAAGCAAGGTGGTGCATGCCTACTCTCAGCACATTGGGAAGCCCAAGTGAGAGGATCATAGACTGGTTTATATAGTGAGACCCTTACTCAAAAATAAATAAATAAATAAAGATTAGCTGGGTGTGGTCGTACACAACTGTAATCCTAGCTACTTGGGTGGCCTAGGTGATGAGAGGATTGCTTGAGACCAGGAGTTGAAGGTCACAGTGAGTTATGATTGTGCTACTGTATTCCAGCATGGGTGACAGAGCCAAGACTCTGTTTCATAAAAAAAGGAAGATTAGAGATAGCAAATTAAAAGATTTTTTTAAGTCTACTGAGAATTTTAATAAGTATAATATTAATCTGTATAATAATTTCATAATTTTAGCACAAGTGTATCACTGGCCAAAATAAAGTATACTTACACTATATTAAATATTATTAACTTTGTTCTTTAGTTTTTAATATTATATACTAACTAATCCACCAAAATGTGTTGTATGTAGGGCATATTTTAACATACAGAGAGCCCAAACATTAGCTAAAAATGGTTTGAGTTTAAAATACTATGATAATATTGAAAGCCATCATGGAAGTTTACTCATTATCAACTGATTTATTTTTCCCTAGTAGACCTGATCAGTAACTCTTAAAAAAAGATTCGATAATAAATGTTATTCAGATTATTTTATTTTCAAACTCTAAACCCTATTTATATTTGTACACTATTGTGAGTGTAAATAATGAGTTAAAAAAGATACATTTGTTTCCTAATATAAAGAAAGGTACATCACAGAATTATCTAAGTAGTTGTAAATATGGTTTACTGACATTTATATAAGTAATTAAATGTAAACTTTAAGGAGAGATTTATAATTCTACGTTTTGTGATGACTTTCTCATGTGGTTTGTATCATTAAGAAAAAAAAGGCGGAGGGAGACTAAATTAGTCACAAGAAACCTCCGGGAAATATATTTCACAATATTATTTTAAAATATAAATAATTGGGAAAAAAATAGTTCATAGATTCTAAATATCTCTTCATATCGTAGAAACTTTCCCACAGAAAACTGTGGTAGTGCTCTAGTGAGAATGTGTTAATTGGGCTGACAGGTATTCAAGTGGTAGAAAGAGGATAGGACCAACACTGCGTCTTTCCAGGCATCTGAAGATCAAATGAATCATAATGAATCCTGTAAAAGTTCCAACAGTCAATGGTTACTTGGAAAGGGGCATTTAATAAACAGGCATAAACAGGAAGCCATATAAAAGAGCAAGCAGAAGGAACTCTTGTGACCAAAGGAGATTTTTTAAACTGAACCTTCAAGGAGCTTTTACAAGCCCAAGAAGTGCTGAGCTTAAAAGGAAACTGCCTGAAGCAGATGAACCCAACCTGTAGACACTGGAACTCTTAATAGATGTATAGCAGTTGTGCCGCAAGCCAATGGAACTTGTCCAAAGGAAAAGTTGTTTGCCAAGCCCTAAGTGGATTTTTCTCTCTCTCTTTCTTTCTTTTTTCTTTTTTCTTTTTTTTCTTTTTTGCCCTTGCTCAAGGAATAGATACCCAATTTCCCCCCAATTGCCAAATTCCAGACCATTCATCAATGGAAAAAAAAAAAAAAAAAAAAGCTTGCTCAATACCTTTATTTTTTTTCCTCTACACTATTTTTTCAGAGTAAAGTAAGTGGAGAGTAATGGATGATTGAGAGGTACAGTGAGTTTAATAGAAGACTCTTTTGCCAAAAAAAGGGGGAATAAAAGGAAGCCACTTTGAAATAATAGTTTTTGAAACATTCCCACTGGCAAAAAGCAACTGTTGTGGTTTTCCCTAATTATGTTGTATACACAGAAGATGTTTTAGTGGAAGAAAGAAGAAACCTAAGCTGAAATGCTTGAGAAATGAGGGTAGCTTAACTTCATTTTAATATAGAAGGAAAATCTCTTACATCTTTCTGGAGAAAAATATCAGAGCGTTTCTTAATATTCCATTTCTATTTGTTCTCAAATTTGGAACAGAGTTAATAGTAAAAGTCATGAAAAATAAACAGACAAAAGTCTCCAAACAGTCTTCAACATGTGTACCAAATCTAAATGCCATCATTTGTATGGAAAGATGTATTAATGCTATTGGATTTAAAGGGGTATTTCATAGTTCATAGTGCTGAGGAGTCGGAATTCGTTTGTTACCTTCAATTAAATCTGAAAAATACAAACTGCAGGAAAATGATTTGTTTGGCTCTTAAAGACACCACACTTCATGGCACAAGAGACGCAGGGTTTAGATGTATATCATTTTTATACAGAGGAGAAATCTGTAAATACACCTTACAATACACTGTGTAACTTTGCAATTTCAGATCTTTTAAAAGTTAATCATTCTGAAGATATGGTGCCAATACTTTTCTTGACTGGACAGACCCAATAACCTCCCTCTTCCTTAACCCCTTTGTTTGTTTTCAAAATCAACTGACTTTGTCTTGCTAGTTTTGTAAGCAATGGTTAAGTCCGTTGGCTGAGTTTTTCCTGTATTGTCATTTTCTATCCTGTCAATAGCAACCCTTTCTTAGCTACAGGGATAAAAAAGCGAAGAACAAGTTATCATGAATTTGTTGTTTCATGGAACTACCTCAGAAAGAAGACCAGATACAATGTCTTTAAAAATGATGTGTAGAGGATTAAAAACATCACTTACTCCTAGGAACTAGCAGAAAGTAACTAAACTAGGCCACTTTATTTTCTATGTAATCTAACATACCCTAATAAGAGTTATTCATGCCTCTAATTTTTTTAAAAAAAATCTATCCCGTTTTCATGATATTGTTCTCTAGTATAACTTTTTTTTTTTTTTTTTTTTTTTTTGCGTTGATGAGCAAGGTCAGTATCACTTTTCCGCTCAGCTCTAGGGGATGTGGTACAGAATGTCATGATGTTAGGAGGAAAGGGAAGAAACTTTTAAAACTCCTGGCCGGGCGCGGTGGCTCAAACCTGTAATCCCAGTACTTTGGGAGGCTGAGGCGGGTGGATCACAAGGTCAAGAGATCGAGACCATCCTGGTCAACACGGTGAAACCCCATTTCTACTAAAAATACAAAAAAATCAGCTGGGCATGGTGGCGTGTGCCTGTAATCCCCACTACTCGGGAGGCTGAGGCGGGAGAATTGCCTGAACCCAGGCGGTGAGCCGAGATTGCGCCATTGCACTCCAGCCTGGGTAACAAGAGCGAAACTCCGTCTAAAAAAAAAAGGTGTGCACACATAGGGTTTTCTAGACGTCGCACTGAGCCCTGCTCGTATTCATTTAATCTTCACAGCAACCCTATGGGGAAGGAAAAGAGAAACATTGTTTCCAGGTAGCAGATGAAGAAGCTTAAGGCCAGGCAGGTTGATTAGCTTGCCAAAAATACACAGCTAGTAAGTGAAGTAGGAATTTCAACCCAAGTGAGTCCCATGCACTTGAGATGCCGATGCACAAGCCCTTGTTTTATCTACAATGACGAATTTTCTCCCACTAGAGCTGTATGACTGCACAAATAAAGTTACAGTGGAAATACTTCTGAATACGGAGTAAAACTAGCCCTTATTGAAGGCAGTATGATTCAGAATAATTATTAGCTGTGTTTCTTTGGTCAAGTCATCATGAAAAATGTGTATACCTTTTCTATAGTTCAGTTTTTATATTTACAAAATAAGAACATATATATGTTGTCTCTATAGAGACATTATAACTTAAAAGAGATGATTTTGAAACCACTTTGTAAATGGTATAAAATGTAAAGTCATTGTTGATAATGTTATTGATGACTGATGATGATGATGATGCTAGACCACAGGTTCCTTCTATAGGATTCTTTCCAGAAAAGTCCTCTGTGGGATTGAAATCACATATTTATGGAAGAAAGGCTCAGCAAAGAAAATTCAGGTATATCACAGAATCGTGCTGATTTTGTTTTGTTTTTGTACTAGGTAGTTTAATGACCCTGACAAACTTTTTAGATGTATCTTAGTTACATATCGGGAGTATTCCTGCTTCAACTTACTACAGAGATATTCCAGTTTTGCATTGCCTTCTAATGATTGAGTCTGCAACATGCTTCTTCATGTGCTGAAGACCATGTCTAGTTTGTGTTTAAAAACCTGAATGGTTAAATCTGGAAAGCCCCTTTGTGTTGTTTATGCCCTTTCAACTAGTTTCCTAAGTATCAATGTCTTGTATCACTGTGGGACTGTTCTTCAGAAAGAGATTGTAGAATTAGTATGATATAGAAAACATGCTTTTGTAGAAAATTAGAGGAGTTATCTAACAAAGAAATTCTTTTTAATTCAGCCAACACCCTTCAATGCCTGTGTAACTATTCTGCTTCTCGTGAAAAATCTCTTTTTAGTATAATTTCTTAGCCTATTGAATCATCTGATATTAATTGCATAGTAATGGAAATAATGACCAGAAAAACCGGCTTCTGTTTGGAAGGACTTAACATTCATGAGACCTCTTTAGGGGAGAAGATTAGTATGGGAAAAATTTTTTTAAAATGTGGTTTAATATAAGCACATTAAGAAGCAAATACATTGATTACTACAGTGACAACAATGTCTGCAAAATTGTCACCAATCCACAGGAATTGTTTTCTTTTCTTGTTTTTATCATGCCTTGTATATCACATGGATAAATGTCCTACCAAATGTTTTCAGAATATCACCATTTTTTAATTATTTAGAGGCATTTCATTTTCAAATGAGTTTTATTCCTATTTGTTGTAATTCTATGAAAATAGAAATTAGTTAAAATGCTTATTTTTTAAACAAATAACTTGTAGAAAGTACCCCATGTTATATTTACAACTGTGCATGACTTTTAGATTTGTTACCTAATCATCTACAACCAGCTACTTGTTTTGCATTTATATATTCTATAAGCCATTTACAGCAATTACATTTTCTATTTAAATATTTGTAGCCCAAATATGACATTTTCACTTTTTTAGTGGGAGAATTAGGACAGAATTGTAAAGAGAATTAATAGAGAAGATAAAAATGGGATTTTAGACTTACATATTAATATTTATATATAAGCTTTTGAGTATTGAAGCATTAAATATATTGATGTAATGGGTTCAGGATTAAAAAGATGAGCAAAGTATTGTATATTTTCTTATCTTAGAGTACGAAACTATTTCATAATCGAATATGCCTTGAACAGAGTTTTAGCAAAAAGAACAGAAATGTTAAGGACTAATTCATCTGATCTAGAATCCTTCCTATGGCAATACATCATGAACTTTTTTGATAAATAGATTAGAAAATTCTTAACTTTCTTTAATAGCAAGTTCTGGATCTATAATTTATGAGCTCTAAGCCCCAGGTGAGTTGCCTGTTATTAGCCATAGCCTGGCTCACAATAATGAGTGCTCTAAGTCTGTGCTCCGGTCAATAAAATAATGTAGTCTGTGTGTGCCCACCTGAAGTGTGGCATTCTGCCTATGAAAGAGCATAGAATATTAGGATTATCAGTATTTATCCTATTGATGAACTATTTTATATTTTCTTGATTTGAGCCCCTCAACTTTCATCTGAATTGAAATCAGTTTTAAAGATCTTCATCTTACCATCTTCACAACTGAGGTCAGTATTAGTTTTAGTATTATGGGTAAGGGTAAGTCATCCTATTCTGAGACTGAGGGCTGGTAGATTTGAGGAGTTTCTTTTTGTTGCAGCTTCCCTTTCCTGAGCATACACAATAAAACTGTTCATTGCTCATCTTCTATTTCATTATTAGGGCAATTATTTTAGGAATTTAGTATCTTTTTAAAAAAAATTATTTATTATACTTTAAGTTCTGGGGTACATGTGCAGATTGTGCAGGCTTGTTACATAGGCCTACCACATGCCATGGTGGTGGTTTGCTGCATCCATCACCCCATTATCTACATTAGGTATTTCTCCCAATGCTATCCCTCCCCAACCTCCCCACCCCCTGCTATTCCTCCCTTAGCCCCCACCCCCCAGGCCCCAGTGTGTGATGTTTTCCTCCCTGTGTCCGTGTGTTCTCATTGTTCAACACTCACTTATGAGTGAGAACATGCAGTGTTTGGTTTTCTGTTCTTGTGTCAGTTGCGGAGAATGATGGTTTCCAGTTTCATCCATGTCCCTGCGAAGGACATGAACTCATCCTTTTTATGGCTTCATAGTGACCCAGCAATCCCTTTACTGGGTATATACCCAAAGGATTCTAGATCATTCTGTTATAAAGACACATGCACACATGTTTATTGTGGCACTGTTTACAATAGCAAAGACTTGGAACCAACCCAAATGCCCATTAGTATTAGACTGGATAAAGAAAATATTTTAAGAATTTAGTAAGGGATCAGAATACTCTGCATATTTACAATTTTCAAATTACATGATCAGATCTTGGTAAATACCTTAGTTATCTTGTTGTTACTCTTTGTTTCTGGGCTGCTTTCTAAATCTACTTTTGCCCCCCAAATATGCAGAATTTTAAAATATATTTAAATAGTAAAAGAAGCAAAATATGCCCCATCTTGAGAATCAATGAGAACTATCTATGACAGTCATTAGAAAGCCATAATAAAAACCTTTAGGAAAATGAACGGCACATTTTTACTATGAGCAAAACATCTGTCCAGAATGTCTACTTTAAAACCAATTGTACCATGTTTGATGAAGCCCTTTAAGAAGATACTGCACTGAAATATCACCCAAGGCTTTCAGACTGGGGTGACCACGACTTGAATCCTAGGCAAGCTCAGCAGGGAATAATAATACGATAAGAGTGATTCCTTGAGTAGAAAATAAAACTGAGTCTGGAAGGGTGACTCAGAGTAGTGTCCTGAGGCAAGTGTCCTATGGCATTAGGAGAGTCCCATGGGGGAGCCAGGCAGACAGAAGTAGCACAAGAAAATCTTGAGTGAAGGAAATGATCATGCAATCATAGATGCAGAGGAAATCCAGTAGATTAGAAAAAGGAAGACCAGGACTCAGATACAAGGCAGATAAAACAAGCAAAGCATTCAAAAATGGTAGAGTGGGTAAACTCACTTTCTAAAACTAGAGTAGGATACAAGCTTGAATATAAAAGCTGGCCAAAACTCACTTATGGTACTGGATGTTTAAAGTCAAAATAGAACACATCGTAAAATTGATTCACCAAAGAATGGATTCCATACATGCTTCATGTTTCTCCCACCTACAAAAGGGGCTTCAGAAAAACTGTGAGAAGCTGTGAGAATTCCAGGACCACCATTAGACCCCACTATATGATAATAATCTATCTTATCATCACTCTCAACTCCAGCAGAAAATCAACCAAGCCGATTTTTCTCATGGCACCAAATATAACACATTTCTTTCTACCTGCATGCTTTGTTTTGTGATTTTTCTATCTTTCCGGAAAGCTAAATTTCTTTTCCCAGCTTATCAATGTTCTATGCTTCATCTTAGTCCCCATTCACCTCTTACCTCCAAATAACTACTAAATAAATTTTCATGAATAGCTTCACCTGTAAGATGTCAGTTAGGAAAATATGAAAGTACACGAAACTACTCTTCATGGAAGTTTCCTTGAACTGAAAATTTCAAATTGTTGTACCTTTGGATTATTTGATATTTTGACATGTCTGTGTTCCTATATGTTTGCCTAGTCAGAGATCTAAAAATATATGATGAAATCTCTTTTGATCTCCTTTGTTGAACATCTGAAAAAGTTTACTTAGCATGTGGTAACAATTTTAATTTGGGAGCATGCTGATAATAAAAAGATGTGTGTGCATGCATGCATTCACAAGTTAAAAATGATTTCACATATATTTGTTCTTCACATTCAGCTGGCCTGGCTTTGTTTTCATAAACAGAGCTATTAAGCTGGTGGCTTTGGTAAGTAAATGCAGAGCAAATAAAGTATGAGTCACTCACAAATTTTGATGGCATCAAAACTTTTATCCATACTACCTAGTAATTTTAGGTATTTGGTGCATCTGCTCTAACATGCTTGTTTGACACTTCAGTGAAAATATTATATGCAGGGCTTATTCATTAGCCATTCAGAAAAATAGCTTTTTGTTATAGTATGTTTCCCTAAGAAAAAGTCATTTTATTTAAGTGTAACAGTTATTGAAATGAAAATACACTACATTCTGTACTTGAAAAGTCCCCATCACATCTTTTGTTATTTAATAACTACTAAATAAATTCCCATGAATCGTTTTATCTGTACCCATCTGAACTTTATAGTATATTTTTAACTTTATTTAATTCATTAATTAATTTATTTATTTTTGGTGACGGAGTCTTGCTCTGTCACCAGGCTGGAGTGCAGTGGCACAATCTCGGCTCACTGCAACCTCTGCCTCCTGGGTTCAAGCGATTCTTCCGCCTCAGCCTCCCGAGTAGCTGGGACCTCAGGCGCGTGCCACCACGCCTGGCTAATTTTTTTTTGGATTTTTAGTAGAGACGGGGTTTCACCGTGTTGGCAAGGATGGTCTGGATCTTTTGACCTCGTGATCTGACCGCCTCAGCCTCCCAAAGTTCTGGGATTACAGGCGTGAGCCACCGCGCCCGGCCATAGTATATTTTTTAAATAACATATCTTCTTCATACTAATTTGTATGTGAAATGTGAGGAAAATAACATGCATTTCTCAACAGTAGTGATGGATTTGGATTATTTAATTATTTTAGGGGGGAGAAAGTAAAATATCTAATACCTGATAGCGTATTACATTGCTGTTCCCTGTTTCCTCATATCATAAAGAATAGTCATTATATATGCAAACAGGGGTCACCTTTTGTTTTGTAATATCATCCCAAACAAATAAAATATTTGATTTTCAAGGTGATTTTATTACCGTATTTCTAAGCTATGGTTATAATTTGTCATAATAGTGCTCTTTGGAAAAAAACGAAAACTGTTTCATTTTGGTGAAGAATCACACATTTCATTATACCAAAAATTACTTAATTAGTGTTTTCATCAGTACCCACACCCATCCCCGACAACATACCAGAGAAAAAACCTCTCTGCTTATTGAAAAGTGGCTAAAGAATTATCTGTCATTATTTCTGATTAATTATATATCCTCTTGGACTTTTTTTTTTTTTTTTTTTTTTGAGACGGAGTTTCGCTCTTGTTACCCAGGCTGGAGTGCAATGGCGCAATCTTGGCTCACCGCAACCTCCGCCTCCTGGGCTCAGGCAATTCTCCTGCCTCAGCCTCCTGGACATATTTAGTTTTTCATTCGAGTAACCACATCTCAGATGCAGGCTGGAAGATGGCTAGCTAAGGTACAGATATAAAAGGTGCTGCTCCTACATTACACCCCTGACGGGTACCTCGGCCTTATTAGCAATTAACAGTAGAGCCTTCCCATTCTATACATACATTCATAACCATATTGTGTTTTAACATAAAGATAATAGAAAGATTAATTGAAACTGACTGAGCCAATACCAAGTAATTTAAACAAGTGCAATCTGATTGATAGTTATTCTGCATTTTACAGTGAGACTGGCATTAGACTAGGAGTTAGGAATATACCAGTGAACATGACAATGTCCCTAACCTATGAAAACTTTTAGTCTCATGGGACACTCATTTAAACATTCAGGCACAATGGCTAGATTTAGTTTAGGAAGGGAAATATAGGTTGTTACCAGAGCACACAGAAGGGCCACCTGTCCCAAGTTTTGAGAGCAAGAAAATCTTCAAGAGGAGGAGATATAGAAGCTGTAGCACAAACTAAGTAGGAGCTAGCTAAGCAAAAGAAATACATGAGGGGAAAAGTAGTTTAGATGTTGGAGAGATTAGAGTACAAGGGATAGAAAGATGAGAGATAAGGTTGTAAGACAAAGGGTCAAATTACAAATCATAACTATACTTCATACAACTTTCTTTTTAAGGAAATGAAAAGCCATTTGGATTTTTACCAAGGTCATGACATTTTTTAAAGATTCATTAAACAGGACACTCATGTTGCCTAGAGAAGGAGAAATTAAGGAGATGAACATTTAGACACAGGGAGTGAGTTGCTGTAACCTAGTCAAGAGAAAGGAAGGAAGAGTTTTAACAAGTGAACAAATTGAGAACTGGATTAAAATTAAGATTGTCAGGACTTGATGGTAGGTTGGAGAGACTTGAAAATAGATTGCTAGAGAGCAGGATGTGGTACAGCAGAATTATTGGAAGTTAGGGGAAGTAGAAATAGAGGACAGTGAAAATGATTAGAAGTTCAGTTTTGGGTATAATGAGCTTAAGATACTTGTCGAACATTGAAATGAGGATTTCCAGCTGGCTCTTACGTCAAATGGCTTGGAAATATCTAAGCTCTATGATTGGTTGTAGTTTGTTGCACTGTAGACCCAAGCAAAGAGCGCATGCCCATGTGGGTATAAATCACCAGTACTGCGTGGGGTTCTGGCATTGAATTTCGGGCTTTCATTAGTCAATTTAAGGAAGTGTCTCTTTACTGTAGGAAGATATTTCTTATTATTTTGCGTGCTCTTCTTTAATGATTAGAGAAACAGTAATCATGGCCAACACCTGCTGGAAGACAAGCCTTATCTCACTGTACCTAAATTACCTTATTTAATCTTTATGACTGCCATGGGAGGTCGCTACTGTTATTATTATCCACATTTCATGCCAATGATAAGATGGAGGGAGGTGATGTAACCTGCCCGAGAACATACTGCTAAAAAGTAGCAGAAATAGGATTCAAACCTAAACAGTCTGCTATGTCAAAGTGTATCTAAAGAATTTGAAACTCAGGTTAAACTTGACTCCATTAAAGCATTAAAGGAGGCTGCTCATCAGGAATGGCTTTTCCTTCCCTTGCAGTAAGGTCAGAGATCTGCTCTGGGACCATGGATCTCCCCCCAGCTCCTGTGCTATATCTTGGTGCCCGTTCCACTATCCCCTTTGGTGATGAAGTGTATCTTCCACATGAGATGACTTGAAAATCCTCTCCCATTTGCAAAAACATAGACTCCAAGAAATTTTCTGTGTAGCACTTTCAAACATGCCTCAGTAGCTATAGGTTAGCTTTTCCTTTTTGGTTCAGGATCGGACTTCTGTATTATAGCTCCCTTTTATATGTCTTAAGAAGTTATCAATCATCTTCATGTTTATATTTGGGTCTCCCACAAACAGTGTTGCACCGTCTGAAGGAAGCGACCATGGCATTTTCTTCTGTCGTCCCATAGCATAGTATGCTATTATTTGAGATCTCAATAATGATGGCATCTGGCTCCTTTCTTAGTGTCATATGAAGCTGTTTCCTGAGACTATGAAGTTTTAAAAAGTTTCTATCAAGAAATATAGCTCATAAATCAGAGTATTACACATTTTCTGTTATGGGAGGGGGGAGGCTGTAATTTTTGCTCTTGAGATTGTATTAAGAAAGAGTCCATTATCTCCTTTGAGAAATAGCTTCATATTTACTAATGGAGATAATTAAATGGATGCCTGGGTTATGAGTTGGTGCTCTGACTTTTTATTATGTTTCTTCTGTAATTGAGCAGTTTTTTTTTTATGAGAATAAGGATAGATCAGTACAGTGTTATGGAGGGTAGGCATTGGAAGGAAATGTTATCTTTTCATAAACCAACTTTTTTTTTTTCCGGAAGAAAAATATCAGTGATACATCAGAAACTTGAACACATGACATAATTTCAGTTAAATCATTTTCATTATCAATTATTTTTGTTAAATCTAATTACAAGAACTAGGCTGCTTATAAGATACATTTCTAGAAAAAATATTTAAAATAAATCATTTGGAGTTAATGTTTTTTAAAACTACCAGAATGAATTACTGGCAAAGACTGTCATTGTGGCTGGCGCAGTGGTTCACACCTGTAATCCCAGCATCTTTGTAGGCTGAGGCAGCCAGATTGCTTGAGCCAAGGGGCTTGAGACCAGCCTGGGCATTATGGAGAAACTCTGTGTTTATAAAAAATACAAAAATTAGCCAGGCATGGTGATACATGCCTGTAGTCCTAGCTACTCGGTAGTACACGGCTGAGATGGGAGAATCCAGGAAGTTGAGGCTACAGAGCTGCAGTAAGCTGAGATAACACCAATGCATTCCAGCCAGGGTGACAAAAAAATAAATAAAGACTCTCATATCCATAGAATTGCTGTTGTGCTCTATTCAACAGTCTGTATCCTAGTTGTTAGTATGCCTTGTAACTTGCTTTAAAAAGTAACTTAGGCTTTTCTTTCCTTGCTTGTAAAATAAGGGCCCCCTTGCATCTCTAAGGTCCCATACACTGCTATTAAAAATTGAAGTTTTAAAAATTTAAAATAAGACAATAGTGATTATGGCAAACATTTATATAGTGCTTATTATGCATTGAGCTATTCTATCTTATGTATTTTAATTTTATGTGATTCTCATAGTAATGCAGTGCAGTAAGCATTATGATTATTATGTCCATTATATTAATAGGGATATTGAGACAAAGACATGTTAAGTGACCTGCCCAGGGTAACACAGCTAGCTCAGATAAGAGCCAGGATCCAGCACAGATACTAGGATTTCTCAATCCATGCTCTTAGTCAATGGCCTCCCGTTGTATTTTTATTTGCTGTGTTTTTGTAAATTTAGGATTAAAAATAAAGTTTAGATCTTTGATTGTATGTAAATGATTTGACCAAATCTTAATGTTTTAAAAGTCACAATTAATATGATTCTCATTTTTTTAGGCAAGGATCTAATTGAAAATCATTCTACAGTCAATATACTTTACATTTAAGTATTATAAAATGATTCAGTGTTTCTTTGAAGAAGAATATATATCAATGATTTGGTCTTTTTGGTCACAGAAAATTGCCTTTGTTTAGGAAAAATAATATTTTGTATCTGAATATCAGTTGACACATTCATATGGACAAAACTCAAAATTAAGAAAAAAACGAAATATGTTATTATTTTCAGTTTTTACTTCTCCTCCACTTCCCAATCTAAAGTATAGTATGTCTTTAGCATTTGTGTGTTAGACTCTATTTGAGGTCTATATCCTAGGGTTTGGTCATTAACACAATTGCTGTTGATGGCTTATCTGTCACTCAGGGCAGAGAGAAGAACCTTGATCTCCCATATTTTAATAGGAAAGCAAAATTCTTTAATCATATACCTGCAATTAGACCCACATTTAGCAAATGTATTTTCTCCTGCTCACCTTCACTTAGGTGGCATGATTATTCTTACAGTGAAGTATAATCAGAAGATACCAATTAAAAGTGTTTATCAGAGTTACTCAGAGAACAATTTTAAAATGAAGGAACCTAGATCCTAAGTCAAGTTAGTAAATTTGACAGGTATCAATATCTTTTATTTTCACTCTACAGGAGATTCTGCTATGCATTTTTTGTTAAAAACAATGAAATAAAATGAAGTTTCTGAGAGTTAATTAATTCATATTTGTATTACAACTGCACAAATTATTAGTTCTAATTGATGTTAACTTAGCAACTTTAAGACTCTGTTTCTTTCTTTCCCTTCCCTCCCTTTCTTCCCTCCCTCCCTTCCTTTCTTCCTTTCTTCCTTTCTTCCTTCCTTCTTTCCTGTTTTCCTCCCTCCCACCCTCCTCTTTCTTTCTTTCTTTCTGTTTCTCTCTCTCTCTCTCCTCTCTCTCTCTCTCTCTCTTCTTTTCTTGTACAATAGAGTTCTCTCACTCTGTCACCCAGACTAGAGGGCAGTGGCATGACCACTGCTCACTGCAGCCTCCTTTTCTCAGCTCAAGTGATCCTCCTGCCTCAGCCTCCCAAGTCACTGGGACTACTTGGGACTATTGGGATTCCAGGCATGTGCCACCATGCTTGGATTTATTTTATTTTATTTTACTTTTAGTAGAGAAGAGGTCTTACTCTGTTGCCCAGGCTGGTCTCAAACTCCTGAGTGCAAGTGATCCTCCCACTTGGTCTCTAAAAGTGTGGTAATTACAGGCATGCACCACTATGCACAGACAAAGACTCTGTTTCTAATATAGAAAGTTGATATTATTACTTATTTTATAATGTGAGTATAAGGATTAAGTATGAAAATATACACGAGGATATTGTAAATGCTCAAAAGATGGTAGTCATTATTACTATTAATTTAAATTTGTTTTAATTGATATAAAATACTGAGAGAAGGAAAGTGAGGCCACTCTGGGATCTGTCCTGGGAGGAATAGAAGATGTTCATCAGCGCTGTGGCAATGCCCGAGACAGGAATAATCCTTTTTGTCAGAACACAGGCTGCTCATCGCTGCACCCGTTGATAGCTTTCTACTTGCTATTGTCCACCCAGTTCTTGCAGAGCTTGAATGTTCTCAACCCCTGACTGCATAATTCCTTGTGAAATTGCTTGTTACCCAATTCTGCTACTTCAGCAGCTCACTATCTAATAATGGCACATTAGTAGGTGAAGTAATAAATCATATTTTAAAACTCCTAACAGTTGCAAGAATGACAGGATGATGAAAACAAAGAAGCCCATTCCAGTCCAAAATTAAAGTCTACAAAGCTATTGTGCTGTCTGGTCTTGTTTACAGAAATGACGTCTACGATTACCACATTCAATTAGGAGACAAATTCTATCAGCATCTTTTAGTACCACGATTCACACCAGATGGTAGGGCATAGTTCCCCACAATGAGGTCCCAGGACTCATGCCATCCTGAGAAGTGTAAACCATCCTACATGAAAGTCAACTCCCCAGGGTTGGAAAGGAGTGGGGCACATGGCAGGCAGATGAAACCCTATGAGGGTCCCCTGTAGCACAGCCTGAAGCAATGTAACATCACAGTGGATAGCTGGAAAACACCTGCAGCTGAATGGGTATTCTGGACAGCAATCAGGGATGGCTCAGCTCATTTTGAGCTTAGCTCTTGTCATATCCTGGAGATAAACTGGCAGGAGCAGATGCAACAGCAGCCTCTCACTGGAAAATAGCAGCCACAAGAGAACACTGGATATTGATGATTATCATAATTACACGGAATATTGCTACATAGTACTTTGTGCATGCATTTCTGATCCTCATCACAGTTGGGCAAGAAAGGTAGGGCTCCTTCTGTTAAACCAATTTGAGGAGAAAGAAATGGATGGATAGAGAGGTAAGTGACAAGCTCAATAGCATGCAGACAGTAAAGGTTGATGTATCAGCAAAGGCAGATACAAATTTTTAGGAGTCTGAAGCTCATAAAAATTTCAGTCATTTTTTAAAAAAACAATAATGTAATACCAGAATGCATAATGAGGGGGTATCAAAGAAGCCTGTCTCAGGGAAGGTTCTTAAAGCTTTAACTTTATTAGATTCTGGATATATCCATTCTCTGCATATTGATTTTTAAACTTGGTGGTTTTCCCAAGGGCGGAATTTTCGGTATCAGAGCTTAAATCATGAGAGGAAAGATTTTGTTGTTTTGTTTTATTTGAAGTGAAGGACTTTTTCTGCCATACCTTTCTGCTCTTTTTATTAGACAATCTGGCAAATTGGCCTGAATTCTTATTTTAATCTATAGGAGAGGGGAGGATTTTAGAAACCATGTAGATTATAATACTTCTGATTCTCTTCTAATCCTATAGTGTACCTATGATTAACAACACTTAGGAAGCAAACATGGCAATTGGAAAATGAATATTGGCAAAAAACCAGGGAAGCCGACACTTCTGGTTGTCTGTCTGCCAGGAACTGTCTCTGTTCTCACTGGCAGGGCCTCAGGTTTGATCTGGTGTTTCCATCTCTGCTCCACAAGATTTAGGGGAGAACGATCCTCTCACTCGCTCTAGGGTGAAGCCCTATTTGTGTTATCCTATTGCCTTAACAATAACTTCTTTCTAAAGTGATGCTTGACCACTTTTTTGCTAGTGAAATATGAAGACAAGTCTGATGGGGGGACTACTTCATAAGGTTAAGATGGCATTTTTTATCCCTGCCCCAGCCCTTGGAATTGGGTCGACATATGTGACCTAGAATTATAGCAGCTGTCTGTCAACCATAACGGAATCAAATGCAAAGTGAGAATATCAGGCAGTGGAAATATGAAGGAACTTGGGTCCTAAAGGACATGGCTGACTTGGAGAATGAACAAGTCTTACAGCTACCTTACCTTGGGACTTTGTGTTTTATGAGATGAGACCTTTTTCTTAGTAGGGAGTGTTGGCAATCTGGAGCTGAATGTCTTTACTGATACAAATACTAGCAGCAGTGAACCAGGGAGATGGTTAATGGGTACAAAAGAATTGTTAGAAAGAATGACTAAGACCTCGTATTTGATAGCACCACAGGGTGACTGTATTGAATAATTCAATTGTACATTCAAAAATAACTAAGAGTATAATTGGATTGTTTGTAACACAAAGGATAAATGCTTGAATTGATGAATATCTCATCTACTCCGATGTAATTATTACACACTGTATGTATGCCTGTGTCAATATACTCTATAAATATATATACCTACTGTTTACCCACAAAAATTAAAAGAATAACGAAAGCAATGGACCAAAATTTCTAAGCTGCACAGGAAAAGGTGAAAGTCTAGGAGATAAATGATAAAAACAAAGGTAGGGTGGAATGAGATATAAGACCTGGATGTTTTGGTAACTTTTGGTGCCCTGACATTAGGTATCGGAAGAGGCCGGGCGCGGTGGCTCACGCCTGTAATCCCAGCACTTTGGGAGGCAGAGGCGGGTGGATCACGAGGTCAAGAGATCAAGACCATCCTGGTCAACATGGTGAAACCCCGTCTCTACTAAAAATGCAAAAATTAGCTGGACATGGTGGCACACGCCTGTAGTCCCAGCTACTCGGGAGGCTGAGGCAGGAGAATTGCTTGAACCCAGAAGGCGGAGGTTGCGGTGAGCCGAGATTGTGCCATTGCACTCCAGCCTGGGTAACAACAGCGATGTCAGACATCTGAGAGAGACCTGAGAGATTATGTTTTAGAGCTCCAACCACCCCTAGTTTTTGTCAAGGTTCATGGTATGTGGGCAATAGAAGACAAAGCTGCAATAGAGGAAATTAAATTTATTATAAAAGGTTTTTTTTTTTTTTTTTTGAGCTGTAACTTTGCATGCTTCATCTAGATGTTGAGCTAACCCAAGACGTTAGCCCAATTTGGGAAGTCATGAGGAGGATGTTTGAGAATGAATTATCCAAAATCTGATTCAACAAAAAGTGGGTGGCTTAAAGTGATGAAATGGCATAGCCAAGTTTGTATGTGTGAATGGCCTGAGCTATAGAGGGGACAGGTTTTTTTTTGTTGTTGTTTTCTTTTCTTTTGTTTTGTTGTCAAAAGTTAAAATTATTGATTTTTAATTTAAAGTTAAAATTTTTAATTTAAAAGTTATAATTGTAGATTAGTGAACCAAAAGTCTCTATGAGATCAAGAAGAAATGTTAGCACTCCTCCTAGCACTGGAAAACTGAAGCAGTGAGAGTCGCCCCGTGTTCTCGCAGGTTAATCAGATTTTACTTAGGACAAAAGTATGAAGAGTTTGAAAGAGATTGAAGGTAAAGAGTAGATCATTTATAATTTCTCCTAACATGTAGGAAAAATAGAACATACAGAATTTCTGAGACTGTAAAATAACACTTATAATTTATATTTTAAAGGTATTTATTTTTGTTATGTGTGGAAATATGATTTATGCTTCTCAAAATGTCACTCGCAAATTATTACTGAGAGTGAATCTATTACTTCTTTATTCCAAGTGCTGCGAGATTATGGAAAAGTCCTCATTCTTAATCAGTAGAAGATCGTTCATACTTGAACTCTAATTTCATTTGTAAATTTGAGCTGAAAGTTGAAGTCAGGTCCACATTAATGCTTTTGAAATGAGAATGCAATTATCAATATAAATATATTAGCTTTAATGTTTCCCTTATTTTTCTTCATTAAAAGTGATAATCTTACTTTCATTCATTCTCTTCCCCTGAGGCACAAAACCAGTGAGGACTTGTTGAACTCTAGTTATGGGTAGCATATTTCTCTAGATTTGTCAAGATCAGTCTGCGCTTATTAGAAATAGATTTTAGCACTGAATTTAGACCTACTAAGTAGGCTTATTATTTTGCATAACAATACTGATCTTTCATATCTTAGTGTTTGGCCCAGTCTATATGAGATTAGTGAAATGAGTTAATTCATGATTCTTTTTCTCTAAATTCTGGGGGTAATTTTCTACCCTCCTGACTCCAACCAGTTATGATATTATTACGCTTGTTTAGAGTGCAATGTAATTCTCACTATGATGTATTTGTAGAATTATGAAATTATACTAGAGATATCATTTTTCTAATTTATCAATTAATTTTGATATTTTATAAATTTTGAATTTAAATTTAACTGTGTCAATTTTGCCAGTTGGAATAAGAAGCTCTCATATTTTGTAATTGTAGATCTAAATATTCTAGAGACTTAAATTACTTTTATTTAAAAACAAAACAAAGCAAAACTAAATACCATTAAGATATGGTATTAGATATTTGGAATTACTTCAAATTGTAAAAGTCATAGGGCTGCTTTTAGAGGAAGTCAATATATAAATACCCCTTGGAAAATAAGCAATATGATTCATTTCAAAGTGGGGAGCTAAATTTTGATAACACAGACTTTATTACTTTATTTGGCAATACTGAATGTTCTAGGTCCTAAGAAGAATCTTTTCTTTTCTTTTTTTTTCTTTTGAAGAGGAGTCTAACTCTGTGCCCAGGCTTGAGTGCAATGGCCTGATCATAGCTCACTGCAGCCTCTAACTTCTGGCTGGCCTCAAGTGATCCTCTTACTTGCGTAGCTGGGTCTACAGGTAACAATGCTACATGGGATGTTTTTTTTTTTAGAGAGGCACGTTCTCATTTTGTTGTCCAGACTGGTCTCAAACTCCTGGCTTCTGGCTTAAGCGATCCCACTACGTTTGTCTCCCAAAGTGCTGGATACAGGCATGAGCCACCACACCTGCCCAGAGTGATCGTTTCCATTCTAATTTTTAAACTTGCTCTGATACTGTACATGTGTCTACTAGGTAAAATCACACAGGGGTGATAGTTTGTTTTATGTGAAATTTTTACTTACCACATCAGACACAAGAGAAAACCCATTAAAGTGGAAGTACTTATGGTTATTATGTACCCTGGATGAACTCATTCGCCTTAATAAATCATCAACATCTTGCTTCTGAAAATTAGTATGGGATAACAGAAAAAATTATGATTTGCTTTAAATACACAAATAGTTCTTGGATTTCACGGTGTTAAATACTGCTTTTTATGTTCTAAATCACATAAATACTATAACATTATGAATAGTTACATTATTAATACAACAATCTTGAAATATTGGTCTATGCCTACCCAAATACTACATTAGTTTTATTATAGATTACACAATTAAACAGCCAAACAGTATGTTTAATAATTTAGGCCAGTGATTCTTAAAGTATGCTCCTTGGCTATGCATCGTCTGTATTACCTGGGAACTTGTTCAGACCCACATTCTCAGGTCCTACACTAGCATAACTGAATAAAAACCTGGGGTTGGGGCCCAGCAGTCTGTTTCATCAAGGCCAGCTAGGTGATCCTGCTATGAATTGAAGTTGGAGAACCACTAGTTTAGAAGGTCCAGCCCTGGAGTTGCATACAACCAAGTTTGAATCCTGGCTTGTTGACTTAATTGTCATTTTGAGTGAGTTTCTTACCTTCTTTTAAGGCATGGATTTCACACTTGTAAAATGGTAAAATGATGTATTAGTCCATTTTAATACTGCTATAAAGAAATACCCAAGACTAGGTCATTTATGACGAAAAAGAGGTTTAATGGACTCACAGTTCCACATGACTGGAAGGCCTCACAATCATGGTAGAAGGCAAAGGAGGAGCAAAGGTGCATGTTACATGGCAGCAGGCAAGGGAGCATGTGCAGGGGAACTAACTATATAAAATCATCAGATATTATGAGAGTTATTTCCTATCATTAGTGAATGTGAACAGCATGGGAAAAACCCACCCCCATGATTTAATTACCTCCCACTAGGTCCCTCCCACAACATGTAGAGATTATGGGAGCTACAATTCAGGATGAGATTTGGGTGAGGGGCCATCGAAACCATATCAAATGATAATACCTGAATCATGGGGAGGTTCATGAGGATTAGACAAAATAATAAGAAATATGTATAATAGCATCATCCAGACACATACTAAGCACTCAATTAGTGATGTTTTTAAAAGAGTATCAAGTAATAGTTCTTGAAATTTATGGAAACTTGTTATATCAAGCACTTTTTCATAAATGTATTTTCTGGTACTTATTTCTCATATTAAACTTGGTTACATAATATAAGTAGCCATAGTAATAAGAAGTCACTTTTTTAAGACACTTGCAAATCAAACTTTTGTGACAGAAACTTTTATTGATCTTACATATGGGTAGCAGAGAAAATAGGTAGAATTCATAGAATCAATTTCAAAGCCAGAGGTCTGACTATAGGACTTCTGATCTTGTGTATTTCTCTTTACTAATTTCGTGTTTTTAAAAATAAAGGTAGTTCACATTAATTTATAGACTCTTGATGAATTGAAAGTTTTATAATAATGACTAGTGGTTTTCACTGGTACCTTAGAAATACTGATTCTGATTTTGATTTAGCAAATTCACCTGCTGAAAATCAACAGCCTTCTTTGGACTGCTGCTTGTAATGAACTGTAGTGAGCAAAGAAGAAAGCTAAATAAAACGTCCATGATTTGAAGAGGGCATTTATATACTCATAATAACTTGCAATACAAAGCTAACTGAATGCAAGTACACAAAGGATAACTATGCACCATTATATTACCCTACCACAATGAAAACATACAGTGGACAGATGTGGGAATTACTAGGAAGAAGAAATTCTAAGAATAATTGGAATCATGTGAGTCTTGAACCAGCATTTAAGA
Source organism: Callithrix jacchus (assembly GCF_049354715.1). Taxonomy (NCBI): domain Eukaryota; kingdom Metazoa; phylum Chordata; class Mammalia; order Primates; family Cebidae; genus Callithrix; species Callithrix jacchus. The sequence goes on from NC_133522.1 coordinate 15,671,226, forward strand.
GGGAAGGTACTAAGTGAGGAAGGGTTTTATTTATCTTCAAGTAAGAAGGAATTGGATCACAGCCAGAATTTATAAGGAGATTTGTCTGCTTGGCAAGTATGCAAGACAGGTATGTATGAGTAGTAGCAGGAATAAGAAGGCAAAAGCAGTAAAAAGGAAAACCCAAATAAGCAGCCTACACTTCAGTGTTTTGAAGGCAGTGAAGTGGTAAAATAATAAATGATAGTCATTTTGTACAGGTAGGTAGTGAGTTGAGAGCTCAGAGCCTCACAAACCCTCTGTCCAGTTTACAGAGGGTTAAGATCCCCACTGCACTAAAGTTTTCAAAATGAAAGGGGGTGAATACAAAAACTAAAGAAAAAGACTCAGAAGAGTATGTTAATTGTTTTACAGATTAAAAGGATGAGTCATTTACCTTCCAAAAGTGTGAGTTCATTGAAATGCGTTCGTAATGCACCTCTTTTTAAAATGGGATTATAATCTTAGACTTCATATCGATGCAGTTGATGCAAAAGCACTCCTTTCTCTAGGCAGTCATATCTCTCAGCACAGCTTGGCAAGTGGAAGTCAAGTTACATTTCAGACCCACTTGCCTTTGTACAATGAATAAGCTGTGGAAACTGACATGGTACACAATATGCTGCATGTACTTGTGCAGTGAATAACCTGTGCAGCTGTAAATGGTGGCCCTGCATTAGTAATGCTTTTTGTGTTATAGAATGGGAAGAGAAGTTAGTAATCATCCAGATGAACATGTTCACATGATAGATGAGAAAATGAAGCCCGGGGACAAGAAAAAAGCTTTTCTATGTTATTGAATTAGTAACCCTGATAGTTGCAAATGGCTAACAATATTTAATATTACTCTATTAAAGAATGAAGACATAACAATAAATTAATATCCAGGACCAATTTTGACCTATATAAAGTAAGTTTTATAAGATTTTTATTGCTACTATTCCTTGGACAAATAAAATATACATTTATTTTATTCCATGTACCATAAGAACTCTAACATTCCTTAAAGAACATGTCTGTTTTTTAAATTTACTTTCAAGTTCATTGTTAAAATTTCCTAGATTAATTATATACATTGTCATCATCATTTAGGAATTTATAGGCATATGGTGACCATGCATTCCATACCTAGACAGTATTATGGCTTTTTAAAGCCATAAAGCCAAACATCCTGAACCAAAAGTTGAATTGGTACCCACTGGAGCCCAAGACATGTGCTCTTAAACATTTGTCTGTACTAATTTCTTATTCATTAGATACCCAAAGCCCTTATGAATAACTTCCTATTAAGTGTTTTAGAATATGCCAGCCATGATATTTTGAGTTTTTATGGTTAATATCATTTAATTATAACAGTTAATAATAATTGTTATTCCTATTCTGTAGATTAAAGCATTGAGTACTAAGAAGGTAGTTTGACTGTGAAAACAGTCTAAACCTCAAATAACCTACATTAAAACTACTGTTATATGACTAGTTATTAATGTTTTGGTTATAATTGTGATATACTGATATGCTTACATCTATAAGGTAATATATTTAAGGAATTATGAATCTATTATTTAAAATGTCTTTTTTTCTGCTTATGTACCATTTCCTAACAATCACTTTTACCTTAGATGCTTAAAAACCTGCTAGTTTAAAGCCACTTAATATTTCATAGAGCCATAATAATGTTTATGTTTCTCAAGTTTCACTACATTTAAACATGGAGAAGCAATGCATTATTCATAATAACATTATGTTCCTTGGATAGTGAGGTGTAACTCAGCATGATTTAGTCTGCAATCAGATATCCTGGTTCACCAGGAGGAGCCACTTTGGCATTGTCTAAGAAGTGCTAAAAAGCAACCTTGGGAGATGTAATTTACACCAGTGGTTTGGTTATTAACTAGTTGTGTGACCTAAGGTGAAACACTTTACTTCTATGGATTTTTTTCCCTATATGTAGAGAGGGGAATTTATTTCTTCCAGCACTGTTATTCCACAAGTCTGAAGTTTTCCTGAAGTTAGGATCTCACAGAATGCCATAGAACTTATGTATGGTAAATGTAGTTTAATCTTTGATTAAAAGAGTGTTTTAGAATCTTGAATTTCCTTAGCATCACTATTATGATAATGATGTGTCATTATGTAATAGATATGTATGCTTGTCTACTAGAAAGAAATTTAAATTGATTGCAATAGAAGAAATCCTTAGTCTGTGGTAACTGTTGAGCTGCTTTTGTTTGTTTAAATAACGGCTAGTTTTACTTTGGTTTTCTTTGTAACAAGAAACACCAATTCACTTTTTTAAAAAAAATGTATTGTTCCAATATGCACACATGGATATAGAGTGTGAAATGATAGATAACAGAGACTCAGAGGAGGTGGATGATGGGAAATTACTGAATGGGTACAATGTGTGTTAATGGGTGAGGGATATACTAAAAGCCAGAACCTTACCACTGTGCAATATATCCACATAACAGAATTACACTTGTACCCTTCATTTACGTAAAGGAAAACCAAAAATAAATTTTTAAAAGGGAAATAAATAAATAAAAAATATATATTATTCCTTTGTTCTTTAGTCATTAATTCATTTTTTCATTGTTATTTTCACAATGCCTATATGATTGCCCGACACGTAGAAATCAGTAAATATTTATGGAAAAACTGAATGAGTTTATTCCACAGGCATACATTAAAACACTATTCTATACCAAGCTCAGTGTAAAATACTTAAAAAATATAAAGATGAAACAGTCAAATTTAGTCTTTGAGGATCTCAATATTTAATGAAGACAAACAAACATGTATAATAATCGCAGTATAAAGTGATGAATGTTCTAGTAGACATTTAATTAATAATCCTATAATATGTGAGAAAGGATTGTTTTGTCCTTTGCAAATTTAATGAAGGTTTAAAAAATAGAAAAGAAAAAAATGGTGTTTACAGATTGAGGAAAGCCAATGTGAACAGGGAACTGGCGAATTTTGATACGAGGGAAAATATTTCAGCATAGGATAAGGAAAGGACTGGGGAGAAATCAGCTTGCAGAGTTTGAAGAGAAACTAAAGGTGCTTGGAAGCCACATTAAGAATTTCAACTTATGGACCAGGCACGGTGGCCTGGAATCACAGCATTGTGGGAGGCCAGGGTGGGTGAATTACATGAGCCCAGGAGTTTGAGACCAGCCTGGCCAACATGGTGAAACTCCCTCTCTACTAAAAACACAGCAATTAGCCGGGTATGGTGGTGGGTGCCTATAATGCCAGCTATAGCTATTCGGGAGGCTGAGTCAGGAGAATCGCTTGAACCTGGGAGGGAGAGGTTACGATGAGCTGAGATCACACTACTGCACTCCATCCTGGACAACAGAGCGAGACTCTGTCTCAAACAAACAAACAAACAAAGAATTTCCTCTTAATTTTAGTGGGTTATTCAGCTAAACAATGAACTTGAAATTAAGCAAGACAACCTGGAGTTAATATGCATTTTAAAGCAAGAAAATGACAAGTTCATGTCTAGTTTTCAGAAGATAACTAAAGTGGAACAGTTACTAGGGCCTAACTAAAGGAGCAGGCAAGATGAAAAAAGAGCAGGCTTTCACTGAAAGAAAATGAGCTGCTTTTTACAGCAAAGAATTTTAGACTTTTTGGTTGTTTCATACCTATTTATTGCATGTACACTATAATTTTTGTGTTTTTATTTATTGTATACTACTCTATACCAATGACAAAGTATTATGTATATTTTAAACATAATATATGATTGTATTCAAAAATTTTAAGCACTACGATTAAAAATACATATTGTTAAAATTTCTATTAGAAACTTATGCCAGTAGCTTGTTTTCTATGGCCCTGGAATGTTGTTTAATTACTTTAGATATTATTAGTCTAGAAGAGTTGTTCTCAACCTTGCCTGTATATTAGAATCACCAGCTGCCTTTCAAAACAATTATTTGTGAATCTAGATGGGAGACCTGGACATTTAAATTTTTCTATCTCCCCGGGGGATTTCAGTGTGGATTCAAGGATAAGAACCACTTAAAGGGATTAGAGGGGTGATTTTAACATCTGAGCACAGAGAAAACAAGGGAGAGGAGTGGTATATTATGTTAGAATCACATGGAAAACTGTCAAACTACACCCACTGCTTTACTTTTTTATACCCACTTGGGGGTATAGTATGTGCTTTGAGGCCACCTAGATGGAATTAAATGTTAGAGTTAATCTAGATGAAGAAGTTGGCTAGCATCTAATTTAACATGTGAAGTGGGGGTCAGAGAGAAGATGACTGGTTTGGGAGAAAATTGTGTAATAAATCTAATTGGCTGATAGAGCAGGAGAATTCCAGACTGACTCTAGGGTGTTCTGGCTTACTTATATATACTGAGAGAGGAAATGCAATAGGACCAAAGTGGTTACTGTGCTGTGGTGTTGTTTGAGAGTAGTGTTATTGTTGAAATCCATGTGTATTTAGAGTTGAAATATATGAGGTATCCAAGTGTTTATGTACCAAGGAAGTGAGAACTATTTGTTTAGGATTTGGCAGAAATAAATCTGGGCTGGGATTATAGATCTTAGGAACTCCTACATAAAGACATAAAGACACTCCTACATAAAGATAGTGGCTAACATCATGGGGTTGAATAACATCATAGAGTCAGGAACAATATTCCACATAAAAAGGAGCAGGGGTGAGTTACAGAACCTACAAAATCATAATTTAAAAATGTGGAGAAAAATCCAGTCAAGAAGACAGACAAGGAACAGCTGGAGATAAGGGAGGAAAAGCAGCAGAAATGAATGTGGTGGGCACCAAAAGAGGCTAGAGTTGCCGAGAAGAAGCGAGTCAACAGTAATGAATTCTGCACAGCAGTCAAGAGATACGAAGCCTGAAAGTCGGCTTCCTGATCAGAACAATTAGGAGATTTGTAAAAGCTGATATGAAAGAGTTTCAATGGGGTGAGCAAATAAATTGAGGCAATCTGTGTCAACTTTAAAATGGTTTTGGTAGTAGAGGAAGGAGTACAATAAAAAAGTACCATCAGGGAAAGTTCGAGGGCATAGTAGGAGAAATAAGGACGTGCATGTATATGGAATGGAAAAAACTGTAGAAATACAAAAATGGCACCATGCAAAATGAAACTTGTGCCTTGCCTTAACTAAGCCCAGATTATTTACACAAGTTAGTATTTTTTTAATAGGCTAAGGTGTTTTAAATTTTGGAAATTGTGTCTTATTTTAATATGCTGCTTTAAGACATAGCTGTGGCACACAATCTCAGTTAATAAGCCAATAACATGTGAAAAAATTTTCAATACAAAGTAAGCCAAACTTTTTCGTTTTGGCTCTTCTTTTAAATTAAGTGCTGTTAAATAAAAATACAAAAGAGGATGAGATATGTGCTCAAACAGTGGGTGTGCTTTTGATTTGTTTACAACCGTTCCGCATGACTTTCAACGACAAACAAATGTGAAGAAGGCCAGCTTACATTATATCTATCAGATTCGATAGTAATCATGATAGGAAAAATGATGTGGTAGCAGATGGCACTGGGTGTATATATACCCTAAGGAAGTTGTGAAACAGACAAAGTACATCCTCATGAGCCAATACTTCTGTTTTAGCATGTCCTTCGTGTCTTGTTTCAAAATCCTCTTTAAATTGACTTTCTTTGAACCTTCCTTTCGGGTCATCAGAAGTTAGTGTTTGTGAGTGGAATCAATTAAGTTAGCTATTTACATTCAGATATTATTGATACTTGTTTTAATTAGTAGCCAAAGGTGTCTATTCCTAAAATTTATCTGTATTCTAACTGGGTTAGCATATGTCAGAAGTTTGCTATTCAATTTGGTATAAACTATCTGCTTAAGGATAGTCAGTCTCTAGGGGGTCCACTTTGATCTAACCAGATACCCAATGGAGTTAATAATAGTGGTAATTATTATACAGATGACACCCACAAACATTTCTTAAGCAGACCGCACAACTATATTATTAACCATAATAGCTAATAGTCCTAGATGTTATTCAGTGTACTGGGCACCTTTTTAAGTGTGTCACATATAATTTATTTAATGTGCACAGTAATTCTCTGATAAAATTTTAATTATTTGTCCCTATTTGATTATTATTATTCTTTTTTTTTTTTGACAGAGTTTTGCTTTTGTTGCCCAGGCTGTACTGCAATGGTGCGATCTCAGCTCACCACAACTTCCGTCTCCCAGGTTCAAGTAATTCTCCTGCCTCAGCCTCTTGAGTAGCTAGGATTATAGGCACGTGCCTCCATACTCAGCTAATTTTGTATTTTTAGTAGAGACAAGGTTTCTCCATGTTGGTCAGACTTGTCTCGAACTCCTGACGTCAGGTGATCCATCCATTTCAGCCTCCCAAAATGCTGGGATAGAGATGTGAGTCACCACACTCAGCCTATCCTTCTTTTAGATATGAGGAAATTCAAGCACAAAACAGTTCAGCAACTTGTTGATACAAAGCCAGATACTAAATAAATGACAGCTAAGTTTTGACCCAGGCAGTCTGACCCCCGTGTCCCTAGTGTTAAACATGGTAGTGTTCAGATTTCTACACTCTAACATACATTAAATTGCACAGGAATTTTACCTAGTGAATGTAGTTCTTGCCAATACTAATGAAAGGTTTATTTGTTATTTGTAGAATCATATTCAAGGCCACTAAAGGCAAATTCCTCATTGAAACTCTATTAAAGAATTTTGGCTGGGTGGGTGGCTCATGCCTGTAATCCCAACACTTTGGGAGGCCTAGGCAGGTGGATCACCTGAGGATTTCAGAACCAGCCTGGCCAACATGGTGAAACCCTGTTTCTATTAAAAATACAAAATTAGCTGGACATGGTGGCTGGTGCCTGTAATACTAGCTACTTGGGAGGCTGAGGCAGGAGTATCACTTGAACCTGGGAGGTGGAGGTTGCAGTAAGCTAAGATCATGCCATTGCACTCCAGCCTGGGCAACAAGAACAAAACTCTCTCTTTCAAAGAAAAAACTAAAAAAGAATTTCTTCCCCAAGTGTCTGATGGGGGATTTGAGGTTGATTCATTTAATCATTTTGTGAACAGTACTTATTGAGTGTCTACTATTCCCTTAACTAGTCTTTGTGCTTTTGACAAAAATAGTTCTGGAACCCATAGAAGGGTGGGAAAAGAAACAATAAAAATTAAATATCGCATGCCATATATTACAATTTACCATAAAGATATAATTCTGAACCCATACACATGCTTACTATTTAGAACGATAGAATTGTGCATACCTGGAAAGTTTATGTGAGTCTGAGCCCTGCACTTGCCTACTTCTTCAGTCCTGTGAAATGATTTGCTGAGGTCGACTACTGAGAGCACTGGTCAGTCAGGGTCTGTCCACAGACCTTAGCAGAAACTGACTAAAGCGATAGCTAAAGCAACTGAGAGAAAAGAATTTTTCAATCAAGGAGCAAAAATGGTTCCCAGACAATAATCCTGCTATACACAATAGAGCAGAACTTGGGTAGAACTCTTGTTAAGTGAAGCATCCCGAACAAACACCAAAGAAATTCAGGCAAGCTTGTTAGAGAGAAAAGTTCTGAATGCTTTAAAGCATGCATTTTTTTACTCAGAAAGTTAAAGAAATATCTTTGCACATATTTAAAGACAGGTGTCATTGCTTCTTTTTCTGTAATTTTGCCTCTTTGTATAGCACAGTGACTAAATTACTGGATGTTGAGTGAATTGTTATTGCAAAGTCAATAATTGCAGTCCTTTAGTGCATGCTTTGAAAGTCTTACTAATCTCATTTGTTTCAATTATTTGACTTATTTTTAAATTAAATACACTGTAAGTATATTTAATAAAATAAAATGTATTATATAAATCGAAATGAGTGTAGAAAAGCATTTTTCCTATTTTGTTTGGTTATCTGGAAATGAACACCTGTACCTTCAGCCTTGCTTCAATTTTCTACCCTAACAATTACACACATGAGCTAGTGGGATATAATTGGCCAAGGTTTGTGTTCATCTAGGTAATTTAGTGGAAAAAACTCCTATTACATTAAGCTGGCCAGAAGATAGAATTTCACTGGATGGTTTACCAGTTGATTGGCTTTGTTTTTTCATGGGTGCAAATTGACATCTTCTACAAGGGAATATGTGCACATAATGTATTTCTTCAAAATGTAAAAAATCAGACATGTCAAATCTACTAAATGTAAGAGTTTGCAGGAAAACTGGAAAAAGTCCATTTTTCAATTAATGGAAGTTATAAGTAAAACTAAAGTTTTATGTTATGCTTTGAAGAGTATTATTAATTTACCAGTGGATATTGACTTAATATATACTTGGTAGAAACCTATTAAAGGAAAAATACCGAATATGTTTTCAAGTCTTTTATTATAAGCAAGGTGACTAAAAGATCATTCCTGAATATTTTTATTTACACAGTAAAGAGAGTCACATTAGAGACGATTGGTATTAATGATTGTTGCTTTTAAGTGTTTTTTGAACAAGAGACACAATTTGAACAGCTTATTCCTTTTGTTGTTTGCTTTGTAACATAAATATTGTTCTACAATATGAAAGTTAAAGTGAGTTTTCCCTGATACTTTCAAGTGATAGATTTTTTTTCAATAAAAAGTTTTAGCAAATATCTTTGTTGCAGTAAAAAATAAAACATTTAAAGGAGTTTTCAGTGTAAGCCTAGCTTGAAGGGTCATGACTCTTGAAAACATTAAAGATGGTGGGAAAATTTAAATTGTGCAATTATTTTACATTATTGCAGTTTTTCTGGTCATGTGTAGTATAATAGCTGAACTCAATGACTACTAAAAGGATAAATGAAAAGTACTAGGCTGAGGATTTTCATATATCCTGCTTAGGTTCTCATCTGCCATATGCTGTCAACTATTCTTTGGGCAAAATTCTTCAATTAGAAAATGATAAGAAAAGAAGTGCATCTCCCAAGATTGTTTCAGGGGTTAAATTAGATGATTTTGTTTATTCAAAAAGTATCTATTAAGCTCCATAATCTGAAGGAAACTGTGACAGAGCCAAGGTATCCAGAGATAAACAAGATATTGGCACTTAGTTGACATACAAGAATGCAAAGGAGACTTCATATTAAAGCAATTCAGTCCTAAAACTAATATAATGGGTAATACAGTCAGCCATCAACATTTTTGTGCCCCCACTGGGTACTAGATACAGTTTTCTATAGATGGGTGAATAGAGTGAGGAAGACGTAATTAATGAAAAAGGATGAGTTTTGGGAACTGTCTAGCACATGACACAGTATAGAGTAAGTCAGTGTAAAAAAATTGTGGAGTGTTAATGTTATGACAATTTTAAATTATTTTATTCTGAAAATATATGTTCCTTTAAGGTGATGTTTTAAAAATTATCAAAATCTTAGATGATTTATAGTATGGATTTTTAAATCTCTTTGAGGCAACAGTTTAATATTTTAAAATATAAATGAGTAGAATGAATGGAGTTCTGTATGTTGATGTAAGAAATTTGACTCAGTGTCTTCTAAGCCATTTTTAAAGAAAGAACTCAATTTTAAAATGGCATATTAGGATAGCAACGCATTCTTTATGTGGTTTTATACTGATTTAATGGGTACTGATTTTAGAATTAAACTGATTGATAGAATTAAATCAATATGGTTTGTATCCTGATTTGTTTTTTGTACCTGTATATCTCTTTGTTTTCCTCCGATAAAATGGGATAATAATAGTATTAGACTCATATGGTTCTGGTGAGAATTAATGAGGTGAATGTAAAACAAATCCTTAACCCACTTCCTAAAATAGCATGCAATAATAATTGTCAGTGTTAGTATTCAAAACATGCACACCTTGAACGTAATAACCAGTGACTAAGTGTGAAGTATTACTTTTACTTGGTTATTATATGGTACTATGATGATGTACTTTGGAAATATCTCATATAAAACATAAATCTTGTCCTCAGGGTTTCAACAGAGCTCAGTGGTTAAAACTATGGATTTGACATCAGGCAAACCTAGAATGGAATCCTGGTTCACCCATATAATAAGCAACTGACTTAACCTCTCAAAATGTCAGTTTCTGTATTTGTAACATAGTGAAAACTTGTCACCAGTTCTTGTGAGGATTAAATGAGATTCAATTCTTAATAAAAAACTTCTCCATACTAAATGTCAGGTTTTTACCTATTTGAATAGAGGTTTGAGAAGTAGACTCATAATTCATAACATATATGTACAGTTACATGATATATAAAAATAGGGTCTATTGTCTGATTGGAGATTAAGAAAAAAGAAAATAGAATGATATTTAATATAATATACACTTCTCTCTTTTATAAAAAGAACATAGGTTCACCTGTAAAAAAGTCAGAAACTTAGAAATATTACAAAGGAGAAAACTGAATCATTGATAATCTCCCTACTCAGAAATAACTATGGCTAACGCTGTATCATTTCTTTTTGCCTGTTTTCTCGAGATATATATTTTTAGTTATGTCCATTTACAAAATTAGAAACATATATATTGACCTTTCCCAAAGTATATTATTATGGATTTTATTTCAGGAAGATGTCAATGATGCTCCTCAAATGATTTAGAAAAATTAACAAAATGCCGTTAGCATGGTCAAATGAGTTTGGAAAATATTAGAGCAACAAAGTCAAATGGGTTTGTATACTGCAGAACTTCAAATAATCTTCAGTATGGTAATGACTATTGTAATCTCCAAAGAGAGATGGTAATATGTAGAAATTTCCAGACATAATTGACATTTTTTAAGCAAATGCATACAAGGACATATTAGGCAGTGGTATTTTATGGAACATAGATATGAAAAATTTGTTACATCTGTTTATATATGCTGTTTGTCAACATTTTATCTTGAGTATTTTATTACTTTATTTTAAAAAGAACATCATACTTAATGCCTAAGTAATATTTCCTTGCAATATAGTCCTTGTTTTAATAGCAATGTGTTAATTCTCACTTTAGTATGAGTAATATGCTTATTGAAAGTTTGAAATTTAAACGGACTGGGCCTAAATAAAAAGAAATAAATGGTGTCTGAATAAGAAAATGTGACATCAAACTATCTCTCTTCATTGATGATATGATTTCATACCTAGAAAACCCTAAAGACCCCACCCAATACAAATAAATTAATAGTAAAATTTCAGGATATAAAATCATTGTACAAAAATTGGTAGCATTTTATACACCAATAACATTCAAGCTGAGTGGCAAATTAAGAATGCAATCTCATTTACAATAGGCACTCACACAAAAATATAAAATACCTGGGAATACAGCTAACCAAGGGGATGAAAGAGCTCAATAAGGAGATCCAAAAAACACTACTGAAAGAAATCAGAGATGACGCAAACAAATGGGAAAATATTCCGTGCCCATAGATTGAAGACTCAGCATAATTAAAATGGCCATACTGCCCCAAAGCAATGTACAGATTTAACACTATTCCTGTTAAACTACCAATGTAGTTCCTCACAGAACTAGAAAGAACTATTCTAAAATTCATATGGAACCAAACATTGCCTGAATTCCAAAGTCATGCCAAGCAAAAAGAACAAAGCTGGAGGCATCACATTAACTGACTTCAAACTAAACCATCAGGCTATAGTAACCAAAACAGCATGGTATTGTTGGTATAAAAATGGAGACATAGACCAATGTGATGGAATAGAGAACTCAGAAATAAAGCCACACACCAACAGCCATCTAATCTTTGACAAAGTTAATAAAAACAAGCAATGGGAATGAACCCCCTATTCAATAAATGGTGATGGAATAACAGGTTAGCCATATGCAAAATGAAACTGGATCCCTAACTTTCACCATATACAAAAACTAACTCAAGGTGGATTACAGATTTTTTTTTCTCTTTATGCCATGGGGTCTTGTTCTGTCACCCAGGCCAGACTGCAGTGATGTGATCACAGCTCACTGCAGCCTCAACCAACTGTGTTCAAGTGATCTCTCACTTCAGCATCCCAAGTAGCTGGGACCACAGGTGGGCGCCACCATTCCCAGCATTTTTTTTCTCTTAATTTATAGAGACAAGGTCTTACTCTGTTGCCCAGGTTGGTCTTGAGTCACTGGGCTCAAATGATCTTCCAGCCTTGGCCTCCCAAAATGCTGTAATTACAGGTATGAGGCATCACACCTGGCTGGATTAAAGATTTAAATGTAAACTCTCAAAGTATAAGAATACTAGAGGAAAACCTATTGATACACTATTGTGGATATTGTCTTTGGAAAAGAATGTATGCCTACATCCTGAAAAGCAAGTGCAACAGAAAAAAAATTAACAAGGGGAGCCTTATTAAACTAAAGAGCTTCAGTACAGCAAAAGAAACTATGAACAGAGTAAACAGACACCTCCAGAATGGAAGATTATATTTGCACTGCACATCTGACAAAGATCTTATATTCAGAATCTATAAGGAGCTTAACCAAGGGAACAAGCAGAAAGCAAATAATCTTATTACAAAATGTGCAAAGGACATGAACAGATGCTGCTCCAGAGAAAACATATAAGTAGCCAACAAACATATGAAAAATGCTCCACATAATTAATCCTCAGAGAAACACCAGTCAAAACCACAATGGGTTACCATCTCACACCGGTCATAATGGCTATTATCAAAAGTCAGAAACAACAGATGCTGGTGAGGTTGCAGAAAAAAGGGAATCCCAGGAGTCTGGGATTATGTTAAATGACCCAACCTAAGAATAATTGGTGTACCCGAGGAAGAAGAGAAATCTAAAAACCTGGAAACCATATTTGGGGGAATAATGGAAAACTTCTCCAGCCTTGTGAAAGAACTACACATCCAAATACAAGAAGCATAAAGAACACCTGGGAAATTCATCGCAAAAAGATTTTCACCTAATTGTCATTAGGTTATCCAAAGTTAAGATAAAGGAAAGAGCTGTGAGACAGAAGCACTAGGTAATGTATAAAGGAAACCCTATCAGATGAACAGCAGATTTATCAAAAGAAATCCTACAAGCTAGGAAGGATTGGGGACCTATCTTCAGCCTCCTCAAACAAAACAGTTATCATCCAAGAATTTTATATCTAATGAAACTAAGCATCATGTATGAAGGAAAGATACAGTCATTTTTCAGGCAAACACTGAGAGAATTCACCATTACCAAATCACCACTATGAAAAGTGCTAAAAGGAGCTCTAAATCTTGAAACAAATCCTGGAAACAATCAAAACTGAGCCTTTTTAAAGCATAAATCATGCAGGACCCATAAAACAAAAATGCAATTTAAAAAGCAGAAGCAAAAAACAAAACCAAAGTACACAGGCAACAAAAAACGTCATCAAAAAGCAACGGTACCTCACATCTCAATACTAACATTGAATGTAACTGGCCTAAATGTTCCACTTAAAAGACACAGAGCCACTGAGTGTTTAAGAACTCACCAACCAACTATCTGCTGCCTTCAGGAGACTCATTAACAAATAAGGACTCACATAAACTTACAGCGATGGGTGGGAAAAGGCATTTCATGCAAAAGGACACCAAAAGTGAGCAAGCGTAGCTATTCCTTTATCAGACAAAACAAACTTTAAGCCAACAGTGGTTAAAAAAGACAAAGCAACAGTGTTGGACAAGGCCTTGTCCAACAGGAAAATATCACGGTCTTAAACATATAGGCACCTAACACTGGAACTCCCAAATTGATAAAACAATTACTACTAGACCTAAGAAATGAGATAGCAACACAATAATAGTGATGGACTCCAATACTTCAGTGACAGCACTAGACAGGTCACCAAGACAGAAAGTCAACAAAGAAACAATGGATTTAAACTATACCTTGGAACAAGAGGACTTCACAGTTACATACAGAACATTTCATCCAACTACTGCAGAATACACATTCTATTCAACGGTGCATAGAACATTCTCCAAGATAGACCATATAATAGGCTATAAAATGAGCCTCAATAAATTCAAGAAAATTGAAATTATGTCAAGCACTCTTTCAGACCACAGTGGAATAAAACTGGAAATCAACTCAAAAAAAAAAAAAAAAAAGCCCTTCAAAACCATGCAAATACATGGATAATAAGTAACCTGCCCATGAATGAGCACTGGGTCAAAAATGAAATCAAGATGGAAATGATGTTATGATACAATGTATCATATCACAACCTCTGGGACACAGCGAAGGCAGTGCTGAGAGTAAATGCCTACATCGAAAAGTCTGAAAGTACACAAACACACAATCTAAGGTCACAACTCAAGGACCTAGAGAAACAAGAACAAACCAAACCCAAACCCAGCAGAAGAAACGAAATAACCAAGATTATAGCAGAGCTAAATGAAACTGAAGCAAAAATATACAAAAGATAAATGAAACAAAATGCTGGCTGTTTGAAAAGAGAAAATCAATAGACCATTAGCAGGATTAACCAAGAAAAGAAGAAAGAAAATCCAGATAATCTCACCAAGAAACAAAACAGGAGCTATTACAACCGACACCACTGAAATACAGAAGACATTCAGGCTTGCGATGAACACCTTCATGCACATAAACTAGAAAACTTAGAAGAGATGAATAAATTCTTGGGAAAATACAACTCTCCTAGATGAAATCAGGAAGTAGATACCCTGAACGACCAATAACAAGTGGTGAGATTGAAATGGTAATTAAAAAATTACCAACAGCCGGCATGGTGGCTCATGCTTGTAATCCTAGCACTTTGGGAGGCCGAGGCAGGCAGATCACTTGAGGCCAGGAGTTCAAGATCAGCCTGGCCAACATGGTGAAACCTTGTCTCTACCAAAAGTATAAAATTAGCCAGGCGTGGTCGCATGTGCCTGTAATCCCAGCTACTCAGGAGGCTGAGGCAGGAGGATAGCTGACCCCGGGAGGCAGAGGTTGTAGTGAACCAAAATCATGCCACTGTATTCCAGCCTGGGTAACACAGTGAGACTCTGTCTTTAAAAAAAAAAAAAATTACCAACAACAAAAAAGTCCAGGACCAGAGGGATTCACAGCAGAATTCTACCAGACATTCAAAAAGAATTGGTACCAATCCTTCTGACACTATTTCACAAGATAAAGAAGGAACACTCCATAATTCATTCTATGAAGCCAGCATCACCCTAATACCAAAAACAAGGAAGGATATAATCAAAAAAGAAAACTGTAGACCGATATCATTGATGAACATAGATGCTACAATTCTTTTTTTTTTTTTTTTTTGAGATGGAGTTTCCAGGCTGGAGTACAATGGCGCGATCTCAGCTCACCACAACCTCCGCCTCCTGAGTTCAGGCAATTCTCCCGCCTCAACCTCCTGAGTAGCTGGGATTACAGGCACGCGCCACCATGCCCAGCTAATTTTTTATATTTTTAGTAGAGGCGGGGTTTCACCATGTTGACCAGGATGGTCTCGATCTCTTGACCTCGTGATCCACCCATCTCAGCCTCCCAAAGTGCTGGGATTACAGGCGTGAGCCACAATTCTTTTTTTTTTTTTTTTTTTTAATTTTTTATTTGATTATAGGTTTTGGGGTACATGAGCAGAGCATGCAAGACAGTTGCATAGGTACACACATGGCAGTGTGCTTTGCTTTTCTTCTCCCCTTCACCCACATTTGGCATTTCTCCCCAGGCTATCCCTCCCCACCTCCCCCTCCCACTGGCCCTCCCCTTTTCCCCCCAATAGACCCCAGTGTTTAGTACTCCCCTTTCTGTGTCCATGTGTTCTCATTTTTCATCACCCACCTATGAGTGAGAATATGCGGTGTTTCATTTTCTGTTCTTGTGTCAGTTTGCTGAGGATGATGTTCTCCAGATTCATCCATGTCCCTACAAACAACACGAACTCATCATTTCTGATTGCTGCGTAATATTCCATGGTGTATATGTGCCACATTTTTCCAATCCAGTCTATTATCAATGGGCATTTGGGTTGATTCCAGGTCTTTGCTATTGTAAACAGTGCTGCAATGAACATTCGTGTACATGTGTCCTTATAGTAGAACGATTTATAGTCTTTTGGATATATACCCAGTAATGGGATTGCTGGGTCAAATGGAATTTCTATTTCTAAGGCCTTGAGGAATCGCCACACTGTCTTCCACAATGGTTGAACTAATTTACACTCCCACCAACAGTGTAAAAGTGTTCCTTTTTCTCCACATCCTCTCCAGCATCTGTTGTCTCCAGATTTTTTAATGATCGCCATTCTAACTGGAGTGAGATGGTATCTCAATGTGGTTTTGATTTGCATCTCTCTGATGAGCAGTGACGATGAGCATTTTTTCATATGATTGTTGGCCTCATATATGTCTTCTTTCGTAAAGTATCTGTTCATATCCTTTGCCCACTTTTGAATGGGCTTGTTTGTTTTTTTCCTGTAAATCTGCTTGAGTTCTTTGTAAATTCTGGATATCAGCCCTTTGTCAGATGGGTAGACTGCGAAAATTTTTTCCCATTCTGTTGGTTGCCGATCCACTCTAGTGACTGTTTCTTTTGCCGTGCTGAAGCTGTGGAGTTTCATTAGGTCCCATTTGTCTATTTTGGCTTTTGTTGCCAATGCTTTTGGTGTTTTGTTCATGAAGTCCTTGGCTACTCCTATGTCCTGGATAGTTTTGCCTAGATTTCCTTCTAGGGTTTTTATGGTGCCAGGTCTTATGTTTAAGTCTTTAATCCATCTGGAGTTAATTTTAGTGTAAGGTGTCAGGAAGGGGTCCAGTTTCTGCTTTCTGCACATGGCTAGCCAGTTTTCCCAACACCATTTGTTAAACATGGAATCCTTGCCCCATTGCTTGTTTTTGTCAGGTTTATCAAAGATTGTATAGTTGTATGTATGTTGTGTTGCCTCTGGTGCCTCTGTTTTGTTCCATTGGTCTATATCTCTGTTTTGGTACCAGTACCATGCTGTTTTGATTACTGTAGCCTTGTAGTATAGTTTGAAATCCGGTAGTGTGATGCCCCCCGCTGTGTTCTTTTTGCTTAGAATTGACTTGGCTATGCGGGCTCTCTTTTGGTTCCATATGAAGTTCATGGTGGTTTTTTCCAGTTCTGTGAAGAAAGTCAATGGTAGCTTGATGGGGATAGTGTTGATTCTGTAAATTACTTTGGGCAGTATAGCCATTTTCACGATATTAATTCTTCCTAACCATGAACATGGAATGTTTCTCCATCTGTTTGTGTCCTCTCTGATTTCGTTGAGCAGTGGTTTGTAGTTCTCCTTGAAGAGGTCCCTTACGTTCCTTGTGAGTTGTATTCCAAGGTATTTTATTCTTTTTGTAGCAATTGCGAATGGCAGTTCGCTCTTGATTTGAGCCACAATTCTTAACAAAATTTTAGCTAACTGAATCCAACAACATGTCAAAAAGATAATCCACCATGATCTAGTGGGTTTCATAGCAGGGATGCAGGGATGGTTTAACATGCAAGTCAGTAAATGTGAGATACCACATAAACAGAATTAAAAATAAAAATCACATGGTCATCTCAAACGATGCAGAAAAGCATCTGACAAAATCCAGTCCGAATGGATTTTTTTTTTTAACTCAGCAAAATCAGCTGAGTTACATTAAGGGCATACCTTAATGTAATAAAAGCTGTTTATGACAAACCGACGGCCAACATAATACTGAATGGGGAAAAGTTGAAAGCATTACCTATGAGAACGGGAACAAGACAAGGATGCCTACTCTCACCTTTCCTCTTCAGTATAGTACTGGAAGTCCTAGCTAGAGCACTCAGATGAGAGAAAGAAATAAAGGACATCCAAATTGATAAAGAGAAAGTCAAACTGTCCCTGTTTGGTGCAGATATGATTGTTTATCTAGAAAACCCTAAAGTCTCCTCCAGAAAGTTCCTAGAACTGATAAAAGAATTCAACAAAATTTCCTGATACAAAATGGATGTACACAAATCAGTATCTCTTCTAAACACCAACAGCAACCAAACTTTATGTGGGTACAAACAAACTAGGGGTTGGTGTACTCAAGCAAAGCAGTATTTAAAAAATGTCAGGGGAAGACATTTTTATATTCCACTGAGTAGAATTGCTGCTGCTGTTGTCATGGCTGCCTGTCAATCTGAAGCAGACGCTTTCTTGTTTCCTATATAAATAATAGACCTACTGCTACATGCCTTTTTCTGTTGTTCAAGATCATTTTGAAAGGATCATTTTTAAACAAAATTATTTCAACTAGGAAGTTGCAAGGAGGTTAGGAAAATGTATTCAGGCAGGCATTTTAATCAAAGAGGTGTTTGTTGGAAATGTGGTCAAAAGTATACTTGGCCAAGACATACAAATAGTAACTTTTTTCCCTTTGAGCTCTAGCCCAAGGCTGCAGAAATGAGTTATGAATGTAAATAAATACAAATCAATAGGAGTTCTGTTTTTATTATTTCACTGGGAATTTCTGCACAATTTGAGAGCAACTTGCTGAAAGTTCATCAGATGATTAAGTTTAACCTTGATCCTGAGCCAGCAAGATTGGCTTACTATCTATCAGCAAGGGATGTAAATTTACTCCGACACATTTTAATTGGCATTTATGCAACATGTACACACAGATGCTGAATTCATTGAGAAATCCTGAGTGCCATCTGTTTAACTAGCTTTGTCCTCTATCAAAGTGCATGATAAAATGAGACTGGGTCTCTTTGGCTTGCTCATATATTTATCTTACACTACACAGCATTTTGAATGACCACTTTATTGGTATGCTAGCCTGTTAGATATTAGCACTCATCATAATAATATAAAAATATACTTTATTTTCTGTTTCCCTCTTTGTGGGTGATTTATCTCCTACTCTTTCTTTTAGTAAAAACATTATCTTCCTGAAGTTTTTTTTCTTAAGTTTTAAAAATAATATTGTTTTAGTTTAATGTAATTTCTTTAAAAACTGAGGTTTCTAAATATGTAGAATTAAATATTTTATTAAATGCAAGTTTATTTGAATAAATTTTATGTTTCCATATATTTTAAAAAATTATATTCAAAAAATCATTTCATCCTTCTGTGAAGTCTGAGTTACAAATGAATGAATCTTTGAAGATTATGCTGCCCTGTCTTCTACACATAATCAAAATTTTTGGTTGGACCAAGTTCCAAGTAAGAGTCACTTGCTTTCTCTGCAAGACTTGGGGTCAGCAACAATATCTAGTCATTAACTTCATATAGAGACTTTGAGAGAAGCTCTAAAATTATCATATGAAAAATGGTGGGGAAGTGTTCCTCTTTATGCAATACCTTATTTTTTAAAAATTCAGTAACGACAAAAAAACTACAGGTCTAAAATATACATTTGAAGAAAAATGTCTAAAACGTGCATTGATTCATTGATGAGGTGCTGTGATGTGAATCAAAATCACAACTACACCTTCTTGATGTATTAAATCTTTTACTTAAAAAAAATCACACAAACCATTACGTTATTTTTGTACCGTTTTCTTCTTAAGAGAGCTGTCACTTTTTAAAGCTGTCATGATGACAGAATGAACCATCTATTTTATCAGGAGAGGCCTTATGTCTCTGTGACAGGTAGTGATTATGATGACATTGTCTTCAACCTAAATTCATGAGCCCGAGAATAAAATTCCTGAGCTTGAAAGGTTTTCAAAACTGAAAGTAAACTAACAGATATAGTATCAAATTTAAATGGTTGTTACAGGCATGGGCTTAATTTTCTCAGGTGGTTAATGCTTAATACAATAGTATTACTATATTAAGATAATTCTCATCTAAGTGTTGGGTTTCTGGGGCTGCTCTAATGGGAAAACTATGAAATAAGCAACCCCTCCACAGTGAACCATCTTGGTCAAATCTTGTGGCTGCCTAAGACTTTCCACTAATATTCTACCTAGAGCTGCTTCAGAAATAGTCTCAGTTCAATCTCAAATATTTTTATTGTTTTGATGAAAAGCTCCTTGGAATCTGTTCAAGTAGTCAGTGGATAATAATAATCTGGGAGTCAGTGTGTATTCTTAAGCTATTTGGGTGATTACAGTATTAAACCAATTATTTAATCTAAGTGGACTCAGTTTTTCCATCTGTACAATGAGGAAGACTTGGATTAAAAAGATCTCTATATGCCTTCTAACTAAAACATGCTATGATTAAAAAATAAACATTAGGAAGATCACAGAATATAGACTAAGCACAAAACATGAGAGTACATGAATATTTTTTTCCGTTTAATTAAACTGAAAGTCTAATTAAAATTATTTTGCTTTTTAAGATGAAGCAGAGTTATCTACTGAAAATCCATATCCAAAACAGTCAACTTCTGTTTGCAGCCCTCCATCTAACTAAAATAAAATCCTTTAGCACATAATCACATCTCTTACATTTCCACCCTATAAAACTTTTACTTCATACACTAACCTTAAGCGATTAAAGCGTTCACACTCTATGTAAGCTTTAGATTCTGGTATGTACTGACAGCCAGTCTTTGAGGCATAAGGTAAGGGATGGCAAATCGGGTTGCAGGTGAAAACTCCAGAATGAATTGGGTAGAGGAAGGTTGGCCATGGAGTTCTTGGGGAGTTAAGGCTTACAGGTGGTTTCCAGATGGGCAGAACCAAATATGGACACTTGGTTTTTCAAAGATGAACATAAGAGTAAGAACTCAATTTTTAAATGACTTAATTATAAATTAAAGAAAATTAAAAGGTGGGAGATTAAATAGTGTGGGGTTTGGGAATGGAGAGAAAATAATGTGTTTCTTTTTGTAAAGTCTGCTTATAGGCATGTATTAAACTTTATCATCAACACATGTGAATGTAGTTAGCTAAAAGTTACAGTTGCTTCAGAATATGTTTCAATTTTTGTTATAATCTGGAAGATTAAGGTATGAATCTTTAAACAGTAAAAATGATAAAGTATCACATACATTAATCAAGTTAGAGGCAGCATTCATGGATTAAAATATTTAACACAAGTGCAGAGGTCTTATGTCTTTACCATAACTGTGTTCAGTAATTCATTTTCTAGCCATTAATGCATCAAAAAAACTACTATAAATGTATTTATTAATTTAGTTGTTCTTTTGTCTTTGCTTCTGCTTAATTGTTGCTTTGATACCAACATTTAATTTATGTGACCGTAAAATGCTGGATAAGATACTTTAATTGCTAGCCTTGACTTGGAGCTGTATCTTATCCCTGTTAGAAATGAGGTAGTAGGTTTCTTTTAAGCATCACTTAGATCAATTAATTATGGTTGGAGGAGCTGTCAATTATTTATAGAGTTTGGGAATAAAATAAGTGCTTGTCTCTTGTGTCACATCATGTGGTATGGTGCCCATTTCATCTTCTTCTTCCATACTTAATTACCTTTTTCTGTGATCCCCTCAAATCCTGGAACATTGTATAATTAGTGGTTGTCATTTTTTGTTCACCGGTCATGATGCTTTGAAATGCATTTTCTTTGATTCTTTTGTTTCTAAGTAAAGAGAAATAGTATCATTATAATATTTAAATGATTAGGCAGCATAGTTTGGTTAGTAAAGATAATAAATTAAGTAATCCTTAGTATGTTATTTCAAGTACAAAAAATAAACGTAACTGATTTTTCCTTGTATGAAATCTTAGTCATTGTCTTTTATTTTGGGGAAAGTTAAGGAGGAAATTGTTATATATGTATCCAGCAAAGTTTTTTCTCTAGTTCTGACCTTGAGAATAGAAGAAAAAACTAATGTAACAAATGTATGATTAAGAAGTGCCTCTACATCATTTGTTGAGTGAAATTATTATACTAAATTATGTGTATCCTGGGTCATTATATGTTCACATACATTTCCCTTTTGTAACACTGAATGTAAAACAAACCAAAGACAGATAAAGTAACAACTAGAAACATAAGTGAAATTAGGAGCAACAATGTATTTTTCATTTTATTTTTTCCTAACTTTTAGTATTTGGGTCAAGGGGGAAATCTATGTTCTGTCATTTTTAAAAGCTAATAAATAATCCTTTTTAATGACTCAACTTTTTGCTCATTAAGACCAGGGTATTACTCCATGATGTCTGTAAGCACAGATCTTCATCGGAATTAATTCATAGGTCATTGTCAATTAAAAATAGTCATGCATTTAAAGTGTGCCTTTTATTTATTTTCCTAATGATATCTGTCTTTAGGTAAATTTAGTCAATCAAACTATTTAGACCTAGAACATTTTGTTTCATCATTTTTCCACAAAACTGTAATCTTGCATTATTATTGGTAAATTAAATTCCCATTTAAAAAACAACTGTGGATTTCATTTCCATAGATTGTTAATGAAACTGGACTTTTTGAGATCAAGTACACATTATTAAAGCTAAAAACACCAAATTAACTTAGTATCACATTTAGTTTTAAAAACCTAATGTTTGCAATGTGAAAAAGAATTATTTGGTTGATGGGAAGTTAGTTACAACAAAACTTAATAATTATTTAAAATTACAATATGGGCATGTGACTTTGTTTGCCAAAATGAATGATCAGTAATTGCAGCAAAGAAGGATATGCACTATCAATAACCAGTTATTTTGTATTTCTGTTTAATAGTTGATAAAATATGCATCATTAAAATTGATAGCTAATGTGATCATTTTTAAATGTAATTTTTATTGCAATGCTTACGTAAAGAGGTGCTGATGTTGAGAGGGAACTTGTATTACATGTAAGTCAAAAGAGGGTAGCAACTGTTTATTTAGAAAACAAATTTAACAACATATTTAAATACAGACAAGTTTTATGATAATCAGAGATTTTATTAATGAGTTATAACTTAGTTCAGAAGAAGTATGTGGTTCAGCTTTCAGAATATGGAACATCAAAAGATTGTTAAAAATAGTCAAAAAAAAAAAAAGAAGTTGCAACTGCTTTTTCGTATACATTTGTTTATTTTTTTTAAATTTCTATAAAAGATGTCACTGTTTCCACTGGGGCCTGTTAAGAAGAAAAGTAATCCAAAGCTTGCCAGCATTGCAGAAAAACTGAAACGTCTTTGTATTTTTTTTTAAGTTTCCTGAAGTTGCTAATGGTTTTATAGCTCTTTAAACAAGTTGCAGGTCATTTTCAAAAGCTGGTCAGTTAACCTAGTCTTAAGAACCATTTATTTCTCATTATAAGCATAGGTCTTAACATTGCCAGAGAAAGCATTTGGCCCTCTTCCACATAGGAGACCGAGTTTCTGCTTTTTTGTTTCCTTTTTGACTATTGATTATATAAAATTATATTTAATCTATTGGACCTTAGATAATTTAATAACTCAATAATAAATAAATTTGATTTGGATTGTTTTTCTTTAAATGTTACAATTTTAAAAATAACACATCAAAAGTTTGTGTTGGGTGAAGAAAAAAGAAAAAAATAACACATAAGGGAAGCTGAGGCAGGAGGATTGCTTGAGGCTAGGAGTTCAAGACCAACCGAGGCAACAAAATGAGACCCTCCCCACCACAAAAAATAAAAATTTGGTTGGGCACAGTGGCACACACCTCCAGAACCAGCTACTTGGGAGGCTGAGGTTGGAGGATGCCTTGAGCCCAGGAATTTGAGGTTGCAGTGAGCCATGATCACACCACTGTACTATAGAATGGATGACAGAGCAATACCCTGGTCTCAAAACAACCACAACAAAAGAATATAACATGTAAACATATCACCTCAAATTTATGAAATTTATCCAAAATTTTGTTCAAATAGGTTAATTCATGTTTATTTTTAAGGTCCTATACAGGCTGAGGGCCTGTTCATTGTGACTCCCATTATAATAGAGCTGAGCTTCCAAATTTTTAATGGCAAATGACTAATTTAGTGAGAGTGGGGTTTTTTCATTGTAGTATGTTTTTATCAGAGTACCTTTAGATTTCAGAGGTGTATAGGCATGTGTAATAATCTGTTTTCATACTGCTGACAAAGACATACTTGAGACTAGGTAATTTACAAAAGAAATGGGTTTAATGGACATGGCTGGGAAGGCCTCACAATCATGGCAGAAGGTGAAGTCACGTCTCACATGGAGGCAGAAAAGAGAAGAGTGAGAGCCAAGCCAAAGGGGCTTACCCTTATAAAACCATCAGATCTCGTGAGACTTATTCACTACCATGAGAACAGTATGGAGGAACCACCCCCGTGATTCAATTATCTTCCACTGGGTCCCTCCCACAACACGTGGAAATACAGCCAAACCATATCAGCATGGTAGTTTTATGTTGTCCAGATTCTCACTCTCCATAAATATCATTCCTAAAACCGAGGTGACTGAAAATGTCCTGTTGTGGAATTCTCCTTTGTTATCTCGCCTTTCATTTTTGCATGTCTTTTACATTAAAAGTGAAAGGCCTGCTTTTTAGATGTCGCAATCTTTCTATGGTGCATTTTTAGAGGTGTGAAAACCTCTGGGGCAGCAAGCATAGAAAATGTTCCATAGTTCCTTATTTCAAAGCAATGAACTGTGTTACAATAATCAATAGACAATAAATCTTTCAGACAGAAGCCTATTGCATGAGGATAAAATTGGGTGAGAATTGGAATGGAAATAGAAGTTCTGAGAGAAAAATGAATAATGTAAAATTTACAACTGAAAAAACAGCTATTTATACATATATTTAAATGGACAAGAGCGAACCTCAAATCGTGGTGGTCTTTATAGTTTATTGGATGTACATAAAAATGGCACAAAATAGTTTTACTTTTTAATTCAATTTGTATGATATGCTATGAACCAGAACCTTTGAAGGGGGCAACCTTAACCATAGTTTCTTTCTCTCGCTCACTCTTTTTTTTTTTTTTGAAAGGTAAGTATTCTATTTGTTGACTTTTTGCACTTGAAGTAGTCTTCATTGACATCCATGGCCTGCGATTCTTTATCATAGTCCATAACTAACACACAATGACAACCAAACGTTTGTTTCTTTTGTTTTTTTGAGATGGAGTTTGACTCTGTCTCCAGGTTGGAGTGCAGTGGCGCAATCTCGGCTCACTGCGAC
The DNA here is from genome assembly GCF_049354715.1 of Callithrix jacchus. Taxonomy (NCBI): domain Eukaryota; kingdom Metazoa; phylum Chordata; class Mammalia; order Primates; family Cebidae; genus Callithrix; species Callithrix jacchus. The sequence goes on from NC_133522.1 coordinate 15,696,255, forward strand.
CTCTGCCCTCTGGGTTCAAGTGATTCTTCTGCCTCAGCCTGCTGAGTTGCTGGGACCACAGGTGCGTGCCACCATGCCCGGCTAATATTTGTATTTTTAGTAGAGACGGAGTTTCACCATGTTGACCAGGATGGTCTCGATCTCTTGACCTCATGATCCGCCCACCTGAGCCTCCCAAAGTGCTGAGATAAGCGTTAGCCACCACACCCGGCCCGACAACCAACCATTTTACAGGTATTCCCCTGTCAGTTTCACAGATACCTAACTATTTCCCTAGTATTTTCACTTTGTCATCAGCCTTAATTAGGTTGATTTGGTGTTTATCACAATAACCTCTACCAACTTGACATATACATAGGCTCATCACATTTTTGTGCGAGAGCACGAAGATGGGCTTGTCCCTTGTTTCAGGCTTTGGCAGAGCCACAAATCCCACATGCCAGGTCCTCATGGATGAGGGCGCCCTTCAGTGTCTTTTGCAAAGCAGTGTTAGGGTCCATCACAGCTTCCAAAGCAATGCCTTCCTAGGCTATGCGGGTGGGTTCCTCGTGGTGCAAACATGTCGGCCAATGCCCCTGTGTGATTTGGGGTAGCAGGAAAAGAGCTTCTTCGTGTTGCCTCACAAGCAGTTTGTAACTCTCCAGGACATGGGTTAGTCGTATTGATTGTTGATTGCAGGTGTTTTGTATATAGTAAACTCACCTGATACTGAGAGTGAGGTTCAGGTGAGGAGTTGCTGAAGCTGTGACTTGTGTAGCACAGAATTTTCCTCTGTTGTAAACACACCAGTTCCATGAACTGATATTAAAAACAGACACAATGGACACATACACACAAATAACATTTAGTGTTGATTTCTAATTAAAGATCTTCACTTTGATAGAGTATTATCCATTTTTTTAAGTTGTGCTTCAGGTTCCGGGGTACATGTGCAGATGATGCAGGATTGTTGTGTAGGTATACACACGAGAAGGTGATTTGCTGCCTCCATCCCCCCATCACCTATAACTGGCATTTCTCCCCATGTTATCCCTCCCCAACCTCCCCATCCTCTACTGTCCCTCCCCTATCCCTTCCCAACAGACCCCAGTGTGTGATGTTCCCCTCCCTGTGTCCATGCGTTCTCATTGTTCAATACCTGCCTATGAGTGAGATCATTCAGTGTTTGATTTTCTGTTCTTGTGTCAGTTTGCTGAAAATGATGGTTTCCGGATTCATCCATATCCCCTACAATGGACAGGAACTCATCATTTTTATGGCTGCATAGTATTCCATGGTGGATATGTGCCACATTTTCTTTGTCCAGTCTATCATAGATGGGCATTTGGGTTTGTTCCAGGTCTTTGCTATTGTAAACAGTGCCACAGTGAACAAACATGTGCATATGTCTTTATAATAGAGCTATTTATAATCCTTTGGGTATATACCCAGTAATGGGATTGCTGGGTCAAATGGAATTTCTATTTCTAGATCCTTGAGGAATCTCCACACTGTCTTCCACGATGATTGAATTAATTTACACTCCCACCAACAGTGTAAAAGTGTTCCTATTTCTCCACATCCTCTCCAGCATCTGTTGTCTCCAGATTTTTTAATGATCAACATTCTAACTGGCATTAGATGGTATCTCAATCATTTGTATTGAGTTGTTTTACTATGTTCAATATGTTCAATATTTTTTCTTGGCTTCCAGTACTTCCTGAGGACATATTATTATTATTATTATTATTTTGAGGTAGGGTCTCTGTCACCCACGCTGGAGTGAAGGGACATGACCATGGCCCACTGCAGCCTTGACCTCTGGGCTCAAGTATTTCTCCAACTTCAGCCTTCCAAGTAGCAGGCACTACAGGCATGTGCCACCATACCCAACTATTTTTTTTTTCTAGAGACAGGGGTCCCGCTGTATTGTCCAGGCTGGTCTCAAACTGCTGGACTTAGGCAGTCCTCTTGCCTCGGCCTCTCAAAGTGCTGGGATTACAGCTGTGAGCCACTGCACCCAGTGAGGAAGGCATTTTATAATCACATAAAACAATGAGTGGAAAATATAGCACCATTAAAAAGAATAATAAAATGATTCACTTTCTACTAATTTCATCTCCAATTCCTTAAGTCAGAGCTCGTTAGCATGAGTCCAGCTATCAGCCAGAGGAGGTCTTAAACGTTGTCTTTCAGAGCTGACGGATGTAGTTTGTTAGGAAAAGGCAATTCACACAGCTACACAATTGCGTGCTTGTTATTTTCCTTGGAGATTGAAAGCCCTGTTAGGTACTTGGCATTATTTTGAAGCCAAAGACAGACTCTGATAGGGGAAGATACAAGGAATTAACAGATTTGAGTGTTATTAAGTTCAGGAGTAGGAAAAGTGATTTAGGGCAGATTGTCACCAATTAAACAACCCTTTGTTTAATCCATGTGTTTCTGTGTATGTTACTTAGACTTGGTTTTTCCTATCACTGAAATAACTCCTTTGGGTTGTGTGGGGAGCAGAGGTTATAATTGGCAAACTTAATTATGCTTCACAAAGATACATTGGTGAGAAGAGTTTGTTTGTTTGTTTTTAATTCAATAGATATTTTATCTGGTTCTTCCCAATTACTAGGGAGGTTTTAATGAGATCATTTTAAACTGTGATGAGTCTTCCCCCTTGAGACGGTTACCATCACCACCCCTGCTCCATAAAATTTGAAAACTCCTTTTAACCTTTTTCCTATTTAGCTGCTGTTATTGTGGGATTGAGAGGGTAAAGAAATGTGAGTGTGTGTGTGAGCATGTGTGTGTGTGCCTTTGTTTCCCAGGAAACGTTTGAATTGGAAAACACTAGTGTTTTTCAGGCACTTAAAAGTATGTGTGTCTTCATGAAAATAAAATATGAAAACATGTGTTGCAGGATGTAATCCTGTGTGTTGAGTCACTCATAGCGCAACCTTGAGTCCTTTCATCACCTATGTGCCCTCCTTTGCATTGAGAGTGGGAGTGGAAGTGGGGAAGGTTGTACTAAGATTATTTAAAGTTATGATTCTCGGCCAGGTGTGGTGGCTCATGCCTTTAATCCCAGCACTTTGGGAGGCTGAGGCAGATGGATCACCTGAGGTCAGGAGTTTGAGACCAGCATGGCCAACATTATGAAACCCTGTCTTTACTAAAAGTAAAAGAATTAGACAGCTACTTGGGAGGCTGAGGCAGGAGAATCAGTTGAACCCAGGAGGTGGAGGTTGCAGTAAGTTGAGATCATGCCACTGTACTTCAGCCTGGATGACAAAAGCAAAACTCTGTCTCCAAAAAAAATGAAATAAAATAAAAGGATTATGATTCTATATGAGCTGTTATTCACATTATGTTGTTTTATACTAGTGACGTTTGAGCCTTTTCTTCAGGACCAATAGACCTGAACTCTTCTTCAGGACTGCCCCATATGAAAAAGTAAAATAGTATCCCCTTTATTTGTTTTGCCTATTTAGACTTTTTTCTGAAATTTCAATTAAACAAAGCATGCTGTGGTACACACACGCGCACACACACACACACACACACACGACAGAGAAACAAAAAATCTGAAATAAGTGCCCTGAAAGCAGAGATTTTGTCTTGTTTATCTTATTAGCTCCCATCACCAAATATAATTTGTTGTACTTTTATTGAATGAGTGACTAAATGAAATCCATAAGATTTTGGAGATTCAGTATAATTTCAGGGAATTTACATATGTGAAGGTGAAATGCAGTGAACTTTTTGTGTATTCTAATTGTATAATAATCTTTAATGTGCTGTTAGTTCTTGGGTCCTTAAATATTGATATTTCATATCCTTTAATATTGTATTGATTTTCTTATCGCTTAGGTTGAGCTTAATTTATGGCAGTCCTAGGAAATGCACCATGATGTTTTGAGTTATTTTCATTCTCCAATCAAAATAACTTAGTTTTTTTTTTTAACCATAATTTGGTGCTGTTACCATCACAGTATATCAATGACTAGTGGTCATATACATCACATATATGTATTATACACACATATACATTTATGATCCACACATATATATACACATTTATAAACTAAGAATGTATCAGATGTATTTGAGTTTTTCAGTTAAAAAATACATCATCAAACTAGGTTAAAATTTGTCATCCCCAAATTAAAGTATGAATTAATTGATCAATAAATATTATCAGTTAACAATTAAGATTTGAAATCTATATGGTAGCATGTAGATCCAAATAGCTCAAAGTCAATCTTGTGTTAAATATCAAGGGGCTGAATTTAAAGTCATAATACTTTTTAGTCAATGAAACAATTTCCATATTAGATTCTATACTCTCAAATCATGTTTTGAATTTTTAAAAAATAAGGATATCTTATGTTTTCTTGTTCCTCTTTATAGAAGGACTTACTTATATATTGTCTGCTTGTTCTACTGGTACCTTGAAAATGGCCTGTTCGGTTACTCAGATCAGAAACCTGGGTGTTGTTATTGATGTCTTTCTCTGTCAACTTCAGCCCATCAATAAATCATTTTGATTTTTACCATCAAAAGGTACCTCCAATCTGTCAGTATTGTGTCAAATCTTGTATCATACTAATGGTATAAAACCATCACCATTTTACCTGTAATTACTTTTAATTGGTCTCTACACTTCTTTTTTGCCTAATTCTTTGAAACAGAGTCTGGCTGTATTGTTCAGGCTGGAGTTCGATAGTGCAATTATGGCTGAAAGTGGCCTCAACCTTCCAGGCTCATGTGATCCCCCTACCTTAGCCTCTCCATTAGCTGGAACCACTGGCGAGCACCACTATGCCTGGCTAATTTTGTAAACACGTTTTGCAGAGACAGTGTTTCACTATGTTTCCCAGGCTGATCTCCAACTCCTGGGCTCAGGCCATCCTCCAGCCTCTGCCTCCCAAAATGCTAGGATTACGGGCATGAGCCACCACATCTGTCCTCCACTTCCATTCTTATTCCCCTCTCCACTTCATTCACAGAGCAGCTAGAATGAACATTTAACTATGGGAATTTCATTATAATACTATTTTTCTTAAGACTCCAGTGACTTCTCATTGGAATTAAAATAAAAGCTTACCCTTGGTCATGGCTGCTGTGCATAGCAAATCCGACCCGTCTTTCCTGCCAAGCTTGTCTTGTCTTGCTCTCCACTGGTCCCACTACACGGCATGCAAGACTTTTACAGTGTACCAAGATTTTTCCTCACCTGAATTAATTCCTCTGCCTGCAGTGGACTTCCGTCGGATAAGTTTTACTCCGCGCGGTGGCTCAAGCCTGTAATCCCAGCACTTTGGGAGGCCGAGGCGGGTGGATCACGAGGTCAAGATATCGAGACCATCCTGGTCAACATGGTGAAACCCCATCTCTACTAAAGATACAAAAAATTAGCTGGGCATGGTGGCGCGTGCCTGTAATCTCAGCTACTCAGGAGGCCGAGGCAGGAGAATTGCCTGAGCCCAGGAGGCGGAGGTTGTGGTGAGCCGAGATCGCGCCATTGCACTCCAGCCTGGGTAACAAGAGCGAAACTCCGTCTCAAAAAAAAAAAAAAAAAAAAAAAAAAGTTTTACTCATTACTCAGGCTTCAGCTTAACTGTTACTTTTTTACAATTCCATCACCTCCAATCTAAATTATGTTTCTCGTTATTCTCTCACATAGCATCCTATATCTTTCCTTCATGACACGTATCACAATTATAGTTGTATATGTATGTATGTGTCTATTTGAATATGTGTGTCTACCTCCTTATACCCCAAGCACTACAAGTGTAGGCCTCCGGCCAACACAAGCCACCATTTAAAATCTACTACTTAGAATATGGAAATTATAGCAAACATTTAAGAGATATCTCCTATGTCTTGGATGTTGTCCTGAACACTGGAGATACTAGGGAATAATCCCACATTCCATGTTCTCATGGAGCTGACCTTCAGATACAAAGAGCCAGGCAATAAATACAGAAGCATATCTCTTTCATTGAGGAATCACGCTGCAAGGTAATAAGTAAAAAGTTGGATTTTAAGAAAGAACGAATGCGTGCCTGTCTTGCCCTAATCAGGGTCCTGTAGCTCAGATATCCTCATTTTGTCTGTGTTTTTTTAACCCTGCCAGGCTGCTCCTGAGTGTGACTTGCTCTGGCACTTTAAAACCCTCATCAATGGCATTCTTTGTCCTCCTTTCCATTTGTACTGGCAGCTGAGAAATTTGGCAATTCCTTACACAGTGACTAATAGCAATACTTCTTTGCAGATGTAATGCACCATATAAATGGCAAGTCCTGTATAAACATTAAATAATTAGCTTTCATAATAACCCTATCAAGATAGGGTATAAAACTCTCTGTTTTTTTTTTAATGGAAATAACTGAGTCATTGTGAATGTACCTGGTAAAACCACAGAACAGTGAAAGAATCTGTGTTGTGATTCTGACATTCTAGACTTCTGTTTTCTGATTCATGAATAAACATATCTACAAATATTACTGTATAACATGATGTCCTGTAAATAATGAACTTGTAAAATAAATGTATTTTATGTATAGGTTATTTTAAAGTATATAAAATGCAAGCATACAGTAAGTTACTAACTTAAAGTTACAACATATGATTTTAGCCATTTGACTTACTTTGGTGATACATTTTTAAAGAATCTACAAGACTTTCAAGTCTGCTGAATATCACTATTTAAATGTTGATTCTGATGAGAACATATGAGCACAGGGAGGCGAACAACACATACCAGGGCCAGCCGAGGGGTGGAGAAGGGCAAGGGGTGGGAGACCATTAGGTCAAATAGCTATTACATGTGGTGCTTAAAACCTAGATGTCAGGGAATGGATGCAGCCACCCACCATGGCACATGTATACGTGTGTAACAAGCCTACACATTCTGCACTTGTATCCCAGAACTTAAAGTAAAATATTTTTAAAACGTTGAGCCTTACTGATGTACATTTTTCTCTGGAACACATTACAAATTTTAACTGTAACCTATTATGCCAAATTTACCTTCTCTTTGGCCAGAAGACAGTGCCATTTAAATAAGCACCAGGGAGTATTTTGCTCTGCGGTACCGGAAGTGTCATTATGGTGTTCTTACTTCTGCAAAATGTGAATGTGGTTTAAGCTTGAAGTCAATCTGAATGTAATTCTAACAATTAAAGGACCAGAGACAACATGGCTCCATTTCTACAGCCCAGCAGAAGACAGAAACTTACAACTGTATTTAAATTAGCTTGCTTCTCCATCATATGCTGTCTAAAGAAACAATTTGTTAGTAATTGTTTTTATTTAGGTAATTCTTTTTATTCTATCAGTAATGCCTTTTATTCATTTATACCACATCATTGTTGTCATATAATGTTGAGTGATATTTGCCATACATCTGCTATATCAGGTTTTCAGATAGTATAATTTGGATAAAAGTACTGCTTTCCTAGGTTAGAACATAAGAGTTTTGTCAAATCTTCAAAAGTGCTTCTACCAGCGTATTTTCTTCCAGGGTCTTACCCAAAGCATAATTTAAGGTTTAAAAATAAAGTTGCATGATATAAGAAAAATACAAGTTGAAGATCACATAATTATTATAGAATATTCCTAGATAAATTTAATGTCAAGTTTTTAAAATTAAAAATACATTATTTAGGAAACAGTTATGATAAAACCATAACTTTATATAGAATTGATGTTTGCATGCATCTTTTTTAGAAACAAATTCCTTAGTTTTAGAAGATGGTGTTGTAAGATAGATGCTGCTTGATAGAATATTATTTTACATGTTATCATTTTAGTTTTCCTCTTCAATGGGTTATCTTTTTGTACATTTATCTTTTTGTTGGAATCTTTTTAAAGTTTGGAATTATTTAAGAAAAGTAAGAAATTTTTCACACTTTTGTACAAAGAACAACACTTCGTTCTTCTGAGCAATGTCGGCAGCTAAAAAGTAGGAATGCAAATAGTTTGACTTTATGATATCCTTGCTCTCCAGCCTTCAAAATATATCTGTTAATTCAAAATAACCAGCATTAAGATCCTACTGTATTACCCCTTCCCAAAAAGGTGAATATTAATGTTGTTTGATGACGTCAGCATTTGAGGTATACTTCACTGCAGGATACAAGAGTTACAGTATAGCTGCCAGAAACAATGTATATGCTCAGTACAGATGTGTTAAATGAAAGAATGATAGTTATTTTGATATTAAATTACATTTATTTATATCATCATGAAGTTGGTATTTACACAGGGAACTAGGAGTATCATAAAAGTAAGTAATGTATTCTGTACTCAAAATGAAAGGCTAGGTATGTGATTAGAAATTCTGAAAACAATTAAATTGGTACATGGCAACAGAAACAGGTTGTTACTGAGCATTTATAGAGTTGTCTTTGCCTCCTCTTTATTTTCTCCTCCTATTTACCTTATTATTTAAGGATTTCATTGTATTTTTTTTTCTACTTGAAAAGAGGTTACTATTTGCTGCAAGGTTTCATTGATAAAGTAGTCTTTATCAATGGAAGTAGAAAAGATAAATCCCAGGACTGCATAATGTCTTCCCCTATTTTTCCCAAGATACCTACTTCTAATTAAATTGCCTATTTTCAATTAAAATGCTTATTATCATACAGCTTTTTTCAATCATTTTGCGGTTGAAATAAGAAAGGAAGCATTGATAAAAACTCGCATGTCATATGTGTTATGAATGATGAAATAGAATTCGTTCTCTTCCAAGAAAAAAAATCTGAAAAACACAGGAATGCAGAATATATTCAAACATAGCCATATGATTGTCAGGAGGGAAATTTCTCACTTATGTTACAATAGAAAGAGTCTGAAATATTAATTATATCATGATACTTATGTATTTAGAATTATGAGCACTGTGTTAAGACCAGATGAGCAGACAACTTGGTAGAGAAGTGTTCTTTACATATTGGAAACCTCTCTTCTAGCTTGGCTGCCATATCCTACAAATTCCTCATCTGTGAATCAAAACCAATGCATTCACTTTATCATAGGTTTATTATAAGAAATAAATGAGTTGTTACTTAATATGCTTCCTTACACAGTAAGTGTTCAATTGGCATCAGCCATTGCTAACATCTTTATTATATTGCTGACTTTATTATTATTATTATTATTATTATTTATGTGGCATAATCCTTTCCCCATGAGGAGCCTTAATTTATTAATTTCTAAGACAAAAAAATGTGGATCACATATCTATCAGGCATCTAAGCACACTGATATTCTATAATTCATGAAGGTAAAGGCATTGTATGTAGTTCACAAATATTCACGATTAGTTGTTCATCTTTAACTTGAGGAGCACTTGAGCCTACCAAGATTGGATAGTCGTGAGACTAACGCAGTGATGCACAATCACCATAAGTCAACCCTTTTGCAATAATGAAGTAAATTTATTGGAAATAAAATGGATTAGGTAGAGCAGTTGTCTTTTTACAGTACAATAGTGACATGGTAGACAAAGAAAGAAAGAAAAACCACTTCATTGGGAATCAGAATACCTAGGTTTTCTTCTGGTCCCCTTCTCATGAATAACACAAGCAAAGCTTCCTGGGACCTGATTGTTTGTGTTTACGGGATGGATTATGTGTTGTCTAAGACCTCTGCCCATTCTATAATGTTATGTTTCAGTTCTAAAATGTCCTACAATGCATTTAAAGACTGTTGTGCAAATATAAAGCCTCCACATTACTTGGAACAGTTTCTGTTTAATTTTTAATATTCTGCTTTGCTTTCTTTCTTAACATTACCCAGATAAGTTGCAAAGACACTGCTGCATTTTAGAATTCTTTTCTGAAAACATGTTTACTTATTTGGAGAATTGTGTTAAAATTAATGTAAAGTTTTCAAAAAGTAGGTGATTATATGCTTTGTTATGTTTTGTACAATTTGTGAACTACTTTTTTTAAAAAAAAAAAAACCTTCTAGGATTCAAATATTCAATGAAGCTTAGGGTTTTTCTAATTTAAAAGAATAAAAAAATGAAAAGCTGTTGATTTAAATTATATGTGTTACAGTGTACATATACCATAAAACTACACAAATATGAAAAAAATGATATTGTTACAATATTGGGGGAACTCTGGTTTAATACCTTGTTAGGTGACGTCTATTTGATTACACTAATATACTACTTGCTCTTTTCAAATTAATATTAAACTTTTTGACAATTACAAATTAAAATTTTCACACAATTCAAATCAAGAAAATATGTATTTGCTTAATAGAAAGGTTAAAGGAGAAGCTTTTCAAAAGATCTGTGTCTTGGAATACTTATGGATGCTGTTGGTTTTTCTATCAAAATGCTGTGAATCTGAATTTGATTTCTACTGTTATGACTTAAATATACACATGCATTTTGAAAGCAGGACAGCCTAACTATTAGTTTGATGTAGTTTTACAATGTGACACCATATTATTTTTCCCCAAAAGGAAATCTTTGGGATAAGTATGAGAAAGAAAAATTAGTTTTAAAAGAGAGAAGAAAAATATTGAATTCATAACTTTATACAGAATATCCCATAGTCATAGGCAACACTAAAATGTTATGCTTTACAGCTGCAAAAATAATACATGAGCATAATCTAAGCAGAAATTTTTAATGGATTACATTTTGTTAGTTTTTCATTCTATATTCTAAAAATAAAAGGCTAAAACCATAATAAATGTGAAAAAAACTTGATTTATCTGGCTTAGACCTTTGATATTTCTGCAAGAGATTTTATTATTCATTGGTTTATTTGAGACATGATCTCAGTTTATAAATAAGATATAGTATTACTAAATTGGCTTTAAGGTTGCCACATAGAAAAATTGTACATATTGTTTACCTCTATTTGAAAAGTATTTTACTTTGGGGTGTTTCGAAGGTGTTAAACTTTTCAGAGGTGTTATCTTTGATTAATAATGTGATCCTGCAAAGGCACATACTGCCTGTCAAGATCAATTCATTTGCTTTTTCTACAAGCCTTACATTTTATTTTTGTTACGTCTTAAACACCTAATAATAATATAAGCTTATAAATAATGAAACTCTTCATACTCTGTTCTTTTATTATGTGGTAACAGTAGCTGGAGTATTCAGTTTAACGAGGTTTACCTTGGTGTCTACATGTTTTATTAATAGTGAATAGAATTGAAGTTAGAATTTAAACAGTTTGGTGCAATCAGATTTATTTTGCTTTTCCTTTTACTGTTCTTTCCAAAGATAAGAAAAAAAGTCTTCTCTTTGAAGCAGTAATTTCCAAATATTAACATAGTCATGCTGTGCCCAAGTTGTGGCAATATTCAGATTAAAAAAGGGGGATTTTTTTCACGGATGTGATAACTTACTTAGATGTATACATCCACTTGTTTGGAATTGAGGAAGGAAGACTTTTAAAAAACAAGAGAAAAATACAGGTTTTTGTAAGTTCTTAAACTTATTTGAGGTTTTGAAACCAAAGTTTAAGAGTGAGTTTTGGAAGAACAGCTTGAGCATAAGTTTTTTACATTGTAGTACTTCATCCGTGAAAGCATTTTTAAATGCCAGGGGAATGAAAAGACATCCATTCCCGTACAAAGCTATAATATCAAATATGCTTTTTAAAATTTAATAGGTTTTAAAAGATAAATAACATTTGTCCATCCAAATCTATGCACTTAACATACTAATAAATATCATAAGGACCATGTAAAATTAGGTTACCCACAGAGTTCACACTGTATCAACACATCAGATCAAGGAAAATAGGACGGAGGAATGATAACTGTTTACTGGACTTTGTACTGAATTATATATCTCCATCCCTGTTTTGGGGAATAGGCAAGCAAAAGTATTAAGTAGTAAGTTCAAGATTGCATGTCTGATATACAACAGAGTTGTATTTAAGACTAACATGTCAAATAATTCATGATTTCTTGATGATATCAAGATACTAGGAACAATTTTACTATATGAACTATTTTTGGAATATATATTTGGTCTCTTTTCCACATTTAATTCTAACAGTTACAAATATGGCCTGTTTTACAGTGTGTTAATATTATATTAGCATCTAGCTGAGATTGCAATAGTGAATTGTTTCTTCCTCCTCAGTATGGGACTAATAGTAATAGTACAAGTAGAGTTAATAGAGTCTCTTATTCTGAACAAGTTAAGGATTAAATGAGATAATATACACCAAAAAACAACAAAAACATAAAACATAAAAAAATGATGCTGTTGGTAGCACTGCTGTTATCTGTATTGGTGCTTTCTAACATTCTCAATAATCATGGAAAAACACAATGAGTTTCAGTGTGGTGGATTTGCAGATATGTCTAAAGTTTTAATAATGAGCATATTTAAATTATAATGATTATGTGACTTATACATTAATTTAAAATATTTACAAAATGTATCTCAATTAAATTCACACTTGGAAGTATCTTCTTTTTTTCTTTTAATATTTAGTTTTACATGTATATGTAATTCATTTAATTATAGAAAGCATTATCCTGTTGCATCATATAGATAAAAAGAGGATTCAGTTATATTCATTAACACATGGATGAGAAAAACATAGGCAGTAGGCAGAAAAGAAAGGCAAGTTAAAGATGAGCTAAATGCTAATTGTGAGGACACTAAGCAGCGGAATATGCTCACCTGCTGGCCTCTGAAGAATATCAAATTATCCCTCCTGTGTATGCTTAAGGCCAAATATCTTTATTAAAATGCAGATGTCTGTAAGTGGATATAGATTCTTGAAGCTGTACTGCAAGAGCTATTGCTGGTAGTTTACTGTAATTATAATGAATGTCTCCTGCTGAAGTTCAGAGATTAGGACGGTATATATCACTTTTGAGTATAATGATTTAAACTTGTTCCTACAGTACTTCGGGATGACTTCAGACAGAATCCTTCGGATGTCATGGTTGCAGTAGGAGAGCCTGCAGTAATGGAATGCCAGCCTCCACGAGGCCATCCTGAGCCAACCATTTCATGGAAGAAAGATGGCTCTCCACTGGATGACAAAGATGAAAGAATAACTGTGAGTATTTAATTCAACAGCAGGGACATTTGTAGGTCTAACTATGTGTATCTTTACTGAAAATAAAAGAGAAAAATGAAGTAGGTTATTTAAATAAAGGCTTGCAGCAGCTCCCATATTCAGTTTTTCTTTTAAAAAGTATATTTCAATTCTTTCTGTGTTGACATGAAGATAAGGGAGGAAAATGCATGGTGTTTAGAGATCAGTGAAAGAAAAACTATAATCCTATTTTAGTGTCTCAGAGTTAACACTTCTATGTATGACTTAATTATCATCATAACTCAGGGCTTATAAAATTTCCATGTGTTACAATAAAAATTGTTTATTAAAGAAGATCTGTTATATAGTATGTTTCCAGAAGGGCCCTTAGCCACTTCAAGATTTTTTTATATTTTTTTTCTCATTTTTAAAGTTGCTTTTCTGTTCTATCTATAGCGTTCCATATTGTTTCTGAAAAATAAATCTTATTTTGAAAGGCAGTTAATGATGAATTTATCTCAATATAAAATGAAGTCATATGACGAGCTTATTGGATTTCAAATTCCTGCTCTAAGGACTTATATGTGATTTTTACAAAGTCATGATGCATTTTCTTCTTGACAATAGTGATTCTATATGACTTTTTTGTTGTTTTGTCTTGTATGGTGTTGATAAAGCATCTGAAACACCGTTGATGTTGTGGTTGCTCAGTATTTTCCTTTACAATTCTCTTTGTTCAGCACGCACTGCTATCTGTCCATTGTGAATTCGCTGGCCAAGATTTAAAGTTCCCTAGGAGAATGCATGTGTGAGGAAAAGGTCACCACTGAAGATGTACAAGAGCAAAGTCATAACGCAGACTGCACAAGCCTATTTACTAATTGCACTATTTTTGAACAACCAGTTAGTAGATTAGCTTGGACAAAATTAATAGCGAGAAAAGTAGAGAAGTTTGTGTTAAACAAAGTTTTAGGGACCTTGAAAGAAAATTAAGCATTTTTTCATGTAATTCTGAATTAGAATGAGTCTCCCAAAGGATTTCTGTAATTCCTGGTTTTGGGATGAGGATGACCTGGTTCTGCTTATAAGAGGTGCTACAGAGTCACGTGGCAAAAGAAACTATATGTGGAAAGAGCAGTTTTTGCTAATGAAGTCAAGAAGCACCATGGGAGAAATAGAGTGAAGAAACAAATTGTTCTCTTCTTGCCAATAACAGATTCCTTTTTGGATTAATGTACAATGAAGATGAGAATATTTTGCCCTTAAAAAATATGTTCTAGACCATTTCATGACCATTATCTGCAATTCCCCTTTTCCTTTCTTCTTGATTCGAAAACATTAAACCCATTATTATCTCAGACATCCCTCATGCCTTTCCTTATAACCTATTCATTTTAATACAAATTAATGACAAAATTCTTAGCACTGGAGATGTGGCTTTACCAAAACTCAGTGAAGATCCTACTGGAGCTTACATTTTATGAGTGTGTATACAGACAAAACCAAATTAAATAAGTATAATATACAGCAAGCTAAACTGTAAAAAAAAAAAAAACCTATAAAAACAGAGGAAGGGTATATAGATAAAACCAAAATAATTAAACATAACATACAGTAAGTTAAACTATAATAAGACCTATAAAAGTCATCAAAAGGTAGATGAATTTATTAGGGTTCAGGTAGGATGGAAATTTTAAATAAGCTGATCAGAGACAATGCCTCACATAAAAAAAAACCTCAAAAAATGATGGAATGAACTGTACAAGTGTCTGAAAAATGGTGTTTTAGGCACACACAATATTAAATACAAAACTCTACGGTGGGGTATACTTAACACGTTTACTAAAGAGTAAAAAATCAGTGTTGGTTGAACAGAATGAGTAAAGATGTATAGGAGATACCATCAGGGGAATAGCCTTTTAAAAAAGGCTATGAATTTAATAATGCCCCAACTGCGTGGGCTCTTACGGTGTTGTAGATAGTTTGGCTTTTTTTCTAAGTAAGGTGGGAAGCTTCTGCTGAATACCCTCTGCTGTCTTGAGAACACACTGAAATGTGGCAATGCTAGAGACAGGGAGACCCATGGAGAGCTTTCAGCGTAATCCGGCTAAGAGACAAATGGTGGTTTGAACCAGGCTGTTAGGAGGGGAGGAAGTGAGGAGTGGCTAGATTATGAAAATGCTACAAAGCAACAGTCAGCAGAATTTGCTAACGGACTGGATGTGTTTGTAAGCAGAAAGGAAAAGTTAAGAACCTCCTAATTAATTGGTCTGCAAACTGAAAAGGTATAGAGGCTGTTATCTTAGATGCCATAGACTGTAGGGGAAGGTTTGGGTAGGGAAGTATCAGGAGCTTAGTTTTCGACATGGTGATTTTGAAATGTTTATTCAGTATCCAAGGATAATTGTCAAATAGGCAGTTGGATACATGAGTCAGAAATTCAGAATTGAGGTTGAGGTTGGTGAAAAAAGTAAATTATGTCAGACATAAAAGTTCTCATTACTATGCTGTTCTCCTGTCCTGGCCAGATAAAAGACTCTACTTCCCAGCTTTTTTTGCTGTCCGGCAGTCCTGTTTGACTTGTTCAGCTTCATGGGTTGCGAGTGAATATGAAAGAAATTAAATACCAGTGGTTTAAATCCTCCAGTACTGTCTTTAGCACTCTGCAACCAAGGAAGCTGCTAGTTTTATTCAGGTAGTGCAACTGCAACGTGGAAGACACCCTGAGAGTTCTGTGTAGAACTTTCTATCCCACACATCTGTCTTCTCAAGATGGACATGTAAAATGAATGAGAAATAAATATTTCTTGCATTAAGTCACTGAGGAGTTTTTAGCCATGTAGCTAAATGAACATGGGAGTCAACGGTGCTTACATGTTATTTGAAAACAGGAGACTGCAATCACCAAGGGAATGATTGCAGATAGAAAAGAAAAGCAGTTCAACGCTTAGTTCTCACGGAGAAGAGGTGGAAAGAGCGGGGAAAACTGAGAGGGAGCAGTCACTGAGAAAGGAGGAAAACTGGAAGGGTGGCCAAGTAAAGATGGTTTAAAGGAGGTGGTGGTGACTGAGTCAATTGCAGCTGGTAGATGGAGTAATAATGAGGATTAAGAATTCACCACTGGATTTAACAACTTGGTGAGCAATCATGAATGACCTTGAAAAGAGCTATTTCAGGGGAGTGGTGGGGGTTAAAACCTCATTGATCCAGTTCAAGACAGACTGAAAAGATCAAAACTAAACATGGAGCATAGACATCTCTTTTTAATGTCATATTCCATACGCTAGATAAAAAATTAATGGTGGTTGTAGTCTTGCATTTTGAAAGATCTCAGTTAATTTTAAAGGTTATATTTTGTGTGTATGCCTGTGTATGTGTATGTGTTATTTTTTTGTGACATGGACAGTTTAAAATAACTATAGTAAATTTGATTTTTAAAAACTTCTTGGAACTCCCTGATGTATCATATATTGAACTAGATGACATTTTGTGGTTTATGCCAAAATGTTTAATTTATTATAGAATCTTCATTTGCTTTTGCTGTCTAAGGGAATGCTATCCTCTTAATTGAAGAGCACCAGTTCCCCCATGCCATCAGTAGCTTCTAAGCAGTGTAGGAACCACTTACAATAAGGAATCAAATAGTTTAAAGTTGTAAAATCCTATGACTATGAAATGATGCCAGGATGTTAATATATAAATAACTTTTAAATCATTTACATGCTGCCAAAATGATGATCCATGATGGTGTTCCATATGCTAGGAAGTTGTAACATCTGAAGCTTTTACTATTTCTAAGACCATCTGTGTGTTTTGTATAAATTAGGACTGTGGATCTGATAAAACACTAGAGGTAAAAAGCACATTTATACATTTGGGAAAATGAATACATTGAAAATCAGCAGTTTGGGTTCAAAATCACTGATCTTACTTAGATCATAATTGTTTTTGTTTTATTTTCTTCCTTTAGGCAAAGCTGAAATTGAATAATTAAAACAAAAACTTACAGCACAAACAGAACACATGACATTATTTCCAATTCTTTTTTCAATAGTGAAAATAAACTCTTAAAAGATGTTGGTTATTATTCATCGCGTGTGATTCTTCTTTCCTAAGCTTTATATTCAAATGAGTGTTTTCATCTTTATTGTTAATGTACTTTGCCAAATGTGCTGAGTGCAGATGAACAGAAGATTAAAGCACATAATATCTTTATGAAAGGCAATTGAAGATTGCATGCTTATTGCTACAGTTTTGGTTATAGGAATTTCTAGAGTTCTTTAATGTGGTGGCTTTCTTTGTTGCAAATTTAGAGTACACCTCTCCCAGCTGTGAGAACAAAGACACACCCTACAAAAAGGGGAAATATGTAGTTGAATTGTAGCTGCACCTGTATTTTTTTATGTTCTTGATTCATTTCTTCTTACATTAACCTGGATTCTGAGCCAAAGTTTAGATCCTTGATGATTATAAACCAGGAATACATAAATAACATTTTTTATTCTCTTACACGATAGAGGAGTCTTTTAGAACTTTTTTGGCACATATTCCTTAGAATCATTTGAAAGAGGCCTTAAACAATGTTTATCTCCAGTGTTCTTTGTTTTCCAGACATTAATATTTATATTTAGAGTTAGAAATAAAAGTAGTTTAACTGGCAGGCTGGATTACATTGATTTACTTCATGTATTTGAGAATCAATCATACCTATCATTGTTAATAAATGAAATTTTCTCATACAAATGAATCAGAGGAGGGCTGAAGTCTTCTTTTGGATGTCTATGAAAATACCTCACAAAAGAGATTTTTAAAAATTTCACTGCTTTTTAGAAATATTGTATTTAAGTTCAAGATATTTTATTAGGGTGGAAAAAAGAAAATGTTAAGATTGGGAAAATGTTAAGATTGGTTTATTCAATAACCAAGTATTGAAAAAAATAATTATTTTGTTCAATCTAAAAACCAAAATGGCCTTCTACATTAAGGAAAAACTTAAAAATTTTAAAGTAGACATCACAAATATTTTCTCTAGATTGTTTAAAAAATTGTCACTTATTCTATATTTGTTTTCATAGATAATTTTAATATTTTTATCTCAGTGAAAACGTAAGTTTGTTATAAATTAGCACAGTTCCTTTGGGTCACAGACAATTGCACCAAATTACAGGCATGTTTCTCGTACTCTCTATTAGATTTCCATAAATTGAACATCCACCTGGTGGTAACTGAAGGAATTGCAAGCATAGAGATGAAATGGATCTCTCATGGAGGATAGCTTGTAAATAAGACTTATTGACTATTATATGCATAAAAACAAATGTATTTATGAAAGAAAATATTAAGCTATCCAATAGTACCTAGGTGATAACTGATGAGATAAGACCAACTGTATAGTTTATCTTAATATATGATAAAAATAAGATCATATATTAATAGCAGTATTCTAACAAAAAATGATAGTTTTATGTATTTATATGAGATCTGCTAATTGATAAGTAGTAATTTTGTTTTATATTAGTAAATGAACATTTACAGAAACAATAGTAAATTTTTAATATCTGCTATGTAGTATGTATGATATATATATTTACTGAATGTTACAAGTTAGGATTGAAGGCCTTGTATTTAGCTTTTCTGCATACGTCTGTCATGAAAGTGAATTGAAAACAAGTTTCTTTTTAAATCTGAAAATAAAAAAATATTTAAATTAAAATTTAAATAAATGTCAGTTTTTAGAGATAATAGTAACAATAGCTATTGCATACTAAGAACTTGCTATGTGTTAGATGATTTATATCATCTCATTTTACCCACTTGAAAACCCAATGCCTAAGCTATTTTCTTTACATTAGGCTACATTTATATTTTAATTTGGTCTCATGAAGAAGAAGACGGTGATGGTGATGATGGTAGTAAATAATATAGTGCTTGCTGTGTGTCAGGCCCTATTACAAGTACTTCATGTATATTCACTCATTTAATCCTGACAACAATCTTGTCCAATACATACTAAAAGTTCTGCTAATGCAGTCATTACATCTAAATTGGCTGGTGGGAGAAGAGAGGGCCACCAAAGGAGCACTTGCATTATTTTCACTGATCGCATTTTTTATAGGGTGCCATAGATTCTGCAACGTATTTAACAACTCTACTGTGCTGTCAGTGCAAATTTAGACTCAGGATGACAGCATCTCTTAATTTCCACTATGAAGTACTGTCTTTAATAATCAAGGTTTGGAGAGAGTAGTTCACACAATGGAAGTTACGGTGGTCTTGAAACTGGGGTTTGGCTATACAAGAACTAGTTCATATTATGTTCAGTATTGAAATATATAACATAGCAGATATTTTTAAATTTGAAAAGTTGAGTAGTTTCAGAAAATATGGCACAGAAATGGTCAAATTTGGCCAAACATTATAGCTCAGATAACCTAATTTTTTTTATTCTGAAGACTAGAAGTCTTACCTAAAAACATATTAGAGGTTATCTAAAGAAGACAACCTATCATCATTTGGCATTTAGGAAAAGCAGGATTTATGTTGAAAAGGATATTATAAATCAGTAAATTACTCAACTGAATATGCTTTGTAGTTATCCGTCCAAATCGTGAAGTACCCAGGTTCTAATATCGTCAGCTGCACACATTACAAAAGTTACTATTGAAAAAAGTAAGCAATTATGAGATATTCTGTAACAAATAAAAAATTGAGTTAAAGGATTATTAATGTAGTGTTTGGGGGATTTGGTATAGATATAATAAAATACAGTAAAAACTAACACATTAGCAACACAGTATAAATATTAAGCTCTGCCTAGACTCAGTTCTGAAATTTCAGAATTATTTTCTTCATGATAAACTTTGCTTGTCATTTATACTGAAGTATTTCATTATATTAAGAAGAAGAGCTTAAAAGACACTCATCATTTCATGCTCAAAGTTCTTAGCCGGTGGCCAGGCTCATGGCTCACACCTGTAATCCCAACACTTTGGGAGGCTGAGGCAGGTGGATCACGAGGTCAGGAGATTGAGACCATCCTGGCTAACACAGTGAAACTCTGTCTCTACTAAAAATACAAAAAATTAGCCAGGCATGGTGGCACATGCCTGTAGTCCCAGCCACTCGGGAGGCTGAGGCAGGTTAATCACTTGAACCTGGAGGCAAAGGTGGCAGTGAGCTGTGATGTCACCTCTGTACACTCCAGCCTGGGTGACAGAGCAAGACTCCATATCAAAAAAGAAAAGAAAAGAAAAGCAATTCTTAGCTGGTATGAGCCTTTGTGACTTAAGCATTTTTGAATGACATATTATTCCTTGAGATAAATTAGGCTGGAATTGTTTATTCTTCTTCCTACTGTCCTCAAAGTCGCATGTCACAGATACTCTCTACATCTACAACTGCTTTCACTTGATTGAAAAAATCATTTAGATGATGTGCAAAGAATTTGTTTATATTTGTTTTCATCAAAGCCATAATCCAATCAGTAATTATATTTTTCCATTTTATCTATTTAATGCATAACTGAATTAAGATTTTATCCATCTTCTTTGCAAAATGTCTAAAATAAATTCACAGCATCAGTATGCTTTAACATGTTGAACAAGTATATTTAGTAGCTTTTTCTAAAGATTTTTATCTTACATAGGAAAATCAACCACTCTGGTTTGCCTGGGATGGTCCTGGTGTTAGAAATGAAAATTCTCTTCTCAGGACTCAGCTCTGGGAGAATGGGGATAGTTGGTCACTCTAATTCTAGATGGTTTAAATGAATTGTTTTTTGGTATGAGTTGCCTTAAATAGCAAATCATTTTTATATAAGGTAAGTAAAAAATAGCTAAACATATATAGAAAGGTTTTATATGTATCATTTCTTTCAAAAGCAAGTTAAATATTTGAAAATCAGTAATGAAGGTAGGAGAACAACTTATTCATGCAGTAAAAAACAAAACAAAATGAACACAAAAATAACTATTTAACACTTCCCGTTCCCATGCTGACGAAGCAAAATTGTTAGAATGGAGTATGGAGTATGTCATCGAGTCCTTTCCTAGTCCTTTTCTGCTTCCTGTGTGTCTTTGTAAGTTTCTTTGATTTCCATTGTTGGTGTGATATTTTGGTAAAAAGCAGCTGACTCACATCCCATCCAAATCCCCAGTGCCCTTCAGATCCTTCACAAATTTGGCATTCAGCCCACTCCTTGCCAATTGCTTCCTTTCCCCCCAATTCCCACATGTCTCCTTCCTACGCCATCTGCTTCTCCTCCCTTCCTTCGATTAGTGCTTTCGTCTGGTCTTCCAATTTCTTTCATTGTTCAATGTCCTTTGCTTCCTTTTCCCCTCCTCTCCCCTAGAGGAAATTAACATACTTAATACAGCTGATGTCTTAAAGCCCCTTTTCCCTGAGAAGTTAAATTTCTGTTTCTGCGAAATAAATACGTAGCTCTGTTGTGCGAAGGTCAAAGGAAAACAGAGGAGTAAACCAGAAATAGATTTTTTTTCAGGTTCATCTTGCATAAAGTGTCAGTGCACATTAGGTATTCTATTTCTTTTCAAAAATAAATTTTCTGTGTGGGATTTAAATATGTTAATTCAATACAACTCTATTATAGCATTTATTGAATTGAATAAATGAATTAAAAATAATTATTTTCCTATCTTAATTTTTATATTTAATAATTGAAACACTGGGGATGAGCAGAACAAAGCATAGGCTTCGGCATCATAAGATCACATAATTTTGGGTTTCAATACCTATTAAATGCATGACCTTCTGGAATACATTTGCTCTCTATAAATTTTATTCTTCCCATCTGTGAAATGAATTGTCTGATCATACCTAGACTTGTTCAGTGTATCATTGAGGGAATTCAGCCAGAAAATGCATGTTAAATGTCATTGTAAATTGTGACACACTCAATACATATTAGTAATGGGTGTTCTCTTTATTATTGTTGTTAGTATACCTATTTGAACTCCAAATATATTCAGTCATCTAAATCTTGATAGAAAAGGAAAATCCAAAACTACTCATGCCTTAACAATTCCAATTTTCTTCAAGAAGCAAGAAAATACAAATGTATGTGAGAGAGGATCCAGCTTTCTATCTCCTCTGCCTGAATTTCTATCTATATCTAATTAACAACTGTGAGAATTTTCAGTTGCCACAGAATCACCGAGAGTAATTTGGTTGAACATTATGAGTAAGTAAAGTATTTAGACTAACACTGAAATTAAGAAACTGATTCAAGTTCTATGCATACTTTTATTGGGCAATGCAATCATCAACTGGTTATTCCATGGAAGAAATCTGTCCTAATGCCCTAAAGGCATTCACTATGTGTAATGAGTCAGCTTTTTTTTCTCTTGCATTTAAAACAGTTCTAAATTATGTATTATCCTTAGGGGAATTGAGAAATTCTGTGATTCAGATGTAAAGTGTTGGTTGAGAAAGGCTGGTTTCTCTTCCCAAGGAACATCTGAAACTTTCCACAAACTTGCAATTTCATTTAAATAATTACACATACATTCATCATGTTTGGACCCTGAAACTAGAAAAAAAGAAAGCCAAGCAGTTCACACCCACCTGTGAGGTCCAGTCACTCTTTTGAAAGGATTGCAATAAGTAAGGCATTCTCATTTCTAGCACACAAATTGGTTTAGACGAAAATACAATCATAAAGATAATTTCAGTGAGCATTTGGTCATTGCTCTGTCTTTTTGCTATGCATATGTTACCTGTGCATTTAAAAGCCTGCATGCCAACAGCTTGGTGTACCAATCTATCAGAGTCTTGGCATGTCCTTTTCTACCTGTAATGTTCTGTTCCTATACTCCCGTTGTCTAACACACTCATTTTTGAGGTCTCAAAGACAGCTTCTTCAGAGGAGCCATCAGCAAAATCCCACCCAAATACCCACATTAGATTTATTCTTTCTATTATCTGTTCCTTTTCCTTTTACCACGCACTTCTCTTATAATCTATTGTACATGATGACTTACATATTACTTACCTTATACACATAAGACGTATGAAGGGCCAACTGTATTTTTCATGTCTGTCCTTTGGTCAAAGCTCAGTACATGTTTCTTGAGAAAGTGTTAAATGAAGGAAATGTAAGTCAGAAATTTTGTCTTTTAGGGTACTCAGGAATGAATAGTTGGTGTTTTGAATATATTTGATTTTGTTAACTTTATTTCCATATATGCAATTACCTATTTCTTATCTTACTCTCCTATAAAATGGGATGTGGGCGTCATCCACACCATTTCCTTTTTCTAAAGCATATTTTATTGGCTTAAAAAGAGGATATATTACACAAGTTAATTATGTGAGTAAATCAATTACTGTAAGTATGACATATTGATACAGAATCTTGGAAATGGAGCTGAGAGATTGTGAATAGGCAAGTTCCTTTGTTTTCAGGGGCAAAAGAGAAGCCAGGCACATTAATTTACCCTGAGCTGCATAATGGATTAGTGTGGAGTATCTCACCATCAGAGTTCTTCCTAGGATTTTCCCGTGATAGACTAGACCGGATCAACTATCCAAAATGACACTTAAATTTGATTACAATATATCTTAACAAAAAACACCAAAAAAAGGTTTTCATGGATTTATTTCATAGAATTTTTCCATTTGTTTTGTGTTCTAAATTCAGTATTTCCTATCTTGATACCAAGATTGAAAGTAGTATTTTAAATATGTAGGGTTTAATAACTTACCCTGCTTATTTATCCATTAGAGATATGGGGATGGCCGTATGTTCATTTGATTAATTATTTGGTACATTCTTCATGTTATTACAAACATATAGAAATATATCTTAAACGAATATTGGAAGTTGGTACATGATTTCATTCAAAAAAGAAAATAAGTTGCAGCAATTTAAATAGTAAGGTTTTTCTGTGACCATCTTGGGAAAGGTCTGTTAGTTCTGAAGCACGTTTTTTGAAACCATCCTAACAACCAGACCTTGGCTGGTCAAGTCCTTTAGTTGTTGCAAATAGACAGGTAATGTTACCTTCTTTGCCTGTTGAGCATCATTATGAGAATCAAACCACAGTAGTTGAAAGTATTTTGAGGACTGTTGATGACAGCCTCATTTAAAGTGTTATTTTAAGTTCTCCTGTCTTGATTTTCAATTCATGTTCATTCTACTGTGAATTTAACAACTTGAAGAGGTGAGAGATATTTAACTTCAGAAATTAAAGCAACCCTTCTGAATTAGGTATTTCGTGAATCCAAAAACCAAATCCTTGTAAAACTGTAGGATATCCTGTTTTGATCGATGCATAGGTTTACATCAATATGTGAGTCTCAATAAGTATGATATTTAGCATTATGGGCTTTGTAATGTAAAATCTGCATGCTCATTTGGTCAGGTCCTTTGAAACACCTGGTTGTAATTCCTTATAAAGTTCTTGTAACTATACGTAAACTGACTTCAAAACTGTAGAGAGGGTGAAGTATGTTTAGATGCAGAGGTAAGGTAGTAAAGACCAAAGACTGCCAGACAAAATATTTTCTATTTTGTTCTACAAATAATCTTGGGTGACTTTGGGAAACAATATACTATATATTTTCAAGTTTCATCTAAGTAGTATAATAAACTTGCGTATGAATTAAAGTCCTCAGTTTCGGTCTATAATGTTGATAGTTTATCCTGCTGTGACCTTTGCATGCTCTTTGTTAGTATTTTCTTAAATCTCCTGAGATGATTCTGGAGGTTTATTTTTCAAATGGGTTTCCTAGAAAACAAGTCTTTGGGTTTTGTTTGTTTGAGACAGGGTGTCATTTTGTCACCCAGGCTGGAGTGCTGTGGTGTGAACATGGCTCACTGCAGCCTCAATCTCCTAGGCAGGTGATCCTCCCACTTCAGCAATCTGAGTAGCTGGGACTACATCTATGTGCCACCATATCCAGCTAATTGTTTTTTTGTTTTTGTTTTTTTTTTGTAGAGATGGGATCTAGCCATGTTGCCAAGTTGTTCTTCTAAAGGGCTGGGATTATAGGTGTAAGCCATCACACTCAGACTCAAAACAGTTTCGAATACTTTTCCAAAAGCTAGTTCCACCCACATGTTAGTTGTAGCCAAAGTAATATTAAATGACATAAAGGACTGCCTCACCGAGGCTGCCTATGCTGCCTTCCACATGGAATTCCGCCAACCCTTGAATATCACTGAGACGAAATCTGATACGGATGCATGCTGCTAGTTAGCATCCGTGATCTATTAGTCGAAACAGACTTTCCAGAAAGCAGAAAGTATCTCAGGAATTGGAGTGATCAGCCAAAAGGAAAGTTGTACCTCATAATTCAAAATAATTATCAACACAGTATATTAAGCGGAAGTACTATATTAAAACTATACAAATGAACACACATGGTCAAATAACAAACCTGCAATAGGAATTTCAGATTAGCTTGTCCCAACATAGAAAGCAGAAATGCAAATGTTGTTTTTTCTCTTACTTTTTTCTTATAATATATGCTTACACAAACAGCTAGAGTTTCTTCAGTTTCCAAGCACTTTGATATATCTGATCAGGCCATTAAATTTCTCCAAATAGCCAAGGACTAGTGGGATTTTGCTACTGTCAGGGAGCACTTTGTTTAATTATAGGTTAAAGTAGTTTGCCAAATTAAAGGCACAATTTTTTATGGGTTCAAGGATGATGTCCTAAATGGTTTATTAAATTCTCAGTGTTCCCTTAATCAGATGAAATATTTCTCTAAATAGAGTTTTAGAATTTATCTTAATGAATTGTTTATAAATTTTATATTTAATTTGGAAAAATATTTAAACATCAGTACTTTTTAGTAAATTCTCTATTTTTAAAAAGCTGACTTTTCTGATTGCTTGTGATAGTATGAACTGCATTGTTTTCTTTCTGTTGGTATCAAGCAAAAGAAATTGTAATTAAAAAAACCCAATAGTCCATTCAAAAGGGCATTTAGTTTTACAAGATATTGTAAACAACATCTCTTCCTTAAAATAGGGTCCAAAATGCAGAAATCAATGAAATTTTCTTAACCCTTTTAGTTTTAAATTATTTTTAATCTGATTACAAGGGATTGGAATTTCCTTTTCATTATTTATAATTGGTGATGATTAACTGTATTTCTTCATGTTGTCCACATTATCACTTTTATTTAAATATTCTCTCTCAAAGAATAATTCTAAGCTTTATGGTGAGGCTAATATCCCTCAATCTAATGTTGATTCTGCAGTTCTTTTGTTTAAAGGTTCGTTGCTTTAACCAAATAGCTCTTGGTAACATCTGACCACTTCAGTTTTATCTCCTTAAGACCAAAGAATTTGATAATATGATAAATTGTACACTTGTAAAATAATCTGTTGTGCATTAACAAAAGTACTACCAGATGGTACAGGTTTACTCTTCTTAAATCTTACAAATCGAGGTGATCGCAAAACTGTAAAGGCCTATCGCATTAGAAACAGGCTTTCATATAAGTCACCTTTAATAGCATCATTGGATGGGAACATTTCAAGAGCAGTTGAGCTTAATCTGTATCATACTGGCTGAAGATAATGCACATTTGTCTCTGAATGGGTAGAGTACACTTTACTAAGGAATATGTGATGTCTTGTTTCATAGCATTTTCACATGCATGGTGTCACCTCTCACCTCGATCTATCACGTCACTGGATTGTTTCATGCATCACGCTTATAAAAAATCATGTCACATTTCCCCATCTTTATTAGAGATGCTTATAAATATTCTGTTTAAACTTTAAACATTCATTATAATAAGTGCATGTTTGCATGGGAAGAGAAGAGCCATTCTTCTGCACAGAAATGTATGTGTGGTATTTACCTTATAACATTAATCCTACAAACAACACAGGGAAATATGAAATGTAAGCATGCACACTGTTTTTTCTGCTGAAAATTACATGGACTAATGGCAATTAGGTTGGCTCTCCACATAGGTCAGACTTAAATATGGAGTGTACTGGAAGGGGGAACCTTCAATTTAATATGCTCAGGAAGGTCCACAGAGAGCACCTATTTCCAGCCATTCAATTAGGGCATCTGTACATTTAAAATATATTGTTAATTTGTAGTTTATGGCATGGAAGCAAAGAAAACAAAAGCACTGTTCTCTATCTCAAAGAAAGCTGTCTATAGAAGCTTTACTTTGGATCTATGTAGATGAGCTTCAGTGCACTTACCAAATGATCTGGAGCAAGTCTTGATATTCTCAGAGCCTTAATTTTTTTATTCAAAATATAGGAAAATACATCTTATAAGAATGTTTTCAACGTTAAAAATAATGCATGTAACAATGCTATGTATATAGCTGGTGTTGGTATATCACAGTTCTCATTAATTAAAATAATAGCAATAGTATTGTTGCTTAAATACATTGGCACATTTATTGAATTTACCACAGATTCACTGATGTAATTTTTGTGTACTTGCAGAAAGAACTGTCAAAGGCATTTTATACATAGGACCTATTTTGTTTAGATGTTAGGCTTTTGCAATTCTTATGTTCTTTAAAATTTCTATAGAAACACCGGAGAATTTAAACGCATTTGTTATTTTAGCGTGGAGTGGTCAGAATTTGAATTTGTCTTCCATAATGCAGTATGAAATAGTGTGCTTTTAACATAAATTTGAAGACATTTAGCATTTCTTCAGAAGAGATGACTGAAATCATAAGAATCTATATATCCAATCTCTTAGATTGTGAAAAATTCTGATAGTGCACTTTCTATATAAGTGCTGTGTTTTTAAATGTTAAAACTAGGATAAAGTTTTTGCTATCACAGAACATATAGGCTATGCAGGGAAGAGACTGGAAATGTCAGCTCAAGCCTTTTTCATTGACTGTACTCTGTTCTTTAGTCTTCACACTGACTGACATAACTTCTACCAGAACCTTTCTCATCCCTAAATGCTGGAACTCTTAAATAGGTTTGTATGGAAGCAACCTAGGATGCACAAGATTCTGACTTTTCAGTTCAAAATTCCAACACTATAACTTAGACATAGGTTAGGAGCCATGTAAAACACTGATATCCCCTAATGCAGTTAATACCATTTGTGTTACATTTTCCGTTTAGCTTTTTCTGAACTTGGCTATGGAATGGGACCATTTATGACTAAGAAAGAACTTTCCAAATAAATACCCCTTCAAACAATTTTCACAATACTCTGCACAGATTTTCTCTTTTATTTATTTTTCAGCAATAAACATAGAAATAGAAATGGTCAGGATGCATTTTATTTCTTATTTGTCCATGAGTTTATCATTAGGAAATTATTAATGGAAATAGCAAAACGTACCTGTTGATAATTTTGAAGTTTAATGTAACTCACCAGAAAACTCCTTTTTAAGCTGTAGGTCAGACCTGTCTTTCTAAGATTATATTTTCTTCCTCACATTGAGGAGTTAGCCTAATGCTTCCTCTTCCCTCTTCGGATGTACGTAGACATAGTTTAATTTATGTTAGGGTGCATGTTGTTAAAAGATATGGGAGTTATTTATGTTTTGAACATGTTTTCCATATGCAATGAGGCACAAGTTGGCCAAATGAGTAAGCTACATTCTAGCATAATCTTGTGTTCAACAAAGGAGGGTGAAGCAACTGGCCAAATGGTTATTGAATCTCTCATCCTGGCCTGATGAGCCCTAATTTCTGATTAATCAGTTAAGCTTGTCACTTGCAAGCAAGCTCTTCTTGTTTTCCTTTGACTCTTTGGGATTAAAATACCTCAGAATGTGGTTGAGTGTTTATTTCCATTTATAGCTATTTTAGAGATATTTCTTCTTACATAGAATTACAATTAGTAATATTAAATGCTTTTTATATTTTCAAATAAAAATGTATTTTAGTAAAGTAAAATTGGCCAATCTGCATCAAGGAATCCCTTGCATACCCAACCTTGATTTGACTTTGCCATGGTTTTGAGTCTTCTACAGAATCTAAGTCAATTAATTTAAATTTTAAGGGTAACAGTTTATATGTGATCTCTGGAAAAGGCTTTATCTCAACAAGCATTTGGTAGTGAAGGAATTTCTCACACTGGACCAAACTATAGAGAGCTAAGTGTAAGAACTCACGGAGAGGAAAAGGGATTTATTGTTGGCAAAGTATTTTCAGCTGGTGTACTTGTAACTCAAAAGAGCCAAGAGTTTGAAAATGAACTTTTCTCCCTTCAAATGCTATGAACATTTGTCATCTTTATTTCTAGAGTATAGTCATAATTCCTTTCTAGATTTTTATTTCAGACTGTTTTAGCAGTGACTGTATGTAAATTCAGAATTAGAGCCAGATGGTTGGATGAGGTGATAAAAAGCAAACCTGGTTTTGTGGGAAAGTGAAAATTGCCCATAAGACTGTTTTTTACCTTTAAAACAACAGGACATTGTTTCATGAGACCTGTGAAGGAAATAATGCATTAACTGTAATAGCTATAAGCTAAATCAATTTTTCATATTAATGCCAAGTGCTACCGTGTAATCTACATAGAATTTTCATAGAGGTAAAAATCAATCCACTTTCTTACTTTTAGAAGACAGCTAGCAAAGGCTAAAGCCACTCTTTATATTGCCTCCTTTTTGTAGGATTCACTTCGAGGTTCTAGTCTTAACGACTTGGGAACCAGGCACCTGGGGAATCCGCTAAAAAGCCTTCACTGTTTCATCTGCTCTTTATTTCATCAGCTCTCAGTAGGTTGTCTGTTCCCGGTTAATACCATAAATTAGAGGGGGCTTTCCTGGCTGATTGCTGTAGGCTACATACCTCTGTCTAGCCCAGGAAAATGGGTGTCCAGAAGAAAAATGCCATACCCAAGGCTTCATATGGGCTCTGAGCCACACTTAAGGAAGCAAAATTGGTGTGTTTTAAGAGGGCTGTGTTACTTCTTTCTATTATTACTTATTAAAATTAGGAACCATGGAAAGGTTCTCTGGTGATATACATTTGATAGAGAGCAAGGTACTAATTTATACTTTCACAAAGAAAATTATCCTCTCCTTTAACTATGTCTCTCTGCAGGGTGGCTCCCACTTGCCTGCAATTAGCAATGCATCTCTTCCTGGTGTAGTCTATAATCAAATTATCATAGGTGTGCTTCTGCAGCAGCAAACAGCCAACTACCAATTTATAAATCACCATGAGGAAGAAATGAGAAGTTTAGGAGGAGAAATGGAAATAGCAGAGACATGCAGCTGCCACAGTCCTAGGCTGGGACTCTCCCAGGCCTATGTTCTCAGCTGGCAGCTCACCAAGCTGTGCAGAGAGCCACGTGTTCCCACTGGGATAATTGCTTTTTCTGCGTGAGTCTTGTCGCGTTTCTCTGATGATCAAGTGTGTTTAAACTCCTGGCTGAATTCATGTTGGTTTTCAAATGGTATTGTAAAGTGTACCAGGAAACAAATGAAATTGGATCATGTTCTCTTATATGTATGTAGCCCAGGCAAATATGGGATGCCAATGGAGAGATACTAATTGCCTATTTTTGCTCTCAATTCCACTCCTAAGAGAGCAGTTGAAATAACTGAAACAAGTTCTGGCTTTTCTCCATGCAATGCTCTCCTTTTTATGTCACCAGGAAATTTTTAGAATGGTCATTTGACTGCTTTCAATTTGTCATTCTCATATTTTCTTTACAATGCCTGTGTACTTGCCCCGGTATCCTTTTGTTATATGAATCCCGGGAACGTTATTTACACTTCAAGGAGGCTGCAAAAGATGAAATAGCCTTCGCTTGAGAATGGACTGGTGAATAATTGGTAAAATCTAGGTAAATACCTTTTACAGTTTGATTGAAAGCTCACTAATCTGGGTCTAATTTTTTTATAGCCTTGAAGAAAAAAAAATTTTATAAATATTAGTATACAATCTATTTTCCTTAGTTTCCTTCATCTTGGGCTCCAGTGCTGTCATTTTGTGTTATGAGTCCATATTGGACTGGTCTTGAGTTAAAGACAAGTTTACCCGACAGCCTGTGGATTCACAGTGTGAAACTAGATCATATCTAATCAAGAGACTTGAGTGGGAAGTAATTAAAACAATGCATTTCCTCTTCCTCCTGTTTCTTCTATTCCCCCTTCCCCTTTCTCTCTCTTTTAGGTCCCTGTGAACCAGAATGAAATAGGAAATGTTATATTTTGGGGTAAAAAATTTTGGGAAAATAAATCCAGAATCAATAGCTTTTATAAAAAATAAATAAATAAAAAACACTTTAATAAACTTTGCTAACCAGGAACAACTGTGATTTGGCTGAGGCTTATTGTTTATTTCATCTAAAATAAAACATTTGCTTCGATATTTCAATAAAAATCATTTTGTCAAAAATACATCGAATTTTAAAATTATTTTGTGAGATTAGTACAAATAAATAAATATTTGTACTGAGAAATATATATTTTTATAGAATATATAAAAACAAATTTCTCAGAATTTATTCTTACATTTAAGTGAAGTATTGGTGACTAGAGCAGGAAGTATAAGCTGCTCTCTATCAATAGGTTTTTATGCCAATGGTTTTGAATTGATTTATCAACAATTTACATTTTTATCTGGTAGCTAACTACATTAAATTTTGGATCTTAAAGACAAACAACAACAAAATTATTAAAGTGTATGTTCAGAAATATATTTGGAAACTATATTAAACTATTATTATAAAAACATGAAATTATTTAGTAAGAGTTTTTTTAAGTATTCTTTTTGCAATACGTACCTGGGAATATGACAAAGAAATATTACAAAATAAGAAATACTGTATTTTCTTATATATTGTATAAGATCTGAATTATATGAATTATTTACTTGGTTATATTATTTTAGGTCACTATGATACTTTGGGGATTGATTATTCAATTCTTTATCATTTGTACAAAATAATTATGTACTAGCAATGTTCTTGCTTAATTAGAATGCAATAAAGCATGATTATTTTTGAAAAATAGGATGGCATACATCAGAAAATATGGATGCTTTAAGCTGAACTGCCTAGCATTAAAGGTTGATAATATTCTTGTAGCCAGATTGGAAAGTACTGGGTATTACTTTACCTCCTCCTATTCTCTGCACCCTGCTCAAACAACTTATTTTCTCTGGATTGTTATCAACGGTTAAATTGACGCCAAACTTTAAAGAAATAAAAACTGTTACTGTTGTGCCTCTCCGTCACATGTTTCTGTTAAAAGGAGTCCTTAGGGAACGTCTAAAACTGTCCTGCAGCTGATTTCACCAAGGGGAATGTCTGGGGGCTATGACTGGCCATCTGGGTTACCTGCATCTCATTGTCATTAAGAAGCCACGCCAGGCACTTCTGTAGTTCACAACAGCTTGCTCTCTGTTCTATAGGTCAGAGATTCAGGCGGAATGAAAAGCATTTCTATGAGGAAATAGTCTGCACAAGGAGAGTTAATGGTGAATTGTTTAAGGGTGGTCCAACAGACTATAATTCAAAACCTCTCATCTCACTTACTTTGCAAAATAGTATGAAAACTCAAAGGGTTGTAAGGAATCAAGTTTATTTCAGAGAAAATAATTTCCAAACTCAGATACTTTAGGCAGCCTCACTCTTCATGTTAATCCCACTTGTCAAGCCCATACTGCTGTAAATTAATATTTTCAAGTGTTTAATCTTTTGGAAAATTGTAAAAATTTAGCACTGCGTAATTTCTTACTGGTATGACGAGGCCTGTGTGTGTCTTATTGGTATTATTTGAAACATATTTCACTTTAGCATTATAAATCAATACTCTATTATTCATTGTTTTGATGTATTTTTAAATAGTATTTCTAGTAAAGCACAGATTTCCCATGTAGAATCTATTAAAGGAAATGAGATAAATTCTATGACAGTTTGGTGGTTAGCAATTTTGAATCATCTTTGAAGCCCCTAATATAATTAGCGGTTTTATTTTTGGTCTGTTGAATTCAAGTCACATTAGGTTAATGTAATTAAAAGCAGAAAAGAATTTGTGTAGCCAAACTGGTTAATTAGCTCCAGTCTGTTTAGTGTGTTAACCTAGAGGTGTATGGATAACATTGTGGGGGTGATGTCGAAAAAAAAATTCCTGTGTAACAGATACTGCAAATCATCTGACTTGCTTTAGGATAGAAAATGAAGAAATCCCAAAGAGTTCATTTTAAGTTCATCTTTATTTCTGATTGTGAGCACTGATTTCAGGGTAAACTGTATACTCTACCACGTAACCCAATCAAAAACTTACTGGGTTTATGTTTTATAAGGTAACTGAACAAAAAAACTTTACCAAATGCACTTTTATAAAGGCAGCATATTTCTTTGTGTGCAAAGGTAATTATTTTTCTTGTATTCTGGAAATAAGAATACCAATGCTAGTGTTTCTATGCTAACCAGAGATATGAAATGGTTCTCTTCACTTTTGGTAGAAAAGCCAAGTCTTAAACCTGATTATTCTCTATAATTATTCCATAAACAATTCAGTAAAGGAGATGAAGGCAGGATTTCCTACTGCTTTGAGAGGTCTTTACCCCTAAGAAAAGTAATCATTTCTAGCTTTTTACCGGGAAAATTCCTGGTATGTAAAAATCATATATATTAAAAACATCAAGAATTTCTGCATCTTGATGTCTCTAA
Organism: Callithrix jacchus; assembly: GCF_049354715.1. NCBI lineage: Eukaryota > Metazoa > Chordata > Mammalia > Primates > Cebidae > Callithrix > Callithrix jacchus. The sequence continues at coordinate 15,729,883 of NC_133522.1, forward strand.
AACATTTTTTTTAAACCTGAGACTGTTACAGGGAAACATATAAAGTTTAAAGATATTTGAAACTTTAAAATTTTTTATCTCCTTCTCCTCTCCTCTCTGTCTCTTTCCCAAAAAGGAGCAAGACCAGTGGGACATTTTTTTGTTTTGTTTTGCTTTCATCGAGTATGTATATAGCTGAGGCCCCTCTTGAAGCACTGTCTAGAGCTTATGGAAATGTGGGCTTCTAATGTGGTTACCATTGTGGGCTGGTAAGGTATATGGTAATGAGGAAGAAAGACCTCTGCCTTGAATTTTTGACATAGGCTAAATGCAAGCATATTGTCTGAAAGTTTAGCATGTTCTGCTTCTCCACTTCCCGGATTATGTTAATTGAAGGAGTGCTGCAGCAGTTCAGTGTTTAACATTGTGTCTGTTCATTACACAAACTAGTTTTTGATAGGTTTACAATTCGACTGTCAAATCCAGCTGCAGGAAGACACCTGCCAAGAAATATTTCAGCTTGTTTTAAATAGTGCTCTTTTCACATTGGCAGTGTTTTGTTTGTGTTAGACGTATTTGTCTTCCCTATGTAGACACAGAAAAATGTTAATTTTTGGCTTACATGGGGCACCACAGTTTAGAATGTATAAAGTCACCCTAAATTTACAGTGAATATTTTTATGTGACTCAGCATCAAATGTTGCTTGTTAATAGTAGGCATTGCTCGAAAGCTGTGTTACGTTTGATCAAGGTCATAATCTGCGTTTTGTTTTTCTGATTTTTGGTTTGTTGAAATGAACAGTCCACCACATATTCCATATCTGTGACCAATGAGAATAGAATTATGGCTTTTTAAGCTCCATTTCAATGACATAGTCATTGGCTTAACGTCAAAATGAATTTGGATTTATGGAAATTGAAAACTGTCATTTTTCTTCTATTCTTTAAGTTCTCCATTTGCCCTGCTTCATTGTTTGCTCCTTCTCCTTTACCAGGTGCTGCTCTATCATCCCTTAGGTAGTCAGTTGCTCCCAGGCAGTGAGGGTTATTTTTCCCTTTTGTAACATCTACTTTGGGGTCCTTAAACATTATTGCCAGTGAATAAGGAACAGAATGTTGGATACCGTAAGGAAATTGGTTTATTGATGAGGTGGGGAATTTATGGGGAGGGTATTTATATGAATCTGGGAAATCTCAGCAGTTTTTCCTCAAATACATTAAGTATTATTTGTATTATCTAATTTTATCCCTTCCTTCCTTTCGTCATTTGAATCAAGCATTTATTCTTAGTCCAGATCTGGGTCTTTAGAACAAAGTTTCTCCATCTCTGCACTATCGACAGTCAGAAGTTCTTTGATGCATATCTCTGGCCTCTACTTATGAAATACCAGTAGCACCGCTCCCACACACCCTTTAACCCCCAACTCCGCACCAAGTTCTGACCACAAAATATGTCTGCAGACATTGCCAGATATCTCCTGGGACAGGAAGGGTGATTGCCTCCATTGAGAACCACTGCTTTGGAGGAGATAATAATGCTCTACAAAGCCTAAATTTTACTTGTTTCTAAGTCTTATGCTGTGTGGATGCAAATATATATTTTTCTGATGAAATTGATGGAAATTGCTTTAGTAATTACAGTCATGCGTTGCTTAATGAAAGGGATAGCTTTGACAAATTCGTCGTTATGTGATTTTATTGTTGTGCAGCCATTGTAGAATATACTCATACCAACCTAGATGGTGTAGCCGGCTATACACGTAGACTATATAGTGTGGCTAATTCCCCCCAGGCCACAAACCTGTACAGTATGTTACCGTATTGAATATGGTAGGCAATGTAACACCGGCAATTATTTGTGTATCCAAATATATCTAAATGTAGAAAAGGTGAAACCCTGGGAAACCATCTTACAACAAACACGACATCACTAGGAATTTTTCAGCTCCATTATAATCTTATGAGACCATCATTAAATATGAGGTTCATCCTTAACCAAAATGTTATTATGCGACCTATAATTGTAATTTTAATAAAGAGCTTCTGGATTTAGCCTAACAAAGGAATATTGTTTTTGATAAGAAAGATCAAAAACATTATTGAATCACTAAATGCATATGTGTAATGCATAATTATAATAATGTGCAGGCATTTTTCTTTTCTTTTTTTAATTGTACTTTAGATTCTGGGGTACATGTGCAAAACATGCAGGATTTTTGCATATGTACACACATGGCAATGTGGTTTGCTGCCTCCATCCCCCTGTCACCTACATCTGGTATTTCTCTCCATGTTATCCCTCCCTGACCTCTCCAGGCACCCTGCCGCTGTCCCTCCTCTAGCCCTCACCAACAGGCCCCAGTGTGTGATGCTCCTTGTGTCCATGTGTTCTGATTGTTCAACACCTGCCTATTAGTGAACCATGTCTGGACCTGGACGTCTTTTGGTTGGTAGACTACTAAATGCTGCCTCAACTTCAGCCCTTGTTATTGGTCTGTTCAAGGTTGCAACTTCTTCCTGGTTTAGGCTTGGGAGGGTACAAATGTCTAGGAATGTATCCATATCTTCCAGGTTTACTGGTTTTTGTGCATAGAGTTGTTTGTAGTAATCTCTGATGGTAGTTTGTATTTCTGTGGAGTCAGTGGAGATATCCCCTTTATCATTTTTTTATTGCATCTATTTGATTCTTCTCCCTTTTCTTTTTTATTATTCTGGCTAGTGGTCTATTTTGTTGATCTTTTCAAAAAACCAGCTCCTAAATTTATTGAAGGATTTTTCTTGTCTCTGTCTCCTTCAGTTCTGCTCTGATCTTAGTTATTTTTTATCTTCTGCTAGCTTTTGAGTTTTTTTGATCTTGCTCCTCTAGTTCGTTCAATTTTGACGATAGGGTGTCGATTTTAGATCTTTCCTCGCTTCTCTGGTGGGCATTTATTGCTATAATTTTCTTTCTAGATGCTGCTATAAATGCGTCCCAGAGATTCTGGTATGTTGTGCCTTCGTTCTTGTTGGTTTCAAAGAACATCTTTATTTCTGCCTTAATTTCATTGTTTATCGAGTCGACATTCAGGAGCCAATTGTTCCGTTTCTATGAAGTTGTGAGGCTCCCAGTTAGTTTCTTAATTCTGAGTTTTAATTTGATTACTCTGTAGTCTGAGAGACTGTTTGTTATGATTCCCATTTTTTGCAATTGCTGAGGACTGTTTTATATCCAATTATGTGGTTAGTTTTAGAGTAGGTGCCATGAGGTGCTGCAAAGAATGTATATTCTGTGGATTTGGGTGGAGATTTCTGTAGTTGTCTATTAGGTCTGCTTGGTCCATATCTGAGTTCAAGTCCTGGATATCCTTGTTAATTTTCTGTCTCGTTGATCTGTCTAATATTGACAGTGGAGTATTAAAGTCTCCCACTATTATTGTGTGGGAGTCTAAGTCTTTTTATAGGTCATTAAGAACTTGCTTTATATACCTTGGTGCTCCTGTATTGGGTATGTATATATTTAGGATCCTTCGTTCTTGATGCATTGATCATTTTACCATTAGGTAATGCCCTTCTTTGTCTCTTTTTATCTTTGTTGGTTTAAAGTCTATTTTATCAGAGACTAGGATTCCAACTCCTGCTTTGTTTTTTGCTCTCCATTTGCTTTATAAATCTTCCTCCATCCCTTTTTTTAGCCTATGTGTGTCCTTGCATGTGAGATGGGTTTCCTGAATACAGCACACTGATGGGTTTTTATTTTATCCAATTTGGCAGCCTGTGTCTTTTGATTGGGACATTTAGTCCATTTATATTTAAGATTAATATTATTATATGTGAATTTGATTCTGCCATTTTGATGCCAGCTGGATGTTTTGCCTGTTAGTTGACACATTTTCTTCATTGTGTTGATTGTCTTTACCATTTGGTATGTTTTTGGAGTGACTGGTTCTGGTTATTCCTTTCCTTGTTTAGTGCTTCTTTCAGGAGCTCTTAAAAGGCAGGCCTGGCGGTGACAAAAATCTCTCAGCAATTGCTTGTCTATAAAGGATTTTATTTCCCTTCACTTATGAAGCTTAGTTTGGTTGGATATGAAAGCTCTTTTCTTTAAGGATGTTGAATATTGGCCCCCACTCTCTTCTGGCTTGTAGGGTTTCTGCAGAGAGATCTGCTGTGAATCTGATGGGCATCCCTTTATGGGTAACTGGACCTTTCTCTCTGGCTGCCCTCAGCATTTTTTCCTTCATTTCAACCCTGGTGAATCTGACGATTATGTACCTTGGGGCTGCTCTTCTTGAAGAATATCTTTGTGGTGTTCTCTGTATTTCCTGGACTTGAATGTTGGCCTCCTTTGCTAGATTAGGGAAGTTCTCCTGGATAATATCCTGAAGAGTGTTTTCCAGCTTGGATTCATTCTCTTCATCATATTCAGGTACACCTATCAAACGTAGATCAGGTCTTTTCACTTAATCGCATATTTCTTGGAGGTTTTGTTCATTCCTTTTCACTCTTTTTTCTCTATTATTGCCTTTGCGTTTTATTTCATTGAGTTGATCTTCAATCTCTGATATCCTTTTTTCTGCCTGGTCGATTTGGCTGTTGAAACTTGTGTATGCTTCGTGAAGTTCTCATGCTGTGTTTTTCAGCTCCATCAAGTTGTTTACATTCTTCTTTAAGCTGTTTATTCTAGTTAGCATCTTATCTAACCTTTTTTCTAGAGTCTTAGTTTCTTTGCATTGGGTTAGCACATCATGTTCTTTTAGCTCTGAGAAGTTTGTTATTACCCACCTTCTGAAGCCTGTTTGAATTCATCAGATTCATTCTCCATCCATCTTTGATCCCTAGCTGGTGAGGAGTTGTGATCCCTTGGAGGAGGAGAGGTATTCTGGGTTTTGGTGTTTTCATCCTTTTTGCACTGGTTTCTTCCCATCTTTGCGGCTTTATCTACCTGTGGTCTTTGTAATTGGTGACTTCTTTCAGATGGGGTCTCTGAGTGGACGTCCTTTTTGTTGATGTTGAAGCTATTTCTTTCTGTTTCTTAGTTTTTCTTCTAACAGTAATGCCCCTCTGCTGCAGGACCACTGGAGGTCCACTCCTGACCCCACTCACCTGGGGATCACTCTTGGGGGCTGCAGAACAGCAAGTGTTGCCCCTAGTTTCTTCCTCTGCTATACTTGTCCCAGAAGAGTACCTGCCAGATGTCGGCCTAAGTTTTCCTTTATGAGGTGTCGCTTTGGGTATACAGGGGTCAGGGAATTGCTTGAGGAGACAGTCTGCTCAAATGCTGTGCTGGGAGCTTCGTTGTTCCATGCAGAGCTGCTGGGCAGGTACCTTTAAGTCAGCTGCAGCTGAACTGACAACCGCCTCTTTTCCCAGGTGCTCTGTTCTAGGAAGGTCAGCTTTATTTATAAGTTCCTATCATGCTTGCTGCTGCCTTTTCTCATAGATGCCCTGCCCTGCACAGAGTAGTGTAGTCACAGTCTGCCAGCAGAGGCATTGCTGAGCTACTGCAGGCTCTGCCCAGCTGCTGTGTAAACTGCCTCGGTAGTGGCGGACTGCGTGGGTAGTGGGGGACACTATTCCCTGCACTGAGCTGGACTGTCCTGGGACCAGCTGCGCTTGCTGCGAAACTCTCAATCCCGAGTGTTTCAGATTGCTGGTTTTGTGGGGGTGGTACCTGACCAGCCAGATCGCCTGGCTCCCTGTCTCAGCCCCCACCCTTTCAGTTGAATGGGCGGCTCTACCTCCCAGGCCTTCAGGGCACCAGTCAAAATGGCCACCCAGACTTATGTGAGTTTCTGCGCACCCACCTGGCACCAGCTGAAACTGCCATGCTGAAAACTCTTGGCGCTTTTCAGCTGGAAATCTCCTGGTCTGTGTGCAGTGAAAATTTGTTTGGAAATGCGGTGAGCACTCAACCTCTGTGTTGTTTTTGCTGGGAACTACCCTCCAGAGCTGTTCCTATTTGGCCATCTTGGATCCTCCCCCTGTGCAGGCATTTTTCTAAGTGCTTGATATCATATATTTTGTAATCTTCCTAATATCCTAAGAGTAAGATATTAATAGGATTCCCATTTTAGAGTTAAAGCGATACAGAGGAACTGATATTTTGGCTAAAGTTACACATACAAAATAAAAGGTAGTCTGACTCCAGAGCCCATGCTCACTTTGCTTTCCTAAGTATAGATATCTAAATATTTATCTAGGATTTATAAATCTTGTTTAAAGAATTTAAATTTTTGTGTATGTTTCGTTGTCTTTGGGTTTTACCTAGATAATGTTGGTAAAGCAGACACTGAGTAGAAAAACAAAGGTACAATTTAGTTGACCTTGTTTAGTCATTGGTGATTACTATCTCATATTGTTACAAAAAGTGCATTTTTCTTATTAAAAATGTTTTGCAAGTTTAATGTTTTTTTCAGGACTTGATTTGTTTTATATTTTTGCATTGCTATTGAAGTTTTATGTATATAAACACTGTGTAACCATATGCTTTTTAGTCATATTATGTTACTAATGAAAACAGCTTTCCATGATGCTTGATTTACCCAATAACATTTCTTGTAGAAAAATTTTACAGAGTAAACAAACTCATTGTTTACTTACAAAGAATAGAGAAAGTATTTGTAAAATGCCTGATGGGTGACTTTCAATTTACACAGTCAGTGATTTAGTTGTAAAAAAAAGATGGCTGTAAAATAAATTTTTATTGAAAAGAAACAGTTTTCTATTTATATTCAATACAAAAAAACATGGATATGTGCCTCCAAAGCATAGATCTGATAGATTCAGTTATACAATGTTTTCAGGCTTTGGCTAAGTGTAATATCTAATTGGAGCTATAGTAATAGGTAATACAAATTCCTTAGGCTTTTAACGCTCTCTTTGAATTTTGGTTTACCTCAACTATTGTTTCCTTCCATTCATCTCGAAATTGGAATTTTTCCACTTCTGTGAATCTCCTGGCAGTCCCCTCATTACTCTTATTAACTAAATCCCCCTCCTTCTCCATTCATATGGATTCTATCAACATATAATAGCATTGGGCTGTAATAGATAATGTTAATTGGTGCCTCACATGTGCATAAGCAAGTTGATTTAAAATTCTACATTCAGAAGTATTTAAGATTTGTAAGCATAAATTAGTACTATATTATACTGAAGCTGTAGAAACCTATGCTGTTGCAAATTATTTCTGTTATTATCCTTTGACTCACAACTTTTCTATATATTGAATGTCTTAAAATTTTCCTTAAAGCCTTACATTTATAGGTGACAAAACACATTTAACACGAAATTCACTTTTAAAACAAAGAGAATGTTAAAAGCACGTGTTTTCTCTTATTTTGGTGTATCTTTTATTTATTATTGTATAATTCTTTCAGCAATAAACTTGGCTTGTAAATATACAGCGACTTCAAGGTTAGATTCTGTGGCATAGGAGGAGGCTCAATGTGTTAGCCAAAGTTGTAGAATTAATAAAGAAACATCTTGCTACACCTCAACTAACTTAACTTCCATTTCAGATATTGGATTTTTCACCTTCCTTTTTTCTTTTCTGTTTTTTTTTTTTTTTTTATATTGGGTCTTGCTCTGTCACCCAGGCTGGAGGGCAGTGGCACTGTCTCAGCTCACTGCAACCTCCGCCTCCAAGGTTCAAGCAATTATTCTGCCTCAGCCTCTCAAGTAGGTGGGACTACAGGCGTGTGCCACCATGCCTGGCTGATTTTTGTATTTTTAGAAGAGATGGGATTTCACCATATTGGCCAGGCTGGTCGCAAACTCCCAACCTCATGAGCCACCTGCCTTGGCCTCCCAAAGTCCTGGGATTACAGGCACGAGCCACCACAGCTGGCCATCCCTTTTTCCTGTAATAATTTTGTTTCCTTAAGATTTCTGGAAATGTTTATGCGAGTGTTCCAAAATCGGTGCATGAAAGGTTACAAAAGTGCTTTTTAGAAGATCTTGGTAAGATGATACTCAAATTGTTCTGGACTTCAAGAACTCAAGTTTTTAAACTCAAGTTTACTAAACAGTAATTAAGATAATAGGGATGTGGGGCTGTGCATTTATTTTTCATTTGTATAACTCTTACAGCCAAAGAAAGACACATATCTTAAAGTCTTCATCTTGTTCCAACTTGTTATGTGACATTGCACAAGTCACTTTCCTCCCACAAAATTTTTACTATTTACAAGGCATTGTAACAGGGCTCTCAAGAGGAAATAGATATGCTCCTCTGCCTCAATGTTCATAGTAAGGTCAGGGAGACTGACATTTAAAAGCATAGTTAAAACATATTGTTACAATGCACATACCGGAGGTATGTGGGAAGAGAGGTTATATTTCTCTAAGCCGCTGTTCCCTTTAGTGAAAAACAAGGTTATTTTAACACTTTCCCAAACAGTCTCACAGCAGCGTTGTGATAAATGCAGAAATTTAAATGATATATTTATATTAAAACGACTTTATAAAGCATGAGATCATTAGCAATGTAAACCAATAGCCGTAAGTTGGGTATACATTTGAGAATCCTACTTCGATACCTCCTCAGGAACTAATTGCACATATGAGGAAAGATGTAAACAAAAGGATGCTGATTTCAGCACTGTCCATAAGAGGGAAGAATGACATATCTAAATTAGCTAGCAGTAATATCTTAAATATCTATCAGTAGGGGAATAGTAAAATAAAATATAATAAAACTAAATGTTAGAATTGTAAGTAGCCATGGAAATCGAGGCTGAGGATCTGTGTAAAATTTCTTGAACATTTAAAATATAAAAATGCCTCATACTGTTGAAAATGCAGCTTTGAAAACAGCGTATATCACAGGATTCTACTTTAGGAAAATTATGTGTATGTATATATGTTTATATGTGTATACACACACACAGAATTAAATGAAGAATGTTCAAAAGTACTGATGGTAATTAACATGCATTTTTTTCTGTGACATTTATTTGCTTTATATTTTTCCATTTGAAAATTTATGTATGAAATAATAAAACAATTTTTAACATATCTTATAACTGTAATAAACTCTTATAGGAATGTTTTAAATTGGCTAATAGGCTAACAGTAGTAGTTTACATTCAACGACAATCTTTTGAGTGACTGCTATGTGTAGGCATTATTCTGCATGTGAGGATAGACTGATAAATGATGCAGAGAAACATCCCTGGATAGCAATCTGGAGCAGGATGATCATTTCTTTATGATATTATTAAAAAGAAATCAAGTTCTAAACCAACAAAAGTTAAAAATTGTGTTAATGTTTTGTTTGCTCTAATTGGTAAAGACTTGGCCAGAATACCTAGTTAGGATGCCTAGATTAAAATAAAGCCATTTAGGCTTTCAAAAAAGTGAGTCCTCCAAAACCTTACCTTTACAAAGTAGTAGTTTTAATGAACTCCATAATATACTATGAAAAAAAAGTGCTTGAATATTTTCCTCCATCCCTCCTGTCCTCCCTCTCTCCTGTCCTCCCATCCTCCTTCCTGTCCTCCCTCCCTCCCCCTTTCCTTCCTTCCTTCCTTCCTTCCTTCCTTCCTTCCTTCCTTCCTTCCTTCCTTCCTTCCTTCCTTCCTTCCTTCCTTCTTCCTTTACCTAGTTGGTAACTACGAGGTCTAAACCTCTATGAATAAACATTCTGGAAGTTTTCCCTAACAAAACCTTTCTAAGAACAGGTCATTATACATATTCATAGGTAACTGAACTCAACTCTGAACCAAAAGCATGTTAAATTAAGTAAGGACAGGCCAATCTTAATTAATGTTGACATCTTGTACTGTATATCTGCTTACATTTAAAATTAATTTTTATTCAATTAACTATATGTCTAAGAGTATACTCAAATGTGACTTTCCAGATGATTTATTGGGACCTGTTCAGTCTCTGCCTTCTAAGTCCCCAAGAAACAGCTTGGGTGGTAGCAACATCATATTTTTAAGGAAATGACAGGTTCTACTGTGTTTTGGCAATGAAGATACATTCCTTTAAAGCAACTCTGGGAAATCAAGTTATTAGAGACATTTTATTTAATTCATATAATTCTCAAATACATTTTCTTGAAATCACTTACAGCTAATACATATTTCTATATTAATTATAGTCATATGGTGTTAAGAATTTTCTCTTTCTCTTTCCTCTTGCAAACCAAATTATTCACGCATTTTTTGTGGTTTTCACTTAAATAAATAATATGAAATAACTTGGTCGATTGGGCAACAAGTTTCTAGCTATACAGAATACAATAACTGTCTACGAAAAGTAAGTAAGGAGAAACATCTTTGCTTCTTTTATATTGTACCTTTAGTGTCAATTCTCTTGAAGGTTACTACCTAAAAATTGCAAATACTACACATCAGCTGATTGATATAATTACGCTTTTATTTATATGCTTAGAAAGTAGTCTTCACTTATGAAGACCTCTGTCATGTGAACATAGCTGAAGCAATTTGAATAGTATTAATGTGAAACTTCTTTTTTAAGATACGAGGAGGAAAGCTCATGATCACTTACACCCGTAAAAGTGACGCTGGCAAATATGTTTGTGTTGGTACCAACATGGTTGGGGAACGTGAGAGTGAGGTAGCGGAACTAACTGTTTTAGGTAAGTGTCATTTTCTTCCATTTTCTTACTGAAAAATACATCTCTTTTCACTTTGTATCTGCATACAAGGGAGAAAGAAATATTGGGAAGTCAAATATTTTTGGGAGGTTGGGTAGAAAGAGGAGAGAAGAAACCAGAAAAGCAGTCTGAGATAAAAGAGCCAGAGATATGGGAGGAGGGCTAGGAGGAATCACTAGACCTAGAGAGAAGCTTCTAGAAAGAGGGAACTCTGTGGAATAATTTCCTCACTATTATTTTTAATTAAAAATATGCTCTTACTGAACTCCTAAAGTGTTTTTCACCTGGTTCATTTCAAAATTTTACCTTGAGACGGCTCTTTCTAATTTTAGAGAGACCATCATTTGTGAAGAGACCCAGTAACTTGGCAGTAACTGTGGATGACAGTGCAGAATTTAAATGTGAGGCCCGAGGTGACCCAGTGCCTACAGTACGATGGAGGAAAGACGATGGAGAGCTGCCCAAGTCCAGGTACAGATCAGAGTTTCATGATGTGATTTATCAACTCAGCATCTCTACGTTTCTCATCACATCCTCTCCACATTCAGGCCATTAGAATAGTCCAATCTAGAATCCTGGATCAGGGGCCAGATACAATACTAGAGATAATTAGCACCAGGAGGTTGCCATCCTGCTTTATCTGAGGCTTTCAGAGAACTGTGCATTCATGACCCTTGGCTGTACAGTGAACACTTGTAAAATGTGATATTCTTTAATATAGGTTTGTCTTCTGTTTAGCCAGGTGACAGTTAATACTAATTTTTGCATGATAGTGGGCAGGAAAGGGAAGAAAGACAGATACAGCATTACCAACTATCTATGAGCCACTTAAAAATCAGGCTTTCTTTTCCTCAGCTATAATATCACCAGGGAAGGGTAGGAGAGGTCAGAGTTTCTTGATACCTGTCAAGTCCTTAAATTGGCTAGGAGCAGAGGTGCACAAATCAGGGAGCCTTAGAGAATGAGGCAATAAAATAAAGGCTTTCAGATATTGTCAGGAGGCTGTCTTCTCCAGTATGCTCATTCATTCAGCAAACATGTTGAGCCTTCTCTCTAAGTGTTGGGATTACAGTACTAGTTTAGACATAGTTTCTGCTCTCAAGGAGCTCACAAAAGGAAATGTATTGATAGATACAGAATAACATTATCAAACCGATACGGTTTGCTCTGTGTTCCCATTGAATCTCACCTTGAATCATGAGATTCATGTGTTAAGAGTGGAATCAGGTGGAGATAACCAAATCATAGGAGTGGTTTCCCCCATGATGTTCTTGTGATAGTGAGTGAGTTCTCACAAGATCTGATGGTTTTATAAGTATCTGGCCTTTCCCCTGCTGGCACTCATTCTCTCTCCTGTCGCCCTGTGAAGAGGTGCCTTCCGCCATGACTAAGTTTCCTGAGGTCTCCCCAGCCATGTGGAACTGTGAGTCAATTAAACCTCTTTCCTTTATAAATTACGCAGTCTTGGATATTCTTCATAGCAGTGTGAGAATGGACTAATACACGAGCCCTTTTGTCACATAAAGGTAAACCTGTACCAGCTCAGAAGGGGAAGTTTGGGAGAGAGTTCTCAAAGAAACATGACATATAAGTAATGTCTTGAAAAATATGTACCAATCTGACAAGCAAGAAGAGAAGAGCATTCCAGGAAATAGGTCATCACAACATAGACACAAAGCTGAGAAGTAATGTCACATATTTTGAGTGGCATAAAGCTTAGCATGGCTTGGACATAGGATTTATAATGAGAAGTATGAGATATCAGGTTGAAACCAAGAGGGGCTTTGTGTAATAAAGAATTTCTAATGATATTGTATGTACAGTGATGAGCCAAGATTGTTAGTATAAATGGGTTTATTCTTTCAAAAAATTAATTTTGTTGGCTGGGCACGGTGGCATGCCTGTAATCCCAGGGCTTTGGGAGGCCAAGGCGGGTGGATCACCTGAGGTCAGGAGTTTGAGATCAGCTTGGCCAACATGGTGAAAACTCATCTCTACTAAAATACAATGAGTTGCCGGGCATGGTGGCGCATGCCTGTAACCCCAGCTACTGCAGAGGCTGAGGCAAGAGACCTGCTTGAGCCCAGGTGGCGAAGGTGCAGTGAGAGGAGATCATGCCACTATGCTCCAGCCTAGGTGACAGAGTAAGACTCCATATCCAAAAAAATAAGAAAAATTAATTTTGTGAGCACCATGGGTGTTACATTATTCTGGGGAGAGGCTAGTGGCAGGGATATTTTTGTGGTTATCCAGATCTGAACTGGGAGGTGAGATGGAGACAGGACTCTAGAGGAAAGACAAATTTCTAAGACTAAAATGACAACTTGGATGACTTGTTAGATATAGAAAGCTGGTGAAAGATGATAGGTAAATGTGTTAAGAAAAGGAGTTGGTTTATGTTAGGGGAAGAAAATAAAGTTTTATTGAATACATTAAATAGTAGGCGCCTATGGGAAGTGATGTCTAATTATTAGTCAGAAATCTGAATTTGGAACTTAGATAAATTAGGGGTTGGAAATATTTGCGTGGTAGATCAATACAGAAAATAGAGTAGATAACATAACTAAGGGAGATCATGTAGAGTGAAAAGAGGACCAAAGTGAAAGCTCAAGGAAACCCAGCATTTAAGAGGAGGAAAGATAAGGCAAGAAAAGTGAACTTGAAAATAAAAGTGTGTTCAAATTTCAACTCTGCCACCGAACTAGATGAGGACCAAGGCCAAGTTACATTACCTCCTATATCTCAGTTTCCTCATCCAATAAATGGTGGTGAGCACAACAGTGATTTCATACCACTGTTATAAAAGCTTGGATAAAATCTATGAAACATTTCAAATCTGGCAAATGATAAGAGTTTAATTAGGGGTCACTATCTTTTCATTCTAGTGTGAGCACAATAGCTTGAGGAAATAAGTAGGTAAACGCCAACGCTACCCCAAAATCTTCGTTTAGAAAGTAGTTAGCCCACATAATGATAAAAACAAGCTTTTCTTCTGCCAGATGACTTAGAGGAATATCACATTTTATGCTTCATTTTAAATTATCAGAAGTGAATACGGCATGTGATTTGAAGCACTGCATGTATAATGATGAGCTCTTTCAAGTGGAAAGTCACTTAACTGTGCTTTCTTTTGTTATGTCATTAGATATGAAATCCGAGATGATCATACCTTGAAAATTAGGAAGGTGATGGCTGCTGACATGGGTTCATACACTTGTGTTGCAGAAAATATGGTTGGAAAAGCTGAAGCATCTGCTACTCTGACTGTTCAAGGTAGGCATTGGGGAAGTCTTCGTTGTGGCTGTTTTAGCATACTAAATATAATGCTGAGCATTGAATAAAATATTATGTATAGGCCTATGTTACATATAAGCTTTACGTATGGCTCTAAATATGTATTTCAAACATATTTAATTAACACATATTGTTTTGCCTATGAAAGTTCTGTAAGTATTTGTTACAGGAAATTGAATTAAATGTTCAAAATTATGTAGAGTTCTATCTTGGTCAAGTAGAAGCAAAGAGTGTGTTTTAAACTCTAGGTCTTCAGACATAGAGTCCTTCTAATGTTTTAATTAAATGACAGCTCTCGCTGTCTTGGAGGAAACTGTGTGTTTGGACAAAAACAAATCTTTCATTATTTCAAGACCAAGCACTCTCAAGGACCTGTATGATTTGTAACAGGAAAACAAGAAGATTCTATTACTCTTTAGAATGTAGGATTCATTCGTAGGGTAGGGGATTTGAAATTATTTTCTGTGCACGTAGTGCCTGTGTCATAACACAATAAATACCAGTTGAATGAATGAATTGCATTTGTACTTTGCTAATTTTGATACAGATTTATTATTCAGTATCAAATGAGCCCAAGTGGATACCATATTCTATGGATACAAGGTTTTTGAAAGTCAAAGTCACATCTTATACTGATATGAGGAAATAGTTCTGTCACCTCTTTTGCATCCATAATACAGAAGTTTTTCACTCTCATAATTCCATGTTGTTTTTCTCCATCATGTCATGCTGATTATTTCTCACTATGTCTCATCTTAGAACTTTCCCCTATTTTTTTTTCCTTTTAAGTGGCAAGTTGTGTGTTGTGGAATTTCAGAGGCAATGACCTTGAAAAAACATTTTATTGGTTGGGAAAAAATTCCTATTTTGACAGTATATGTAGTAAATGGGAGCTCTGGCCATAAAGCACTTAGCTTGTTTTGGGGTCTAACATTAGCAACACTTGATGCTGTCATACTTTCTGAACACTATCTCTTCCAAGACTATTAAGAAAAAAAAAAGGTGGCTTTTGAGGGAGTGCTTCTACTGTGGACTTTGTACAAAAGAGCCTTGTGGGCTTTTTACACTAGGAAAAAAAAGAGAAAGAATATTTCCTTCCTGTCTCTAAAGCCATTATATCCCACTTTGGGGTTTTTAGCTCAGCTTCATAAAAACAAGAGGAAAAAAAAAGAAAGATCGAGAACAAACATTGATTTTCTAAGGCCAAGACTACTTCTCTTTAATCCAAGTTAGACTTGAACTCCCGGTAAGGCTAAAACTAAGAAAAGAAATCCTCTTCACATTTACAGAAAGCATAAATTTAAGAGGTGTCAAACCCAAGTTCAAAAGCCCTCCAGAGGGAGTGAAAGTAGCCAGGATGAATACAAGACATGAAAAGGTGTGTCTGTCTCCAGGCAATTGTGATAAGGAGGTTGACTGCCTATGGTAGTAGTCAGTGAAATGTGTTTCCCTTTGTGTTTTAAAGTACTTTACCTTGGTAGCCTGATGCTTTTGTAAATAATAGCAATTCTGCTGTGTATACAGTAGACAATGAAATCAAAATAGAGTTCCTTCCTACAATTTTAAACTCAGTTACAAAACTCATTCAGCCTTAAGTTTTCCATATGGAAATCTTGCTTTCTAAGCCTGGATTTCAATGGAAACTGGGTACAAATGATCAAATCCAGAAACGACTTGAATTTAGAAGCTCTCATTTCAACTGCATTGTGTTTTCCATAGATTTTTAAAAGATCTGTATATAGTTGAGAACATATTATTCAAAATTAAAATAAAATATGCCTGTGAATATCACTGTTAAAACATCTTTAGCATCCTGGCATAATAAACACAGTATGTTAAAGAGAGTAACATGATTCCCAACTGCAAAAGATAGCTAAGAAAAAAACATTCAAAGGAAACCTGAGAAGATATGCCTCTTTTTGTCTTTTGAGATTGAATGTAGAAAAATACCTTTTACTACAAAGGAAACTAATCAGAAATGAAGCCATTTGGTAGCAGGAAGTAATTAAAGTTAAAAAAAATCAGTAGTATAATTGTATTGTTAAAAAACTTTCTGTGTTTCATGTATGGTTCATTTTTTAAAAGACAGTGTTGTAGTCAGTATGAGGTTAAACATAATCTTTCTCTCCCTCACGTCTCATACAAAGAGTAATTAATTTGGATAACTGATGTTAGGGCAACAAAGCCCTGTGATGCAGGTAGAAGTCATGGGAATAAATTACTTTACATGAGGGTGGCCGTTGGATTTTCACCTCCAGCACAGATCCAGTTAATTGCAGCATCTTAAAAAGAACGCTTACTTGAGAATGTTTTTTGTCAAGGTGACTTGTAATCCCAAATTCTTCTGTTTTCTAGACTATATGTCTTTAAATATTCCTCTCTTGACCCTAGGGGCTTCTTTTCTACTTGTGTGCTCGTCACAGTGCTTTCATGGTACTGGACATCTAGTAGGCACTTTATCTAATAAATTCTGAAAATTTGAAATGTGAATATGCATTTCAAACTTTTGCTTGAATGGTAGAAATAGCACGGGGACCAGGTGCGATGGCTCACATCTGTAATCCCAGCATTTTGGGAGGCTGAGGCGGGTGGATCACCTGAGGTCAGGAGTTTGAGATCAGCCTGGCTAACATGGTGAAACCCCGTTTCTACTGAAAACGCAAAAAATTAACCAGGCATTTTGGTGTGCACTCGTAATCCCAGCTACTCAAGAGGCTGAGGCAGGAGAATCACTTGAACTTGGGAGGTGAACGTTGCAGTGAGCTGAGATCACGCCATTGCACTCCAGTTTGGGCAACAAGAGCGAAACTCCATCTCAAAAGAAAAGAAAAGAAATAGCACAGGGACATCCTAGGGAAAACTTAAGCAGCTTCTGGTGGCTTTGATCCTGAGTGCCAACAGTAAGCTCCATTTGATCAAATTTGAAGAGATTGCCATTTGTGAATGATGCTGCCTCATGACCTGTGTTTGAAGTAGCATAGTAATTGTTTACTATCTGTCTGTATCTCATAACATCATGTTGTTTACCTTAAATATATACAGTGAAGTGTATTTTTAATAATGAACAGAGGTGAAAAGGGAACCGAGTAAAATCTAGGGTTAGACAGTGTTGGCCTCTAGAAAATTCAATTTAGGAGATCTAGATTAGAAGACAGAAATTTATTTTTATTTTCAAACAAGCAACTTCACAAACCTCAGGAGTGAAGAGTTACTTGATGAACCAGCAGAAAGAATGAAATAAGTTTTTTGAATGTCTTTATAATTTGAGACTTACAAAGGTAGAAGAATATTAAAGATAACGGTGTTGCTAAGGGAATAGACATTGGAATCAGACAGAATTTAGTTGAATCACGATTCTGTCATTTACCACTATGTAACCTAGAAGAGTTTAAGTAAATTTTCTGAGACTCAGTTGACCCATATGTAAACTGGACACAGTAATACCAGTCTCATAGCATTTGTATAAAGGTTCAATTATATATATATATATATATATATAATATTCATCATACTATCTGTTGTACAGTAAATGTTTTGTAGGTAAAGAGCACTGTATGAGTGTTATTATTAATAGCTTTATTGCTTAATTTCAATAATTATTTGGTAAGAAAAATAGTTTTAGCTAATTCTATATAGGTAGCTCTTCTATTGTAAATGAAAAATGTGAAATGCTATTACTCTCATGACATTTTATTATGTAACACATTATTAAAAACATTTCTCAAACATAAAAAATTACATTTTCATTTTTTAAAACCTTTATTGGAAGGTTGGGGCAGGAGGAATCCTTGAGGCCAGAAGTTCATAACTCTATCTCTACAAAAAAGAATTTGGAAATCAACCATGCATGTTGATGCGCACCTGTAGTCTCAGCTGCTTGGGAGGCTGAGGCAGGAGGATGGCTTGAGTCCAAGAGTGGGAAGTTGCAGTGATTGTGAACGCCATTATTGCACTCCACCCAGGGTGATAGAGTGAGACCCTACCTCTAACGATTAAATTAAATTAAAAAGCCTTATGGGCTATTATAATAAAAGTGTTGGATTTTGCTTGTGCCAGCAAAGCTAGTGCTAGATATGTATTGAGTTTTGCAAAATAAGTTAGATAAATTAATGAAATTTACGACCATTTTGGGAGAAAACTTAATCAAAAAGTCTGCATTATGTGCATTGGAGTGTCACTATTATGGAAGAACATTCAGCAGAGGGTTTTTTGTAACAATTTTGATTCCCTTATCTCTAAGAGTGATTGTTTTCTACACTTTTAGATTCTCAGTACCTCAGTTTCTCCCTGTAAAATAGTGGTGCTTCATTACTATTCATACAGAGACCAGTAAGGTTATTCATGAGCAAATATCCTCAAAAACTTCTTTATCTCCTTAATGATCATTCCAAAACATGGATGAAATATGAGGTAGCACTGTGTTAACAGAAAGTAATTGCACCACTAAAACGTGTATCACTTCTGGTGTAACATTGGTGGGATTACTTGTTCCTGGCCAGTAGAATGCCAAAGTCAAGTTAAAATTTTGGATCAAGTAACATATTGATTACTTAATAATGTAAGTTTTATTTTACTTGGGAAAGAGGCAAACTGTAATAAAATTTTGGTGATATATGGAAGTTTGGGCTAAAAATATATGTTTCCTGGGCCCTGTAAATATTTAGGCAATAAAAAGAATATCCTAATTCCTTTAACTTTCATGTTGGTATATACAGTATGCCAATATTGGTATATTATTGAAACTAATTGTTAGAATGAGATCCAAAGGCTCTACAGTAATGACCTACTGAAGAATAATCAATATTCATTATATCACCAATACAAAATGGTGAAAGAATCCTTTGTGGGGAAAGTACAACAAAAAAGTGTTTCTGCTTAACTTCCAGTTAGCCAGAAAATTCAGATAACCTGAACCTCACATTGCATCATTTTCTAAACTAATCAAAGGTTAATTACCTATAATTTTTAACCATCAGTATTGTTACATTTATACTTAGTGTTTGCATCCCTATTCCTCTCCATATGTATAACATCTACATACCTTTCTTTTCAAGAAACGATTTTGTGAATGTAAAATACACAAACAAAATCAAGCATTTTTTTAAAGATGTATCACCTCAATTTTGATTTATTACCTTGTTATATTTAAACTATATCATCTCAATTTGAGAAGTGTTAGGATTGCTGGCTCTGTGTTGGTAGGAATGAATTCTTCCCTGAAATGATGTTTCATGTTGCCTAATTGCCCCATCTTTTAAGACATAAAGATATATACTACAGTATCTATAAAAATTTTATAGGTTGTAACATACCTATGAAATGGAAAATCTAACCAGAACAAAACAGATTCATAGAGGCACCCTAACATGTTTTTAAATAGTAAGTCATTGAAACTGCTAAAATTTACCCCTCCCCTTGGTATTCAAGAATGATGCACGTTTGTTTTTATATTATTTTACTATTTAATCTAAACTTAATAGGTATTTATTAGATGCTTACCAAGTGGCCTTCAGCTTCTTCTTAGAATCAGTTGATAGTAAAATTAAATTATTATTTTAAAACTAAAATGATTAATTTGAAAAGAAAAGTGAATGCTCTCTTCTTTGTGTGAAGTAGACTTTAGGGAAAGCATGGTAAATACAGCTTCAAAATACTTGAAAAATGAAACATAATTCTATTTAGTCTATTGTTAATAACAAGCCCTATTAAATTTATAAATTATTTACTTTCAATGACAATTATGTTTGTGGCCTTTTAAATTATTGCGAGTGGTGCTATTCCAAAAGAAAGACAGATGATCAACCCACACAGTTTAAAGTTTGAATTTCTCCCATTTCTGAGTTTGTCCTCAGCCTCTAAGATTTCTTATGATTCCTTGCTTCAGTTACACTCACTGCTTACACAGGGCAAACCAGATGGCATTATTAATCTTTCCACTCCTTTTGTAACTTCACAGATAAAGCAGCTCTTCTTACTGTCACAATTTCATTTCCAAAGTAAATTTTTGACTCTCTATCACCAGAGTGATCATGTTCCCATCGCTGTGTCCCATCAGTCACAGGAAACCGAACCGAAAATGGCCTGAAAACAGACTTCTATACACCAACCATTTCCCAAGCCGTCACCTTTCATCTCCCTTAGTTGAAACATTAAGAAAATCCAATCCCATTTTTGTTTGTCTCTCTCACAATAGGAACTAAAAGACATTCAGTCTTCTCATTTCTCTTGAGGCCTGAGCACAGGGCCAGTCAGTCACGGGAAGCAGTGCATTTAGCTCTCAGTTCATACCCTACTATATTCTTCTCCGGGCTTCTTACAGGAACTGGTCAATTTCTGAAGCTCTGTTAAAAAGAAAAGACAGGTGCCAAACATTGCCAGTCATTGCCACACCACGTGATGCCCTGCGATCAGGTGAATGGGATTTCTGTGAATTTCCAGCTCTTCTCTCATAAGAGCTTGTCCATTTTCCTTCTCTTGATGTGAAGTCACCCTAGTCTCTCGATTTTGTCAGTTGTTTTTTAACCATAAAATACAATGTTATGAATTATGTTGCTATTTCGTTAAATTTATTATTGACATACAATAGGAATGTTAAAACAAATAATTAAAAGAATGTGCATTATATTCTATGCTGCAGAATTGTTATTTTGCCTGATGCTTCCCTTAAGTATTAATGCCAACTGCAATGAAGGAGCATAACACTTCCTCATTAGGACTGATTTGCCAGTGACAGCTTCTGGGAGTCTGAGCCTTAAAGTATGAGATTGACATGCAACACGGGAGACACAAAGACAGAAAAAAAGACCTGTGGTCTTTTGACTGACTTAATTGCTACTAATGTGATGTTTCCTAGAGCCTCTCTCCTTGCTGCTAGTAAACTACAGACTTCAGAAAAGAAACTTTTGCTGAAATATCTAGGGCCTTGCAGCTTATGATTGACCCCTGTTTACTGTCCAATGAACTCAGAGTCGAAGAGTAATTATAAGTTTCAGTAAAACAAGAAGCAGCTGTCAGAGGTTTGTCTGAGCCTTTAAGTTTCTACTAACCCAGTCTGTAAACGTTAGTTCACTTAATTTAATAGTGAAGAAGTGAAAATAAGAGCAGAATAGACATCGGAAGCTGAATTCCCTCATAGTCTTTATTTTACCTGTTGGCAATGCAACCAGCAGACACACACTCAGTCAGCAGCTTTACTCTATCAGTCACACTCTGTTGTCCCATGTCTTCCTCCTAATCAGTCATCACAAATTCCTACTTATTTTTCCATTTACACATTTCTCAACTCACTCACCACCTCTCTTCTTGTCATTGCTTTAATTTAGGCCTTTATCGTCTCTCAGGGAAACTGTTAACTTCTAATCAGGTTCTTTGCCTCCACCTTGTCTCATAGAATCCGTTCTTCACACAGTAGCTTAATCTACCTAAAAAATCTGGGGACGTTGGCTCACTCCTATAATCCCAGTAGTGTTGGAGGCCATCATAGGAAGATCACTTGAGCCCAGGAGTTCAAGGCCAGCCTGAGCAACACAGTAAGACTCAGTGTTAAAAAGTTTTTTTTTTTTAATAATTTAAAAAAGATTTTTCAGAAGATTATCTACCTGAAATACAGTTTTAATTATATTAATTCCTTCCATAGATGATTTCCATGGTTCTCATCTCTCCAGGACAAGGTCCAAAATCCTTTTGATGATACTAGCCTCCTTTCTTGCTACTACTTCAGTATAATATGCTATATTCCTGTATTTTTTGTGTGTGCACACCATCATGTAGCTTAGCTCTGGGCTTTTTGTTATGTTGGCTCCTTGATCTAAAATGCCCCAACCTCACCGGCCCCATCTTCTACTTGCTAGTTACTCCTATTCTTGAACTTGGTTCACATAAATATCTTCCAGCAAGCTTTTCAGACACTCCCCATCCCAGTGAGAGGTAGGTATTTCCCATTCACATACCCATTGGATGCTACTATTGCCCTTATTGGATTTCAATGTCTGAACTGCTTGACTGTGGGTTCCTTAGGCACACACTTTGCTTACTTGGCTTTATTAGTGTGATTGTTTACTGCAGTCTCAGAGGCATCTGTTTTAGTTAGTGTTCTCCAGAGAAACACACTCAATAGCATATACAGAGATAATAAGAGGAGATTTATTATAAATATTGATATAGGGGGTCAAGTATTCCCACCATCTGCCATCTGCAAGCTGAAGAACCAGCAAAGCAGATGGTGTAATTCAGTCCAAGTCCAAAATTCTGACATTAGGGGAGCAGGAGAAGATGTGTGTTCTACCTTCAGAAGACATAGCATATTTGCCTTTCCTCTGCCTTTTTGTACCTGGACGTTCAACGGATTGGATGATGCCCACCCACATTGGTGAAGGCATATCTTCTTTACTCAGTTTACCATATCAAATGCCAATCTCTTCTGGAAACAGTCACAGACACTCTCAGAAATAACATGTTCCCGTCATCTAGATATCCTCTAACCCACTCAAATGGACACATAAAATGAACCATCACAGAAACCTTCATGTTCTTGTACCATTTTCTGTGCAAGTAAGTGCTCATCCTGACACACATCACTGGTTGGATCCCAGGCAAACCACCTATTTTCTTTCTTTTATTTTTTATTTTTTTGTAGAGGTGAGGTCTCACTATATTGTCCAGACTCGTGTGTGTCTGTGTGTGTGTGCGTGTGCGTGTGTTAATGAATGATTAGATAATTCAGATTGTAAAATTTAAATTTAGGTAAAACTGAAACAATATAGCTTACTGTGTAGACTTTATTGCCAATAGGGAATAAACTTTTTAAAACTTGCATTCAGAAACACCTCTGGAGGAAAGAAGGCCTACTTTGTAAATGTGTGGTTTCCATAAATAGGGTTCACTGTGTTTAACTTTCTATCAGCACGTGAGCTCCTTGTGTACAAAGCACAGGACTTTTTGGAGCGTGTATGATAGCTAGGCATATAAGTAATGAGGGAAAAAACTGGGTCCTTCAGTTCTGAATTTCCTTTCTATGATGTAGACTTCATTTAAATCATGTGTTGGAACAATTTCCTTAAGTTGCTGAATGTAAAAAGGTTACAATAAAATAGTACATTGTTTCTGACCATTAACGTGGTTATTTGAGTCAAAGCCAAAACTAATAGTGTCAAGGGACCTTTTTGTAGAATTAATCTAGGTTTACTATAATCCAAGATCTTGGTTGAGAACTGTGAGTTCATCAACATTTTGATGCAGCACATATTATGAGAACCCCCAAAGCTTTATTTGATGATTTTAAGAACCTTGATATGTTCGTCATGCTTTTGCCAGACTCTGAGAAGTCATAGCAGATTGGTTCTTTGGGGAATGATTCTTAATGACATATGGCAGTAATCCAGAGATGCCCACTAAAGTCAGTAGTGCTACAGTAAACAGTGTTTCAGGGGTTAGAAGATTTTATATATATATATATATATATATGTAAAATGGTGGTAAATAGATCTATTAAATATAGTATATATATTGAATAGATACACGCACACACACACACACACACACACACACACACATTTTCAATGTAATATATATTTACCACTGCCTGTATGTATGGATACTCTTAATACTAAGATTAAGAGCCTTATTCAAAGTGCTACCCTTAAGGGATTTGTTTTGGAGGTTTTTTGTGATGTTTCTTCTCCTTCCTTCTCCTCCTTTTTCTCTTCCTCCTCTTCCTCTTGTTTATTTTGTAGTTAAAGTTAGGATTAAAATTTTTTCAGCTGAAGACTGGGGGGGCTGATGGGGAAAGATATTTGTTACCATAAAAAGAAAACCCAAAAGGAGAATATGTGATGGCAACTTTTAAAGAATCGGCATTGCCAGCTGAGCTCTTTGTGAGCAGGCTGAAAGTAAAATGCCATCAACCAACAGATTTAATGAAGTCCCACTACAGAATTTAACAAGAGAGTGATTTGTGGGAATAACTCCCTCTGCTAACTGATCTGATCCAGCGGTGTAAATAGGCTGCTGAGCACCACTCCTGCTGGGTTTTATTTTATGCTGTTTCATTTGATTGAGACCCAGTAGCATCTTGGCCTATGATTCTTTGCTGTTTTGTTTTGTTTTTCCCTAGAGGAATAAAGTAAAAACTTCTTGTGTACTTACAGCTTAAAGAAACAGCCATTGTAAACCTAATGATTGCTGAATGTGTGGCATTCTCTTAGATTTTTTTCATTCATGAATAAAGATTTTGGGTTGTTTTCAGTTATTTCAAAGGAATATAAATCATAAAATCAAAAGAAAAGCATTCACTTCATGGCCTTTCTACAGAGAATTTGAAATATTCTCTTAATTGTGCACACCCAGGCAAATATTTGAAGAAATCAGTAGAGCAGACAGGTACAAGAAATAATTCATACATAAGATGATTCTGTGACAAACAGTGACACAGCACCACACTAATAAATAGCCCATCCATTCTGTTCTGAGTTTCACTGTGATTTATTCATTTACATAACAGTGGATAATATTTCCTCACTGCCCAGTTATATAGATGTATAACTGAGCAATTGTCTTTTAATGAAACATCCTGAAATAATGGCATCAATCTGGAAATATGTAACTGAGCTGTGTGGATATATCAAATCTCAACTGCTCAGCCTGAGAATGGAATTTGGAGAAATAAATTACTTTTTTTTTGCTCTTGTCATTGAGAATTCATTTAAAAATGTTCGTATTAACAATCTCACACAATTTTAAGACTTGGAATTATATTGTCAGAGTTATTCAATGTGGAAGAATTAATTCTAGGTTGATTCACATAATATGTTGTATTTTTTCCAGAATTGTTTGGACATAAAGTGATTGAGATATTTTATTATTTAAAAGAGGATAATTGCAGACTATTTACATAAAGAATAACTTTACCTTGTGATGAATCCTGAGTAAACTAAATACACAAGATAACTAAAAATGTGACTGTTTATGCATCTATATGTATGGATTGTTTTTGCTTGCTATGATTTTAAATATTTTGATAGATATACACAGCATGAATCATTGTCTGTATAGTACTCATTGTTTGTAGACTGACAAATCATTTTAGCAAACATCAGTCAGAGTCATCATTAGAGTTTTTACACTTGATGACTACATAGCATCTGTTGTCCTTTGAGCCTTATGTTAGTAATTTAAAAATACAAAGTAATTCTTTTGATTTTAGTTTTCAAAAGTATTTTGTATAAATTGGAAGTTAACATTGTGTAGTGTACCTAAAATTTGCAAAACTGATGAAATTATCATGAGCACTTAAATTTGCTTTAAAACTGTTACTCTCATGACTTGATAAATAATGTGCCAGTATAAACACACCTGCAGAAAATACTAAAATAAGTATAAGACAAAATACAGCTGAGTCATTGCTTTATAGCAGATTTATGAGGGTAGGAAAATCCATAAATGGTTGTTAAAGTTAGCTTTAGGACGTTTATTTTGTGTGGTCCATGTTATTAGGAGAGAATTTAGAGCATTGCACAATTAACCCTGATAGATAGGCAATTTACAAAGGCGCTTTTAAAAAGGTACTTTGTGGATGGCGAAGTAGTCATTTCAAACAGTACCTTTTAGTCATTAGTAAAGAGATGAGAAGGGCTCTTGTGTTTTTCCTTAGGCTTTTAACTCCCCCAGAATGTACTTAATCACTAAATATAATTGATAATAAATAATTTGACATGATTTAGGTTTCTTGAGAATAAACATTAAATAATATAATTCTGTGCTAGATTGTTGAAACTTTCAGTGTTAGACATGGATGGGGGCTCACAAAGCATCTGCTTTGACATGTACAGTGATGGTCAAATGTTGCATCACGTCACGTTTCAGACATGGAATTGGCTGTTTTAACATGGTTTCTATAAGAAAATAAAATATGGAACATGTTATTTTCCCCCAAACCTTTTTATAAATATGAAACTGCTCCTGTATGAGCAGAGAAATTATATATCTATGTTTATCTAATATATTAACACATACATTGTGCATCTACATTTTTCTAACTTATTAACACATACAAATCGTTTCTTGCTAAAAGTCAGTTTGTTTAGGTCATGGAGACAAAACATTTCAGAATCAAATTATATCAGAGTAAGGTTTAACTCTTTTTAAGATCACAAATTATCCCATGTAGTAAAACATTGCTCTTTTTACATATTATGAGCTGGAGAGGCCGGGCACAGTGACTTATGCCTGTAATCCCAGCACTTTGGGAGGCCAGGGCAGGCAGATCACCTCAGGTCAGGAGTTCAAGACCAATCCCAACTATACTAAAAGTATAAAAATTAGCCAGGCATGGTGGCAGGCACCTGTAATCCCAGCTACTCAGTAGGCTGAGGCAGGATAATCACTTGAACCTGGGAGGCGGAGATTACAGTGAGCTGAGATCATACCACTGCACTCCAGCCTGAACAACAAGAGCGAGACTCCATCTCTAAAAAAAAAAAAAAAAAAAGAAGAAGAGATGGAGATACCGGAATTCCAATCCTCCCTGTCTTACCGGATAGGTGACCTTATGAAAGTGAAAGTTAATTGATCATTTTCTTCCATTTGCAAAATTGATATATTCCTTACAGAGTTGCTGAAGGGGGTTCCTAATATATGATCTGATACACAGTTAGCTACGACTGATGCCTCTTTATTATTAAACTCAGATGGAGAGTGTTTATGTAATTTATACAGGATCACAGGCCTGATTCCTTTTGCAGAGTACCTTGATCCAAAGTTGTTTAACTACTACTTGAGTAATGTCATCATTATGTCATCATGTACCTTAACTCTGGACCCTCCATGAAATACGCCATTTAAAGATAGACATTCCAATTTTTCAGATAAACCAAATTCTTGAGTGCTTTCTATGTACAAAACAGTATGCTGTGTACTATGAAGGATGTATAGGTAAAAATGATGTGGACCCCATCTTCCCAGAGCTTATTATAGCTTACTGAAGAAGAGAACTGCACACAAATATCTAAAGAATCAGCAGGATATGAAAAGTGGACTCTCAAAGATAGGACTCAGTGCTTTCAACTGAGCTATAAAAACATTATTGTCCTTTCTTCAGCCTTTCAACCGATATTTAAAATGTGAGTAACAGCCTCCCCTTGAGAAGTTCCAGAGAATTAATGAAAAACAAAATGAGTAAATACTTGCTTACATGGAGCACATAGGCTAATTTCAGAGAGACAAAACACAATCACACAAATGTATAATTTTAACTATAATATGTGCTCTGAGAGGAAAGTGAAGGTTGCTATGAAGATAGGTAGAATTCTGATGTGATTTAGTATCAAATTTAGAGGTAATTTCTTGAAAAAGTATTTTTTAACTGAGCTCTAAAGAGTGAATAGTAATAATATGGGTGAAAGGGATAGATCCCAGGGTATAATATACAGAA
This sequence comes from Callithrix jacchus, assembly GCF_049354715.1. Lineage (NCBI taxonomy): Eukaryota > Metazoa > Chordata > Mammalia > Primates > Cebidae > Callithrix > Callithrix jacchus. Next base: position 15,757,188 of record NC_133522.1, read on the forward strand.
CTAGAGGCAACAGGGTGTGTGGTGTCCTCAAGGATTGAAAGAAGGCCCGTAGGGCTAGATCAAGGAGAAGGAGAAGAGGTGACATGAGAAGACACTGAACTGTTACACAGCAAGGCCATGTTAAGAATTTAGCTTTCTATTTTACCAGCAATGGGACCATATTAAAGGATTTTAAGCAAAAAACAAACAAACAAACAAAGAACAACAAAAAACTCTAATTGTATTATTATTTTTATTTATTTATTTATTTATTTTGAGATAGAGTCCTACTCTGTCGCCCAGGCTGGAGTGTAGTGGCATGATTTTGGCTCACTGCAACCTCTACCTCCCCTGTTTAAGCAATTCTCCTGCCTCAGCCTCCCAAGTAGCTGGGATTACAGGCACCCACCACCAAGCCTGGGTAATGTTTTTTGTATTTTTTAGTAGAGATGGGGTTTCTCCATGTTGGCCAGGCTGGTTTCGAACTCCTGACCTCAAAGTGATCCACCTGTCTTGGCCTCCCAGAGTGTTAGGATTACAGTGTTAGGCATATGAGACACCGCGCCCAGCCTTTTATTTTGTTTTAATTACTCTGGTTATATCATAAGATTGGACTAGAAAAGACCAAAATAGTAGTTCAGGTGAGTTTTGTTGGATAGCTTAGGCCAGAATGGTGGCAATAAAGATAGAAGGAGGTAGATGGAATGGATACATAGTTACAATATAAACACTAGGGAATTTGGTGGTCAATTGTGTATTTCAGGGAGGAAAGACAGGAAATATGTAGGTTTCTGGCTTTCCAAGTGGACCTAGAGAATATTACCATTGAAATTATGATCCTAAGATATGTGTCAGGTGACATGCACATTGTCGTAGATTGCTGGGTTAGTTACATTTGAATTGTAGATTCCTTAGTAGACAAGTAACTAGCAACATTATTAACTGCTTTTTGGGAAAGTGGTAATGTTTTTAGAAAGGAAGAATAAGAGGAAGAGTAGGAACCTTTTCTGAGTATCTGTGATATGTCAGGCATTGTGCAAGGTACATGGGGTGAAATAAATGTATGTTAGTATTCTGGTAAACTTTAAGTTAAAGAGCTAATCTGCATCAGGACCTCTGAGTCCTGCCACTATGTTTGTCCTACGTCATTCATTGTTTTGGGAGGCTGTCTTAGGCTTTGTAGGATGTTTATGGGTATCACTTGCCTCTGTCCACTAAATGCTGGTAGCTCCCTGCCTTCTCCTTCTTCCCCACTTCAGTGTGACAGCCCAAATTGTCTCCAGAACCATTGTTCTACAGAAAAATGTGAGATATTTAAGTGGAGGTGAAAAGTTCACAGTATTTTATGTAACCATTAAATATATTCTAAAAATGGCCCCCTTTATCTCTCTATTTTTATGTCTGAAAAGTTGAAAGACGTAATGACAGGCTTTTATGTTAAACTCAATCTTTTCCCCCAAAAGAAATCATACCTAGTATTAAAATATCCTAAGACTTAATTGTTGGAGATATTATCATTCATGAGTATTGATGTATACAAATTCTCCAATATACCAGTGACTGGATTTTGTCAGTTCAAATATACTTATCTTCACTACTTGAGAATTTGGGCTTTTGTATTTGAATAAAAATGTGTTTCTCCCAAATGTTTTTTTTCTTCTTCTTTAACTCACTTCCTTACTCCATTCATATTCTCTGGAATGTGGTGTTTACAATTCTAGTCTATCAGATCTGTTAACTAAGCTCTGCATTCAAAAAGTACTATAGATGAGAATGGAAAAAAATCACCTCAATTTAAGGATTCATTAGCATTTAGCTACTAGCAGTGACAACATGTCTATAAATGAGCAGAAGAATTCCATAGGCAAGATGATTTCATTTTAGCCCATTTAAAAAAAAAAAGCAGTTCTCTGATATTTGCTAACAGGATTGGTCCTACTGTAGATACATTTGCTTTACAATAACATATTCTACAGAGTCAATCTAAGAGTTTGTAATACTGAAATTATTTTGGACCCAAATACCATAGCAATCTTCTATCATTATATATTTTTAAAAATTAAATGCTTCTGAATGGCCATACAATTAAAGTCATAGGACAGAAAGCACTTTAAAATTCAATTTCTCTGCCCCTTTGCCAGAAAGGGTTATATCTAAACTGTTGTGGCCAAATGGAAATAAATCCTATTTTAAAAGACCTCTAGAGCCCGGGCGCGGTGGCTCAAGCCTGTAATCCCAGCACTTTGGGAGGCTGAGGCGGGTGGATTACGAGGTCAAGAGATCGAGACCATCCTGGTCAACATGGTGAAACCCCGTCTCTACCAAAAATATATATATATAAAAAAAATTAGCTGGGCATGGTGGCGCGTGCCTGTAATCCCAGCTACTCAGGAGGCTGAGGCAGGAGAATTGCCTGAACCCAGGAGGCGGAGGTCGCGGTGAGCCGAGATCGCGCCATTGCACTCCAGCCTGGGCAACAAGAGCGAAACTCCGTCTCAAAAATAAATAAATAAATAAATAAATAAATAAATAAATAAATAAATAAATAAATAAAAAATTAAAAAAATAAAAGACCTCTAGAGACATCGTAGTTGGCACCAATTCATGGTTCAGTGATCTTTACTGTTAACTGCTTCTTTTCTAGACTTTAAGTTTTCATGCTATTATTTAGGCCCATATTGTCTTTTCCTCCGGCCGTAGTAGTTTTAAGGATTGGCCGTTCCTGATCCTTATTAGACCTAATCTGAAGACTTACGTATCTGTTCAACTAATTTATTTTCTTAAGATGAAAAACGTCTTTTCCTCCAACCTCTGTATAATGGTCTTTCTGACTGACACGTGTGTCCTGAATATGACAAGCAGATAGAAGATAAGAGGAATCTTCCTCCTCCTTCACTTCCTTCCTTCCTCCCTCTTTTCTTTATTTCCTTTGCCCTTTCTTTTACTTCCTGTTTCTCTTAACGTCTTATTTATACCTGAAGATTACTTTCTGAGCAATGTATACTCAAGATTTTGAAATAATTCAAGACACAATTTGGAACTCTATAATACCACATTACAAAAGGAAGAAAGTCTTCTGTTCTAAGTGGTAGTGGCTGTGTGTGTGTGTGTGTGTGTGTGTGTGGTCTGTGTGAGACAGAGAGAGACAGGAGATTCTTGTCAAAAATATACTGTTTTGATGTTTCAAAAAAGATGGATATTTTATTCAAAATATAAAGATTTCAAGTCTGAAATAATTAAATTGGTTTACCCTTAAAAAATAATTGCAGTACTTTTTATTGCAAAAAAAAAATTTTTCAAGCAGAAGCTAACAGGTGTTATCACCTGTTAGTTTCCAGGTCTTTTTTAAACTACAGCTAAATATTCTTAAAATATTTTTAATATGAAGAATTCTTTAAAACCAGTTTATATAGATGTATGTAGTGATGATTTTGGTAGTAACGATTTTAGGTTAAACAATTATTTATTGCAGCTTAAATGTAAAATCAAATGTATTTTATATCCTATTGCATATACTTCACCATATACTTCATTTGCTACTGACTAACCAGTAGAAAAATTTGTACAGAGAGTTGGATATTGTCAGGAGGTCTAGAAACCATTCTATTGTGAATCATCTGTGACCTTGAGAAAGTTATTTAACAGTTTAGGTTTTCTGTTTTCTTGTGCCAAAGAAGGTTAGACTGATAAGTTCTAAGGTCAATTCCAGTGCCAACATTTTATAGTTTTATTAGAGACAGAAACAGACAGGCTTTTGCCCTCTCTTAGCAAGAGAAGGGACTTGGGAGAGATGTGCTTCCAACCTTAAAAACCAGAAAGGAATTAAGTTGAGAAGGGTTATGAGAAGGATAGGAGTAGAGAGCCTCCTATAAATGTTGAATGTTAGGAGCTAATGAATGAACGGGTTCCAAGTTACTCTGCTTTTTTTTTTTTTTTTCTGATTCTTTCTGCCATACCCAACAGGACAATAATTAAAATCTGCCTCTTTCATAGAAAGGACAATCCTCTCTGTATGGAAAGGAAATCTTTGACCTGACCTTTGGAGAAATGTAAAGAAAGGAAGAATATGGTGAAAACTTAAATAAATTCATATAATTTATTCTTTAGCTGAGAACGTTAGGGATGGTAATTTTTTTCAAGTGAGTACAAGGATTTTATGTAGTCAATATTAATGACTTCTATTTGTTTACTAAAGGTAAATGAGAGGAAGGTTAAATTCTGAACAGACAGGCTTTCCTTTAGATAAGAGGACTCATTTCTTGGTAATCATAGTTGTTAAAAGCTTAAATTACCATTCAAGATAGAGTCCTTTCCAAATCTCTGATGTTTGAGAAGCTTCTATGTTAGATAATGTTCTTAGATAACTTTTAAGATCCTTAATAGGCTATAAAACATTTTTCAGTTATCACCTGTCATTGATGTGATATGGTCATTCATTAGCCTAAAGTTCTTAAACCCATTGGATTTCAATTAATAAAAGAATTCTACTCCTATGAGTTAACTGCTAGTAAAAACTATAAGCAAGAAAAGGGTTCTTGAAAATGTTTAAATTAGGTCCTTTCAAATAATTTTTTTATAATTATAAAAAATAATGTTTTGTTTTTAATATATATTTTTGAAAAGTTTTAGGAATTTTAAATTACCAAAAATACATGAAAGTATTTAGGAATCATTCTTCTACTTTTCTGACTTTAAATAAGGCTTTATTTTAACTGCTTCAGCCTCAAGGGATCAAATTTATTTTCACAGATTAATCCAAAAGATAATCCTATAACTTTTTGTTGTCTCAAAGCAAAATTCTATTGTTACAGTTTACCAGGTCCTCTCTTGGGTAGTGCCTAAATGTTTCTTACTGTCCTTTAAAAGACATCATCTGTAAGGTATCAAAAACTGTAACCGCGGTCTTTCCGTTCTGTGTTTTTGAGTCTGGGTAGCATAATTGGTGATGCGATCATGAACATTGAGCCTGTGTAAATGAGAAAGTTTCTTTTTAGCTTTTCTACCTAGAGTGAGTAAAAAATTGTGCTTAATTTGTTTTCTTTGGAATGAAAAATAAAGACATTATTTCACTCATGTTGATGGAAATGTGGGAATTAAAAGCCTCTTTCTAAATTACCTTGAAATTTTGTATATGGGACAGAAGTATACAATATAAATTTTATCTTTGTGTTGTAACTGTACTACCTAACAACAACCTTTAGCACTTATTTAAACTACAGGAATGAGTGTCAAGTCTAATTAATTTTGATTTGTTGAAAGCTATGGAAGTTATTTATTTGAGTAAAATATATTGTAGGTTTCTACTGGGCTATTATGAAAAAGTTCTGCATTTGATAGTAATTATATTTGCTTCTAAAACAGAGAGAAACAAAATAGCCATTTCCAATATTTTAAATATATATTATTTTAGCTTTCTCTATTAAGATGCCTAATGTTTCAATGTTGAAAACAGAAGATGTGATTATGATTTATAGATAAGATTATAGAGTTTTCTTGGTTCTCATAACTTACTTTTTTCTATACATCATCTCAATTAAAAATTTGCAAGAATTTAAATGTAACACCTTTTTAAAGGCTTTTTATTCAATTTATGGTCATGGGGCAGCAAAACCTGGATGCTTGTTAGAAATGCAAAATCTCCAGTCACACCTTTAGCCTATAGCATAATCATTTGTATTTTAACCAGCTTTCAGTGTGACTCATGCTTATTTGAGTATGAGAAGCATGGATTTCAATATCATAGAATATCATTGGCAGCATAAACCTTTTAAAAATTGTACTGATGATGGAGTTGTGGAATTTAATGTTCTTTTTTCTAAAAATGCTCAATTTTTTATGTCTTCATAGTTTTGGCATCTAGATTTATAGTGTTTTTAAACCCATTACATATTAGTTCTCTAACCTGTCATCTGGTGGCAAAATGTAAAGTTATTTTTAAATGTTTTATAATTTTATAGTTCTCATCCATTTAATCATAGTAGAGGATTTAAGCTTCATTTCTGTTTTTCTTAACTTATTCATGATTATACCTAAAATGCTAACAAATATTCATTCATGGATAGTGTGAACCATATATTCAAATATTAACATGTTCTTTATCTTAAAAGAAGAATCATTGTTAAGTCAAATCTTATTACTTTCTGTTTCATTTTACGTTTCCTTATTTTTATTTATTCCATGTTTTCTTTTCTTGTTTTGTTTTAGTTGGTTCTGGTAAGTTGACATTTTATTGGCCATCTTCTAACCACCGTGTCACTGTGACTGGAACTTCTCTTCCCCTTTCCATCCATACCCTTCCATGTCCTTCAACCAATCAGCCTCCATGTTTCACTTGTCATTGGCCACAAAGACAGACTGCACAGAATAGAGTCTGCAGGAAGTATGGGTAACTGTGACAAAGAGTAAAGGTAACGGGGTTGCTAACTTTATATCTTATTAAATTATGTGTGATCTGCATCCTTTTATTTCTTCTTTCCTGAAATAAGTGGCAGGATTGTGTCTTGGTTAAGTATTGCTCCAATTTATATCTCATAAGATTAAACAAAAATACATGTGCAAAATGATTTTGGTTCTTTTGGTTCAAAATGTATTTGTGAATTCGTGTGTGTCTATATGAGTTTTTATAACTATTGTTCAATAATGTCATTAAAAGTCCTGTTGGTGAGTAATAACCTTCCACTTAGGACTGTTTGCACTCATTTTTGTTTCCGTGTGTCAGATTCATTTCATTTTGTGTAGGAAATAATCTCATGATGTGTCTAAAGTTTATCAAAATGTACTTTGATAAACATTTTTCCCCATATAAAAAATGAGTCATCAAATTTCTAAGTGCTTACCTTGGAGAATGATCTAATTATTTTATAAGGTCACTAGATAGCAATTTTTAGATAATTTTACATAAATATGCAAAAGGGTATGCCAGAGAATAACATTGACCCTAAAAGAATCTCTCTCACTATTTTTAAGCTAAAAAGTTATAATGGGTCAGGTGTGGTGGTTCATGCCTGGAATCCCAGCACTTTGGGAGGCGGAGGTGGGTGGATCATTTGAGGCCAAGAGTTCAAGACCAGTCTGGCCAACATGGCAAAACCCTGTCTGTACAAAAAATACAAAAATTAGCCAGGCCTGGTGGTGCATGCCTGTAATCCCAGCTACTCAGGAGGCTGAGCAAGGAGAATTGCTTGAACCAAGAAGCGGAAGTTGCAGTGAACCAAGATGGCACCACTGCACTCCAGTCTGGATGATAGAGTGAGACCCTGCCTCAAAAATAGAAAAAAGCAAAAAAGTTACAGTAGTATTATAAAAGTGACTTTTCATATTAATGCAGATAGGATGGATTGTTCAATAATAGTGTAGTATCTGGCTGTTTGAAAAAATAGCTTTCTATATGATACCTTACAAAAAATACAAAAATAAAGAAAAAATTAAAGAATAATTTAAAAATTAAAGTACATACACAACAAAAATAAAGAAAAAAGAAAAAACAATACATGTAGACAATGAAATAACATAAAATAATAAAGGTATAAAAGCACAGGATGATGAATGAGTTGAATATTTATGTGACTTATTATGTATTATATAATCTATATTATATAATTTTATTAATACAACAATAATGCCTAAATCGATTAGAAAGACTATTAATAGAATGGAAGATAGTTACAGCCTATAGGAGAAATGGCTAAAACTGTAGCCTATCAGCAGTTCTTAGAAATAAAAAAAAAGTCTGAGCTCATGAGCACTAACTATACCCACAACAAATCAAATATCAACCACAAGATGGTTTGAAGAAAAATGTTTAACATTTCAAATCAAAAAATGTTGATTAAGAAGAGAATCTGTTCTTAGTTTGGCAGACATGTTACTGCTCACTGTTTGTGAGGTTTGGGAGAAAGGGCTATTTGTATGCGGTTAATGAAAGTATCAGTTGATGAAAACATTCCTGAGCATGGTTTAGCTGTATTTGTTAAACCCTGGATCTTTGCATATTTTCAGAACCTGTAACTCTATAGCTAGCAAACAATTTTTATTATACTTGTCGGAAGGATGTTAACATTACCATTATTTTTAACAGTAAAAATCAGAAATAACCTAAATTTAGAACAATTGAGATTGATTTAGTAATTAAAAGTAATTTTCATATTGTTTATTTAACAGTCTTTAAAATGATTTTTTTAAGTAGTATGACCCAATATCTATAATAGAATTCTTGGCAACTTTTCTTTTTTTCCCCTTTGTCTAATTTTATAGATTTTTACCTCTAAACATAAATGACCTTGGGAACATGATTACATATTTTTGATTACAGCAAGTTTACATATTGTAGCTTTTTTTGGAATAAAAAAATTCCAATATTTCATCATGAACATCATGTGGACACATATAATGAATGGCCTTCTCAGTCTAAATAGATCACAATGACAGATTGATAGATAGAAGCATATTTAGTCCATTAAATTTTTTCTTAGAGGTACATCTACTGCAACTTATATTTAACACACATGTAGAAGAGGGTTTTTAAAAGTTATATTTCTAAGACATATCTTGTGGTTGATGTCACTGTTGATGTTGGCTTCAGAATTTGCCTACAAAATATAGTAAATTCGTTTCCAGGCAAATATCCTGTGTGGAAGGATTGCTTCAGGATGAATGTAGTTAGCATAAGGGTTTGTATTCCTTGTTCTCAAATAAGTCTTTGAGGTTTGAGGAGAACTGGCATTTTATAAAAGAAACATAGATTCTGGCACATATTCTTAAACATGCTTCTGAGATTTAGAAAAGAGACCACCCGAAGTTTTTTACTTAACTAAGTGGTTTGAACATTTATATTTTCCTACTCAAATTCCCCGCATATTGGAAAGTCATATTCTCCCACTCATCTAATTAATCACTTGGATTTCTTTCATTGAAGCAAACCAAACTCCAGTCTGAATTTAGTTTATTATCCAGTCAATCTTTTCAATTTTTTTGGTCTGATTTTGACATCAATTATTCCAACCCTTGAGGAATAGAATGCTTCTGTATGGATTTGTACTGGAGGAAAATCCCCAAGCAATGATGCACTTGCCTATTATTATACCTGGATAATGATAGTGTTTGCTAAATTCATGAGTAAGCCATTCAATCACAATCACAATTTCTTAAAAAATTATAAGCTAGAACTTCAGTTTTACCAAATTGAACTTAAACTATATTTCCTAACTTTGTATTTTCTTCCCTATAAGTTAGAGGGCAGTTGAAAGCCTGTGACCTGATTTTTCAGGTCTCCTATAATTTTCTAGTCAAATGTTATAATTTCTACTTAACCTCAGTTTAAAAAAAAGAGTATAGAAGAAGAAGCACTAATCTAGAAGTTAGGAGATCTAATTACTTTCCTCAGTTTTGCCACCATGCAATCATCAAGGCGTTTTACATTTACTTTTTTTAAAGGAGGTTTTATATTTGAAATATATACATATTTTTAACATGTATATTAAATAACCTTTAATATTTTTTATGAACTACAAATGTAAATAACCAGAATTAGGGACATTTTAGCTATATTATTAAAATTTATAAATTGATAAAATCTATATCTTTATATTTTTATATATATATCAAAATATATTTTATGTTTGTATGTAATTAGATGCAACTGACCAAAAATATTAAACAAGAGACAAATATAAAATATTGACCTTCATTAACAAATAAAACTATTGTGAGCAGACTGATGACATTTGTGAACAGAATCTGAATATTATCTGATTCAGATTCACTTTAAGGAGTTTCCCTTAAGTGACTGATTTAAGTAACTCAACATACTTTTAAAGAGAAGGTTAGAAATAATGGAAAAGTCTTAAAAAGTAGAGTAGACGAATCCTGTCCTGTAGAAACTGTTAAATGGCACTTGAAGCATTCATTCATTCCAATGTGAACTGAGACAAGAGAGAAGAAAAATTAGGTGTTTAAGACAGCTGATAAGAAATGAATTTGGAAAGTGTAACAGTGGGTAAAAATACTTACTTTTGGTGGACAGTTTCCCAAGCCCAAGGCTCAGCCCAAAAGCAAGTATGGTTTTTTCCAGAAGTGACATCATCAGCACACCTAATGTTTTCAGCTACTGTTGTATTCAATGTAATTGACACAACTTTCTGACACTCTGTTTGCTGCTGGATGAAGTAGCCATTTAAATCGGTATAAATCAAACACTTCGGACAAAGCTGGCAGTATTTATAATGTCAGGATGAGCAGATGTTTCAAATTTGCCCTCATTTCCATATATATTCTGTTTGAACATGCCCTTGCCTATGTAAATGAAAGAGGCATTTGACTCCACTATTGCTTTAAATTCATTTCTATTCAAATAATTGGACTGAAGGTTTTAAATGTTAATAATTTGCATGGTAGCATTTCAGGAGATTTTGAGTTAAAGTAATTTTAAGACCTGTCTGCATCAGGAGGTCCTTGTGTGTATGATTCAAGCTCATTTACCTTTAAGCAGATCTAAATGAGAAAAGATCATATTTATTCATAAACAATTCAAGTATACTTTGAATGTATAGGATCAAATTGTAGCTTTAGAATTCCTTTCAATATGTGAGTTAACTTTAGGAGGTCAGGTAATAAAAACCTTCAAATAACAACTCTATTTCATTCTCTGACTATGAACCTAACATTTTAGTTTCAAAATAAGGACAATAATTATCATTAATGTTTTACGTACCATTTATAAATAACTGCAGTACTTAGAATATAAGTAATTGTCTCGATTAGTACAGTAACTACATGCTTTTTAATTCAGTGTCATTTGTTTCATCTTCTTTAGAACCTCCACATTTTGTTGTGAAACCCCGTGACCAGGTTGTTGCTTTGGGACGAACTGTAACTTTTCAATGTGAAGCAACCGGAAATCCTCAGCCAGCTATTTTTTGGAGGAGAGAGGGGAGTCAGGTACCACTTTTTTCTAACTTTTTAAAAATCAACAGAGATGGTTGCCAAGATGTATGAGAAGAAAAAAAAGCATATTACTTAGTCATGCAGCTGTCACATTAAGAGAACTGAGAAATCTCTGAGTGTCCAGAAAATTTTAGCAATGAGAAGGGAAACAAATTGTCTTTACTGCTTGATTTCTGAAAGCAATTTTCTCTATCTAGGTTTGGGACAGAAAGTGTTATGTAAAGTTTACCTTTATTTCTAGTTCAGCCATTTTAAAAAGAAAAAAAAAAACACTTCTTTCTCAACATTATTCAATTAATCGTCATTGTATTATTTGGGTATCAAATTATATATTTAAAAAGACTTATGTACATTTAAAACAGATGATAACTATTCAGTGATTTCTCAGAAAGCTTCAGGAGTCTAAATTGCCTTCTGAATCATCACCCTATATGGAATTCTCTTTAACAGAGATGCTGTGTTAAATATATTTGTTATGTTCAAATATGTTGAAAACTATCATATGTGGTCAACATTTGCTATCAAATATGACCCTAAATATTTTATGAACCACAATTTTTTATGTATATGGAAACTGAAATACATAGATTTATGCTATTTTAAACTCTAAAGTTCATTATTGGGCTTCAGTTTAATAAACAGAAAATCTTAGAAGAGTTTAAAATATCTTTTTGTCTCATCTCTTAATGATTTGCCTTCTTCAATAAAACAAAATGCGGTTGAGCACAGTGACTCATGCTTGTAATCTCAGCACTTTGGGAGGCTCAGCCAGGAGGATCACTTGACCTCAGGAGGTTGAGACTAGCTTGGGCAACATAGTGAGACCTCATCTCTACAAAACTTTAAAAATAAAAAAATAATAATTAATGGGGCATGGTGGTGAATGTTTCTAGTCACAGCTACACTGGAGGCTGGGGAGAGAGGATCACTTGAGCCCATGAGGTAGAGACGCAGTGAGCTCTGATTGCATCTCTACACTCTAGCTTGGGTGAAAGAGCGAGACCCTGTCTCAAAATATAAGCATATAAAACAGAATCTTTCCCTCTACTTATTTCTCATATGTGTAAATAAATGATTTTCATTTATTTTTAATAGTTACTTCTGGCCTTTTTAAAATTTTTTGCTAAATCAATTGTGGGTGTTTGTTTCATGGTCTTGTTTCTAATGTGCTCTCATGAATAACAGGTCATTTATTGGCTGTATTTAATATTTCGTAGGGAATGTTATCAAGTTCACTTTTGCTTTCACTTTGGTAGCCAAATATTGATTCGATTATGGTATATAGGCCCTTATTTGAATTCTAGAATCTTGGTGGGTCCTAACACAATCCTTTGGCTTCAAAGAACTAAATTTGCTGACAGCAAATTAGAGACAAGAAAGAATGAAATATTTTAATAGAGCAGGAAGAATTTTAAGTGCATTTTAGAAGGAAATCTTTGCAGCAAAAATAGTAAATCTACTGGAACCTCTTCTTAATAGAGTAATATTTTTGTGATTCATTTAAGTTATTTAAACATTACATCAAATTTTCAGATAATTTTGGTTTAGTTCAATAGTACAACTCATTTTTTCCCTAAAATGTTGTCATTGGACATGTATCCATGGCATAATACTTAAACCTTTATAAAATACTGTATATTAAAAGGCACCAAAACTTTTTAAAATAATCTATTTTGTTGTGATAGGGAAAATATTGCTATTTTTTATTTCATGAAATTCAATAACATGATCTATTATTTTGTGTGACATATACACTAGCCCTAAGAGGCATGATTTTTCAATTAAATTCAGTGTATGAATTTTAGAAAATCTATAACAGATATTCTCGCCATCTAACAGGAGAGACAAGATGTATGTTAAACGTTGGGTATAGGTTACTGAACATTTACAATGGTTTGCTAACAGACATGCTTATTGTGGTGCCAAAATAGTATCCTTGAATTTAATTTGTCAGAATTTGTTTACATTTTAGATTTTTAATATATTAAAGGTCCTAGTATTAATAATTATAGTAGTCATATATAGATGAAGCAAGACTTTTGTATTTGTTTTTCTAAATATGTAAATTTTTACTATAATGATAGTTAATATTTTTATATATCTAGTATTGCTTAAAAACTGATAGAAAAATATATATTAACCTTTAGAGTTAATTAAATTTTTAAATAACTTTATTTAAGGTTAGATTATTAAACCTTGTATGTGTATATATGTACATAGCTAGATATTTATGTGCATGGACATGTATATATGTGGGTATGTAATAGAAGAATGTTTAGCTTATTTTTGTATGTGTATATAGACAGACAAATATGTATCTGTGTATGTATACTATATGTATGTTTTTAAATGTAAATGTATAAATGCCAAAATGTTGGAAACTAACAACCAATTTGTATTTTCCTCCCTCTCAATTTCTGGGTTCTAGAATCTACTTTTCTCGTATCAACCACCACAGTCATCCAGCCGTTTTTCAGTCTCCCAGACTGGTGACCTCACAATCACTAATGTCCAGCGATCTGATGTTGGTTATTACATTTGCCAGACTTTAAATGTTGCTGGAAGCATCATCACAAAGGCATATTTGGAAGTTACAGATGGTAAAGTGTAAAGCATTTTATTTCAAAATGTCCAAGTGTGGCTTAGGATCCGAAGAGGGTACCAGTAGATATGCTTATTTCCAACTTTATACCCTTGTTATGGCTATTTATATATAAAATCTAAGAGGGTGTTGATACAATGGTAAGTTCAGAGTATTCTTATTTTGACTTAAATGTATCATAAATTTGTAGCATTCAGTCAGATTCCTAAAATATAGCAATTATCTAAGGAGAAGTTTAGCTTCACCTAGGAATGTTTCTATGTTTTGGAAAGCAAAAATTATTTTGTAATCTCTTAGTGTAAATTACCATCTCTTCTCTTTCCTCTATTATTTAGGAGATAAGATGAATCTTTAGGTCATAAGCCCAAAATCTAACAGCTCACAACTTATGATAATGAACAAGTTTTCTTCAATGTGATTTTATTCTGCCAACTCCCCTAAATATACTCAGTTAATGCCAAACCTATTATAAAACACAGTGCTGAACAAAATCTCCAAATTGAAAGATGAACAGTAATGATAATTTGAGAAGATAATGAAAGAAGAAGAAAAAACATATATAAATTTGTTTTATTTTGTATATCTTTTTCTTTCATATCTTATTTCACAGATTTACATATAAATATATGTACATGTATAGTATATATGTGTGCAGTCAAGAAAGAATTATAAGAATTTTTCTAAATTAAAAACAGAAGCAAAGCCAAGACAGTAGCAAGGGACTTGTTACTTCTGAAACGAAGTTTATTGTAGTGAGTGGAATTATGTTTTCACTGTCAATTCCAAAAAGTAGATGAAAGAGCAGTTAAGGAAAAAAACATCTTGTTTCTCAGGGAAGAAAATGGAGCAAGAATTAAAGAAGAGGAACAGGAATAAAAGATGCTTACTCTATATATTCAGTGTGGTTGATTTTGTTAAAACTTCAGATAATGATTCAAATAATCAATATAATAGTATAATAGCAGCTGCTTTATTTTATGCTTTTTTTTCTTTCGTTCGTTTTTTTTTTTTTTTGGAGACAGAGGCTTGCTTTGTCTCCCAGGCTGGAATGCAATGGCACCATCTCTGCTCACTGCAAACTTCACCTCCCATGTTCAAATGATTCTTATGCCTCAGCCTCCCAAGTAGCTGGGATTCAGGGGTGCTCCACCACACCCGGCTAATTTTAGTATTTTTTAGTAGAGATGGGGTTTCACCATGTTGGTGGCCAGGCTGGTCTCAAACTCCTGGCCTAGTGATCCGCCCACCTCACCCTCCCGAAGTACTGGAATGACAGGTGTGAGCCACTTTGCGTGGCCTAGCAGTTGCTTTTTAAATTAGAATCTGTGGAGTCATCTTTGACTTCTTGTCTTTCCCTATCTCTGTATCTATTCATTATCTTTTTAATGTGTCAGGTTGCCTTCATCTCTATTGCATCTCCCAGAGCTGGTCATCTGTAGTGTGAAACTGTAACAGCCTACTAATTCCATGCAGTTTTTGGTCTTCTCCCTAAATTACATTTTCTTATTGTTGCTAGAATCCTTTTTCCCTAGACTAGTCTTATTTTTCCGATTATGTGAACTGAAGTATAATAGTCATGCCATGAAGTAAGTAAATTAATGAAGCTTGATGAATTTATTCATGTAGTGACCATTCTAATGAAGATATTGAACATTTCCAAGATCATAGAAGGCTTCCATTGACCCTTTTCTAGTCAATAAGGCTCTTGCTGGCAGACATAATTACTTTTCTGACTTTTATCATCATTAATTCGTTACCTATTCTTATAATCTGGCTAAATAAAATCATACAGTAGATACACTTTTGTGTATATTTTTGCCTCAAAATAATGTCAGTAAAATACACTTAGGTTCTTTTTTGTTACTGTGTAGTATTCCATTGTATAAGTAGACAACCATTTATTTCTGTACTTTACTATTGATAGAGCATTTTCAGCTTAGGATTTTTATTAATAAAGCTCAGTATTTATGTACATGTCTATTGTAGGGCAGGTGCACTCAGTTATCTTGGTTTGCCTTTTGGTGGGCATATGTACTAATTCCTTTTTGTTTCCCATGTATTTGAGATACAAGTCTTCATCAGATACACACACACACACACACACACACACACACACATATATATATATATATACATATATATGTATATACTGTAAGTATTTTCTTTCTGGTCATTCACTTAATGACGGTTTTAGGGATTAAATAATTAATTTTGCTGAAAACCACTGGGTTTTTTTTTCCTATGGTTAGTGCTTTCAGTGTTCTGTCCTACCTTGAAGCCATGAAAATATTCTCCTGTGTCTTATTCTAGAAGCTTTATTATTTACACCTTTGAGATGCAAGTTTTTATTTACCTCAAATTAATTTTTGTATATGGTGTGAGTTCAAAGTCAAAATTCTTTTTATTTCCCCCTTATGAAAACTAAAAGTTCCAGCATTACTTATTGGAAAAATTATTCTTTCTCCACTGAATTGTAGTGGTATCTTACCACAATTCAAATGAACATAGATTTGTGGGCCCATTTCTGGTCTATCTATTTTATTTTATGTTACCCAAAGTGCTGGGAGTACAGGTATGAGCCACCATGCCCGGCCCATTTGTTGTTAATTATTGTAGCTTTATACTAAGTCTTAAAAACTGGTGTGATAAGTCTCCACCTTTTTCTTGTTTTGGGTTTGCTGTTGATGATCATCAACATTTTCTTACAAATTTTAAAATAAATTTGTCAAAATTTTACATGGACATACCCACCCCCTAAACAAACAAAAAAATCTGAATATTTAATTTTGATTTTATTTAAACTGTTGAATAACTTAAAAGTTAACATCTTAATCTAAGTCAAATCAGGGCAATAGTATATATCGCACCTATATTTCTTCATTATTTAGGTTTTTAATTTCTCTCAGCAACGGTTTGTAGTTTCAAGAGTAAAGGCCTTGCACACACCTTGGTACATTTATATGTAAAGTGTTTCATGATTTTTGATGTGACTGTATATATAGTGTGTATATATATACACATATAAATACAATATTACAGAATAAAATTATAGTAATGTAATTTTATTATTGAATTATGTAAAGGAAATGCTTGAATGTACAATTAACTTTTGTATATTAACCTTGTTTCCAGCAGCTTTGCTAAATGCACTCATTTTTGATAGTTTGCAGTTAGATTATTTTGAAACTTGTATGTGCAAAATGTGTCAGCTACACAAAAAAACAGTTTTACTTCTTCCTCTTAATATTTGTACCTTTTATTTCTCTTACTTGCCTACATTGCCAGTGACCTCCAATGTAGTGAGCAGAATTGGCAATAGTGGACATATTTTTCTTGATCCTAACTTCAGGGGGAAATAATTTAATATTTAACCACTAGATACAGGGACTTTTGTAGATACCTTTGAATTTCAGAAAGTTCTTGAAGAATTTCTTAAATCATCAGTTTCATTATTTGCTTTTTTTAGTGTTCTCAAGATTAAATGTATATTCCTTGATATGTGTTACCACTCATTATCTGCCCCGCTGCAGGCTCAGCTCTGAGTACTGTGCTGTTCACATGCCCTAATGGCTTGTACTTGCCATGTTTCTCTGTGTTAAGTCTCCTGCATGTTGTTTCCACCAATGTGAAACTTCATTTCCTTCAAGAAGCATTCCCTAACTCTTCAAATGCAGGTTCTATACTCCAACCACTGCAATATACACATACATTGCACCATATACCTTTTTGTCTTCTCCTTATTTTCCTATGTTCTTCTTTAGACATTGAGTTCCGTGAAGGCGGGACCCTTGCCTCTCTAGTCAAATTAAATGCTTGCCAGTATCCAACCAAGATCTCTCAAGTGGAAATTCTCAATAGATTTTTTTTTTTTTAATGAGTGGATGAAACAAAGAGAAAAGGAAGGAACAAATAGCTTTTGGTTAACTGAGAATTCAACACTAGTTGTCTCTCTCAAAACCTCAGACTCCTACCCCTGTATAAGTTACATATTATACATGTACTGGTTCCAATAAGTTAGAACGAACTAAAATATTTTTATAATGTCTTAAGTACATTACAGCCATTAAACAATGATTGTAAAAAACACATAGTGAAGTTGATGATTATGGTAACCAATATAAAGAGATGTTAGGAAATAGAATGACACATTTATTAATAATCACAACTTTGTAAAGTAACTTATATAGGTATACATAAAAAAACTTAAAAACCTATGCTACAGTAGTCTCAAGCATCTCCTATTTTTATAGTTATACTTTAAAGCAAAGGATTTCATGTGCCAACTGACATGACTTTATCACAAATTGCTTGTATTTGTGAGACTAGATCATGCATAGATCTTTTATTAAACTATAATAAACAAAAACAAAATCTCTAATTCTGTGAATTTGAGATTCATCCCTACTAGCCAATTCAACACTGAATGTTCTGTTTCACCCTGTAAGCTCTTTTGTGTTTTCTGTGTACTGTTTTTTAGAGTTTTGTTGGCTTTATTTTGGAGTTTATTGATATTGCACAAACAACACTATGGTGTCATTCTTCATGGGTAGAACTATAATTATTATGAGTACTGAAAATACCAATAATTTATACATTAACAAGTCGAGAGGATGGCAAATAGACAGAGTAGCTTGGGATAGTATTTGTCTTTAGCTTCTTGACCTTCTGTACTGTTTGCAAACAAAACAAAAACTAAGGCAGAATAAAACATGAAACACAGAAGTAGCAGCTGTCTTTAAAGTGTTCTGTTGCCTGCAGATGTTGCCTGTCCCCAATAGCACTTGTCTCAGAAACATATAAATTCATGTCTTCTATTTGACTGAACATCTTTCTTCTCTTTATTATATTAGAACATAAGGAAACAAAGTTGTTTTTTTTTTTTTTTTTTTTTTTTGTGACGGAGTTTCGCTCTTTTCACCCAGGCTGGAGTGCAATGGCGCGATCTCGGCTCACTGCAACCTCCGCCTCCTGGGTTCAGGCAATTCTCCTGCCTCAGCCTCCTGAGTAGCTGGGATTACAGGCACGCACCACCGTGCCCAGCTAATTTTTTGTATTTTTAGTAGAGACGGGGTTTCACCATGTTGACCAGAATGGTCTCGATCTCTTGACCTCGTGATCCACCCGCCTCGGCCTCCCAAAGTGCTGGGATTACAGGCTTGAGCCACCGCGCCCGGCAATGAAACAAAGTTAATGATTACTACATAATGTATAAAATTTAAAATGATTTGTATTCATCTCACAAAATTTATAGATATATAGTGCAAAGAGAGTTATATTTTATTTAGAAAAGAGATTTGCCAGTTACTACTTGATTTGGACAAGTCACTTGAACTTCTAGAGTTTCAGTTCCCTGATTTCTAAAATGAAATAATAAAATTTCTAGCCAAATTTATAGATTTCCAAGAGGTGATGCTTGCATTTTGTAAATGGATGACAGTTTTGCTCTTTACCTGTGATGTTTATTGGTGTGTAAATGTGACTTTTCATACATGAACCAATCAACATATGTATGTTATTTTCTGCTCTTTTTCACTTAAAATTATTTCATAAATATATTTATGTGTATTAACATAGACTTCATTATCATTATTTTTGAGGTGAAATTTACTACATTCTGACTATATACCCTCATTTTGGAGGGGTTTTGAAGTCTTTCATTAAATGTGTGGAAAAAACAGCTAAACTTTTATAACCCTGCTGTTACAGGGTTACACCACCTTTTATGCCTGTTACACTGCTTATACCATCACTACTTCCACCACTGTTATTTTTATACTGACAAGAATAAGCTACAGTGACTAATAACAAGTTACAGGATAAGCTTACTTCGGGCCAGGCACTATACTGGAAACTTTTTAGGCATGAACAATTTGAAATCTAACCACATCTCATTTTACTAGTGAGGAAACTGAGGCAGTGAATGTGAAGATGTGTACTCAAATTACCATAAGTAGCAGAACTGATGTGTTTGCACTCTTTAATAAGGTAGCTACTTACCATATGGGGGCTATTTAAATTTGAGTCTAAATTACTTAATATTAAATACAATCGCATATCCAATTCCCCAATTACTCTAGCTACACTTAAATGCTTAATAGCTTCTGGAGCTATTGGCTGCTGTATTGGAGAGAGTAGATATGGAACATTTCCATTGTAACGCACTAACATTTTCCAACTCCAAAGTTCGTGCATTGAATCACTTTGGTAAACATTTCTGGTTCTTACACTTCCTATTTTATTTCCTGATAATTCATTCTAATAATTTCGGTAGAAGATCCTAGACCTGAATATGAGGTTTGTCTAATTCTAAATGAAGATTTGACTCAAATGCAGTACATTCTTTGGTGTCTGTAAGTGTAAACATTTCACAAGTATCTTATTCCACTTCGTGATGCCACAAACTTTCATTTCTCTACCTGAAGACATCTAATTGCTTTATTAACCCTTAAATCTCTCTCTCTCTTTTTTTTTTTTTTTATTTTTTTTGAGACAGGGTCTCACTCTGTCACCCAGGCTGCAGTACAGTGGCCTGATCAAAGCCCAGTACTGCAGCGTTAACCTCCTGGGCTCAGGTGATCCTCCCACTTCAGTCTCTCAAGTAGCTGGGCCTGCAGGTGCATGCCACCATGGCTGGCTACTTTTTTATGTTTTTTGATGGAGATGGGGTTTTGCCATGTTACCCAGGCTGGTTTTGAACTCCTAGACTTAAGCAATCCACCTAACTAGGCTTTCCAAAGTGCTGGATTACAGGTGTAAGCCACAGTGCCAGGCCAAATCTTTTCATCTCTGATTTACATAATAGTTTTGTTTTTGTTTTTTACCAAAGAGAACTAGTGATGATATTACAAGCATATGTATGTCTGGCCTTTCGCAATTAGCTAAGCACTCCCTTATCTGTTTCATTTAAATCTTCATAACAATGCCCTGCCTGAGCTGTTTAGAAAAAAATTATTGTGCTTTGTTTATGGATTTAAAAGCAAAACAAAACTGAGGCTGAGAGAATTTAAGGAACTTGCCCAAAGATATATGGCAGATGCTTGAGCTGAACCTTTTCTTTTATTGCTTTGTTTTGATTAAGTATGCATTGTAAATTATACAAAAACAATGACATCAGTAACTGGGTTGGATGGATTGGGGAGGTGTGGATGTCACTAAATATAATACAAATCCCAAAGAACTACAAAGATACAGAGCATTGAATATGTTCCCAGTTATTGGATTGTTTCTACATATGACAAGACCACCATATGTCAACCATTCTTCTACTGGACTTAATTATAATCAGTTATAAATAACACTCCTAACAAGTTTCAAGCTAGCCTTCTACTACACCCCTTGGTATTAGCAAATTTCACCCTAGTAACCAAGACATAGAAGATAATTAGAAGAGAAGAGTGGAAATGCACAGTTGATTTCACTCCATTACTTTCCTGTTCATCATTTCTCCTTTTTTTTTTTAGTTTGAATGCACAAAGCTAATATTTATTGCATGATAAATGAGGAGCAAATTACCAGTTTTATTTA
Source organism: Callithrix jacchus (assembly GCF_049354715.1). Classification (NCBI taxonomy): domain Eukaryota; kingdom Metazoa; phylum Chordata; class Mammalia; order Primates; family Cebidae; genus Callithrix; species Callithrix jacchus. The sequence continues at coordinate 15,778,234 of NC_133522.1, forward strand.
ACCAGGCAGTGTAGAATATTTCTTTGTACATTTGTGTCTTTTTAAAAATTTTAACATCCAGAATTTTTAACTTGAGTAATTAAAGAGAATTTCTGAAATTTATTTTTTAAGTTATTAAAAAGAACTTACAGAGTTTCACATAAATTGCCTAAATCAGGGGATGGGAACACCTCTTCAATGCAGCATTTATTCTAGTTTCAATACAGTTGTTCTAATTTTCCCATAAAAAAAAAGACTATGTCATATAAAGTTTTTACATTTTAGATTTTTTTATGTAACAATAGCGATAATTTTATTTACACAGAATAAAATTGCCTCGTTATTTTCCATAGTATGTTATAACTATTACTTAAGGTAACGGAATTAGCAGAGGCACATTCCCAATCCTATTAATCCCAGTAGAGAAGCACCGTGTTTGACAAGTTAGAACATCATTTTGACTCGTCCCTTTGGATCAGTCAATCAACACTATATTTGGGCAATTTTCCAATTTCTTTTAATTCATTATAATTGGATAATTTTCTCCCATGAATATTGTTATGGAAAGAATTACAAGATAAAAAGACACAGGGAGCTCGATCATACTGATTTATTAAATTATGAGAGTCCAGTACACTTTGTTGGACCCAAAATAGTAAAACATGCTGGTATGCTACCATGGTTTCTTCTGTTGCAGAAAGCAGTTATGATATGTTAAGTTGGCTTTGCTTCATTTATTAAAATTTCATATGTTTTCTGAGATAAATGATTTTTTTTGTCTTGTTGTGTTTTGTCATATTATTAAGTTTAAAAAGTACATTATTCCATGATCACTACTCTATATCTACTTCACCATCCACAGTCCTACTCTTTAACCAGGCCTCTTGACAATGCAGCAAGCTCAGTGAGTGGCTGGTCATTTGAAAGTAACACATTGTATCCCATTTTAATATTCTGAATCAGTGCATCATATAAATGCATTTTGAATAATGCATGTCTCCTCCTTTAATTACTTGTTTAATTATCTTTAGTTTGTTTCAAAGCCTAGAGCAACTGCTGCTGCTTGGATGATTAGAAAATTGCTTCCAGTTGCAGAAATCTATTTCCTGTTGTTTCTCCTGGCAGTGATTGCAGATCGGCCTCCCCCGGTTATTCGACAGGGTCCTGTGAATCAGACTGTAGCTGTGGATGGCACTTTCGTCCTCAGCTGTGTGGCCACAGGCAGTCCAGTGCCCACAATTCTGTGGAGAAAGGATGGAGTCCTCGTTTCAACCCAAGATTCTCGAATCAAACAGTTGGAGAATGGAGTGCTGCAGGTCCGATACGCTAAGGTAACTGGAATGGGACCATGGCTTTCCTGTTTTATTTCACTTCGTGCCTCCAAGAACTAGCATTGAAATTTCAAACTTTGCCACTAATGAAATGTTAAATGAAGAGTAGTCATATATTTTTAATTTGATGGCTTTTTTTTTCAGATGTTTCCTTGTATATGGTTGAGATGATTTAACTCATAATTTAGTTCATGGTAGGTAATTTAAGGTTATATGGAGGAGAAGAAAAGATTTATAAGAACCTAGGAAGGAAAGTAAATGAGGGTTTATGAGAGATTAAGTATCTTCAAAGTGGTGCTATGATGCAATCATTCCATAAAGCGTCTTTTGAGAGATTTACTTGTATCACTTTATGTGCAATATACTTAGATAGTTCTTCTATTGTAAGTATTTGTCTCAGCATTTTGCAGTTGCAAAACTATACATGCAAACAAAATCCATAAAGTAATGTACACCCTGAGTGTACAATTCAAATCAGAATGCTAAATGATGGAAAGCTCACAGGTTTGCGGGAACCATGTAAGGATGTACTTTCACAGGGCATCACATCCCATGCCTGCTCTTACAGGATTGGATCGTTTTGATTTTTCTTCTTTTCTTAGGTCAAGATCAAACAAGCTGCTGAGGCACATGAAAGCATAGTCCTGACCGCAATAAACATAAATTCCAGTTGCTTTATTTCCTGGTGTGGGTGGCTCCTCTGGAGTATTGGATCAGCATCACAGTTCACTTTACGTGCCATACAGTTAATATGTTGTACTTCTTTGTGACTACTGTGACTTTGTTATTGCAATTGCCAGAGCAAGATGACAACATTCTTTCTTTATCAAATGTTACTAACTTGAGGACAGTTATTAGCTTCAGCAGAAGTAGATGGGTTTGTTATGTTGCTGCTGATTTGAAAGTTGAATGTGTGACCCATGTTTGCTTTCTGTCATTCAGTTTTCAAAAGGGAACAAGAGTGTTAATTCCAGCTTGAGTTTGGCTGTGTACTTCTTAAACTGTCTTAAGTTACAGGTTTTAAAACCTGGGAAAGTCAATATTTTAAGAAAAAGTTCTGTGATGGCTATCCCATTTCTCTTTATCTCATCATATATCCATATAGGCATAACTGATAAAATATGAAATAGCAAGAATAGCCATTGGTTAAACTTTATCAGCCTTATTATATGACTTATTAATCACTGAAATATTTTAGCAATAAATATTAATGCTTTGAATTTGAAGAGTTGTATGCCTTACCTTAAGAATTATTGTTCCTGAGACTGATAATAATATATGCTAATGCAGTTAAATGTTTCTTACTATACCATTAGAACAACCATGTAAAATCTTTTTTTTCTATATTGATGTAATGTTTTCCTTCACATTCAATAAAAATATATTCAATTAAGGGGAAGTTTCCAGTTAGTAAATTTTAATGCAGTTATCCATATTCATGGGTCGTATACAAACCTCTAATTGCTTTTTCAGCCCAGTAAGCTCTTGATTTTTTCCAAATATTTATTTTCTGTCTGCCTTCTCAGCTGGGTGATACTGGTCGGTACACCTGCATTGCATCTACTCCCAGTGGTGAAGCAACATGGAGTGCTTACATTGAAGTCCAAGGTAAATTAATGGTATATTTACCTTAATGTAAAGCTTAAAATGCAGTTGTTTATACTGGTATATTGGTGAAGTAAATATCCTATTCCTTGAATATGTGAATGAATATGTTATCTGCACTTATATGCTTATCTGTGTATGTATGAACATCTTTTTTTTGTTTTGGTCTTTTTCCTACTTTTTAGAATTTGGAGTTCCTGTTCAGCCTCCACGACCGACTGACCCAAATTTAATTCCTAGTGCTCCATCAAAACCTGAAGTTACAGATGTCAGCAGAAATACAGTAACATTATCATGGCAACCAAATTTGAATTCAGGAGCAACTCCAACATCTTATATTATAGAAGCCTTCAGGTAGAGTGAAGGAGATGCTTCGTACTTGTTCTTGTTTGAATTGCCATTAAATACGCGTGTTCTAACCTGTGTGTCTGTCCTTAGCCACGCATCTGGTAGCAGCTGGCAGACCGTAGCAGAGAATGTGAAAACAGAAACATTTGCCATTAAAGGACTCAAACCTAATGCAATTTACCTTTTCCTTGTGAGGGCAGCTAATGCATATGGAATTAGTGATCCAAGCCAAATATCAGACCCAGTGAAAACACAAGGTAAATATTGATTTGTGTAACCCTGTGGACCTACTTATCCTTAGATGATATAACTGCACAGACAAATCGCTTGTGTTACATTTACAGTCTGTTGTTCAGGTTGCCCAAGTTGCTTAATTAATTTTTAATATCCAAACACAATGTCTACAAACTTTATTATTTTCTAGACTAAGCAGACCGACATAACATTGATAAACATAGAGGACTGCTTCTCATAAAATTATAAAAATGTCAAGACAAAAATAATGTGTTAGGAGACAGAAAGTAGACGTATGGTTGCCAGAGGCTGGGAAGGGTAGTAGGGTGGGTATGGTTAATGGGCACTAAAAAAATAGAATGAATAAGATGTAGTATTTGATAGGAACAGGGTGCCTACGGTCAATAATTTATTGTCCATTTTTAAATAACTAAAGTATAATTAGAATGTTTGTAACACAAAGAAAGGATAAATGATTGAGGTGATGGATACACCATTTACCCTGTGATTATTATGCATTATATGCCTATATTAAAATATCTCATGCACCCATAATATATAAAAAAACAAATATTTACATAATATAAATTTTTAAAATATGCAAATATTTGTGTATTCTCTTCAATTTCCTGAATTTTAAATATAGTGACATGTAAGTGTACAATCCTAGTCATATTATAATTGTATTTAAAATTAACTACGTTTTATTTTTTATATAAATTCAGTACTCATAACCTTCTGAATGAATTTTTAGATTACAACCTAATCAAGCAATACTGTCTTGAGATCACACGAATGTAACAGACATCTGGAAACTTGTTCTTAACTCCTCTGTCCAGTCGGCCTCCGACAAAGCATGGAGAAAATATTTTAGGTCTTTATTTTGTTTGGCCTGCCTTTCATTGCCAATTGTATAAGCCATGATATAAGAAGCTTTAAAGTGAAAAATATCTACGTTTTGGTCAGAGCTGGGTTTGGAAGACAGATAAAAACGGGCATGTTTAAAGCTGCTTCTAGACCAGTTAAAACTAGAAATTTTGTTCTTTTGGTCACATTTTGGGTATTCTGCATTTTATCTTTTGTGAACAGAAATCACTTTTAGCTTTCAGAAGTCTTCTATTTTCACTTCTCCACACTCTTGCTTATCCTATTATTTGAATGCTCTAATAGGAGTAAAATTAATATACTGAAAAAAAAAAGATGAATGTGAATCATTCTTTACCTTTTATTTTTGGGGAAGAAATCACATGCCATTGTAAATTAGTGTTCTTGTTTTTGTATTTGTAAAGAAACGTAACTTTAGAGGGGAGTGATTCGAACTATAAAAATATTTTCTCGATATACAGAGGGTCAGTGTCTCTATCTTGAGGAAACAAAGGGATAGAGGGAAACAATAGACTTGGTCATTTTTATAGAAACGAGTTGTGTGTACATCAGATGATTGAGACTGAAACTCCGTTGCTGGTTTGGGGGAGGGGTTGGCCACCGTGTTGCTGTTGTTACTTCCAGTATGTGCATCAACAATCTTTTTGGAAGCACTTTTTGTTTCAGAATTTGCAGAAAAAGCACACCATGTTGTAGAATACGCCTGTGTCTGTCTTTTGCGTGAATGTAACACGCCCATCGATCATATTTGCTATTATGAATCACTTCTCCACGAGCTTTACTGTACTTGCAGCATACCTTAAGGCAGTCTGAGGTTTTCAATATTAGATACACATTTGTAAAGAATGCAGAACCTATGACAGCCGTAAAATGGATTTAAACTTTTGTCCCCAGCACAGCGGCATTCAGCCAGTAGACTCTAACTGAAAGTTTTTGACTGACTACAGCTCAATACTATTCTGTCATATCCTCACATGCATGATTCTGTAATATGTAACCTCCTTTGAAAGTGAGGAGTGAGTTAGCATTCTATCTGAACAGTCATTTAAGTCTTTTAAACATTTCATCGCCTTTCAGCATTGCCTTTGTATGTGCATAGCTAGTGGAACAATGTATCAGTCTGTTCTCAAGCTGATAATTAAGAACTGCCTGAGACTGGGTTATTTATAAAGGAAAGAGGTTTAATTGACTCACCATTCGGCATGGGTGGGGAGGCCTCAGGAAACTTACAATCATGGCAGAAGGGGAAACAAACACGTCCCATTTCACATGGCAGCAGCAAGGAGAAGTGCAGGGCAAAAGTGGGAAAAGCCCCTTATAAAACCATCAGATCTCATGAGAATTCACTCACTATCATGAGAATAGCAGCGTGGGGGTAACTACTCCATGGTTAAATTACCTCCATGACACGTGGGGATTATGAGAAGTACAATTCGAGGTGAGATTTGGGTGGGGGCATAGCCAAATCCTATCAATCTAAATATTATTAATCCTTGTCAACTGGAAGACTGCAAATATAGGGAAACAGGTGTACAATTTTGAAATCAAAGACATTTTTTAATTCAGCTCTTCAATCTACTAGCTGCATGCCCTGGAGCAAGTTAGCCCTTCTGAGTTTCCTCACCTATAAAATGGGGCTAAATATACCCATTCCTCAGGACTGAACAAGGAATAACAAACCAATATATAAGTATATAAGATTCAGATTTGTTTTCTATTTTATGCCATAAGATCTGTTATTGTACTTGTATTTCTTTTAGTGTCAGAACTAAAAGTAAAGGAAGTTCATAAAATTTGTGGATATCATAAAACTGAAAAAGACGGCTAGCATGCCAAATGAGAGAATCAGAATTAAATATAGCTCAACAGATTGGAGTGACGGGAGAGTGCTAACTATTAAAGTTAATGGAACAAATTAAAAAGTCTGGTACTTGAAGTTGGTTTAAAAAATTAGCTGTAAACAGATAGACTAAAGACACCAGGCTTAAGGGAAGTATATGTGAGTGTGTCAGGGATTTGGGGTGGGCTCACATTAAATTTAAACACCTATCGGAACTGACTGAGGGATGTAGTTGCCAAGAGAACAAATGTAGTCTTAGCTGGCATTAGAATTATGCCTGGATCAAGTAATTTTCCTCTTTTTTCTTAGAACTATTCAGTTCATGAATGAAGTAATGTGTTTGTTCTTGGACACTACAGTTTCAGATGCACTTCTAAGAGGAAGAAAATAAGGATAGTCAATGAGACTGCATGAAAGGCTGAAAATCACATCATGGAAAAGGAATTCAAGGATGTTGGCATGGTTAGCCCAGAAGATAATAACATCAGAGCAGGCATGACATCCTTTCCTTAGCATTTTAAGAGACTGCCGTATGGAGGAGTTATGCTTATTCTAGCTTGAGGCAACAGAAAAGGACCCATGAGAAGAAATAAAATTGAGGCACATATCTTGTCTAATTCTTGGACTTCATTTGAGGCTGTAAGCCCAGGGTTATAACCATGATAAGAACCTGGGAATAACCTGCACAAAACTTCACTGGAGGGAACAGAGTGCATACGCAGTAGGGAGAAAATGAGGGATGAGGAAATTCAGGAAGGACCTGTTGGTCAGTGATTCCTAAAGGAACGGGCATAACTTCTCTAACCATTTCTGAAGTATGGATGCAAAAGAATCGTCCCCAAGTGGAGATACTTATGAATGAGCTGGGGTCAAAAGCTAAAGGTGCACAGATGTAAGGCACAGTTCCCAATACAGGAGTCAGGTAGAGCTATGTCATGGTTGGAGTTATAATAATATAATCAAGTGTGCTTTCCCAAAGACAAGATTTGATTATGTAAGGAAGGAGAGATGAGTATCTGGCAGGTAGGGAGGGTAGTGGTCATTGTCGCTGAGATGCAGCTGCTGTTACCATTGGTAGTAACTACGACTTTTCACCCACATGTCCTGTGTGTGTGCGGCATTCTTGAGCCCTTGTCACAAAATAATATGTACAGGCCAGGTGTGGTGGCTCACGCCTCTAATCCTAGCACTTTGGGAGGCCAAGGGGGGTGGATCACCTGAGATTGGGAGTTGGAAACCAGCCTAACCAATATGGAGAAACCCTGTCTCTACTAAAAATAGAAAATATTAGCCAGGCGTGGTGGTGCATGCCTGTAATCCCAGCTACTTGGGAGGTTGAGGTAGGAGAGTCACTTGAATTCAGGAAGGAGGGATTGCGATGAGCCAAGATCATGCCATTGCACTCCAGCCTGGGCAGCAAAAGCAAAACTCTGTCTCAAAAAAAAAAAAAAAAAAAAAGAATATATACAGGTACACAAATTTAACAGAATATATATATACATGTATATATATATACACCATAGCTAAGATGATACCAGTTATTATAAATGAGTGGACCCTGGATAATCTCCCTTCAGATGTTATGTGTACAGAGTTTTAACTTTGGGGGAAACAGTTGGCTGGAGCAGTGAGGTTTTCTTTAAGTCTAATTCCGAATGTTGGGAAAGACCTTTTACATTGTCATACATTTCTTTCAGGAGGAAGAGAACAAAAACGATAACAGGATCAATTCATAAACTTCTCAAAATTATACGATTAGGCATCACTTTCCCCTTTTCTCTCTGATGTGAACATTTCTATTATAATATTATAGACTGCTGTTGCTGTCGTGGGTCCTGTTGGTGGGAGAATCTAGCAGTTTTCAAGAAGGAACTGAATGGCAGGTTTATCTCAAATCAGAGGAATTAGAGATTGGGATGGAGATCATGGCAGCTACATATATAATGGCTATTTCTGTATTTGACGATACTTTCTGAAAAGCAGATGATTTTGTGAGGATGGGAGCTTACACATGAGGGAAATATTTGGAAGCTGACATAATGCGTGTGTTTTTCATACATGAATACATTTTAATTGAATCTATGTTTATTAAGCAACACCTATGTATACGGCACTGTGCTATATACTATTGGTCCACCAATACTGGCCCAATTCCTGCTCTCAGGAAAAATGCTTTTTATGTCTTACCACAAGACAACTTTTACCACAGCCCTCAAGATTAGCTGCCCTTGATGTCACCATTTGAAGCACAAGGAAACAGAAAAATAGTGATGTTAAGAAATTGTCCCAATGCCATGCAATTTTTAAGTTGCCAAGGTGGGGTGCAAACCCAAGTCTGTTTTCTTTTGGGTATTCCACTCTGATCCTAGGGGTGGATGGCAGCTTAAATCATAGGAGCAATGGAGACCAGTGGGTAAGAAAGAGAGGGGAAGGTGGGGCCAGGCGTGGTGGCTCAAGCCTGTAATCCCAGCACTTTGGGAGGCCAAGGCAGGTGGATCACGAGGTCAACAGATCGAGACCATCCTGGTCAACATGGTGAAACCCCGTCTCTACTAAAAATACAAAAAAATTAGCTGGGCATGGTGGCGCGTGCCTGTAATCCCAGCTACTCAGGAGGCTGAGGCAGGAGAATTGTCGGAACCCAGGAGGCGGAGGTTGTGGTGAGCCGAGATCGCGCCATTGCACTCCAGCCTGGGTAACAAGAGCGAAGCTCCCATCTCAAAATAAATAAATAAATAAATAAATAAATAAATAAATAAATAAGAAAGAGAGGGGAAGGCGATGATGGCGTGCAGAGGCTGTGATAATAGTTATCCTGAGGGTACGTCCTAGCCAAAAATATTGCTAAAGTAAGATGAAGTATGAGAAGTCAGAATTACCTCAGTTTTTTTTTATCTTGCTTATTTATCAGCTTGATTTCTCAGTTAAGTACAAAAACAACCAAGCAATCTGTAAGAGTGTGCGACACCACTCTTGATGTCATCTCTCCCGCGTGCCTAGCTTCCCTTGGCTTCACCAGAGATACTTAGCAATCTCGTTCTTAATATTCATGTTTGTGCTTTCGACCCAGGATCAATTCTTGGAAGGTATTTAATGATTCAGTAAACTAAAATTCTCACTTTAGTTTTTTATGTAATGGGAAATGTTCTGCAATACAGGTGCCAAAATACAATACTTTGAGCAAGAGAATTCTGAAGTGCAGAAATAATATTTTCTTTTCTTCCTCCCGTGCATTCCCTGTCACTATTATAAACAAAGCAAAACATCTGTGTTTAGAAAACCACTTCAGAAATGGGCAAATTTTGAGTGTAGACTTTAAGAAGCTTAACAAAACCCTTCTAAATTAACATTAGTAGCCATTTCATTCTTCCTGTGTTCTTGGTTTACTTTCTAAAATTTGGGGGCTTTTGAGATTAAGAAGTCTTAATTAAACCTTCGTTATTGCGATACAATAGCTCAAATAATCGTCCGTTAAATAGCTGTTACATACTTTTTCCTCATGAATCTAATCAGATTTATTTTATTTCACTTTCTTGGTGGCTTTCTGTATCACCTCCATTGTAGCCACTAACTTACCATGTACCTTATAGGAGAAGATAACCAAGTTCATCCTAAAAGACGTAAAGTATCCGACTTCTTTCTGTTCCTGCTTTTCACTGACTGTATCTCCTTGCTTTCCATTGCTTAGCCACTCTGCTGCAATTTCGTTCACTTTTCTTTCTTGCGTATTTAGGATCACTACAGAAGGTTTTAACAAACTCAGAGGGGACTGCATAGTGCCCTCATTTTCATCAGGAAAGTGATCATTATGTGGTCGCAGGAGCCACTAAATGTTGCTATTTACCATTGTCTTTGCTTCCTGCTCTCTTTGACTTTCTATAATACATTTACTCTGCATTCTCTCTCTGGGTGTGTCTCTCTGTTTATCTCTCTCCCCTCTTCCTTTCCAGATCCTAATAAAAAGGTTATGGGATTCCTGTTTTTTGTTTGTTTTCTGTCACAGCCTGGCTTGGAATCCTCTTTACTATGAGACTTGCTATGAATGAAGGTTCGTTTTACCATGCTTCCTCAGTTCAGTAACATTGTGTAGAACCTGACACAGTTTTCCTGAATTGTTGCAGATGTCCCACCAACAAGTCAGGGTGTGGACCACAAGCAGGTCCAGAGAGAACTGGGGAATGTTGTCCTGCACCTGCACAACCCCACCATCCTTTCTTCCTCTTCCGTCGAAGTGCACTGGACAGTGAGTTGTTGTTACAGTATTTGATCTCAGTTTTAATAAGCAGGTGATCATTGCAATGCATATAAAATGTAACTATTCGTTGCCTATTTGTACCTCAATGATTACTTTATAGTGTAAGCCCTGTTGATTAGAGTAGCTATTAGTTTGGCTTTAAACAGAGAAAAGTTGCATCTTGAGAGTATTTTTTCCTTTTGTGCCGCAGTAGTGAACTTGACCTGTCTCAGGAAGGAAACGTGTAGTATTAACTATGATATGTAACTTGTGATAGGACCATTATTACACAAGCTTTTTTAGTTTAGAAATATTTCCAGGCCCGGCGCGGTGGCTCACGCCTATAATCCCAGCACTTTGGGAGGCCGAGGCGGGCGGATCACAAGGTCGAGATCGAGACCATCCTGGACAACAAGGTGAAACCCCGTCTCTACTAAAAATACAAAAATTATCTGGGCATGGTGGCATGTGCCTGTAGTCCCAGCTACTCGGGAGGCTGAGGCAGGAGAATTGCTTGAACCCAGAAGGCGGAGGTTGTGGTGAGCCGAGATCGCGCCTTTGCACTCGTCTGGGTAACAACAGCGGAACTCCGTCTAAAAAAAAAAAAGAAAAAAGAAATATTTCCAAGTACTATTAAGAAGGCTTTTAAAATGAGAGAGTAGTCACATATTTACCTTCTTATCCCCTTGACCCAGGTATGTCTTACAGGAAATGTGAGAACTGCAGTGAGGCCTCACATTTCTGCATGAAGCAATAGAACTTAATGCCATAGAAATTTGTATCACCTATATAAGCAGAATATATATCAAAAAAAAAAGAAAGAAACTCGTATCACCTTACAAATGATAGTGAATTCTTTTCAGTTTTCTGCTTATTGAATACGTAGAATATTTAGCTGAAGATTCTTTTGGATTTTCTATGTGCACACTCATGTTGTCCACAGATAATGAGTTATATTTTTTCCTTTGTAATTCCTACACATTTCTTGTGTAAGAATGTGAGATGAAGACAGAGAGAATGTTTTGCATTTTATAACATTTCATTTTTATTATTTTCTAATGAACCAATAAAATAATGTGAATAATTTTATTTTATTTATCTTTTTAATAGGTGGATCAACAGTCTCAGTATATTCAAGGATATAAAATTCTCTATCGGCCATCTGGAGCCAGGCACGGAGAATCAGAGTGGTTAGTTTTTGAAGTGAGGACCCCAACCAAAAATAGCGTGATTATCTCCGATCTCAAAAAGGGAGTCAACTATGAAATTAAGGCTCGCCCTTTTTTTAATGAATTTCAAGGAGCAGATAGTGAAATCAAGTTTGCCAAAACCCTAGAAGAAGGCAAGTATGATGAAGTGTATGATTTCCGTGCACTGCAGTATATTTGTTAGGATTGTATTAGCTTAATTAAAATTGATATAATATTAATAGTGGCATCAATTATTAACTTTCTTGATATTGAACATACATCTTGCTAAAAGTATTGGTTTATTTAGAAAACTAGAAAAGCAAAATGCTATACAGTTGACTTGCTTCAATAGCGGCCTACATACAAACGTGCAAATGTGAACATTATATTACTTAACGGCATATAGAGGGAAGTTCATTATTTGGAACTATTGCATTTAAAAATGAAATTGTTTTTCATTGGGTTTGTTTTCCATTCAGTATTTTCTATTTGTTTATTTTGATCCATAATTTGTAAGCAAGGTGAATAACGTGTTGATTTCCCAGGACTTTCTGGGGTTACTATTTTCTTCTTAAATCTCATCACGCATAAAACACCTCAGTTGTAGACAAACCACTATAGCTGGCCACCCTATACCTGGAAAGTAAACAATACTTACATAAAGGTAAAAGATTACGTGAAATAACAGCAGGATCTTCCCCAACATGTCTTTGTCGCTTTGGCTGTATAAATAATTATCATGAATGATTAACATTCATTATCATACTTTTGAACATTTCTGGAGAGAATATGAGACTAGAGTTACAGGGTAGAAGGAATAGAAGTTGTCCTAGGATGCCTAGTGGAGATAAGGTGTTTAACTTTGGTTATGGAAAGGTTACAGTGGCAATGAGTTAGCATTGACTGAGGAACAACTTAGGTAATTTGGGACTATTCAGACTTGGATGAGATATATCTTTAAAACATGCAACTGGGCAAGGTGGCTCGTGCCTGTAATCCCAGCACTTTGGAGAGTTGAGGCAGGTGAATCACCTGACATCAGGAGTTCCAGACCAGCCTGGCCAAGGTGGTGAAACCCCGTCTCTACTAAAAATACAAAAATCAGCTGGGCATGGTGGTGGGCACCTGTAATCCCAGCTACCGGGGGCACTGAGGCAGGAGAATTGCTTGAACCCGGGAGGGGGAGGTTGCAGTGAGCTGAGATCCTGCCACTGCACTCTAGTCTGGACAACGGAGCAAGACCCCATCTAAAAACAAAAAACCCTGCATATACTAATATAATATTAATATAGTTATCAGGTTTTGATAATACCTGCTTTTGATGTTCTCTAGCACATTCTAATAACCTACCTTTTAAAACAATAGCACCCAGTGCCCCACCCCAAGGTGTAACTGTATCAAAGAATGATGGAAATGGAACTGCAATTCTTGTTAGTTGGCAGCCACCTCCAGAAGACACTCAGAATGGAATGGTCCAAGAGTACAAGGTAATACATGTATATTAACATCGTGATGGACAGCCCCCGCTATCTACAAAGGCGAGCTGGCATTTGTTTGTGGGTATTTGGCGCCATCTGCTGGTTGACATAGCAACTTGTAAAATTATTTTTTAAACATTTTCTGGTTTATTCAATGATTGTGAGTTTCTGATTCAGCTGGTCTGTCAGGGGCCCTTGCACATATATTTTGGTGAATCTTTTGGCGATTCTGATGTGCATCCCTAGCTAAGACCCAAATAAGACTATACATGTTCTTCTGAGTGGCAAATTAATCTGTACAGTAACCAATTATCCTGAGCCTGATTTTTATTTTCAAAAGACTTTTTAAAAACAAAATTGAGAAACCTCTTTATGAAATTTGTATATTAACAGTGTATTTTAAAAGTATTTACAAGACTGCCATAAGTGCACTGTGGATGTTTTAAGATATTTCAAATAAGATTTTCTAGCATAATTGAGTCATTCAAAGGTAAAAGTCTCTGTACTCTTAAGTGCTTTCTTAAGAGTTTCTAGGTTGTTTCGATACTGGGGAGTGACAAGATACTATGTGCTAGTCTAGAGAAATAGAATGCTAGAGAAGATTTTTAAGGATTTAAAATGAGGCGATGTGTCAGCTCTCAAGCTAAATTGTGTAATGTAGGCATTTTCCCCAAGAGTCAGAACTCATTTCTCTCCTGAAGAAATGCAAAAGGGTGGATTTCACTTAACTTCATGGTCAATTTAAAATAATAAAATGCCTTTCAGAACCTGATTGACTGCTACAAAATCAGTTTGTGGCTTCAGATCAGCTGCATAATGTAATTGGAGAAAATGAAGTCACAAAAGAGGCTTTATTTCCAAATGGTCAGCTCCTGGATTAGGATCCGACCATTTCTTAGTGTTATGTATTAAAACTATATTAAAATAATATTAACATTCAAAGAAAAAAAGAAGGGTATTGCGTAAATGATGGAGGACACCGGTATGCTTAAATTTCTTTTAAATCTCGCTTCCTATTACAGTTTAGACAATTGTCTATGTAAAGTTAATGGTATACATTGCTTGAGGACTTCATAAAGTATATGGAGTATGTTGGCTGGGCATGGTGGCTCATGCCTGTAGTCCCAGTACTTTGAGAGGCTAAGAAGGGCAGATCATCTGAGGTTAGGAATTCAAGGCCAGGCTGGCCACCATGGTGAAACCCCTTCTCTACTAAAAGTATGAAGATTAGCTGAGCAGGTTGGTCCCAGAGAACTGTTGAAGTAAAGTACTAGACTTGGAGTTTCCTACTCATTTTTGTTTTACAGTCATGCCTGGAATACAAATGTTGAATGATTATTGTTCTTTATCTGTGTAGACACAGCTATCTGCAAGGTACTTATTTATCTAGCAAATGACGTCTTGATGTTAAAAAAAAATCTTAATGAAGTGGGCTGGTAGAAACTAGTTCCTTCAAGCACAAATTTGTAGACTTACCTGATATAACCCTTTAAAAGTGTACGAGAAAGTAATAAAGACGTGTTGAAACTGCTTTTAACATTAAATTTGGCTAGAAGATTGTTTATAGAACTAGATTCTAGGGAAAAATAACTTCTGAAACTTCTGATGCTAGTGCCTGACAGTTTCACACTCTGTCTAGTTCTAAAATGGCAATCCCCTGTTGATCTTTGCATTAATTTAGGTAATTTACCAGCTTGATTTTTGTTATGTACTTCTTACAGGTTTGGTGTCTGGGCAATGAAACTCGATACCACATAAACAAAACAGTGGATGGTTCCACCTTTTCTGTGGTCATTCCCTTTCTTGTTCCTGGAATCCGATACAGTGTGGAAGTGGCAGCCAGCACTGGGGCTGGGCCTGGGGTGAAGAGTGAGCCTCAGTTCATCCAGTTAGGTGAGTGTCAGTGCAGATCTAGTCTGACAGTCTATGACTCTACCATTCATCCTGCTTTGCCTGTTTGCATTTGGTTGAGCCACCCACCATTGGTAGTTTAATAAAATACGGAATATGGCTTAGAACTACAAAAAGGTGTTAACTGTACTTAAAATATAGTCGATAGATAGGGAGAGAGAGAGAGAGAGAGAGAGAGAGAGAGAGAGAGAGAGAGAGAGAGAGAGAGAGAGACAGACTAGATGTAGATATATAGACATAGACATCTCAGCTAAACTTGGACATAACCAAGCACACATTTTTGATATTTCAAGCAAGAGGCTGTCAGTGTTCAATGTTATCCTAATCCTGTCCTATATAATTTTTTATCTATTCAACAAGTACTGTTAATTGAGCACCATGGATAAGTCTGTGAACATGAAAGACATCTTGCACCTTCATGGAACTCACAGTTGTTCGGATTTAAAATCAGACAAACAAGCAAACTTCCTGTTTAAAACTTAAACTAGGCATTGGAAGTTTATAGCAATGAACAATCTATATTCACATGTAGTGTCTATTTAAAATTGCAATTGCTTATTATAACAAAAGAAAGATTGCGATGCCACAGAGCATTGAAGCAGGTTTATATGCTGATTGGACAGAAAGTTAATACAATTCGTGCCTCTAATGTGGTTTGATGAATTTTTGAAAAACTGACATCGAAAGCTTCATTCCCACAGTATCTTAGGCCATATGGTGTGAGCATAAAGTACATATTAGTAAGTGTATACTAGTAAAATCTAAAACAAACAATAACAAAACAATGGCAAGATGCCATTTTAACTGAAAAGCAAGAAGAAAAGTTCAAATATTAAGAAGCCGCATTGAATTCTGAATGATGCCAAGAACTGTATGTCACCCTCATGTCTTTGTCTTCTAGATCAGAAGTCAAGCAGTGGTAGTGTTTTATTAGTGGTCAAATATTAGTATATGTTACTAACATTACAGTCCAGTTGTTAAATCGTCAGAAAGGATTATATGTATGAAGCTTTATAATTCAGTTACATACTATTTAAGCATGTTAATAATATTGATGACATCCTGGAAATTATTTCAAAACAAAATTAAGAAACACTTGGTTTTCATAAACTTCATTCCTATACATAAAGAACTTTGAACTTCTCATTTATTTTGAAGACCATTATTTGTGTTCCATTATTTAGACAATGCTAGTTGCAGTCATAGATACGTTTGCAGAATTTCTGTCCTATAATACAACAAAGTCTACCAAAGTCCACTTGTGGGGTGGGGACTCTGTTACACACAGACATTGAGGATCAGAGGTGGATGAGTTAGCCCCTTTATCACAGAGCTTCTGAAATGGACCTGGGCCTGCAGGAAGGGAGGAAAGAAACATGGGTCTACGGGATGGTTTAATGGTGTGGGTCTAGGCACGGTGCACATCACTCCTCGCCAGTGCGACTGCAAGCAGGTGAATGGGGCTCACTACGAAATGAAGCCATTAGCTAGGAAGCCTCCTCCAAACAGCTGTATTATGTCAGAGTCCCATTCAAGCCTGTGGGGAAAAACTTGCTGTCTCTATCACAGTCACAGGCCAACCTTTGACTGTTGCACTTGGGTTACCACTAAAGAACTTACCCATGTAACCAAAATGTCCTGTTCTCCAAAAACTGTTAAAACAAAATAATTTTTTTAAAAAGTGATTATATATAGAAATAAAACTTTTAAACAGAACTATCTCCTGGTTTGTTTCCAGCAACACAGGTAACTATAACAGAACAGTTGCTTTGTGCATCTGTTGCACATTTATATAAGACAGGGGAAAACAGTTTATATTGAGAAAATAGTTGATATTCTAATATTTGCCTAATTTTGTTAAATTTCAGTATTAATTTACTGAAAGTGAAGTGATAAGTTAACTTTGTAATGATTCAATATGTTGTTGTTGTTTATCTGTTTTTATGACCAAAGATATTTTAGTTGTATTTTTCGGAAAATAAATTGGGAAAATGACTATGTGTCATTTTATTTATTTAAGATTTAAATCATGGGGGCTTAAGGGCCAAATTGGTTTCATTGAAATTACAAATATGTTCCATTTTCCCATATCTTAATATAGGCTCAGCTGCAGTGAGACAAAGATTGAGATAGAGAAGGCTGTTTTAATCCATTAGTCATACCGCACTGGAGTCTGTTCAGTGCATCTGCTTGCTTGCATAGACCCTCTCCTGGCTGTTTCCATATTATCTGAGGCTACCCAACTTAACCTTGCACAAATAGCCATGAAATGTATAAACCTAGCAGATACAAAGGATGTATTAGGAATAAGAAGAATAGGTCTGCCCGATGAGCCTTAAGAGGATGAAGTGCACTTAGGATAACCGGAGGTAATAAGAGTCTGCAACATGAAAAAAAAACTTTCATTCAACAAACAGAGAAAAGCAGGAACTGCTTGTGAAAATAGGTTTTTCAGCCTTGACCCTCTGTGGAATGAGATCTGGAATTTCGTTCCAGAAAAAAGCAGACTGGAAAACCACACACACTCATACAATATGAGAAGGAATTCAGCCATTTTGCGTTGAAAGCGGTGCTGTTTTCCCAAAGACTGTTCCTTAATCATTGAATGCTGCTCATTTTTCCTCCAGTTTTCTTATCAAGATGCAATGTCATTTAATAGGAAAACATCCATTGAAAGAAGAATCCATAAAAAATGTTATTCATATGTAATGAGTTATATCAATTATTTTTCTGGAAAAAAATGTATTTTTGGACTGAAAAATGTTTCTGTCTTAAAGCAGATTGTATTAGCAGAATTGCTGTGTATCTTTCTAATTTGGTCTTAAGGTCTTTCTTTGCAGAGTGACTATAATCTCTGGTCTTGCCCTGACAGGGATTTGGAGAATTTGGTTGTAGTTGTTCACTTTGTGCCTTTCACAGGATGCTTCTTAATCCTGGCAGACAGCATAATGTTTTAGTGTTCAACCCATGACCAGGTGCCCCTTGCACGGCAAACTTATTTATACTGGAAGATGTCCCTGTGGCTCATATCTGACCTGTGTCCAGCTTATTCCTGTCAATATGCACTCTTCTATGAGAGCCTTGACTGGGAGGAAAGTTAAAACCTCCCAGTGTGCTGCTTAAATGAGACTCAGGGGAGGCAACACAACAAAAGCACATGAAAACACCGAAGCAGTTTATCACTCACAGGTCCTTGAGACAGAGGGTGTGCCAACAAAGGCAGATGAGAAGGCCTCCAGGGCAATGTGCTCAACCAGCAGGTGGGGATCCAGAGAAGGAAGACCTAGGGTTGGAGGACTTTTTGCTGTTGAAGGCATTACTTAAGCAGGTTTCCTTTGGGAAGTTCCAACTGGTGGGTTCTTAGTGCAAGTGGCACAATTTCCATGGGTCACACTGTCTGAGCATGGTCACTGTGCCATATCTACACAGTCCATGTGGGGTGTGGGGTCACTGGGGTGAGTCAAGTCAGTTGTATCTACATATCCTATAGGTAGGTGGTCATTGTAAGTCAGCTGTATAAGGCAGATATCTGGACTGACCATGTTGAGGAACTGGCAGGAGGCAGGGAACTTGAAATTGTCAAGGATGAAAAAACCCAGATTCTGGTATGAGGTTAAACTTAGATTCAAAATCAATGCTGAGGCCACATAAAATGATGAGAACTCATGACAAGAATATATATCAGAGGCAAATGATTTAATAGTTGTAAGAAAGCACCAATCCTAATGAAATGGGCCAATACCTTCTTGTTTCACCAGATATGGTGGGAGAAGAAGATCCAAATTGCAGACAGAGCTAGGAATTCTGCACAACGGGCATCCTCAGGGTTGATAACACTCGGTGCCGACAGATTTGGTTATTGCTTTGATGATACAGTCTCCAGTTTTCTACCAAACCTTTGCAGACCCCTTGTGTGACTTGGTGTTATGGTGGGCTAAAAAAACTCAGTAGGCTTAAAACATAAATGTAAACTAAATAAATGTTATTAGCCATATATTCCATCAATTTTTAATTATTGAATCAAAATGGCCAGCGGAAAATATGAGCCCTTTGACTATTTATAACCCTTGATATTATAATTCTTTTATGTATTTAATATTATTTTATTATATCTACTGCTCACCATGATTATTTTTAATGGAGAGATTATTCATGACTCTTTCAATGATAACATTATCTTAATTTTTCATTGGGTGTTATTGATCCTGAATTTTGTAGGCCTTTCTGAACTTACATTAGGCAATGTGTTTCTAAGACAATTAAATGTCTTACAATGTAGTGTTAGCATTGGGGGTACACACACATGCACACACACAGATTTTTCCATATCTAGCATAGAGAGGAAATAGAATTGTATTTTTTTTTAGAACATACTATTTAAGGATGCCTATAGAAGTCTGAAAAAGTTTATGTCTTGTCTGTACACACTTATTAAATATTCCTTGTTTGTGCATGTATTATTTGTACTTGTATTAAAGTATTTCATTTTTTAGTGTGATGTTTTTCTATTTTTCTCCGTTAGCTAGCACTGCCCTGTGAGACTTAATCTAAGTGGTAACCTGCAGAGCTTTTTGGATTGACAAGAGAAACAGTGTGCCATTGCTTTTTTTTAAGCATGATCTTGTAAAATTATGTCACACTTGCTTTGAGTTAAAATAAATAAATTGTGCAAATAAATTTTGCTGATAACTGTATGAACTATTTTATTTGATGATGGTGAGTGGTGTGGGGTGAAAAAGAGAAATCATCATCCAGAAATTAACAAAGTAACGGCAGCCACAAGTGAGTTAGAAAGGAGCGCGTGCATTATTGCATTGAGTCTTAAATACAAATTAATCGGAAGATGGATTAATTTTCAGATTCCCATGGAAACCCCGTGTCACCTGAGGACCAAGTCAGCCTCGCCCAGCAGATCTCAGATGTGGTGAAGCAGCCCGCCTTCATAGCAGGAATCGGAGCAGCCTGTTGGATCATCCTCATGCTCTTCAGCGTCTGGCTCTATCGACACCGTAAGAAGAGGAATGGACTTACTAGTACTTACGCAGGCATCAGAAAAGGTATTAGCTTCTCCCAAGTTTTCTTATTTAAACGTTTATGAAACTCTTGATTTTCTATTTCATTCCAAAGTATTCATGGTTATGCACAGCCTCTAAAAATTACCTTCATATATAGAGGACCCAGTTCCTTTAAAACAAATTTCACCAAGGTGTGTCTAGCTTTGGCTGTTGCACCATTTTCCTTTTTTCTTAGGGAATTATGTTATTGCCTTACATTCTTGAGGGAAATTTTTAATGTCCTTGTTATAGGAATTATAAACGCAAGCTTTGAGCTGTCTCAAGCGGTTTCATGGGAGACTTTGTTACCCTTTGTGAAACACAATAGAGAATACTGCTATTTGATTATTTATAAAATACTCCTTTCTTGGTGGATATGGAAGGCATGACTGAGTGATATACTTTTGTTTAACAGATAAGAGGGTTAGTCCATTTTTATTATTATAGTTAAAGTTACAAAATTGAATATGTGTATGCTGCTACTTAGTGATGGTGATTTTGTTACAAATTTTTTATAAAGATAGCTCACTTGGCCAACATTATTATTTAGAGTTTCAAGGATTATCCAGATACGCCAAAGTTTTCACAGCTACCTTTGCTACTTATCTTTAAACTCTGAAGACTGCTGATATTTTTGTGTTTTTTATTCTCAGAGGAGATTGTTAACAGTATCAGACAGACAAACCTCCCTGTCCCCTAAATATGGTCATCAGCTCCTTCTCGCTCTCAAAATTGTACTGACTTAAAAGGCAAATTATACAAATTATAGGGCCCATCCTTTGGTCTAATGCAACAACTTTGCTTTGCTGCAAAGCACATTTAAAAAGGATTTTTAATAAAACAGTCCTCTGCCCTACCACCACCAACTATTTCCTCCCTAATTGTCTACATAAGTGAACATTTCCTACACATGTTGGCCAGATTGTTTCTCTAACCAATTATATGGCAGAGTCAAAATTTTTCACGTTAGCTGGAATTTGAATGTCCCTATGCATAGATAAAACAGTGTGGGACAGCAGTCTAAAATATCTGTGTTCTCCGTCACAAGGAGACTTAGCAAGAAAGAGTCAACACAAATGCATTCCTAATACTATAAAAATAAATCTCCTTGCCACCTGCCTGTGGCTCAGCAGCGATCTCTTCACGTACCCACATTTGCTTTAGCATTATCGTCCTTAAATATGTTTTTTTCAGATATGTGTCCTATCTAGGGATGAAGCAGTATGTCCATACTCCCGCCTGTGAAATGGAAAATGAGGGCTTGGAGGTTACTGAAAAGAGAACTGGGCTCATTATGTATACAAAGTAGGAGAATGTCAGGCACATGTTACCATATAAAATCTTTGACTAAAAATAATTGTAGACAAGGGGTTTTGGGGTGTTTTTGTGTGGTGGAGACAGGAAGGGGTATGATGTTGGGGGTAGATGATGTTTGGAAATCTGATTTGAATGAGGAACAGAATGACTAATTAACATATAGATATGGAGTCTCTTGAATTCCTCATCAAAAGACTTCCATCATCAACTATGTTTTGCAAATAGCCAGTCAGTGGAATCCTGTGTTTCTTATCACAATGAAGTGCCATAGCTACGTGATTATAATAATTTAATGCTCTACACTGTCTTGAAATATAAAAATGTGACATGCAGCTCTCCTTGCTACTGAAATGTTTCTTTTCCTTTACTAACGTACTTTGAGCATGCTGACAAATGCCATGTGCTCTTTGTGCAAAACCTATTAAACTAATACCATTGCCCCTTCACCTTAGCTTGCGTTTAAGCAGAAATCATAGAACATAATTACAAATGTAATCTGATGAGCATTTGATTCTGCTTTCTTCACTTTGTTCTGTTGACCCTTTTTCATAATTTTGTTTCTATGCAATTGTTTTAAGCGCATTTTGAGATCTTAAATTTTCCGTGCCAAAATCAATTCCGGGTCATTTTAAGAAAAATAGAAAGTGAAATATTTTAAAGAATAAAACTTGTAAAAGAGTCTATTAACCTATAAAACATCAAGGCAGAGTGTAACTTTGGGGGAATCGTGAGCATATTTAACATTTCCCCTTTACATTGAGCTATCCGTGTGATATCTGCCAGTTCACTGGGTACCTCCTGTGTCAATCCACATATTGCACCAGCATCACTTAGGTACACAGAGAGTTTATTATATTATTGGAAGCTTTGAAAATTAAGTTGTTATTTGGTGTGCTAGCAGTGAAAATTTCATTTAGATTGACCTCCTTTTCATCTCTTCTTCAATTCCTCAAAGTGGGGTTAGCAGTTAGCTAGAAGAAGTAATGACAAGGACTTTTCATATTTTCCTGGTGTCCTTGTGATTGCAAATTAATGTTCAGGCACTCCATTCTTGCTTGAATAGCTTTAGTTTCAAATGCACCTTTCATTTTTTTTTTTTTTTTAATGAAGACTTGTTACTGTGGCTCTGAATTTTTGAATGTAGCTAAATTACACTGACTCTCTGAAAAGACCTGATTGAAAGAAAACACAATAGGATTCTTAAGACGGGGATTGCTGTGCTGCTAACGAAGGCCAGGGTATAAACTGGGGACACAGCATTGAGGTTTCTGCTTTTGTTCTTTCTAGTATGCTCAGAGGTAACGTGGCTTGGGAAGAAGTGACTATTGTAGAGGATGCTGTAGTGTTTCAGTCTGCAGCCCCAAATGCTCCGATTCTCCAGTAAATTTCTTGGAGACGTTCAAATGTGAAATAGAAAATCTATTTCTGGAAGCGTTTTGATACATGATAAGTAATCAGTATTCTAGTTTGTTACAATAAAGATTATTTTGGAGAAACTTTAATCTTGGAGGGAATAACAGGCATTTCATTGCTTTTTTATTTTTAACCAGAGCAGTGTTTACTTTACTTTAACATGAAGAGATTGGAAATAAGTCAATCTCCTCCCTCTGTGAAATGACATGGATATTGCTCTGGCATTATCCAAGCCCCCAGGAACGAGAGAAGATAGGAAAAGTGGGGGAGGAATGGCTGCTACTTTTGAGGTCTGCAGTTCAATTTCAGGCATTATTGATTAGATTAAGATTTATAACCGCAGAGAGTGTGAAGGTTTTCAGAGAGGTGTTATTGTTCTATTGTTTCACTTCTACTGTGGCATTAAAAGAATGCCCAACCTATTTCTAGGAAGCTTCCAAAAGTAAACTCAGATAAATAAATTCTAATTTAAAACTCAACTTTTTCTGTCCATTCTCAATTTTTTATGATGATTAAAATGTCAGGCATTTCTACTTAGTAAACAGTTAAGTTTTATGTTCTCTTTTATTCGGTTCATCTTTTCCTTTCCTTTCCTTTCGTTTTGTTTTTTTTGCTTCTTCTTCCCCTTTCCTTCTTTCCCTACTTCCCCTTCTTTCTCTCTCCTTCTTTCTCTCAATGTTGAATATGCATCTCGTAGTTCACTTTAATAAGCATTTACGTTTAGATTTCTAGATAAGGTTCCAGCAAGACTCTGATAATACTTGTTTAAGAATCCATCATCCTGTGTTTGGAGATGATTAATAGTGGAGGATTCCTGTTTGTACTGAAGCCATGAGCTAAGTCTGTGTCACTAAATGCAGGGTCATTCACAGGCTAACCTAGCACAGTTCCCCTCCTGAGCATGCTAGAATGTCAGACATTTCACAATGGTGCCTGTAGAGACAAGCTCTTTTTTTAACCTCAGAGTCGGTTTTATTCATATATCAGAGTGTCAGAACTACTGGCTTAGTTATTTACATTTGTTTTATGTTCAGCTGTCTGCTTGATTTATACTAATGTGATATGTTCCCTTTCTCTCTTCAGCTTAATAACTGGTTCATATTTTGTTTTGATTTTTCAGTCCCGTCTTTTACCTTCACACCAACAGGTATATATTTGCACTTACCCTCCTCTTTTCCATTGTTAGTTTGGCATGTGTTCTATTGCGTTTCTGTTTTTATTTCATTTTCTGCAGTAAGTTGGGGAAAGAACTTAAAGTGGAGTGTTATACTTCATTTACTCACACCAGGCATGCATTTGAAGTAGAAATGGTTGGTGTTGCTTTCCATCCATTCAATGCAATTATTTATTCACAGTTCCACACTGGATCTTAGCCTTGTTTGCATGTGTTTCATTAAGTAGACACACTGTCTCTACCTTCAGCACGATTTAACATGCTAATGATCTTATGGACTATTTCAGGCTTCGCAGTGCATTTTCAACTTAAGCTTTTCAGTTTTCCAACAAAAATTTCTCTCCCTTGTAATTCTCTGTCCCTAGAATCAATATTGTTAAAGGTGACCCAAATATCCAGCCCATGTGAAAGATAAAACTTTTCATTTTCCCTAAGTCAGAATCCTAATATTCATCACCTCCAGGAAAAGATGTACCTGTAGTTATGCCCTCTCAGTTTTAATCCAGTTATTGTCATCACTGGGAGCAGTTATCTCTCTATAACAGACTTCCAGTTTGGAGTTCTTCTAAGTCGCAGAATTTGGCAGCTTTAAAAACACAATTCTTCGTAGAAAATGTGTCTGTATTTACAGAAAAGCTAATCTTCTTAACCACTTAGTCTAACTATGTGCAAATCTTTTTTTGTTGTTCTTGTTATGGTTAAATTTTTACACCCCAAATTCATTAAGCTGAGAATGCTTCCAAGAGCATTATAATATATGTTGATTACCCATACATGTCTGATGAAAATATAATGAGAAATGGTTTGCACAAGCCACAATAAAAAATAGGTCACCTGAATTAATAGTCACGATTTGGCATACATCTTTGTGTGTGGAAAGGTTTATTTTAACATTGACTTACTGGTACTCATACTTCTGGGAAAATAATTTGGTAGGTTTTTTTTTTTTTCCTGAGTTTAAGTTTACACTTACATAAAATGAAATTATATGATCTAATAATCAATTCAAAATGGAAATCTGTGGGAATGCTAATGTACAGATGTGTGATAGTTATATTTAATAAGTGTGTATTGAGGTTTTGCTTCTTCTTGATTCTCAACTTTATTGAAATATAAAGAAAAGAGTGATATATAGAAAGTTATATATTTAATTCTATACAATATTTAAAGCAACATTACTAGTTTAATAAGAAATCTGCTACATCATGTGTTTTTTTTTCAATGTTTCTAGGTAGGAAGGGAGAAGGAATTCTATTTTAGAAAGTTGCTCATGAATGTAATAGCTTTTGATATATAAACATGTCTATTAATTGTTCTCTTTTTTTGTAACATTCTAGTAACTTATCAGAGAGGAGGCGAAGCTGTCAGCAGTGGAGGGAGGTAATTACCTTGCTTGTTTTGTAGATCCTTAAGGGAATTTCAAATACTCCTTCTTCATCTTCCTCAACGACACCCCTTTCTCTGCTTAAAAAGTCTAACTTAAAGGTGAAATGTATTTAGTTCCTTGAGAAAGACTCACAAATGCAGTTGATTGGAGCAGTTGCATCTTAGTAACCACCAGAGGGAGCACTTTAACCGAGAAAGAGAGACTTGCTGATTTAGCAAATGATTAAAAGGAGTTAACGTGACTAAGCTGTGGCATTTATGAAGATTAAGAAACATAGCTAGTTAACAAATACTACCAAAGAAAAAGTGTTCATTTGAAAAACCTGCTGAACACAGCAATTGCTCATAATTTGTAGGTTATGTTTGTTTGTTCTTGTTATGAATTCAATATAGTTCACATCTCCATTTGCAGGAAAATGTGTTGAAATAAAAGACGAAATCTAGGCAGCTGGTTAACAAAGAACGTTTTCCTTCCTCTAATTAAAATGAATCTCAATCTTATATTTGTGATTTTTAAATTAATTATTATTCAGTGAACTTGAATATATTCACAGAGAAATCACGAATGTATTTGACAACCAGCTTAAAGGGGTTTAAATAAGGTCTACGTTACGTGAGCCAAGCTTCAGCATTTTCCACAATTAGGTGTTTTTTCCTCTAAGACAGTAACATCCAGCTTACAGTGTAAAAAAAAAAAAAAAAAAATCTTCCAACCAAAAGCATCTTATAATTCAAATTCAGTGAACTTATTCCACAGTATTCAAGGAATATAATGTCTGATAAGAAAATCACTTAATTTATTTACATAACAAAGAGGGATTTTAAAAATAAATGTTGACCACATTTAGCCTATGCTGTACAAATTTGGCAACAAGTACTAATCTTTTTTTTCCTGGGTGTTGCTAACTTCCTGTTTTCATACCTGTGAAACAAAGCCAGCCCATGAAAGACCCAAAACTATGGAGGTTTTCATAAGGAATAAATCCACTTGATTCAGGAATTAAACCAGGGCATGTTTGTGCATCCAGGGGAATTCCATCTAAATCACAGCGCAGACATTCATGAAAGAGCCTCTGGCATAAGAACATTTTCTCATGGGTGAATCTGGAATACGTGATTTTATAACCACTTCATTACATGTGTATATTCATGACTGTAGATTTCAACTTCCTCATTAATCAAAGCATGTGAAAGTGCTTCTTGAGCATCTTTGATATGTTCTTCCCTGGCCTCTGTGCGTGGGCGTGTGTACACAAGTATCACACACACGTGCACATGCAGAAAAATAAGCCTGGTTCCTACTCCAAAAAAATTTACAACCTAGATAGAGCAAACTAGCCCATGGGAAACAATGGTAGGAAAATGCATAGGTAACAAATGCTAGTTGCTATGGCAAGACTGAAAAATCACAAAGTTCCTGAGCTGTCTGTTTGGAAAGCTGACTGTATCACAAAACAAACACAGCTTCTTAAATTTAAAAATATAATCCCTAGCAGTGAAACTGATTTATTTCAAATACTAAATAGAAATGATCACTTTCCTAAATGAAATGCAGAACGATGTTGGGATGTTACAGAGTTAGATAGAGATTTCAGAGTCAGTGCTCAAAGTGTCAGTTATATATAAAATTTTAGATTTATTTATTCATGCAGTATATTGAACACTTACTATGTGGCAGGTACTAGTTTACTTACTTGGGAAGCATCAGTAAGCAAAGTGGATAAAAATTCCTGCCCTTCTAGACCTTACATTATAGTGGGGGGAATGCAAGATGAATAATAAACTTTTTTAAATCAACTGTATAATATCAGCAGTTGATAAATGCTATGGAAAAAATAAAACAGGATGAGGACAATAGGAAATGCCTTAAGAAGGGGCCCCATTCCTAGCCACTTATGGAGGTGTGTGTTTTAGTGTGTGTGTGTGTGTGTGTGTGTGTGTGTGTTTCTGTTTCCTGATCCAGTGAGATAAGAGAATGAATAATGAACCAAACTCCTACACTGACTTCTCTTGTGTCTGTCTCTTAAGCACCGGTTTCTCTCATGTGTTTCAGACTCTGTGAGCCTTCATGGAACTTCCTACCTCACTTGGTTAATGACACCTAAGCCAAAAGCTTTCAGTCATCCTCTTGGACCTCCTGTATCCATGACTGCATGTTGATGCTGTCTCTTACTCCTTTCCCTCTAATACTGTTTCACTTCAAGCCCTACTTCTCCTTGGCCTAATCTGTGACAAAAGCTCTTAGGAGTCCTACCTTTATCTATAATACCTTCATTAGCACTATTTCCTGCTAATTCCCTTTGCTCACTGGAGACAGAATGATCTTTTGAAATGCATATTGATCATGTTTCTGAGCTCCAGAAAATCCCATTATCAATAGGACCTATCATGTTTAGAATATCAGCTCCTAATATACAAAGTCCACAAACTCTAGGGCTTTGCAGACTTACTTCACACCTCAAAATGAGCCAGACCCTACAATCCACTGTGTCACCCCACCTGCCATTTACCAAGATTGCATTCTCTGTGTGTCCTTACTGCACTGTGCATGTATTATATACCTACTGTGTCCTCCATTAACTCTCTAATGTGGAATTACCTCAATGAAGCCCCTAACTTAAGGGATGCAGTTATCTTTTGTTTATATCAGAGGTCAGCAAGTTATGGCTCTTGGGCCAAATCCAGCGTTGCTCCTGTTTTTATAAATAAAGTTTTTAAAGAATACAGCCAGGCTCATTTGATTACATATTTTCATTTATTTATTTATATATTTATTTATTTTGAGACGGAGTTTTGCTCTTGTTACCCAGGCTGGAGTGCAATGGCATGATCTCGGCTCACCGCAACCTCCACCTCCTGGGTTCAGGCAATTCTCCTGCCTCAGCCTCCTGAGTAGCTGGGATTACAGGCACGCGCCACCGTGCTCAGCTAATTTTTTGTATCTTTAGTAGAGACGGGGTTTCACCATGTTGACCAGGATGGTCTCAATCTCTTGACCTTGTGATCCACCTGCCTCGGCCTCCCAAAGTGCTGGGATTACAGGCGTGAGCCCCCGTGCCCGGCCTTGATTACGTATTTTTTATGACTGTGTTTGAGCCACACTGGCAGAATTAAGTAGTTACCAAAGAAACTATATGACTTGGAAAGCCTGAAAAGGTTACTGTCTGGTCCTTTACAGAAAATGTTTGTCCACTCCTGGTAGATATGTTTGCCTCTGACAATAGAATTTGAGTTTCTGGAGGTTGGAAATTATATGGTTTCTTTATCAATAAATGGATTTTTAATAATTAATAAATGTAATTTATTGAATTACATTAATAAATGTGATAAATCACATGAATGATTTATTTTTGAAAAGATGTCACTGATTAGTAAGAAAAAAATGAATAAGCCTTTGAATAAATGAATGTCAGAAGGCCTGAGTTCAGTCCTTGGTGGCTTCAGAGAAATTTCGGAGGCTCTTTCCTGTAGTGAAGGAGAAGGTTGTCTGGAACTCTTGCAGTTCTGAACATTGCAAATGCAGTTGTTCCTGGAAAAGAGAGAATGAAGATCGTGGTAAGCAAAGAAAGCTCGTCCCAACTTGGGAAGGACAAAGAGTTTGTGAGAAAATCCGGGGAAATGATCATGGAAATATTAAGTAGCTGTTTCTATTCATTTGTTTTCCTTTCCTCAAACGTCCCAGGCAACGCGTCCAAAAAAAATGTACTTAACAATCCAAATCACAGCATAAAGCAAGAAAGCAGCGAAAACCTGAAAAGGGTGGGGTGGGAAAGTCTGGCTAATATGGGGCAGAATGCCAGTACCACATTTCCTGTTGGTGGGAGATGAGGGAATGGAGCTCAAGCCTTGCTTCTCTTTAAAATACTGACACCTCTTAGAGCTATCTCTTGGCTTCAAAGCTCATTCAATCTGCTAGCAGGAAGAGGAGACAGACTATAGCCTGACAAGCCTTCCTGCCAGCCTCCTTCACCCTTTCCCCAACTCCTGGACGCTGTAGTTTGTTTTGTGATTGAGCAGTTCAAATAGGCTTTCTTGGGGTTAGTGACTGGAATATCAGGAGAAGAGTAGGAGTTGAAGGTAACTGCCATATAATTACTAAAGTGTGTTTGCCCTCTTTTGCTTCATGACACAAATCTATCCACTTAATGTATGATAATATTACATAATCATATTTAAGAAACATTAATCCCTATAATCATCATATGGATTATTTTTCTGCTTCGTATCTTAAGCTCAATATATAAAGGTAGCCTGTGAAATTGGTTTTAAAAAGACCCCAGAACCCTTATTAGAGTAGCTACATATGACCTTGACCTCCTCAAAGTCCTCTCTGACACAGGCATGGCATTTTAAGGGTGATTATGGGCCAGTAAGCACGACTCACCTTCTGCCCTAAATAATTAGCATCCCAAATTTAAGTCTAAACAGAAAACTGGGATGTAAATGGATGATTCAGCTTCCTGTTGGAAATCACTCGTATGTATGAAAAGGTCTCTCAGCCTATGATGGTATCAAAACGTTCACTATAAAAGTATTTTTCAGAGGGAATCAGAGCAGCATAAAAATATTGTCTATTCCTTTTGAAACATGTAAGTGAGTCTGTGGAAAATGTCCTCTTGACCCATACTTCAGCTATCCTATAAAATCTCTGCTATGTCACAGACGGAGTTTTATTTTTAATAACTTCTACAGTGATAACATTCATAGTTTAAGTTCAAAGAAAAATAAAATAGGAAAGAAAAGTTTACTAGATGCAGAATTTCTATAACTAATATCTATTTCAAAGGCTCCAGATAATGGTGTTAGCTTGCATTTAAATGTTTAAAAATTCAACAGTTTGGAAACGTTGCTCTTCAAATCATGTTTTTGTCAACAATTTTAATAGTAAGTTGGCTCAGTTTTAACAGCTTAGACTTCAGATGTTTTCTCCACTCTTCTTTTTATTAAGAATATTCCACAGCTTTAGGAAACCTCAGCACTCTCTAGTACATATGTTTTCAAAATCTTAGATTAGAGTGTAAACTCTAGGGCCTGCCTGCTAGGGTTTGAATTTCAACTGTGCCATTCACTCACTTTATGTAACCATGCACAAGCTTCTTAACCTCTCAACATTGCAAATGACGTGAGACTTCAGGTCTGATGCATAACTCTTTCCACGTACAGCTGTGGCTATATAAAGGAAGGCACATCCCAGGACCTCATATTATAGTTGCCTTGTGTGTAGAATAAAAGGGATAATATCATTCAGCATAGTTCATCAGATATTTTGTGAGAATAACAAGATGAGGAATTTATTGGAATTTAAAATAGAAAGGCTTTATTCCTTCATCTTTAAAATTTGAATAATGGTACCTCCTTTGTAATGTTGTAATGACTAAATGAGTTCATACATGTTTAAAAAAGAAAAACCAGAGCAATGGCTCACACATTATAAGCAAAGAGTGAATATTTATTTTATTGTATATGTACCCCCATATGTATATAAAAATGAATCATAAATCTATAGCCTTTGCATAAAATGCATTATTTCTCAACCATCATTTGCATAGTAAATCTCCTCCCCTTTGTGCTAGAATAACAACTGTGGAAGGTGAGCTATCAGATTCTTTCTTCCCAGGTAAATAAGAAACATAATTATTGAATTTTAACACAGAAAATAAATAAAACCACCAAGAAAACCTTTGCAGAGTCTATCATGCCAGTCTGTTTGCTGTGAATGGGAGGTCACCTCTTTTGTGGAGTGGAGACGATGCTGTATGAGTCATTGTTGGAAAAGGAGATGAAGAATGCCACTGTTGGACTCCAGGTTGAGTCCCTGCCTCTGGTGATGCAGAGCTCCCATTAATAATTGCTAAAGTCCCTGGCATTTCCAATGCGCAGTAAAAGAGGAAAAACATATTTTGTGCCAAAAAATAACAAAATGAACGCTAATATTCTTTTTAGTGGACATCTCTGCTTTATCAGATTTAATTCATCAGCTTTCCTTTGCTTATGTTGGGATTTATGACATTTTACATTGTCACCATCAGAAAATGTTGACAAGCTTACAGAACTAGGCACTGAAACATTGATGAGGATCTGTGCAAAATGTCGCAGAGCCCCAGACTCATTAGATATGAAACAGTTTTGGAGAAAAATATGCCAGTGCATTTAATTTGAAGAATCTGGTCTGAGTAAAGAGGCTTGTTTCATTTTTTAATGAAGTTGTAAGGAGTCACAGTTTTTTTTTTTTAGACAGAGTTTCGCTCTTGTTACCCAGGCTGGAGCACAGTTTTTTAATTGGTCAAAAATGAAGAAGTGCAAACTCTCTTCACTAGGGTATTTTTTAAGACACTAAAAAACTCAGAAATATTTTCATATTCCATGTTTGATTTTGAACCATTATGACTAAAAGCAGAATAGAATGTTGCAAATAATATGAGATTTGAGGTCTGACGCATAACTCTTCCTGTGTAGTTATGGCTACGTCAATGGAGGCGCATCCCAGGACTTCATATTACAGTTGCTTTGCGTGCAGAATAAAAGGGATAATGTCATTCAGCATAGTTCACCAGATGATTTGCAAGAATAACAAGATGAGGAATTTGTTGGAATTTTAAATAGAAAATATTATTTTCTATTCATGTAACATTTGCTTTTATATATTTTTGTCTTCAGACCAGGACTTCTCAACATCAGTGAACCCACCACGCAGCCCTGGCTGGCAGACACGTGGCCTAACACTGGCAACAATCACAACGACTGCTCCATCAGCTGCTGTGCAGCAGGCAATGGGAACAGCGACAGCAACCTCACTACCTACAGCCGCCCAGGTTAGGGACACAGAGAGAGCGTGATATGGATAAGCGTTTTAGGAACTAGCCAGAAGATGTTTTATTTCCCTCTCCCTATATGGGAAGATGCGATTTGACCAATATTTTATCCAATGTTGACTATTGTTTAGCAAAACAGCCTGATTTAAATATTTGTTCCGTCCCTTAACCTCCATACTTTACTGTCCAGCAGAAATATTTTCCAGATAATTGGGAAGATAAACTCTACAATCAACAGCAAATAAGGAAAAATAAAATCATGTGAAAGTATTTATCTTTTTTTTTTTTGGAGACAGAGTCTCACTTTGTCACTCAGGCTGAAGGGCAGTGGTGCAGTCTTGGCTCACTGCAACCTCCACTCCCTGAGTCCAAGTGATTCTCATGCCTCAGCCTCCCGAGTAGCTGGGACTATGGGCCTGCACCATCAGGCTCAGCTAATTTTTGTATTTTTTAAAGTAGAGATGGGACTCCTGACCTCAAGTGATCCATTCACCTTGGCTTCCCAAATTGCTGATATTACAGGTGTGAGCCACTGTGACCAGCTATAAAAGTATTTGTCCTTTTTTTTTTTTTCTTTTTAGAGACATAGTCTCACTCTGTAGCCAGGCTGGAGTGCAGTGGCACAATCTTGGCTCATTGTAACCTCTGCCTTCAAGTTTAAGTGATTCTCCTGCCTCAGCCTCCCAAGTGGTTGGGTTTACAGTCACATAGCACCACGCCCAGCTAATTTTTGTAGTTTTAGTAGAGATAGGGGTTTAACATGGTGGTCAAACTGGTCAAAAGTATGTGTCTTGATAAGAATGTATGTGATGACAATTTCTTTTACCATTTTTGTTTGTTTTTTGTTTTTTGAGGTTGGGTCTCACTCTGTAGCCCAGGCTGGAGTGTGGTGGCATTAACACAGCTCACTGCAACCTCAAATCTCTGGGCTCAACTAATCCTCTTACTTCAGCCTCCCAAGTAGCTGAGACCGCAGGCACAGACCACATTGCCTGGCTAATTAAAAAAAAAAAAATTATAGAGATGCAGGGTTTTTTTTATGTTTCTCAGGCTGGTCTCAAATTCCTGGGCTCAGGCAATCCTCCTGCCTCAGCCTACCAAAGTGTTGGGATTACAGGCACAAGCTACTGTGCCTGGCATATAATTTTAAATTATAATTAAATGATCTTTAATCATATTTAATTATTTTTGAGATTTGGAGAATAACACAGAACAAAAGGTAAATAAATTCATAATTATAAAGAACCAAATTCATTAATAGTAAAAATAATAATAAACAGTAATGACAAAAAACTTAAATGAAAATTACTGAAAGTTTAAATCAGATTTTATAGTAGCAAATCCTGAGGACACTATATATATATATATATATGTGTGTGTGTGTGTGTGTATTATGTATATGTACACACACATACATATATTGCAGGTGTGTATGCATACATTTATTTTCTGTTGTCTATTTGTTGGGTCAGATGTATGTGTGAGTAAATTACCTTGCTAAAATTTCATGCCGAAACACAGTAAAAAATTGAATGTACAGTATATGAGATTTAAAGTAATAACAAAGATAAAACTTACCAAAGATTTCCTACAAAACAGCCCCCCCCATAAAAAGGGACAATATTCCCATATAGATAACATTAAAATTATTGTAAGGACTCTGTGTGATGATAGAAATAAAATAACTCATGGAATTAAGGAAAAGCGAGAGAGAAGATGGATTTCAGTAAAGATGTTACACATTGTAAAGAACAAATCACAGAGGAATCTGCATGCCTCCCCTTAAAACGAATCCTGAGTCTCCAACGGATGTGGATGTGACGTATCTATGTGACCAAGTCTATGTCCTCCAGAGGTCCGTATTCTACATGTAGAATAGATATTCTACAAATAGATATTCATGTAATCATAAGTAAAAGAAAAACTAGGTTGAGACCTATAGGAGAGAAGAAAATGGTGATACCCATTTAAATTAATAGGTAGAGCCACGTTGTCCAACATGGTAGCCATTGGCCACAGATGGCTATTGACATTTAAATTAATTAGATAAAATATAATTTAAAACTCAGTCTCTCATCTGCACTAGCTAAATTTCAAGTGCTCGGTAGCCACATGTGACTGGCGACTGCTGTATCGGGCAAAGCAGAGTAGACCAGGTCCAATATCTCAGAAGTTCTGTTGCATAGCACACGTGTTGAATGACTGGTGAAACAAAACGAGATTGCAAAAACCGCATGACCTTGATAGCGTTTCTTAACCACTGTTAAACAAAACGAGAAATTAGAAACAAGGATCGCAAAGGCCAGATGGAGCAAGTATTTCTGCTCCCTGTGATCATTCGTGGTTGAAATGCAGAATACTTGAATTCAGTAGCATTCAGAAATGACACATTTCTGTTCAGATTATTTTATATTCACATCTTTCATGACAAGCATGTTAATTCGTTATTTTTAAAAGATAGCCAGTTAAAAAACCAATGTACAGATCATTTGTTGATGTTGTTACCATTTTTGGGCAATATGAATAAAATAATGATATTTTTATCATTGTAATTTAATTTTTCTATTATAAAACTATTTTAATTTAAAATATGATTTTAGTTCTTCCTACCATTTTAGTATTTTCAACTTCAGACTTTAAGTGTGTGTATATATATATATATATATATATATATATACATAATATATGTATGTACAGTTATTTAATGTCCAAATATTTCAATGAAGAGAAGACTGGAGTGGAAATGCGGTATTAGATATTTAAGTATCATTTCAGGCTGTATTTGATTCAGTGACCCGGGTTACTCTGATCCCTTTTGTTATTATTATTGCCATTTTCTATTTCTTGGGATGTTACCATGAAACCGTGAGAAAATGATTATAGAGCATGCTTTCCAGATAATGGTTACCCAGTGTGACCACAACAAGAACTAGTAGAATTCTCCTTAGTACCTCACTTTACCCCATTCTTCATATCTTTTAAATATAAGTATTTTATAAAATATTACAATCTCAAGTTATTTCACCTACGAGTAGTTTTTTTCCCCTTTGGATTTTCAATGTATGTGCTTTCTCTGTTGCTTCAGCAGCTAACCTGTATTTTCACATAATTCAGTAACCAAAGATTAGAAAATAAAAGTTGGCACATAAAGATATTTGTGTATATATTATTTTCATAGGATTCCTATTAATAAGGTTATTAAATAAAAATTATTTTAAATTGGATGAATTGTTTACTTCAGCACTATCAGAAATTCAAAGTTATTTAGTCTTTATTCTAATTCTGTGCACCCTCTCTTATTTTCAACTATTATTTTCTTTAGAAAGCACATGCGGACATTTGGCCCTTTTTATTGATCTTATTTAAGCCCACCTGTACTTTGCATAACGATTTTTCTTATGACTCACAAAGCTACGTAGAAAGAAATCTCAATGGAATAACCATGCAGAATGACCTTTTCCTTTTCCTCTCCATTGCACATAGCTGATTGTATAGCAAATTATAACAACCAACTGGATAACAAACAAACAAATCTGATGCTCCCTGAGTCAACTGTTTATGGTGATGTGGACCTTAGTAACAAAATCAATGAGATGAAAACCTTCAATAGCCCAAATCTGAAGGATGGGCGTTTTGTCAATCCATCAGGGCAGCCTACTCCTTACGCCACCACTCAGCTCATCCAGCCAAACCTCAGCAACAACATGAACAGCGGCAGTGGGGACTCCGGCGAGAAGCACTGGAAACCACTGGGACAGCAGAAACCAGAAGTGGCACCAGTTCAGTACAACATCATGGAGCAAAACAAGCTGAACAAAGGTGAAGAGGCTTGCATGTATTCCCATCTGTTTCTGTATAGTACTCTCAGTACCTCAACTAGATGTTCAAACTTGTCTGAGACTAGCAAGTAAAATCTTTTCTTCAGTAGCTAAGATTTTCTTATTTCTTTGGTTTCAAAATTTCCAGTGTCAAAGAGTTAATTAGCACAACAATAACCTTGGAAAATTTATTTTATAATAATATATAAGTATTTTCAAATGATATTGAGATTAATTTAAATTTAATAGCAGGTGAGGGATTGGGAGGGACAATCTTTTATTCATGAGGCAGATGTACAACTGTGACAATACCTCACACTTTCAATAAATAGACTATCCCATTCTTTCCACTAGAGGATGGAAGATAATTGCTTCTATGTGGTCATATAAACCAATGGCATTTTTATATCAACCTGAAATAAAATAATTAAACTTGAACTGGAGAAGTGGTTCAATTTGTTGTATGTCTCCTACCTCGTGTGGTTATTAAGACTGCTACAATGTATAATTTTAGAACCTAAATTTCTTTGGTTGACCTGATAGAAGTCTGTCTGTATAGAACCTAAAATAAATTGAGTTTAGTATTAACTTGAAGCCGCAGAATAGTATTCTGTGGCCTGAAGGAAATGTTTCTCTATTGTAATGTGTAAGAGTTGGAAAAGATAGGTGTTTGATTTCTCTGTAGTCCTTTAGGCTACTGCTTTAATAACATGATTTGCAAAGTGATACCTCTAGGAAAACCGGGGTTGCTCTAATGTGAATAGTTGGGGACAATGCATCCCATCTATTCCAAGAATATATTTACTGGTAGATAATTGGAGACATAGATTTATTTTCTTTAGTGTTGAGTTGGGAACATTTTCCTCAAAAATTCAACCTAACTGT
The DNA here is from genome assembly GCF_049354715.1 of Callithrix jacchus. NCBI lineage: Eukaryota > Metazoa > Chordata > Mammalia > Primates > Cebidae > Callithrix > Callithrix jacchus. The sequence continues at coordinate 15,815,128 of NC_133522.1, forward strand.
AGTTGAAGATTACAAAAATTTAACGTACAAATTTCATTTGGGTTAATTTTATATGTTTTAACTTGATAATGAAGTGGGCTAGAGCCTTTTCTCAAGTTAAAGAAAGGACTTGATTGGTATAATAACCCAATTTAATAAGTATTGATGGAGACTCCTGCATAAATTCAGGACAAAAACTGACACAGATGAATAGGGCAGTTTCTGTAATCATGGAGTTGCAGTGGTGATTCAAACTATTGTCACATTATTCCTTCATAGTGTTTGGTTTTACTGTGGACTTTGGAAAGCCCTGAGAGCCTCCATACAAATATTTCAGAACTCTGATTTATTGTTTATACTGCCTGTAAGCAGATTTGGTATGTCAGACTATAATAAACCTGGAATGCAACTAGATGACAGATGATTACTGACTGCGTTCCAGTGGTGAGCTTATCATTTGGATTTTCACCTTTGCCTAAGTAAGCAGAAGCATTTCTGGGGAAAATTAAGATATTTTGGTTTTTACCATGGACTTTTTTTTATTAGAAATAACCTTGCTGACACATTTCAGTTTTATTTTTATGTTATTATGATTTATTTTTTATGTTTGCAGACGTATTTTTATGATTTCTTATTAAAATTATATTATTATATTATTCAGGTTATTTATAGTTTATATATATTTGGAGTATAGCTTTTTTATATCCTGACAACCCGAATACAACAATTAAAAAAAGGAAAATAAATGGTCCTGTTAGTTTCTTTAGTTACTCAGAAATATAGATAAAACAGAGATGTGAAACCACTCACAAAGAGAAAATAATTTTTTTTCACTTGAAATGTCTAGATTATCGAGCAAATGACACAATTCCTCCAACTATCCCGTACAACCAGTCGTACGACCAGAACACAGGAGGATCCTACAACAGTTCGGACCGGGGCAGCAGTACATCTGGTAAGTAAGGTGAACCAAAGAACCTCTCCTTTAAAAAGCTGGTACTTTCCAAGATTACAACTTGAGTGCCAGTGGACTGATGCATGTAGGTGATGTGTCTAAATCACAGTATGTAATTTGAATCCCAGGCATGTGTCTTGTCTCTGCAATCTGAGGGACTTTCCACTCACTAAATCAGTTTATGTCCTATTTGGCAACAAAGTCTGACTGTCCTATTTTCATTCTTGTTAATGAGCTTTAGTAAAGCCAGAAGAAACATGTTTGCCTAATCTTTAAAGGCAGTTGAAACTTCTTTTCCCCCTTGGCCAAAATATAACTAAAAATGTTGCACATAGAGTTAATCTGCTAAATATGTTGCCATTTGAAATGAGCCTATAAAAGCACATAATGTTGGAGGACACTTGAGCAGAATCGAAAGCCTAAAAGACAGCAACATGAGATTCAGGCACAGTAAGAACCTGTCTCAGTTTATCACCTCTCTGCTATCGATCCCTCAGTTCTGACTCTGAAGCAACCTCCCAACCTCAGTCTGTAAGTGCCTCCCGAAGCCACACTGAGACCTCTTCCCTGTGGTCTTCATGCTGTTGCAGCTGTTCGCCAGCTGTTTTCCTGATAGGGCCTGCAGATGGGAGCTTGCTGGGTACTTACATCCTGTTTTTCTAATTAAAGGCAGTTCGTTATTAGAACTAACATGTGGCACGTCACACCACAATGAGAACAAAACCGATTGATCTTGACTCTGGCAATGTTTCTTCAGGAGAGGGTAGAAATGGCACTTCCCAGCAACAGGATTAAAGTTGTTCTTAGGGGCTTTTAGCAGAGTCTCTACCCTTCTTCTGAAATGAATATGGCATTTGCATTTTACAGTTTTCCCTTAACTCGCATGCTGGTTTGGCATTTTCTAGCCTGTGTTTCTGTTGAAATTAAGGGAGCTTAGGAATGGCCCTTTACCGTTTAGATTTACTCTGATTCTATTATATGTTGCTTGTTTTAACAATAACACCTTATTAAATGACTTCTTTTTTGAAACTAAGTCAATCCTGAATTAAGAGAAATATTTCAAGGATCTACTTTTTAGGAAACCCGTATGAAATATTTTAATATTTGTTTGTCTCATGCCACTTCATCTTTGAATTCTTAGTCACATAGAGAATACCATATCTTAATGGGGAAAAAATGATGATTCTAGATTATCAATATTTAACTGACCTTCTGTATCCCTCAGCTTAGATATCTAGATCTGGATGTTCTGCTGCTATATATCATTTGATATTCTGTGACTATATTGTGAAAAGATATAAATATGTGAAATCCGATGGCAATTCAGGAAGAGAACAAAGGAAGTAAATAAGATATAGGAGAGAGCTGTCTCAGGCCTCTCAGGACTGATGGAGTTGCTACAGCAGATGTATGTCAGGAAATCCAGAGGAAGGCACTGGTTAATGTCTAGTCTACAACACATGCACAGTCATCCCAATACTGGACACCAGAGTGGTGGAAGAGAAAAGAGATGCATACACATAGGACTGATTATCATAGTTTATTAATAGCAGCCTGTCCCTAGCACACACCTGGTGCAGTAACATACCAGTACAAGAACATCTGGCTTAACAAACACTGCCACTTGACTGAGCATTCCCAAGTGACAAGAAAATCAAGGCTCATTGAATATGGTCAGACCTGATTCATGTATTACATGACTTGGAAAAGATTTGGATACGGTTAAAAAATAAGACCAAGATAATTCACTGATATTAAGGGACCTTATGAGAAAAATAATTATAGAATCATCTTCTGTAATTCACATATGAATCTAAATATAATGTATTAGAAAGGGGGATATTTGATCCCAAAAGATTTGTTGACCAACAGTTTTCTTGAAAATAAATGCTTTCAAATATATAGAGCCCCAGTGTTTAAAGAATATGCCAAATCTAAAATGAGAACACTGGAACACTTGAATAATCGGGCTATGTCTAGCTACTCAGAATGTTCAAGCAACACCATTTTACCATAAGCCATCTTTGTATAGAAACAGTGGCTGAGAACACTTCTGTCCCTTTTAAAAATCATTTTTCTGCCTCTTTTGTCATTCTATCAGTTATTCCTGCTATTATTTCATCTGTACTTGCCTTTCTGAAGGAAACTAGTAATTTCATTGTGCCTAAAACATTTCAATGGACAAGTACAAATTATATATATTCAGTGATTTAATGCAACAGTGGAACTCTAATAGATCGTATCTGTATCACATTGTATTTTAGGTTCCAGCAATTAAATAATAGAAAGGCACTCCTGAAAATATGTCTACAGCTCATTTGTTTGAGATGATAATCCATAATGCAATTAATTGCTGTAGGCAGATCACTATTAATGATATGACTTGAAACATCCATTCATGGTTTTATTGCTTTTTTTGCTATTTATTTTGCAGTTATATGTGAAAATACTTTGCATTTTCTCTTGTACAAAGTTCTGTTTAAAATTAATGAAAAAGTGTGATTATGTCTGTATACATAAATGAATTATAAAATCATATTTACAAAAAAGAATTAACTTTTATTTCCTTTCTAGGGAGTCAAGGGCATAAGAAAGGGGCAAGAACACCCAAAGTACCAAAACAAGGTGGCATGAACTGGGCAGACCTGCTTCCTCCTCCCCCAGCACATCCTCCTCCGCACAGCAATAGCGAAGAGTACAACATTTCTGTAGACGAAAGGTAAGAGGAGTGTCTAAACAAATGTAAGTGATGTAATATGATAGTTTCAGCCCATTTTAAGCAATTACTAAACTGGATAATCAAGAAAAGACTGATTTCTAAGGTCCACATGCAATTGCCTTTAAATAGAGCAGTGCTGGTCAGCCGGAGTAAATATGTTCCTTGCTGCTTCCAGAACAGGAATTTGTGCTTTGAAAGATTCTTTTGGAACTTAGAATGGAATAGAAAAGTGAATACATATTAGTTCATGCATATATCCTGTGTGTGTGTGTATACATAATTTAACATATGCATGTATATGATTTGTGATTTTTGAATAGTAGAACTTCTGTGGCAGGTCTTGAAATTTTTATAATTGTGTGGATTTATATGACAATGACAGTATCCTGAAGGTTATTGGTTCTTAGATATTATCATCTGATGCTGAGAACTCTTTGTAGAAATGTAAACTTTACTGAATTGTTTTTCTAAAGATTTGACCAGTGTAATAATCCACATGATAACAATTAGGAAGTCAGTGTACCTCTTTCTCGCTCCAGAATCTGTAGAATTGGACGTGGTACTGCCAAAAAAAAACCAGCTGCTTCTTTAACATAACCAAAGGAGGAAAGCTGCTTGAAGGAGGAGAGTTAACAAATAGTCATGAAATATACCTGAAAATACAGTCTTTTCCGTGACTGCTATAGAGACCTGACATCATTCCTTCATTCTCCACACACAGCAAAGTGTATTACAGTTTCAACTATGCCCGGAAACAAAGCCTCTGTGTGTCTGTTTTCTAATGATCTTTTTATAAACTGCATTTTTAAGTAAAATTCTTATATAAAAATATTTACAGGAAACTCTCATTATTCACACATTTATGCTTTTGAAAATTCTTGTGGTTAGCAACAGTGGAACCATTGGTCCTAGGGGAAATACAGGGTTAAGTTTCTTCTAACCCCTACCCACCACATATTTGTCAACTGACCAATACATAACCTTGTTTTATGTATGTTTTTAAATGAAGCTTCTTTAATAGATTTTGATCATTTATTTTATGGAATCCAACAGCACTATACGTCGTTCCTGAGCAAAGCTTATTTCACAGATGCATTTTGATTTGTAAGTCACATCGCAGCCTTCCAGGGCTAAGAAACACTAAACAGCACTTCCGCACTTCTTTTGAGGGCCATTTTAAACAGGGAAATCACTAATACAAAGTTTAAAACATTTCAGCAAACATGGCACTAAGTAAACCATGAACAGGACCTTTGTTTACAGTGTGAGGACTGACACAAGAAAGCAGAGTGTATCCTGTTTTACCTCCGCTGGGAGCACGCACATCAAGCGCTCACATTTTTGGCCTCTTTGTGAATCTGTGGGAATGACCGTGAAATGCCTCAGATACTGATTTTGGGGTTTACAAATAAATTTCACCGAATCAGTGAATTTGCAAATATGGAATCTGCAAGCCATGAAAACAAAACTGTATGTTTGGTTTGGTTGGTTTGGTTGGTTGGTTGGTTTGGTTTGGTTGGTTGGTTTGGTTGGTTGGTTTGGTTGGTTTGGTTTGTTTGTTTGGTTAGTTTGTTTGGTTTGTTTGGTTGGTTAGTTTGGTTAGTTTGTTTGGTTTGGTTGGTGAGTTTGGTTAGTTTGGTTTGTTTGGTTGGTTAGTTTGGTTTGGTTGGTTTGGTTAGTTTGTTTGGTTGGTTTGGTTAGTTTGTTTGGTTTGGTTGGTTGGTTTGGTTTGGTTGGTTTGGTTAGTTTGTTTGGTTTGGTTGGTTAGTTTGTTTGGTTTGTTTGGTTGGTTAGTTTGGTTTGGTTGGTTTTGTTAGTTTGGTTTGGTTGGTTGGTTTGGTTTGGTTTGGTTGGTTTGGTTTGGTTGGTTTTGCTTTGTTTTTAGAAACAGGAACTCACTCCAGGGCTCAAGTAATCCTCCCATCTCAGCTTCCCAAGTATCTGGGACTACAGGTGTGGCACAGTGCCCAGCGAATTTTATTTTGTTTTATTTTTAGAGATGATGACTCCCTTTGTTGACCAGGCTGATCTCAAACTCCTGGTCTCAAGCAGTCGTCCAGCCCCAGCCTCCCAACGTGCTGGGATTGCAGGCAGGCATGAGCACTCTACTTGGCCTGCATGTATTTTTTAAAATTCATTTCCCAAGCTATTTTAACAATATTCATTGCTGCTTTGGTTCACAAAAATAAGAGGACTAAAATGAAATAAGTGAATATAGGTTAAGAAAAGAAAAGCTATATAGGAGATGCATCTGTGTCCCACGGAGAAAGACTGATTCTAACAGAGAAGAATGAAGGTTTCCCAACTGGCTACATTTGTTCTTGATCTGGACAAATGAGAAGGTTCACAGTTAAGAAGGAGGGGTTTTATGGACATGGGACCACACAGAGATGTGGAAAAGCTAACATGAAACACATGGTAGGAAATGAAAGGAAGCTGGGATGGCAAATGCAAGCCAGATTATGCAGATACTTGAGTGTCTTGCTTAGTCATTTAGATTTTATTCTCTAATATGGGCTGATGGAAGAGCACATGAATAACCTGTGTGTGATGCATATTTATGTAATTTTGGAAGCAATGGCGTGACTGGAGGCTAAGAGACCAATTAAAAGATTATTGCAGTATCACGTACAACAAATAAAAATAAGAGAATAGATTCTACAGAGTTTTTATTGATAGAATGAAATGAACTGGGGAGTAGTTTGAGGAAGAAGAAAGAGAAGTCAAAAATGATAAAATATTTCCAGTTTGGGTGAGTAGGCAAGTTGCTCAGCTATTTGTTAATTTCAAAAAAAAAAAAAAACATAAGAAAGAGGCACGGTGGCTCAAGCCTGTAATCCCAGCACTTTGGGAGGCCGAGGCGGGTGGATCACGATGTCAAGAGATCGAGACCATCCTGGTCAACATGGTGAAACCCCGTCTCTACTCAAAATATAAAAAAATTAGCTGGGCATGGTGGCGCACGCCTGTAATCCCAGCTACTCGGGAGGCTGAGGCAGGAGAATTGCCTGAACCCAGGAGGCGGAGGTTGCGGTGAGCCGAGATCGCGCCATTGCACTCCAGCCTGGGTAACAAGAGCGAAATTCTGTCTCAAAAAATAAAATAAAATAAAATAAATTAAAAAAAAAGAAAGAGGCAAAGAGGGAGATAGATTAAGAAAGTAAAGAAAGATGCAAAGAAGCATTATTTAAGCATTAGCTTTTCTGAGTTCAGATAAGCAAGGTGGGTGGTAGAGAATGAACAAGAGAAATCGGTAACAGAATCACAATTTATATAATGTAGTGGATCATTGCCCTCATAATTAGGAAACATATGCCCTGGGATAAGAGAAAAGAGAAATCATGAATGTTCCCCGGATCCATCTTGCTTCTCACCCAGCTCCAGCAGAGGAGTAGAGGGGCATTTTATTATTGTATGTTTCACTCACTATCCTAAATGGACACCCACTACTTTATTTTGTGTTCAGCTGAAGAAATAGTGATGTACTCTAATTTCAGAGAAATAAATGGGTTGTATTGAACTAAATAGGTTGATCTCCAGTCTATCTTTCTCTGAAAGGATTTTTAAGAGTAATTTTTCTCACCTGGGCACAGTGGCTCATGCTTGTAATCCCAGCACTTTGGGAGGCTGAGGCAGGTGGATCACCTGAATTCAGGAGTTCGAGACCAGCCTGACCAACAGGGTGAAACTCTGTCTCTACTAAAAATATAAAACTTAGCTAGGCATGGGAATGCACACTTGTAATCTCAGCTACTTAGGAGGCTGAGGCCAGAGAACCACTTGAACCCGGGAGGTGGAGGTTGCAGTGAGCCAAGATCGTGCCATTGCACCCCAGCCTGGGCAACAAGAGTGAAACTCTGTCTCAAAAAAAATAAAAAATAAAAATATATTTTTCTGAAAATGTAGCAGATCATCTTCAGGTTCTCTGTAATACCCTCTTAGAGTCTTCTTTTAGAGAACATATGGAATTGGAGGCACAACTATGCTGAATACAGTTGGGGTGCACTAAATTGAGCCATGTTATGTGAACTTGTTTTAACTGTATGACTTCTGAGACCCCATAATATGCTAATGTAAATTGCAATCTCTTAGAGAAAAATAGTCTATGCAGTAATTCACAACCCTTGTGGGGTAAAATCTTTTTCAACAATTATCTCCTTAACCTGACTGAGAACATTCAGATTTTAAAAACAATTTAAAGATGACATTTTATTACTATCCAAGTAGTTTATTTGAATAACCTGAAGTAAGTCTACACATCCTTATCATTTCTTTCAGCTATGACCAAGAAATGCCATGTCCCGTGCCACCAGCAAGGATGTATTTGCAACAAGATGAATTAGAAGAGGAGGAAGATGAACGAGGTCCCACCCCCCCTGTTCGGGGAGCAGCTTCTTCTCCAGCTGCCGTGTCCTATAGCCATCAGTCCACTGCCACTCTGACTCCTTCCCCACAGGAAGAACTTCAGCCCATGTTACAGGATTGTCCAGAGGAGATTGGCCACATGCAGCACCAACCCGACAGGAGGTAGGCTGTCACTAGCCTTCTTTGCCGGCAATCAGATAATTTCTACTCCTCAGTTGAAGTTATCAGATGCTATCCCATGAAGTAATTTTCTCGTTACTTAAGCCTTTTTTTGCAGTATCATCCCACAGGAAGCCCAGGTAATTAACATATCGAGTCATATTGCTGACCATTGCTTTAGATTAATTGATCCTAGTGAACTTGCCAGCATAAAATAATGTGCGTTAATACTCACCCACTTGTAAAAATTATGGTCATGACCACATGGCATATGGTTTGCTAATCCTGTCACGTGACTGACAGTGGGTGTTTTGTTCTTCGGTTTTCCTTTTGCATCAGTAAATTACTTCTTTGGTTGGTAGAAAATACATTTTCTCCTGTCTTTTAAAATGAAGTTTACATAATAATGTGTTCCCTCCTAACTATAATGTCACAGAAGAATGAGTTTGGTATATTCTTTTTGTGTTGACCTCAGAAACCTTTATTTTTGTTTAGATATGAGTTTGGAGTTCTTTAGTCGATTATTATGTACTCTGTGTGTGCGTGTGTGTGTGTGTGTGTGTGCGCACGCGCGCATGCACTTGTGTGTGCTTAGACTTTTTTAAGCCTATGTATTGAGCATCCTCAATCAATACATTTTTGTTCTATACAATGGCTTCACCTGTCATTTCCACCACATAAAAGCTATTACTACATCAAGTTAGCTCTTCTCTCATTGCTGATGATTTTATTTATACTGTTTTATTGCCCTTGACACATTATATGTATATATTATTTCCTGTATTTCTAATATTATTTGAAATTGAGTATATTATTTGCTTCAGAAGATGTTCCTTTGATATTTTCAAATGAATAACAAATTCTGATTTATGTGGCTTGACTTATACTCTGTAGATTAAAAGAGAATTCTGCAATGTTTATTAACTCTTCTATTGTAAAGATTACCAGATTCAAATTACATACTCTGCAAAAACAAGAAAGTAGTTAAGCTTTCTTCTATCTTGCAGTGAGAAAGCTGAATTATCAGACTTTTAAAAGTAATATTATTAACCCATGGAATGCCATGAAAATTGAGAGCAAATAAGGCACCTCTTTTCCATATTAATATCATGACCATCCATGCTACTCTTATTAGAAGACAATGAGAGACTAAAAGAGACCATTTAGTTCTGATATACCTAAGGATTCTTTTTTTTTGTTCCCTTGTATTGCCTGTTTCCTCACCATTCCTGTCTCTATTTTCAAAGTACCCGATATTTTCTTTCTGGCTAGCTCTTCTTTTGTACTCTTTTTTTTTTTTGAGACGGAGTTTCGCTCTTGTTACCCAGGCTGGAGTGCAATGGTGCGATCTCGGCTCACCGCAACCTCTGCCTCCTGGGTTCAGACAATTCTCCTGCCTCAGCCTCCTGAGTAGCTGGGATTACAGGCACGCGCCACCATGCCCAGCTAATTTTTTGTATTTTTAGTAGAGACGGGGTTTCACCATGTTGACCAGGATGGTCTCGATCTTTTGACCTTGTGATCCACCCACCTCAGCCTCCCTGTATTCTTTTTTTTTTTTTGACACGGAGTTTCGCTCTTGTTTTGCCTTTATCTATCTGGAATGTACAGCGTCTTCCTCCTCATTCGGTTCCCCTTCTCTTCAGGGTTAACTCTACTCCCGTCATACTTTCCTCTTCCTTGGCCTTCCTTCTGG